>NC_088918.1:2515000-3765000 GCF_963576675.1 Euphorbia lathyris
CCTAAAATTGGTAGCCAAACATAATTTTACTTCTGAAGTTGACAAATTAGGTTAATTTCAGAAATAATTCATCAAACAGTTTTCTCGATCATGAATCTTGTCATCTACACTTCACATGTCATACCCAACCCAAAATAAGATCAGGTAAGACGGTGAGACATTACCACTGACTTATTATCTAAACCAGTAGCAGTGTCCCTCAAATAAAGGAAAAAAATCAAAACAAAAACCAAATTCTGGTTTAAAGCTAAAATGACCAACATATGTCGTTTCCAGCCTAACTTCTTCATACGGAGTCCGATTAAGGCGATTCAAAACCCCCTGGAAACGTAAGACAAAAATAAAGAACTTTCATTTAAGACTCTGTGACAGATTCAACCTATATCTGGTCGAAAAATGCAGCACAAGGTTCCGACACGAATCGGATTTTTCCGCAACACCTATATAGATAATTGTCTACTATCTCAAATTCAAAGTTATAATTTACTCATATCCCATATCACACTACTCCACGAGTTCTCAACTTCAGCTAATTATATATATACATGTAGATAATACATATCAAACAAAATGACACTACCAAAAACAAGATATACAAGTGTCCCTAAACATATACTATCCGCATATATGTACATGAACAAAATGGATGCAATACCCTAAAGACGACTTGAACCTCGTAGTTGTAACCGAACCTCGCCCTAGGATCGAGTACCCCTCTCGGTACCTTGCACTTCTTCGCCTAAAACAAAACATTAAAAACATTTGGAAAAATGAGACAAAAATCTCAATAAGAAACTATCAGCTATAAAAACCAACTTTACTTAACATAGCTACATATATACATTTATAAAGGATTTAATCAAAACCTTATAAAATATACTCAAAACTTAAGTTCATAATATAGTCAAAGTACTAAACCAAAAACCCAAAAACATATAATCTTGTATCCATTTTTGAGTTCATCCCCTTTTATTTCAATCATAATTCACAACATACACGAGAAGTCTCTTTAACATTGCCTATCCCATATGGTCTTACCCGACACTTCACTGCCATACCTGATAGGTCTTCATACTGTGTACACAGGCCATATTTCTCACTAAATTTGGTCTTTAGATACGAAACCACCCAACCGGACTACTCTTAATGGATACCAAACATTTTATTCCATATATATATATATATTGAAACCAAAAACATATATATATATATATATATATATATATATATACTTCAATTGTTCATAATCAAACTCACAATTTTTCCATTCTCCAAAATATCAATCCTTAATCAATAAAAATTCCAAAGTTAATCAACCAACGAAACCTCAAATCAACATAACCAAGTAAAATCTGTAATTCACATATAAGTATAGTCAATAGCTTCATTTGAACTATAATTTCACAATAAAAGCAAGATCGTGAAAACCTCAATTTTACAAAATTCTTGTATAACCCTAAGATATCAATTTCTGAAAATTCTTTGATTATATATATCTATATACATAAAATTCAAAATATAGTTGATAGTTACTTACATTAGCTATTAATCGAAGAAAACACACCTGATCGATTCTTCTCTAAATTTTGTCTAAGACGTTTTCCCTCCAAACACTTGCAAAACTCAAAAACTCTTCGATTAGGACTTAGAACTATGTATAAGGATGCTATTGTTTAAATTTCAAGTGATTCGGACGGTCGAAACTCCGTAAATCAAAGAAACGGTAAAGAAACAGTTCAGGAACGATGAAGATAAAGATGAAGGAAAAGAAAAAGAAAAGAAAATAAAAGAAAAGAAATGAGGTCATCGAACATCCTGGAAGAATTTGGGGAATATATATCCCAAAATTGATAAATATCAGGTTTGATCCTCCATCTTTCTATAATCTTTTAAAAATTACTCTAAACTTTTAATTTACACATAAAACCATCAATTAACCCCAAACTTTTCCTATAGCACCAAATAAAAATCACACACCTAATAATTATAATATATATTAATATCTAGGTATAAATTCTAGAAATTTAGACATAGACGTGACAATTCTCCCCACCTTAAGAAATTTCATCCACGAAATTGTACTTACCCATCTAAGTGAATAAATGGGGATATTGTTGTCTCATATCCTCCTCTCTTTCCTAGGTTGCTTCCTCATCACGAGAGTGTCTGTGCCACATGACTTTAACAAGTGGTATGGTTTCGTTCCTGAGGACTTTCTGTTCTCTAGCTAGAATAGCTACTGGTTCCTCTTTATAGGACAAGTCTGCAGACAATTCAATTGGCTGCTCTTGAATGATGTGATTCGGATCACTCTGATACCTCCGTAGCATTGAAACATGGAATACATCATGTATATTGGACAGATTCTGAGGCAATTGTAATCGATATGCTACTGGCCCAACTCTTTCCACAACTTCATATGGGCCAATGTATCTAGGACTCAACTTTCCTTTCTTGCCAGACCGAAGTAAACCCTTCCACGGTGATACTTTCAGAAATACTATGTCTCCCACATCATATTTAATTGGTCTCCGTTTCAAATCTGCATAGCTCTTTTGTCTGTTTTGTGCTTCTTTTAACCTCTGTCATATGATTTGCACCTTTTCTGTTGTCAACTGCACTATCTCAGGCCCCAATAACTGCCTCTCGCCTACTTCAGACCAACATAATGGAGTTCTACATCTTCTTCCATATAAGGCTTCATAAGGTGCCATATCAATACTAGATTGATAACTGTTATTATATGAAAACTCCATTAAAGGCAAGTGCACATCCCAACTACTTTGAAAATTCAAAATGCTAGCTCTCAACATATCTTCCAAAGTTTGAATGGTACGTTCAGTTTGACCGTCAGTCTGTGGATGGAAAGCTGCACTGAAATTCAATCTTGTTCCTAATGCATTCTGGAAACTAGGCCAAAACCTTTATGTAAAGCGAGGATCCTTGTCAGAAATAATAGAAACTGGTATACCATGAAGTCTAACAATCTCCTTGATATACAACTGTGCCAGCTTCTCTAAAGAAAAAGTCACTTTCACCGGAAGAAAATGGGATGATTTTGTTAATCTATCTACAATTACCCATATAGAATCATTACCATGTTGCGTACGAGGTAATCCACTGACAAAATCCATTGTAATATGTTCCCACTTCCATTCAGGAATAAGAAGTGGTTGTAAAGTACCAGCAGGTCGTTGATGTTCTGCTTTGACTTATTGGCAGCTTAAACACCTACCCACATATTCAGTTATCTCCCTTTTCATTCCTTTCCACCAAAAATGCTCTCGAAGATTTCTGTACATTTTAGTACTCCCAAGGTGCATTGCATATGACGAATCATGAGCTTCTTCTAATATCTCCTTCTTGATATCGGTAACATTCGGAACACACATTCTGTCTCCAAACATTAACATGCCATCTTTTGTTACTTTATATTCAATCTTCTTCCCCTCTATAACGTCTTTTCTAATTTTCTCCAAAAGTTCATCTTGATTTTGAGCTTCTTTAATTCTGTCTCGAAGAATCGGTCTCACCTTCAACATTGCACATAATACTGTCTCATCTCCACAAACTAGTTCAACATTTGTTAAGCCCAAAATATACCTACAATATCATCAATATTTACATCAGTTTTGATATGAATTCGTGCTGTTTATATCTATTTAGCGTACTTTTACATCCAAATATGTTTCTTTCATACAAGGTACCTAAATATTTGGTAAAATCCAAATAGGAACGAAAAGAGGTCAGAAATGAAGGAAAAACCCTACAAAAGGAGTCAAAGACGACGAAAATCAAAGGCACCGAAACGAAGACGAGGAACGAAGTCGGAGATGGAGAAAAACTCCCGTGTCGTGACCGAGATTCCCTATTCTCGGTCGCGACACGCGTCGGCCAGCTCTTCCTCCTTTGCGTTCTGAACACTTAAAACTGCTTCCCCATTCTCGGCTGAGAATTTCCATTCTCGGTAACTTCAGATTTTCAGGCAGCACGACTTACACATGTTTGTTTTCAAAGAAACGCGTCCGTTCGATTGGATAAGAACGTCTCTTCGCAGCAGACACGTCCCTTAAACTCGACTCTTCAAACTCTATAAATAAAGAGTTGATTTCAGAGTTGAAAAAATTGAAGAGAAGATTTTAGTACAAAATTTATGCAGGAATTCTGAGTCAAAACGATTTAAAGTTAGAAGTTTAATTTTGTAAAAACAATCTGATGTACACACATTGTTTACCAATTAATTTCAAACATAGTAGCAATTAGATTTAGAATAAGACCAGTTCAATATTAGTTTACATTTTGGTAGTAGAAGTACCCGTCTCTATTCCGAAGATTCAGCGAGAAGATTAAGTAGCGGATTCGACCCACGATCCTGACAAACTCTAATGAGGTTTGAGGAAAGGATTGACGACCCAGAACTCTCATGTAGTTTGAATGCTTCCATGCTTTTTATTCTCTGTAAACTTGTATCAAATTCATACTTCATCTAATAAAGTTCATGCAATTCAATAAATTTTTATGTAGCACTTCTGTAAATGATCGGAAGTGAGTTCTGGTGTTTTCATTAAAACGTAGTTAATTTCAAAATCATTAGAAGGAAACTTTGTTGAACACTTAGGCAAATTCATTCTTTAAGAATTAATTTGGTTAAGGTAGCAATCTAACCCGACCGTAGGAGGATTGTCTGCGGTTTAAAGCCTTTTAATTGAAAGAGTTTACGTTATTACATTTTTATAGTTTATACAGGGTTTAAAGTTGTTTTCTTTGCTTAATGCAAATGAACACAATAAATCTCTTATTTTAAACACTAACGTTTCTGTTTTGTGATTCATATTCAAAATAGAATTGATTTCTAACATTCTACATATTCTATCCTAATTCTTACTCAATCAATATAAAAAACCAAATTCAATTAACGATCATCTATTTCTGTAAACCTTAAGTCGTATTTAAATTACACTTAAATAAGTTTTCGTTAAAAAACGTTCCCTGTGGGTTCGATATCTTTTTATTACTACAAGCGAAACCGTGCACTTGCGGAAATCGCTCAACAACATTCAAAGCTCTCATATGAAGCAATAAAGGCATTCTCACTGATCTTATATAGTTCAAACTTCCAATGTTTTTACGACCCAAAGCATCAGCCACGACATTAGCTTTACCAGGATGATATTCAATAGTCAGGTCATAGTCTTTCAATAACTCAATCCCTCTCCTTTGCCTCAAATTCATTTCCTTCTGTGTCATTATATATTTCAGACTTTTATGATCAGTGAATATTAGACACTTTTCACCATAAAGATAATGTCTCCAAATCTTTAAAGCAAACACCATGGCAGCTAATTCAAGATCATGTGTCAAGTAATTCAATTCGTGTGGCCTTAATTATCGTGACGCATAAGCAATAACTTTATAATTCTGCATCAATACAATTCCGAGACCTTGCCTTGATGCATCACGGTACACTGTATACCCTTCACCTACCATAGGTAGTGCTAAAACAGGAGCACTGATAATTCTTGACTTTAATATATCAAAACTTTCCTGACATTCAGGTGTCCACTCAAATTTAACACTCTTCCGCAGTAATCGTGTCATCGGACAAGCTATAAGTGAGAATCCTTTTACAAATCTTCTGTAATAACCCGCTAAACCTAGGAAACTACGTACTTCATGTACATTCGACGGTTCTTCCTAATTAGCTACAGCTTCAACTTTCTTAGGATCAACTAAAATTCCCCTAGCTGATACCACATGACCCAAGAACATAATTTCATCAAGCCAAAACTCATATTTGCTAAATTTTGCATATAATTGCTTCTCCCTTAGAATCTGCAAAACGGTTCTCAAATGCTTACTGTGGTTTTCCTTATCCTTAGAATACACAAGGATATCGTCGATAAACACAATCACAAATGTATCTAAGTAAGGTTTAAAAATCCTATTCATAAGGTCCATAAATGCAACAGGTGCATTAGTTAATCCGAATGGCATAACCAAAAATTCATAATGCCAGTAACGAGTTCTAAAAGTTGTTTTCTGAACATCCTCTTCCATGACCTTCACTTGATGATACCCAGTTCTCAAGTCAATTTTTGAAAATATGGTTGCTCCTTGAAATTGATCAAACAAATCATCAATTCTAGGTAATGGATACTTGTTACGAATAGTAACCTTATTCAGTTGACAATAATCAATGCATAACCACATTGTTCCATTCTTCTTTTTTACAAACAAAACTGGAGCTCCCCATGGTGATACACTAGGTCGAATATATCCCTTATCCAATAACTCCTGCAACTGCACTTTCAATTCTTTCATTTCTACCGGTGCCATTCTATATGGTGCAAGTGATATAGGAGCGGTACCAGGCTGCAAATCAATTGCAAACTCTACTTCTCTTACTGGTGGTAGCCCTGGTATTTCATCCGAAAATACATCTGAATACACATTCACAATTGGCACATCTTCTAATTTGGGAGATTCTTTATTACTATCTACCACATATGCTAAGAAAGCTTCGCATCCCTTCCTTAGCATTTTCATAACTGTGACTATACTTCTACGTACACCTCTCTCACCATGAAACTCATATCCCTCTCCACTAGCTAATACTAGATTAACTTTCTTTTTAGAACAATCTACCATTGCTTGATATTTAAATAATGAATCCATGCCTAAGATGACATCAAATGTTTGCACCATCAAAGGTACCAAATTCACATGTATAAAAGACTCTCCTAACTTCACCTCACAATTAGGATACACATGTGTACATACTAAAGATTCTCCCATAGGCATGCTAACAGTTAAACGTTCTGGCATAAGTTTTGACTCCCAAATTATATCAGACATAAATAATGGCGACACAAAAGAGTGTGTAGAACCAGGATCAATAAGCAGATAAGCATCTTTTCCAAATAAAGAAATCGTACCAGTGATAACTTTTACAGATGCAACAACTTCTTGTGAAGTCATAGCAAAAGCTCGAGGTTGAGTTGCAGCTCTGTCTGACTGATTACCCTGATTCCTAGCTCCTTTAGAAGTATTACCAGCTCCTCTTCCCATATTAGTACATCTACCATTACCCTGATTATTTCCTCCCAAACAAATTACCTCTACTTCCTCTGTCAGTCTGTAATCCTCTGCCCCTACCAGCTCTGTTCAGTTTAGGACAACTAGTACGTACATATCCTTCATCACCACACTCATAACAAACAATTATTCTCTGAGGTTCAGTTGTCCTCCCTAAAGGACAATCCCTTCTTAAGTGACCACTTCCGCCACACTGAAAACACTGTAACGTTCTCTTTCTGCATTCACCTGAATGAAATTGCCCACACTGACCACACTTTGAAATGTTACCACTACTAGCAACTGAAGTACTTTATGAAGCTTGACTAATAGTATCAGGTGCTCGAAAAGTACTACGACTCACAAACGCTCCTCTTGAACCCTGACTTTGTATCTGACTACCCTGAAACTGAGATGATCCTCCTCTAGCAAACTTTGATCTCCCAAACTCCCCTGACTGCTTCTGACTAGTCTCAGATTCTAACTTGCCCTTTAACTTTTCTTTCTGTAATGCTTTCTCTACCCAACCATGATAATGTACACCCTCGTATAAACTCAGCTCATTTTGATAAAATGCACTCAATCCGTCCTTAAATCTCTCACATTTCACTTCCTCGTAGGAAACCACTGACTAGCATAACGGTATAAATCATCAAACTTGCCCATATACTCTTTCACATCCATAGTCCCCTGTTTCAAATTAAAGAACTCATTTCTCTTTGCCTTTTGGAATGATTCAGTCAGATATTCTCTCATGAACTCACGTTTGAAAACTCCCCAATTCAAACCTTCCAGATACAAACCCCTAATTCGAGTTAACCATGTGTCTGCTGGTCCATGTAATAAACCAAACACAACCCTGACTTTATCCTCATCCTGTAACTGCATAGTACTATAGGCTTTTTCTGTAGCCTTTAACCAATTATCAGCTTCCTCAGGGTCAATTGTACCTTTGAAATCGAATGCCCCACAATTTTTGTCATCCTTAATCAGTTCACTAGGCCTTTTATGTGCTTCCCGTGTTTCCATTATGGTAACAAAAGCTTCAACTAAAGCTTGGGGTTCAATTTGTACTACTTGTGGCATTGCAACTTGCGGAGCCACATGTGGTGCAGGTTGTTCAGCTTGAAGATTAACATGTTGATGTGGAGGTGATGGTCGTTGTTGTCTTTGAGGTTGGTCAATGGGTGGAACTCTTGCATCAGAGGCTTCACTATCCCCTATGCCCTCACGATCCCATCCTAACTATCTTCTTTCCTCATCTCTACCTCTACCTTGACCTCTATTTAGAGGCGGTCGGCCACGTGGTCATCTCGGATGCATCTATATGATAAAGACACCATTATAATTATATGTAGATATATGATATGCATGAATGTCATGTGTGCAACACAAGAAATACAAGTAATTACATTATATTACCTATATATACACTTACTCTGATACCAAAATATCATACCCGATCCAAAATAAGACCAGATAAGACGGTGAGACATTACCACTGACTTATTATCTAAACCAGTAGCAGTGTCCCTCAAATAAGGAGAAAAATCAAAACAAAAACCAAATTCTGGTTTAAAGCTAAAATGACCAACATATGTTGTTTCCAGCCTAACTTCTTCATACGGAGTCCGATTAAGGCGATTAAAACCCCCTGGAAATGCACTATGCCATTTTCCCTTTCACATGACATAAGATACATGACAGACATTTGTTTTCGTGTCGTCTGAATATGTTTCGTGACAGTATTTTAATTCTATGTCATCGGAAGGCGAAATAAAAAATGCGCTCGCGTCTCAGATGATGTTACGGTTACAGTATGCTGTCATCCCAAAAGAACACGATTTTGATGGAAAAGTCACTTAAGCATCAGACGACACTTCGAATAAATTTTAATATATATTTTAATAGGCTGTAATTTCTATTCTAATATACATTTTTACAGTTTTTACTCTTGATGCATGATTTGGTAATTACATGTCTCATATTCTCTTGTTTATTCTGCCTAATTATTTATAGGCATTTTTTTTATGATGTATAACATGTGGCAGAAAATTAGTTCATAATATTTTACATTATATCTTTTAATTTTAAGTTCATTTTTTCTTTCTCCAGGGCGTCTAGCTTCTCATTTATTCCCCAAAATTCAAGTAAGTTTTTGTTTTACTTTGAGAGTTTTAGTATATATTTAACTTCACCCACAAAAGAAAAAGTATGGATAGTGAAAAAGTACTTGAGGTTTATTTATCTTCAAACTTTATTACCTTATAATATAGGAGTATATGATTAATATAGACCAATAATGTTCAATATTATGCCAATAATGTTTATTTTGGTCCATCTTACTAATATAGACAAATACGCTTTGTCTAAGTCTTTGCTTATTCTTTTCTCTTATACCTTTCCCTTATTATTGGATGTTTACATTTGTAACAGCGGAGCTAATTGTTCTGTTCGGTTGGATTATTCTTCTGGGATGAGATTTGGAACAAACTGTTGAAGTAGCTTTATAGATGTCATGGAGATTATATATGCCTTTGATTATATCATATTAATGTACGAAACAAGATGATTTGTTTTCCTATTTTAGAAAGAACAAGAACATATTTCAGTTCATAGTTTTTCACTTTTATTTTCAATCTTGTTAAATGACAAATTGGTTTATATTTTATTGAATTTACGTTTCAATTATTGAATTTGTATTTATTGTGTATTTAGATGATTCTAGTGTCACAACACATTAATTCGTGATATAATTACTGATCTCTTAGTTGTGAAATATCACTTCTAATGACAGTACATATAGAAATAATGACGGTCTATTATCTCGTGAGAATGTTATAATAATGATGGTAGAAATTGAAAATAACGACAGTTTATTTTCTTATTAAAAGGTTATAATAACGACTGTCTATTCACTCGCTAAAGTATAGTAACAATGACGGTGATTTTTGGAAATAACGACCGTATATTCAATCATTAACGTTTCATAATAATGACGGTGAAGAACGGAAATAACGACCGTTTATTCACTCATTAAAATGTCATAATAACGACGGTGAATTATGTAAATAATGACCGTTTATTCACCCATTAATACGTCTTAATAACGACGGTGAAATCATTTAACAACGACAGTCATTACTGTCCTAATTATTGAGTAGTAAGGACAGGCTGCATACACTCGTTGTTTTGTTTAAATGACGGGACACGGTTTACCGTCGTTAATACCTTTAACGTCGAAGGTTTTAACGAGGGTGGACGACGGTATATACGGTCGTTATAAGTTAATAACGACGGTATTTATTTAATTAACGACGAGATTAACTCTCGTTATAGACCAAATTTCTTGTAGTGTATGGTTTAAATTTCAAGTGATTCGGACGGTCGAAACTCCATAAATCAAAGAAACAGTGGAGAAACGGTTTAGGAACTATGAAGATAAAGATGAAGGAAAAGAAAAAGAAAAGAAATGAAAAGAAATGAGGTTATATATCCCAAATTTGGTAAATATCAGGTTTGATCCTCCATCTTTCTATAATCTTTTAAAAATTACCCTAAATTTTTAATTTACACATAAAACCATCAAATTAACCCCAAACTTTTCCTATAGCACCAAATAAAAATCACACACGCAATAATTATAATATATATTAATATCTAGGTATAAATTCTAGAAATTTAGACACGGACGTGACATCACATATGCGTCATTTTATAACTCATTAATAACAGTTCATAAACATATGATTAGACATGAATTTTTTTAATTTTTTTTTAAAAAATATACTGTCTTTTGAATGAGCTGGGAAAAAAAATTCAAATATTTTACCGAATTTATAAATATTAACCTCTAATTCTATTATTAAATTAAAAAAATATGAAATCTTTTTTTAGAACCAACTAATATGCAATTGCTGCAGAATAAAGAACAAAATATATGTGTTTTATAATAAGGTCTGAAATCGACCCAATTTGCTAACGTTAGGGGTAAAATTACTCGTGGCTGTAAATATTAGAGGTAAAATCGCACAATTTTAAACGTTAATTGTAAAATTACTCATGGTTGTAAACGTTAGGACTATTTTTACACTTTATCCTAGAAAAAATAGTACATGTCGATATAAAAAATTAAAAAAATACAATCCGGAAGTATATTGGAGAAGTTTGAATTTGCATCTTGATAGAGAAATAGTAGATAATGTTTGAAACTGTTTTTGACACAACATCGAGAAACACAATCCATCCATAATCGACTTCGTAGTCTTTTTTCTCCAGTAATGACTTCATGATCTTTCAATGACCTAGATCTGTGTGATGATGGAAAAAACTCTTCTGGTTTTCCACGAACGAAAATATGATAACACTCATATAGGGAGACAGACGACAACCACCCATATAGAGATAAAAAAAGAAAAAATTACAAACAAAGAATAAACTAATTTAACATAGTATCAACAAAAAAAATATTCAATAAGGAAAAAGCAAAACAAAGTAAAGGAGAGGTTTATTTTCTTGCTAAAAACAGAAAGAAAACAAAAAATCTGGATATATATGAGTCCAAAATTTGGTCCAGAAGAATCGATTGACCTTAAATTTACACAGTGTCTTGTTAGCCTTTTGAACCTATTTTTAATAACATAATTAACTCTATAAGTCATGTGGCAGAGCCAAAAATAATTTAAAAAAATTGAAATGTATATTACCATAAATAAGTTCATAAAGATAATATATCATTGTAAGTAAGTTCAAAGGAGTAATAGATCAATTTAAACAAATTTAAATAGCCAATAGATCATTTTAAACATGTTTTAAAGTGATTTTTTCAACCAAGATCAATAAGTCCATATGAAGCCCATGTTGACTTTTGTATATATTATTATTGTTTCTATATATATTTTATCCGATTACTCAATTTGATTCAATTTGAAACTCCTAGGTAGACCCTCTCCTCTATCTCGAACTTAATATTTGAGGAGTAGGATACAATTCGGTGTCTTAGATAAGGGGATCCTCTATATCTATACTTGTTTATTTTATACTCCAAATATCTAACTCAACTTCTTCTTTAAGCTGGATCTGATGACAATTTACTGTTGCTAAGATTTGCAGATGTGCCCCCACTATTTTACATCCGTTATTTGCGGATGATGCTACTCTATTCTGCAAAGTTTATGATAATGATATTATGAGTGTTAAAAATGCTCCCATTTCTTTTTATGCAGGCAACAAACAAAAGATTAATTTAGATAAATCATCTATTTTCTTTAGCACGAACACTCCTTCTAGTGAGCGTCACCGGTTAGCTCCTCTTTTTGGAGTTTCAAATTTGGGCGGACAAGACAAGTACCTCGGCCTACCAGTTATCTCTCGATCTAAAGTTCAAGTGTTTAGAGAACTCAAAGAGTTGTGTGTCTGATGCGGACATCCTAACTGGGATCACTGATCACGCGTGTCTTGGCGGATCCTCAGACATCACATCCACGGAGGGTGTACCTAGGAGGGCGGATCTCAAGGACATACAAGCGGGGTGGATCTAGGAGTACACAAGGGAGCGTATCAACATCAGACCAGGGGAGGATCCTCAAGCTACTCCTGGGCGGATCTCCAGGTTTACTTCCTCCCGAAGGAATTCACCAACAACCCTGACACTCCGTACCTGTACCTTTGTACTGATTGTCGGGGCGTATTACCTATTTTACCCTTTTGTTGTTAACCTCATTGTAACCCTAGTAGGGGTAGTCCTTGTCCTTTTCTTATCTTTAGGAGGATGTATTTAAACCCCCATTTTGTAAGGATGAGCCAACTTTTTATCAATCAAAAATCATTCTCTTTGAGAACTTAAGGTTTATACCTTGTTATTGGGATTCACTCCTTCTAGTTTAGCTAGAGAAGAACCTCTTTGTTGGTTTACGATTAAAACCTTCATTTATCGCTTTCAATCTGTATCAGTTGGTATCAGAGCCAATCGTTTCCTGACCCGAAACTTCTTTTGGCAATGGTTCAACCCCGACAACCGCAAGATTCCATGGAGACCAGTGACCGGAGGTATGAGGAGCTGAGAGAGAACCTCACGGAACAGATCCAGGCCAGCCACGAGTGGCAGAGGCAAACCGACCAACGGTTCCTGGAGCTGGCCACCTCCCTAGAAAACTTCAAACTGGAGGTTCTGGCTCTAATCCGACCTACCACAGGAGGATCAACCCAGAGAAAGGAAGGAGTCCCTGAACCGCAGCTTCCACAAATGGGTCCTAGGGATCCTGAGGTAAGAAGACCCAACTATGTCCTTGTGCATAATGCTGATAGTGATAGTGATGACTTTGAGGGTATTGGGGATGATGATACCGTTAGAACTACGAGGGATGTTGGGCCTGTGGACAACCGACGTGTGGATGTTGCTAGAGTATACCCAGGTCTAGGAAACTTTGATAGAGATGATGCCTTTAAGCTAAAAATAGACTTACCATCTTTTGGAGGCGAACTGGATATAGAGGGATTCTTAGACTGGTTATCAGAAGTTGAACGTTTCTTTGAGTATGCTGGGATTCCTGATGAGAGGAAAGTGGGACTGGTGGCGTATCGCTTGAAGGGTGGCGCATCAGTTTGGTGGGATCAGATGAGGGAAGAGAGAAGAAGAGGGGGCAGAGATCCGATTAGATCTTGGCTACGGATGAAGGCGATGTTGAGGGAGCGGTTCTTACCGCCGGATTATGAGCAGTATATTTACAGCTCCTACAGGGGATGCTCTCAAGGGACCCGAAGTGTCCATGAATATACCTCAGAGTTCTTGAGGCTTTCAGCAAGGGCCAACTTGTCAGAAACTGAAAGCCAAAAGACCTCTAGGTATCTCGAAGGGTTGAGATACAACATCCAGGATCGTATTGGCACATAGATGGTGGTTCGGGTACAAGATGCCAGGAATTTAGCCCTCAAGGCTGAATCTCAACTAACCGGGAGATCCAGGAGATCCGCCACTGTTGAGTATACGCCTGGAGGAGGAGGCAATATGAAGCCCTATGACAAAGGCAAACAGGTGGCGAGTGCCAGTGGGGCAAAGTTTAGCAACGTTGGAAGAGGATCTGGGGGAGATACTATGCCTTACAAGGAGGTACCCATACCACCTAAGAACAACAACCCATTCGCCAGGCCAACCCCTTTAAAATGTTTCAGGTGCAATGAGCCAGGCCATAGGTCCAACGAGTGTCCTAGGCGGAAGAGCGCAAACGTGGTGGAAAGATATGAAGATGATTATGAAGAGAGGGATGAAGTGTTTTGTGAACCCTTAGGGGAATACGATGACGAGGCGGATGAGGAGAGACACGCCATTCATGTGATACAGCGATTATTAGTCTTCAGACGGGTAGAGGGCGATCAGAGGCACCAACTATTCAGGACTCACTGTCTTGTGAACAGTGGGCGATGCAACGTAATAATTGATAGTGGTAGCCAGGAGAACATTGTGAGCAGCAGCACCGTTCGGAAATTTGGATTGTTGGTGGAGGCGCATCCTGACCCCTACAGAGTTGGATGGATCAAGGATGTGGGTGAACTCAGAGTGACCCAGAAGTGTAAGGTCCCTATTGAGATCGGTGAGTATAGGGATGAAGTCTGCTATGACGTGGTCGATATGGATGCCTACCACCTATTATTGGGCAGACCATGGCAATTTGATAATGACGCCATCCATGCTGGAAGAAGGAACACTTATAGATTTATGAAGGATGGGGTGAAGTTCGTACTTACGCCAATGATGAGAGAACCAAAGGCCGATGAGAAGTCTACCTTGGTGGTCTTCCCCACACACAAATCATTCGTTAGCGAATGTGAGGAGAGCCAGATGGTGTATGTTGTAATGGTGAAGGCGAATCACGAATCCTCCCAAAGGGGCGAAAGAGAGATGCCGAATGAAGTAACCCGCCTACTTGGCGAATATCAAGATCTGTTCCCTGAAGAGCTGCCAAGTGGGTTACCACCTTTGAGGGACATCCAACATCATATCGATCTTGTGCTCGGGGCTAGTTTACCAAGCCTCCCCCATTATCGAATGAGTCCAAAGGAAAATGATATCATGAGGCAGAAAGTGGAAGAGCTCATTGAGATGGGATACGTTAGAGAAAGCATGAGTCCTTGCGCCGTTCCAGCTTTACTTACACCTAAGAAGGATGGGTCTTGGCGGATGTGTGTTGACAGCAGAGCCATTAACAAGATCACCGTCAAGTACAAGTTCCCAATCCCGAGGTTGGATGATATGCTGGATCAGCTTGGCAGATCCAAAGTCTTCTCCAAGATTGACCTCAGGAGTGGCTATCATCAAATACGGGTTCGGGCTGGGGATGAGTGGAAGACTGCTTTCAAGACCAGAGATGGATTGTATGAGTGGTTAGTAATGCCATTCGGGATGACTAAAGCCCCCAGTACATTTATGAGGCTGATGAATCAGGTGCTCCGCCCGGTAATTGGCAAATTTGTAGTTGTGTATTTTGATGATATTCTGATTCATAGCCAGACCTTGGCGGAACATGTGGAGCACTTGCGGACAGTATTTGACCTGTTAAGGAAACACCATCTATACGCCAACACTAAGAAATGTGATTTTGTCATGAAGAGCCTGGTTTTCCTTAGGTTCGTGGTCAGTGGCGATGGAATCCAAGTTGATGGGGAGAAGGTAAGAGCTATCCGAGAATGGCCTACTCCGAGGAAC
This sequence comes from Euphorbia lathyris, assembly GCF_963576675.1. Taxonomy (NCBI): domain Eukaryota; kingdom Viridiplantae; phylum Streptophyta; class Magnoliopsida; order Malpighiales; family Euphorbiaceae; genus Euphorbia; species Euphorbia lathyris. The sequence goes on from NC_088918.1 coordinate 2,530,776, forward strand.
GTGGGGGACATCAGGAGTTTTCATGGGCTAGCAACCTTTTATCGGCGATTCATTAAAAACTTCAGTTCTATAGTTGCCCCGTTGACGGAATGTTTGAAGAAGGTAAGGGGGTTCGAGTGGGCGGACTCCCAAGAGGAAAGCTTCGCCCTGATCAAGGAAAAGTTGAGTACAGCGCCCGTGCTGGCGTATCCCAATTTTGATAAACTGTTCGAAGTTGAGTGTGATGCTAGTGGAGTTGGGATTGGTGGTGTCTTGATGCAAGAAAAGCGGCCCATCGCATATTTCAGTGAGAAGCTCTGTGAAGCACGGCAAAAGTGGGCAACGTATGATCAAGAATTTTATACCGTAGTTAGGGCATTAAAGGTATGGGAGCATTACTTGGTAGGAAAAGAATTCATCCTCTACACTGACCATCAAGCTCTCAAGTACCTGGGAAGTCAGAAGCAACTTCGAAGCTCCATGCATGCCCGGTAGTCCGCCTTCATAGATAATTTCCCCTATAAGCTTATCCATAAGGCTGGAAAATAGAATAAGGTGGCGGACGCTTTGAGTCGAAGGGTGTCACTAATAAAAATAGTAAACCTGGAGACCGATTGTTTTGAACACATCAGAGGAGAATACTTGGCGGATCCTGATTTTGGCAGTATCTGGGAAAAGTGTAAGCACCAGCATGGGGATGGGGCGTATCACTTGATGGATGAGTATCTCATGAGGGGCAACCAACTTTGCCTACCCTGCACTTCCATCCGCGAGAAGGTTGTTCGTGATCTACATGGCGGATCCCTGGGAGGGCATTTTGGGTGAGACAAGACATATGAAGCAGTGAGTTCCCGTTATTTCTAGCCTAAGATGAGGAGAGATGTTGCCTACTGATAGGGGTCAAAAACCCCTATCTTTGGGTACAGTTTTAGGACGGGTTTTAGCGTTAGTTAGTTAATAAGCGAGCAATTCTCGCATTTAAATGCTTTTGTGTGAGTTAGTTAGAAATTGGAAACGTTTTATTTACTTTTCGTTGTTTAGGCTCGTTTTATGATCAATTTAGGCAAATACGGCCAAAATGGCATGCATATTATAATTCCGTTATCTTTTGAAGCTAATTGATCCGTCAAAAGTCGCACCAAACGAAGCGTTTGCTCAAATAAGCGATTGGCGGGTCAATTTAGCCCTTGGACTAATGTTGTTTGGAGTTTATGTGCGTGTGCAGGTTAAAACATGATCAATTTCAGGCAAAAATCGAGTCTCGGGGACCCCCGGTAGTCGCTCGCCGAGCAGGGCGCTGCTCGTCGCGAGTAGCCCTGCGGGAATTGGTCAAAAAGACCAATTCCGCCCCCACAAAGCCACGATGGACCCCACGACTTCCTACATCAATGAGGACACGAAAATAGGTCAAAAAGAGGGCCGAGCCGCGTCTATAAATAGGGTTTTTCCAATGTAAATTAGATATCTTTCGTTTTTGTAAATTATTTTAGCTTTCCCCTTGTAATTCCTCTTCATCTTCTCCATCTTCCTCAACCTCCATTGAAGCTCCTTCAAAGCTTTCTACCGAGGAATTACCAAGGTCCGTCCTTAAGATCAAGTCGCCGGCTGCAGAGTAAACAGGTTCCCTGAAAGGGATTTTTGTATCTCCTTTTATCTTTCCATGTTTGTACTCTTTGATACAGTTGCCGAACTTGACTTATTGTATCTTGTGACAATTATCTTCGCCTTTAATAATAATTTAGCTCTTGTTTTGTTCTATGATTATTTGTCTAATCTCTGTCTTACGCTTTATTCAATTGGTTTAACTCATTCAAAAGCCCCAAAATCTAGTAGGCACATATTGCGAGCTGAATCTGACCTAGTCAGAGCCTAGGAGATTGACAACCTCTTAGTTGATTAAGCGCCAATTTACTGAGCCTTAGACCTAGTTTCGGCCTTAGGAAATCACGCGCTAAGGACCCCAGGAGGGTAAGTAGGGTTAATCGCCTTGAATACAAGTGACTCAGATTAGGTTTTTATTCATTAGACTTGATAATCTATCTTTATTATTATCGTTCATACCATGTTCCTTCGAATAGTTTCATTGATGAAAGATCAATTAGGGGTAGAGTAACTCAGTTAGGCTTAGAATAACTTAGCTAGAATTAGATAATTTAGTTAGAATTAGATAACTTAGCTAGGATTAGCATAATTCAACCTAGGAGGAGATTAATTAAACAAACCAAACTCAAAACCCCCTAAGCCTAGATAACATCCGAGACCGAGTAGCTTGATACTTGCAGAAATAAATCCTGTGGACGATAACCTGGACTTAAACCAGAAATTTATTACTTGATAACGACGGGGTACACTTATCCCTTAGTGAGGTTTCGCAGAAACCGCATCACCTACTTAGTAGAACGATGCTATATTTTCCAGACCGCCAAGGGGCGCACTACAAATGCTGGCTTGCAGCTACCCTTGCCTGTACCAGAAACCATATGGGAGGATCTGTCCATGGATTTTGTCCTAGGGTTACCCAGAACTCAGAGAGGCATGGATTCCATCTTTGTCGTGGTTGATCGGTTTTCAAAGATGGCCCATTTCATACCATGTCGCAAGACTAATGATACCTCAGCGACTGCTAAGCTATTTTTCAAAGAGATTGTCAGGCTACATGGCGTACCTAAGAGCATTATCTCGGATCGAGATACGAAGTTCCTCAGTCACTTCTGGCGGACGTTGTGGGCTCTGTTTGATACGTCTCTGAAGTTTAGCACTACCGCCCACCCTCAAACAGACGGACAGACAGAGGTTGTCAATAGAACTTTGGGAAACTTACTGCGCAGCAAATGTAAGGATAAGCCCAGGATGTGGGATGTGGTTTTAGCCCAAGCTGAGTTCGCCTACAACGGCTCTGTACATTCGGGAACCGGGAGATCCCCATTTGAGTTAGTATACACGAAGACCCCGAATCACGTCCTTGATATAGCCCATCTTCCTAAAGGAAACGTGACTGCCAACCAGCTGGCCAAGGATTATGTACAGACGCACCAAGAGGTGAGAGAGACTATTGAGGAGAGAAATAAAAAATTAAAGGCTAAGGCGGATGAGCACCGCAGGGACCTACAGTTTGAAGTTGGGGATGAGGTTATGGTATATTTGGGCAAAGAGAGACTCGCCAACGCCCCAAGCAGCAAGCTTCGGCCTAGGAAATACGGGCCATATAAGGTCACCAAGAAGGTCAATGCCAATGCCTATCATATAGCATTGCTGAATTGGCTTGGTAAAATCTCACCAGCGTTCAACATCCGTGACCTTAGCCCGTGGAAGCCGGATGGTCCTTTGGAGTTCAACAATGACGAGCCAGTGCCGAGACCTTTTAAAGAAGGAGAGAATGATGCGGACATCCTAACTAGGATCACTGATCACGCGCGTCTTGGCGGATCCTCAGACATCACATCCACGGAGGGTGTACCTAGGAGGGCGGATCTCAAGGACATACAAGCGGGGTGGATCTAGGAGTACACAAGGGAGCGTATCAACATCAGACCAGGGGAGGATCCTCAAGCTACTCCTGGGCGGATCTCCAGGTTTACTTCCTCCCGAAGGAATTCACCAACAACCCTGACACTCCGTACCTGTACATTTGTACTGATTGTCGGGGCATATTACCTATTTTACCCTTTTGTTGTTAACCTCATTGTAACCCTAGTAGGGGTAGTGCTTGTCCTTTTCTTATCTTTAGGAGGATGTATTTAAACCCCCATTTTGTAAGGATGAGCCAACTTTTTATCAATAAAAAATCATTCTCTTTGAGAACTTAAGGTTTATACCTTGTTATTGGGATTCACTCCTTCTAGTTTAGCTAGAGAAGAACCTCTTTGTTGGTTTACGATTAAAACCTTCATTTATCGCTTTCAATCTGTATCAGTGTCTAAACGTTTAGCGGGTTGGAAAGGGAAGTTATTAAGCCTTGCAGGGAAAGAAGTTCTTATCAAGGCAGTTGCAACTGCCATCCCTATATTTTCTATTGTTTCAAACTGCCAAATTCTGTCTGTAAAGAAATTAACAAGATCGTCACCAAATTCTGGTGGGGGAGAGTATATGGATAAATGAAAAATCCATTGGATTTCGTGGAAGGATATATACACAAATAAATTAGAAGGTGGACTTGACTTCAGAGACTTGAGAGCTTTTAATTTATCCCTGCTTACAAAGCAAGGTTGGCGAACCATTAAACATCCCAATTCTCTATTGTCTTCGCTCCTCAGGGCCAAATATTTTCCTTTCAATGAATTTCTTGATGCTCAGCCAGGTTCTAATACATCTTGGGGTTGGAGAATCATCCTTCATGGAATTCCATTTTTGAAACTAGGTTTCAAATGGCAGGTTGATAATGGTCGTTCTATTTACTGTTTTCAGGATCCTTGGTTACCTTCTACCCATTCCATCAAAGTGAGAGATAAAAGCGACGAGTCTCCTCCTCTTATTCAATTTCATCAGCTTATTAATGCTCAATTTGACTGCTGGAACGAGACCTTAGTGCGAAATTGATGCCATTTTGATGATGTTAATAGTGTTTTGGGAATTAAGCTAAACCTCACCAATGCAACTGACTACCTTCTGTGGGACTTCTCTAAGTCAGGAGAGTTATTGGTCAAGTCAGGCTATCGAAGAGCTCAGATTTTCCTTCATAGGTCCTCCAACATTTCTGGGTTTTCTGCTGCTACTCTTTCTGACTCACAATGGAAAAGGGTCTGGAATATTGATGTTCCAAATAAATTAAAGATTTTCTTTTGGCGTCTGTAGATATCAAGCCTCGCCCGGAAGACCTGAGGGGATGATACCGTTGATGACAACGATTTGATTAGAGCCAAAAGCAACCAATCTAGGAATCAAGCTACTCGACGGGACTAGAGCTCGGAGACAGAAGGGGTCGCCACCCACGAATGGGAAAAAGATCACCGGATCCATTGCGGGAGACCATTTGGGTTCGGGAAATTGGGTACGATATGAGAAGGCTAGCTCCTTTCTAGAGAAAGGCTAGACACCCCATAATCGCCCAGTTTGAACCACCGGCCTCCTACTTAACACTACTAGGTGCTAACGGTCTAATTGCCTATTCTTTTAACTTTCAAATTCATTTGAAAACCTTTTTTTCTCGCTTTGAAAACTGTTTTTAGAATTTTAATTAAAGCCATTTAGTTTAACTCAATCACCCGTTATTCATAATTAATATATTTGCAGAAATATAAAGTGCAGTAAAGTAAATTACAACCATAAGAATATATACATTTACATCAATGTGAAGCAATTCTAGCTATATGTGCTAAACTAATTAACAAGGATATAATGACTAAAATTAAGGACTAAATTTTTTTTTGTGATTATGTTCCCAACCAACATTAGTTAGTAATCTAATTATTGGTAGTAAGAATTGAGCGGCAAAATTTTCGCCCACATAATGACTAACTTTTAGTCTTAAATTATGTTAGTAGTTATTATAAGGACTAAGTTTGAGATTAACGACTATACTGCAAGTCGTCAGTCTTGTTGGTTATTAAAAAAGATAACAATATAAAATTTAAAAATAACACAATAATATAAATTTCTTACTCCTCTCCAAGTCTCTAGACATTATGATGGAGAAGCATCTCGCTCTTTGTTGGTTTTTCATCATCTACCAAACTCAAGGTATGCATTCTTTCTATATGCATCTTGTTTACTAAAATCTGCATTTCCAGTATTCTAGGAGTTTTTTTTACATTTGTTTGAAATTTAATTTGATTTATTATCTAATGTGATGTGTTTCTTATGATTAGTTGCTTAATTGATATGATTTGATTTATAGGGGTCTTTTAATTTCTAAAGGAGATGTAAATCTGGCTAGAGGTTGTGGTGCTCTTTTCTTTTGGTCGAACCCTCTTACATAAACAAATCCTACGAATCAAATATTCCTTTATTCACATAATGAATACTAAATATGCAAGAAATTCCAACAATGTCAAACAAGCTAAAAACACCTAAATGGTGTTTAGTGGGATAATATTTCACGAGAAGTACTCATTATTCGAGTAAAGGAATATTTTATGCACAAAATTTGTTTGTGTAAGAGGCTTCGATCAGAAGACAAGAGCACTACAACCTCTAGCTAGATTTAGATCTACTTTAGCAATTTAAAAACGCCTACATATAAAACATATGAAGGAAGCAACTAATTATAAAAACACATCACATTAGATAATAAATCAAATTAAATTTCAAACAAATATGGAAAACTAAAACCCTAGGAATCTTGGAAATGCAAATTTTAGTAAGATAAAAAGAATTAAAGTCACATCTCATCAGTGCAATTCTAATGCTTCTCTCTCCCCAACAATCATGTAGGTCTATGGTTTCCAGTTCAATCACGCTATTAGAAGAAAAAAGACATACAAGAAAAGAAAGTAAGAAGAGGCATGATCAGAGAGGAGATGTATGAGTAGAGAAAGACATACATGATTGTACTATTCAGAGAGAAGCAGCGAAGGACCTGCATAATTAAAGATCCACAGGATTGTCGAGGAGAGAGAAGCAGCTGAATTGCACTATTGAGAGGTGACTTTAATTCTTTATTGCTTACTAAAATCTGCATTTCCAGTATTCTAGGGTTTTTTTTATATTTGTTTGAAATTTAATTTGATTTATTATCTAACGTGATGTGTTTCTTATAATTAGTTGCTTAAATTGATATGATTTCATTTATAAGGGTTTTTAAATTACTAAAGGAGATGTAAATCTGGCTAGAGGTTGTGGTGATCTTGTCTTTTGGTCAAACCCTCTTACATAAACAAATTATACGAATCAAATTTTCCTTTACTCACATAATGAATACTTCTTGTGAAATATGTTATACAAGAAATTCCAACAATGCCGAACAAGCTAAAAATACCTAAATGGTGTTTAGTGGGAAAATATTTCACAACAAGTATTCATTATGCGAGTAAAGGAATATTTTATGCACAGAATTTGATTGTGTAAGAGGCTTTGGTCAGAAGCCAAGAGCACTACAACCTCTAGCTAGATTTAGATCTACTTTAGCAATTTAAAAACCCTATATATATGATAACTTGTGGAAAAATCCTTGATCGGAGCACTTCCTTGTGAGGCGCCGTTGGGATCGACCGGGGACACTCTGATGCCAAAGTGAGTAATATTTCTGAGAATAAACTGTAAGCACAAAAGTAGAGAATCAGTAAGTGTACCTTTGATCCTAGGAAGCTGGGGTATTTATATAGGTTTCTGTAACCTTCAGCATTAATAGGGAAGCAGGTGAAGAGTTGTGCCATTACTCATCTTTGATTGCTATCAATTCTCCATTAATCCCAGCATTTATCATTAAAACCCTCAGAGTTGAGGTATTCGAACAGTCAAGTCTTTATTCCCCTTTAATTGCTATTAATTGCCATTTAATTGTATTTATTCCCATTCATGGATGGTCCACGTGGTGTGGCATAATGCTAGAAACTCTTTCCTTTTCCTCATTATTTGCATATTCACCCCTGCATTAATTATCATTAATTCCACATTAATCATGCATAAATATCTCTTTTAGAAGAAATAATGGTTTGTCATTATCTCTATTAATTTTCCCTTATTCCTTATTCAAGAATAATTTGGGTTGTTATCAGAAGCCCCCCCTAAAGGTATAAAAAGCTCTTTAGGGCTGTCTAAATGGTGTTTTATTTTTCTATCTTGGAGGAAAGTGGACCCGCCCTAGATAGGGGATCATATATGGAAATGATGCGCCTTTTGGGGCTTCCTTATGCGGGATCTTATGAACAAGATCCGCCCTATGTGGGATCATATATGGATATGATGCACTTTTAGGGGTTTTTGCTTCCTTGTGGATAGGTGGCCAACCGTATCCATTGTTATCCTCTAGGGGCTTCTTGAGAGTTATATTTCCTTTAGAAAGGGAATAACCCGCCCTTTAGGGGACCATTTGTTCCTAGGACATAGGATTATGATTCGCCTTAGGGACTTCTTTTATTCAGTTCTGCCATATTGAGGAGAATGACCCGCACTTAGGGATCAGTAAGAATGATCAGCCATTTAGGGACTTTTGTGCATTTTGTGGAGACGAGACTTTGTTATTTCTATGATGAATATGAGGATTCATTACTTTGATGAAAACGAGACTTCATTGTTTGGATAAAGACGAGACTTCATTAATTGGATGAAGACGAGGCTTCATTGATTGGATGAAGACGAGGCTTCATGAATTGGATGAAGACGAGGCTTCATTAATTGGATGAAGATGATGCTTCATGAATTGGATGAAGACGAGGCTTCATTAATTGGATGAAGACGAGGCTTCATTGTTTGGAGATGAAGACGAGGCTTCATTAGATGAAGACGAGGCTTCATTATTTGGAGATGAAGACGAGGCTTCATTAGTTGGATGAACCCTTTGCTTTCCAGAACTATTTTTACTAATGCATTATATCTTTTAGCAAGTAATTTTCTAGAATCTGGTTTAGGATTTCTCTAATTGTTTAGGGTAGGTGGCCAGCCGTACCCCAATGTGTGAACCTTTGTGAAGGTTTAGAAGCTTTTATTCCTGGTGAGGAAGTTAAGCTGCCTTAGGCGATCGATTTGCTTCCTATCTTTGAGGTGAATCGATCCGCCGCCAGGTCTTGAGACTCTTCTTTGGGAAGAGTATTTGAGAGTGTAAAGTTCTCACGTCTGAGAAATGTTTTAACTCTGTCTCCGACGGCAATCAATTGTTTCCTATCTTTGAGGTAGATCGATCCGCCGCTGAGATTATTGTCCGATTGTTTGTAAAACTAAGTACAATTGTTTTAATCCTTATGGTCGCCATTTACTTTTACGTTTGCGTAAGTAAATATATAAGTTTGTAGGATTTAATATGGAGTAGGTGGCCAGCCATACTCCATTGTGCGAACCTTTGTGAAGGTTTGAAGCTGTTCTATTCCTTCTAGAGGAAGTAAAGCTGCCTAAGGGATCAACTTGCTACATATCTTTGAGGTGAAGCGATCCGCCCGTAGGACTTGTGAACCCTTCTTTGGGAAGGGAGTGAGAGAGTGTAAAGTCCTTGCGTCCAAGGAATGTTTTAACTCTTTCTCAAATGGTGATCATCTAAAGATGGATCCGCCCATGAGAGTGTTCTCCTATCTTTGAGGAGAAAGTTGAGGGTGTAATGATCTCATGTTTGAGACGATTTTAACCCGCTTTTGATGGTGGTCAATCCTTTTCCTGTCTTTGAGGAGAGAGTTGAGCTCATTTGAAAGCTCCTGAGGGTCTGTGCTTCTTATCTTTATGGAAAGGGGATCCGCCCGTGATGGGATCAATTGTCCTATCTTTGAGGTAATTGATCCACCTGTGGAACTTTTCATTCGCCAGCCACTGGGCGTATATCAGCACTAAAAGCTAGGCAAATGAATATAAGAAGTATGACGAGAAAGAATAAATTATAAAATATAGGATACTATAACAGTTTAATGCACATATAAGAATATGTAAAAATACTGATTTTTAGGCCCATGGTTCCGTCTTTTCTGAGCAACTAGAACCGCATCCTCAATGATGTTTAACTTATGAGTAATCACATCTGGGCTTACTCCTGTGGGGATCTCATTCTCCTATGTAAATACGCTTTCAGACTCAATGAGAACTTTTTTAACATCCTCTTTGATCTCAAGTTTTAATCCTTTGGCGATCCGCACCCTCTTTCCATCAGCAATAAGGAGCGTTTCTGTGTCGCCTAAAGCTGTAGTGACAAGTTAATATTTCTCACCTTCGTCCTCTTTGGATTGTGGGCGGATTGATAGTGACGCCGAGTATAAGTCTCTTTAGCCACCTTTTGGTTCCCGCTAATCATTACTCCTCCTTTGCTGGTGGGAATGTACATTGTCAGCCGACGGATGGAAATTAGGGCTGCAACCTCTGGCCCTTGGTTTGGATAGTGTGACCCGTCACTCCAATGATGTCAACAATGGTTGTTTCTATTTGGATCGGATCAACCTTTAGTTTGGCGAATGCACCTTTAGTGATGACATTGTGAGAACTGCCTGTAGACACTGAGTCGGAGGACCTGTGACGAAAACCTGGAAACAAGACGGTTGAAGCGATTGATTCCGAAAGTTTCAAAAAAATAAAACAAATAAGTTACGACCAGTCGCTGTTGTCGATCGGATAGCTCGTGAAGGCTTAACAGCACGGTGCGAGTGCTTAGCGGCGGTCGGCGCGCGTTCGACGACAGTCGGACACCTGCTCAACGACGCAAAGTGCGCGCTCGACGTCTGTCGGACGCACGCATCCAACCATGAGTTGAACGGGCTCGGTGTCCGAGCAAGACACGAGCTTGGCGGCACGGGACGCGCGCTCGTTGGCCTCGGAGCGCGTGCGCCCGGCAGCGCGGAACGTGCGTTCGGCGGTCACGACGCGTGAACGCCCGACGGCACGGAGCGCGAGCTCGACGGCCGCGGGGCGTGTACGCCCGACGACATGAGACGCGCCCCGGTGGCCGCTGAGCGAGCGCCCGACCGCGTCGGGCGGAAGCCCAACGGTAGACGGGCGCTATCGCCCACGTTGGGCTACCGCCCAACGTTGTTGGGCGGCCGCCCAACGGCTTTGGGCGACGCCCAATTTTGCTTGGGCGTCGCCCAAAGTCTCCGGGACCCGTTTCCCTATATAAGGGGCACGGATCCCAATGGAGAAGGGGGGGGGATTTTTGGAGCCTTTCTCACTCTAAACATTTTTAGAGAGAGAAAGTGAATTTTTTTGAGAAAAATATTTTTTTTCTCAAAAATTCCGAATTTCCCAAAGTTAAATTTTTACTAAAAAAAATACAAAAAACGGAAAATCACAACTCGTGGAATCAATCGACTTCGACTGTCAGATACCGAATTTCAGGTATTATCCGAGGACTAGACTCTTTTATTTTATTTTATTTATTGTCTTCTTCTATTTATTTTTTATGTTATAGTTTTTTTTATTTGATTAGTTATTTATTTTATCACGTTTTATTTGATTAGCGTATTTATTTTTTCGTTTCGTGTCGAATAAAATTCGGTTTTGTTTTAAAGTAGAAAACCTCGTTTTGATATCCCAATACGAACCGTGATCCGATAAAAAGGTAGTTCGGGTATCGAAAAACGTTGAAATCATAAGTTTCTAATTTAAAAGAAATTTCCAAATAATGTTTTAAAATAAAAACATCGTTTTAGGAACTTCCGTTATTGACTATGATCCATTTTTGGTAGTTCGGAAATCCAAAACGATTGAATTAGATTTAATTTAAAGCTTTTGAATAAATCTGGAAACAATTAGAGTGCTGCTGTAATTTGCCATTTCTGTCACTAATTGCTGTTTACCGACGGATTTTCCGTCGGTAAATCTGCCAAAATATAAAAAATGCAATTTCAGTCCATTTTTCTCAACCTTTAAGCTTTTAATCCTTAATATAAATATGTATAGTTATGTAATTTATGTTTTTCAAACTATTTTAGATATTTAGTGTATATAATTATTTAGGATGTTTGTATATCATTCTTTATTCTATTTTTAAACATAAGTATATGTATATATATGTTTTCTTTTATTTTATTCATTTGAGTTATATTAGATTCTATTTTGAAGGGTATCTACTTGGGCATTTTGGAAAATAATCAATAGATATTAGTATATGTTATTTTTTGATATTTAAAACTATAATAGCTATGTATATATGTAGTTTTGGGATATTTGAGTTATTTTATTAGCTATTGAATGAAATTATTTTGAGTAAATGTTATGTTCTTATTTATGAGATTTATTTACTATTTTCACCTCTTTAAAGTATAAATGTATCTTATCTAATATTTTCATATATGTATTATATGGTTTCCTTTTATTAACTTTTATTTTCATATTCCCTTTTTGATTTAAATGTATATATATGCGCTAGAATTACTTTTTTTTATTCTTTTGGATCATTCATGGGTCCATGTTTCAAATGGGCTTTATTTTAGTGTGAATTTTGGTTTAAATAAGTTTGTGATTGTAATTATGACAAGTAGAGAATCCATTAAAGAAAAAGGGGAAAATAAATCACAAAAAGAGTTTTCAACTTGATTATTTAAATCGATGAATTTTTAGAGGTTTCTAATGTAGATAAATAGAGTTTTCTTAATATTTCAAGTCGTTTCTCAAATGCCACGTTTTAAAACCTTAGTCCGTTCCAACGACGGATTAAGCGAACATTGTAATTAAAATCGTTTTCGTTGTAAATAATCAAGTTTTGAATCGTTTTCTTAAAAGATTTGTATAAAAATAAAATTGACTTGTATGTTTAACCACGTTTTCTTATTAAAGGTTTTTATCTCAACGTTTTCAAGCACTCGAGTCATTCCAACCGCGATTCGGGTGAACTTCATCAAACGGGGTTTTAAAACGCACCTAAATCGTTCCAACGGTGATTAAGGTGCGAACCATGTAAATAAATTCGTTTTGGGGAAATAAGTTAGCGTAGAATTAACTCGCAACACGACATGTAAATCACGTTGTAACTAAATCACTTCTTTCTTCCTCCCTCTCTTTGTATGTATATTAAATTGATGTAAATGGGTGATTCTTTACTAATGTGGCTTTTCAATAATATATGCTCAAAACGGTTTCCAAAATGGGAAAGAAAAGGTTTCAAATGAATTTTAAACTTAAAGAAGTGTACGATTAGTCCGTTATCGCCTAACATGCTGAGTAGGAGGTCGGTGGTTCATAACCGGGCGATGTCGGGATGCCTAGTACCCTTTCTTCGGAAAGGAGCTAGCCTTCTCGGCTCGTACCTAAGTTTCCCGAACCCACACCGGTCTCCCGCAAGGGATCAGTGTTCATTTTCCCATTCGTGGGTGGCGACTCTTCCATATCTCTGAGCTCCGGTCCTGCCGAGCAGCTTGATTCCACGATTGGTTGCTTTTGGCGCCAATCACCGCTTACGTCGCCATGAGGTTGTCCACCCCCCGGTCCGCCCGGGAGATTAGGCTGCGGCACCTCGTCTAACAAGTGGCGACTCTGCTGGGGAAGTGAGAAATTTGATTCCGGAAGGCGTGTATTAAGCCCTTAACGGGGACAGATCGTATTATTTCTTTTCGTATGCATTCATAAGCATTATTGCAAACCTTTTGGGTAATTTCCGCGAAACCTCTAGCGAGAGTCCATTCGTCGCTCGAAAGAGGCTAGTGTAAGTTCCCCCTTACAGTAAGGTGCCAAAGGGTCCCCATCCATTCGTTAGGGGTGAATTTGTGCGGTCCTGTGAGGTCCCGCGATCAGCCGTGTCAGCATATAGTAGCCTTAGAAGTTGCCATAGGATTACCTGTTACCATTTTTGATGTGATAAATGAATCAGTTCGTGTTTTCAAATTGCCATGATACGTGTCCAATCCTAACATATGTAAAGAAAATGAAACGATACGTTAATATATACTCTTAAACCGATATACAAACTACCCCAAAACATCGAAACGATTCGAACTAAAAACGACTTAGTCATCTCGTATGAATGAACTTGTGCGACCCGCCTGGTCCCTTTCCGTGTCCCGACGAAGGCACATGTTCAGGAAATGCGTTATGACGTAAGCACGTATTAGTATGGATCGGTTTGATATTAAGGATAGTTATATCTCGATTCAAAAGACTATATTAACGGTAGCCGTTATTCACATCCTTTAAATAGGTTGGGATAAAACGAAATTATGACGAAACGAAAACGAAGAACATTTCTGTTTCGAATGACCCTGCTGTAACGTAAAGAGTTTCGCGAACGTGACCCGTCCCTTCCGAATAAAAGACGAGCTCTTGCGTTATGTCTTGTGTCGTTCTTAAGAGAAATGGACGTATCCGCAAAAGTGACTAAGAAAATAAAAGAAAAACAAAAATAAATAAACGACCAAAACCCTTCTGTATCTACGATATATGTCAATCCCGAGAGTAGTTAAAGAAAATAAACCAATGCCGTTGAATACGTGCCTCGAACTGGTATATACGCCTTTTAAAATCACAAAGCCGAATTAAGCTAAACCGCATTATCGCACCATATGGACGAGGCTGTGGATTTGACTAATGGCTCGATCATTTCGACCATTACCAAAACTACAAGAAATATGGCCCGATATGCACATTTGCTTAAACTCGTGCCTAAATGAAAAAGAACAGTAATATCCCTGCTTCGAATAAGCACGCGATTCAACGAAACGTTGATTTTCTATAACCACGCTAGGATGATATATCCCGTAGATTGGAAGGAATAAAGAGTTGTAATTAGCCGAAAGATTACCGTACGCTCAAATAAGACTCGCCGTCTTTTCACGTAGCCAAAACGAGCAAACGGAGTCTTAACGCTAAAAACAAACGCGTTACGCGATGAGTCCGTTCCCTAAATTCAAAAGTGATCCCATCACTAAATAAACACGTGGTTACGTCTCTCGATGGATCCAAAAGATCCGTTGTAATCCAAAAATCGAGACACGAATCCACGCGAATAAAAGGGAACGAGTCATTGGTAATAACGAACGATTGGACTAAAAGAATAACTCGTACCACGTCTAAAAACTGAGATGCGCTCAAAGGGAGTCAAAACCCGAATTAATGCGTCTCGCGAAAGGACAAAAGACAAGTTATTCCGAAAGGACAATCCAACTTGGTCGATTTCTTAGTCACTGAACGTTGGTACGTCAAAACAAACTGTGTTGTCTGATGGATGATTTACCTTTTCCGCAATAATCGACGGCATCACGCGTCCCCTGGACCGCAATATGAGCCCCAAAACCAAAATCCTAGGAAAGAGACCTGGACCAACGAGTGTGTGGAGGAATAAGGGTGGAAGAGAGATGTTGTGATACGTGTAATTAGACTAACGTTTGTTCTTCTTATCTTATATATCCGTAAATAATAAACGCACACACCACGAATCATGCATATAAAATCATGCATACATACTAATGGATACCGTTCGCGCAGACGTCATCATTAAGCGGTTGTGGTACCGAGAGAGCAGTCGGCTAGTTAGGCAGTTTGATCAGCTACAGATTGACAGTCCTGAATCAGAAATTGTGGCTTCTGATTCATCTTCATCCGGGTATACTCCTTCTTCTGTCAGTATGTCTGCGACCGACGAAAAAGTGGCCGGATTGGAAAACTCTGTGAACAACATTAATGAACAGTTAGCAATAATAGCAGCCTAGATAGCTAAGTTGGCCATGAAGGATGACAAGAGTGGTAGCAAGCACGCTGAGAATGAGGTGAACAATGGCCCTCACTTTGGGAACGAGGATGATTATCAGGATTATATCCGAAAGCAGCTTGAGAAGGAGAAAGCTAAGGAAGAGGAGTGGAAACAACACATCACACAGGAAGTGCAGAACTTACGCGGGGGAAGTTCCGGGAGTCAGGACTTTTATAACTTGAAGAATTGTTTGTCGGAAACTGCTCTGCCTTTGAAATTCCGACTCCCTGACATGAAAAAGTTCGATGGAACTGGGGATCCCACTGCCCACATGAATCAGTATGTTGCTGTGATGAAGCACACGATCCTGACTGAGGATCAAGTCCTGGGGTTGTTTAACACTTATCTAGAGGGGGCTGCCCTCACATGGTTTCATGCATTGCCTATGGTGACGAAGAGGGATTGGAAGGAGTTAGCGAAGTCATTCATCGCTCAGTATAGCTTTAACACCATGCTTGAGGTCACTTTGAAGGAGTTAGAGAGCACTAAGCAACAGGCTGGGGAATCTTTTTCCGATTTTGTGAAAAGATGGAGGGCCAAGGCCGCGGTTATGAAGCAGAAGCCACTTGAGCAGGATCAGATCTGAAAGGTAGTCGGCAACACATTGCCGTATATCAAGAATGAGCTGCGGTATATGCCTTTTATCGATTTTAACCAGATGTACAGTTGTGCCTTGACAGTTGAGGGAGATGGAGAACCAAAGAAAGCTTATACCAAATGGACAAAGTCTGGATATAGTGCCGGAGGGCCAAGTGCGAGTACGGAATCCATAGCAGTGAAAGTGCTTGATCTAAATGCTATTGAAAAGAGGCGGTTCGCCAAGTTTGATCAGACTTACGCAAAAGTTTTCGAACGTTTGCAGAAAAAGGGATTGTTGAAAGCCCTTACCCCATATAACAAAGCTCCACCTACTCCGCAGATACAGGCTAGAGGGTATTGTGAATTCCATAGCAGTTATGGGCATACAATTGAGAACTGCGAGAGGCTGAAACACGAAATCCAAGATTTAATCGAGGAGAAGAAGATAGCTGATCCTTCATCAGCAAACCCTTCCGTTAGGCGTAATCCATTGCCTAATCATAGGGTGAGCATGATCGGAGTTGGTCTGGCAGAAGGTGTCGTGATGGAATCCTTCGAGGAGAATGTAGAGGAGTTGTTGGACTCCGACGAAAAGAGCAATGTAGGAAATGGTATATATGTGTCCTTCCTTGGTGAGGAACAGGAGGGTGAACTGATGGATGAAGGGTTGGACAGTGGAGCACCGTATGATGAAGATAGTGCTGAAGAGACCGGAGAAGGGTCGTCTCGGACTATTGTGCCAGAATTGGGTCTGTTTAGTGGTGGAGGTAATCCCGAGGTGCACTTGCGTGAATATATGCGCGACATGTTTGTTGAATCCTTCAGGGTGGGCGAGATTGCTCAGTGGTTTCACCATTCGCTGGTAGGCGAGCCTTTGGGGTGGTTCCACTCATTACCCGACTCTTGCAAGCATGATTGGGATCAATTATCAGATTTATTCTTAGAAAAGTACCAAAGAGCCGAGGATAGAACTGCAGAGCGCTTCGCGATGCAGATTGGACCTATCAAGCGTCCGTTGCCGAGGGTTAGCAAATATAATGGCAACAAGGACCCTATGGAGCACCTTCACTTCTACTTATCGGCCATGGCGCCCTTGGGTTTTAAAGAAGAAGAGATCACTAGCTTGTTTTGTAATTCGTTGATGGGTGAACCGTTAATGTGGTACATGTCGTTGCCGATGTATGTTAAGACCGATTGGGCGGCAATGACGAAGAGGTTTATCAAAGAGTATACGGTATGGATGCTGGCAAAGCAAACCCCGGATTCCCCCTCTTATCAAACACCCGATGCGGTGTTAGCAATGCCTAGGTATGGTGGATACCAGGATCCTGTTGAGCATGCGAGGTTATTCCGCAACCATATGTATGACGCCGGATTCCCGCAATGTGAATTACATGAACATTTCCCGAAAACTTTAATGGGAGAGGCCTTGTTGTGGCACCAGGGTCTATCAGAGGAGGAAATGGGTCATTGGGTACCGCTTAAGAGGGCCTTTGTGGTAATATATGAGATGTATGTTCCATGGACG
The DNA here is from genome assembly GCF_963576675.1 of Euphorbia lathyris. Classification (NCBI taxonomy): domain Eukaryota; kingdom Viridiplantae; phylum Streptophyta; class Magnoliopsida; order Malpighiales; family Euphorbiaceae; genus Euphorbia; species Euphorbia lathyris. The sequence goes on from NC_088918.1 coordinate 2,548,106, forward strand.
GGATCCCTGGAGGATCTAGATAGGATCAGGCAATTCCCCGAGGAACCATTTGTAGATTATGTTAGAAGGTGGAGGCACCGTTATGAGCAGTGTCACGAAACAATGAGCGATAAGGTGCAGCTTATGTGTATACAGAGAGGAGCTATTCCGTTAGCAGCTAGAAGGATGAGTAGAGTGTCCCTCCGGGATTATGATGATCTGATAGGCTGGGCATTGTATGGATCGGCAGATCCTTTTTATTTGAATCCGAACGTTCCTCACGTTATGGATTTAATGATTGTGGACATTTGGGAGAGCTCTTCGGACGAGGAAGATGCTAATCGGAGGATTCCTATTAACATTTGGGATGAATCTGATGATGAGCCGGAAATCGCCGTCATGACAAGATCAGGTCGAGTGGCCGAGGGAAAGGCACCTATGGTAGAGACTGAGATAGGGGAAGGGTCGGCTCCTAAGCCCGACGACCAAGTTCTCGAGCAGTTGAAGAAGACACAAGCTAAGTCCACAGTCTGGGAAGTGTTATGCCATTCTAAGTATCATCGTGAGAACCTGATGAAAGAGCTGCAGAGTTTGGTCATTTCTACCGATACTGAGCCGGCAGCGCTAGTAGGGGCAATTATGGCCTGAAAGAAAACCGAGATCACGTTTACTGACGAGGATCTCCCAGAGGAGGGAAAAGCTCACAACAAGCCTTTGTACATCCGAGCTGAGATTAACGGGAAGAAGACTAGCTGTGTGATGGTCGATGATGGATCGGCTATTAATGTTTGCCCGTTGAAACTCCTGTCTAAACTGGGAGTGGAAAGAGGAGACTTGACGGCCTCGAAAACTGTGATTAGGGCCTATGATGATAGTCGTAGGCATATTGAAGGAGTCTTTAAGGCCAAGTTGAAAGTGGGGCCGCATGAAGAAGAAACTGAGTTCACAGTGCTGGACATCCCGGTAACCTTTGCTGTATTGTTGGGACGCCCATGGTTCCACAAGTTGGGAGGTGTGCCCTCCACACTCCATCAAATGATCAAGTTTCCCTTCGGGGAAGAGATAGTGACAATCAGAGCAGAAAAATTGAGCTTAGTGGCGGCATTGGGGATCGAGCCTCAGCTTTTCTCCGGATTCCAAGTTTCTGGGATCTACGAGTCTAGCATGACCACCGATGTGGTGAAGATGATGAAGGGAGGTTTCATCCCAGGAATGGGCTTAGGAGCACACCATCAGGGGTTGCCAGAATTTCCGGACTTTAAGAGTCAGAAAACCCGGAGGGGTTTGGGATATGAGCACGGAGGTCCGTCCAATGCAAGTAGTGAAGGAAAAGTGGGCCTAAGAAAATACTTCGTGAATGAGGGGCATGGAAAGGTTTATTCGGGGACTCCCGAGTCATGGACTAGCACCGAAGGGAAGATTCTGCCAGGTTTTGAAATCTTCAATGATGTGACCGATTGGGGCAAAGGAAAGGCAAGTTGCATTGTCGAAGAGATTATGATGTTAGACTTGAATGCCGAGGAGCAAGTCATCACCATTGAAGCAACTGCAGGAGCGGAGAATGAACCAGTACCTCCAAAGCATATGAGAAACCCGAGAACCTTGACGATGAAAATTGTATTACTGCTTTGTTTGAATCAGATGATGTAATCGCCAACACTATCAATGAAATGAATTCTGATTTTGCTTACTTGCTTAATGTTGATCGTGATCATACCATGCATTCTCATTCATATAACATGCCTACATTTGAAATCAATACAATAGAAATGTCAACTTTCAATCTTGGTACGGATGAAAATCCTAAACTTATACAAATTGCTCAAGATTTAACTATTGAAGAGAGGAAAGAATTCGAGAGAATAATTAAAAAATACGAAATAGTGTTCGCTTGGACATACGAAGACATGCCAGGAATTGATCAATCAATTGTAACTCACCGCATTCCAACATATCCCGAGGCGAAGCCCGTAAAGCAAAAGCTCCGACGCATGAGACCAGAATGGGCAGATAAGATCAGAGAGGAAGTGAAGAAGCAGTTAGAAGCAGGGTTCATCGAAGTAATCGACTATCCCCCTTGGGTCGCAAATGTGGTGCCCATCGCAAAGAAAGACGGCAAAGTGAGAATGTGCGTCGATTATAGAGATCTTAACAAAGCGTGCCCGAAAGATGAGTTCGCATTACCTCATATTGACGTATTGATCGAGAGTGCGGCATCGAGCGTCTTACACACGAATGTGGACGGTTTCATGGGCTACATGCAAGTTCATATGGCCGAAAAACACAAAGCAAAAACCTCGTTCACAACTGAGTGGGGGACATACTGTTACAGAGTGATACCGTTTGGTTTGAAAAATGCCGGGGCAACTTACCAGCGAATGGCTACAGCACTGTTCCACGATATGATACACAAGGAGGTAGAAGTGTATGTAGACGACATGATGGTCAAGTCGGAGACAAGAAAGGGGCATTTTGTCGCACTCGAGAAGTTTTTGGCCCGAATTGCAGAATTCAAGCTAAGGTTAAACCCGAAGAAGTGCTTTTTCGGCATTTCATCAAGGAAAATCTTAGGCTACGTAATCGGAAATAAAGGAATCGAAGTAGATCCCGATAAAGTGAAGGCTATACAAGAAATGCCGGCACCAAAGAATGAGAAAGAAGTGAGAGGGTTTCTGGGGCAGGTTCAGTATATCAGTCGGTTCATAGCAAGACTCACCGCAATCTGCGAGCCAATCTTTAAGTTGTTAAGGAAAGACCAACCCACAATCTGGAATGATAAGTGTCAGCAAGCTTTGGAGAGCGTCCGGAACTATTTGTCTAATCCGCTAGTGCTGAGACCGCCTAAACTAGGAAAACCGCTTCTCCTCTACGTAGCGATTGAAGAGCGATCTATTGGGGCAATGCTGGCCCAAGAGGGAGACACCGGTGTGGAGCACGCGGTGTATTATCTGAGTAAGAAGTTCCTGGAGTACGAGCTCAAGTACAACATGATCGAAAAGACGTGTGTGGTGGTAGTATGGCTAACGAAGAAACTACGGCATTATTTTCAATCATATAAAGTAATCATTATTTCTCGGATGGACCCCGTGAAGTATCTGTACCAAACTCCGTCTTTGACAGGGAAGTTAGCCCGATGGTTACTACTTTTATCCGAGTTTGACATCGAATATGTAACGAAGAAGGTTGTCAAAGGGAGGGCCGTGGCAGAGTTTCTGGCCAACCAACCCCTGAATGCAGAAGAAGAAGAGATAAGCTATGATTTCCCCGATGAACACTTGAACGCGATAGAAGTTATACCATGGAAAATGTTTTTCGACGGAGCAGTTAATTCGAATGGAGCCGGAGTTGGAATACTACTTATTTCACCGGAAGGAGAAAGGATCCCGATGGCAAAGAAGTTATCCTTCCTTCTCACCAATAATATGGCCGAATATGAAGCATGCATTTATGGTCTAGAGTCATTAGCAGCACTGGGAGCATCGTATGTCGAAATTTGGGGTGATTCAAAGCTGATCATCGAACAGGCACAAGGAAACTGGGAAGTAAGGGAAGAAAGGCTACGTCCGTACCTAGACCAACTAGATGGGTTGGCACAAAGATTCAAAGAATGTCGTTTTTATCATATCCCTCGAGCACAGAACCAGGCAGCGGATGCTTGGGCCACTTTGGTGTCAGTTTGGGACAATCCCCGGAACCTCGCCTCGAAACTGTTGGTATTGAGGAGATCTCACAAACCATGCTACGAAGACGTAATGCTATTAGGGGCAGATGAAAAGCCATGGTATTTCGACATCGTGAACTTCATGAAGAGTGGAACATATCCGGCAGAGTCAGAACCTAGAGATCAAGCTGTGATTAGAAGATTGGCTCAGCAGTTCGTCATCCACAACGATTTACTTTACAAAAGGCACATTGATGGGTTACAACTAAGGTGTTTGGATGCGGGAGAAGCCCGCGAGGCGATGGAATCTGTACACTCGGGAATTTGTGGGGCCTATATGGGAGGAGCAGTGTTAGCTAAGAAAATCATCAGACAAGGCTTCTATTGGCTCACTATGGAAAGAGATTGTAACGAGTATGCGAAGAAATGCCACGATTGTCAAATCCACGGCGATTGTAGTCATCTGCCGGCCATGGAATTACATGTGTTAGCACCTATTTGGCCATTCGCTGCTTGGGGCATTGACATCATTGGTGAGGTAAGGCCTAACGCTTCGAATGGGCACAAGTTTATTGCAGTCACCATCGATTACTTCACCAAGTGGGTAGAGGCAGAGTCGTTTACCAAATTGGGATCCAAGCAGATGAGAAAGTTCATTGAGAAACACTTGATCACCAGGTTCGGAGTGCCTCATCACATGATTACGGATAATGGGGTCTAGTTTCAGGGGGAAGTAAGAAGTCTCCTCCGAAAATATGGCATTGAACATCACAGGTCTTCTCCGTACCGTCCACAAGCTAATGGGGCAGTAGAAGCAGCTAATAAGAACCTTAAGAGAATTCTCGTAAAAACGGTGGAATCACATCGGAATTGGCACGAGCAACTCCCACTCGCATTATGGGCTTATCGTACGACAGTTAGAACCTCGACTGGGGCAACGCCGTTCTCCATAGTATACGGTGCAGAAGCCATTCTCCCGATTGAGATTGAAAAGCGATCGTTGAGAATCGCAGTGGAAGCAGAGATTCCCGAGACGGAATGGGTGAAGAAGCGATATGAACAGTTGGCACTAGTAGACGAGAAAAGGATGGAAGCCCTTTACCACGTGCAGCTATATCAGAGGAGGATGGCCCGAGCCTTCAACAAAAAGGTCAAGGCCAACCCTATCAAAGAAGGGGATATGGTGCTAAAGCAGATCCGTGTGACGCATACCGACCCTAGGGGCAAGTTCAAGCCCAACTAGGAAGGGCCATTCATCGTGAAGAAGATACTAAGCAAAGGAGCGGTGAAGTTAACTACTATGGATGGCATGGAATTCTCCGAACCTACCAACCTGGATAGGCTTAAGAAATACTTTTCGTAAAAAAAAAAAAGAAAGAAAGAAAAATTCCCGATAGGTTGAAAACCCGCAAAGGGCGACCTATGCAACAGTCAGGGACATCCCAATGGGTGAAAACCCGAAAGGGCACTCATTTGAAAATTTCGGGATAGTAAAAGGAGAGGAGAAAAATCGCCAGGATCCGAAAACCGAAAGGCGGGTCCTGGTAACAATAGTTATAACTTGAGCAATTACAAAAACAATGTATAAGAGGCTAAGTATTTCTGTTGTTTGTAAATAAATAAAGGGCATGAATATATTTGACGAGAATGATTGGAATCATCATAATCTACTGAATGCATGGTAATATGAATCATGAGTTATACATTTCCTATCTTACTTTTCATAAGAAAAGCCTACCTACTATCCACCCCGCTCCCTATACATCAGCTATACATCGGGGTAACGCTAATAAAAAACTACAAAGCAATACATAATAAGCCTAATATGGAGGGAAGTCCCAATAGGCCTCAAACTCCCTCAAATGCGATGCCCGCTCTGCAGATAGTGTCTCCTCAGCAGCTCGCGCTCTCTCATCGGCAACTCGTGCTCTCTCATCGGTAACTCATGCTCTCTCCTCGGCAGCGAGGCGTCCAGTCGACTCATCACGCGCTCTCTCCTCGGCAGCAAGGTAACCCTCAGTCTCCCGTCGCATCACCCCCGACCAGTGGTCGTTCCGCTCTTGGTACACCTGACCAACTCGGGCATCGGCGTCCCGCACCAACTCGCTCTGTCTCCACTCATGGGCATGCAGATCGCTCTAAAGAAAAGAAGGGAAAAATAGATAAAAATAAGAAACAGCATAGGCAAGAACATAAATCATACATACATGCATACATTCCACTACACTAAAGTAAAGTAATGATACATACCAGGTGATCGGCGCAGCGCAAGCTGAGGCGGTCTCGGAGATAACCAGACAGCCCCACATAATCCGAACAGGTCTCCATCGTAGTCAGAGAAGCATCTGAAGGATCAAACGGGACCCTCGAGGTAAAGATAGAAGGAGCTGTCTCGAATCCCGCATAAGCTGCCCCAGACTCATCATAACACACCGTGGCAAAGTCTCTCCCGTAGTCCGGTACAGGCACACCTAGGGAAGACCTCTCCGGTCGGGCGGCACTGGAGGACTCGCCGACGTAGTAGGGTGGCTCGCACACAGGTGTCTGAGCTCGAGTGCCGTCAAAGAAATCAGATAGATGGGCACTCCTCCAGGACCCCTCCTGGAAATAAAAACACGATAAATACCTCTAATCATCTCATGAATAAAAGGTAAAAAAAGGGCGGAATCACTTACCGGGACTTCCTCCTGACCAAAGACTGCCGCGACATCCTCCCTCGAAAATACATCAGCCACCGGATCCACCTCCATCGCTGCCGCCGGGGCATCCCTTGCACTCAGCAGAGTAGATAAGTAAGGAGCACGGCCCCCGGCATGAACCCACACCTCTCGACCAACGAACCGACGGGTCAAGTCCCGACGGATGACCGACAGGGGCATGGTCCGCACCGCGAACATGGAAATGGGAATCTCGCCCGGTGTCCAGTGTGCGTCACTAACCCCGGTGATGCCTCGGTCCCCCAAATACCATGCCCGCACACAGGGGCCGGTAAGCACGCACTATTGCTCCTGGATCACCAATACATACATATAATCGGGACCGAATTCGAGGTTGTCCCACCTGAACTTAATCTAAAAAAGATACACAAAAGAGAAAGTCAGAACGGTTCAAACAAGAATCTAGCACGACTAGAAGATATCTACCTGTCCCAGGGTCAGCGAGTCGATCCAATCTAGGAGTCGCGGCACCGTCCGTATCCTCTCGGCACCCAAGTCGAAATCTCTCCACCGGGTCATGAGAGGCGGCCTCGGTACTCTCGATCGAGGTCGAGACCGGTTGGGAAGAATCCGCCTCTCATACGCCCAAACCTGCGGTAAAAACAAGGATTAGGAGTGTGAAAAACGCAAAGAAGATAAGACGGGCAAGTCAAAAAGGCGTCACGTACCAGAAAGCAAAGGTGTAACCACCGTAATCCTTGCGCTTCCGGCAAGTCAGATCCAAAAACTTGTAGAGAAAGGCTAAGCTTGCCCCCGCCCAATCATAGGAAGTCGCCGCATCCAAATCGCTGAGTGCCTGAATGAGACCCGCGTGTACCTTCCCGCCCTTCGTGTGGAAAATCGTCTCACTCAGAGCATATACCAAGAAACTACGAACCGCCAAGTCGGTGTCGTCGGTCTCGCAGAAATCTCACCGACTCAAAAGGCTCGCGGTGGAAATAAACTTCGCCGGAGTAGACTTGGCACATGGGCGAACCCCCGGTCCAATCAAGGCAGCGAGCCTAGCAAGGTAGACCCGTGGTCGCATCATATCAAAATAAAAAGGAACGGGAGTGCTGCTCCCTCACAACCCTGTCAGCAGTGAAAAATCTCTGGGCGAGATGGTCATCTCCCCGAAAGAAAGGTGGAATGTGTGGGTCGAGTCAACCCACCGCTCACATAGGGCGCGTAGGCCAAAACGGTCACATACCCCGTTGGTGCGGGGCAACGCTGAAATGAAGGGCTCAAAGCCCAGCTCACGCACACGGGCTCTCGCCGCGGCACCCAGCCTAGCATACCACGAGTGAACCTCGGCGGTGGTCCCGGAGATCTCGATAAACTAAAAAGAATAAAACAGGAAAATTTAAATACGATTCCTAAAGCATACGGTTGATGAGAACGCGTTAAGACTAAGTATTCTTTCATGATCTAACATAGAGACATCTGGTCAGTTAGGACCAACTTCTTGTAAAAATCTATCATTTAGGGTCGTTCATGTAAGGTTTAGTTCATTCTTTAATCCACTCTCGTCCGCATTGGCAAGGAGCATAGGTTAAGTTATACTATTCACGTGCATTAGTTAAGTTTTCACTATTCACGTTTTTACTATTCACATTTTTACTATTCACGTGCATTAGTTAAGTTTTCACTATTCACGTGCTACTATTCACGTGCACTATTCACGTGCACTATTCACGTTTTTACTATTCACGTGCATTAGTTAAGTTTTCACTATTCACGTGCATTAGTTAAGTCTTTACTATTCATGTTTTTACTATTCACGTGCATTAGTTAAGTTTTTACTATTCACGTTTTTACCATTCATGCATAATTTTGTAGTGTCACTATTCACATGCATATAGCGCGCATTCTCACACAAAAATAAACAAGTGTCGCTTGTAAGTGAAGAAATTCATGTTTTCTAGCTAAAGTCTTCTAAGGCAGTCTAAAGGTTAGCATGCAAATCATGTTCGGATAGGAATGCTAAAGCCTAGAGTTTGAATCAAATAAAAGTGAAGAAGTTACTTACCTCGTTGCAGCGTGTCCGGCTTAGATGCGTTGTAGGGTCGTGGAAGGGACCCACTCTATCTAGGTTTACGTAAACCTCGTCCATGCCTCTAGTGCCATCCCATTCATCTAAATCCATCCCGAGAATAATCCAAATCAAAGTCTAGAGAGAGAAAGAAGAGAGAGAAGGTGTGGGGTTGAAATGAAACCCCACCACCTTATATAGGAAGAGGGAATGACATTCCCATAAATAGTGAAAAAGGTACGATTTGACATAAAGATAAAAAGTAAATAATTAATTACTAGGTGCACAGACCTCTGATTTGCAGTCCGTTTCAGCCTGCGTTTCTCCCAGACAGCAGCCAATGTTGTCAAGATATGAACTCCAGACAACAATCAATTTTTACAGAACAGTGACTCCAGTCAAAATACAGACGACAGTCAACAGAAAAACAATCGTTAGTCTATATCATTTCAGACTAAAACATGTTCCCATTAAACCCCCGAGACGATAGCTCCAGTGAGAAAATACAGACAACAGTGTCGCAAGAAAATCCAGAAACAATCCCCGCTTTTGAGCCATATTACTCATGGTCGCAGACCAGAGTTGCTTTTGAGCCATCTGACTCGCGGTCGCAGACCGGAGTTGCTTTTGAGCCATTTTACCCGCGGTCGTGGACCAGGGTCGCTTTTGAGCCATCTAACTCGCGGTCGCAGACCGGAGTCGCTTTTGAGCCATTTTACCCTCGGTAGTGGACCAGGGTCGCTTTTGAGCCATCTTACTCACGGTCGCAGACCTGAGTTGCTTTTGAGCCATTTTACCCGCGGTCGTGGACCAGGGTCGCTTTTGAGCCATCTAACTCGCGGTCGCAGACCGGAGTTGCTTTTGAGCCATTTTACCCGCGGTCGTGGACCAGGGTCGCTTTGGAGCCATCTAACTCGCGGTCGCAGACCGGAGTTGCTTTTGAGCCATTTTACCCGCGGTCGTGGACCAGGGTCGCTTTCGAGCCATCTTACTCACGATCGCAGACCTGAGTTGCTTTTGAGCCATTTGACTCCCGGTCGCAGACCAGAGTTGCTTTTGAGCCACCCGACTCGCGGTCGCAGACCGGAGTTGCTTTTGAGCCATTTTACCCGCGGTCGTGGACCAGGGTCGCTTTTGAGCCATCCTATTTACGGTTGCAGACCGGAGCTGCTTTTGATCCATTTCACTTACGATCGTAGATCGAAATTGCTTTTGAGCCATTCTTACCCATAACCAACGTACGCTAGATTCCGAGAAAAGAACATTCGTCGACGGTCGCTCCAAAGACAACGACGGAAGGAATCAGAGAACGACACCAGAGCGCGTTGCGTGAAGGTCAGGTATGCTTCCTCCTACTCTTTACGTGTCTTTTACTTTTATATGTTTTACATTGCATGTGTTACGTTAGCAAAAAACGTTTTCAAAACACACACATCACCGTCAAAATAGAAAAGTAGGGGCAACTGTAGACACTGAGTCGGAGGACCTGTGACGAAAACCTAGAAACAAGACGGTTGAAGCGATTGATTCCGAAAGTTTCAAAAAAATAAAATAAATAAGTTACGGCCGGTCGCTGTTGTCGATCGGATAGCTCGTGAAGGCTTAACAGCACGGTGCGAGTGCTTAGCGGCAGTCGGCGCGCGTTCGACGACAGTCGGACGCCCGCTCAACGACGCAAAGCGCGCGCTCGACGTCTGTCGAACACACGCATCCAACCATGAGTTGAACGGGCTCGGTGTCCGAGCAAGACACGAGCTTGGCGGCACGGGACGCGCGCTCGTCGGCCACGGGGCGCGTGCGCCCGGCAGCGCGGAACGTACGTTCGGCGGTCACGACACGTGAATGACCTACGGCACGGAGTGCGAGTGTAGACACCGAGTCGGAGGACCTGTGATGAAAACCTGGAAACAAGACGGTTGAAACGATTGATTCCGAAAGTTTCAAAAAAATAAAATAAATAAGTTAGGGTCGGTCGCTGTTGATGATCGGATAGCTCACGAATGCTAAACGGCACGGTGCGAGTGCTTAGCGGCGGCCGGCGCACGTTCGACGACAGTTGGACGCCCGCTCGATGACGCAAAGCGCGCGCTCGACGTCTGTCGGATGCACGCATCCAACCATGAATGGTCCGAGCAAGACACGAGCTTGGCGGCACGGGACGCACGCTCGTCGGCCACGAGGCGTGTGCGCCCGGCAGAGCGGAACACGCGCTCGGCGGTCACGACGCGTGAACGCCCGACGACGCGGAGCACGAGCTCGACGGCCGCGGGGGCGTGCACGCCCGACGACGTGAGACGCCCCCCGGCGGCCGTTGAGCGAGTGCCCGACCGCGTCGGGCGGAAGCCCAACGGTAGGCGGGTGCGAGCGCCCAACCGTGTCGGGCGGACGCCCAACGGCAGTTGGGCGCGCGCGCCCAACCTCGCGTTGGGCGCTCGCCCAACGCTGTTGGGCGACCGCCCAACAATTGTTGGGCGATCGCCCAACAATCGTTGGGCGGTAGCCCAACGTAGCGTTGGGCGGCCGCCCAACGGCTTTGGGCGACGCCCGATTTTACTCGGGCGTTGCCCATTATTTCGGGACCCGTTTCCCTATAAAAAGGGGCACAGATCCCAATGGAAGGGGGAGGATTTTTGGAGCCTTTCTCACTCGAAACATTTTTAGAGAGAGAAAGTGAATTTTTTTGAGAAAAATATTTTTTTTTCTCAAAAATTCCGAATTTCCCAAAGTTAAATTTTTACTAAAAAAAATACAAAAAACGGAAAATCACGACTCGTGGAATCAATCGACTTCGACTGTCAGATACCGAATTTAAGGTATTATCCGAGGACTAGACTCTTTTATTTTATTTTATTTATTCTCTTCTTCTATTTATTTTTTATGTTATAGTTTTTTTATTTGATTAGTTATTTATTTTATCACGTTTTATTTGATTAGCGCATTTATTTTTTCGTTTCGTGTCGAATAAAATTTGGTTTTGTTTTAAAGTAGAAAACCTCGTTTTGATATCCCAATACGAACCGTGATCCGATAAAAAGGTAGTTCGGGTATCGAAAAACGTTGAGATCATAAGTTTCTAATTTAAAAGAAATTTCCAAATAATGTTTTAAAATAAAAACATCGTTTTAGGAACTTCCGTTATTGACTATGATCCATTTTTGGTAGTTCGGAAATCCAAAACGATTGAATTAGATTTAATTTAAAGGTTTTGAATAAATCTGGAAACAATTAGAGTGCTGCTGTAATTTACCATTTCTGTCACTAATTGCTGTTTACTGACGGATTTTCCGTCGGTAAATCTGCCAAAACGTAAAAAATGCCATTTCAGTCCCTTTTTCTCAACTTTTAAGCTTTTAATCCTTAATATATATATGTATAGTTATGTAATTTATGTTTTTCAAACTATTTTAGATATTTAGTGTATATAATTATTTAGGATGTTTGTATATCATTCTTTATTCAATTTTTAAACATAAGTATATGTATATATATGTTTTCTTTTATTTTATTCATTTGAGTTATATTAGATTCTATTTTGAAGGGTATCTACTTGGGCATTTTGGGAAATAATCAATAGATATTAGTATATGTTATTTTTTGATATTTAAAACTATAATAGTTATGTATATATGTAGTTTTAGGATATTTGGGTTATTTTATTGGCTATTGAATGAAATTATTTTGAGTAAATGTTATGTTCTTATTTATGAGATTTATTTACTATTTTCACCTCTTTAAAGTATAAATGTATTTTATCTAATATTTTCATATATGTATTATATGGTTTCCTTTTATTAACTTTTATTTTCATATTCCCTTTTTGATTTAAATGTATATATATATGCTAGAATTACTTTCTTTATTCTTTTGGATCATTCATGGGTCCATGTTTCAAATGGGCTTTATTTTAGTGTGAATTTTGGTTTAAATAAGTTTGTGATTGTAATTATGACAAGTAGAGAATCCATTAAAGAAAAAGGGGAAAATAAATCACAAAAAGAGTTTTCAACTTGATTATTTAAATCAATGAATTTTTAGAGGTTTCTAATGTAGATAAATAGAGTTTTCTTAATATTTCAAGTCGTTTCTCAAACGCCACGTTTTAAAACCTTAGTCCGTTCCAACAATGGATTAAGCGAACATTATAATTAAAATCGTTTTCATTGTAAATAATGAAGTTTTGAATCGTTTTCTTAAAAGATTTGTATAAAAATAAAATTGACTTGTATGTTTAACCACGTTTTCTTATTAAAGGTTTTTATCTCAACGTTTTCAAACACTTGAGTCGTTCCAACGGTGATTCGGGTGAACTTCATCAAACGGGGTTTTAAAACGCACCTAAATCGTTCCAACGGCGATTAAGGTGCGAACCATGTAAATAAATTCGTTTTGGGGAAATAAGTTAGCGTAGAATTAACTCGCAACACGACATGTAAATCACGTTGTAACTAAATCACTTCTTTCTTCCTCCCTCTCTTTGTATGTATATTAAATTGATGTAAATGGGTGATTCTTTACTAATGTGGCTTTTCAATAATATATGCTCAAAACGGTTTCCAAAATGGGAAAGAAAAGGTTTCAAATGAATTTTAAACTTAAAGAAGTGTACGATTAGTCCGTTATCGCCTAACATGCTGAGTAGGAGGCCGGTGGTTCATAACCGGGCGATGTCGGGGTGCCTAGTAGCCTTTCTCCGGAAAGGAGCTAGCCTTCTCGGCTCGTACCTAAGTTTTCCGAACCCACACCGGTCTCCCGCAAGGGATCGGTGTTCATTTTCCCATTCGTGGGTGGCGACTTTTCCATATCTCCGAGCTCCGGTCCTGCCGAGCAGCTTGATTCCACGATTGGTTGCTTTCGGCGCCAATCACCGCTTACGTCGCCATGAGGTTGTCCACCCCCCGGTCCGCCCGTGAGATTAGGCCGCGACACCTCGTCTAACAAGTGGCGACTCTGCTGGGGAAGCGAGAAATTTGATTCCGGAAGGCGTGTATTAAGCCCTTAATGGGGACGGATCGTATTATTTCTTTTCGTATGCATTCATAAGCATTATTGCAAACCTTTTGGGTAATTTCCGCGAAACCTCTAGCGAGAGTCCATTCGTCGCTCGAAAGAGGCTAGTGTAAGTTCCCCCTTACAGTAAGGCGCCAAAGGGTCCCCATCCATTCGTTAGGGGCGAATTTGTGCGGTCCTGTGAGGTCCCACGATCAGTCGTATCAGCATATAGTAGCCTTAGAAGTTGCCATAGGATTACCCGTTACCATTTTTGATGTGATAAATGAATCAGTTCGTGTTTTCAAATTGCCATGATACGTGTCCAATCCTAACATATGTAAAGAAAATGAAACGATACGTTAATATATACTCTTAAATCGATATACAAACTACCCCAAAACATCGAAACGATTCGAACTAAAGACGACTTAGTCATCTCGTATGAATGAACTTGTGCGACCCGCCTGGTCCCTTTCCGTGTCCCGACGAAGGCACATGTTCAGGAAATGCGTTATGATGTAAGCACGTATTAGTATGGATCGGTTTGATATTAAGGATAGTTATATCTCGATTCAAAAGACTATATTAACGGTAGCCGTTATTCACATCCTTTAAATAGGTTGGGATAAAACGAAATTATGACGAAACGAAAACGAAGAACATTTCTGTTTCGAATGACCCTGCTGTAACGTAAAGAGTTTCGCGAACGTGACCCGTCCCTTTCGAATAAAAGACGAGCTCTTGCGTTATGTCTTGTGTCGTTCTTAAGAGAAATGAACGTATCCGCAAAAGTGACTAAGAAAATAAAAGAAAAACAAAAATAAATAAACGATCAAAACCCTTCTGTATCTACGATATATGTCAATCCCGAGAGTAGTTAAAGAAAATAAACCAATGCCGTTAAATACGTGCCTCGAACTGGTATATACGCCTTTTAAAGTCACAAAGCCGAATTAAGCTAAACCGCATTATCGCACCATATGGACGAGGCTGTGGATTTGACTAATGGCTCGATCATTTTGACCGTTACCAAAACTACAAGAAATATGGCCCGATATGCACGTTTGCTTAAACTCGTGCCTAAATGAAAAAGAACGGTAATATCCCTGCTTCGAATAAGCACGCGATTCAACGAAACGTTGATTTTCTATAACCACGCTAGGATGATATATCCCGTAGATTGGAAGGAATAAAGAGTTGTAATTAGCCGAAAGATTACCGTACGCTCAAATAAGACTCGCCGTCTTTTCACGTAGCCAAAACGAGCAAACAGAGTCTTAACGCTAAAAACAAACGCGTTACGCAATGAGTCCGTTCCCTAAATTCAAAAGTGATCCCATCACTAAATAAACACGTGGTTACGTCTCTCGATGGATCCAAAAGATCCCGTTGTAATCCAAAAATCGAGACACGAATCCCCGCGAATAAAAGGGAACGAGTCATTGGTAATAACGAACGATTGGACTAAAAGAATAACTTGTACCACGTCTAAAGACTGAGATGCGCTCAAAGGGAGTTAAAACCCGAATTAATGCGTCTCGCGAAAGGACAAAAGACGAGTTATTCCGAAAGGACAATCCAACTTGGTCGATTTCTTAGTCACTAAACGTTGATACGTCAAAACGAACTGTGTTGTCTGATGGATGATTTACTTTTCCGCAATAATCGACGGCATCACGCGTCCCCTGGACCGCAATGTGAGCCCAAAACCAAAATCCTAGGAAAGAGACCTGGACCATCGAGTGTGTGGAGGAATAAGGGTGGAAGAGAGATGTTGTGATACGTGTAATTAGACTAACGTTTGTTCTTCTTATCTTATATATCCATAAATAATAAACGCACACACCACGAATCATGCATATAAAATCATGCATACATACTAATGGATACCGTTCGCGCAGACGTCATCATTAAGCGGTTGTGGTACCGAGAGAGCAGAAGGCTAGTTAGGCAGTTTGATCAGCTACAGATTGACAGTCCCGAATCAGCAATTGTGGCTTCTAATGCATCTTCGTCCGAATATTCTCATTCTTCCGTCAGTATGTCTGCAACCGACGAAAAAGTGGCCGGATTGGAAAACTCTGTGAACAACATTAATGAGCAATTGGCTGCGATAGTGGCCCATATAGCTAAGTTGGTCATGAAGGAGGACAAGAGTGGCAGCAAGCACGCTGAGAATGAGGTGAACGATGGCCCTCGCTTCGGGAATGAGGATGACTATCAGGATTATATCCGAAAATAGCTTGAGAAAGAGAAAGCTAAGGAAGAGGAGTGGAAACAGCACATCACGCAGGAGGTGCAGGACTTACGCGGGGGAAGTTCTGGGAGTCAGGACTTTTATAACTTGAAGAATTGTTTGTCGGCAACTGCTCTGCCTTTGAAATTCCGGCTCCCTGACATGAAGAAGTTCCATGGAACTGGGGATCCCACCGCCCACATGAATCAGTATGTTGCTGTGATGAAGCACACGATCCTGATTGAGGATCAAGTCCTGGGGCTATTTAACACTTATCTAGAGGGGGTTGCCCTCACATGGTTTCATGCATTGCCAATGGTGACGAAGAGGGATTGGAAAGAGTTAGCGAAGTCATTCATTGCACAGTATAGCTTCAACACCATGCTTGAGGTCACTTTGAAGGAGCTTGAGAACACTAAGCAGCAGACTGGGGAATCTTTCTCCAATTTTGTGAAAAGATGGAGGGCCAAGGC
This sequence comes from Euphorbia lathyris, assembly GCF_963576675.1. NCBI lineage: Eukaryota > Viridiplantae > Streptophyta > Magnoliopsida > Malpighiales > Euphorbiaceae > Euphorbia > Euphorbia lathyris. The sequence continues at coordinate 2,564,172 of NC_088918.1, forward strand.
CGCGGTTATGAAGCAGAAGCCGCTTGAGCAGGATCAGATCCGAATGGTAGTCGGCAACACGTTGCCGTATATCAAGAATGAGCTGCGGTATATGCCTTTTACCGATTTTAACCAGATGTACAGTTGTGCCTTGACCGTTGAGGGGGATGGAGAGCCAAAGAAAGCTTATACCAAGTGGACGAAGTTTGGATATAGTGCCGAAGGGCCAAGTGCGAGTACGGAATCCGCAGCAGTGAAAGTGCTTGATCTTAATACTATCGAAAAGAGGCGGTTCGCCAAGTTTGATCAGACTTACGCAAAAGTTTTTGAACGTTTGCAGAAAAAGGGATTGTTGAAAGCCCTTACTCCTTATAACAAAGCTCCACCTACTCCGCAGATACAGGCTAGAGGGTATTGTGAGTTCCACAACAGTTATGGGCATACAATTGAGAATTGTGAGAGGCTGAAACACGAAATCCAAGATTTAATCGAGGAGAAGAAGATAGCTGATCCTTCGTCAGCGAACCCTTCCACTAGGCGTAATCCACTGCCTAATCATAGGGTGAGCATGATCGGAGTTGGTCTGACAGAAGGTGTAGTGATGGAATCCTTCGAGGAGAATGTAGAGGAGTTGTTGGACTCCGACGAAAAGAGCAATGTAGGAAATGGTATATATGTGTCCTTCCTTGGTGAGGAACAGGAGGGTGAACTGATGGATGAAGAGATGGACAGTGGAGCACCGTATGATGAAGATAGTGCTGAAGAGACTAGAGAAGGGTCGTCTCGGACTATTGTGCCAGAATTGGGTCTGTTTAGTGGTGGAGGTGATCCCGATGTGCACTTGCGTGAATATATGCGCGACATGTTTGTTGAATCCTTCGGGGTGGACGAGATTGCTCAGTGGTTTCACCATTCACTGGTAGGCGAGCCTTTGGGGTGGTTCCACTCGTTACCCGACTCTTGCAAGCATGGTTGGGATCAATTATTAGATTTATTCTTAGAAAAGTACCAAAGAGCCGAGGACAAGACCGCAGAGCGCTTTGCAATGCAGATTGGACCTATCAAGCGTCCGTTACCGAGGGTTAGCAAGTATAATGGCAACAAGGACCTTATGGAGCACCTTCACTTCTACTTATCGGCCATGGTGCCCTTGGGTTTTAAAGAAGAAGAGATCACTAGCTTGTTTTGTAATTCGTTGATGGGTGAACCGTTAATGTGGTACATGTCGTTGCCGATGTATGTTAAGACCGATTGGGCGGCAATGAGGAAAAGATTTATCAAGGAGTATACAGTATGGATGCTGGCAGAGCAAACCCCAGATTCCCCGTCTTACCAAACACCTGATGCGGTGTTAGCGATGCCTAGGTATGGTGGATACCAGGATCCTGTTGAGCATGCGAGGTTATTCCGCAACGCAGTGTGAATTACATGAACATTTCCCGGAAACGTTAATGGGAGAAGCCTTGTTGTGGCACCAAGGCCTATCAGAGGAGGAAATGGGTCATTGGGTACCGCTTAGGAGGGCCTTTGTGGCAAGATATGAGATGTATGTTCCATGGACGGGATCCCTGGAGGATCTGGATAGGATTAGGCAATTCCCCGAGGAACCATTTGTAGATTATGCTAGAAGGTGGAGGCACCGTTATGAGCAGTGTCACGAAACAATGAGCGATAAGGTGCAGCTTATGTGTATACAGAGAGGAGCTATTCCGTTAGCAGCTAGAAGGATGAGTAGAGTGTCCTTCTGGGATTATGATGATCTGATAGGCTGGGCATTGTATGGATCGGCGGATCCTTTTTATTTGAATCCGAACGTTCCTCACGTTATGGATTTAATGATTGTGGACATTTGGGAGAGCTCTTCGGACGAGGAAGATGCTAATCGGAGGATTCCTATTAACATTTGGGATGAATCTGATGATGAGCCGGAAATCGCCGTCATGACAAGATCAGGTCGAGTGGCCGAGGGAAAGGCACCTATGGTAGAGACTGAGATAGGGGAAGGGTCGGCTCCTAAGCCCGATGATCAAGTTCTTGAACAATTGAAGAAGACACAAGCTAAGTCCACAGTCTGGGAAGTTTTATGCCATTCTAAGTATCATCGTGAGAACCTGATGAAAGAGCTGCAGAGTTTGGTCATTTCTACCGATACTGAGCCGGCAGCGCTAGTAGGGGCAATTATGGTTCGAAAGAAAACCGAGATCACGTTTACTGACGAGGATCTCCCAGAGGAGGGAAAAGCTCACAACAAGCCTTTGTACATCCGAGCTGAGATTAACGGGAAGAAGACTAGCTGTGTGATGGTCGATGATGGATCGGCTATTAATGTTTGCCCGTTGAAACTCCTGTCTAAACTGGGAGTGGAAAGAGGAGACTTGACGGCCTCGGAAACTGTGATTAGGGCCTATGATGATAGTCGTAGGCATATTGAAGGAGTCTTTAAGGCCAAGTTGAAAGTGGGGCCGAAATGAAGAAGAAACTGAGTTCACAGTGCTGGACATCCCGGTAACCTTTGCTGTATTGTTGGGACGCCCATGGTTCCACAAGTTGGGAGGTGTGCCCTCCACACTCCATCAAATGATCAAGTTTCCCTTCGGGGAAGAGATAGTGACAATCAGAGCAGAAAAATTGAGCTCAGTGGCGGCATTGGGGATCGAGCCTCAGCTTTTCTCCGGATTCCAAGTTTCTGGGATCTACGAGTCTAGCATGACCACCGATGTGGTGAAGATGATGAAGGGAGGTTTCATCCCAGGAATGGGCTTAGGAGCACACCATCAGAGGTTGCCAGAATTTCCGGACTTTAAGAGTCAGAAAACCCGGAGGGGTTTGGGATATGAGCACAAAGGTCCGTCCAATGCAAGTAGTGAAGGAAAAGTGGGCCTAAGAAAATACTTCGTGAATGAGGGGCATGGAAAGGTCTATTCGGGGACTCCCGAGTCGTGGACTAGCACCGAAGGGAAGGTTCTGCCATGTTTTGAAATCTTCAATGATGTGACCGATTGGGGCAAAGGAAAGGCGAGTTGCTTTGTCGAGGAGATTATGATGTTAGACTTGAATGCCGAGGAGCAAGTCATCACCATTGAAGCAACTGCAGGAGCGGCGAATGAACCCAGTACCTCCAAAGCATATGAGAAACCCGAGAACCTTGATGATGAAAATTGTATTACTGCTTTGTTCGAATCAAAGGATGTAATCGCCAATACTATCAATGAAATGAATTCTGATTTTGCTTACTTGCTTGATGTTGATCATGATCATACCATGCATTCTCATTCATATAACATGCCTACATTTGAAATCAATACAATAGAAATGTCAACTTTCAATCTTGGTACGGATGAAAATCCTAAACTTATACAAATTGCTCAAGATTTAACTATTGAAGAGAGGAAAGAATTCGAGAGAATAATTAAAAAATACGAAATAGTGTTCGCTTGGACATACGAAGACATGCCAGGAATTGATCAATCAATTGTAACTCACCGCATTCCAACATATCCCGAGGCGAAGCCCGTAAAACAGAAGCTCCGACGCATGAGACCAGAATGGGCAGATAAGATCAGAGAGGAAGTGAAGAAGCAGTTAGAAGCAGGGTTCATCGAAGTAATTGACTATCCCCCTTGGGTCGCAAATGTGGTGCCCATCGCAAAGAAAGACGGCAAAGTGAGAATGTGTGTCGATTATCGAGACCTTAACAAGGCATGCCCCAAGGATGAATTCGCATTACCTCATATTGACGTATTGATCGATAGTGCAGCTTCAAGCGTCTTACACACGAATGTGGACGGTTTCATGGGCTACATGCAAGTTCAGATGGCCGAAAAACACAAAGCAAAAACCTCGTTCACAACTGAGTGGGGGACATACTGTTACAGAGTGATGCCGTTTGGTTTGAAAAATGCCGGGGCAACTTACTAGCGAATGGCTAAAGCTTTGTTCCATGATATGATACACAAGGAGGTAGAAGTTTATGTGGATGACATGATGGTCAAGTCGGAGACAAGAGAGGGGCATTTTGTTGCACTGGAGAAGTTTTTGGCCCGAATTGCGGAATTCAAACTAAGGTTAAACCCGAAGAAGTGCTTTTTCGGCGTGTCATCGGGGAAAATCTTAGGCTACGTAATCGGAAATAAAGGAATCGAAGTAGATCCCGCTAAAGTGAAGGCTATATAGGAAATGCCGGCACCAAGGAATGAGTAAGAAGTGAGAGGGTTTCTGGGGCAGGTTCAGTATATCAGTCGGTTCATAGCAAGACTCACCGCAATCTGCGAGCCAATCTTTAAGTTGTTAAGGAAAGACCAACCCACAATTTGGAATGATAAATGTCAGCAAGCTTTGGAGAGCGTCCGGAACTATTTGTCTAATTCGCCAGTGCTGAGACCGCCTAAACTAGGAAAACCGCTTCTCCTCTACGTAGCGATTGAAGAACGATCTATTGGGGCGATGCTGGCCCAAGAGGGAGACACCGGTGTGGAGCACGCGGTGTATTATCTGAGTAAGAAGTTCCTGGAGTACGAGCTCAAGTACAACATGATCGAAAAGACGTGTGTGGCGGTAGTATGGCTAACGAAGAAACTACGGCATTATTTTCAATCATATAAAGTGATCATTATTTCTCGGATGAACCCTGTGAAGTATCTGTACCGAACTCCGTCTTTGACAGGGAAGTTAGCCCGATGGTTACTACTTTTATCCGAGTTTGACATTGAATATGTAACGAAGAAGGTTGTCAAAGGGAGGGCCGTGGCAGAGTTTCTGGCCAACCAACCCCTGAATGCAGAAGAGGAGGAGATAAGCTATGATTTCCCCGATGAACACTTGAACGCAATAGAAGTTATACCATGGAAAATGTTCTTCGATGGAGCAGTTAATTCAAATGGAGCCGGAGTTGGAATACTACTTATTTCACCGGAAGGAGAAAGGATCCCGATGGCGAAGAAGTTATCCTTCCCTCTCACCAATAATATGGACGAATATGAAGCATGCATTTATGGTTTAGAGTCATTAGCAGCACTGGGAGCATCGTATGTCGAAATTTGGGGTGATTCAAAGTTGATCATCGAACAGGCACAAGGAAGCTGGGAAGTAAGGGAAGAAAGGCTACGTCCGTACCTAGACCAACTAGATGGGTTGGCACAAAGATTCAAGGAATGTCGTTTTCATCATATCCCTCGAGCACAGAACCAGGCAGCGGATGCTTTGGCCACTTTGGTGTCAGTTTGGGACAATCCCCGGAACCTCGCCTCGAAACCGTTAGTATTGAGGAGATCTCACAAACCATGCTACGAAGACGTAATGCTATTAGGGGCAGATGAAAAGCCATGGTATTTCGACATCGTGAACTTCATGAAGAGTGGAACATATCCGGCAGAGTCAGAACCTAGAGATCAAGCTGTGATTAGAAGATTGGCTCAGCAGTTCGTCATCCACAACGATTTACTTTACAAAAGGCACATTGATGGGTTACAACTAAGGTGTTTGGATGCAGGAGAAGCCCGCGAAGCGATGGAATCTGTACACTCGGGAATTTGTGGGGCCCATATGGGAGGAGCAGTGTTAGCTAAGAAAATCATCAGACCAGGCTTCTATTGGCTCACTATGGAAAGATATTGTAACGAGTATGCGAAGAAATGCCATGATTGTCGAATCCACGGCGATTGTAGTCATCTGCCAGCCATGGAATTACATGTGTTAGCACCTATTTGGCCATTCGCTGCTTGGGGCATTGACATCATTGGTGAGGTAAGGCCTAACGCTTCGAATGGGGACAAGTTTATTGCAATCGCCATCGATTACTTCACCAAGTGGGTAGAGGCAGAGTCGTTTAGCAAATTGGCATCCAAGCAGATGAGAAAGTTCATTGAGAAACACTTGATCACCAGGTTCGGAGTGCCTCATCACATGATTACAGATAATGGGGTCCAGTTTCAGGGGGAAGTAAGAAGTCTCCTCCGAAAATATGGCATTGAACATCACAGGTCTTCTCCGTACCGTCCACAAGCTAATGGGGCAGTAGAAGCAGCTAATAAGAACCTTAAGAGAATTCTCGTAAAAACGGTGGAATCACATCGGAATTGGCACGAGCAACTCCCACTCGCATTATGGGCTTATCGCACGACAGTTAGAACCTCGACTGGGGCAACACCGTTCTCCTTAGTATACGGTGCAGAAGCCGTTCTCTCGATTGAGATTGAAAAGCGATCGTTGAGAATCGCAGTGGAAGCAGAGATTCCCGAGACGGAATGGGTGAAGAAGCGATATGAACAGTTGGCACTAGTAGACGAGAAAAGGATGGAAGCCCTTTACCACGTGCAGCTATATCAGAGGAGGATGGCCCGAGCCTTCAACAAAAAGGTCAAGGCCAGCCCTATTAAAGAAGGGGATATGGTGCTAAAGCAGATCGGTGTGACGCATACCGACCCTAGGGGCAAGTTCAAGCCCAACTGGGAAGGGCCATTCATCGTGAAGAAGATACTAAGCAAAGGAGCGGTGAAGTTAACTACTATGGATGGCATGGAATTCTCCGAACCTACCAACCTGGATAGGTTTAAGAAATACTTTTCGTAAAAAAAAAAAAAGAAAGAAAAATTCCCGACAGGTTGAAAACCCGCAAAGGGCGACCTATGCAACAGTCAGGGACATCCCAATGGGTGAAAACCCGAAAGGGCACTCATTTGAAAATTCCGGGATAGTAAAAGGAGAGGAGAAAAATCGCCAGGATCCGAAAACCGAAAGGCGGGTCCTGGTAACAATAGTTATAACTTGAGCAATTACAAAAACAATGTATAAGAGGCTAAGTATTTCTGTTGTTTGTAAATAAATAAAGGGCATGAATATATTTGACGAGAATGATTGGAATCATCATAATCTACTGAATGCATTGTAATATGAATCATGAGTTATACATTTCCTATCTTACTTTTCACAAAAAAAAAGCCTACCTGCTATCCACCCCGCTCCCTATACATCAGCTATACATCGGGGTAACGCTAATAAAAAACTACAAAGCAATACATAATGAGCCTAATACGGAGGGAAGTCCCAATAGGCCTCAAACTCCCTCAAATGCGATGCCCGCTCCGCAGATAGTGTCTCCTCGGCAGCTCGCGCTCTCTCATCGGCAACTCGTGCTCTCTCCTCGGCAACTCGTGCTCTCTCCTCGGCAACTCGTGCTCTCTCCTCGGCAGCGAGGCATCCAATCGACTCATCACGCGCTCTCTCCTCGGCAGCAAGGCAACCCTCAGTCTCCCGCCGCATCACCCCCGACCAGTGGTTGTTCCGCTCTTGGTACACCTGACCAACCCGGGCGTCGGCCTCCCGCACCAACTCGCTCTGTCTCCGCTCATGGGCATGTAGATCTCTCTAAAGAAAAAGAAGGGAAAAACAGATAAAAATAAGAAACAGCATAGGCAAGAACATAAATCATACATACATGCATACATTCCACTACACTAAAGTAAAGTAATGATACATACCAGGTGATCGGCGCAGCGCAAGCTGAGGCGGTCTCGGAGATAACCAGACGGCCCCACATAATCCGAACAGGTCTCCCTCGTAGTCAGAGAAGCATCTGAAGGATCAAACGGGACCCTCGAGGTAAAGATAAAAGGAGCTGTCTCGAATCCCGCATAAGCTACCCCGGACTCATCATAACACACCGTGGCAAAGTCTCTCCCGTAGTCCAGTACAGGCACACCTAGGGAAGACCTCTCCCGTCGGGCGGCGCTGGAGGACTCGCCGACGTAGTAGGGTGGCTCGCACACAGGTGTCTGAGCTCGAGTGCCGTCAAAGAAATCAGATAGATGGGCACTCCTCCAGGACCCCTCCTGCAAATAAAAACACGATAAATACCTCTAATCATCTCATGAATAAAAGGTAAAAAAAGGGCGGAATCACTTACCGGGACTTCCTCCTGACCAAAGACTGCCGCGACAGCCTCCCTCGAAAATACATCAGCCACCGGATCCACCTCCATCGCTGCCGCCGGGGCATCCCTCGCACTCAGCAGAGTAGATAAGTAAGGAGCGCGGCCCCCGGCGTGAACCCACACCTCTCGACCAACGAACCGATGGGTCAAGTCCCGACGGATGACCGACAGGGGCATGGTCCGCACCGCGAACATGGAAACGGGAATCTCGCCCGGTGTCCAGTGTGCGTCACTAACCCCGGTGATGCCTCGGTCCCCCAAATACCATGCCCGCACACAGTTGCCGGTAAGCACGCACTGTTGCTCCTGGATCACCAATACATACATATAATCGGGACCGAAGTCGAGGTTGTCCCACCTGAACTTAATCTAAAAAATATACACAAAAGAGAAAGTCAGAACGGTTCAAACAAGAATCTAGCACGACTAGAAGATATCTACCTGTCCCAGGGTCAGCGAGTCGATCCAATCTAGCAGTCGCGACACCGTCCGTATCCTCTCGGCACCCAAGTCGAAATCTCTCCATCGGGTCATGAGAGGCGGCCTCGGTACTCTCGGTCGAGGTCGAGACCGGCTGGGAAGAATCCGCCTCTCATACGCCCAAACCTGTGGTAAAAACAAGGATTAGGAGTGTGAAAAACGCAAAGAAGATAAGACGGGCAAGTCAAAAAGGCGTCACGTACCAGCAGAGCAAAGGTGTAACCACCGAAATCCTTGCGCTTCCGGCAAGTCAGATCCAAAAACTTGTAGAGAAAGGCTAAGCCTGCCCCCGCCCAATCATAGGAAGCCGCCGCATCCATATCGTTGAGTGCCTGAATGAGACCCGCGTGTACCTTCCCGCCCTTCGTGCGGAAAATCGTCTCACTCAGAGCATATACCAAGAAACTACGAACCGCCAAGTCGGTGTCGTCGGTCTCGCAGAAATCTCGCCGACTCAAAAGGCTTGCGGTGGAAATAAACTTCGCTGGAGTAGACTTGGCACATGGGCGAACCCCCGGTCCAATCAAGGCAGCGAGCCTAGCAAGGTCGACCCGTGGTCGCATCATATCAAAATAAAAGGGAACGGGAGTGCTGCTCCATTGCAACCCTGTCAGCAGTGAAAAATCTCTGGGCGAGATGGTCATCTCCCCGAAAGAAAGGTGGAATGTGTGGGTCGAGTCAACCCACCGCTCACATAGGGCGCGTAGGCCAAAACGGTCACATACCCCGTTGGTGCGGGGCAACGCTGCAATAAAAGTCTCGAAGCCCAACTCACGCACGTGGGCTCTCGCCGCGGCACCCAGCCTAGCATACCACGAGTGAACCTCGGCGGTGGTCCCGGAGATCTCAACAAACTAAAAAGAACAAGACAGGAAAATTTAAATGCGATTCCTAAAGCATACGGTTGATGAGAACGCGTTAAGACTAAGTATTCTTTCATGATCTAACCTAGAGACATCTGGTCAGTTAGGACCAACTTCCTGTAAAAATCTATCCTTTAGGGTCGTTCATGTAAGGTTTAGTTCATTCTTTAATCCACTCTCGTCCGCATTGGCAAGGAGCATAGGTTAAGTTATACTATTCACGTTTTTACTATTCACGTGCACTATTCACGTTTTACTATTCACGTGCATTAGTTAAGTTTTCACTATTCACGTTTTACTATTCACGTGCATTAGTTAAGTTTTTACTATTCACGTTTTTACTATTCACGTTATTTTTACTGTTAGCATTCATAAATTCATAGTGTCACTATTCACATGCATATAGCACGCATTCTCACAAGTGTCACTTGTAAGTGAAGAAATTCATGTTTTCTAGCTAAAGTCCTCTAAGGCAATCTAAAGATTAGCATGCAAGTCGTGTTCGGATAGGAATGCTAAAGCCTAGAGTTTGAATCAAATAAAAGTGAAGAAGTTACTTACCTCGTTGCAGCGTGTCCGGCTCAGATGCGTTGTAGGGTCGTGGAAGGGACCCACTCTATCTAGGTTTACGTAAACCTCGTTCATGCCTCTAGTGCCATCCCATTCATCTAAATCCATCCCGAGAATAATCCAAATCAAAGTCGAGAGAGAGAAATAAGAGAGAGAAGGTGTGGGGTTGAAATGAAACCCCACCACCTTATATAGGAAGAGGGAATGGCATTCCCGTAAATAGTGAAAAAATGTACGATTTGACATAAAGGTAAAAAGTAAATAGTTAATTACCGGGTGCCCAGACCTCCGATTTGCGGTCTGTTTAAGTCTGTATTTCTCCCAGACAGCCACCAATATTGTCAAGATATGAACTCCAGACAACAGCCAATTTTTACAGAACAGTGACACCAGTCAAAATACAGACGATAGTCAACAGAAAAACAATCGTTAGTCTATATCATTTCAGACTAAAACATGTTCCCATTAAACCCCCGAGACGATAGCTCCAATGACAAAATACAGACAACAGTGTTGTAAGAAAATACAGAAACAATCCCCGCTTTTGAGCCATATTACTCATGGTCGCAGACCGGAGTTGCTTTTGAGCCATCTGACTCATGGTCCCAGACCTGAGTTGCTTTTGAGCCCTATTACTCATGGTCGCAGACCGGAGTTGCTTTTGAGCCATCTGACTCATGGTCGCAGACCTGAATTGCTTTTGAGCCATATTACCCACGGTCGTGGACCAGGGTCGCTTTTGAGCCATATTACCCGCGGTCGTGGACCAGGGTCGCTTTTGAGCCATCTGACTCACGGTCGCAGACCGTAGTTGCTTTTGAGCCATCTGACTCGCGGTCGCAGACCGGAGTTGCTTTTGAGCCATATCACCCGCGGTCGTGGACCAGGGTCGCTTTTGAGCCATCTTGCTCTCAGTCGTAGACCAGAGTTGCTTTTGAGCCATCCGACTCGCGGTCGCAGATCGGAGTTGCTTTTGAGCCATTTTACCCGCGGTCGTGGACCAGGGTCGCTTTTGAGCCATCCTATTTACGGTTGCAGACCGGAGCTGCTTTTGAGCCATTTCACTTACGATCGTAGATCGAAATTGCTTTTGAGCCATTCTTACCCATAACCAACGTACGCTAGATTCCGAGAAAAGAACATTCGTCGACGGTCGCTCCAAAGACAACGACGGAAGGAATCAGAGAATGACACCAGAGCGCGTAGCGCGAAGGTCAGGTATGCTTCCTCCTACTCTTTACGTGTCTTTTACTTTTATATGTTTTACATTGCATGTGTTACGTTAGCAAAAAAACGTTTTCAAAACACACACATCACTGTCAAAATAGAAAAGTAGGGGCAACTCTAAACACCGAGTCGGAGGACCTGTGACGAAAACCTAGAAACAAGACGGTTGAAGCGATTGATTCCGAAAGTTTCAAAAAAATAAAATAAATAAGTTACGGTCGGTCGCTGTTGTCGATCGGATAGCTCAGGAATGCTTAACGGCACGGTGCGAGTGCTTAGCGGCGGCCGGCGCGAGTTCGACGACAGTCGGACGCTCGCTCGACGACGCAAAGCGCGCGCTCGACGTCTGTCGGACGCACGCATCCAACCATGAATGCTACGCGCTCGGTGTCCGAGCAAGACACGAGCTTGGCGGCACGGGACGCGCGCTCGTCGGCCACGAGGCGTGTGCGCCCGGCAGCGCGGAACACGCGCTCGGCGGTCACGACGTGTGAACACCCGACGACGCGGAGCGCGAGCTCGACGGCCGCGGGGGCGTGCACGCCCGACGACGTGAGACACGTCCCGGCGGCCGTTGAGCGAGTGCCCGACCGCGTCAGGCGGAAGCCCAACGGTAGGCGGGCGCGAGCGCCCAACCGCGTCGGGCGGACGCCCAACGGCAGTTGGGCGCGCGCGCCCAACAATCGTTGGGCGGCCGCCCAACAAGCTTTGGGCGGCCGCCTAACGGCTTTGGGCGACGCCCGATTTTACTCGGGCGTCGCCCATTATTCCGGGACCCGTTTCCCTATAAAAAGGGGCACGGATCCCAATGGAAGGGGGAGGATTTTTGGAGCCTTTCTCACTCTAAACATTTTTAGAGAGAGAAAGTGAATTTTTTTGAGAAAAATATTTTTTTTCTAAAAAATTCCGAATTTCCCAAAGTTAAATTTTTACTAAAAAAATACAAAAAACGGAAAATCACGACTCGTGGAATCAATCGACTGCGACTGTCAGATACCGAATTTAAGGTATTATCCGAGGACTAGACTCTTTTATTTTATTTTATTTATTCTCTTCTTCTATTTATTTTTTATGTTATAGTTTTTTTTATTTGATTAGTTATTTATTTTATCACGTTTTATTTGATTAGCGCATTTATTTTTTCGTTTCGTGTCGAATAAAATTCGGTTTTGTTTTAAAGTAGAAAACCTCGTTTTGATATCCCAATACGAACCGTGATCCGATAAAAAGGTAGTTCGGGTATCGAAAAACGTTGAGATCATAAGTTTCTAATTTAAAAGAAATTTCCAAATAATGTTTTAAAATAAAAACATCGTTTTAGGAACTTCCGTTATTGACTATGTCCATTTTTGGTAGTTCGGAAATCCAAAACGATTGAATTAGATTTAATTTAAAGCTTTTGAATAAATCTGGAAACAATTAGAGTGCTGCTGTAATTTGCCATTTCTGTCACTAATTGCTGTTTACCGACGGATTTTCCGTCGGTAAATCTGCCAAAACGTAAAAAATGCCATTTCAGTCCCTTTTTCTCGACTTCTAAACTTTTAATCCTTAATATATATATATGTATAGTTATGTAATTTATGTTTTTCAAACTATTTTAGATATTTAGTGTATATAATTATTTAGGATGTTTGTATATCATTCTTTATTCAATTTTTAAACATAAGTATATGTATATATATGTTTTCTTTTATTTTATTCATTTGAGTTATATTAGATTCTATTTTGAAGGGTATCTACTTGGGCATTTTGGGAAATAATCAATAGATATTAGTATATGTTATTTTTTGATATTTAAAACTATAATAGTTATGTATATATGTAGTTTTGGGATATTTGGGTTATTTTATTGGCTGTTGAATGAAATTATTTTGAGTAAATGTTATGTTCTTATTTATGAGATTTATTTACTATTTTCACATCTTTAAAGTATAAATGTATTTTATCTAATATTTTCATATATGTATTATATGGTTTCCTTTTATTAACTTTTATTTTCATATTCCCTTTTTGATTTAAATGTATATATATATGCTAGAATTACTTTCTTTATTCTTTTGGATCATTCATGGGTCCATGTTTCAAATGGGCTTTATTTTAGTGTGAATTTTGGTTTAAATAAGTTTGTGATTGTAATTATGACAAGTAGAGAATCCATTAAAGAAAAAGGGGAAAATAAATCACAAAAAGAGTTTTCAACTTGATTATTTAAATCAATGAATTTTTAGAGGTTTCTAATGTAGATAAATAGAGTTTTCTTAATATTTCAAGTCGTTTCTCAAACGCCACGTTTTAAAACCTTAGTCCGTTCCAACGACGGATTAAGCGAACATTGTAATTGAAATCGTTTTCATTGTAAATAATGAAGTTTTGAATCGTTTTCTTAAAAGATTTGTATAAAAATAAAATTGACTTGTATGTTTAACCACGTTTTCTTATTAAAGGTTTTTATCTCAACGTTTTCAAACACTTGAGTCGTTCCAACGGCGATTCGGGTGAACTTCATCAAACGGGGTTTTAAAACGCACCTAAATCGTTCCAACGGCGATTAAGGTGCGAACCATGTAAATAAATTCGTTTTGGAAAATAAGTTAGCGTAGAATTAACTCGCAACACGACATGTAAATCACGTTGTAACTAAATCAATTCTTTCTTCCCCCCTCTCTTTGTATGTATATTAAATTGATGTAAATGGGTGATTCTTTACTAATGTGGCTTTTCAATAATATATGCTCAAAACGGTTTCCAAAATGAGAAAGAAAAGGTTTCAAATGAATTTTAAACTTAAAGAAGTGTACAATTAGTCCGTTATCGCCTAACATGCTGAGAAGGAGGCCGGTGGTTCATAACCGGGCGATGTCGGGGTGCCTAGTAGCCTTTCTCCGGAAAGGAGCTAGCCTTCTCGGCTCGTACCTAAGTTTCCCGAACCCACACCGGTCTCCCGCAAGGGATCGGTGTTCATTTTCCCATTCGTGGGTGGCGACTCTTCCATATCTCCGAGCTCCGGTCCTGCCGAGCAGCTTGATTCCATGATTGGTTGCTTTCGGCGCCAATCACCGCTTACGTCGCCATGAGGTTGTCCACCCCCCGGTCCGCCCGGGAGATTAGGCCGCGGCACCTCGTCTAACAGCGAGCTCGACGGCCGCGGGACGTGTACGCCCGACGACGTGAGACGCGTCCCGGCGGCCGCTGCGTGAGGGCCCGACCGCGTCGGGCGGAAGCCCAACGGTAGACGGGCGCGAGCGCCCAACCACGTCGGGCGGACGCCCAACGATTGTTGGGCGGCCGCCCAACAATGTTGGGCGGTAGCCCAACGTGGTGTTGGGCGGCCGCCCAACAAGCCTTGGGCGGCCGCCCAACGGCTTTGGACGACGCCCAAAGTCTGCGGGATCCGTTTCCCTATATAAGGGGCACGGATCCCAATGGAAAAGGGGGGGGGGATTTTTGGAGCCTTTCTCACTCTAAACATTTTTAGAGAGAGAAAGTGAATTTTTTTGAGAAAAATATTTTTTTTCTCAAAAATTCCGAATTTCCCAAAGTTAAATTTTTACCAAAAAAAATACAAAAAACGGAAAATCACGACTCGTGGAATCAATCGACTTCGACTGTCAGATACCGAATTTAAGGTATTATCCGAGGACTAGACTCTTTTATTTTATTTTATTTATTCTCTTCTTCTATTTATTTTTTATGTTATAGTTTTTTTTATTTGATTAGTTATTTATTTTATCACGTTTTATTTGATTAGCGTATTTATTTTTTCGTTTCGTGTCGAATAAAATTCGGTTTTGTTTTAAAGTAGAAAACCTCGTTTTGATATCCCAATACGAACCGTGATCCGATAAAAAGGTAGTTCGGGTATCGAAAATCGTTGAAATCATAAGTTTCTAATTTAAAAGAAATTTCCAAATAATGTTTTAAAATAAAAACATCGTTTTAGGAACTTCCGTTATTGACTATGATCCATTTTTGGTAGTTCGGAAATCCAAAACGATTGAATTAGATTTAATTTAAAGCTTTTGAATAAATCTGGAAACAATTAGAGTGCTGCTGTAATTTGCCATTTCTGTCACTAATTGCTGTTTACCGACGGATTTTCCGTCGGTAAATCTGCCAAAACGTAAAAAATACCATTTCAGTCCCTTTTTCTCGACTTTTAAACTTTTAATCCTTAATATATATATGTATAGTTATGTAATTTATGTTTTTCAAACTATTTTAGATATTTAGTGTATATAATTATTTAGGATGTTTGTATATCATTCTTTATTCAATTTTTAAACATAAGTATATGTATATATATGTTTTCTTTTATTTTATTCATTTGAGTTATATTAGATTCTATTTTGAAGGGTATCTACTTGGGCATTTTGGAAAATAATCAATAGATATTAGTATATGTTATTTTTTTATATTTAAAACTATAATAGTTATGTATATATGTAGTTTTGGGATATTTGGGTTATTTTATTGGCTATTGAATGAAATTATTTTGAGTAAATGTTATGTTCTTATTTATGAGATTTATTTACTATTTTCACATCTTTAAAGTATAAATGTATTTTATCTAATATTTTCATATATGTATTATATGGTTTCCTTTTATTAACTTTTATTTTCATATTCCCTTTTTGATTTAAATGTATATATATATGCTAGAATTACTTTCTTTATTCTTTTGGATCATTCATGGGTCCATGTTTCAAAAGGGCTTTATTTTAGTGTGAATTTTGGTTTAAATAAGTTTGTGATTGTAATTATGACAAGTAGAGAATCCATTAAAGAAAAAGGGGAAAATAAATCACAAAAAGAGTTTTCAACTTGATTATTTAAATCAATGAATTTTTAGAGGTTTCTAATGTAGACAAATAGAGTTTTCTTAATATTTCAAGTCGTTTCTCAAACGCCACGTTTTAAAACCTTAGTCCGTTCCAACGACGGATTAAGCGAACATTATAATTGAAATCGTTTTCATTGTAAATAATGAAGTTTTGAATCGTTTTCTTAAAAGATTTGTATAAAAATAAAATTGACTTGTATGTTTAACCACGTTTTCTTATTAAAGTTTTTATCTCAACGTTTTCAAACACTTGAGTCGTTCCAACGGCGATTCGGGTGAACTTCATCAAACGGGGTTTTAAAACGCACCTAAATCGTTCCAACGGCGATTAAGGTGCGAACCATGTAAATAAATTCGTTTTGGGAAATAAGTTAGCGTAGAATTAACTCGCAACACGACATGTAAATCACGTTGTAACTAAATCAATTCTTTCTTCCCCCCTCTCTTTGTATGTATTTTAAATTGATGTAAATGGGTGATTCTTTACTAATGTGGCTTTTCAATAATATATGCTCAAAACGGTTTCCAAAATGAGAAAGAAAAGGTTTCAAATGAATTTTAAACTTAAAGAAGTGTACAATTAGTTCGTTATCGCCTAACATGCTGAGTAGGAGGCCGGTGGTTCATAACCGGGCGATGTCGGAGTGCATAGTAGCCTTTCTCCGGAAAGGAGCTAGCCTTCTCGGCTCGTACCTAAGTTTCCCGAACCCACACCGGTCTCCCGCAAGGGATCGGTGTTCATTTTCCCATTCGTGGGTGGCGACTCTTCCATATCTCCGAGCTCCGGTCCTGCCGAGCAGCTTGATTCCATGATTGGTTGCTTTCGGCGCCAATCACCGCTTACGTCGCCATGAGGTTGTCCACCCCCCGGTCCGCCCGGGAGATTAGGCCGCGGCACCTCGTCTAACAGCGAGCTCGACGGCCGCGGGGCGTGTACACCCGACGACGTGAGACGCGTCCCGGCGGCCGCTGCGCGAGGGCCCGACCGCGTCAGGCGGAAGCCCAACGGTAGACGGGCGCGAGCGCCCAACCACGTCGGGCGGACGCCCAACGATCGTTGGGCGGCCGCCCAACAAGCCTTGGGCGGCCCACCAACGGCTTTGGGCGACGCCCAATTTTGCTTGGGCGTCGCCCAAAGTCTCCGGGACCCGTTTCCCTATATAAGGGGCACGGATCCCAATGGAGAAGGGGGGGGGGATTTTTGGAGCCTTTCTCACTCTAAACATTTTTAGAGAGAGAAAGTGAATTTTTTTGAGAAAAATATTTTTTTTCTCAAAAATTCCGAATTTCCCAAAGTTAAATTTTTACTAAAAAAAATACAAAAAACGGAAAATCACGACTCGTGGAATCAATCGACTTCGACTGTCAGATACCGAATTTAAGGTATTATCCGAGGACTAGACTCGTTTATTTTATTTTATTTATTCTCTTCTTCTATTTATTTTTTATGTTATAGTTTTTTTTATTTGATTAGTTATTTATTTTATCACGTTTTATTTGATTAGCGTATTTATTTTTTCGTTTCGTGTCGAATAAAATTCGGTTTTGTTTTAAAGTAGAAAACCTCGTTTTGATATCCCAATACGAACCGTGATCCGATAAAAAGGTAGTTCGGGTATCAAAATCGTTGAAATCATAAGTTTCTAATTTAAAAGAAATTTCCAAATAATGTTTTAAAATAAAAACATCGTTTTAGGAACGTCCGTTATTGACTATGATCCATTTTTGGTAGTTCGGAAATCCAAAACGATTGAATTAGATTTAATTTAAAGCTTTTGAATAAATCTGGAAACAATTAGAGTGTTGCTGTAATTTGCCATTTCTGTCACTAATTGCTGTTTACCGACGGATTTTCCGTCGGTAAATCTGCCAAAACGTAAAAAATGCCATTTCAGTCCCTTTTTCTCGACTTTTAAACTTTTAATCCTTAATATATATATGTATAGTTATGTAATTTATGTTTTTCAAACTATTTTAGATATTTAGTGTATATAATTATTTAGGATGTTTGTATATCATTCTTTATTCAATTTTTAAACATAAGTATATGTATATATATGTTTTCTTTTATTTTATTCATTTGAGTTATATTAGATTCTATTTTGAAGGGTATCTACTTGGGCATTTTGGGAAATAATCAATAGATATTAGTATATGTTATTTTTTGATATTTAAAACTATAATAGTTATGTATATATGTAGTTTTAGGATATTTGGATTATTTTATTGGCTATTGAATGAAATTATTTTGAGTAAATGTTATGTTCTTATTTATGAGATTTATTTACTATTTTCACCTCTTTAAAGTATAAATGTATTTGATCTAATATTTTCATATATGTATTATATGGTTTCCTTTTATTAACTTTTATTTTCATATTCCCTTTTTGATTTAAATGTATATATATATGCTAGAATTACTTTCTTTATTCTTTTGGATCATTCATGGGTCCATGTTTCAAATGGGAGTTTTTTTAGTGTGAATTTTGGTTTAAATAAGTTTGTGATTGTAATTATGACAAGTAGAGAATCCATTAAAGAAAAAGGGGAAAATAAATCACAAAAAGAGTTTTCAACTTGATTATTTAAATCAATGAATTTTTAGAGGTTTCTAATGTAGATAAATAGAGTTTTCTTAATATTTCAAGTCGTTTCTCAAACGCCACGTTTTAAAACCTTAGTCCGTTCCAACGACGGATTAAGCGAACATTATAATTGAAATCGTTTTCATTGTAAATAATGAAGTTTTGAATCGTTTTCTTAAAAGATTTGTATAAAAATAAAATTGACTTGTATGTTTAACCACGTTTTCTTATTAAAGGTTTTTATCTCAACGTTTTCAAACACTTGAGTCGTTCCAACGGCGATTCGGGTGAACTTCATCAAACGGGGTTTTAAAACGCACCTAAATCGTTCCAACGGCGATTAAGGTGCGAACCATGTAAATAAATTCGTTTTGGGGAAATAAGTTAGCGTAGAATTAACTCGCAACACGACATGTAAATCACGTTGTAACTAAATCACTTCTTTCTTCCTCCCTCTCTTTGTATGTATATTAAATTGATGTAAATGGGTGATTCTTTACTAATGTGGCTTTTCAATAATATATGCTCAAAACGGTTTCCAAAATGAGAAAGAAAAGGTTTCAAATGAATTTTAAACTTAAAGAAGTGTACAATTAGTCCGTTATCGCCTAACATGCTGAGAAGGAGGCCGGTGGTTCATAACCGGGCGATGTCGGGGTGCCTAGTAGCCTTTCTCCGGAAAGGAGCTAGCCTTCTCGGCTCGTACCTAAGTTTCCCGAACCCACACCGGTCTCCCGCAAGGGATCGGTGTTCATTTTCCCATTCGTGGGTGGCGACTCTTCCATATCTCCGAGCTCCGGTCCTGCCGAGCAGCTTGATTCCATGATTGGTTGCTTTCGGCGCCAATCACCGCTTACGTCGCCATGAGGTTGTCCACCCCCCGGTCCGCCCGGGAGATTAGGCCGCGGCACCTCGTCTAACAGCGAGCTCGACGGCCGCGGGACGTGTACGCCCGACGACGTGAGACGCGTCCCGGCGGCCGCTGCGTGAGGGCCCGACCGCGTCGGGCGGAAGCCCAACGGTAGACGGGCGCGAGCGCCCAACCACGTCGGGCGGACGCCCAACGATTGTTGGGCGGCCGCCCAACAATGTTGGGCGGTAGCCCAACGTGGTGTTGGGCGGCCGCCCAACAAGCCTTGGGCGGCCGCCCAACGGCTTTGGACGACGCCCAAAGTCTGCGGGATCCGTTTCCCTATATAAGGGGCACGGATCCCAATGGAAAAGGGGGGGGGATTTTTGGAGCCTTTCTCACTCTAAACATTTTTAGAGAGAGAAAGTGAATTTTTTTGAGAAAAATATTTTTTTTCTCAAAAATTCCGAATTTCCCAAAGTTAAATTTTTACCAAAAAAAATACAAAAAACGGAAAATCACGACTCGTGGAATCAATCGACTTCGACTGTCAGATACCGAATTTAAGGTATTATCCGAGGACTAGACTCTTTTATTTTATTTTATTTATTCTCTTCTTCTATTTATTTTTTATGTTATAGTTTTTTTTATTTGATTAGTTATTTATTTTATCACGTTTTATTTGATTAGCGTATTTATTTTTTCGTTTCGTGTCGAATAAAATTCGGTTTTGTTTTAAAGTAGAAAACCTCGTTTTGATATCCCAATACGAACCGTGATCCGATAAAAAGGTAGTTCGGGTATCGAAAATCGTTGAAATCATAAGTTTCTAATTTAAAAGAAATTTCCAAATAATGTTTTAAAATAAAAACATCGTTTTAGGAACTTCCGTTATTGACTATGATCCATTTTTGGTAGTTCGGAAATCCAAAACGATTGAATTAGATTTAATTTAAAGCTTTTGAATAAATCTGGAAACAATTAGAGTGCTGCTGTAATTTGCCATTTCTGTCACTAATTGCTGTTTACCGACGGATTTTCCGTCGGTAAATCTGCCAAAACGTAAAAAATACCATTTCAGTCCCTTTTTCTCGACTTTTAAACTTTTAATCCTTAATATATATATGTATAGTTATGTAATTTATGTTTTTCAAACTATTTTAGATATTTAGTGTATATAATTATTTAGGATGTTTGTATATCATTCTTTATTCAATTTTTAAACATAAGTATATGTATATGTATGTTTTCTTTTATTTTATTCATTTGAGTTATATTAGATTCTATTTTGAAGGGTATCTACTTGGGCATTTTGGAAAATAATCAATAGATATTAGTATATGTTATTTTTTGATATTTAAAACTATAATAGTTATGTATATATGTAGTTTTAGGATATTTGGATTATTTTATTGGCTATTGAATGAAATTATTTTGAGTAAATGTTATGTTCTTATTTATGAGATTTGTTTACTATTTTCACCTCTTTAAAGTATAAATGTATTTGATCTAATATTTTCATATATGTATTATATGGTTTCCTTTTATTAACTTTTATTTTCATATTCCCTTTTTGATTTAAATGTATATATATATGCTAGAATTACTTTCTTTATTCTTTTGGATCATTCATGGGTCCATGTTTCAAATGGGAGTTTTTTTAGTGTGAATTTTGGTTTAAATAAGTTTGTGATTGTAATTATGACAAGTAGAGAATCCATTAAAGAAAAAGGGGAAAATAAATCACAAAAAGAGTTTTCAACTTGATTATTTAAATCAATGAATTTTTAGAGGTTTCTAATGTAGATAAATAGAGTTTTCTTAATATTTCAAGTCGTTTCTCAAACGCCACGTTTTAAAACCTTAGTCCGTTCCAACGACGGATTAAGCGAACATTATAATTGAAATCGTTTTCATTGTAAATAATGAAGTTTTGAATCGTTTTCTTAAAAGATTTGTATAAAAATAAAATTGACTTGTATGTTTAACCACGTTTTCTTATTAAAGGTTTTTATCTCAACGTTTTCAAACACTTGAGTCGTTCCAACGGCGATTCGGGTGAACTTCATCAAACGGGGTTTTAAAACGCACCTAAATCGTTCCAACGGCGATTAAGGTGCGAACCATGTAAATAAATTCGTTTTGGGGAAATAAGTTAGCGTAGAATTAACTCGCAACACGACATGTAAATCACGTTGTAACTAAATCACTTCTTTCTTCCTCCCTCTCTTTGTATGTATATTAAATTGATGTAAATGGGTGATTCTTTACTAATGTGGCTTTTCAATAATATATGCTCAAAACGGTTTCCAAAATGGGAAAGAAAAGGTTTCAAATGAATTTTAAACTTAAAGAAGTGTACGATTAGTCCGTTATCGCCTAACATGCTGAGTAGGAGGCCGGTGGTTCATAACCGGGCGATGTCGGGGTGCCTAGTAGCCTTTCTCCGGAAAGGAGCTAGCCTTCTCGGCTCGTACCTAAGTTTCCCGAACCCACACCGGTCTCCCGCAAGGGATCGGTGTTCATTTTCCCATTCGTGGGTGGCGACTCTTCCATATCTCCGAGCTCCGGTCCTGCCGAGCAGCTTGATTCCACGATTGGTTGCTTTCGGCGCCAATCACCGCTTACGTCGCCATGAGGTTGTCCACCCCCCGGTCCGCCCGGGAGATTAGGCTGCGGCACCTCGTCTAACAAGTGGCGACTCTGCTGGGGAAGCGAGAAATTTGATTCCGGAAGGCGTGTATTAAGCCCTTAATGGGGACGGATCGTATTATTTCTTTTCGTATGCATTCATAAGCATTATTGCAAACCTTTTGGGTAATTTCCGTGAAACCTCTAGCGAGAGTCCATTCGTCGCTCGAAAGAGGCTAGTGTAAGTTCCCCCTTACAGTAAGGCGCCAAAGGGTCCCCATCCATTCGTTAGGGGCGAATTTGTGCGGTCCTGTGAGGTCCCGCGATCAGCCGTATCAGCATATAGTAGCCTTAGAAGTTGCCATAGGATTACCCGTTACCATTTTTGATGTGATAAATGAATCAGTTCGTGTTTTCAAATTGCCATGATACGTGTCCAATCCTAACATATGTAAAGAAAATGAAACGATACGTTAATATATACTCTTAAACCGATATACAAACTACCCCAAAACATCGAAACGATTCGAACTAAAGACGACTTAGTCATCTCGTATGAATGAACTTGTGCGACCCGCCTGGTCCCTTTCTGTGTCCCGACGAAGGCACATGTTCAGGAAATGCGTTATGATGTAAGCACATATTAGTATGGATCGGTTTGATATTAAGGATAGTTATATCTCGATTCAAAAGACTATATTAACGGTAGCCGTTATTCACATCCTTTAAATAGGTTGGGATAAAACGAAATTATGACGAAACGAAAACGAAGAACATTTCTGTTTCGAATGACCCTGCTGTAACGTAAAGAGTTTCGCGAACGTGACCCATCCCTTTCGAATAAAAGACGAGCTCTTGCGTTATGTCTTGTGTCGTTCTTAAGAGAAATGGACGTATCCGCAAAAGTGACTAAGAAAATAAAAGAAAAACAAAAATAAATAAACGATCAAAACCCTTCTGTATCTACGATATATGTCAATCCCGAGAGTAGTTAAAGAAAATAAACCAATGCCGTTAAATACGTGCCTCGAACTGGTATATACGCCTTTTAAAATCACAAAGCCGAATTAAGCTAAACCGCATTATCGCACCATATGGACGAGGCTGTGGATTTGACTAATGGCTCGATCATTTCGACCGTTACCAAAACTACAAGAAATATGGCCCGATATGCACGTTTGCTTAAACTCGTGCCTAAATAAAAAAGAACGGTAATATCCCTGCTTCGAATAAGCACGCGATTCAATGAAACGTTGATTTTCTATAACCACGCTAGGATGATATATCCCGTAGATTGGAAGGAATAAAGAGTTGTAATTAGCCGAAAGATTACCGTACGCTCAAATAAGACTCGCCGTCTTTTCACGTAGCCAAAACGAGCAAACGGAGTCTTAACGCTAAAAACAAACGTGTTACGCAATGAGTCCGTTCCCTAAATTCAAAAGTGATCCCATCACTAAATAAACACGTGGTTACGTCTCCCGATGGATCCAAAAGATCCCGTTGTAATCCAAAAATCGAGACACGAATCCCCACGAATAAAAGGGAACGAGTCATTGGTAATAACGAACGATTGGACTAAAAGAATAACTTGTACCACGTCTAAAGACTGAGATGCGCTCAAAGGGAGTCAAAACCCGAATTAATGCGTCTCGCGAAAGGACAAAAGACGAGTTATTCCGAAAGGACAATCCAACTTGGTCGATTTCTTAGTCACTAAACGTTGATACGTCAAAACGAACTGTGTTGTCTGATGGATGATTTACTTTTCCGCAATAATCGACGGCATCACGCGTCCCCTGGACCGCAATGTGAGCCCAAAACCAAAATCCTAGGAAAGAGACCTGGACCATCGAGTGTGTGGAGGAATAAGGGTGGAAGAGAGATGTTGTGATACGTGTAATTAGACTAACGTTTGTTCTTCTTATCTTATATATCCGTAAATAATAAACGCACACACCACGAATCATGCATATAAAATCATGCATACATACTAATGGATACCGTTCGCGCAGACGTCATCATTAAGCGGTTGTGGTACCGAGAGAGCAGTCGGCTAGTTAGGCAGTTTGATCAGCTACAGATTGACAGTCCCGAATCAGCAATTGTGGCTTCTAATTCATCTTCGTCCGAATATTCTCATTCTTCCGTCAGTATGTCTGCAACCGACGAAAAAGTGGCCGGATTGGAAAACTCTGTGAACAACATTAATGAGCAATTGGCTGCGATAGTGGCCCATATAGCTAAGTTGGTCATGAAGGAGGACAAGAGTGGCAGCAAGCACGCTGAGAATGAGGTGAACGATGGCCCTCGCTTCGGGAATGAGGATGACTATCAGGATTATATCCGAAAATAGCTTGAGAAAGAGAAAGCTAAGGAAGAGGAGTGGAAACAGCACATCACGCAGGAGGTGCAGCACTTACGCGGGGGAAGTTCTGGGAGTCAGGACTTTTATAACTTGAAGAATTGTTTGTCGGCAACTGCTCTGCCTTTGAAATTCTGGCTCCCTGACATGAAGAAGTTCGATGGAACTGGGGATCCCACCGCCCACATGAATCAGTATGTTGCTGTGATGAAGCACACGATCCTGATTGAGGATCAAGTCCTGGGGCTATTTAACACTTATCTAGAGGGGGTTGCCCTCACATGGTTTCATGCATTGCCAATGGTGACGAAGAGGGATTGGAAAGAGTTAGCGAAGTCATTCATTGCACAGTATAGCTTCAACACCATGCTTGAGGTCACTTTGAAGGAGCTTGAGAACACTAAGCAGCAGACTGGGGAATCTTTCTCCAATTTTGTGAAAAGATGGAGGGCCAAGGCCGCGGTTATGAAGCAGAAGCCGCTTGAGCAGGATCAGATCCGAATGGTAGTCGGCAACACGTTGCCGTATATCAAGAATGAGCTGCGGTATATGCCTTTTACCGATTTTAACCAGATGTACAGTTGTGCCTTGACCGTTGAGGGGGATGGAGAGCCAAAGAAAGCTTATACCAAGTGGACGAAGTCTGGATATAGTGCCGGAGGGCCAAGTGCGAGTACGGAATCCGCAGCAGTGAAAGTGCTTGATCTTAATACTATCGAAAAGAGGCGGTTCGCCAAGTTTGATCAGACTTACGCAAAAGTTTTTGAACGTTTGCAGAAAAAGGGATTGTTGAAAGCCCTTACTCCTTATAACAAAGCTCCACCTACTCCGCAGATACAGGCTAGAGGGTATTGTGAGTTCCACAACAGTTATGGGCATACAATTGAGAATTGTGAGAGGCTGAAACACGAAATCCAAGATTTAATCGAGGAGAAGAAGATAGCTGATCCTTCGTCAGCGAACCCTTCCACTAGGCGTAATCCACTGCCTAATCATAGGGTGAGCATGATCGGAGTTGGTCTGACAGAAGGTGTAGTGATGGAATCCTTCGAGGAGAATGTAGAGGAGTTGTTGGACTCCGACGAAAAGAGCAATGTAGGAAATGGTATATATGTGTCCTTCCTTGGTGAGGAACAGGAGGGTGAACTGATGGATGAAGAGATGGACAGTGGAGCACCGTATGATGAAGATAGTGCTGAAGAGACCAGAGAAGGGTCGTCTCGGACTATTGTGCCAGAATTGGGTCTGTTTAGTGGTGGAGGTGATCCCGATGTGCACTTGCGTGAATATATGCGCGACATGTTTGTTGAATCCTTCGGGGTGGACGAGATTGCTCAGTGGTTTCACCATTCACTGGTAGGCGAGCCTTTGGGGTGGTTCCACTCGTTACCCGACTCTTGCAAGCATGATTGGGATCAATTATTAGATTTATTCTTAGAAAAGTACCAAAGAGCCGAGGACAAGACCGCAGAGCGCTTCGCAATGCAGATTGGACCTATCAAGCGTCCGTTACCGAGGGTTAGCAAGTATAATGGCAACAAGGACCTTATGGAGCACCTTCACTTCTACTTATCGGCCATGGTGCCCTTGGGTTTTAAAGAAGAAGAGATCACTAGCTTGTTTTGTAATTCGTTGATGGGTGAACCGTTAATGTGGTACATGTCGTTGCCGATGTATGTTAAGACCGATTGGGCGGCAATGACGAAAAGATTTATCAAGGAGTATACAGTATGGATGCTGGCAGAGCAAACCCCAGATTCCCCGTCTTACCAAACACCTGATGCGGTGTTAGCGATGCCTAGGTATGGTGGATACCAGGATCCTGTTGAGCATGCGAGGTTATTCCGCAACGCAGTGTGAATTACATGAACATTTCCCGGAAACGTTAATGGGAGAAGCCTTGTTGTGGCACCAAGGCCTATCAGAGGAGGAAATGGGTCATTGGGTACCGCTTAGGAGGGCCTTTGTGGCAAGATATGAGATGTATGTTCCATGGACGGGATCCTTGGAGGATCTGGATAGGATCAGGCAATTCCCCGAGGAACCATTTGTAGATTATGCTAGAAGGTGGAGGCACCGATATGAGCAGTGTCACGAAACAATGAGCGATAAGGTGCAGCTTATGTGTATACAGAGAGGAGCTATTCCGTTAGTAGCTAGAAGGATGAGTAGAGTGTCCTTCCGGGATTATGATGATCTGATAGGCTGGGCATTGTATGGATCGGCGGATCCTTTTTATTTGAATCCGAACGTTCCTCACGTTATGGATTTAATGATTATGGACATTTGGGAGAGCTCTTCGGACGAGGAAGATGCTAATCGGAGGATTCCTATTAACATTTGGGATGAATCTGATGATGAGCCGGAAATCGCCGTCATGACAAGATCAGGTCGAGTGGCCGAGGGAAAGGCACCTATGGTAGAGACTGAGATAGGGGAAGGGTCGGCTCCTAAGCCCGATGATCAAGTTCTTGAACAATTGAAGAAGACACAAGCTAAGTCCACAGTCTGGGAAGTTTTATGCCATTCTAAGTATCATCGTGAGAACCTGATGAAAGAGCTGCAGAGTTTGGTCATTTCTACCGATACTGAGCCGGCAGCGCTAGTAGGGGCAATTATGGTTCGAAAGAAAACCGAGATCACGTTTACTGACGAGGATCTCCCAGAGGAGGGAAAAGCTCACAACAAGCCTTTGTACATCCGAGCTGAGATTAACGGGAAGAAGACTAGCTGTGTGATGGTCGATGATGGATCGGCTATTAATGTTTGCCCGTTGAAACTCCTGTCTAAACTGGGAGTGGAAAGAGGAGACTTGACGGCCTCGGAAACTGTGATTAGGGCCTATGATGATAGTCGTAGGCATATTGAAGGAGTCTTTAAGGCCAAGTTGAAAGTGGGGCCGAAATGAAGAAGAAACTGAGTTCACAGTGCTGGACATCCCGGTAACCTTTGCTGTATTATTGGGACGCCCATGGTTCCACAAGTTGGGAGGTGTGCCCTCCACACTCCATCAAATGATCAAGTTTCCCTTCGGGGAAGAGATAGTGACAATCAGAGCAGAAAAATTGAGCTCAGTGGCGGCATTGGGGATCGAGCCTCAGCTTTTCTCCGGATTCCAAGTTTCTGGGATCTACGAGTCTAGCATGACCACCGATGTGGTGAAGATGATGAAGGGAGGTTTCATCCCAGGAATGGGCTTAGGAGCACACCATCAGGGGTTGCCAGAATTTCCGGACTTTAAGAGTCAGAAAACCCGGAGGGGTTTGGGATATGAGCACGGAGGTCCGTCCAATGCAAGTAGTGAAGGAAAAGTGGGCCTAAGAAAATACTTCATGAATGAGGGGCATGGAAAGGTCTATTCGGGGACTCCCGAGTCGTGGACTAGCACCGAAGGGAAGGTTCTGCCATGTTTTGAAATCTTCAATGATGTGACCGATTGGGGCAAAGGAAAGGCGAGTTGCTTTGTCGAGGAGATTATGATGTTAGACTTGAATGCCGAGGAGCAAGTCATCACCATTGAAGCAACTGCAGGAGCAGCGAATGAACCCACTACCTCCAAAGCATATGAGAAACCCGAGAACCTTGATGATGAAAATTGTATTACTGCTTTGTTCGAATCAGAGGATGTAATCGCCAATACTATCAATGAAATGAATTCTAATTTTGCTTACTTGCTTGATGTTGATCATGATCATACCATGCATTCTCATTCATATAACATGCCTACATTTGAAATCAATACAATAGAAATGTCAACTTTCAATCTTGGTACGGATGAAAATCCTAAACTTATACAAATTGCTCAAGATTTAACTATTGAAGAGAGGAAAGAATTCGAGAGAATAATTAAAAAATACGAAATAGTGTTCGCTTGGACATACGAAGACATGCCAGGAATTGATCAATCAATTGTAACTCACCGCATTCCAACATATCCCGAGGCGAAGCCCGTAAAACAGAAGCTCCGACGCATGAGACCAGAATGGGCAGATAAGATCAGAGAGGAAGTGAAGAAGCAGTTAGAAGCAGGGTTCATCGAAGTAATTGACTATCCCCCTTGGGTCGCAAATGTGGTGCCCATCGCAAAGAAAGACGGCAAAGTGAGAATGTGCGTCGATTATCGAGACCTTAACAAGGCATGCCCCAAGGATGAATTCGTATTACCTCATATTGACGTATTGATCGATAGTGCAGCTTCAAGTGTCTTACACACGAATGTGGACGGTTTCATGGGCTACATGCAAGTTCAGATGGCCGAAAAACACAAAGCAAAAACCTCGTTCACAACTGAGTGGGGGACATACTGTTACAGAGTGATGCCGTTTGGTTTGAAAAATGCCGGGGCAACTTACCAGCGAATGGCTAAAGCTTTGTTCCATGATATGATACACAAGGAGGTAGAAGTTTATGTGGATGACATGATGGTCAAGTCGGAGACAAGAGAGGGGCATTTTGTTGCACTGGAGAAGTTTTTGGCCCGAATTGCGGAATTCAAACTAAGGTTAAACCCGAAGAAGTGCTTTTTCGGCGTGTCATCGGGGAAAATCTTAGGCTACGTAATCGGAAATAAAGGAATCGAAGTAGATCCCGCTAAAGTGAAGGCTATACAGGAAATGCCGGCACCAAGGAATGAGAAAGAAGTGAGAGGGTTTCTGGGGCAGGTTCAGTATATCAGTCGGTTCATAGCAAGACTCACCGCAATCTGCGAGCCAATCTTTAAGTTGTTAAGGAAAGACCAACCCACAATCTGGAATGATAAATGTCAGCAAGCTTTGGAGAGCGTCCGGAACTATTTGTCTAATTCGCCAGTGCTGAGACCGCCTAAACTAGGAAAACCGCTTCTCCTCTACGTAGCGATTGAAGAACGATCTATTGGGGCGATGCTGGCCCAAGAGGGAGACACCGGTGTGGAGCACGCGGTGTATTATCTGAGTAAGAAGTTCCTAGAGTACGAGCTCAAGTACAACATGATCGAAAAGACGTGTGTGGCGGTAGTATGGCTAACGAAGAAACTACGGCATTATTTTCAATCATATAAAGTGATCATTATTTCTCGGATGGACCCCGTGAAGTATCTGTACCGAACTCCGTCTTTGACAGGGAAGTTAGCCCGATGGTTACTACTTTTATCCGAGTTTGACATTGAATATGTAACGAAGAAGGTTGTCAAAGGGAGGGCCGTGGCAGAGTTTCTGGCCAACCAACCCCTGAATGCAGAAGAGGAGGAGATAAGCTATGATTTCCCCGATGAACACTTGAACGCAATAGAAGTTATACCATGGAAAATGTTCTTCGATGGAGCAGTTAATTCAAATGGAGCCGGAGTTGGAATACTACTTATTTCACCGGAAGGAGAAAGGATCCCGATGGCGAAGAAGTTATCCTTCCCTCTCACCAATAATATGGCCGAATATGAAGCATGCATTTATGGTTTAGAGTCATTAGCAGCACTGGGAGCATCGTATGTCGAAATTTGGGGTGATTCAAAGCTGATCATCAAACAGGCACAAGGAAACTGGGAAGTAAAGGAAGAAAGGCTACGTCCGTACCTAGACCAACTAGATGGGTTGGCACAAAGATTCAAGGAATGTCGTTTTCATCATATCCCTCGAGCACAGAACCAGGCAGCGGATGCTTTGGCCACTTTGGTGTCAGTTTGGGACAATCCCCGGAACCTCGCCTCGAAACCGTTAGTATTGAGGAGATCTCACAAACCATGCTACGAAGACGTAATGCTATTAGGGGCAGATGAAAAGCCATGGTATTTCGACATCGTGAACTTCATGAAGAGTGGAACATATCCGGCAGAGTCAGAACCTAGAGATCAAGCTGTGATTAGAAGATTGGCTCAGCAGTTCATCATCCACAATGATTTACTTTACAAAAGGCACATTGATGGGTTACAACTAAGGTGTTTGGATGCGGGAGAAGCCCGCGAAGCGATGGAATCTGTACACTCGGGAATTTGTGGGGCCCATATGGGAGGAGCAGTGTTAGCTAAGAAAATCATCAGACCAGGCTTCTATTGGCTCACTATGGAAAGATATTGTAACGAGTATGCGAAGAAATGCCACGATTGTCGAATCCACGACGATTGTAGTCATCTGCCAGCCATGGAATTACATGTGTTAGCACCTATTTGGCCATTCGCTGCTTGGGGCATTGACATCATTGGTGAGGTAAGGCCTAACGCTTCGAATGGGCACAAGTTTATTGCAATCGCCATCGATTACTTCACCAAGTGGGTAGAGGCAGAGTCGTTTAGCAAATTGGGATCCAAGCAGATGAGAAAGTTCATTGAGAAACACTTGATCACCAGGTTCGGAGTGCCTCATCACATGATTACAGATAATGGAGTCCAGTTTCAGGGGGAAGTAAGAAGTCTCCTCCGAAAATATGGCATTGAACATCACAGGTCTTCTCCATACCGTCCACAAGCTAATGGGGCAGTAGAAGCAGCTAATAAGAACCTTAAGAGAATTCTCGTAAAAACGGTGGAATCACATTGGAATTGGCACGAGCAACTCCCACTCGCATTATGGGCTTATCGCACGACAGTTAGAACCTCGACTGGGGCAACGTCGTTCTCCTTAGTATACGGTGCAGAAGCCGTTCTCCCGATTGAGATTGAAAAGCGATCGTTGAGAATCGCAGTGGAAGCAGAGATTCCCGAGACGGAATGGGTGAAGAAGCGATATGAACAGTTGGCACTAGTAGACGAGAAAAGGATGGAAGCCCTTTACCACGTGTAGCTATATCAGAGGAGGATGGCCCGAGCCTTCAACAAAAAGGTCAAGGCCAGCCCTATTAAAGAAGGGGATATGGTGCTAAAGCGGATCGGTGTGACGCATACCGACCCTAGGGGCAAGTTCAAGCCCAACTGGGAAGGGCCATTCATCGTGAAGAAGATACTAAGCAAAGGAGCGGTGAAGTTAACTACTATGGATGGCATGGAATTCTCCGAACCTACCAACCTGGATAGGTTTAAGAAATACTTTTCGTAAAAAAAAAGAAAGAAAAATTCCCGACAGGTTGAAAACCCGCAAAGGGCGACCTATGCAACAGTCAGGGACATCCCAATGGGTGAAAACCCGAAAGGGCACTCATTTGAAAATTCCGGGATAGTAAAAGGAGAGGAGAAAAATCGTCAGGATCCGAAAACCGAAAGGCGGGTCCTGGTAACAATAGTTATAACTTGAGCAATTACAAAAACAATGTATAAGAGGCTAAGTATTTCTGTTGTTTGTAAATAAATAAAGGGCATGAATATATTTGACGAGAATGATTGGAATCATCATAATCTACTGAATACATGGTAATATGAATCATGAGTTATACATTTCCTATCTTACTTTTCACAAAAAAAAAGCCTACCTGCTATCCACCCCGCTCCCTATACATCAGCTATACATCGGGGTAACGCTAATAAAAAACTACAAAGCAATACATAATGAGCCTAATACGGAGGGAAGTCCCAATAGGCCTCAAACTCCCTCAAATGCGATGCCCGCTCCGCAGATAGTGTCTCCTCGGCAGCTCGCGCTCTCTCATCGGCAACTCGTGCTCTCTACTCGGCAACTCGTGCTCTCTCCTCGGCAGCGAGGCATCCAATCGACTCATCACGCGCTCTCTCCTCGGCAGCAAGGCAACCCTCAGTCTCCCGCCGCATCACCCCCGACTAGTGGTTGTTCCGCTCTTGGTACACCTGACCAACCCGGGCGTCGGCCTCCCGCACCAACTCGCTCTGTCTCCGCTCATGGGCATGTAGATCGCTCTAAAGAAAAAGAAGGGAAAAACAGATAAAAATAAGAAACAGCATAGGCAAGAACATAAATCATACATACATGCATACATTCCACTACACTAAAGTAAAGTAATGATACATACCAGGTGATCGGCGCAGCGCAAGCTGAGGCGGTCTCGGAGATAACCAGACGGCCCCACATAATCCGAACAGGTCTCCCTCGTAGTCAGAGAAGCATCTGAAGGATCAAACGGGACCCTCGAGGTAAAGATAAAAGGAGCTGTCTCGAATCCCGCATAAGCTACCCCGGACTCATCATAACACACCGTGGCAAAGTCTCTCCCGTAGTCCAGTACAGGCACACCTAGGGAAGACCTCTCCGGTCGGGCGGCGCTGGAGGACTCGCCGACGTAGTAGGGTGGCTCGCACACAGGTGTCTGAGCTCGAGTGCCGTCAAAGAAATCAGATAGATGGGCACTCCTCCAGGACCCCTCCTGCAAATAAAAACACGATAAATACCTCTAATCATCTCATGAATAAAAGGTAAAAAAAGGGCAGAATCACTTACCGGGACTTCCTCCTGACCAAAGACTGCCGCGACAGCCTCCCTCGAAAATACATCAGCCTCCCTCGCACTCAGCAGAGTAGATAAGTAAGGAGCGCGGCCCCCGGCGTGAACCCACACCTCTCGACCAACGAACCGATGGGTCAAGTCCCGACGAATGACCGACAGGGGCATGGTCCGCACCGCGAACATGGAAACGGGAATCTCGCCCGGTGTCCAGTGTGCGCCACTAACCCCGGTGATGCCTCGGTCCCCCAAATACCATGCCCGCACACAGGGGCCGGTAAGCACGCACTGTTGCTCCTGGATCACCAATACATACATATAATCGGGACCGAAGTCGAGGTTGTCCCACCTGAACTTAATCTAAAAAAGATACACAAAAGAGAAAGTCAGAACGGTTCAAACAAGAATCTAGCACGACTAGAAGATATCTACCTGTCCCAGGGTCAGCGTGTCGATCCAATCTAGCAGTCGCGGCACCGTCCGTATCCTCTCGGCACCCAAGTCGAAATCTCTCCACCGGGTCATGAGAGGCGGCCTCGGTACTCTCGGTCGAGGTCGAGACCGGCTGGGAAGAATCCGCCTCTCATACGCCCAAACCTGCGGTAAAAACAAGGATTAGGAGTGTGAAAAACGCAAAGAAGATAAGACGGGCAAGTCAAAAAGGCGTCACGTACCAGCAGAGCAAAGGTGTAACCACCGAAATCCTTGCGCTTCCGGCAAGTCAGATCCAAAAACTTGTAGAGAAAGGCTAAGCCTGCCCCCGCCCAATCATAGGAAGCCGCCGCATCCATATCGCTGAGTGCCTGAATGAGACCCGCGTGTACCTTCCCGCCCTTCGTGCGGAAAATCGTCTCACTCAGAGCATATACCAAGAAACTACGAACCGCCAAGTCGGTGTCGTCGGTCTCGCAGAAATCTCGCCGACTCAAAAGGCTCGCGGTGGAAATAAACTTCGCTGGAGTAGACTTGGCACATGGGCGAACCCCCGGTCCAATCAAGGCAGCGAGCCTAGCAAGGTCGACCCGTGGTCGCATCATATCGAAATAAAAGGGAACGGGAGTGCTGCTCCCTTGCAACCCTGTCAGTAGTGAAAAATCTCTGGGCGAGATGGTCATCTCCCCGAAAGAAAGGTGGAATGTGTGGGTCGAGTCAACCCACCGCTCACATAGGGCGCGTAGGCTAAAACGGTCACATACCCCGTTGGTGCGGGGCAACGCTGCAATAAAAGGCTCGAAGCCCAACTCACGCACGTGGGCTCTCGCCGCGGCACCCAGCCTAGCATACCACGAGTGAACCTCGGCGGTGGTCCCGGAGATCTCGACAAACTAAAAAGAACAAGACAGGAAAATTTAAATGCGATTCCTAAAGCATACGGTTGATGAGAACGCGTTAAGACTAAGTATTCTTTCATGATCTAACCTAGAGACATCTGGTCAGTTAGGACCAACTTCCTGTAAAAATCTATCCTTTAGGGTCGTTCATGTAAGGTTTAGTTCATTCTTTAATCCACTCTCGTCCGCATTGGCAAGGAGCATAGGTTAAGTTATACTATTCACGTTTTTACTATTCACGTGCACTATTCACGTTTTACTATTCACATTTTTACTATTCACGTGCATTAGTTAAGTTTTCACGTTTTTACTATTCACGTTTTACTATTCACGGGCACTATTCACGTTTTACTATTCACGTGCATTAGTTAAGTTTTTACTATTCACGTGCTTACTATGCATGTTATTTTTACTGTTAGCATTCATAAATTTATAGTGTCACTATTCACATGCATATAGCACGCATTCTCACAAGTGTCACTTGTAAGTGAAGAAATTCATGTTTTCTAGCTAAAGTCCTCTAAGGCAATCTAAAGATTAGCATGCAAGTCGTGTTCGGATAGGAATGCTAAAGCCTAGAGTTTGAATCAAATAAAAGTGAAGAAGTTACTTAGCTCGTTGCAGCGTGTCCGGCTCAGATGCGTTGTAGGGTCGTGGAAGGGACCCACTCTATCTAGGTTTACGTAAACCTCGTCCATGCCTCTAGTGCCATCCCATTCATCTAAATCCATCCCGAGAATAATCCAAATCAAAGTCTAGAGAGAGAAATAAGAGAGAGAATGTGTGGGGTTGAAATGAAACCCCACCACCTTATATAGGAAGAGGGAATGGCATTCCCGTAAATAGTGAAAAAATGTACGATTTGACATAAAGGTAAAAAGTAAATAGTTAATTACCGGGTGCCCAGACCTCCGATTTGCGGTTTGTTTCAGTCTGTATTTCTCCCAGACAGCCACCAATATTGTCAAGATATGAACTCCAGACAACAGCCAATTTTTACAGAACAGTGACACCAGTCAAAATACAGACGATAGTCAACAGAAAAACAATCGTTAGTCTATATCATTTCAGACTAAAACATGTTCCCATTAAACCCCCGAGACGATAGCTCCAGTGACAAAATACAGACAACAGTGTTGTAAGAAAATCCAGAAACAATCCCCGCTTTTGAGCCATATTACTCATGGTCGCAGACCGAAGTTGCTTTTGAGCCATCTGACTCATGGTCGCAGACCTGAGTTGCTTTTGAGCCATATTACTCATGGTCGCAGACCGGAGTTGCTTTTGAGCCATCTGACTCATGGTCGCAGACCTGAATTGCTTTTGAGCCATATTACCCACGGTCGTGGACCAGGGTCGCTTTTGAGCCATATTACCCGCGGTCGTGGACCAGGGTCACTTTTGAGCCATCTGACTCACGGTCGCAGACCGTAGTTGCTTTTGAGCCATATCACCCGCGGTCGTGGACCAGGATCGCTTTTGAGCCATCTTGCTCTCGGTCGTAGACCAGAGTTGCTTTTGAGCCATCCGACTCGCGGTCGCAGACCGGAGTTGCTTTTGAGCCATTTTACCCGCGGTCGTGGACCAGGGTCGCTTTTGAGCCATCCTATTTACGGTTGCAGACCGGAGCTGCTTTTGAGCCATTTCACTTACGATCGTAGATCGAAATTGATTTTGAGCCATTCTTACCCATAACCAACGTACGCTAGATTCCAAGAAAAGAACATTCGTCGACGGCCGCTCCAAAGACAACGATGGAAGGAATCAGAGAACGACACCAGAGCGCGTAGCGCGAAGGTCAGGTATGCTTCCTCCTACTCTTTACGTGTCTTTTACTTTTATATGTTTTACATTGCATGTGTTACGTTAGCAAAAAAACGTTTTCAAAACACACACATCACTGTCAAAATAGAAAAGTAGGGGCAACTCTAAACACCGAGTCGGAGGACCTGTGACGAAAACCTGGAAACAAGACGGTTGAAGCGATTGATTCCGAAAGTTTCAAAAAAATAAAATAAATAAGTTACGGTCGGTCATTGTTGTCGATCGGACGCGCGCTCGTCGGCCACGAGGCGTGTGCGCCCGGCAGCGCGGAACACGCGCTCGGCGGTCACGACGTGTGAACACCCGACGACGCGGAGCGCGAGCTCGACGGTCGCGGGGGCGTGCACGCCCCGGCGGCCGTTGAGCGAGTGCCCGACCGCGTCGGGCGGACGCCCAACGGCAGTTGGGCGCGCGCGCCCAACAATCGTTGGGCGGCCGCCCAACAAGCCTTGGGCGGCCGCCCAACGGCTTTGGGCGACGCCCGATTTTACTCGGGCGTCGCCCATTATTCCGGGACCCGTTTCCCTATAAAAGGGGCACGGATCCCAATGGAAGGGGGAGGATTTTTGGAGCCTTTCTCACTCTAAACATTTTTAGAGAGAGAAAGTGAATTTTTTTGAGAAAAATATTTTTTTTCTCAAACATTCCGAATTTCCCAAAGTTAAATTTTTACTAAAAAAATACAAAAAACGGAAAATCACGACTCGTGGAATCAATCGACTTCGACTGTCAGATACCGAATTTAAGGTATTATCCGAGGACTAGACTCTTTTATTTTATTTTATTTATTCTCTTCTTCTATTTATTTTTTATGTTATAGTTTTTTTTATTTGATTAGTTATTTATTTTATCACGTTTTATTTGATTAGCGCATTTATTTTTTCGTTTCGTGTCGAATAAAATTCGATTTTGTTTTAAAGTAGAAAACCTCGTTTTGATATCCCAATACGAACCGTGATCCGATAAAAAGGTAGTTCGGGTATCGAAAAACGTTGAGTTCATAAGTTTCTAATTTAAAAGAAATTTTCAAATAATGTTTTAAAATAAAAACATCGTTTTAGGAACTTCCGTTATTGACTATGATCCATTTTTGGTAGTTCGGAAATCCAAAACGATTGAATTAGATTTAATTTAAAGCTTTTGAATAAATCTGGAAACAATTAGAGTGCTGCTGTAATTTGCCATTTCTGTCACTAATTGCTGTTTACCGACGGATTTTCCGTCGGTAAATCTGCCAAAACGTAAAAAATGCCATTTCAGTCCCTTTTTCTCGACTTTTAAGCTTTTAATCCTTAATATATATATGCATAGTTATGTAATTTATGTTTTTCAAACTATTTTAGATATTTAGTGTATATAATTATTTAGGATGTTTGTATATCATTCTTTATTCAATTTTTAAACATAAGTATATGTATATATATGTTTTATTTTATTTTATTCATTTGAGTTATATTAGATTCTATTTTGAAGGGTATCTACTTGGGCATTTTGGAAAATAATCAATAGATATTAGTATATGTTATTTTTTGATATTTAAAACTATAATAGTTATGTATATATGTAGTTTTGGGATATTTGGGTTATTTTATTGGCTATTGAATGAAATTATTTTGAGTAAATGTTATGTTCTTATTTATGAGATTTATTTACTATTTTCACATCTTTAAAGTATAAATGTATTTTATCTAATATTTTCATATATATATTATATGGTTTCCTTTTATTAACTTTTATTTTCATATTCCCTTTTTGATTTAAATATATATATATATGCTAGAATTACTTTCTTTATTCTTTTGGATCATTCATGGGTCCATGTTTCAAATGGGCTTTATTTTAGTGTGAATTTTGGTTTAAATAAGTTTGTGATTGTAATTATGACAAGTAGAGAATCCATTAAAGAAAAAGGGGAAAATAAATCACAAAAAGAGTTTTCAACTTGATTATTTAAATCAATGAACTTTTAGAGGTTTCTAATGTAGATAAATAGAGTTTTCTTAATATTTCAAGTCGTTTCTCAAACGCCACGTTTTAAAACCTTAGTCCGTTCCAACGACGGATTAAGCGAACATTGTAATTGAAATCGTTTTCATTGTAAATAATGAAGTTTTGAATCGTTTTCTTAAAAGATTTGTATAAAAATAAAATTGACTTGTATGTTTAACCACGTTTTCTTATTAAAGGTTTTTATCTCAACGTTTTCAAACACTTGAGTCGTTCCAACGGCGATTCGGGTGAACTTCATCAAACGGGGTTTTAAAACGCACCTAAATCGTTCCAACGGCGATTAAGGTGCGAACCATGTAAATAAATTCGTTTTGGGAAATAAGTTAGCGTAGAATTAACTCGCAACACGACATGTAAATCACGTTGTAACTAAATCAATTCTTTCTTCTCCCCTCTCTTTGTATGTATATTAAATTGATGTAAATGAGTGATTCTTTACTAATGTGGCTTTTCAATAATATATGCTCAAAACGGTTTCCAAAATGAGAAAGAAAAGGTTTCAACTGAATTTTAAACTTAAAGAAGTGTACAATTAGTCCGTTATCGCCTAACATGCTGAGTAGGAGGCCGGTGGTTCATAACCGGGCGATGTCGGGGTGCCTAGTAGCCTTTCTCCGAAAAGGAGCTAGCCTTCTCGGCTCGTACCTAAGTTTCCCGAACCCACACCGGTCTCCCGCAAGGGATCGGTGTTCATTTTCCCATTCGTGGGTGGCGACTCTTCCATATCTCCGAGCTCCGGTCCTGCCGAGCAGCTTGATTCCATGATTGGTTGCTTTCGGCGCCAATCACCGCTTACGTCGCCATGAGTTTGTCCACCCCCCGGTCCGCCCGGGAGATTAGGCCGCGACACCTCGTCTAACAGCGAGCTCGACGGCCGCGGGGCGTGTACGCCCAACGACGTGAGACGCGTCCCGGCGGCCGCTGCGCGAGGGCCCGACCGCGTCGGGCGGAAGCCCAACGGTAGACGGGCGCGAGCGCCCAACCACGTCGGGCGGACGCCCAACGGCAGTTGGGCGACCGCCCAACGATCGTCGGGCGGCCGCCCAACAATGTTGGGCGGTAGCCCAACGTGGTGTTGGGCGGCCGCCCAACAAGCCTTGGGCGACGCCCAATTTTGCTTGGGCGTCGCCCAAAGTCTCCGGGACCCGTTTCCCTATATAAGGGGCACGAATCCCAATGGAGAATGGGGGGGGGGGGATTTTTGGAGCCTTTCTCACTCTAAACATTTTTAGAGAGAGAAAGTGAATTTTTTTGAGAAAAATATTTTTTTTCTCAAAAATTCCGAATTTCCCAAAGTTAAAATTTTACTAAAAAAAATACAAAAAACGGAAAATCACGACTCGTGGAATCAATCGACTTCGACTGTCAGATACCGAATTTAAGGTATTATCCGAGGACTAGACTCTTTTATTTTATTTTATTTATTCTCTTCTTCTATTTATTTTTTATGTTATAGTTTTTTTTATTTGATTAGTTATTTATTTTATCACGTTTTATTTGATTAGCGTATTTATTTTTTCGTTTCGTGTCGAATAAAATTCGGTTTTGTTTTAAAGTAGAAAACCTCGTTTTGATATCCCAATACGAACCGTGATCCGATAAAAAGGTAGTTCGGGTATCGAAAATCGTTGAAATCATAAGTTTCTAATTTAAAAGAAATTTCCAAATAATGTTTTAAAATAAAAACATCGTTTTAGGAACGTCCGTTATTGACTATGATCCATTTTTGGTAGTTCGGAAATCCAAAACGATTGAATTAGATTTAATTTAAAGCTTTTGAATAAATCTGGAAACAATTAGAGTGCTGCTGTAATTTGCCATTTCTGTCACTAATTGCTGTTTACCGACGGATTTTCCGTCGGTAAATCTGCCAAAACGTAAAAAATGCCATTTCAGTCCCTTTTTCTCGACTTTTAAACTTTTAATCCTTAATATATATATGTATAGTTATGTAATTTATGTTTTTCAAACTATTTTAGATATTTAGTGTATATAATTATTTAGGATGTTTGTATATCATTCTTTATTCAATTTTTAAACATAAGTATATGTATATATATGTTTTCTTTTATTTTATTCATTTGAGTTATATTAGATTCTATTTTGAAGGGTATCTACTTGGGCATTTTGGGAAATAATCAATAGATATTAGTATATGTTATTTTTTGATATTTAAAACTATAATAGTTATGTATATATGTAGTTTTGGGATATTTGGGTTATTTTATTGGCTATTGAATGAAATTATTTTGAGTAGATGTTATGTTCTTATTTATGAGATTTATTTACTATTTTCACATCTTTAAAGTATAAATGTATTTTATCTAATATTTTCATATATGTATTATATGGTTTCCTTTTATTAACTTTTATTTTCATATTCCCTTTTTGATTTAAATGTATATATATATGCTAGAATTACTTTCTTTATTCTTCTGGATCATTCATGGGTCCATGTTTCAAATGGACTTTATTTTACTGTGAATTTTGGTTTAAATAAGTTTGTGATTGTAATTATGACAAGTAGAGAATCCATTAAAGAAAAAGGGGAAAATAAATCACAAAAAGAGTTTTCAACTTGATTATTTAAATCAATGAATTTTTAGAGGTTTCTAATGTAGATAAATAGAGTTTTCTTAATATTTCAAGTCGTTTCTCAAACGCCACATTTTAAAACCTTAGTCCGTTCCAACGACGGATTAAGCGAACATTGTAATTGAAATCGTTTTCATTGTAAATAATGAAGTTTTGAATCGTTTTCTTAAAAGATTTGTATAAAAATAAAATTGACTTATATGTTTAACCACGTTTTCTTATTAAAGGTTTTTATCTCAACGTTTTCAAACACTTGAGTCGTTCCAACGGCGATTCGGGTGAACTTCATCAAACAGGGTTTTAAAACGCACCTAAATCGTTCCAACGGCGATTAAGGTGCGAACCATGTAAATAAATTCGTTTTGGGAAATAAGTTAGCGTAGAATTAACTCGCAACACGACATGTAAATCACGTTGTAACTAAATCAATTCTTTCTTCCCCCCTCTCTTTGTATGTATATTAAATTGATGTAAATGGGTGATTCTTTACTAATGTGGCTTTTCAATAATATATGCTCAAAACGGTTTCCAAAATGAGAAAGAAAAGGTTTCAAATGAATTTTAAACTTAAAGAAGTGTACAATTAGTCCGTTATCGCCTAACATGCTGAGTAGGAGGCCGGTGGTTCATAACCGGGCGATGTCGGGGTGTCTAGTAGCCTTTCTCCGGAAAGGAGCTAGCCTTCTCGGCTCGTACCTAAGTTTTCCAAACCCACACCGGTCTCCCGCAAGGGATCGGTGTTCATTTTCCCATTCGTGGGTGGCGACTCTTCCATATCTCCGAGCTCCGGTCCTGTCGAGCAGCTTGATTCCATGATTGGTTGCTTTCGGCGCCAATCACCGCTTACGTCGCCATGAGGTTGTCCACCCCCCGGTCCGCCCGGGAGATTAGGCCGCGGCACCTCGTCTAACAGCGAGCTCGACGGTCGCGGGGCGTGTACGCCCGACGACGTGAGACGCGTCCCGACGGCCACTGCGCGAGGGCCCGACCGTGTCGGGCGGAAGCCCAACGGTAGACGGGTGCGAGCGCGCAACCACGTCGGGCGGACGCCCAACGGCAGTTGGGCGCGCGCCCAACGCTGTTGGGCGACCGCCCAACGGCTTTGGGCGACGCCCAATTTTGCTTGGGCGTCGCCCAAAGTCTCTGGGACCCGTTTCCGTATATAAGGGGCACGGATCCCAATGGAGAAGGGGGGGGGATTTTTGGAGCCTTTCTCACTCTAAACATTTTTAGAGAGAGAAAGTGAATTTTTTTGAGAAAAATATTTTTTTTCTCAAAAATTCCGAATTTCCCAAAGTTAAAATTTTACTAAAAAAAATACAAAAACCGGAAAATCACGACTCGTGGAATCAATCGACTTCGACTGTCAGATACCGAATTTAAGGTATTATCCGAGGACTAGACTCTTTTATTTTATTTATTCTCTTCTTCTATTTATTTTTTATGTTATAGTTTTTTTTATTTGATTAGTTATTTATTTTATCACGTTTTATTTGATTAGCGTATTTATTTTTTCGTTTCGTGTCGAATAAAATTCGGTTTTGTTTTAAAGTAGAAAACCTCGTTTTGATATCCCAATACGAACCGTGATCCGATAAAAAGGTAGTTCGGGTATCGAAAATCGTTGAAATCATAAGTTTCTAATTTAAAAGAAATTTCCAAATAATGTTTTAAAATAAAAACATCGTTTTAGGAACGTCCGTTATTGACTATGATCCATTTTTGGTAGTTCGGAAATCCAAAACGATTGAATTAGATTTAATTTAAAGCTTTTGAATAAATCTGGAAACAATTAGAGTGCTGCTGTAATTTGCCATTTCTGTCACTAATTGCTGTTTACCGACGGATTTTCCGTCGGTAAATCTGCCAAAACGTAAAAAATGCCATTTCAGTCCCTTTTTCTCGACTTTTAAACTTTTAATCCTTAATATATATATGTATAGTTATGTAATTTATGTTTTTCAAACTATTTTAGATATTTAGTGTATATAATTATTTAGGATGTTTGTATATCATTCTTTATTCAATTTTTAAACATAAGTATATGTATATATATGTTTTCTTTTATTTTATTCATTTGAGTTATATTAGATTCTATTTTGAAGGGTATCTACTTGGGCATTTTGGGAAATAATCAATAGATATTAGTATATGTTATTTTTTGATATTTAAAACTATAATAGTTATGTATATATGTAGTTTTGGGATATTTGGGTTATTTTATTGGCTATTGAATGAAATTATTTTGAGTAAATGTTATGTT
The DNA here is from genome assembly GCF_963576675.1 of Euphorbia lathyris. Classification (NCBI taxonomy): domain Eukaryota; kingdom Viridiplantae; phylum Streptophyta; class Magnoliopsida; order Malpighiales; family Euphorbiaceae; genus Euphorbia; species Euphorbia lathyris. The sequence goes on from NC_088918.1 coordinate 2,606,830, forward strand.
CTTATTTATGAGATTTATTTACTATTTTCACATCTTTAAAGTATAAATGTATTTTATCTAATATTTTCATATATGTATTATATGGTTTCCTTTTATTAACTTTTATTTTCATATTCCCTTTTTGATTTAAATGTATATATATATATGCTAGAATTACTTTCTTTATTCTTTTGGATCATTCATGGGTCCATGTTTCAAATGGACTTTATTTTACTGTGAATTTTGGTTTAAATAAGTTTGTGATTGTAATTATGACAAGTAGAGAATCCATTAAAGAAAAAGGGGAAAATAAATCACAAAAAGAGTTTTCAACTTGATTATTTAAATCAATGAATTTTTAGAAGTTTCTAATGTAGATAAATAGAGTTTTCTTAATATTTCAAGTCGTTTCTCAAACGCCACGTTTTAAAACCTTAGTCCGTTCCAACGACGGATTAAGCGAACATTGTAATTAAAATCGTTTTCTTTGTAAATAATGAAGTTTTGAATCGTTTTCTTAAAAGATTTGTATAAAAATAAAATTGACTTATATGTTTAACCACGTTTTCTTATTAAAGGTTTTTATCTCAACGTTTTCAAACACTTGAGTCGTTCCAACGGCGATTCGGGTGAACTTCATCAAACAGGGTTTTAAAACGCACCTAAATCGTTCCAACGGCGATTAAGGTGCGAACCATGTAAATAAATTCGTTTTGGGAAATAAGTTAGCGTAGAATTAACTCGCAACACGACATGTAAATCACGTTGTAACTAAATCAATTCTTTCTTCCCCCCTCTCTTTGTATGTATATTAAATTGATGTAAATGGGTGATTCTTTACTAATGTGGCTTTTCAATAATATATGCTCAAAACGGTTTCCAAAATGAGAAAGAAAAGGTTTCAAATGAATTTTAAACTTAAAGAAGTGTACAATTAGTCCGTTATCGCCTAACATGCTGAGTAGGAGGCCGGTGGTTCATAACCGGGCGATGTCGGGGTGTCTAGTAGCCTTTCTCCGGAAAGGAGCTAGCCTTCTCGGCTCGTACCTAAGTTTTCCGAACCCACACCGGTCTCCCGCAAGGGATCGGTGTTCATTTTCCCATTCGTGGGTGGCGACTCTTCCATATCTCCGAGCTCCGGTCCTGTCGAGCAGCTTGATTCCATGATTGGTTGCTTTCGGCGCCAATCACCGCTTACGTCGCCATGAGGTTGTCCACCCCCCGGTCCGCCCGGGAGATTAGGCCGCGGCACCTCGTCTAACAGCGAGCTCGACGGTCGCGGGGCGTGTACGCCCGACGACGTGAGACGCGTCCCGACGGCCACTGCGCGAGGGCCCGACCGTGTCGGGCGGAAGCCCAACGGTAGACGGGTGCGAGCGCGCAACCACGTCGGGCGGACGCCCAACGGCAGTTGGGCGCGCGCCCAACGCTGTTGGGCGACCGCCCAACGGCTTTGGGCGACGCCCAATTTTGCTTGGGCGTCGCCCAAAGTCTCTGGGACCCGTTTCCGTATATAAGGGGCACGGATCCCAATGGAGAAGGGGGGGGGGATTTTTGGAGCCTTTCTCACTCTAAACATTTTTAGAGAGAGAAAGTGAATTTTTTTGAGAAAAATATTTTTTTTCTCAAAAATTCCGAATTTCCCAAAGTTAAAATTTTACTAAAAAAAATACAAAAACCGGAAAATCACGACTCGTGGAATCAATCGACTTCGACTGTCAGATACCGAATTTAAGGTATTATCCGAGGACTAGACTCTTTTATTTTATTTATTCTCTTCTTCTATTTATTTTTTATGTTATAGTTTTTTTTATTTGATTAGTTATTTATTTTATCACGTTTTATTTGATTAGCGTATTTATTTTTTCGTTTCGTGTCGAATAAAATTCGGTTTTGTTTTAAAGTAGAAAACCTCGTTTTGATATCCCAATACGAACCGTGATCCGATAAAAAGGTAGTTCGGGTATCGAAAATCGTTGAAATCATAAGTTTCTAATTTAAAAGAAATTTCCAAATAATGTTTTAAAATAAAAACATCGTTTTAGGAACGTCCGTTATTGACTATGATCCATTTTTGGTAGTTCGGAAATCCAAAACGATTGAATTAGATTTAATTTAAAGCTTTTGAATAAATCTGGAAACAATTAGAGTGCTGCTGTAATTTGCCATTTCTGTCACTAATTGCTGTTTACCGACGGATTTTCCGTCGGTAAATCTGCCAAAACGTAAAAAATGCCATTTCAGTCCCTTTTTCTCGACATTTAAACTTTTAATCCTTAATATATATATGTATAGTTATGTAATTTATGTTTTTCAAACTATTTTAGATATTTAGTGTATATAATTATTTAGGATGTTTGTATATCATTCTTTATTCAATTTTTAAACATAAGTATATGTATATATATGTTTTCTTTTATTTTATTCATTTGAGTTATATTAGATTCTATTTTGAAGGGTATCTACTTGGGCATTTTGGGAAATAATCAATAGATATTAGTATATGTTATTTTTTGATATTTAAAACTATAATAGTTATGTATATATGTAGTTTTGGGATATTTGGGTTATTTTATTGGCTATTGAATGAAATTATTTTGAGTAAATGTTATGTTCTTATTTATGAGATTTATTTACTATTTTCACATCTTTAAAGTATAAATGTATTTTATCTAATATTTTCATATATGTATTATATGGTTTCCTTTTATTAACTTTTATTTTCATATTCCCTTTTTGATTTAAATGTATATATATATATGCTAGAATTACTTTCTTTATTCTTTTGGATCATTCATGGGTCCATGTTTCAAATGGACTTTATTTTACTGTGAATTTTGGTTTAAATAAGTTTGTGATTGTAATTATGACAAGTAGAGAATCCATTAAAGAAAAAGGGGAAAATAAATCACAAAAAGAGTTTTCAACTTGATTATTTAAATCAATGAATTTTTAGAGGTTTCTAATGTAGATAAATAGAGTTTTCTTAATATTTCAAGTCATTTCTCAAACGCCACGTTTTAAAACCTTAGTCCGTTCCAACGACGGATTAAGCGAACATTGTAATTGAAATCGTTTTCTTTGTAAATAATGAAGTTTTGAATCGTTTTCTTAAAAGATTTGTATAAAAATAAAATTGACTTATATGTTTAACCACGTTTTCTTATTAAAGGTTTTTATCTCAACGTTTTCAAACACTTGAGTCGTTCCAACGGCGATTCGGGTGAACTTCATCAAACGGGGTTTTAAAACGCACCTAAATCGTTCCAACGGCGATTAAGGTGCGAACCATGTAAATAAATTCGTTTTGGGAAATAAGTTAGCGTAGAATTAACTCGCAACACGACATGTAAATCACGTTGTAACTAAATCAATTCTTTCTTCCCCCCTCTCTTTGTATGTATATTAAATTGATGTAAATGGGTGATTCTTTACTAATGTGGCTTTTCAATAATATATGCTCAAAACGGTTTCCAAAATGAGAAAGAAAAGGTTTCAAATGAATTTTAAACTTAAAGAAGTGTACAATTAGTCCGTTATTGCCTAACATGCTGAGTAGGAGGCCGGTGGTTCATAACCGGGCGATGTCGGGGTGTCTAGTAGCCTTTCTCCGGAAAGGAGCTAGCCTTCTCGGCTCGTACCTAAGTTTTCCGAACCCACACCGGTCTCCCGCAAGGGATCGGTGTTCATTTTCCCATTCGTGGGTGGCGACTCTTCCATATCTCCGAGCTCCGGTCCTGTCGAGTAGCTTGATTCCATGATTGGTTGCTTTCGGCGCCAATCACCGCTTACGTCGCCATGAGGTTGTCCACCCCCCGGTCCGCCCGGGAGATTAGGCCGCGGCACCTCGTCTAACAGCGAGCTCGACGGCCGCGGGGCGTGTACGCCCGACGACGTGAGACGCGTCCCGGCGGCCGCTGCGCGAGGGCCCGACCGCGTCGGGCGGAAGCCCAACGGTAGACGGGCGCGAGCGCCCAACCACGTCGGGCGGACGCCCAACGGCAGTTGGGCGCGCGCGCCCAACGCTGTTGGGCGACCGCCCAACGATCGTTGGGCGGCCGCCCAACAAGCCTTGGGCGGCCGCCCAACGGCTTTGGGCGACGCCCAATTTTGCTTGGGCGTCGCCCAAAGTCTCCGGGACCCGTTTCCCTATATAAGGGGCACGGATCCCAATGGAGAAGGGGGGGGGGGGATTTTTGGAGCCTTTCTCACTCTAAACATTTTTAGAGAGAGAAAGTGAATTTTTTTGAGAAAAATATTTTTTTTCTCAAAAATTCCGAATTTCCCAAAGTTAAATTTTTACTAAAAAAAATACAAAAAACGGAAAATCACGACTCGTGGAATCAATCGACTTCGACTGTCAGATACCGAATTTAAGGTATTATCCGAGGACTAGACTCTTTTATTTTATTTTATTTATTCTCTTCTTCTATTTATTTTTTATGTTATAGTTTTTTTATTTGATTAGTTATTTATTTTATCACGTTTTATTTGATTAGCGTATTTATTTTTTCGTTTCGTGTCGAATAAAATTCGGTTTTGTTTTAAAGTAGAAAACCTCGTTTTGATATCCCAATACGAACCGTGATCCGATAAAAAGGTAGTTCGGGTATCGAAAATCGTTGAAATCATAAGTTTCTAATTTAAAAGAAATTTCCAAATAATGTTTTAAAATAAAAACATCGTTTTAGGAACGTCCGTTATTGACTATGATCCATTTTTGGTAGTTCGGAAATCCAAAACGATTGAATTAGATTTAATTTAAAGCTTTTGAATAAATCTGGAAACAATTAGAGTGCTGCTGTAATTTGCCATTTTTGTCACTAATTGCTGTTTACCGACGGATTTTCCGTCGGTAAATCTGCCAAAACGTAAAAAATGCCATTTCATTCCCTTTTTCTCGACTTTTAAGCTTTTAATCCTTAATATATATATGTATAGTTATGTAATTTATGTTTTTCAAACTATTTTAGATATTTAGTGTATATAATTATTTAGGATGTTTGTATATCATTCTTTATTCAATTTTTAAACATAAGTATATGTATATATATGTTTTCTTTTATTTTATTCATTTGAGTTATATTAGATTCTATTTTGAAGGGTATCTACTTGGCCATTTTGGGAAATAATCAATAGATATTAGTATATGTTATTTTTTGATATTTAAAACTATAATAGTTATGTATATATGTAGTTTTGGGATATTTGGGTTATTTTATTGGCTATTGAATGAAATTATTTTGAGTAAATGTTATGTTCTTATTTATGAGATTTATTTACTCTTTTCACCTCTTTAAAGTATAAATGTATTTTATCTAATATTTTCATACATGTATTATATGGTTTCCTTTTATTAACTTTTATTTTTATATTCCCTTTTTGATTTAAATGTATATATATATATGCTAAGAATTACTTTCTTTATTCTTTTGGATCATTCATGGGTCCATGTTTCAAATGGGCTTTATTTTAGTGTGAATTTTGGTTTAAATAAGTTTGTGATTGTAATTATGACAAGTAGAGAATCCATTAAAGAAAAAGGGGAAAATAAATCACAAAAAGAGTTTTCAACTTGATTATTTAAATCAATGAATTTTTAGAGGTTTCTAATGTAGATAAATAGAGTTTTCTTAATATTTCAAGTCGTTTCTCAAACGCCACGTTTTAAAACCTTAGTCCGTTCCAACGACGGATTAAGCGAACATTGTAATTAAAATCGTTTTCGTTGTAAATAATGAAGTTTTGAATCGTTTTCTTAAAAGATTTGTATAAAAATAAAATTGACTTGTATGTTTAACCATGTTTTCTTATTAAAGGTTTTTATCTCAACGTTTTCAAGCACTCGAGTCGTTCCAACGGCGATTCGGGTGAACTTCATCAAACGGGGTTTTAAAACGCACCTAAATCGTTCCAACAGCGATTAAGGTGCGAACCATGTAAATAAAAATCGTTTTGGGGAAATAAGTTAGCGTAGAATTAACTCGCAACACGACATGTAAATCACGTTGTAACTAAATCACTTCTTTCTTCCTCCCTTTCTTTGTATGTATATTAAATTGATGTAAATGGGTGATTCTTTACTAATGTGGCTTTTCAATAATATATGCTCAAAACGGTTTCCAAAATGGGAAAGAAAAGGTTTCAAATGAATTTTAAACTTAAAGAAGTGTACGATTAGTCCGTTATCGCCTAACATGCTGAGTAGGAGGCCGGTGGTTCATAACCGGGCGATGTCGGGATGCCTAGTAGCCTTTCTTCGGAAAGGAGCTAGCCTTCTCGGCTCGTACCTAAGTTTCCCGAACCCACACCCGTCTCCCGTAAGGGATCGGTGTTCATTTTCCCATTCGTGGGTGGCGACTCTTCCATATCTCCGAGCTCCGGTCCTGCCGAGCAGCTTGATTCCACGATTGGTTGCTTTCGGCGCCAATCACTGCTTACGTCGCCATGAGGTTGTCCACCCCCCGGTCCGCCCGGGAGATTAGGCCACGGCACCTCGTCTAACACTGCCCGTGTCTTTAATCGCTTTATTTTATCTCCCATCCTTGAATCGTCATTGTTACTACCAATGCATCTGCATGTGGAGAGATTACTGGACCTGTTTCTGCAAAAGGAGTAATGGAGGGATGTTTTATCCAGAGCGGATATTTTTGCTTTTTCCACGGGTGGCTGATACACTGGTCCATCTGCTATGACATTAATGACACTTTTGAATTTATTTTTGGGATCTGTCTTCTGCTTGTCATCTTGTTATTTGTTATTCTGGACAAAGCTATCTAGTTTGCCAGCTCCCATCAAGCTTCAGTGTGGTGGCCAACCTGTAGTACGCTTTGGCGTTTCTTCCAACGGTTACATGCTCCCCTCCTTTGGGTTCGGGATATGTAATGTCCTGTTTATATTGACTCTTCTCCTTTATATTGTGGCAAGTTGGAAGCTTTAAACATTCTGTCTGCCTCGTACCTCAAGATCTGTGCTGTGAATGGCGAATTCCTATTAACTGGATGACATATCTTTCTGCATTGTTCTCTTGTCTATCTAGAGCGGTATTCCCTCGTCTTTCAATCTCATCATCCGTGTGTTCAATGTTGAATCGTGATGGTAAATCCGGCTCTTGATCTTGATATCGATCATGTTGAGGTTATACTTGGAGCTATGGTTTAACGCGGATGGATGTTGTCACAACCGTGGGAGCCATTTTATCTAGCTTCGAATATCTTGTCTTCGCATCCTTCAACATTTTGCTAACATAATAGATGGAGAACTGCTGACCTTCTTCTTCTTGAATAACCACGGTGCATATAGCTTTATCCATGACAGATTGATACAAATGCAGGTCTCCCCTTCAGATTGGTCTGCTCATCAAGGGTGGTTCTGCTAGGAATTGTTTTATACTTTGATATGCTTGTTGACAATCTTTCTAGTATGATGATCCGCCCGTTCAACCTCTGGATCTTTCTCACCCATTGTGGGGTTTTCATTTAGGCGCTCTTTTCACCTTTTTCCTCGCATGGCTTTTATTTAGGCGCTCTTTTCACCTTTTTCCTCGCAAGGCTTTTATTTTATCTGGATTTGCTCTAACTCCTTTTTGGCCAATGACATAGTCAAGGAATTTTTCTGAAGTGACTCTGCATATACACTTCTTTGGATTGAGCTTTATTTTTCATATCAGTGTTTGCACTGGTTGTAGTATTAGCAACTCCCTTGTACCTGTGGGTTAGCACTGAAAGAACTCCAGAAGTGGGGCATACTCTGTCCATTATTAAAAGATTGTGGTAAGTCATAAAAGCTATATTCACTTACCTTGGGGATCAATGGCTTGATCCATGGAACATACTTCATAGAAAAAGAATGTTTTCATTTGCCTTGTTGGAAAATATCATGTATGATGCAATTCTCTTTATGGAATTTTTAATTCATCTTGGAATCAACTTAATAATTCCTTCGCGTTGGTCCCTGACTCTAGAATGAACTTAGTCAAAGGATAAAACCGAGTAAATATTATATGTCAAACAAATTCATAATAGAATTTTAATCGTGCTTGTTTTAATAATAATATCACGTATAACGGTCATAACCATAAAGATTGCTACTGCACATGAATATCATAATGAATTCTTAATAAATAACCATAATGAGAATGGTTTAAGAATAATGTCCTTTTGTATTTCAATGCATATTAATATCCAAGATATCATATTTATTTTAAACATTATAAAAGTTATGACATTCTATATTGGGTAAGATATCTTACATAGTAGCTATTTACTTGCAATCAATATTGTGCATCGATGCATTAATGGCATTCAGAGATCATTAATGCCTCGTTTGGATGAATATAATTAAAGTAAGGTAAGTGATGGTTTAATAATGTAGTTATATATGAAATTATTCTTATATCATTTCATTTGTATAAATAAAATAAATACAAAGGGTAATTTTGGAAGAAAAATACATGTACCATGATTCTCCTCCAATTTGGGGTGTAAGGAAAATTGCTCAAAATTCATCACCACCTACCTTCATATACCATCATCCAAACAATCTCTAAGGAACTGTCATGTATATCCTAAGAATTTTGCATAAATTAATGTTCTGATCCGAAACTGACACTTGCACTATTTTGTAGTTAGCTCAGGGTATAAAAGTTTTGTTTATCCAATTCATCAGTCCATAATGGCTTTAATAATTAGGGACAATTACATGATAATCACAAATAGATTCAATATGTTTAATTCTCTTACGTTGGTAAAAGAAATTCTAACAATGTCAGATAAACAGTTTTTATATGAATAGACACATCCTTGTAAAAAAAGGGAATGAAATAACTGTTTGACAAAACAATATTAAAAAATATGAATTTCTGATATTAAAAGTACTATATAGGAGAAAAGCCATACATAGATGGTGAATTGTACAAGAAAAACCAAATATGATTTTTTGTAATTTCTTCTAATAATTGTATGCATGTTCATCCAAAAGACTGGTCAGACCTAAATTATCTGTAATTACATGAGCCTTTTATGATATCTTAATATTAAGTGATAAAATCACCTTGAATGGATGATTTTTTTTTATGAAATTCCAATATTACATGTCTGGTATATGCATTTTGTTCTATTTCAACGATAATGACATATTATACTCGTCATGCATAAAAATATAAGGCATATTGAGCATGCAAGATTTAATGAAGATATGTCTCTATGACTTTTTCTTTCATAGCTTCTTAGATTTATCATAATGACATGTAATGATATTCATAGCACTTTATAAGAGTGAAGGATCTCAATTTTCTTTAATTAAAAATGGAATAAGAAAGGGGAGGAAGCTTATCTTTTTCATCATAAAATTCCAGATTTAATGTAGAAAACTCTTTCCCACCAATATATGGAGAACTATATATTTCGATAGATTTGTTGTACTGATTGAGCCAAAGTTTGAGATTGTGATTTCTATTCTGTTGACTCCATTGTTTTGTTCTTTGTGAAACTCTATACAATCAAGATTTTGTGATCTTCTGTTTGTTAGAGATCCACGTTCACCGCACCAATTGATAACTTGTGGAAAAATCCTTGATCGGAGCACTTCCCTGCGAGGCGCCGTTGGGATCGGCCGGGGACACTCCGATGCCAAAGTCAGTAATATTTCTGAGAATAAACTGTAAGCACAAAAGTAGAGAATCAGTAAGTGTACCTTTGATCCTAGGAAGCTGGGGTATTTATATAGGTTTCTGTAACCTTCAGCATTAATGGGGAAGCAGGTGAAGAGTTGTGCCATTACTCATCTTTGATTGCTATCAATTCTCCATTAATCCCAGCATTTATCATTAAAACCCTCAGAGTTGAGGTATTCGAACAGTCAAGTCTTTATTCCCCTTTAATTGTTATTAATTGCCATTTAATTGTATTTATTCCCATTCATGGATGGTAATAAAGGCGCCTTTTGGTATTCTTGGATCCGTCAAGGCGTATGTACGCTTTCTTTGAGAACAATGGCGGGTCTCCATTACTCGCTCTCATCGGGCGTATCTCGTTATGGCGTATCTCGCCATGGTCCACGTGGTGTGGCATAATGCTAGAAACTCCTTCCTTTTCCTCATTATTTGCATATTCACCCCTGCATTAATTATCATTAATTCCACATTAATCATGCATATATATCTCTTTTAGAAGAAATAATGGTTTGTCATTATCTCTATTAATTTTCCCTTATTCCTTATTCAAGAATAATTTGGGTTGTTATCAATATAAAATATAGGAAGCAACTAATTATAAAAACACATCACATTAGATAATAAATCAAATTAAATTTCAAACAAATATGGAAAAGTAAAACACTAGGAATCTTGGAAATGAAATTTTAGTAAAATAAAAAGAATTAAAGTCACGTCTCAGCAGTGCAATTCTAATGCTTCTCTCTCCCCAACAATCATGTAGGTCTCTGGTTTCTAGTTCAATCACACTATTAGAAGAAAAAAGACATACAAGAAAAGAAAGTAAGAAGAGGGATGATCAGAGAGGAGATGGATGAGTAGAGAAAGACATACATGATTGTACTGTTGAGAGAGAAGCATAGAAAGACCTACATAATTAAAGATCTACAGGATTGTCGGGGAGAGAGAAGCAGCGGAATTGCAATATTGAGAGGTGACTTTAATTCTTTCTTGCTTACTAAAATCTGCATTTCCACTATTCTAGGGTTTTTTTTACATTTGTTTGAAATTTAATTTGATTTATTATCTAATGTGATATGTTTCTTATAACTAGTTGCTTAATTGATATGATTTGATTTATAGGGGTTTTTAAATTACTAAATGGGATGTAAATCTGGCTAGAGGTTGTGGCGATCTTGTCTTTTGGTTGAACCCTCGTACATAAACAAATCATACGAATCAAATATTCCTTTACTCACATAATGAATACTTCTTGTGAAATATGTTGTACAAGAAATTCCAACAATGTCGAACAAGCTAAAAACAACTAACTGGTGTTGTTTAGTGGGAAAATATTTCACAAGAAGTATTCATTATGCGAGTAAAAGAATATTTTATGCACAGAATTTGTTTGTGTAAGAGGCTTCGAACAGAAGAGAAGAGCACTACAACCTCTAGCTAGATCTAGATCTACTTTAGCAATTTAAAAAACCCTGCATATAAAACATATGAAGAAACAACTAATTATAAAAGTACATCACATTAGATGATAAATCAAATTAAATTTCAAACAAATATGGAAAAGTAAAACCCTAGGAATCTTGGAAATGCAAATTTTAGTAAGATAAAAAGAATTAAAGTCACGTCTCAGCAGTACAATTCTAATGCTTCTCTCTCCCCAACAATCATGTAGGTCTCTGGTTTCTAGTTCAATCACGATATTAGCAGAAAGAAAGACATATACAAGAAAAGAAAGTAAGAAGAGGGATGGTCAGAGAGGAGATGGATGAGTAGAGAAAGACATACATGATTGTACTATTGAGAGAGAAGCAGAGAAGGACCTGCATAATTAAAGATCTACAGGATTGTCGGGGAGAGAGAAGCAGTGGAATTGCACTATTGAGAGGTGAATTTAATTCTTTCTTGCTTACTAAAATCTGCATTTCCAGTATTCTAGGGTTTTTTACATTTGTTTGAAATTTAATTTGATTTACTATCTAATGTGATGTGTTTCTTATAATTAGTTGCTTAATTGATATGATTTGATTTATAGGGGTTTTAAAATTATTAAAGGAGATGTAAATCTGGCTAGAGGTTGTGGTGATCTTGTCTTTTGGTCGAACCCTCTTACACAAACAAATCATACAAATCAAATATTCCTTTACTCACATAATGAATACTTCTTGTGAAATATGTGATACAAGAAATTCCAACAATGTCGAACAAGCTAGAACACACCTAAATGGTGTTGTTTAGTGGAAAATATTTCATAAAAAGTATTCATTATGCAAGTAAAGGAATATTTTATGCACATAATTTGTTTGTGTGAGAGGCTTCGATCAGAAGACAATAGCACTACAACCTCTAGCCAGATTTAGATCTACTTTAGCAATTTAAAAACTCCTATATATAAAACATATGAATGAAGCAACTAATTATAAAAACACATCATTAGATAATAAATCAAATTTATTTTCAAACAAATATGGAAAAGTAAAACCCTATGAATTTTGGAAATGCAAATTTAGTAAGATAAAAAGAATTAAAGTCACGTCTCAGTAGTGCAATTCTAATGCTTCTCTCTCCCCAACAAACATGTAGGTCTCTAGTTCTAGTTCGATCAAGCAATTAGAAGAAAAAAGACCGTACAAGAAAAGGAAGTGATGTGATATCAAAATCATGGAACAAAGGAGCTTAGAGTTAAGGATCCTGGTAGAAGCATGGGAGATCACGAGGAATCATCTAAAGAAAGACCAACAAATGCTTAATAGACTCATCTTGAGCTTTTTTAAGCAAGGAATGGATTCTAGCGAAGTCATTAGAGATTATGTATTTTTGTGTTATATTCAAACCCAAGCCCGTAAAAGCGATATGTAAAAAGGTTGATAATATTTTAAGAGAAGGTTTGGACTTGCATGTGTTTGGCATGTGCAAAACTAATTAGGACTCATTAGAATTAATGCTCTAGCCTTATAGGTTTGACTGGGCTTATTTCTAGTTAATTAAGAGGCCAAATAATGTTAATTAGTGGATTGGAGTCTAAAGTACAAAAACGAATTTCATGCTTAATAAGCAAGAATTCAACATTCTTTGTCTAATTTGGATTTCTTTTAGCTCGGTGGACAAAGATTCAACTTCCTTGTTTTCCTTATCAGTTTAGGTTTAAGTTTCTTTTATAGCAAATATTAAGGCTTGTATTCTTCATTATTTATAGTTTTCACTCGTGCTCAAATTGAATTTTAAGAATTAAGTTACATCACTTAAATTGTAGTATATTTTTGTACAAAATAACATTTTTATCCAACTTTAACATTAAAACCATATAAAAACGCTTAAATTATTACTTTCAAAATAAATAAATAAAAATCACTAATCCATATCAAAATTAAGAAAAAATTATATTATCATAATATACAATGCAACATGTCATTTGTGCATCATTCCAATAATTTAATGTCAAGTTATATATATATTTTTTTTATCAAAGCCGGTTCTGAGATTTTGAGTGCCATGCACAAAATTTAAGAAAATTGCACTAATAAAATGAAAATAAACATTTTAGAATTTAATTATTAAAAATCAAGTAAAAATAGTCTGTGTTGCATTTTTAAGCACAATCACTCATTAGACTCTTATAATCAATATTTTCAATTAAATCATTTTCAACATATAATAAAGCTAATACATTTCATCTTTCTTGTGACATGTTCGATCGTAAATATGAACTAACTTTGATTTTGAAAAACTCATTTTTGCGGATGCAACAATAACTAGTATAGTCAATAATATCCTATAAGAAATAAATACATTCGGAAAACAATCAAATCGTTTTAAATAACTCAATATCTTAATAACATTTTTTTTTATCTATTTTGGTAAAATAGTTTGTAAATTTTTTAACTCTAATCTTCACTTTCAATATCACCTGAATCTTTATGTTTTAAAATAAGTTGATGATTGGCATATGATATTTTTAAATTAGTTTCATTCGAATTTAACTTTTTCTAAGAAGAAAGAAACCTAATTCTTTTCATATATAGTGAATTAATGAAACCTTCTTTCTAATGATCCGATTGCTTGATCTACTAGATAATAAAAATAATTTAGTCTAAAAGATTCGTGTGATGAATGTCTATCTTCTGAAGAAGCATTTTTGTCAAAAAAAAAAAATTCTACGAATTATGCGTTTTGAAATTGAAAAACATGATCAATTTCCATTTTAAGAGCAATTTTTCTTTTTCTTTCTTCATTCGCTTGACCACATAATGTTTTTAAAAGGCATTTTAATTTTTATTTGGAGACAAAACTTAAAAGTATAGACAAATATTAATTATAAATTTAGTAAAATAGATTAAAATAATAGAAACTGGTTTGGGCGCTTTGTAATACCTTTTACAAGTCTTGCTTTCAAAACAGTGAGAAAATATTGAAGAAGAAGAAGAATAGAAGATACCTGCACAATTAGTTTAAATTTCTTTCAGATGAATAAAGGTTGGTTAGAAGAAGATGATTCATACGAAAACATCAATTTCAAAGAGTTTAAGAAGATGATGTCAAAGAGGGAAAAAACATAAACAAGTTAGCCAACATACCTGAAACATACCTAAGTTAGGGTATTTATATGTTCTTTTGTAACCTCTGAGCATTAAAGATGTTCGAATTGAGCAGTCACGTCATTACTCCTTTTTAATTGCTATTAATTATCATTTAAATATATTTATTACCCTTTAAAGAAGATATAAAGGTGTCGTTTCATCGTCGCCGAAACTGTCAAGATGAGATATGATGGTGAATATACTTCAGCCATCGAATCTCTCCATCCATCTACTTCTGTCGTATCTTTCTTAGATGGCGTATCTTCCAAGGTTCGATCCAGGTGGCATGACATAGTGCTATAGACTCATTCTCTTCCTACATTTTTACACATTTGCCCTAGAAATAGATCTGGATGTTATCAAGCTTAATTGTCATAAATCCTCCATTAGTTATCATTAACCTTACATTAATTAATCATCATTAATCATTCCTCTAGAGGGAATAACAATTTGCCATTATTCGTATTTAATTATTATTATTCCTCCTTCTAGAAGGAATAAATCCAGATGTTATCAAGACATTTTAATTTTTAATTTGCAGGCAAAACTCAAAAGTATAAACAAATATTAGTTATAAATTCAGAAAATAAGAACCACGGGGTTATGGTAGAGTGGTAAAGACTCTTCCTCCCTTAACCAAAGGTTCAGGGTTCGATCCTCGTCTTTGGGAATGGAAAGAATTTCCGTGGCCAGCAGTCCCACCTCTTAAATTAATAAATTAAGTTAAAAACCACTTATTTTGGTGAGTCAAAATATTTAGTTTTACCAAACAACACCTAAATAACTATAGGTATTTATACAAGAGGTAAAATGTTTAAATTAAGAAAGTTAATAAATTTACACCTATAATTAAGTTATTTTCTCTATTCTTCCTTTTCTTTTCATAACTAAACTTTACATCTTCTTTCCTAATTACCAAGGTCAAACTTCCTATTTTTTTTCATAAGATCTACCTTGTTCCCTAATTCTTCATCAAACTTACCATATTCCTACAACTTTTCATCAAATCAATGATATTTTCATTAAGATTTTTTCATTATATTAAAAAATAATAGTTCTACTAGATCGGTGTGCTTTTTCCTTCTTCTCTATCACTTCTGATTTATGATTTTTCTATGGCGGTGAATATGAATAGTTTCTCTCTTAATCTCATATTGTTGCTCAAATAATTTTCCAGTCAACTCAGATTAGGTCTCTTTACTTATGTTTGTCCTTGACCCGTCGTTTTTTACAGGAAGTTTTTTTCATTCATTTTTCATGACCATATAATTTCATTTTATGAGGCATTTTAATTATTATTTGCAGACAAACCTCAAAAGGTATAGAGAAATATTAATTATAAATTCAGAAAAATAGATTAAAATAATAAGGTCTGGTTTGGACACTTTGTAATACCTTTTACAAGTCTTGCTTTCAAAGCAATGAGAAAATATTGAACAGAAGAAGAATAGAAGATAGTTACGCACTTAGTTTAATTTGCTTTTAGATGAATAAAGCCTGGTTGATTTCATATAAATTTCAAAGAGTTTAAGAAGATGATGACAAAGAGGGGGAAAAACTAAGTAATTGAGTTTCGTGAAGAAGAGAATTAAGCTAATAGGTATTTATACAAGAAGTAACATGTTAAATTAGAAAGTTAATAAAAGCTAATAAATTTATACCTATAATTAAGCTATTTTCTCAATTTTTTTTTCATAACCGAACTTTCAACATCTTTTTACCTAATTACCAAGGTCAAACTTCCTATTTTCTTTTCCATCCATCTTTTTTCCTACTTTTCAAATCTAGAACTTTTATCATTCTTTTTTTTTTCATCTACATGTAGGATTAATTAATGTGAATTTGTATAGTATTGAATAATGGGTTACAGGAGAACACATGATGCTAGTAAAGTATATAGCATTTAATAGGATAAGTGTATCCTATCGCAACAAGTAATATTGTGCTAAGCACGAGATCGAACCACAAAGACTATTTGTTATAACTAGCAAATCTACCTAGTCTGACCTAATTGTTTAGAGGGTTGGATAAAGATTTGGGTTTTTGATAAATAACTAATTGAATTAAATGAATTGAAATAACAAAATAAGGTGAACAATTGACAGGGTAGAAGATGAATTAATGGATGACACAATCTAGGCTGAGGAATCCTTTGATTAAATCCTATGTATGGGTTTAGGGAGTTCAGATTCATGGTTTACCAATGATTGAAGGTAATTGTCCTAAGTGAAAGACTAATGTGATCAGTATTGTCCTTCCTATTCACATGCATTCGGGTGACAGCTTGATTAGGCATATACCCTAGGTCATGCAAAGCATTAGGTTTATTGACAACTAAGGCTAAAGCCGTAGCCCAGCCACAAAGCCTCATTCCTAGTGGTCTCTAGCGAAGTCAGGTTAATATAAATTCGGTATAGATAAAAGAGAGAGATAAAAATCTAAAACCCGCTTTGTCTGATTCGATTATAAAAATAGAAGACGAGGAGCTTCTCCCATCAATCGTTCTTGAAATAAAAGACAAAACAGAAAATAAATCTAATCTAGAAAGCAGGAAATCTAATCTAAACAAATATAAATCTACATTGTGGAGGAGAGAAAACCCTAGCGGCTCTCTAATTTATTGAATGACTAATCCCCCCTCAAGGATTAGGATTAGCTCCCTATTTATAGAGTTAGGGAGGAAACCCTAATGCCTCAAGGGAAAAAATGGCATTTACAAAGTATTTTAATGGGCTTTAGGGCCCAATCCTGCGCATTCCAGCAAAGGGGAAGGCGCTGGAGCGCCTTCCCCCGCCTCGTCTCGTCGAGACAGGGCATGTCTCGACGAGACGAGGGCCTGTCTCGATGAGACAGGTCCTAATTGGGGCGATTTTGCTCTGGTTTTATCTGTTTAGGTCATTGGGCTTCTGAAAAGTGCTCTAATGGTCCCTGATGAATCCCAAAAGTGCTCTGACGGTCCCTGAATAATCCAGAAATGCTCCAATAGGCTTAGGTATGGTTCAGAAATGCTCAAATAGGACTAAAAACACCTGAAAACACAGAAAATGTCATAAATAATGGAAATTACTAATTTTAACTAAAAAGTAATAAAACGATACTGAAATTAAAAGGAAACAAAGGGAAAACAAACTAAAATGATCCTAAAAACCCTATACAAATGGGAGCTATCAACACACGTGCGCGTGCGTGCGCGCGCGCGCGCGCGCACACACACATATATATATATAATTAAAGAATCCAATTTGTGTTTGTTGTATGGTCTTAAAAGAGGAAAAACACCACAACCAAACACATGTAATTGGGAAAAATCAAGCTGTTTATTAAACGCCTTAAAGTAAGGGGGGCTAAGATACGAGTAGGGAGACAATTTATCAATTTCACACTATGACTCATGACATAGTGCCAATATTTCAATGGAATGGATACATGAGCAAGTAAAGTTAAGCTTGTGTCAGTAATATGTCTAATCTTACGTTCAAAGATTCCATTTTGTTCATTCCATTTTGTTCATGAGTATGTGGACATGCCAATTTGTGTGTAATACCATGTTAAGCTAAAAAAGGACGGAGTTTTTGAAAATCTCTCCCAATATCAGAATAATTTTTTTTTTAACTTTGACACTATATTTGTATAGAATCATAGCATGATACTGTAGAAAGACAGAATAAACCTCACTTTTATTTATGAGAAAGAATATCCAACTAAATCTTGCAAATGAAACCAGGACACCTTGCAACACAATGGACCACCTGACGGTGTCACAGTCTCGGTGCCGCAGTCTGGACTTGGCAAAGCCAAATGAAGGTTGACACGTGTCTGATGACTCATTAAGGTGAATTCCTAGAATGATAAAGATTACCCTCGGTAGCTACTATAAATCGAAAAAGGCATATGATGCATATGTGATATGTAAACATAGCTAGTATCAATACTTTGATTATCTTCAACATTCCTTCAATCTTTGTTAATTAAGCAACAGAGTAGGTTCGCCGGACACTAGTCATTTTTTGACATGCTGTTGTGCTTATTTCATATTAAGGAAAAAGGTTACATGAAACTATTCAAATACAATGATATAAATTATAAACTTAAGATATTTCAAATTACAATAAATGGAAATATAATAAAATATAGGAATAATTTCAAATTAAACTACATGTAGTTTCACGATTTTTCAGATCAGTAACTGTGGTTTTTCTCGTTACAAACTAAACATTGTGTTTTGCATCGTTAACAAAATCAAGGCAAATGCCTTAACTCTGTTAAAAGACAAAGGTAATTTTCGGGAAAAAATTATTTTTTGACTTTTCGTTCTCAAACGTCTGAAAATTCCAGACACTAACATCTGGAATTTTCAGACATGGAAGAATGTTCAAGTCTTCTAGAATTAAAAAAAGTTGACTTGTTTTGTGTCAATTTTTTTTTTCCGAAAATACCCTTCTGCCACGTCAACATTTTAACAGAGTTAAGACATTTGTCTTGATTCTGCTAACGGCGTAAACCATATGGTTTGGTTTGTAACAAAAAAAACCACAAGTACCGACCTGCAAAAACTTATAACCACATTGTTTAATTTGAAATTATTCCATAAAAATATAGTGATTATTTATAATCAAAAGTGTATATATATATAGGGGAGGGATCAAGTGAGAACACTCCCTTAGGTGAGAACACTCAAAACTACGTCGTTTTGAGTATAGAAATCAATAAAAAACAATAAATGATGCTAGTGGGGGTTGAACCTAAGACTTTCCACCTACACTACACCCTACTTACCACTAGGACAATTACTTCTCTTGTATATTATATCACGCGCGCTGCTTAATATACCATCGTACTAGTAGCTTCTATTGTTTAATATTTGACGCATGCACTTATTAATATCGATCAAATATGCATAATAATGAATTATTAATAGAAAAAAAAGCAATGTTCATAATAATGAATTATTAATAGAAAAAAAGCAATGTGCATAATAATGAATTATTAATAGAAAAAAAATCCAAGAACATGCTCCAATTTCTTATTTATTTAATTTCTTTATATTTTTGTAATTTATGCTATATAAAAATATATATTTTTTAAAACATACGTTAGAACATATATTTTAACTTTTAAAACACGAACTATGAAGTTTAGAACGTACGACATATTTTTTTAAACATACGTTAAGTTTTTTAGAACATGTGTTATTGTAGACACCGAGTCGGAGGACCTTTGACGAAAACCTGGAAACAAGACTGTTGAAGCGATTGATTCCGAAAGTTTCAAAAAAATAAAATAAATAAGTTACGGTCGGTCGCTGTTGTCGATCGGATAGCTCACGAATGCTTAACGGCACGGTGCGAGTGCTTAGCGGCGGCCGGCGCGCGTTCGACGACAGTCGGACGCCCGCTCGACGACGCAAAGCGCGCGCTCGACGTCTGTCGGACACACGCATCCAACCATGAATGGTACGCGCTCGGTGTCCGAGCAAGACACGAGCTTGGCGGCACGGGACGTGCGCTCGTCGGCCACGAGGCGTGTGCGCCCGGCAGCGCGGAACACGCGTTCGGCGGTCACGACGCGTGAACGCCCGACGACGCGGAGCGCGAGCTAGACGGCCGCGGGGCGTACACGCCCGACGACGTGAGACGCGCCCCGGCGGCCGTTGAGCGAGTGCCCGACCGCGTCGCGCGGAAGCCCAACGGTAGGCGGGCGCGAGCGACCAACCGCGTCGGGCGGACGCCCAACGGTAGGCGGGCGCGAGCGCCCAACCGCGTCGGGCGGACACCCAACGGCAGTTGGGGCGCGGGCGCTCGCCCAACAATCGTTGGGCGGCCGCCCAACAATGTTGGGTGGTAGCCCAACGTAGTGTTGGGCGGCCGCCCAACAAGCCTTGGGCGGCCGCCCAACGGCTTTGGGCGACGCCCGATTTTACTCGGGCGTCGCCCATTGCTCCGGGACCCGTTTCCCTATAAAAAAGGGGCACGGATCCCAATAAAGAGAGGGGAGGATTTTTTGGAGCTTTCTCACTCTAAACATTTTTAGAGAGAGAAAGTCAATTTTTTTGGAGAAAATATTTTTTTTCCCAAAAAAATCCAAATTTTCCCAAAGTTAAATTTTCACTAAAAAACACAAAAAAAAACCGGAAAATCACGACTCGTGGAATCAATCGGCTTCGACTGTCAGATACCGAACTTGAGGTATTATCCGAGGACTAGACTCTCTTATTTTATTTAATTTATTTTCTTCTTCCGTTTATTTTTATGTCATAGTTTTTATTTATTTAGTTATTCGTTTATTTTATCACGTTTTATTTAATTAGCGTATTTATTTAATTTTCGTCTCGTATTGAATAAAATTCGGTTTTGTTTTAAAATAAAAAACCTCATTTTAATATCCCAATACGAACCGTGATCCGATAAAAAGGTAGTTCGAGTATTGAAAACGTTGTAATTATAAGTTTTAATCTAAAGAATTTCCAAATAACGTTTTAAAATAAAAACGTCGTTTTAGGAACTTCCGTTATTGACTATGATCCATATTTGGTAGTTCGGAAATCCAAAACGATTGAATTAGATTTAATTTAAAGCTTTTGAATAAATCTGGAAATAATTAGAGTGCTGCTGTAATTTGCCATTTCTGTCACTAATTGCTGTTTACCGACGGATTTTCCGTCGGTAAATCTGCCAGAATGTAAAAAATGCCATTTTAGTCCATCTTTCTTAACTTTTAAGTTTTTAATCCTTTATACATATATGTATAGTTATGTAATATATATTTTCAAATTATTTTTTAGCCATTTGGTATATATGCTTATTTAAGATGTTTGTATATCACTTTTTATTTTATTTTTAAGCATAAGTATATGTATATATATATTCTCTTTTTCATTCTATTTGAGTTATATTAGATTTTATTTTAAATGTTATTTACTTGGGCATTTTGGGAGTGATTAATTAGTAGACATTTTGTGGATAAATATATGTTATTTTTGACATTTAAAGTTACATTAGTTATGTATATATATTATTTTTGACATTTAAGATTAATGGATAAATATATACTATTTTGGACATTTAAGATTATATTAGTTATGTATATATATAGTTTTGGGATATTTGGGCTATATTAAGTATTATTAAATAAAACTATTTTGGGGATAAATGTTATTTTCTTATTTAAGAGTTTTATTTACTATTTTCAAATGTTTAAAGTATAAATGTATTATGTTTAGTATTTTCATATATGTATTATATAGTCTCTTTTCATTAAGTTTTATTTCATGGTTTTTTGGTTAAAATATATATATGTATATCTACATTATTTTCTTTATTCTTTGGACATTTAGGAGTCCATGTTTCAAATGGGCTTTACTTGGGAGTGAGTTTTGGTTCAAATATGTTTATTATGGTAATTATAACAAGTAGAGAATCCATTAAGGAAAAAGAGGAAAATAAATCACAAAAAAGAGTTTTCAACTTGATTATTTAAACTAATGATTTTTTAAAGGTTTCTAATGTAGATAAATAGAGTTTTCTTGACATTTCAAGTCGTTTCTCAAACGCCATGTTTTAAAACCTTAGTCCGTTCCAACAACGGATTAAGCGAACATTGTAATTAAAATCGTTTTCATTGTAAATAATGAAGTTTTGAATTGATTTCTTAAAGGATTTGTATAAAAATAAAATTGACTTGTATGTTTAACCACGTTTTCTTATTAAAGGTTTTTATCTCAACATTTTCAAGCGCTCGAGTCGTTCCAACGGCGAGTCGGGTGAACTTCATCAAACGGGGTTTTAAAACGCACCTAAATCGTTCCAACGGCGATTAAGGTGCGAACCATGTAAATAAATTCGTTTTGGGGAAATAAGTTAGCGTAGAATTAACTCGCAACACGACATGTAAATCACGTTGTAACTATATCACTTCTTCCTTCCCCCCTCTCTTTGTATGTATATTAAATTGATGTAAATGGGTGATTCTTTACTAATGTGGCTTTTCAATAATATATGCTCAAAACGGTTTCCAAAATGAGAAAGAAAAGGTTTCAAATGAATTTTAAACTTAAAGAAGTGTACGATTAGTCCGTTATCGCCTAACATGCTGAGTAGGAGGCCGGTGGTTCATAACCGGGCGATGTCGGGGTGCCTAGTAGCCTTTCTCCGGAAAGGAGCTAGCCTTCTCGGCTCGTACCTAAGTTTCCCGAACCCACACCGGTCTCCCGCAAGGGATCGGTGTTCATTTTCCCATTCGTGGGTGGCGACTCTTCCATATCTCCGAGCTCCGGTCCTGCCGAGCAGCTTGATTCCACGATTGGTTGCTTTCGGCGCCAATCACCGCTTACGTCGCCATGAGGTTGTCCACCCCCCGGTCCGCCCGGGAGATTAGGCCGCGACACCTCGTCTAACAGTTATGTTTTTTCATTTGCTCTATAATATAATTTATAACACATGACATGTTCTAAAAAACATAACGTATGTTCTAAAAAATATGTGAATTTAATCGATATTAATAAGTGAATGCGTCAAGTATTAAACAATAGAAGCTACAAGGGCCGTGGTATATTAAGCAGCGCGCGACATAATACACAAGAAAAATAATTGTCTCAGTGGTAAGTAATGTGAAGTGTAATTGAGGAGGCCATGGTTTTGAACCACTAGCAGCAGCAAGTTTTTTAAAATTTTATACTCAAAACGATGTAGTTTTGTGTGTTCTCACCATAAGGAAGTGTCCTCACCTAAAATAGGGTTCTCACAAGACCCATCTCCTGTATATATATATATATAATGATGGCATGGAAACCACCCAAATCTTAACATTTCCTAAGCTGACTTTTATAACCATTTTGTATAAATCCAAAACAAAACAAAATAAATAAACCTTAACATCTCCAAAAGTTGACTTTTATAACCATGTTTTATAAATTCAAACAAAACAGAATAAAGAATTCTAGAAAAGTTATGGGTTCCTTGATCTCTCATACTTTTAGAACTTAATTAATTAAGACATATTCAAATTTTTTATTTGTTTCTCTTTTATTTTCTTCCAAAACTACAATTTCTCTCATTTTAGGCAAAATTCATATTTTTTTTATCCGTGATAGTAAAGAATATAAACACACTCACATGGTACTTACAAAGTTTGAACCACCATCTAAAAAATAGAACACGTAGAGTCATCATAGAGCACCTATTCTCAATGCTACAGTCTTATGGTCATGACTCAAGATACTTCCATAGACCCTGTCAAAGATCATCCAGTTATATAAATCACGTATAATCCCGTGAATCACAGATCAAGTGGGCTTGAGGGATACTGAACCCGTTCTATGGACACACATTCACATATCAATAGGTGACATGTAATACAGCTCCGAAGCTTATAACTAACTCTCATAGCTCGATCATAATATAAATAGAGTAAGACACTCATAAGGTACACTACTTCATTTGCCCCCGAACTTTATATAAGTTCAGGAGGCTATCGGGACACTTTTAAAATTTAAAAGACCAATCAAGTTTTTTTAAACAAGTTGAGGAGACAAATGATGTATTAAGCCTTATATAAATAAAACATTAAGCTTCGTCTTACATCAAATTCTACATGGTAAGGTCCCTATATTTTGACAAAATACACTGTTTATTCCCTGTATTTTCAAAAACACATGGTAAGGTCCCTAATCTTTTTCTCAGTGAACTCTTTAGTCATTCCGTCTGTTTGTTAGATTTTTTACCATTTATGACTTCGGAAATGACTAAATCACCATTTACTATTTACCTTCAAACTTTAGAAGAGGAAATCCGATTTAGAAGAAGAAGCTATTTGTATGGAGAACAAGAAAAAGAACATACCCAATGCTTATGAATTTGAACGATTAAGAAGAAAATCAAGAAAAATAACACTCAAAGTTGATTTCAGATGCATTAGAGTTTAAAGGAAAGAAAAATAAAGGAAAAGAAGAACGCAAATCCAAATTGACTAACAAAATCTTCATGAGAGTCTAACGGCAGGGACTAAACAGTTCACCGAGAAAAACGTTAAAGACTAAACTGTTCATCAAAAAAAAAGGTTAGGGACCTTACCATATGTTTTTGAAATACAGAGACTAAACAGCGTGTTTTGTCAAAATATAGGAACTAATAAATTAATTACCCTAAAATTTATGCACTCAATATTACTACTCCCTACATTCCTTTTTATAAGTCATTCTAGTAATTGAATTTTTTTTCCAAAATATAAGTCTTTTTAGTTTTCCAAGAACTTTTAGTTTAGTTTTCCGGTTCAAACATTAATTCTTTTGACTTAGTCCATGTGTTTTTTAATATTCCAATGCTTATTTCCCAATAGTGACATGAGAGAGATATTTTTTTTAGTTAACCAATGTAAAATCATTAATTTCACTCCATATTAATTATTTTTTTTAATCTCTGTGAAACAACCTAGAATGACTTATATTTTGGAATGGAGGGAGTAATAAATTTGAAATGAATAACTTAATTAATAACAGAAATACATAAAGTTGAATGCTACAAATTTAAAATTAAGAAAAATAATACAAATATTTGATGTTCAACATATTTTGCTAAAATTATTTTTATTTTCAGTTTGCAATATTATTTATTTTTTACAATTTCATTCAATAAAAAAAGAACTCGGTACTTACTTTTATATAATTCGATAGGAAAAAAAATGTAATTCTATTTACAAATAAATCCATACTAATTAATTGTAACAAAAGAAGAAAAAACTCAATTAAGAGTAAGTAGTATGATTATATATTAATTAATCATTGATGTCGCGGTTTGACCCCAACAGACTTGAGCGTCTCGGGTGCGTTCCGGGAGCTGCAATATAATTAGTTTTGAAATTAAAAATCAATTATCCACGTAAATAGATCAACATTCTAATAAGCCTAGATCTAACGGTGAATGAGCAAATTCTACGTGCTCATTAAGGTGCATGTGATCAAGATTGCTGTTAGCCAATTCTACGATGGGATGAGTTTAGGGGTAAACTACACCAATGGTATCTGAACTTTACATAGTTTACACTTTGGTACCTAGATTATATTTTGTCTCAAAAATATACCTGAAGTAACGATGACCAAACAATTTAGTATATTTTACCGGTTATGACCGGTCAACACGAGTTTTATGAGTTAATTATATTAATGGTACCTGAACTTTACCATAATTCACACTTCGGTACTTGGATTTTATTTTATCCTAAAAACATAACACAAGTAAAGGTGACTGAAAGGTTTAGTTCGTTTGATCGGTTAGTGACCGGGTAACATGAACTAAACATTGGGACTCACCATACACTCAATTAACATAAAATTATAATACTGTCATTTAAATGACAGTATTATAATTTTATGTTAATTTTTAAATTAAAATGGTTAAACTCGGGTTGATCAATCACTGGCCGATCAAATATACTAAAATATTGAGTCATTTTTACTTGAAGTGTATTTTTTGGACAAAATGAAATTTAGGTACCAAAGTGTGAATTCAGGTAAAGTTCAGATATCATCAGTGTAATTTACTCGTCAAAATCACATTGACTGACCATTAACCGGTAAAATATACTTAATTATCCGGTCATCATTACTTCGGATATATTTTTGAGACAAAATGTAATCTAGATACGAAAATGTGAATTAGAGTAAAGTTCAAGTACTATTAGTGTAATTTACTCACGAGTTTAGTACTGATCTCGTCTACTCAAATGATACCACGTTATCCCAACTATTCATATATATAGAAATTTAACATTTGGTTGGGCCTAACATGGGCCAGCACAAGTCTGAACATAGGGTCAACATAAAGTAGATTGGGTTTGAGCCCAACCTTACCCTATTCTTATAAAAAAATGCTATATTTTTTAGAAAAAATTACACAAAAATTCATATTTTAAATACTATTTACAACTATATCAAGTCATAATTTTGGATTATGTCAAAATAGCAAAATCAGTACTTTTAATATATTTTAAGGATTATAATTTATAAATTAGAAATCTAGAATATATTTTACATGGTTTATGATTTATGAATTGGAGTCTAGAATTTTTAAATTATAGTGTAAAATCATAATATATAGAGAATAATGACATATTAAGAATTAAGTTTAGTGATATGACTTAGTTGTAATTTTTTTTTTTACTTAATTATGATATTAATGTATTTTACCCTATTTTTTATATGGTTGTATATAAATATTTTTAATTATTTTGTTAATTTTTTAATTTAAAATTATCTTCCTTGAATTTTATTAAAATAATTAAATATATTTTAGTCATAATCATAGTTTAATTTAATTTTAATTTACTTTTTACATATAAATAAATTAGTTGAACATATTAAATTTAGAAATTAGTTTCTTAGACCGGTCAATTTAGACGAAACAATGTAAATATAATGCAGGTCGGACTAAATTTGGACATAATAGTTATACATCAAGCCTGATTGATCCTACCCAAACCCGATCCGACTCACCGAACTAGTATATAGAGTAGGTCCACATCATTCCCCAAATGATACAATAAAATTTGATAAGCCTAACAAAGAAGAATATGAACTTGGGACGCTATTTGTGGAAGAGAGAGTAACAATTAAGGTTGACTTAAGCGGTTAAGAACCTTAAATCGTTTAATCTAGATTTCAAGTTCGAGTCCTAGCGCAGAAAGCCTATCATGTAAAGGTATGAAGATCAATCTTTGTTAGTACGTAGCGAAGTTTAGATATCAATTCAGTCCTTAAATTGATAGTTTTTGACAACTTGATCCGAATATAATCAATTTTATTAATACTTAAAATTTTGGCTAATTTATTAAAATTTAGGATAATTAATTTATTAGTCCCTATATTTTGACAAAACACATTGTTTAGTCCCTGTATTTTCAAAAACACACGGTAAAGTCTCTAACGTTTTTCTCGGTGAACTGTTTAGTCCATGCTGTTAGACTTTCATGAAGATTATGTTAGTCAATTTGGATTTGCGTTCTTCTTTTCCTTTATTTTCCTTTCCTTTAAACTCTAATACATCTGAAATCAACTTTGAGTGTTCTTCTTCTTGATTTTCTTCTTAGTCATTCAAATTCGCAAGCATTGGGTCTGTTCTTTTTCTTGTTCTCCATACAAATAGTTTTTTCTTCTAAATTGGATTTCCTCTTCTGAAGTTTGCAGGTAAATAGTAAAGGGTAATTTAGTCATTTCCGAAGTCATAAACGGTAAAAAAATCTAACAAACAGACGAAAGGACTAAACAGTTCTCTGAGAAAAATGTTAGGGACCTTACCATGTGTTTTTGAAAATACATGTGTGTTTTGTCAAAATATAGCGACTAATAAATTAATTACCCTAAAATTTATAAACTTAAATATTAATTAAATTGATCCCGATTGCTAAATTTAGAAAATTTCTATAATAAGACAGAATCAATACTAATCTGGATCACTCAAATGATGCCACGTCACCGAAACGGTTGATGTGGCAACATTTGATTAGACAGACTATTACAAGTTCCGATCCACATTAAAACTTGGGCAATTTTTGTCCTTAGATTCATTTGTTGCAAATAAATGGAGAGAAGAGATAGACCTGGCTAAAAGAGGGGCAGATTCTTGTTGAATATGAGCAACTTTCCTCAAAAAAGATTTCTTAATAAATTTCTGACTACCGGGGGCGAGGGAATCCGGCATATCGATCTCCGGAAAAGAACCTCTCTTCTTCTTACTAAAATAATTCCCAGGAGCATGTACAAGTTGCTGCTTTGCTGTATGTATTGCCATAAATACCGCCACCGAAACAAACCCCATCACCACGTAAACCGGTGCAAATTCACCGGTAACCGCATACTTGCTCTTCACCTGCGCCGCTACTTCTTCTGTTTTCGTCGCCATTGCTCTTTTCTGTTGCATTCTCATCATCATCATTCCTCTCCATTGCCTCTGCAAAATAAATATTAAATACTGTAATTTCTGACACGAAAACACGATTTCCAGAAACAATATGACTGACACACGATGCAATTGACACGGAAATCAATTTTCTAGAATTCATATCATGTATAACTTAGGGTTGTAAAAAACGACAGCCCGTTAGTTGGACAGACAGAATCTCGAGAATAATAAGGGGTCAATTGGATTTGTGTTTTTGTATTTTTTTATTTGTTAATAAACAAATTGTTATATAAATTCAATTAAAGTAAATAATTTATTAGGTCCTACATTTTTACTTAACACATTGTTTAGTTTCATATTTTAATAATAAATCGTTTAGTCCTTAATTTTTGTTCTATTTAACAGTTTAGACCTTAACTTTTGTTATATTCAATAGTTTAATCCTTTATAGAAGGATTAAACAGTTTAAGAATTTAAATATTTGAAGGACTAAACTGTTGAATAGAAAAAAGTTAAGAATTAAACAATATATTATTAAAATACAGGGATTAAACAACGTATTATGTAAAAATGTATCCCAAACGACACCGAAATCATTTTTCTAGCATTTACATTACATTGTACATAACCATATGGTACATATAAATTGATGCATCAGAATCAAATAGTTCGTTAATAATAGTTGAATCGCGCACGATTGCCTATTAATAACCTTCAAAATTCATAGAATGAGAGAAAAACGTTCTATCAAGAAAATATCGAAGTTGTTGTTTACGACCAAAAACAATGTCTCAAATAGTAAAATCCCAAAACAAAATCATAAACGTAAAAGGAAAGATTAAAAAGGAAAATATAAAAATAACGAGTAAAACAGTAAATTGCGTTTTTGAAAACCTAAATAACAGAATTTGACAAAAACAGGCACGTAGCACATAAGCATAGCTTATGACTTTTTGATCCTTCGTTTGTTTCCAATGAAAATAGAGTTTGAAAACCCCAAAAACCGAAACCTCAAGCTTGACATAAACTACGAAACTGCCATTATATCAAATATTTTCATAAACTTGCAAACTAGATCTTCAACCACATCATATATGATATAACGCAATTTTAAGACAAAACAGAAAATAGAAAAACGTTCTATCAAGAAAATATCAAAGTTGTTGTGTACGACCAAAACAATGTCTTAGATAGTAAAACTCTATAACAAAATTCTAAACGAGAAGGAAAAGATTAAAAAGGAAAATAAGAAAATAACGAGCAAAACAGTAAATTTCATTTTTGAAGGCCTAGACGATTGAATTTGACCTAAAACGCTAGTAGCGCATGAATTTTGATCCTTCACTTGTTTCCAATGAAAATAGAATTCGAAAACCCCAAAAACCGAAACCTCAAGCTTCGCAGAAATAACGAAGCTGCCATTGCATCAAATATTTTCATAAACTTCCAAACTAGATCCTCAACCTCATCATACATGATATAACACGATTTTAATACGAAACACGAAACACAATTTTAACTCAAAACATGATTTTAATTACGGTATATGTACTTACTGCTGCGTTCATAGCCATTGTTAATTGTGGATTAATTGTTGTTTAATCTGAGATTAATTAATGCAAGTGATTAGTGGATATTTATATTTAAATGTATTTCAATGCTAAAAAAAGAGCAGGTTTTGTAGGATCTTAAGTGTTTGAAAATTTCCTTTTTCCGATTTCATTGGCCTTCCTTTCATTTTGACTAAAGAGACCAACATGGTAGTTACCAAAAAAAAAAAAAAAAAAAAACAGACCGTAAAAATACCCTTAACGTTTACAGTCAGGAGCAATTTTACTCTTAACGTCTAAAATGATGTAATTTTACCCCAACATTGGCAGCCAAGAGCAATTTTACCCCTAACGTTGTAAAGTTGGGTCAATTTGAGAAATAATTTATGAAATTATTTTCTCGGTCATGAATCTTGTCATATACACTTCACATGTCAGTCATTTTATCACTCATTAGTAACAAATTAGGATTAAAGTGTAAAAATACCTCTAACGTTTTGGGTCAGGAGCAATTTTACCCTCTAACATCTAAAATGGTGCAATTTTACTCCTAACGTTTGTAGCCAAGAGCAATTTTACTCTTAATGTCTAAAATAATGTAATTTTACCCCAACATTAGCAGCCAAGAGCAATTTTACCCCTAACGTTGTAAAGTTGGGTCAATTTGAGAAATAATTTATCAAAGTATTTAATTATCTTCTCGGTCATGAATCTTGTCATCTACACTTCACATGTAAGTCATTTTTATCACTCATTAGTAACAAATTAGGATTAAGGTGTAAAAATACCCCTAATGTTTTGGGTCAGGAGCAATTTTACTCCTAACGTCGAAAATGGTGCGATTTTACCCCTAACGTTGGTAGCCAAAGAACAATTTTACTCCTAACGTTGATAATTTGGATCAATTTCAGACACTATTATAAAACGCAGATATTTTTGTTTCTTATTTTGCACCAATTGCATATCAATTCATTTTAAAAAAAAGATTTCATGTTTTTTATAATTTAGTAATAGAATTGGAGATTAATATTTATAAATTCGGTGAATTTTTTGAATTTTTTTTTGTCTAATTCGTACAAAAGACAATATATTTTCTTTACTTTTTTTTCAAATCCCAACATATGTTTGTAATTTGTTACTGATAAAATGACACATGTGTGAAGTGTAGATGACACGATTCATGACTGGGCAGACAGTTTGATGAATTATTTCTCAAATTGACCCACATTATCAATGTTAGGGGTAAAATTGCTCCTGACCCAAAACGTTAGGGGTATTTTTGCACATTAACCCAAAGAAAATAGAGAGACCAATAATATAGCCTGCAAAAATACCCTAACATTTACAGCCATGAGCAATTTTACTCCTAACGTATAAAATGGTGCAATTTTACTCCTAACGTTGGCAGTCAAGAGTAATTTTGCCTTTAATGTTATCAAGCTGAGTCAATTTGAGAAATAATTTATTGAATTGTTTTCTCGATCATGAATCTTGTTATCTACACTTCACATCTGAGTTATTTTTATTACTCATTATTAACAAATTATAAACTTATGATTACATGTGAATATTTTTTAAATAAAAAAATATAATGTCTATTATATTATATGAGTTGGACAAAAAAAATTTCAAAAACACTCGCCGAGTATTCCAATTCAATTATTAAATCATAGAAATATATGAAAACTTTTTTTTAAACGAACTGATATGTGATTGATGCAGAATAAGGAACAAAATATATGTGTTTTATAATAATGTCTAAAATTGACCCAACTTGCCAACGTTAGAGGTAAAATTGCTCTTAGTTGTCAACTTTAGGGGTAAAATTACACAATTTTAGATATTAGCAGTAAAATTATCTCTGACTGTAAACGTTAGGGGTATTTTTGCACTTTATCCCTTAACCCTAATGTTTTCAATAAAGTGGATATTTGGTCCACAACCGGTCCTAAGCTATGTTTTGAGGTGAGTCCATCCAGGGCTCATATTAATAAGGGGTCCCAAAAAATATTTTTATACAGTATATATATACACGGAAATTTGCCCCCAATACACCCTTGTGGTGGGACCCCTCCCCGGACCCTCGCTCAGCGGGGACGCGTAATGCGACCGGGCCGCCCTTTTTTATATATATACACGGAAACTCCGCCTATGAGGGTCACTTGGTGGCCTTTACAGCCGGTCCCAAGCCCGGACAAAGAAGGAGGGTTGCGGTAGGTTTGTGGCGGCCAGCGTAAAACTTAGCCACATCTTATGACATGAACCATACTATAAATACCGTTGGGGCATTCCCTACTCAGCGACGCGCTGCACTTCCTAGACCCGGGTGTAGTGATAAATGTGCAAGGGTTGCTAGGTCGTCGCCTCGAAGCGGCGCGCCACCCCAGGACCCGGGGGTGGTGTCAAATATGCAAGGGTTGCGGGTAAATAAGCTAGTCCACGGTAATGGTAGGGGTAGGGGTAAGTGTAAGGGTAGTAGGTTACGCTTTGGGACATGGAACATAGGTTCTTTCACAGGAAGATTAGCTGAAATTGTAGATGTTATGAAGAGGAGGAGAATAAATATAATGTGCCTACAAGAAACCAAGTGGGTTGGAGCCAAGGCTAGAGAGATAGCTCATTGGGGTTATAAGCTTTGGTACTCAGGAAAGGATAAGGGTAGAAATGGAGTAGGTATTCTTATTGATAGGGAGTATATTGATGATGTAGTAGCGGTGTCTAGGAAGAGCGATAGAATTATGAATGTCAAGCTAGTGATAGGGGATGAGGTTGTGAATGTCATTAGTGCATATGCGCCACAAATAGGATTAGATGTCTCTATAAGACAAGCTTTTTGGGAGGACTTAGAGGAAGTGGTGCAACAGGTTCCTAGGGATGAAAAAATGGTACTGGGGGGTGATCTCAATGGACACGTGGGTTCTAGACGAGATGGGTTTGAGAGTGTTCATGGAGGGTATGGTTTTGGAGATAAGAATGAAGCAGGAAATGATATTTTGGAATTCGCATCGGCCTATGACTTGAGTATCATGAACACATGGTTTATGAAGAGAACATCCCACTTAGTGACTTATCGGAGTGGCGGTAATGCGAGCCAAATTGACTTCTTCTTAGTAAGGAGTGCTTGGAGAAAGAGTTATATTGATTGTAAGGTGATCCTTGGTGAGAGTACGACAACCCAACATAGAGTAGTGGTGCTTGATTTTCGAAGTAGGAAATGTATAAGAAAACAAACACCACAAGTAGAGACTAAGATTAAATGGTGGAAATTGCAAAGAGAGAATCAACAAAAATTTGTGGATGAGATGACCAAAAAAGATGTTTGGACTTGTAATATGGATTTAGATATAGATTTGATATGGACTAAGATGGAGCATAGTATAAGGGAAGTAGCGAAGGAAGTTCTAGGGGAATCTAAAGGTAGCATGCCACCGGGTAAGGACACATCTTGGTGGACAGAAGAAGTACGACAAGCAGTAAAGAGTAAGCGAGAATCCTATAAAATATTGGGGAAATGTAGAAGTGACGAGAACTACGAAAAATACAAAGAGGCTAAAAGGGAAGTAAAGAAGGTCATACGAGATGCTAGAGCAAAGGTGAATCGGGATCTGTATACCAGATTGGATACGAAAGAAGGGGAAAGAGACATATATAGAATTGCTCGGATGAGAGATAAGAAGACGCGAGATCTCGGAAAAGTTAAATGTGTGAAGGATGTGGACCAGCAAGTCCTAGTTGGAGATAAGGATATCAAGGAACGATGAAGGTCCTATTTTGATGACTTATTTAATGGAGATCGCAGACAAGATGTGGGAGATATAAGTATCCATCACGATATGATAAATCATGAATGCCTGCAGAGAATTCAAAAAGGTGAAGTCAAAATGGCATTAAGTAAGATGAAGTTGAAGAAAGCAGTAGGACCTGATTGCATCCCTATTAAGATTTGGAGATGTTTGGGAGAAAGAGGAATCGAATGGTTGACGACGTTCTTCAACAAAATTTGGAGAAACAATAAGATGCCATCAGAATGGAGGCAAAGTATCTTAATCCCTTTGTATAAGAACAAAGGCGATGTCCAAGATTGTGCCAACTATCGGGGAATCAAATTAATGAGTCACACTATGAAACTTTGGGAGCGAGTGATCGAACAAAGGCTAAGGAGGACGGTGAAGATCTCGGAAAACCAGTTTGGCTTTATGCCGGGAAGATCAACTATGGAAGCCATCCATCTAATGAGACAATTAATGGAGCACTATCGAAATAAGAAGAAAGACTTGCATATGGTTTTCATTGACTTGGAGAAAGCATATGATAAGGTACCAAGGGAAGTACTTTGGTGGGCCTTGATAAGGAAAGGCATTTCGCGAAAATATATTGACATCATAAAGGACATGTATAAGGGAGCATGCACGAGTGTACGTACTAGTGTTGGGAAGACTGAAGAGTTTCCTATTACGATTGGAGTGCATCAAGGTTCCGCACTAAGCCCATTTCTTTTTGCCATCGTTATGGATGAACTAACAAGTTCACTTCAAGATGGTATACCATGGTGCATACTGTTTGCAGATGATATTGTGTTGGTTGATGAGACGAAAGAAGGAGTGGAGAGGAAGTTGGAACTATGGAGACAAACTCTAGAATCTAGAGGCTTTAAGTTGAGCCGAAGTAAGACAGCATATTTGGAGTGTAAGTTTAGCGGCCATAGGAGTAGGGAGGCAGGGACAATCACCCTAGATGGGAGAGTTGTTCATGCCTCAGATTGCTTCCGGTATTTAGGATCTATTATCCAAACGGATGGAGAAGTAGATAGAGATGTTGCTCATAGGATTAAAGCTGGTTGGTCGAAGTGGAAGAGTGCTACAAGTTTCCTTTGTGACCCCGGCATGCCTAATAGATTGAAGGGAAAATTCTATCGGACGGCAATTAGACCATCATTGTTATATGGTACGGAGTGTTGGGCAGTGAAACACTGCCACATCCATATGATGTCGGTGGCGGAGATGCGTATGTTGAGATGGATGTGTGGTCATACGAGAAAGGATTGGGTGAGTAATGAAATAGTTAGGACAAAAGTAGGGGTCACATCTATTGAGAATAAAATGAGAGAAAACCGACTAAGGTGGTTTGGCCATGTGAGACGTAGAGCGCTTGATGCGCCAGTTAAGAGAATCGAAGAGTGGTAAAGGGATGTAGTGGTGAGGGGTAGGGGAAGACCTAAGAAAACTTGGAGGAGGGTGATCGAGAGTGATATGAGTTTACTGGGAATTGAGGAAAATATGGTAGTGGATAGGACGAAGTGGAGGGAGCGAATTTGTGTTGCTGACACGACTTGATTTCACGGTTTTATATGATGGTTCATGTTAGCCGACCCCGAATTATTTCAGGACTAAGGCTTTGTTGTTGTTATTGATATATATACACGGAACGGAACATATTATATATTTTTTTAAAAGGGTTATGTTAATAATATATGTGATGAAGCATCCAGGCTTGAAAGCCCATAAACAGCACCTCAACAGAGAATTAGGTCCACTAGCAAACTCAACCGCCCCACAATGTCACACACAGTCAGGACTGGCGATTGCATCCTGGCTCAAACAAGGGGCAGTAAGGACATTGTGCCACCCTAATGGTCAAGCCTATAAAAAGGATCCCACCCATGATACTTTCTATCGCTACTTACTCACACTCTCTCAATACTATTATCTTCCTATCACTGAATATTAACTTGACTGTCAGAGTATATTTCAGGAACCGCTCACGTAGTGTAAATGGACTCAACAGGACTTCCGAATACCATGTTCTCATCAAAATGTAAAATCCGGCCATAATTCAAAGTAAGTGCAAAATTCAAGCGCAATTATATAATTACCCATGATTAGATTGAAAGATTGTGAATTTTAAATATAAACCATGTATATTTTGTGTGAGATTAATATAAAAATAATTATTGTACCTTAAAATTTCAGTTTAATTAGTTGCTTGAGATGGTATGAGAGACTCTTATATCAACTAGCAGAGCGTTGAAATCCTGACAACTCTATTTATCTATTAAATTTCAACATATGGTAGGATGAATTTGTGTTGTCATGCTCCAAATCTAGGGAGCATTCGCGTAAGATGTGTCGGAAATAATAATAAAAACTATTATTGGGTCTTAACTATAAGTTTAACCTTTTAATTTAATTGGTTTCTTGACAGAATTAAACATTTTAACAAATATTTTTAATACATTAATTTTTTTAGGAATAAGGTGTAAAAATACCCCTAACGTTTACAACAAGGAGCAATTTTACCCATAACGTCTAAAATGGTATAACTTTACCCCTAACGTTGACAACCAAGAGCAAATTTACCTTAACGTTGTCAAATTGGCCAAATTAAGAAATAATTCATCAAACTGTGTTCTCGGTCATGAATCTTGTCATTTACACTTCACATGTAAGTCATTTTATCATTAATTAGTAACATATCATAAACATATGATTAGACGTGAATTTTTTTTAAAAAAATTTAAAATATATACTGTCTATTGTACGAATTGGACAAAAAAAATTCAAAATATTTCGCCGAATTTATAAATATTAATCTCCAATTCTATTATTAAATTACAGAAAATATGAAATCTTTTTTTCTAAACAAACTGATATGCAATTGGTGCAGAATAAGGAACAAAAAATCTGTGTTTTATAATAATATCTGAAATTGACCCAACTTGACAACGTTATGGGTAAATTACTCTTGATTGTCAACGTTAAAGGTAAATTTGCATCATTTTAGACGTTAGGGATAAAATTACGTATGACCGTAAACGTTAAGAGTATTTTTACACCTCATGTTTTTTTAATAGATATATTAATTATTAATATACCATTGTTTTTACATGTCAACCGACATAAATTACCACGTCAGCCAAATTTTTTTTTTCTAATAACAATTAGATCAATACCGTCAAACTAATTTTGAAAATGTTGGTTTAACTGCAATTTATCATCAAGATGTCTAAGATGATGTAATGGTGTGAATATTTCAAAGCTAATTCAAAAGAGTAGTGATAAAGAATAATAGGGTCCCCCAGCCTTAGTCCTCGATAGGGGATAATTGGTCTACTCGAATGGCAGCCATTGATCACAGTATACATAGCCTTACACACACATTGCATAATTAGACTGACCCATCTCTACGAAACAACCCAAGCGAAGCATCATCAATTTTAAAAACTTCCATTCAACTTGATCCTATGCCTTTGACGTATCAATTTTAAGTGCAGCAATACCCGATCGTCTATTGGACTTTTTATGGATGTAGTGGTTAACTTCATAAGCAAAGATAACATTATCAGATATTAACCTGTCAGGTATAAATGCACTCTGTGAAGGAGAAATAATCAAGTGTAGAACCTGTTTTAGTCTATTGGCTAGAACTTTAGAAATAACTTTGTAAATTATATTGTATAAAGTTATAGGCCTTATAAGCGCAATATTGGTTTCGTGAATATTATCAGGCAAAGTACCAGAGTTTGACCAAAACAGGCAATAAGCCGACACCCATGGACCTACAATATCCGAATGTTTTCTTATAGAAAGTAGGATCAAATCCATCAGGACCCAGGATTTTATCTGGATGCATAGAAAACAGAACCGACTTAACTTATCTTAGACCCGAAATTTGGGAGAACATATGATACATCACAACAACCATTTGAAGTAAATAAAGATTGGAAATAAGATTGAATTACTAACTCAAACTGGATTCCCATGTGCACCATAACCCAGAGTCCTCCTTCAGACGTTCCACATTATTCTTCTCATGCCTGCCAGTAGCAGCTTTGTGGAAGTAACTAGAATTAAAATCACCTCGTTTAACCATAGCTTCTTAGCACGTTGACGCTAGCATGTTTCTTGCTATAGAACTGTCATGGAACCGTTTTAGCTAAAAGCTCAAGCTCATAGTTAAAGGTCCACTTCATATTAATAGCTGACACACCCCCACACGCGAAAGCACACTTGGGCTTGAAGCGTGACAACACAGGCCCATATTACCATGTCCTGCAAATAACTCAACAAATGGGGCTGCCAGGAATCGAACCCTGGACCACTTGGTCACACTGGCTCTGATACCATGTCATGGAACCGTTTTAGCTAAAAGCTCAAGCTCATAGTTAAAGGTCCACTTCATATTAATAGCTAACAAGAACCAAGGAGTCAAACCGACCTCGAGCCTCTAACAACCGACCCTGCACGTGCAGATCTGTCCGCCCTTTAAGCCGAGCAATTTTTTCCTGACAACCTATCATTTCTGCTTAGAATCGATTCCTCAAATTCTTGCCCCAAGCCTGAAGCCGCTCACTACACCGCATCTGTCTATCAATAACATCAAATGAGGCGGTGAAAGTCCACGCCTCTTGTATAATATCATGACACCCTTCCTTGCCAAACCATGAGTTTTCAAAACGGAACCTTGTTTACCGGGGATAACCTGTCGGTTTAATTTCTAAGTGCAAGGCAGAATGATCCGAAGAGTGGGCTTCAATATTGGTAAGCTTAGCCTCTGGAAACATTGTCAGCCAATTAGATGAGCCAAAAGCACGATCCAATTTTTCCTCCACACACATCATGGACCCACGACTCTACTCCCTTATGAACTCGTACCCATGCATGGACAATTCAAATAACTCACACTCGAGAATAGTATCTGAGAAACCATATAGTAACCTAATGGGGTGTCGTCGTCGGCCACGCTTGTCAGTATGGGACAACATGTCATTGGAATCACTGATGAGGATCCATGGCAACATGAAATTATCAAGCAGCCTTTTAATCAGTTCCCAATAATCTATCCATCGACACCTCTCTAGCAAACCATAAAATTCGATTAATCGATACTCCAACGAACCTTGTAGAGAGACTTTAATATCTATAAAATTCATAGAGAAACGCAACAAATTAGCCACTCCAACTATGCTTCCATAACAATGCTAATCCACCTCGAGTATTGATAAGATCCACAAAGAATAAACCTCCATATGAAAGCATGCGTTTGATCACTTCAATTTTTACTCTGCTACATTTAACTTTCATTAAAAATAAATAAACCCAGGCTGAAGTTTACCAACCAGGGCCACTAACATACGAACTGTACGAGCATTGCCCATTCCCTGACAGTTCCAAATTAGGGTACTTGATGGGCGCGTAGGATCTAGGTAGAGTTTTCTAATGACGACTAAATGTGTATTGCGGTGAATGTGCGATGAATATGGATGCGATCTTTTAAATGTTCTAACTCCACTAGACACTACGACTACTTAGGGGTAAGTGTACCCCGTCGTATCAAGTAATAATCCGGTTAAGACCGGGTATCGAATCCACGGGATTTATATTACAAGTATTAGACGACTCGGTTTCGTATATTATTTAAGCGGTGATTACTTTGGGGTAAAGTAAGACGCAACTACACACTATTCCTAACTATTGGCGACACAGATTTATGTAGCTAAAACCCTATGAAGTAGGATGAATAACGTTAAGTTATAACCACGATAAATAACGACTCTAAATGTATACGGATAATAATTTACTCTTGTAAAGACGACTAAGTGTAGTAGGACCGACCCATGAAGCACTTAGACTACGTGATTCCTAGTCAAGGCGTGTCTAATGCGGGGGAATTAGAAACTAGGGCCCATAAGTTCCGTGGCTTGTCAATTCCTACGGTTTCCGGTTTGTCACTTCCGGTAAGGCAACACCTATATAACTCCCTAAGGATAGCCCGAATGGCGGCGGAAATCGCGTTCTCCTACACAAAAATCAATTACGAATATCAAAACAAGTAATAAACATTAACACGTAAAGGGAAATAGAGATTATGAATCATAAATTATAAATATGGAAAGTGAATAGATGAAATACAACCAAGCCTAGTACATAGGAAGAGTACAAGCTAATTAGCAGGTAAAAAGGGAGAATCCGCCCTTGGAACTAGCTAACCGGACTCAAAGCCGTCTCCTAGGTCGTGGAGGTGGAACTCTCGAGCTTGGTGACGAGTGGTGGAACGGAACTTCGATGGAACGCCGGAACAACCGAACAAGCTCTCGAGGGGGAGAGTTTAACTACAAAATCTGAATCTAAATTACAATAATCAAAAGAGTATAGTTTTGCTCCCTAGTGTGTAATTGGTATCAAATCGAGTTCAAGAGCTTCCTATTTATAAACATCAAGCAAGGGCAATGTTGTAACTTCACAAAGCACAAGTATGGAGCAGCATTATTTGGTGTAGAAATCCCATGATACGCCCCACATAAGGTGGTCTACGCCCCGCGTAAGTGCCCATTCTGTCAGAAATCTCCTGCATGTGGACCAATTCCATGTCTTGTTGTCTTAAGCACGCCCTGCGTAGCTGAAGTACGCCCCGCGTGTTTGAGTCTCTGAAGTTTTATTGCTTGAATTGGAGCTTTTACGCCGTGCGTAGCTGAAGCACGCCCCGCGTAAATGAGTCTCTGAGTTTTTATCATTGAGGAATTACCGGGTACGCCTCGCGTGTATGGTGATACGCCTCGCGTACGAAGAGTTGACTCAAGGAGACAGTGCAGTCTGACTTTCAGGATTAAGCCAATTATTTCCGACATGTGTCATACGCCCCGCGTAGGGTGGCATACACCCCGCGTATGCGGAGTCAATTCCACATGGCGTCTGCGGATAAGGAAATTATTGCTGACACCATGTTTCACGCCCCGCGTAAAGGATGATACGCCCCGCGTATTTGAGTAGATTTTTGCTCCTTACTCGTACCTGAAATACAAATCTTGCGAGCCGAGTTAGCTTGACGTTTTTATTTCCTAAACTAATCAAAAACACGGAAAATTAACTGAAAGTACGAAATTTATTTTTATTTCTTTATTTTATCAAACCGCTTTATTTTTGTAATTAAACTTATTTATTTTATCCAAAATCAACCCATAAATTACGCTAAAAGATAGGGGTAAAATACCCCTATCAAACCTCCTCGGACTTTAAAGTTTTACTTGTCCTCAAGTAAAAGAAATCGAAAGTCAAGGGATTGAGAAAATTAAGAAACAAACCGAGGGTTGGTTTTGCCAAGTGCGTGATTTCAAAGTTATGGTTTTATGCAAAGGTTTCGGTAAGTACCTACGCAAACAATTGAGTACAAAACTTGTTTGAAACCTCCATGATCAAGATTAATAGGCAATATTAACGGGGGTTGATTATCTTTTGAGAACCCGATAGTACCTCACCAAGGGATTTCGCTCTTACGCTCAATTTTAGGTGGATCGGTGTTTTAGCACTCTTCTTTGCACTTACTCGAGATCATGTTGAATTTGCATTTTCATCCAGGTTTTTCCTCCTAAAGTACGGTTAGGCAACATTAAAAATGAACCCGGAGGGGGGTTGTAATGTGGGTGGCTTATTTAGTGGTTAGTTTAAAGAAACTCGAGTTCAAAAATACCGTTTTGTGATTGCACCGTGTTTTTGTTTATTTCGGCCTTGGCGAATTTTACAAAATATACTTCAAAGTTGCTCGGGTGGAGCTTGAGAATGCCTTTTTATTTTTATCGTATCCTTTGTTTTGATAGAGGCACAAAAACAATATTTTGAAGGCTTATGTGCTCGTTTGTTAAGGCCGTGACTTTTTCCGAGTGATTTGGGTGCAAATTGATTTTGTCGGTATTCGAACAAGAGGAAAAAGGGTTAAATGTTAAAAGGGTATTAACAAAAAAGTTGGTTAATAGGCTCGAAGGGGTTTCCTAATGTTTAATGAAAACAAGAAAAATAAATTAAGAAAAATTAGCCTAAGTGGGTTCGTTTTATCATCTATTGCCTTTTTACCAAAAATAAGTGTACTTAACCCGGTATTGGATGCAAATTCTATGAGTCGAGTGAAGTCAAAGCTCTCGAAAAATTGTGAAAGAATTAGAGTTCTCGTACGAACTCCTTTAGGCTCAAAAATACCTCACAAAGATTCGGGTTTAAATTGTGTACTATCAAGTCTTCGCTAAATTCTCAACTATCCCGTTTTTATTGCCTTTTCAAAGTTCATTATGGAGATAACATTTGGGTTAAGACTCAATGCCTTAGTTTAGTACTAACCTAAGCTTTGCACAAATTCCCTAATTTCAAAACCAAGACTAAAATTCCTTAATTAGATCATCCCCTTGTGTCGACGTCTTTTATTTTTGATGACAAATAACGGAACTTTAATTAATTTCCGAAGGAGGGATAGCGTGTCGGGAAAATGTAAAAGAGTCAATAAATTAGTTTAATTATTTTGTTGGTTATTAAATTTTTTATTTTTGTTTTTGGTAGTGCAAAACAAACGTTAAGTGCGGGGTTGCACGTCCCTCCGCGTTATTTAAAATGACGCCTGTTCCAAGGGCGTCATAAAAAGAAGTCAAAACAAAAACAAAAATAAAGGTAAGGAAGGAAAAGAAGACCCTTAGTGGTCAGGGGCCCTACGCGAGGCGTGCCCAGGGGGGCGCCCCGCGTAGGGTGGCGATTTTATCTCTTTTTGAGTCAGAGACTCAAATACGCGAGGCGCAGGAAGAGGGCGCCTCGCGTGTCTGAGTTCCTGAACTTGGGAACCACGGAAAGGTACCCATACGCGGGGCGTAATAGGGGGATGCGCCCTGCGTCAAAGGTGCCCCTTGCATTATTTTGGATCAGAGGCACAAAGATGCGGGACGTGCAGAGAGAGACGCCCCGCGTAATATGTTGGATTATAATTGGGATTTGGCTTTCCGTGGCTGTGAAGCGAAATGAAGAAAACAAGGAAAAATTGAATAGATATATACAGGGGGTTTGAGAGCATCAAACCAGCGCTACATTTATAGTCGGAGTAGCTCGACTTTCCTTGGTGATGTGCAAGCTTACGGTGTTGCGAGGAGTGTGGTTTCGCCTTGTTTTGGAAAAATGCCGCCGCGGTATATCTTTAGACGGTGGCCATTGACCCGGAGGGTTGCATTGTCGGGACCTTGGATTTCAATTGCTCCGGAGGAGTGCACATTGATGACGGTGTATGGTCCCGACCACCGACTTTTTAATTTTCCGGGGAATAACCGGAGGCGAGAATTGTAGAGGAGAACTTGATCCCCCTTGTTGAACTCCCGAACTTGGATGTGCTTGTGGTGCCACCGTTTTGTACGTTCTTTGTAAAGTTTGGCATTTTCGTACGACCCTAAGCGAAGTTCATCAAGAGTATTGAGTTGGAGGAGGCGGTGTTCTCCTGTAGCCTGCATGTCAAAATTTAAAAATTTTAGCGCCCAATATGCTTTATGTTCTAATTCCACGGGCAAATGGCACGACTTTCCAAAAACTAGACGATAAGAGGACATCCCGATGGGCGTCTTAAACGCCGTGCGGTAAGCCCAAAAAGCATCATCGAGCTTCAAGCTCCAGTCTTTCCTAGAGGAGTTAACCATTTTTTCTAAAATGCGTTTTAGCTCTCGGTTAGAAACCTCAACTTGCCCACTAGTTTGCGGGTGGTAAGGTGTAGAGACTCGGTGTGCAACCCC
Source organism: Euphorbia lathyris (assembly GCF_963576675.1). Lineage (NCBI taxonomy): Eukaryota > Viridiplantae > Streptophyta > Magnoliopsida > Malpighiales > Euphorbiaceae > Euphorbia > Euphorbia lathyris. Next base: position 2,650,020 of record NC_088918.1, read on the forward strand.
ATATTTAAATAAGAGTTGATCGAATTGTCGGTTGCAAAAGTGGGAACCCCCATCGCTAATGATAGTTCGAGGGGTCCCGAACCGAGTAAAAATGTTTTTCTTTATAAATTTCCCTACCGCCTTGGAGTCGTTTGAAGGTAAGGCAACAGCCTCTACCCATTTGGAGACATAGTCAACCACTACAAGAATGTAAGCGTTGTTATGCGACTTAGGGAAAGGTCCCATGAAGTCTATCCCCCACACGTCAAAAAGTTCGCAAACTAGGATTCCTTGTTGGAGCATTTCATGTTTTCGGGAAATGTTCCCGCTCCTTTGACAAGCGTCACATGATTTGACGAAGTCTTGGGAATCTTTGGACAAAGTAGGCCAATAAAACCCACATTGTAAGACTTTTTCCATAGTCCGACTAGGGCCAAAGTGGCCCCCCGGCTCTTGGGTATGACACATATGTAGCACATGATTAACCTCTTCTTCCGGTATACACCTACGAATAATGTTATCAGCACATGATTTGAACAGATAGGGTTCTTCCCAAAAATAGTGCTTAGCATCATGAAAGAATTTCTTACGCTGCTCGTATGTAAGGTGCGGGGGAAGAATATTACCGGCTTTGTAGTTTTCCATATCGGCATACCAAGGTAAAAATGTGATAACATTGTGATATTATCCCAAGGATCAAAAGGGATATTTGCTTAAAGAACGCCACGTGTTGGTCGCCTGGTACAGGAATTCCGTGGCGTATCGAAGTAAAGAGATCCGACGGGTGGATCACCTAGGACTCGCCAAGAGAGACCCGCGGGCGAACCTGCTGGGCGAATCTCCATAGGCTCTCAATCCGCCATGAGAACGGCTGAGCCGACCTTGTAATAAAGACCATTAATGAGCTATCAATTAGCTAACCGCTAACTTAAGGGTAACCAGTAACCGCCATTAATGGGGCATTAATGGAGACTTTCTAGTTACTGGAAGTTACCACTTCATGACTATATATAGCCCACATCTCTGGCTATCAAGGTACACATTCACTTACCCTTTGTCAATTCAGTTTGCTCTCTTGTTCTTCCTTACTGACTTTGGCATCGGAGCTTCCCCCCGTTAAACCCAACGACGTCCCCACAGGGACGGAAGCTGATCAAAATTTCTCCACTGGTCCATCAATTGGTGCGGTGAGCGTGGAATCCTTAATCAAATAAAGGGTTTTTCGTTCACTTTAAAAAGACATGGCAAATGAGGAACCGAACCCCACATCGGGGGTAGAAACACCATTAGTAACACCATCGAGCCAACCTGTAACTAGTGTTGGACGCGCTGATTTAAATGCTCCCACAACACAAGCTGAAAGTAGTATGCCCCCGGATGCATTCATCAACATGTGTGCAGAAGCAATAGGAGAGAAGTTTGGCCCTGAGACAGGTAATCGCCTACGTTCATTCATGACCATTCCTCCATTTTGGAGCATGGCGCCTACGTCTACGATATCTTCTTGGCCCCAGATAACTGTAGGACCAAATGCCCTCAATTCTTCATTTCTCCAAGCTCACAATACAGAATCCATGGTAACTTCCACGGCGGCGTTTGGGGAACTACCGCTCAATCGGGAATTATTCCCTGCTGGCGCAGGAGGAAGTCAAAGGAACGATCAAACTCTTCCTGGCGGATCTACAAGCCAAGGGATAAACCTAGGCGGATCAGGTATCCCAAGGCGACCACGGTCGAATCTCTCCTTGGGTGGATCAGAAGGGCGAAAACACAAAAAGCGTAGAAAAGAGAAAAGTAGGCGGTCCGAATCACCTTCGCCTCGGAGACCGAGATCCTCCCGCAAGGGTAGATCACCCCCATCTACTGGACGTAGACAGAGCAAAAGGCCAGTAGAGACACCACGTTCGAATGGGCCACCGCCACCACCACACCAAGGGAATGATGGGCACATTCCTTCAGGAGGACCTGGAGGGGGTAGCGGTCAAGCTCCCCCGGGCGGAGGCGGACGTGGAAGCGGAGGCGGACGATCACCCTCGGATCCGTCTTCTGGATCCAGCTCTTCATCTTCTCCAAGTATATCTCCATGGAGGGGACGCCCAAGGGCGGGTCCGGAGAATTTTGAAGACAGAGTTCGAGCTGCGGTGCTCCGCATGAATGAGGAGAATGCCAGGCATAACCCATTCGCCAATAGAGATTCACCCTTCACGGCTTGGATCGAGGCAGAGGAAACAGATAGGAATTTTAAAATACCTAATCTCCCTATATACACGGGTGCTGACAACCCAGAGGCCCATGCCAGGAAATATCGAATACTGCTTCGCCTTAACCGTGCAACGGAGCCAGTGCTATGCAAAATGTTTATCACCATGTTAGGAGGTCCCGCTTATGACTGGTTCCAATCTCTACCTCCTGGCTCGATAGACAGTTGGGATCAACTAAGCAGGGAGTTTTGTGCTAAATTCGCTGGCTGTATCCCTCCAGTGATCAATTCACGGAAGCTTTTTGAATTAAAACAGAAGGCGAATGAGTCCCTTCGAGAGTATGTAAACACTTTCAACAAATTGTGTATACAAATTGTTGATGTGGATATCTCCATGGCAGTGGAATCTCTGGTAAAGAACACAACTTGTAAGAGTTTACAGGAGGATCTAATTCGAAAGAAGCCCAGCAGCATGACAGAATTGATGGAGCGCTGCAAAGACTTTATGGAGGTGGATGACATTCGTCGCGAATCATTATCTCCACCTAGAAAGGACAAAGGCGAATCTCGCCACTGAGATAGAGAAAAAGACAAGCACCAAGACTCCTCCTCTAGAGGCCGGCGAAGGGGTTCCAAGAACAAATCGACGTTTGTCACGTCCTTTACACCTCTCAATGCCTCTAAGAGCGAAGTGCTCATGTGGATAGAGAACAGCCAGCACAAACGGAGCATTTCATACCCCGAACCAAAAGGGGGGGAGTACACCAACACTGGTAAAAATCCTAAAAATTATTGTAAATATCACAGGAAAAATGGCCATGACACAGACGCATGCTGGGAGTTAGCCCGTGAAATAGAGCGTCTCATTGAGAGATTCAAATTGGATCGGTTCATCCAAAATGATGGCAAGAAGGGAGATGGTGATAGATCCAGAGATGACCCGAAGAAGAAAGGAAAAGGGACCATCAATGTCATAGCAGGCGGACCTGGGTACCAACCAGTACTGCAAAAGGAAAGACCACCGCTCTTGACAGGGCATCACTGAATCGCCCCTTTGCAGATGTAGGTCTAGAGATCTCTCCTCATGCAGATGCCTTGGTCATTACTATGACGGTGGAAGGCTGGGAGATGAAAAGAGTGATGATAGATACTGGGAGTTCGTGCAATGTCATCACAAGGGGAGCATTCACCAAACTAATAGTAGACCCGATCCAGGTAGAAACCACCATATTAGACATCCTGGGAGTGACAGGACACACCATTCGCACGAAGGGTCAAATAACGTTAGATTGTGAGTTAGCGGATGACGAACAAGTCTGGAAAGGCGATCTGGAATTCTCTATCCTGGATGGTCAGTTAGCCTATAATATGATCCTTGGGCGACCTTTTATCTCCGAAGCGGCGGCCCTTATCTCCATTCGCCACTTAACACTTTACATCCCCACGGCCAAGGGAGGTGTAATGATCAGAGGGAGTCAAAAAGTAGCTCAGTAGACATATTCGGCATCATTAATGATTCGCCCTCAGACAAAGGAAGAAGACGAAGAAGAACTCGTCACAATGGCCTTGGGCGAAACGGAAATGTACCTCATGGCAGATGAAAAGCAGGTACGGATGGCTAAAGGGCTCAAAGGAGAAATTAAAGAAGCAATCACCAAGGTTCTCCATGAAGCAGAAGACGTCTTTGCTTGGAAGGATGAGATCCTCCTCGGGATTAGTCCAGATGTGATCACTCACAAACTCAACATCGACAAAGATGTAGTCCCGATTGCCCAAAAGCGGAGAAACCATGGCCTAGAAAGGCAGAAGGTGATAGAGGAAGAAATCACCAAGCTCCAACGAGCGGATGCCATTGAAGAGGTACTTTATACACAATGGCTGGCGAATGTCGTTCTAGTGAAGAAAGCAGGCGGATCCTACCGCATGTGTATTGACTTTACAGATCTCAATAAAGCTTGTCCAAAGGACAACTACCCCTTGCCGTGTATCGATATCCTCGTAGATGGAACCGCGGGACACGCTATGTACTCCTTCATTGACGTGAATGTTAAGCCCAAAATATACCTAAAATATCATCGATAATTACATCAATATTGCTACGAATTTATGCTATTTATAACTGTTTAGAAAGCTTTTACTCTCGAATATGTTTCTTCCTTGTAAGGTGCATAAATATTTGGTAAAATCCAAATAGGAACGAAAAGAGCTCGAAAACAGAAGAAAAACCCTACAAAAGGAGTCGAAGACGATAAAAATTAATAAACGCCAAATCGAGGACGCGAACGAAAGCCAAAGAGGTGAAAAACGTTCCGTGCCGCGACCGTGGCCCCCACATTCTCGGTCGCGACACGCGTTCCTCGGCTTCTCCTTCCCTTCGTTTGAAGACCAATTGATGCTCCCCCATTCTCGGTACGAGCAGGATTCTGTAGAAGCCTAGTTACACACTTTCATTTTTGACGAAACACGATCGTTCGGGTGGATAAAGACGTCCTTTCGCAACGGATACGATCCTTCACAATGGACATGACACTTCAATCAAGACTCTTCAACATCTATAAATAAAGAGTTGATGGAGAGTTGAAGATATGTAGAAGAAAGAGATTAGTATAGAATTTATGCAGAAATTCTGAGTCAAGTGATTCAGAAGTTAGATTTCAATTCTGTAAAAAAGCAATATGCTGTACACACATTGTTTATTCAATAATAACAAGTTTAGTAGCGTTTAGACATTGTTCCAGTTTAGTTTTCATTTTGGTAGTAGACCGACCCAGTCTCTATTATGAAGATTCAACGAGAAGATTGAGTAGAGGATCCGCCCCAGAGCCTGACAAACTCTAACGAAACCCAAGGAAAGGATTGACAACCTGTTCACTTGCAAGCCGTCGAATGTTTCCATGCTCCATGTTCTCTATAAACTTGTATCAATTTATATTTCATCTAATAAAGTCCGTTCTATTCGATAGATTTTTATGCCGCACTTTGGTAAAGGATCCGAAGTGGATGCTGGTGTTTTCATTAAAACGTATTTAATTCAAAATCTTTACAAGGAAACTTTGTTGAACACTTAGGCAAATTATTATCTCGAAAGAGTTTTAATTTGATTAAGGGCAATTATCCCGGATAGGGTTTTGTCATGTTCAAAGCCAAATAATTAGAGGTTCCGTCATTTATTTCATCTTTATAATTCGTACAAAGTTTAAAGTTGTTTTCTTTGCTTAATGCAAACAAATACATTTGTTTACTTTTCTAAAAAGTACTAAACGTTCCTATCTTGCAAATTCATTATTAAATCAGAGTATTTTCTAACGTTTTCATACTCTAACCTAATTCTCATTCTAGCAATTTCAAAACCAAAACCGATTAAACGATTTTCCATATTATAAACCTTAAAAGTAAATTTAACCGATTATAAATAAGTTTTGTTCAAAAAAACGCTCCCTGTGGGATCGATATCTTTTATTACTACAAGCGTACACCGTGCACTTGCGGGAATCGCTCAACAAGTTTTTGGCGCCGTTGCCGGGGAACTCCAAAATTTTTGATAAAATTTTAAATTTTTTCATGTTTTATTACGAATCTAGGTTTATTCATACTTATTTTAATTTTCTTTTATTTTATAATTTTCAATTACTAACATATTTATTCTTCAAATTCTGTTTTGTAGGTAGTTTCAGTTCGTGCGAAATTTCAGGTTCATGTGCAGTTCTCGAAGTTCAGGCACGTCACCAGATCCTATTGACCCAGAAATTGAAAGAACTCTTAAAAAGAACAAGAAAGAAAAGAAAAACAAAAACAAAACCCCAATAAAAACTAAAATTACCGAACCAGAAGTTATGGCCACACTTATGGATTACGCTAGGCCAGGAGTGGCCGGTGTAACAAACAGTATAGTTAGACCCCAAATTAATGCACACCATTTTGAAATTAAGCCTGCGTTGCTTAATATGTTGCAAAATAATGTAACATTTTACGGGTTACCTAACGAAAATCCTAATACCCATTTGACAAATTTCTTAGAAATTTGTGACACTTTTAAAATTACTGATGTAACTGCAGAAGTAATCAAACTTCGCCTTTTTCCTTTTACTTTGAAGGATCGAGCCAAAGAATGGTTAACTTCTATGCCAGCCGCATCATTTGAGACTTGGGAGCAATTAGCCCAAGCATTTTTATCAAAAAAATTTCCTTTAGCAAAAAACGCAAGAGTCATTAAAGAGTTAACATCTTTTTCTCAAAATGATAATGAAACTCTTTATGAGGCTTGGGAACGTTTTAAAGAAGTTCAACGTTTATGCCCACACCACCAATTGCCCGCTGAACTTTTAATGCAAACATTTTAAAATGGACTAAATCCTACAACTAGAAGTTCATTGGACGCTATGTCTGGAGGGTTATTTATGAAGAAAACATCTGCCCAAGCAAGAGAACTTTTGGAGGAAATGGCAATCAACAGCAGTATGTGGCCCGCGGAATGTGGACACGTACCATTAGCGAAACCATCATCCTCGAATACGTCATCAGTTAAAGGTATAGTGAATCTTGATCCAGTTACGATGTTGCAAGCCCAATTTTCTGCCTTATCGCACAAAATTGATAGGTTTATGGCACCGTGTGATCCTAATGGTAAGCCAATCCAAACGGATGTGGATTACGAAAGTATGAGCGAAATTGAACAGGTAAATTTTGTCCAAGGGCAAAACCAAAATAATAACCCTTACTCCAATACATATAATCCTAGGTGGAGAAATCATCCTAACTTTAACTGGAGAGATAATAATAATGCTAATGCTAATCAAAATCGTACTACTAATTATCAAAATCAATCAAGAGATACGATTAGCACTTTATCTTCTAAAATCGACAAATTTATTGATGCTATGAGCGGAAAAATAAGTAATCACGACGATGGTTTTAAACGGATCGAGAATAAATTCGATCAGCTTATTAAAAACCAATCATCTAGCATCCATAATTTGGAGATTCAAATTGGACAACTCGCTAAATCAATTCCATCCCGCAAAGAGGGAAGTCTTCCAAGCCATACGGAAGAAAATCCGAAAGAGCATGTTAAGGCTATCACTCTTCATTCAGGGAAAAATTACTTAGGACCGGAAATGCCCAGAAATTCGACCTTACCTGGAACTGATTTACCAAAGCCCAAAGAAGATACATTAAAACAAAAAGATGCACCAATTGACTCTAGTGCAAAAAATTTTGTACCCAAACCACCTTTTCCACACAAAGTCCGCAATAAGGACTATGACAAACAACTTTTAACATTTTTAGACAAACTTAAAAATTTACATATTAATTTGACGTTTATGGATGCAATTACGCAAATTCCCAATTATGGTAAATTCCTCAAAGATTTAATTTCAAAGAAAATCAGTTGGGAAGGAATTTCATCCATTTCACTAACTGAAGATTGTAGTTCGATTGTGTCAAGCAATTTGCCCACTAAACTCAAAGATCCCGGATGTTTTACCATTCCGTGTAAATTGGGAGATATTGAATTTCCCAGTTGTATCTGTGATTTAGGAGCAAGCATTAACTTGATGCCATTATCTATTTTTAATAAGTTAGGCTTAGAAGAAGACATCAAACGTACCAATATGGTTTTGCAATTAGCAGATCAAACCACTAAAAGACCATACGGTATAATTGAGGATGTTTTAGTTAAAGTTGACAAATTTATTTTTCCTACCGATTTCGTTATTTTAGATTTTGCTTATGACGTAAATTGTCCGCTAATCTTTGGTAGACCGTTCATGAACACGGGACGTGCTCTAGTTGATGTATCGGAAGGGAAAGTAGTTTTAAGAATAGGTGATGATAAGATTGAGTTTGATATGAATCAAGCGATGAAATATCCTATGGAGGATTTCGCTTGTATGAAACTTGATTTAATTGAAGAATGTGTAAATGACATTGTTCAAAAAGAAGAAATAATAGAACCTATAATGAGTGAGGAACTAGAAGATAAGGACCCAGAACCTTTGATTCGAGAAGATGGACCAGTTCCGCCTTCAATTATAGTTCCACCTAAATTAGAACTTAAAGAATTATCAAGTCATTTGAGGTACGCTTTCTTAGGCGAAGGCGATTCTCTACCTATAATTATCTCTAACAAATTAACACAAGTTCAAGAAGAGAAATTGAAAGAAGTTGTTAGAAATAGGATAGGAAGTATGGGTTGGCAAATTTCAGACTTAAAAGGTATTAATCCGATCATTGTAATGCATAGAATTCACTTAGAAGAAGATAAGCCACCTAAAGCGGATAGGCAAAGACGCCTAAATCCCAATATGAAGGAAGTAGTAAAAAATGAGATTACTAAACTTCTGGACAATGGAATCATCTACCCTATCTCGGATAGTGAATGGGTTAGTCCAATCCATTGCGTACCTAAAAAGGGAGGCATAACAGTTGTAAGGAATGAAGAAGGTGAATTAATACCTACACCAACCACCACTGGTTGGAGGGTTTGTATAGATTATAGAAATCTAAATAAAACAACTAGGTAAGATCATTTTCCTCTTCCTTTCATTGATCAAATGATCGAAAGGATAGTTGGTCATGTTTTCTACTGTTTTCTAGATGGTTACTCCGGATTCTTTCAAATATACATTTACCCGGATGACCAAGATAAAACAACCTTCACATGTCCTTACGGAACATTTGCATATAGGAGAATGCCCTTTGGTCTATGTAACGCACATGCAACATTTCAACGTTGTATGACTGCGATTTTTAATGATTTCATTGAAGATATCATGGAAGTTTTTATGGACGATTTTTCAGTTTATGGAGATTCTTTTGATTCGTGCCTAGAAAATTTGGATAAAGTTTTGTCTAGGTGTGAAGAAACAAATTTGGTATTAAACTGGGAAAAATGTCATTTCATGGTTGACGAAGGAATTGTTTTAGGTCACAAAATATCTGAAAAAGGATTAGAAGTGGATAGAGCAAAAACTTCAGTAATAGAAAAATTACCCCCTCCAACTACTCTTAAGGGAGTAAGATCATTTCTAGGATATACCGGTTTTTACAGAAGATTTATTAAGAATTTTTCTGTAATTTCCAAACCCCTCACTAATCTACTCATGAAAGATTCCACCTTTGATTTTAATGAAGATTGCGTTAAAGCTTTCGAAACATTAAAAACAGCTTTAGTCAGTGCACCTATTATTGCTAAACCCGATTGGGATTTACCATTTGAAATTATGTGTGATGCAAGTGATTTAGCTGTCGGATGTGTTTTAGGTCAAAGGAAGGATAAGAAACTTCATGTCATTTATTATGCAAGTCACACACTTTCCGGTGCACAATTAAACTACACCACAACTGAGAAAGAAATGTTAGCTGTAGTTTTTGCATGTGATAAGTTTAGGTCATACTTGTTAGGTTCGAAAGTTATTATTTATACTGATCATGCAGCATTAAGATATCTATTTGCTAAAAAGGATGCAAAACCGCGTCTAATTAGATGAGTTTTATTGTTACAAGAATTTGATATAGAAATAAAAGACAAAAAGGGAGTAGAAAACCTTGTCGCCGATCATCTATCGAGACTTGAAGATGAGAACGGTCCTATAGGTGAAACTATCGGTATTCGAGATGATTTCCCTGATGAACATCTCTATCAAATGAAAAGCGTCATGTCACCATGGTATGCAGATATTGCTAATTATCTTGCAGCCAATATTGTTCCGGAAGGATTAAATTTCTACCAAAAGAAGAAATTTTTCTTCAACATTAAACAGTATTTTTGGGAAGATCCTTTTTTGTTCAAAACTTGTGGTGACGGGATAATTAGGAGATGCGTTGGTGAAAATGAATTTGAATCCATAATGTCGGAATGCCATTCTAGCTCTTATGGAGGACATAATGGAGCTAACAAGACAGCAGCTAGAATATTTGAATGTGGTTTCTTTTGGCCTACAATGTTTAAAGACGTTCGTTCATTTATTACTCGTTGTGATAAGTGCCAAAGAACATGAGATCTAGGAAGAAAAGATGAGATGCCCCTCATAACCATATTAGAAGTTGAAGTCTTCGATATGTGGGGAATAGATTTCATGGGACCTTTTCCTCCTTCTAATGGTAAAACTTACATATTAGTCGCCGTAGATTATGTTTCAAAGTGGGTTGAAGCAATTGCAACCCCGACGAACGATTCTAAAGTTGTCGTTAATTTTCTTGACAATATATTTTGTAGATTTGGTTGTCCAAGAGTCATCGTTAGTGATGGCGGTACTCATTTTATAAACCGAAGTTTTGAAACACTTATGAAAAAATATGGATTACGCCACCGCGTATCAACGCCATACCATCCTCAGTCAAATGGTCAGGCGGAGATATCAAATAGAGAACTCAAATGGATTCTAGAAAAAACAGTTTCATCCTCAAGAAAAGATTGGTCTTGTAAACTAAATAATGCGTTATGGGCATACCGTACTGCATTTAGAACACCAATAGGAATGACTCCATACCGCTTAGTGTATGGGAAGGCATGTCATTTGCCAGTCGAATTAGAACATAAAGCCTTTTGGGCTATTAGGGAACTTAACTTTGATTTACGCAAAGCAGGTAAGAAACGTTTGCTCGACTTAAATGAGTTAGATGAGTTACGCCATCTATCTTACGAAAATGCAAAGATTTATAAAGAAAAAGTGAAAAAATGGCACGATGCCAAAATTAAAGTCAAACACTTTAATGTTGGGGATAAAGTGCTGTTATTTAATTCATAACTTCGTTTATTTCCAGGAAAACTTAAGTCCAGATGGATAGGACCATATTTAGTCGTCAAAACATTCGATTATGGTTCTTTAGAACTGGAAGGTCCTAACGGAATTCGTTTCAAAGTTAATGGTAATCGATGTAAAATCTATTACGAAAATATTTCACAAATAGGAATTCCGTTCGTGACAAGATTATCTGACGTATAAATCACTCAGTTTTTCTCACACAGTTAATTTTGTTTTATTTCTTTTTATATTTTTGTTCATTTTATTTTATTTTTATTTTATTTTATTTTTATTTTATTATTTCTTTTTATAATTTTGTTCATTTTATTTTATTTTTATTTTTCCAAATGCCAATTTTTGTGATTAGATGACTTTATGTTATGATTTAAATGCATAAAATATGTTTATTTCATGATTTTAGATTTATTTTTAGGAAATTTAAATGAAATTGTAGTTTCTGGTAATTCTCTGCCGAGAATTTGGAATTCTCTGCCGAGAATTCTATTTATCAGATTTGTCCAAATAGGTTAGATTTTCTCTGAACTTATCGAGAATAATAAATTCTCCACCGTGAATCAGGACATGGCTGACGACGCTTGATTTCCGCAAGGAAATCAGCGTGTCGTGACCGCGAATTTGGAATTCTCGGTCGCGACACGCGTTTTTCCTGCACATTTAGGTCTGAATCATCCTAAACCTTTCGACGAACCTTTTGACAAACGAAACCTTAAGTTTCTTCGTTCCCGAAAGGTGTAATTTTATACCTTTTCATGATTAAAACAACACCTCTTTTCATCTAAAATCTTATAAATTAGTCTTAGAGGATTCAAGTTCTGTTACAATTCTTTTCATCTTTGTCAGATTTCTGATTTCTTCAAAACACCATTTTTCATTAAGTAATAGAAACTTTGTTTCCTTCAAATCAACACCATGCCTACCAAATACAAACCTCCAAGGCACAATGCTGCCTCAAGCAACAAACGCCCAGACTTATCCAAGCGTTATGGGGCGCCTTTTCCTATCTTCAATCATGATGAAGGTAGGCGTTACTGGAATCTCCGTTACAAATTCTTCACCGGAATGTTGTATATGGATGAATTTCTTAACAACCAACTAGGCATTACTGATGACATGAGCCGTTATTTGGAACGCCTAGGGTGGACAAAATTCGCCAAAATGCGATTTCCAATAATAGGTGACTAGATACTCGAATTCTTTTGTACCGTTCGTTTCACTAACAAACGACGGGTACGTCTCAGTTTTCGTCGAGATGGTGAAATCTTCACTTTCGGCTATCCCGGGTTGCATGCTTGGTTTGGTTTTCCCCCGAGGGATACGATCAAACGTCATCCTGGAAGAGACATGACATCCACGGATGTTTGGAGAATGCTCACCGGTTTCTGGCGATTCAATTCAAAACTCGCCTATAATCACTCCTTTCGCTCCAACTCCATGCTGTATTTGCACAAATTCCTGTGTCACAGTTTATTCGGTCACACATATCTTTATGTTCTTGGAGATATATTTCAGGGAAATGCAGTAGATTCTTCAAAAATTCTGATGGAGGGTCTTGTCACCGCTTCTCGATCCAAGGATAAAAAGATTGGGTTCGGCAATATAATCTGTGGAATAATTCTCGGTACCAAGGGTACCATTGATGTTCCCTAGAGTGATGATGAATTCTCCCGACGATAGACTATGAATTTCTCGAGCACGAAGGACTTGTGAAACGTGTCTTTCGAGCAGGGCCTCACTTTCTGTCTGCACCGGAACGTGAAACTTTCGTGCAGTTTCAAATTGGTCGTATTAAGGCTAGAAATATCCCGCTTGATAGGGATGAGTATATAGAATAGTTTAGGTTTATAATTTTTCTTTTTGTAAATATTTGTGTATTTTGTATTATTTAGTTTCATTCTTTGTTTTTATATTTTGTTTTATTCAATAAAGATCTATTTCATTTTAGTTCATTTATTAATTTTATAAAGGTTGGATATATGTTTGTTCTGTTTCTTATATAATCATGGTTAAATCTATATAAAATCTATAATATTGAACAATCATGGTTTTCTTAATTAACACATATTCACACTTAATCCAATTTCACAAACTTCATTCATTGAGTTTAAAACATTACTTCATTCAATTGATTAAATTCATATTATTAATGTATATTTATATGCACTTATTATGCATTTAATATGATTCTCTTAACTTATATGCATAAATGAACATTTAAGTTTCATTAATTCTTCATAAACCAATTTATTACACTTTAATTCAATTTATTAAGGTTAAACCTTTGGTTTTCCTTGCAATTTATGTCATTTATTTTAGTTTTTAAGTGCAGGGACACTTTATATTAAGTTCAGGAACCATTCCATCAACAAAATTGCACAAACCAAGTCAATAAGCATCCAAATAGGCCATTTTGACTAATTCTCTACCGAGAATTAATAATTCTCGGTATGAGCAGCAAAAACGGACGAATTTCAGGAGAAAAATTCCCTGAAAATCGCGTGTCGCGGCCGCGGCTTTGCTATTCGCGGTCGCGACACACGTGATAAATGCCCTTTTTATTCCGATTTTGACACAATTTTTGCCTATTCCTATTCTACCTATACATCTACCTAATCACCCTATATAAACCTACTTCTTACACAAACCTCACATCACCTCTATTTTTACCCAATCCCTTACTCCAAACTCTTCCCCAAAAACCTACTTTTACTCTTCCCAATTTATTCACTCCAATTTCTATCCTCTTTTCCATTCAATCACTTCCAATTACAACTCCCAAACTCATCTTCAAGCTTTACTCTTTCTCTCAATTCCTTTTTCTTCTTCTTTTTCTTCTCAAACCCTAAACACCATTACCATGGTAAGAACTAAGCGTGTTGGTAACAAGCCCGCTGTTACGGAAGCTAATCGCCTTCGGGTTCAATGTGGAGCTTATTTCGACATCGCTTCGGAGGAGGAAGCCGCTCGTTTCAAACATTTTTCACAAGCCGATCGCCAATTCGTGGATATGCACTTCCTAGACTTCCATTCGGTAAGAGCATTGAATTTCTCTACTAGGATTGATGCTTTTATTGAGGCGTTGGGTTGGCAAGAATTCGTTAATATGCGTTTTCCGCGTATTAATGAGTATGTGGTGGAATTTTTGGTCACTTTGACCATGAACAAGAAGAAAACCTCAATCTCTTTTAGGAATAATGGTACCACATACACCATTGATTATGAAGCAATGGGAAACATGTTTGGTTTCCCTACTTCTGATTTTTATGATAAGACTAAGGATTTTGATAATGCTGCTGTTTGGCAAACTCTTTCGGACCAAGACTATTTTAATTCCAAAAACACTTCAAGCAAGTTGATTAAGGACAATTGTGTGTTCCTCTTTCACAAATTTTTGAGTTTCTCCTTGTTTGGGCGTGTTGAGAGTTCAAAGGTTCAGGTTCGGGATTTGTATGTTTTGGATAGTTTGTTTAAAGGCTTGAGGATTGATAGCATTGGTATTCTGTTCGATAATTTGTTCCGTGCTTCGAGGGCTACTACCATTCAGATCCCTCTTTGTAATTTTATCACCGCTATTGTGTTGGGAGCTCGAGGTGAATTGGCTAATTTTGACATGTCCACCTACCGTGGGTATGTTCCCCTTTTGGATATCTCGGCTCTTGAGCGGGCTCATTTATTGCTTCCGCAAGGTCCCCCCGTCTTTATTTCGTATGCCTCCCGTATTGCCCACCTTCATGGCACTATGGGTGGTGGCGCTTCAAGTTCTCAATTTGCAGGTACCGAAGGCGGCGGAGAGGCGGAAGGAGAGGAAGATGAACCCCAAGCTCAACCACAACCCCAAGCACCTCAAGCGGATGATCCGGTGGATTTGCGGAGGATTTTAAACCAAATCAATTCCAACAATCGTCAAATGAACTTAAGAATTAATGATTTGGTCGAACACAACATGGTGATGAATGACAACCTCAACCTTTTGAGGCGTGAGCATAGATCGACTCGGCATCGGATGCTTTCCTTTTTCTGACGCCGCAATGTGGAGACTTCACCTACACCTCCGGATTCCCCGCCTCAAGCATAGGTTGTTTTCTTTCATTTTATTCTTATCTTGTTATAATTTGGTACAATTTTAATTTTCCTATGTTTGGTACAATTTTCCATTTTAATTTTATGTTGAATATTTCATTTGCTACAATTTCAATCTTTGTTTCGTATGCTTTATTTCGTGTTTAATTTTTATATTTTCTCCATTTTTGCACCAATGAGGACATGGTCCAATTTAAGTGTGGCAGGAGATATACATATATCATTTCCACATATACGAATAAATGCAACGAAAATATTATTTTGCAAAACGAATAAATGCAACGAATAATTTTTTATGCAAATGCAACATATATTGCAACACATTTTATTTTCACACTATTTTTTATAAACTTGACATTTTTCATATGTTCATAAATTAACCATAAGTTAATATGATTATTTGTTTAGGTTATCATTATCGTTAGAAAAAATATTTCTATACGTATACGGGTAATATTTTTCAAATTTTTTACAAATCTCCGATACGATTTTAAGTAAATTGTCTCGGGTGAATGTATTTTAATTAAATAAATTCTTTATTTTCAATCTCTATTTTATATCATGCAAATCATGATACAATAAATCTTATTTTAAGTTTTCAATTAGGTTTATAGGCATTAAATTGAACTAACAATTTTTAACTCGGTTTGATTTCGTCTTACATTAACACCAATTGAAGTTTTTAAGGAAACTTTAGCCATAATACATGTTGAATTTTAAGTCAATATAGGATGAATGTGCTATCTTTCTTTTTCCCAATTTAAATTTTATAATTCATATTAATTAATCAATTAGTTGAATTCTTAACTTTTGGCCACGATTGAGACCAACCTTATCACAATCGAGGTATGAAAGGGAAGAATAATTAAGTACCGTTTACTTTTGGCCACGGTTGCGACCACCCTTATCACAATCGAGGTATGAAAGGAACGTTAAAAGCAAAAAAAAAGCGTGTATAAGTTTAAAGTAACGATTGCGTCCACCCATGGCATGATCGGTACCTCTTAAGCAAACACAAAGCAATAAAATACGTATAAGGTTACGATCAAGACCACCCTTATCTCGGGCGTAACCAAGCAAATTAGATTAACCCAAGTACTATTAAATTTAATATATCTCACATATTAGTTTAGGTTTGGGAAAGGAAATTTTGTGCTTTGAAATGCCTTGAGATGAAAGACTCAATAACATGCGTGCTTATATCGTCCCGAATGCTTCAATTCAAAATTGGAAATACAAGACGAGTGATATATCGTATATTGTACTAAGTTAGTTTGATATTTTGCGTATAAATTTGCCATGCGAAGCTAGTCTTTTTGGCTTAACTAATTCAAAAGGTAATACAGAGATATATGTTTTGTTTTCATAAAGAGATTAGTTAAAGAATAAATTCAGAGAAATTTTGCTCGGGACTAGCAAAAGATTAAGTGTGGAGATTTGTTAAGCCCAAAATATACCTAAAATATCATCGATAATTACATCAATATTGCTACAAGTTTATGCTATTTATAACTGTTTAGAAAGCTTTTACTCTCGAATATGTTTCTTTCTTGTAAGGTGCATAAATATTTGGTAAAATCCAAATAGGAACGAAAAGAGCTCGAAAACAGAAGAAAAACCCTACAAAAGGAGTCGAATACGACAAAAATTAATAAACACCAAATCGAGGACGCGAACGAAAGCCAAAGAGGTGAAAAACGTTCCGTGCCGCGACCGCGGCCCCTGATGCGCCTTCCGTAAAGAAGACTCACTAAGGGATAAGTGTACCCCATCGTTATCAAGTAATAAAATTCTGGAAAGTCCAGGTATCGTCCACAGGATTTATTTCTGCAAGTATCGAGTTACTTGGTTTCAGGTGTTATCTAGGCTTAGGGGGTTTTGAGTTGGTTTTTCTTAAGTTAATCTACTCCTATGTTGGATTATACTACTCCTAGCTAAGTTATCTGATTCTAACTAAGTTATTCTACGCCTAATTAAGTTACTCTACCCCTAATTAAGTTAAACTACTCCTAAGTGATCTTTTACCAATGCAATTATCCGAAGGAACATGAAGGGATACGGTGATAAATGAAAATAGATTGTTTAAGCAATTGAATTAAAACCTAAGTCACTTGTGTCCGAGGCGATTAACCCGACCTATCCTCCTAAAGTCCCTAGTTCGTGATTCCCTTGTAAGGCCGAAACTAGCTCTAAGGCTCAGCAATTTGGGCTTAATCTTCTATAGGGTCGTCAATCCTATAGGCACTGACTAGGTCAGATTCAGCTCGCAATATGTGCCAACTTGATTTTGGGATTATCGAATGAGTTAAACCAATCAGACAAAGCGTAAGACAAAGATTAAAGCATTAAAACAATTGAATGAACAAAAACTATAATATATATCAAAGATGAAAGTATTGTCACGAAGTTACAATGAGCCTAGGATTCATAACATGTATCAGAGGTTAGACAGAATGTCAAAGAAGAAAAATCCCTTTCAGGGAACCTGTCTACCAATGCAGGCGTCTTCCTAGGACTTAAGGATGGAGCTTGAGCAATCCTCGGTGAGCGAAGCTTCGAAGGTGTCTTCAATGGAGGTTTGAAGGATATGGAGGAGGTGGAGAGGATTTCTCAAGATGAAAAGCTAGGAAAATTACAAAAGATAAAAGATGCCTAATTACATTGGAAAAATCCTATTTATAGGCGTGGCTCGGGCCCTTTTCTTGACCTATTTCGTGTCCTTATGCAGGTAGGAAGTCATGGGGTCCATCGTGGCGTCGTGGGGGCGGAATTGGTCTTTTTGACCAATTCCCGCAGGTCTGCTCGCCGAGCAGGGCGAGCTGCTCGGCGAGCAGGCACTGCTCATCGCGAGTAGGAGCAGTGCCTGGACGGTGCCTGGGCAGTGCCTAGGCGGTGCCTGGGCGGTGCCTGGGCAGTGCCTGGGCCGCTCGCCGAGCAGCGCCGGGGCTGCTCGCCGAGCAGCGCCCGGGCTGCGCGCCGAGCAGCGCCTGGGTTGCTCACCGATGCTCAATTCACCGAGCGACTGCCGGGGGTCCCCGAGACACGATTTTTGCCTGAAATTGATCATGTTTTAACCTGCACACGCACATAAACTCCAAACAACATTAGTCCAAAGGCTAAATTGACCCGCCAATCGCTTATTTGAGCAAACGCTTCGTTTGGTGCGACTTTTGACGGATCAATTAGCTTCAAAAGATAAGGAATTATAATATGCATGCCATTTTGGCCGTATTTGCCTAAATTGATCATAAAACGAGCCTAAACAACGAAAAGTAAATAAAACATTTCCAATTTCTAACTAACTCACACAAAAGCATTTAAATGCGAGAATTGCTCGCTTATTAACTAAATAACGCTAAAAACCGTTCTAAAACCGTACCCAAAGATAGGGGTTTTTGACCCCTATCAAACCTCCTCGCACTTGTCCCCAAGTAAACTAAAAAACTAAACCCGCAATCACAAGCAAGCTAGAAAACCTCCCGGTTTGACTAGGTGCTTGACACAATTTCGAGCATCTGTAATTACATGCATTCGGAAATACAAAGTAGAGACACGATATCCAAAAGCCGCATTTCAATTATCATAGGTCATATGTTTTAAGAAAAAGGACACATGTTCAATTAAACGAGCTTGAGGGGATCGATAAGTAAAACACCTCACCATAGGTAGTTCACTCATTTCACACAATTTTGGTGGCTAAAGTGTTTACTCTCGGCTTATGTTCTTGCTTAGGATTACGTTGATTTTGCACGTTCATCCGAGTTCCTCTACTATGCTATATGACTCCGATGATATCAAAAACAACCTTGAATTGGGGTTGTAATGTGGTTAGAGGGTTAAAGGTACAACAAGGGTTAATAGTTCTAGCGCTAGAAAAACAAAGTTCAAATGGGTTTAGCAAATATGAAGTGACTGAGCTTTTTATTCATTCATTATTCTCTTTTTAGGACGTTTTCTTGAGACGTTTTGATTTTAAGAACTGGGGAATGAAGTTCTCCCCTTTTTGTTCATCTCTTTTCTTTTCTTTTTCTGTTTTTCTCTTTTTTTTTTCTTTTTCCCTCTTTTTTTTCTTTTTGGGATAGTGATGCTCATTCACTTTTTAGCCTTTTGGCTTGCTACTATGATGCCATAAACAAAGATAAAGCGCTAGAACGACAAAGGCTCGATGTGAGCTTTGCAAAAACTTAGGGTTAAGTAGCAAACCAAATGATGGTTTGCAAAAATTGGGTTAGAACGAAAGAAAAATCTATAAACTACAAAAATATAGGCTCAAAGGGGCTTCCTAGAGTGGATGAAAAAGAGAAAATAAGGTAAAGAAAATGGTTAATTCTAATGAGGCTGATTCATCGTTTATCATCTCAAATCATTGCATGTAGGTTCAACACAGTATTAGGTGCAAAATCTGTAATCTTTCCACAAGTCAAAGCATTCACACAAAAATGTCAAGAAAAAGAGCTTTTTTATGTTCGCTCTTAGGCTCAAATTCAACTCACAATTCTTTGGGTTTCAATTTTGTGTTTACTAGTTCACCCCAAACTCAAGTTTAATATCACATGCCTTCAATTCTTAACTTATCTACCTAAGTAATGATTTTAGCATTTCTTCAAAAGTAGGGTCTAAATGCAAACTTTAGCTCATGCTTTTACAGATACAAGGATTGTGTCCTACACCTAAACTAGTTGTCATGCAATCTTAGATTCGGTTCTCAGCCCTCAAGGACAAATAACGAAGTTTAGATTCGAAGGAGGTTCACGGTTTTAGATCCTAAATATGCAAAAACATAAATAAAACCCGAAAACGCTAAACTAAACTAGACACGACGCAACAAAAATTTTAAAAAAATTATACAATTTTTGTAAGTTTGTCTACCCCTCCTCCTCACACTAAAAATATGCAATAAGTTCCAACATTGCATCACAAACCATAAAGTACAAGTGCAAAAAGTTAGGGTGGAGAAGACAACTTACTGATTTTATCGCAATCGCAAAAAATTTGATGATTTGCGGTGCCAATTTTTTTTTATTTATTTATTTCAGCTCCGTTCGGGAAAAAAATCTCGAACCGTTGCTTATCTCGGCCGAGCAGCGGGCTGGGCGGCAGTGCCCAGCGGCGGGCTGGGCGCAGTGCCCGGCGGTGGGCTGGGCGAAGGTGCCCAGCTCGCCCGAGCTGGGCCTCTTGGGGCCAATTTTTTTTTTTTTTAATTTTATTTTAAACCTGAACACTTAAAAAAAATAAAATAAAATAAAATAAAAGAAAACTAAACAACTAAACTAAAATATCAATGTATAATATAAATAAAATAAACCTGAAAAGTTTTATTAAAACTTGGGTTGCCTCCCAAGAAGCGCTACGTTATAGTCGGTGAGCTCGACATAGAATTCCCACCTAGGTGTATGCTTCTACTCACGTTAGGAACTCGAACTCCTTAACAAATAACCCGTACCTACAAAATGGATTAAGAGCCTCAAATAAGTTTAATGAAAGTAGGAGGCCGAATTTAAACATATTATGAAAAATTTTGGTTTGCTCCCTTTTGGATTCTCTTGGTAGGTCGAAGAGAATGAAAACTTCTGAACAAGGAGTAAATCCAAACTTTTCTAACTTTTGAGGAAAAGGTAGTTGATATACACAAGCTTCGATTTGATCATTTATTTCTATCACATGATTTAGAATTTCAGATTTTGAACCGGGATTGCTTACCGCTTCCGGTTCTTCACTTACCTTGAGTGATGCATGTGACAGTGGACTTGGTTCTACCTTTTCGTCATTCCTCAAAGAGATGGCTTGAGCTGATTCCCTTTGTGGGATTTCTATGTTTTCCTTTATGCTTGGGAGGGCATCTCGGGAGTGCTCTTGCATCTCATGGTTTATTTGAGCCAATTGGTTGCTCAAGTCCTTGCAAACCTCCTCATTGATTGTAAGTCGGGCTGATATTCCTTTCAAAAGGGACAGCACCTCATCTCGTGAGCTAGAGGGTTGTGGAGGAACTTGGCTTGCTTGTTCGTAAGGGAACATTCCCATTTCGTTTTCCCTGTGCTTATTAACAAACCTATTTGGAGGCCTCAACATGTTAGGGTCCCCGTAGGAAAGATTTGAGTGTTAAGGTCTCCTCCAATCACTACCATAAAAGCTGTAAGAATTGGGGTTAGAATTATACCTTTGGTGATTACCCACAAAACTTACACTTTCATTGGTGTTGAGGCTCAGTTTCGCCATCAAGATATCCATTTTCTCATTTAAGTCGGCCATAGAGGGATTGGGAGCCTCATTCTCCAGGGCATGAATGTATTGTCTTGATTGGATAGTAAACTTTTGAGCTTGCCACTCGACTTTTTCTTGCCAATTCATTGATCAGAGAATGCTGAGAAAAAGTGAAGTTCTAGTACAAAAGTTGATAAGTAACAGTATACAGATATGAACAAGTATAGAAAAGTATAAAGAAATTATATATTAACAAGTATAAACGATATAAACAAAGATATTCACAAAGGAATGCCTAAACTAACAAATCAACCTTTGGTTCGATATTGCAGAAGAAATAAATCCCCGACAACGGCGCCAAAAACTTGATGTGCCTTCCGTAAAGAAGACTCACTAAGGGATAAGTGTACCCTGTCGTTATCAAGTAATAAAATTCTGGAAAGTCCAGGTATCGTCCACATGATTTATTTCTGCAATTATCGAGTTACTTGGTTTCAGGTGTTATCTAGGCTTAGGGGGTTTTGAGTTGGTTTTTCTTAAGTTAATCTACTCCTAGGTTGGATTATACTACTCCTAGCTAAGTTATCTGATTCTAACTAAGTTATTCTACGCCTAATTAAGTTACTCTACCCCTAATTAAGTTAAAATACTCCTAAGTGATCTTTTACCAATGCAATTATCCGAAGGAACATGAAGGGATACGGTGATAAATGAAAATAGATTGTTTAAGCAATTGAATTAAAACCTAAGTCACTTGTGTCCGAGGCGATTAACCCGACCTATCCTCCTAAAGTCCCTAGTTCGTGATTCCCTTGTAAGGCCGAAACTAGCTCTAAGGCTCAGCAATTTGGGCTTAATCTTCTATAGGGTCGTCAATCCTATAGGCACTGACTAGGTCAGATTCAGCTCGCAATATGTGCCAACTTGATTTTGGGATTATCGAATGAGTTAAACCAATCAGACAAAGCGTAAGACAAAGATTAAAGCATTAAAACAATTGAATGAACAAAAACTATAATATATATCAAAGATGAAAGTATTGTCACGAAGTTACAATGAGCCTAGGATTCATAACATGTATCAGAGGCTAGACAGAATGTAAAAGAAGAAAAATCCCTTTTAGGGAACCTGTCTACCAATACAGGCGTCTTCCTAGGACTTAAGGATGGAGCTTGAGCAATCCTCGGTGAGCGGAGCTTCGGAGGTGTCTTCAATGGAGGTTTGAAGGATATGGAGGAGGTGGAGAGGATTTCTCAAGATGAAAAGCTAGGAAAATTACAAAAGATAAAAGATGCCTAATTACATTGGAAAAATCCTATTTATAGGCGTGGCTCGGGCCCTTTTCTTGACCTATTTTGTGCCCTTATGCAGGTAGGAAGTCGTGGGGTCCATCGTGGCGTCGTGGGGGCGGAATTGGTCTTTTTGACCAATTCCCGCAGGTCTGCTCGCCGAGCAGGCACAGCCTGCTCGGCGAGCACGAGCAGTGCCTGGGCAGCTCGCCGAGCAGCGTCTGGGCCGCTCGCCGAGCAGCGCGCCGAGCAGCGCCTGGGCTGCTCACCGATGCTCAATTCGCCGAGCGACTATCGGGGGTCCCCGAGACACGATTTTTGCCTGAAATTGATCATGTTTTAACTTGCAAACGCACATAAACTCCAAACAACATTAGTCCAAAGGCTAAATTGACCCACCAATCGCTTATTTGAGCAAACGCTTCGTTTGGTGCGACTTTTGACGGATCAATTAGCTTCAAAAGATAACGGAATTATAATATGCATGCCATTTTGGCCGTATTTGCCTAAATTGATCATAAAACGAGCCTAAAGAACGAAAAGTAAATAAAACATTTCCAATTTCTAACTAACTCACACAAAAGCATTTAAATGCGAGAATTGCTCGCTTATTAACTAAACAACGCTAAAAACCGTTATAAAACCGTACCCAAAGATAGGGGTTTTTGACCCCTATCAGCCCCCACATTCTCGGTCGCGACACGCGTTCCTCAGCTTCTCCTTCCCTTCGTTTGAAGACCAATTGATGCTCCCCCATTCTCGGTACGAGCAGGAGTCTGTAGAAGCCTAGTTGCACACTTTCGTTTTCGACGAAACATGATCGTTCGGGTGGATAAAGACGTCCTTTCGCAACGGATACAATCCTTCACAACGGACACGACACTTCAATCAAGACTCTTCAACATCTATAAATAAAGAGTTGATGGAGAGTTGAAGATATGTAGAAGAAAGAGATTAGTATAGAATATATGCAGAAATTCCGAGTCAAGTGATTCAGAAGTTAGATTTCGATTCTGTAAAAGAGCAATATGCTGTACACACATTGTTTATTCAATAATAACAAGTTTAGTAGCGTTTAGACATTGTTCCAGTTTAGTTTTCATTTTGGTAGTAGACCGACCCAGTCTCTATTACGAAGATTCAACGAGAAGATTGAGTAGAGGATCCGCCCCGGAGCTGACAAACTCTAACGAAACCCAAGGAAAGGATTGACAACCCGTTCACTTGCAAGCCGTCGAATGTTTCCATGCTCCATGTTCTCTGTAAACTTGTATCAATTTATATTTCATCTAATAAAGTCTGTTCTATTCGATAGATTTTTATGCAGCACTTTGGTAAAGGATCCGAAGTGGATGTTGGTGTTTTTATTAAAACGTATTTAATTCAAAATCTTTACAAGGAAACTTTGTTGAACACTTAGGCAAATTATTATCTCGAAAGAGTTTTAATTTGATTAAGGGCAATTATCCCGGATAGGGTTTTGTCATGTTCAAAGCCAAATAATTAGAGGTTCCGTCATTTATTTCATCTTTATAATTCGTACAAAGTTTAAAGTTGTTTTCTTTGCTTAATGCAAACAAATATATTTGTTTACTTTTCTAAAAAGTACTAAACGTTCCTATCTTGCAAATTCATTCTTAAATCAGAGTATTTTCTAACGTTTTCATACTCTAACCTAATTCTCATTCTAGCAATTTCAAAACCAAAACCGATTAATCGATTTTCCATATTATAAACCTTAAAAGTAAATTTAACCGATTATAAATAAGTTTTATTCGAAAAAACGTTCCCTGTGGGATCGATATCTTTTATTACTACAAGCGTATACCGTGCACTTGCGGTAATCGCTCAACAGTGAAATTCAGCTATCACCAAATCCTAATGGAGCCCTCAAATAGAATCAAAACCTCGTTCGTGACTCACCAAGCCACTATTGCTTCAAAGTCATGCCCTTCGGGCTTAAGAACGCAGGTGCAACCTATCAACGGATGATGAATAAAATATTCGCGGAAAGCAAAGGTGATAACTACTTCGTCTATGTAGATGACATGATCATCAAGAGTACCACCGTGGAAAAGCATGCAGATGATATAAGGGAGGTACTGAGCGTACTCCGACATCACAACATCAAACTAAACCCGGAAAAATGTACCTTCGGTGCAACGTATGGAAAGTTCTTGGGATTCATGATTAGCCAGAAAGGAGTGAGCCCAAATCCTGACAAGATTAAGGCCATTCTGGAGATGCAAGCACCACGGAACATCAGGGAAGTGCAACGCCTTAACGGGCGGATCGTAGCCTTGGGCAGGTTTATCTCATGTTCAGCCCGCAGATGCCAACCCTTTTATGAGGTCATCAAGAAGCAAAAGGCGTTCGAGTGGAATGAGGATTATGAGAAGGCCTTCGAAGGAATCAAACGGTTTCTCACAGAACCGCCCTTAATGAATCGGCCCTTGAAAGGTGAGGATCTTTATATGTATGTCTCGGTTACAGATAAAGCTATTTGCACGGTCATGATAAGAGAAGAGGACGACCAGCAGTATCCAATTTATTACGTGAGCAAAGTATTAAAGGATGCTGAAACCAGATACTCCAAGCTTGATAAAATGGCGTTGGCTGTTGTCACGACGGCAATCCGCCTTAGGCCATACTTTCAGGCTCATACTGTCATAGTTCGAATAAACATACCCATGAGGAAGGTATTGCAAAAGCCGGACACTTCAAGCAGATTGATGGAATGGGCAATCCGCCTTGGAGAGTTTGATGTACGATACGAGAGCAGATCAGCCTTGAAGAGTCAAGTCTTGGCAGACTTTGTGAATGAATTCACAAAAGAATGGAGGAATCTCCCCAAATCTCAAGTCGAGGAATGGATGATGTACACAGACGGAGCTTCCTCGGTAGAAGGAGCTGGTATAGGCATCGTAATCACAGGCCCTCAATATATAAAACTAAGGTACACAGCAAAATTGGATTTCATAGCAACCAATAATGCAGCGGAGTACGAGGCCTTAATATTGGGACTACGCCTGCTGAAAGAAATCACTCCCAAGCGGATCGTGATCTATAGTGACTCCAAGTTGATGGTCAACCAGGTGATCAAAAACTACGAGGTAAAAGATGACGTTTTGGCCAAATACGTTGCCGAGGTTAAAAAATTGCTCGATCACCTTGAAGCCAAAGAAACTAAATGGGAGTTGATCCATGTACCTCGCGGTTCAAATACCGAAGCGGATCATCTAGCTAAAATGGCTTCCAGCAAGGAGAACTGGGCGGATCCCCAATGTCCATTCGAAATTAAAGCAGCTCCGGCCTTCGTCTTGGAAGAAGTATCCCTACTCACGACAGTAGAAGGTGATTGGAGGTCAGCCATCCGCCAGTATCTGTTAGATGGAGCACTACCTACGGACAAGGAGGAAGCTCGGCGGATAGTCAGGAAGGCGGCCTATTTCTCTATAATAAATGATTGCCTCTACAGAAAAACTTTTAACCATCCTTGGTTGCAATGCATTTTTCCAGAAGAGGGACAACAGGTTCTCAAGGAGCTGCACGAGGGAACATATGGAGCCCATGAGGCATCCGCCTCCATCTTGAAGAAGTCGAGGTTAGCAGGGTTTTATTGGCCCACAGCGGAACTGGATGCACAGAAACTGGTGGAATCTTGCCATAGTTGTCAGATTCATGCAAATGAATCCAATACCGCCAAACATCTCTAGAGGCCCATCATTGAAGGTCGACCCTTTGCTGTCTGGGGAATTCACATTGTTGGACCATTTCCTCCTACTCGTAGACAAAGGAAGTACGTGGTAATGGCAGTAGACCATTTCACTAAATGGGTAGAGGCTGAAGCTGTCTCCTCCATTAATGCTGAATGCATGGTGGAGTCGTCAAAGATAATATTGTGGGAAGATACAGAATTCCGCACACGATCATCACCGACAATGGAACGCAATTCAATTGTGGTGAGTTCAAAGCTTTCTGTGAAAAATTGGGCATTTTAAACAGATTCGCCTCCGTATATTACCCACAATCCAACGGTGAAGTCACGAATCGGACAATCGTAAAAGGAATAAAGAAAAGACTGGGGGAGCATGATAAGAAATGGGCGGATCAGTTAACAAGCGTCTTATGGGCGTATCGTACTACTCCTCGCACGGCCACAGGCGAAACCCCATTCGCCCTTTCTCATGGCGTGGAAGCTGTAATCCCAGTCGAGATATTGGTTCTGAATGACAGAGTTGCATTCTATTGCGAGGAGGACAACGGTCAGAGATTAAAAGAAAGTCTTGATCAAGTGGAGGATAAGAGAGACAAGGCATATGTGCGTATGGCGGCTTACAAGCAGCGGATCACAGCTTATCATGACAAAAACGCCAGACTTGTAGAATTGAATGTGGGAGATCTCGTGCTCCGCAAAGCCGACAAAATCCAATCAAAAGAAGGGAAGGGCAAGCTAGGGCTCACCTGGACTGGTCCATATCGCATAGTGGACAAGATTGGGTTCGCCACATTTAAAATACAGGACATGGATGGAAATACATTGCCACGCACTTGGAATCTCCAAAATCTCCGCAAGTACTTCGCCAGAAAATAGAATGTAAACAAGGTCTTGAGTACTCTTTTTCCTTTAATAAACTTTTTTCCCATGTGGTTTTTCTTATTAAAGGTTTTAATGAGGCTCACATATAAGACCTGCTTGCTGTACTAAAGCGTATCTCCTATTAATACAAAGCAATTGTTCTATTGTCCATTGCAGCAATATAAATATTCCAGTCTCAAAAAGAGGGGGGGCATCAAACACTCTCCACATTAAAAAGTACTGCTATCTCATAGCTACTTTTTCTCCTCAAAGATAGGAGAACAATCTCATGGGCGGATCCATCTGTAGATGATCCCCATTCGAGATAGAGTTAAAACGTTCCTTGGACGCAAGGTCTTTACACTCTCTTACTCCCTTCCCAAAGAAGGGTTCACAAATCCTACAGGCGGGTCACTTCACCTCAAAGATAGGTAGCAAGTTGATCCCTAAAGGCAGCTTTACTTCCTCTAAAGGAATAAAACAGCTTCAAACCTTCACAAAGGTTCACACAATGGAGTATGGCTAGCTACCTACTCCAAAATGAATCCTAAAAGCCTATATATATATTTCCTTACGCAAACGTAAAGGTAGAATAAATAGCAAACATAAGGATTACAAATTGTACTTAAAGTTTTACAAAAAAATAAAATATCAAGTAACAACAGGAGCATTCTCCTTAATATTCTTCTCGCCAGAAGCACCTGCTTGAGAAGCTTCCTTCTCAGCAGCCCCAGATACGCCCACCAAGGAGACCTCTTTTTCCACGGAAGGTGTTTCCCCAGGAAGAGGGGCGCCATCGGTTATCAGCTCCTCACCTGACTTCGGAGGCACTTCCTCGAGGTCCACTAGCTTGACGTTGGTGGAAGGTTTGCTTTCCTCGATGGGTCCCTTCATCCATTTCCGAACATAGTCACGGAGGTAGTCCTTGATGTCCGAGATTTTGTTAAATTTGAGGACATCCTCTGGGTCCGGAACGGCGAACTGCGGATCTGTAAAGTCGATCTCAGGATACGCCAGCGCGACATACGCCATGATCAGTTCGCCGTAAAAGAAAGCTTGCTCACCAGCCATGTACTCTGCTTCTTCTAAAGCATTCTCATGCTCCTTGGCATCAGCCTCAATCTTCTCATTTAGCTTCTTTATCTCGGCATCCTTAAGGGCCATGGCGGACGTGGCGGATGCAATATTCGTCCTGGCGTCAGCAATTTCTTTCTCCAACCTTTCTATGGTAGCCTTATCCGCCACGCCTTGAAGGAGCTCAGCTTCCATAGCGCGTATGCGAGTATACATCTGTCAAAAGACAAACAGTTTTGTCAAAATGAAATAACAAAGGTACAACTTTTTCTAAAAACAAAGAAATCCATTCTAGCAAGGGGACCTACCGTAAGAAGCTCCGTCTTTCCCCTTTTAGCATGGATTGATCCTGGAATCTGGTTCTGATTCCTCTGTACCTCGCCCAGCTGACCTAGAGCCTCATCTAGGTCATTGATAACAAATTCATTCTCCAAAGATCCCTGGACACCATACTTGGCGGACCAGTATCTGCCTAGGTCAGGCTTCGCCGTCTGCACGAAAATGTAAGGATCAAAACTTAGATTCCAAACATAGCTAACAGATAAGATATAAAGACAACCTACTTGTTCCATCTCCACCACGGGCATGGCGGATCTCATGGCATCCGCCATAAACTTTGGACCACCAGAAGCTGCAGGTTTCCTCCTTTTTAGAGGCGGATCGGCCACTGTCTCTGCCAGACGTTTCCTAGTATCCTTTTGGGGATTCGCCACCTGAGCTTTCTTGCGAGCCTCATCCTCCAACAACTTCCTACGCTTCTCTGCAAGAGCGTGATTGGCCTTAGATAAACCCCTGCCAAAGAAAACAATAAAGTAATCAAGGTTCAAGAAGAAAACAAAGTTACCTTGGTCAAATTGTGTAATCTTCGAGTAAATGAACTTGTCCCCAGCCTTACGAATCAGGGGAATATTGCTCATCATGAAGGCTAAAGCATCCGCATATGTCCAGGCATCCGCCTTGACACTCTTCATGAGCTTCGCCACTACCTCATCGCTATTCGTCAATATACGCATATCGCCCCCCATATGTAAAGGCTTGGGATTCCAGTATGTTGGGAAGCCTAGAGATTCGCCCTCATTTATCTTCACGTAAAAGAATTTTTCGTCCCAGCAATGGACGTTGGACATTTTGCCACTAAACGACGAATACACTCCAAATTTTGCAAAAGTAAGGAAAGACTCAGACTTTCGCTTTGACGGTTTATGAAAGGCTTTGAAGATACGGGGAGTGTACACTACTCCTAAGTTCGAGGCCAGATAGCGATCTAAAGCTATGTCTAACCAGCCATTAGGATGTAATTGGCTAGCCGTAATGTCAAAATAAGCAAGGATGTCCGCCATCATTTTGGGAAGAGGCAGTCGAAATCCTCTTTCTACGTGACTAAAGTACACTGTCAAGAATCCGCTTGGCAGACAGGCGGGTCGTTGATGAGCCTCCGCCAATTGGGTCTCGTAGTTATTTATCCATGGGAATCTACTCGCCAGATCCGCTAGATCCACGGCACTCATACGAGACGAAGTGGACTCCGCTCGAGGTTTCTTTTTCCTAGGTAGGGTAGAAGAAGAGCCATCCTCCCAGAAAAATCGCCTAAGATCTACGGCCGGAGCAATTCCGGTGATTGGAGTTGAGAGGTTTTGACTACTACTACCTAAACGAGTTCGACCGTGATTACACGCCGAGTCAAGCAACTCAGCTAAATCGGAGTTAACCGTACCTTCGGAGGAAATAAAATTTTCCGACGAAGAAGAGGTCCAGCTAAATACAACCTCGGAAGGAGAGGTCAAGTTAAAAAGTTCAGAGGTTGACCCGGAGGATGAAGAAGAGCTTCTAAACATTCAAAAAACACAATATACAGAACGAAAAGATGAACTTACATGAAGAGTAGAAGATTAAAAGATTCTGGAAAACTCTGAAGAAGCTCTGCACAGAAGACGCGAAAGAAAATGGAGAAGAAGAACGAATGAGGAAGAAAGAGAAAAGGGAAAAAGAAGAAGGCGTCTTCTCTCTCCTTGGGCGATGCGCCTGCTACACGTGTCACTCCATAATTGGCATCGAACAGAGTGCTCATTAATGCAAGTAATCATGACGGCTCGCAAAGAAGCTCAAAAGCCCTAAAGGACTTTAAAGGAACTTTGGGGGGGCTTCTGATAACATTGTGATATTATCCCAAGGATCAAAAGGGATATTTGCTTAAAGAACGCCACGTGTTGGTCGCCTGGTACAGGAATTCCACGGCGTATCGAAGTAAAGAGATCCGACGGGCGGATCACCTAGGACTCACCAAGAGAGACCCGCGGGCGAACCTGTGAGGCGAATCTCCATAGGCTCTCAATCCGCCATGAGAACGGCTGAGCCGACCTTGTAATAAAGACCATTAATGAGCTATCAATTAGCTAACCGCCAACTTAAGGGTAACCAGTAACCTCCATTAATGGGGCATTAATGGAGACTTTCTAGTTACTGGAAGTTACCACTTTATGACTATATATAGCCCACATCTCTGGCTATCAAAGTACACATTCACTTACCCTTTGTCAATTCAGTTTGCTCTCTTGTTCTTCCTTACTGACTTTGGCATCGGAGCTTCCCCCCGTCGAACCCAACGACGTCCCCACAGGGACGGAAGCTGATCAGAATTTCTCCACTAGTCATCAAGATGTTACCGCGTAGAGTGCTTCATCGGGAAAGGTCTCGTTAATCTCAATAGTTTCCGGAGATTCGTCTTGCTCGCCTTGTAAGCGAGAGAGATGGTCGACCACAACATTCTCTACTCCTTTTTTTATCTTTGATCTCGATGTCGAATTCTTGTAGGAGTAGGATCCACCGTATCAAGCGTGGTTTGGCGTCCTGCTTAGTCATCAAGTACTTGAGAGCTGCGTGGTCAGTGTATATGATAATTTTGGATAACACAAGATATGATCTAAATTTATCGAAAGCAAAAACAACGGCAAGCATCTCCTTTTCCGTGATAGAATAGTTTTGTTGGGCCTCATTGAGTGTTTTGCTCGCATAATAGATAGGGCGAAAGAGTTTATCCACCCATTGGCCCAAACAAGCACCTACAGCCAAATCACTCGCATCACACATTAGTTCAAATGGGAGGTTCCAATCGGGTTTCACCATGATAGGTGCATTAACTAGTTTTTCCTTTAGCGTATTAAATGCAAGTAAACATTCGGGGGAAAAACTAAATTCCGCATCCTTTGCAAGGAGTTGGGTCAAGGGGGTTGCTATCTTAGAGAAATCCTTGATGAATCGTCTATAGAACCCCACATGACCCAAGAAACTCCGAATTCCCTTAACGTTGATTGGTGGAGGTAGTTTTTCAATTACCTCAATCTTGGCCGGATCGACCTCGATCCCCTCCCCGGACACCTTGTGTCCCAAAACAATGCAATCTTGAACCATAAATTGACATTTTTCCCAACTAAGCGCAAGGTTAGTGTCTTCACAACATTGGAGGACTTTATCAAGATTACCTAAACAAATCTCAAAGGACGACCCAAAAATAAAAAAAATCGTCCATGAAGACTTCCATGAAATCCTCAATCATTTCGGAGAATATAGCCGTCATGCACCTTTGAAAGGTGGCAGGGGCGTTACAAAGCCCAAACGGCATCCGCCTATATGCAAATGTCCCATACGGACAAGTGAATGTCGTCTTTTCTTGATCCGAAGGATCGACGAGAATTTGCATATAACCGGATAAGCCATCGAGGGTGCAAAAGAATTTATGACCCGCCATTCTTTCCAACATTTGGTCGATGAACGACAAGGAAAAATGATCTTTTCGGGTGGCTTCGTTAAGTTTCCTATAATCAATGCATACTCGCCACCCGGTTACTTTCCGTGTGGGGATTAATTCCCCTTGATCATTTTCCGTCACCGTAGTGCCCCCCTTTTTGGAGATAGGGAAGATTATACCTGCGTCGAGGAGTTTGATTACCTCGGTCTTCACTACCTCTTTCATATTGGGGTTAAGTCGCCGTTGTGGCTGCATGGAGGGCTTGACTTTATCCTCCATAAAGATGCGGTGTGTGCAAATGGTGGGGCTAATCCCTTTAATGTCGTGAATAGTCCACCCAAATATGCCCTTGTGTTTTTGTAACACCGCAATTAATGCTTCCTCCATTTCCGCTGTCAAAAGCGAAGAAATAACAACCGGTAAGAAATTGGGAGGTTGTAAAAATATGTATTTTAAATTAGGAGGCAAGGGTTTAAGTTCCAAAGTTGGAGGTTCCTCAAGAGAGGTCTTCGACTTTGCTTTGCTATCCCGGTCTAAACCCTCGAACCGGCTCCTTGCCAACAGACATTGTTCTATTTCAGAGGAGTATTCAAATGGCTTGTTCAATGGCTCCTCATCCAAATGCTCAATACCGTCTAATTCCGAAGAGGTTCTCGCAGAAGACCTATCACAAAAATCCTCAACAAAAAGATCAATAGAGTCTATGGAATTTAAAAAATTGCAATCCTCCATGGTGTTAGACGGGAATTTCATGGAGTTGTACACGTTAAACTCTACCTCTTTGTATTGCAACCGTAGGATAAGTTTACCTTCGTGGACGTCAATGAGAGTCCTACCTGTTGCAAGAAATGGTCGTCCTAGGAGGATTGGTACAGTATCGTCTTCCGCCATATCAAGCACTACAAAATCGGCGGGGAAAATGAACTTGTCCACTTTCACTAAGACATCCTCCACAACCCCTTTTGGATGGGCAATGGATCTATCGGCTAGCTGGAGCGTCATATTGGTAGGCTTTGGTTCTCCCAACCCGAGCTTCCTAAACACAGATAAAGGCATTAGATTGATGCTAGCACCCAAATCACATAAAGCTCTCCTAAACTCAACATTACCAATCGTGCAAGGGATAGAAAAACTACCTAAATCCTTGAGTTTAGGTGGGAGTTTGTTCGTTATAATCGTGGAGCATTCCTCCGTGAGCGCTACCGTCTCATTATAATCCAACTTCCTCTTTTTGGCGAGGATTTCTTTAAGAAACTTCGCATATGTAGGCATTTGTTCCAATGCTTCTGCAAGTGGAATGTTAATGTGAAGTTTCTTAAAAATTTCCAAAAACTTGCCGTATTGGTGGTCCAATTTTTCCTTTTTAAGTCGTTGTGGAAAAGGGAGCTTCGGTACGTAAGCTCCAATTGGATCACACACATTTTTATTCTTATCCAAGGAAGTCGCGGGTTTTGGATCCGAACCGGGGTTGCTTACTACTTCCGGTTCGTCACTTACCTTTGGAGCGGGTGGAGTCGCCTTTGGAACCGGTGGTTCCAAACCCTTACCACTACGGAGAGTTATTGCTTGTGCGGTTTCCCGGTTCTTTGGTCTTGGGTTTTGTTCGGTGTTAATCGGGGGAGACCCATGTTGTCTCCCTTGTCGTTGGCGACTTAATTGGGCCACTTGCTGTCCCAAGTCCCTGCAAAATGCTTCATTGTTAGCAAGACGGGAAGATATTTCTTTAAGGAGATCAATTAGCATTGCGTCTTGTGCATTGCTAGGAGGTTGTGATTTTTGCCCTCCTTGGACATGAGGGAATTGGCCCAACCCTTGTTCCACAAATTTACCATGGGGTTCAGATGGGGGCTGCAACACATTCCACTTGTTATCATAAGATGGAATCGGGTGTTGAGGCCTCCATTCGTTATTATTATTGTTATGGTGGTGATAAGCATGCGTGTTAGGATAGGAGTTATAATGAGAATTATACCTTTGTTGTCCCCCTACATAACTTACGCTTTCGGTGTCGCCGACAAAAGGGCTTCCGGCTTGACAATCCTTACCTTGGTGGTCACCACCACAATGAGAGCATACTAGGACTTGTGCTGAATTCTGGAGGCTCATTTGCGCCATTAAAGCGTCCAGCTTCTTATTCATTTCGATCATGAAGATTGTGGGAGCCTCGTCTTCTATGGCAAAGGTTTGATGTTGTGAGGGTCCGGCAAGCCGATCTTCTTACCATTGGACGCTTTTCCTAGCTAATTCGTGAATGAGCTCATATGCCTCGCTTGCCGATTTGCGAAACAAATCCCCACCTGCGGCAGAATCAACGGTTGCATGATTAGTAGGTGTTAATCCATGATAGAAGGTACTTACTAAATCATGCTTAGGAATATCATGGTGGGGACAGCTCCGGAGCAACTTTCGGAACCTAGCCCAAGCTAAGTGGAGGGCCTCGCGTTCAAGTTGTTTAAAGGAAGTGATGTCGTTCCTCAACTTAATCGTTTTGGAAGGCGGGAAGTAATAAGAAAGGAACTCCCTTTCGAGTGCTTCCCATGATGTGATCGATCCCGCCTCCAACGAGTGTAACCATTCCAACGCTTGTCCTGTCAAAGAAAAAGGAAATAATTTGAGTTGGATTGCTTCAACCGGAACACCATGTTGCCGAGAAGTTTTGGCACACATAAGAAATTTATCAAGGTGTTCGTTAGGGTTTTCATGGGGTTCCCCTCCGAATTGACCAAGTTGTTGGATTAATTGGATCATGCTAGTTTTTATTTCAAATGTGTCGGTCGGGATGGTGGGGGCAACGATCCCATAACGGTTTTGAGGGCGATGCGGAGCAAGAATCTCCAACATCGATCGAGTGTCATTGCCTTCCACCATCACGGTTATTATTTACGGGTTGAACCGGTCGCCTTTGGTTAACTTCGGGCTGCTCGGCTTCATTGTTGAGGGTTGCCATTCTTTCTCTATGTAACCTACAAACAGTACGTTCAATTTCGAGATCAATAGGTACGAGAGAATCACTTTTAGATCGGGTGTGCATAAAGTAAAACAAGTATAAAAGAATTATCAACAAGAAAGAATAATGTTAGTAAAAGTATATATAAACAATTTATACAAAAAGAATGCTTAAACTAACAATGAAACGTTTTTGTCTAATATTGTAGGAGATTATAAATCCCCGGCAACGGCGCCAAAAACTTGATGGGCGCGTAGGATCTAGGTAGAGTTTTCTAATGACGACTAAATGTGTATTGCGGTGAATGTGCTATGAATATGGATGTGATCTTTTAAATGTTCTAACTCCACTAGACACTACGACTACTTAGGGGCAAGTGTACCCCATCGTATCAAGTAATAATCTGGTTAAGACCGGGTATCGAATCCACGGGATTTATAATTACAAGTATTAGACGACTCGGTTTCGTATGTTATTTAAGCGGTGATTACTTTAGGGTAAAGTAAGACGCAACTACACACTATTCCTAACTATTGGCGACACAGATTTATGTAGCTAAAACCCTATGAAGTAGGATGAATAACATTAAGTTATAACCACGATAAATAACGACTCTAAATGTATACGGATAATAATTTACTCTTGTAAAGACGACTAAGTGTAGTAGGACCGACCCATGAAGCACTTAGACTACGTGATTCCTAGTCAAGGCGTGTCTAATGCGGGGGAATTAGAAACTAGGGCCCATAAATTCCGTGGCTTGTCAATTCCTACGGTTTCCGGTTTGTCACTTCCGGTAAGGCAACACCTATATAACTCCCTAAGGATAGCCCGAATGGCGGCGGAAATCGCGTTCTCCTACACAAAAATCAATTACGAATATCAAAACAAGTAATAAACATTAACACGTAAAGGGAAATAGAGATTATGAATCATAAATTATAAATATGGAAAGTGAATAGATGAAATACAACCAAGCCTAGTACATAGGAAGAGTACAAGCTAATTAGCAGGTAAAAAGGGAGAATCCGCCCTTGGAACTAGCTAACCGGACTCAAAGCCGTCTCCTAGGTCGTGGAGGTGGAACTCTCGATCTTGGTGACGAGTGGTGGAACGGAACTTCGATGGAACGCCGGAACAACCGAACAAGCTCTCGAGGGGGAAAGTTTAACTACAAAATCTGAATCTAAATTACAATAATCAAAAGAGTATAGTTTTGCTCTCTAGTGTGTAATTGGTATCAAATGGAGTTCAAGAGCTTCCTATTTATAAACATCAAGCAAGGGCAATGTTGTAACTTCACAAAGCACAAGTATGGAGCAACATTATTTGGTGCAGAAATCTCATGATACGCCCCGCATAAGGTGGTCTACGCCCCGCGTAAGTGCCCATTCTGTTAGAAATCTCCTACATGTGGACCAATTCCATGTCTTGTTGTCTCAAGCATGCCCTGCGTAGCTGAAGTACGCCCCGCGTGTTTCAGTCTCTGAAGTTTTATTGCTTGAATTGGAGCTTTTACGCCGTGCGTAGCTGAAGCACGCCCCGCGTAAATGAGTCTCTGAGTTTTTATCATTGAGGAATTGCCTGGTACGCCTCACGTGTATGGTGATACGCCTCGCGTACGAAGAGTTGACTCAAGGAGACAGTGCAGTCTGACTTTCAGGATTAGGCCAATTATTTCCGACATGTGTCATACGCCCCGCGTAGGGTGGCATACGCCCCGCGTATGCTGAGTCAATTCCACATGGCGTTTGCGGATAAGGCAATTATTGCTGACACCATGTTTCACGCCCCGCGTAAAGGATGATATGCCCCGCGTATTTGAGTAGATTTTTGCTCATTGCTCGTACCTGAAATACAAATCTTGCGAGCCGAGTTAGCTTGACGTTTTTATTTCCTAAACTAATCAAAAACACGAAAAATTAACTGAAAGTACGAAATTTATTTTTATTTCTTTATTTTATCAAAACGCTTTATTTTTGTAATTAAACTTATTTATTTTATCCAAAATCAACCCGTAAATCACGCTAAAAGATAGGGGTAAAATACCCCTATCAGTACTCATAGTCCTTGGCGGATCTGAGCACCAGAACCCTTCAACTTCCCATTTGTTGACTCCCTGACCTTGGTATCTTAGTTATCTTTGGCAATGATGTGTAGATCCCGTCAATGAAGAAACAGCCCCAGGGGCAAGTGGAATATTTTCCTTCAGATTGAGGATTAAGCCAGGTATAATGGCAAACGGCGGCCCGTCAAGAAACCATTTGGACTGCAGCTACAATAGCATACGCCTTGTTTGCGCTCGGAGAGCATGCCCATACAATTTTTCTGTTTGATCAGGGTTGGGGTGGTCCAGAAGCTTAGAACAATATTTAGCTGCATGACCAATCAAACCGCAATAGAAGCAGAACATAGGTAAACGTTCGCACTTAAAGAACACCAATGAAAACCCACCACCAACTTTGGCAATCTCCATATTCCATTTCAGTGGCCGCAGCACATTCAGAAAAACCCAGATCCGCAAATATAATTGGTTAGCCCCCATGAAGTTAATAGGGCCAAAGTCAACAAATCTACGCAAGAAATTCTTGATACTAACAGCCACCCATTCTGACATAATACCTAGGGGAAGTTCGTACACCTGAACCTAAAAATCTGCGAAAGAAATAGTTTCATCCATGAGTTGATTCCCATCATCCAGCTTCGTGATTAGGAGAAGGTTCTGTTTGAACGTCCATGGTCCGCCTCTAATAACTCGCTCACGTTCCAATGGGTGAAAAAATCAAAGAAAAACAGGTTCAGCCACAAAGTAGTGATACACAGGCCTCTAGACGGCCTCCATAATTGAGAGAAAGTATTTTTCATGATCAGGATACGGACTGAGTGATCAGTTAGGATACGCCCCAGTAGGCTCCAGGTCGGTTGCTCATGTTGTTCTTCTTTTTTTGAATTAGAAAGAACAGGGCCTACTCTATCTGGTTACGGAGCTCAGTATAGTTATTGTTTTCGCTTCTTCCTTACCTTGCTTCGGAGAAGTTAGTAAAAATAATTCTAATGGACAAAAAGATATTTTTTTTACTATATAATATTATTCAATCTATATATGGCTCTCTTCGTGATGGCATGATGAATATATTGATCAGATTCTGATACCAAGTGACGCAACAAAAAAAATCTTTAAAATTCCCACCAACTTTATTAATGCAAAAGAATTACAATTTCTTTAATCAATAATCTCCTGCTTATAATGAAAATAAACCTTATAATGACAATAATAATAATAAATAAGCCTTTAAATAGTAAAAAGCTCAAACTCTAAAACATAAGCTAAATGGAAAACTCAAAACCCTAAAATATAGAAAGTCCTAATAATAAAAATAAATTGTAATTAATACTAAATTGATTGATATTATTGGAAAGTTCCAAATTTGATCAACTTACCTGATTTACAAAATCATCACTACATAATTATCTCCTTATTTAAACAGACCTCATTATTAACACAACACAATTAACCTTGAGAGAGAAGCCATGGATTCAACCAGAATCACACAGAAAAACTCATCACCATCACTGAGATACTTGGGAGTGAGAAGGCGGTCATCGGGAAGATATGGAGCTCAAATAATTGACCTATCCACAAAACGGCAGCGCTGGCTCGGCACTTTTGATACTGCCGAAGAAGCTGCTTTGGCCTATGATCGATCTGCTCGGTTCATGCGAGGTTTAAAGGCTCGTACTAATTTTATTTACTCGGATATGCCTCTTGGTTCTTCTGTTACTTCCATTATTTCACCTGATGATCATCAAAATCATCAAATCAATGCTTTTTTTGCTCCTCCTGTTCTGATTCTGGACTCTAATTTTCATTCATCGAGTTTCCCTAATTTTGGTGGAAAAGAAGAATGGAGTCAAAATGTTCAGGTGACTCCAGCGACTCCTCCTCCTTCTCTTGTTGATCTGATTTTTGATGATGGTGCTCAAAACGTTCAGATGATGATGCCTTCTGATGATATTACTATTTCAGATATTACTATTTCAAATGGAGTTTCGAATGAGACTCAATTTTTGGGCAATCAATTTGGGCAGAATATAAATCGGATTTCATCTGTTTCTGATACTTTTTCTGATGGGGTTGAAGAGGAAAGGGTGAAGTATATGAAGGCATTTGATTTAAACATCAAATGGGTAAATTCTGTCGTCGAGAGCTAAAGTTTCAGTTTTTTGCTATTTCATATCCTAATGAGTTCGTGAGCTGAATTCGGTCCTTAATTTTGCAATTTTGTGTTTTTTTGGCGTTTTTCAATTGTCCTTTTATTTATCGGATTTTGTCGCCAGTTAGGGTTTTGTGTCCATTTCTCATTAGGATTTATGTTGTTTTTGAGACTTCTTTGAAGTTGAATATAATTAATTTAAAATTAATTGCATAATAATTACAATTTACCAATTTTTGTAGGACTTTCCTTTTTATCTGTTTTAGAGTTTTGAATTTTTACCTATTTAAAAACTTATTTTCATTGCATATTAATTACAATTTACCATTTTTTTAGGACTTTCCTTTTTATCTTTTGTAGGGTTTTGAACTTTTACCTATTTAAAAACTTATTTTTCTTTATAAAGAGCTTGTTGATTAATGAAATTGTAATTCTTGATATTATCAAAGTTTTTGGAAATTTTGAAGATTACTTATTAGGATATGCATGTGTTAAATCAGATATTAGCAGCGATAATTTGTGTTTATTCCGATGTATCAATATTTTATTAAATTTAGTGAGTTAATAGGTGAGTTAAAATAAGTTGAGGGGTTGATATATAATTTAAATAAATTCAGGGGCTCATAAAAAATATCTTTAAAATTTTCAGAGGTGAATCGTTTTTTTACCAAATATAAACAACCTTAAGGTATTAAGTGTTTTTTTTATCTGTATTACTTACATATACTATTTAATTTTCTTCATTTTTTCTATATTTTGGAAGTTTTGAGGGTTTGAATACATTTAGAGAGTTAATATTTTAAATAACAGTTATAAAAATAATATTTCCATAGGTTATTTAAATAAGTTTAGGATGTTAATGAAGATACTTTTAAAATTGAGGGGTCAATCGGGTTTTTAGACTAAACAGAGAGAATTTTATTGCATGTGTAAATAATTTATTAGTTCCTATATTTTTAAAAGAGAAAATTACACATAAATTCATTTTTTAAAAACTATTTACAACTATGTCAAATCATAATTTTGGATTATGCCAAACTAATAAAATCAGTACTTTTAATATACTCAGTTTTCTCTACTTCTTCCTTTTCTAAATCAAAATCTCCTCGGTTTCTCGGTTTCTGTTGATCTACTTTGAGGAGGAAGAAGAAAGTTTGTCTTTCTTTTTTCTCCTCCCACCGGTTAGGTTTTGTGTTTTTTTTTGTTATTTTCGTGTTTATATATTTTCCGGATCTCTCTATTTGTCTGAATTGTATCTGCTCCCAATTATTCTTTTATTTATACCTTTTTCGGATTTAGCAAGAGCGGAAACGATTTATTTTATACATGGATCAATAGATCTATGTGGTTGCAACAAAAGAAATGACTCTGATCCGAATATTCGAAAGGGCCTGAATGGTGAAGATCGGATTGCAGTTGCTCTTCTACAGATTTGGATTTCCAAGAAATATATGGTTCATTGTTTTTTTGTGTTTTTTATACCTTTTATGGTTTTTTCTTGCTCTTTGTAGTCGTCTTTGTCCCTTTGTGGATTTTGTAAGATTTTATTCCTTATGGTTTTCTGATTGTATTTGGATTTTTTTCATCTAATGAATATTGAAGCATTTTATCAAAAAAAAAAAAAAAAGAATTAGAATTTATAAATTAGAAGTCTGAAATATATTTTCTATGGTTTATGATTTATGAATTGAAGTTTAGAATTTTTAAATTATAGTGTAAAATCATAATATATAGAGAATAATGACATATTAAAAATTAAGTTTGGTGATATGGGTTAGTTGTAATTTTTTACTTAATTATGATATTCATGTATTTTACTCTAAATTTAACTAGCTAATGGTGCAGCCCATTGGGCTTTATTTGGCCCACTTATTTTTATATAGGGTAAATAATTTATTAGTCCCCTAATTTTTACCTAACACACTGTTTAGTCCTCCTATTTTGAAAAACACATTTTAAGGTCCCTATCTTTTGCCAATATTAACCCTTTGGTCCTTTTGTCTAATTTTTTTAGACTTATAACCGTTATATTTTAGCATAAATAGACATATATAAAATAACAGAGTAACATGGTCAACTTGTATTATACTGTGGTTGTCCTAAAAGTTAAGATATGTTCGGTTAAAAATATAAAAAAATAGATAAAATGACCACAGGGTTAATATTGGTAAAAGATAGGGACCTTAAAATGTGTTTTTCAAAATAGGGGGACTAAACAGTGTGTTAGGTAAAAACTAGGGGACTAATAAATTATTTACCCTTTTATATATCCAAAAAGAGAGATTTAGGTGGTGTTTAATAAAACTTTTTTTAACGGGGTAAGGTACAAAAGGCAATGTTGAAATTAAATCTTGCTTGGAAAATATTTGAGTTAAATTTAAATCGTTTTGTACATTAGGAGTAAATGTCAATTTTAACCCTTATCTTTTAAAAAAATAGAGAAATTGATTAGTATGATAACAATATACAAACTCAATGATTTATTTACCTTAAATTTAATTTAAAAAACCATAGGGCACACAAGAAGAATTAATTAGATAATAAACTTAGCTTGTGATATGAACTAGGTTTTGATATTAGTCTGTATCACTACTGTTTGGAATAAGGAAATATTCTTTTCACACTATTACGGTATCTTTAAGGCGCGGTAATAATTTTAAAGAAATATTTCTTAACTAGTATTAGGTTTGAGAATATTTTTTTCAAATATTTTTTTCAAATATTTTAAAGAAATATTTCTTAACTATATAGGTTGGGAATATTTTTTTAAATATTGCTAGTGTAATGACCAGCATTGTTATATGGTACGGAGTGTTGGGCAGTGAAACACTGCCACATCCATAAGATGTCGGTGGCGGAGATGCGTATGTTGAGATGGATGTGTGGTCACACGAGAAAGGACCGGGTGCGTAATGAAATAATTAGGACAAAAGTAGGGGTCACATCTATTGAGAATAAAATGAGAGAAAACCGACTAAGGTGGTTTGGCCATGTGAGACGTAGAGCGCTTGATGCGCCGGTTAGGAGAACCGAAGAGTGGCAAAGGGATGTAGTGGTGAGGGGTAGGGGAAGACCTAAGCAAACTTGGAGGAGGGTGATCGAGAGTGATATGAGTTTATTGGGAATTGAGGAAAATATGGTAGTGGATAGGACGGAGTGGAGGGAGCGAATCTGTGTCGCTGACACGACTTGATTTTCACGGTTTTATATGATGGTTCATGTTAGCCGACCCCGAATCATTTCGGGACTAAGGCTTTGTTGTTGTTGTTGCTAGTGTAATGACCCGGTCTGGAGTGGATGGTGCCGGGGTAGAAGGTCTGAGTAAAGAGCGGCTCTAAGGGATGATGATCAGGGCAGGAATGAACTGAATCCCTACATCGAAAATGGAGAGGAAGTGATTGAGGCTTATTAGTAAGATGTGAATCTAATACATGCAGACGTGTTTTAAAGCCGTGAGGCCCAAGGTGTTGGATTGGGCTAGAGCGGATAATATCTATATGGTATTAGTCCGACTCTCCACGATCATGTGTGGTTCGAGGACGAACCGGACGGAAGCTGGTGGGCCTGTAACGACCCAATCCGGAGTGGGTGGCGCCGAGGTAGAAGACCCGAGTAAGGAGCGGCCCTAAGGGATGTCGATGGGGACAGGAATGAACTGAATCCCACATCGGAAATGGAGAAGGGGTGATTGAGGGTTATTAGTAAGATGAGAATCCAGTACATGCAGATACGTTTTAAAGCCGTGAGGACGAATGTGTTAGATTTGAGCCGGAGCGGATAATATGTATATGGTATTGGACTAGAGTGTTACAACTAGTCCGTCTTTCTGGCAAGTGAATAGCGTTGCTCAAATAGTATTGATAGAGCGGTTCGATTCCACGCTAGCCCGTCTTTCTAGCCTCAAGGTCCTCCCTTCATTAAGACTTTGGTATATCCACATTGTGTTTTAATAATTAGGATAAATAATTTATTAGTTCCTATATTTTAATCTAACACATTGTTTAGTCTTCGTATTTAATAGGCCTAATGCTTCTTCAGGCTCCTTAACTTGTCCAAAATGATCATGTACTCGATTCTGTTAGCAAACACATACCACATTGACTAACGGTGTTAAAAGTAAAATGAAAAAGAGTTAATTTGGTCCTTATATTTATTTATTTTTATAAATTAACCCCCTTATTATCTAATTATCGCAAATAAACCCTAAAATAAAAAATAAAAATCAAATATACCATTTTCTCCATCTCTCTTTAATTTTTTTTTTCTTCTTTCTGTCTCCTCTTTCTTAGTTTCTCTCTCTAAAATAAAGCTATCCCCATCAACACTTTCAAAATTTCTACATATATACATTTATTAATCTCCCCTTCAAACACTTACATACATTTAGTCCATAATCAAACTGGACTACAAATGAATCATCACTTTTCCTATTAATAGTTTCAACAAAAACAAATTCAGATCCCTTTAATCATTCAGATAATGAAAAATAAATTCAACCCAAATTTAACAAACTTCTGAATCTCCTTATAAAGAATTCAGTTCATTGTAGTACAGATTACATTGATTGAATGATGATGAGAAACATAAACACTAGTTTTTTGGATTCCTTCCCAGAAAATTGAGGAATCAATCATGCATCATAGGTGCTCATCTACCGTTATATATAAACCACTTGTCGATGAGCTCTATATATACATACATGTGGATATCATTATGTTAATTTCTGGAGTTGAGCTGAACGTGCGAACCAACACCTTGAAGCACGGAAAAAATATTACATACAGACCAGCCTCAGGAGCTGCCACAAACCATCCCATCAACTGCGAAAAGGTTGCATTCATTGTTGTCAACAAGCATCAAGGTAGCCTATGGATCCTCTAAAGTTGGTGGAGTTGTAATCATT
This sequence comes from Euphorbia lathyris, assembly GCF_963576675.1. NCBI lineage: Eukaryota > Viridiplantae > Streptophyta > Magnoliopsida > Malpighiales > Euphorbiaceae > Euphorbia > Euphorbia lathyris. The sequence goes on from NC_088918.1 coordinate 2,693,996, forward strand.
TCAACCATTAATTGCAAAATGAATGGATGAGATTTGATTGATCAATAAATGACTAATTAAATATTAAAATTTATCAATTAAATCTCATCCATTAATTTTGCAATTAATGGTTGAGATTACAACTCCACCAACTCTATCCTTTCAGCAAACAAAATTAACAACTTTGTGCAGTTTGGTTATCGACTAAATGTATGTAAGTGTTTGGAGGGGAGATTAATAAATAAATATTTAAGGGCGAAGTAAAAGATGGTATATTTGATTTTTATTTTTTTATTTTGAGGTTTGTTTGTGATAATTAGGTAATAAGGGAGTCAATTTATAAAAATAAATAAATATAAGGACCGAATTAACTCTTTTCCCCTTGACTTTTAACACCGTTAGTCGATTTGGTATGTAACGGAATGAAGTATATGTACCACTTTGCAAACTTTTACACCACATATGTGTTGTTCGAAAATGGATGTAAAAACAAGGTTTATTTTTCACTTTTCTCAAAGATCTAATAGGATAGAAATACGTTGACGTATTTCAAATTCTTCTAAACTTCATTTATCCATTATATATTTAATCCCCAAATTAACAAAAAAAAAAATGTTATTTTAATATAGAATTTCCAACAATCATTTCACTTAAACAAATTTCAAAAAAACTAACGAAACATCCATAAAGTTGAGGAAGATACCTGATATTTTAAATCAAAATACAGTACATAGAACCAAAAAAAAAAAACATCAAGTCTCTCTATAGTTGGTAAAAAAAATCCACCCCTTAAATTTTAAAATTATCATTCATTAGTCTCCTAAACTTGCTTATGCTCAAATTACATAACAATCTAACATATCGAATAAAAACAAATTGTCGTTAATAGTTGAATGGACATATAAATACCTTATTAGAAACCTTCGAAATTCTAAAGAACTTTGGTAATGCGAAAAATTCACAATTTCACTAATCAGTATAAAATCCTTTCTTACATGGATAACAAGCATTCAAATAGGCGAAAAAACCCCCTAAAAGACATCAATCTTAATTAGTAACCGAAAAGGAAATCCTACGAACAGTCCACAAAATAGTAAACCAGAAAAGAAAACCCTAAAATCGCCGAAAACACAAAACATGAAAATGACAGAATTTGGCTAGAACAACCCAAACATCATGGCAAAGCCGCGAGCTTAGCTCGCGGCCATGTTTCTAATCTAAAATCGCAAAAAAAACCGCAACTCCACGACTTGTTAGAATTTATTTACTGAATTGATTATGGAGATAAAGGAGGCAGATCAAGATTATTATAATCATTATCACAAGGCATCATCTTCTGCACCATTTTAGTCCATTCTTCTTCTCCACCATATATGGATGAATAAAAATTATAGTTCAAAATCACATCAGTAGGAGTAGGAGCATTAATTTGTTGAATTTGATTGTCATCTGGTGAAACAATGGAAGTGACAGAAGAACCAGGAGGCATATCTGAGTAAACAAAATTAGTACGAGCTTTTAAGCCTCGCATGGACCGAGTAGAACGATCATAGGCCAAAGCTGCTTCTTCGGCAGTATCAAAAGTGCCCAGCCAGCGCGGCTCTTTTGTCAATGGGTCACTTATTTGAGCTCCATATCTTCCTGATGGTCGCAGCCACACTCCTAAGTATCTCACTCCTGCTGCTGCTGTTTCGACGTCGTTTCTTTGCTTTCTTTTGGTTGCTGTTGATGATGATGTTGATGATTTTGTTCTTGTGTTTCTACTTGAATTCATATCTTTGATGTGAGGATTTTACTGCGTTATGTTATTCTCGAGGTTAGTTTATATAAAGAAATACGGCGGCGATTTTGTAATTTTCTGTAAATTGTGTAGTTTCGGATGTTTTGATCAACTTCGGAAATTTACAATTAATTGTAACTAATTTAATATTAATTATAGTTTACCGTTTTTTAGGATTTTATTTTTCTGTTTTTATTTCCTATTCAATTTCTGTTTTAGGGTTTTGAGGTTTTAACTATTTAAAGGTTTATTTTTATTATAATGAGGGGATTATTTATTAATGAAATTGTGGTTTTTCTCATTATCATTGTTTTTGTGAATTTTGCAGCTCAACAATTACGGTTTTCAGGCATCGAATCAATTATTAGCGACAAAATTTGTTATTTCTGCTTCGTCGTACCTACAGACGCAGTTGAATAAACAAAGATTTGTCGCTAATAATTGACTCAACGCACAAATACCCTAATAATTAGTAACCTTCAAAATTTTCAAAAACTTACAATTTCATTAATCAATAAACTGGCATTACAATGAAAATCAACCTTATAGGTAAAAAAAACTCAAAACTCTAAAACAGAAAATGAATTGGAGACAAAAAGATAAAAGGAAAGTCCTAAAAAAAATGTAAATTGTAATTAATGCTAAATTAATGCAATTAATTGTAAATTGTAATTACAATTAATACTAAATTAAATGCAAGCAATACTAAAATCTATTATAAATTAATTACAATTAATTGTAAATTCCCAAATTTGATCAAAACGTATGAAAATCCATAACTTGCAGAAATTACAAAATCACCGCTACATCAGAAACTGTTAAAGCTTTAATTCAAATTGTAGAAAATATAATTTCAAACAAAGATAGGTTGAATATGTTATGAATAAATTAATGGATGTCCATAAGTATAACCATTGTAACTCCTCATTCCTTAATGTTGTAACTCTTCATTCATTAAGGTTGTAACTCTGTATTCTTTAATGTTTGTAACTACATAATTTATGTTCTTAATGTAACCTATATATTCATAGGCCTATAAATATAGGTTTCTTTGATGTAATAAAATACAAGTAAAAGGACAAGTGAAATACAAGCTTACACTCTCTCCATTGTTTTTAGGGAAAAGTACAAAAATAAACCTTGTGGTTACACATGTTTTCGATTGCAGTCTTGTGGTTTAAAAGTTTACAAAATGGTACCATGAGGTTCATTCCGTTAGCAAACACATACCAAATTGACTAACAGTGTTAAAAGTCAAAGGGAAAAGAGTTAATTTGATCCTTATATTTGTTTATTTTATAAATTAACTCCCCATTATGATCTAATTATCACAAACAAACTCCAAAATAAAAAATAAAAATCAATTATACCATCTTCTTCATCTCTCTAATTTTTTCTTTTCTTTTCTTCTTTCTCCTTCTTCACTTTTCATTTTTCTCTTTCTAACCCAAAAACTGCCCTCATTGTTCCACCTCATCATCCCCTCTAACAAACTCATTTCTTACATTAATTTATATCTACAAATTTCAAAAAAACCTTACCCGAAAAGAAAAAGTATAATGGGATACCTGAATTGCAAAGTAAATTGAGGCCATTGATTAGTCAAAGTTCAGAGCTGATGATCAACATGATCATCCAATGCAGGAATCAGAGTTGGATCCAAAGCTAAATAATCGAAAACGTCTTTCCAATTTCTAACATTTTTAGTGTGCTCACTATCATAAATACCCATAGGATCAACTTCGCTTCTCTGAACTTTCCGTTTCTGATCGAGAGGTTGATCGATTAATTGTTTGGCTACTTCTCCATTTTTTGTTGAAGCTCCGTTGAAACTCCATGACTGATCACTTGAAAGCACCCATACTTCTGGCATGCTTTTCTGATCTTGAAAACTGCTTGTATGGTTTCACAAGAGAGATCGATCATGGGGATTTCTTCTTTGATATTCATAGATTTGAGTTCAGGCCTCTGATTCGGTACTTGAATAAAAGATGGATCAACCTCTACCTCTCCCATATTTGAGATTTCTATGCACACTACAGCAAGTTATTGAAATAATTTAAAATTGAATAGACTAAAACATATATCAAATCCAAATTTTAGAGGTAGAGAAAATGAGGCCACGGTTGATTCATTTCTCGGGTAAGAGAGGTACTGAGTTTGTTTGAGGGGATAATGGGGTGGAATAATGGGAGTGTTTGTTTGGTTAGAGAGAGAAAAATTAAGAGAGAGGAGGGAGAAAGAAGAAAAAAATAAAAAATTAAAGAGATGGAGAAGATGGTATGATTGATTTTTATTTTTTATTTTGGAGTTTGTTTGTAATAATTAGATAATAACGGGGTTAATTTATAAAATAAATAAATATAAGGACCAAATTAACTCTTTTCTCTTTGACTTTTAACACCGTTAGTCAATTTGGTATGTGTTTGCTAACGGAATTAACCTCATGGTATCATTTTGTAAACTTTTAAACCACAAGACTGCAATCGAAAACTGGTGTAACCACAAGGTTTATTTTTGTACTTTTTCCTTGTTTTTATTCTATTGCATGTTATCTTCCTTGTTTCATAACACGTTATCAGCACGAAACCCTAGCCGCTTGAGCAAGCTTCTGCAATTCAGGTAGAAAAATTCTCAAAGATATCTTTCATCACCGAGGTTAGTAAATAAAAACCTATCTTGATTATCCTATGTTATCTTAATTATGAAACTGCGAAATCGTTGAATAATTAGGGTTTATGAAATTTTTCGATCTTGATATATGGTTTTGATATATATTCTGTTAGGTGCCTTCTATGTTTACTTTGTTTTTTACAAAGTAAACTTTACTTTGTTTTTTCTACACTTGGATTAGTTTACTTTGTTAAAGTTCATCACCATCCAATGGTGGAAAAAATAAAGTAATATTTACTTTGTAAAAAACAAAGTAAGCATAGCCTAACCCATTCTTTTAAACCTTTATCACCGAATTCATGATAATAAAGATATATATGTATATGTTTGTATCATAATATAAAACATGGAATTGCAGTAGCTGATTCAATTTTTGAAATTGACTATTCATCTATTGATGGCAAAATATTATAATTCTTTACTTAAGTTTTAGTCATCATCAATATATGAATAAAATCTATTTTTGTGAAACCCAAAACATAGTTTGAATATATTTGAACCTATTTTGGCTCTACTAGATAAATCAGTTGATATTAAGTATGATGTATGTTGCTATAGATATTAAGCATGATATTAGTTGGAATATGTGAATCTAATTTACAGCATTATCAAATTATATCAGAATGATTAAGTGATATTAAGTGATAAGGCAAAGGCCATGATATTTCTTCGCCATTGATAGGGACGTTTCGTCCCTATCTTTTAGCGTGATTTACGGTTTAATTTGGGACTAAATAAATAAGTTTAATTACAAAAATAAGTAGATTTTAATAAAATAACAAAATAAAAATAAATTCTGCACTTTCGGTTAATTGTTTTTATTTTGAGTAAATTTAGAAAATAAAACGTCAAGCTAACTCGGCTCTCGAGAATTGTATTTCAGGTACAAGTAAGGAGCAAAAATCCACCGACATACGCGGGGCGTATCACCCTCCACGCAGGGCGTGGAACACAGTGTCAGAAATAATTGCTCAATCCGCAGGCACCACGTGGAACTTACCCACTGCCACGTCGGGCGTCCTACCTTCCACGCAGGGGCGTATGAGCAATGATAAGCAATAATGTCTCGACCATGAATGTCAGACTGCAAGATCTTCTATGTCAACTGACAATACGCGGGGCGTACAACCATACACACGGGGCGTGTATGGGAAGTTCTTCAGTCCAGAAAACCAGAGACTTACATACGCGAGGCGTGCTTCAGACTACGCGTGGCGTAAAGGACCTAATTCAAGCAATAAAATCTCAGAAGCTCAACCACACGAGGTGTACTCCAGTCTACGCGGGGCGTGGTTGAGACAACAAGATCCGGATTTGGTCCATATGCAGGAGATTTCTGACGGAATGGGCAAATACGCGGGGCGTCCTCCACCATACGCGGGACGTGCCATGGGAAAACTGCAGAAATAATGTAGCTCCATACTTGTACCTTGTGAATTTACAATTTTACCCCTAGCTTGATGTGTATAAATAAGAGTGACTAGCACTCATTTAGACAGCTTTTGACATACATTTTCTTGTTATATATTAAGCTCTTGTTACATAGTTTTAGATTTTATTTTTAGACTTTACATAGCAAATCTCTATCACCTTGAGAGCTTGTTCGTTGATTCCGGCATTCCATCAAAGTTCCGTTCCATCTCCGTTCACCAAGCTCGAAAGCTCCACCTCCAAGTCCTAAGAGACGGCCTTGAGTCCGGTTAGCTAGTTCCGAGGGTGGATTCTTCCCTTTTCACTTGCTAATTAGCTTGTACTCTTCCTATGTACTAGGCTTGGTTGTATTCCATATTTACATTCTCCATATTTATAATTTATAATTCATAATCTCTTTTTCTATATATGTGTTAATGTTTGTTACTTGTTTTGATACTCGTAATTGATTATTGTGTAGGGGAACGCGATTTCCAACGCCATTCGGGCTATCTTTAGGGATTCATATAGGTGTTACCTTACCGGAAGTGACGCTCCGGAAACCGTAGCAATTGACAAGCCATGGAACTTACGGGCCCTAATTTCTGATCCCAAGCATTAGACACGCCTTGACTAGGAACCACGTAGTCTAAGTACCTCACGGGTCGGTCACACTACACGTAGTCGTCATTGCAAGAGCAAATCATTAACCGTATATACATTGGGAGTCATTGTTTGTCATATTTATAACTTATCACCATCCATATCATTTCGTAGAGTTTTTGCTATATAAATTTGTCTCACCCGTAGTTAGGAGTAGTTTGTAGTTGTTCCCTGAATCAACTCAAAGTATTCACCGCTTAGATAACGTATAAAACCGAGTCGTTTAACACTTGTAGTTATAAATCCCGTGGATTCGATACCCGGTCTTAACCGGATTATTACTTGATACGACGAGGTACACTTGCCCCTAAGTCGTAGCGTCTAGTAGAGATAGGGCATTTAGGAAGATCGCATCCATAGTTATAACGAACTTATCATAATATATATTTCATAAGCTCTACCTAGCCGCGCATGCGTCATCAAGTTTTTGGCGCCGTTGCCGGGGATTTATAATTTCTTGCAATATTAGACAAAAACGTTTTATTGTTAGTCTAAGCATTATCTTTGTATAAATTGTTTATATATACTTGTTACTAACAATATTCTTTCTTGTTTATAATTCTTTCCATTTATTTATTTTATGCACACCCGATCTCGTAATGATACTCTCGTTCCTATTGATCTTGAAATTGAACGTACTCTTTGTAGGATTCGGAGAGAGAAAATGACAAACCTCAACAATGAAGCTAACCAACCCGAGGTCAACCAAAGGCCGCCGGTGCAACCCGTGAATAACAACCGCAATGGTGGAGGAAATGACATGCGCTCAATGATGGAGATTCTTGCTCCACATCGCCCTCAAAACCGCAAGGGAATCGTTGCCCCAAAATTCCGGCCAACACATATGAAATCAAGACTAGCATGATCCAACTCATCCAATAACTTGGTCAATTCGGAGGGGAACCCCATGAAAACCCTAACGAACATCTCGATAAATTTCTTATGTGTGCCGAGACCTCTCGGCAAAACGGTGTCCCGGTTGAGGCCGTCCGACTAAAGTTGTTTCCTTTCTCTTTGACAGGACAAGCGTTGGAGTGGTTGCACTCGTTGGAGGCGGGATCGATTACATCATGGGAGGAGCTTGAGAAGGAGTTCCTTTCTTACTACTTCCCGCCTTCCAAAACGGTTAAGTTGAGGAACGACATCACTACCTTTCGGCAGCTTGAGTACGAAGCCCTTCATGCGGCTTGGGCGAGATTCCGAAAGTTGCTTCGAAGCTGCCCGCACCATGATATCCTCAAGCATGATTTGGTAAGTACCTTTTATCACGGATTAACGCCTACTAACCGTGCTACAGTGGATTCCGCAGCAGGTGGGGACCTGTTTAGGAAGTCGGCTAGTGAAGCATATGAGCTTATCCACGAGCTCGCAAGGAAAAGCGTACAGTGGTAAGAAGATCGGCTTGCCGGACCATCGCGACATCAAACGTTCGCCGTGGAGAAAGAGGCTCCGAAGAGTTCCATGGCGGAGATGAATAAAAAACTTGACGCTTTGATAGCCTAGATGAGCCTTAACAAAGTTACACAGGTGTTGATGTGCAATCATTGTGGTGGAGATCATGACGGACTTAATTGCCAAGCCGGTAGCCCTTTCGCCGGTGACACCGAAAATGTAAGTTACATAGGAGGCAATCAAAGGTACAACCCTAACCTGAACTCCTACTCACACCACCACAATAGTAATAACAACGGATGGAGGCCTCAGTACCAACACCCTAACTTGTCATATGGAAATAATAATAATGTATTGAGGCCCCCACCCGACTTTGATCAAGAATATCCAGAAAATGGGCTAGGGCAATCACAAACCATGCCCGGTAGTCGGAACACTCCACCTCCCGACAATGTGCATGGCCAGTCAGTAACGTCATTGTTAAAGGATATCTTAACCCGTCTTGCCGATAGTGAGGTGTTTTGCAGGGACCTTAGCCGCCAGGTAGCCGATTTGAATCGTCAGCAACAGGAGAGGCCATTAGGAACCCTCCCGGCAAACACCGAGCAAAACCCGCGGGGCAAAAATAGAGAGTCCGGACAGGCGATAACTCTCCTAAGTAGTACAAGTTCAGACCCGTCGAGTTCCAACTCGGACAGCCTGCAGTAAGCCGCCACATGAGAAAGTCGAGCTACTCCGACTCTAAACGTAGCATCGGTTTGAATTTCTCAAACCCCTTGTTTATATGTATCATAACCGTTTTTCACCTTATTTTTATTTATTTTTATATTTCTCTCTTTTATGTTATTTTTTTCTTCTTTTTTTTTCTCTTTTTAGTTATTTTTATTTTCTCCCATCTCATAAATCAAAAGAAAAAAAAATCCCTTTTTTAATCTAAAAATAAGCCACGCGGAGCGTACACACCAGAACGCCCCGCGCAGCTGCGTGTCTGTCCCATTTCCGAAATAAAAGACGCGTTACGCGGGACATCTCTCCTACGACACCCCGTGTAACCTTCGGCAGTTAGCTCTCTTCCAAATAAACGCCACGTATTGGGACACGCGGGGCGCCCCATAGGGCACGCCCCGCGTATCCTAGGGGAGTTGCAAATTGCAACTCCCCATGGCAGCCTTTTCCACTTCCACCTCTCCCATCACTCTTCCCTCTTCCCCAAAAGTCTCTCCCACCTCCGGCCCGGGTGAAAGTTCGGGGGCAGCCCAACCCCAAGAGGACTCGGACTCGGACTAGGACATGGGCCTAAACTTTAGTCCACCTCCCAACCATGACTTCAACTCCATATATGCTTGGTTGGACGCCTTGGAGGGCCACCAACGTGCCGATCGCGCCCACTTAGACTCCCAATTCGCCAACCTCAACACCCGTTTTGACACCCTTGAGGCTAATCGCCTCATGGACCATTCCACCTTCATCACCCGCTTCAACTCCATTGAGGCCCAACGGCGTGAGGATCGGGCAAATTTTGACTCCTTCGCCAACGCGTTCTTCACACATTTCAATATCCATAGGCATCCTCCTCCGCCTCCGCCCTAGTTTCCCTTTCTTTGTTTTATGTTTTTCTTTGTTTTATGTTTTCCTTTGTTTTATGTTTTTCCTTTTCGTGTTTACGTTTTTTTTCGTTCGTGTTTTTATGTTACTTTTTTATGTTTTCTTGTACTTTCGTTCTCCTTTAATTAATATATCTATCTCTTTTTTTCCTTCTTATAATTTCTCTTTGTGTTTGTTTTTGTTTCGTGTGTTCGTTTTCTGTTCATGCATGGGTAATAATGGACGCGCAGGGCGTACCCCATTCTACGCCCCGCGTGCCCCGCTTTTTCCCCTTCTAGTTAGCCCAGATCTCGGACCACGCGGGGCGCCCCTCTTAGTGCGCCCCGCGTATCTAAGTCTCTGGCTAAAATAAACTTAAAACGCACCTCCTACGCGGGGCGCCCCCTGGGCACGCCACGCGTAGGACCTGACCTTCAAGGGTCCTTTTTTCGATTCCATCTTTATTTTTGTTTTTGTTTTTTCCTTTTCTTTTACGCCGTCCTTGGAATAGACGTCATTTTAATAACGCGGAGGGTCGTGCAACCCCGCACTTACCATTTGTTTTGCACTAACAAAAACAAAAATAAAAATCAAATAAACAACAAAATAATTAAACTAATTTATTGATTCTTAAATTTTTTCCGAAACACTACCTCCCTCGGAAATTAATTAAAAGTTCCGTTATTTGTTCTTAAATGAAAAAAACGTTAACACAAAGGATCGGTTTGATTAAGAAATTTTAGTCTTGATTCTGAAGTTATAGAATTTATGCAAAGCCTAGGTTCGCACTAAACAAAAACATTGAGCCCTAACCCACATGTCATCTCTATAATGAAATTTAAAAAGGCAATAAAAACGGGATAGTTGAAAATCCAACGAGAGCTTGAACGTACACAATTTAACCCGAAATTTTGTGAGGCATTTTTGAGCCTAAAAGAGTTCGTACGAGAACTCTATTTCTTTCACAATTTTTCGAGAGCTTTGACTTCACTCGACTCATAGAGTTTGCACCTAATACCGGGTTGAGTACACTTATTTTGGTAAAAATGGCAATAGACGATAAAACGAACCCACTTAGGCTAATTCTTTTCTTAACTTATTTTTCTCTTTTTCATTAACCTCTAGGAAACCCCCTCGAGCCTATTAACCGGCTTTTTTGTTAATACCCTTTTAACATGTAACCCTTTTTCCTCTTGTCTAAATACCAACAAAATCAAATCGCACCAAAACTACCCGAAATAAGCCAAGGCCTTGATAAGTAAGCACCATAAGCTTTCGAAATCGTTTTTGTGCCGCTCTCAAAATAAAAAGAAAAAGAAAAACACAATAAAGAGCAAAAGGCATTCTCAAGCTCCACCCGAGCAATTTCGAGTTATATTTTACGAACTTGCTAAGGCCAAAATAAGAACACAGTGCGATCATCAAAATGGTATTTGAACTCGAGTCTCTAAAAATTAACCACTAAAAAGCCACCCATATTACAACCCCCCTCCGGGTTCATTTTTAATATTGCCTAGACCATAACATAGGAGGAAAAACCCGGATGAAAATGCAAACTCAAAGTGACTTCGAGTAAGTGCAAAGGAGAGTGCAAAAACACCGACCCACCAAAATTTGAGCGTAAGAGTGAAATCCCTTGGTGAGGTACCTTCGGGTTCTCAAAAGATAATCGACCCCCGTTAATATTGCCTATTAAATTTGATCATGGATGTTTCAAACAAGTTTTGGTCACTCAGGACTTTGCGTAGGTACTTGCCGAACACTTTGTTTAAAACTTTAGCTTCGAAATCACGCACTTGGTAAAACTAACCAACGGTTTGTTTCTTAATAATCTCAATCCCTTGTCTTTCGATTTCTTTTACTTGAGGACAAGTAAAACTTTAAAGTCCGAGGAGGTTTGATAGGGGCGTTTCGTCCCTATCTTTTAGCGTGATTTACGGTTTAATTTGAGACTAAATAAATAAGTTTAATTTCAAAAATAAGTAGATTTTAATAAAATAACAAAATAAAAATAAATTCCGCACTTTCGGTTAATTGTCTTTATTTTGAGTAAATTTAGAAAATAAAACGTCAAGCTAACTCGGCTCTCGAGAATTGTATTTCAGGTACAAGCAAGGAGCAAAAATCCACCGACATACACGGGGTGTATCACCCTCCACGCAGGGCGTGGAACACAGTGTCAGAAATAATTGCTCAATCCGCAGGCACCACGTGGAACTTACCCACTGCCACGCGGGGCGTCCTACCTTCCACGCGGGGCGTATGAGCAATGATAAGCAATAATGTCTCAATCATGAATGTCAGACTGCAAGATCTTCTAAGTCAACTGACAATACACGGGGCGTACAACCATACACGCAGGGCGTGTATGTGAAGTTCTTCAGTCCAGAAAACCAAAGACTTACATACGCGAGGAGTGCTTCAGACTATGCGTGGCGTAAAGGACCTAATTCAAGCAATAAAATCTCAGAAGCTCAACCACGCGAGGCGTACCCCAGTCTACGCGGGGCATGGTTGAGACAACAAGATCCGGATTTGGTCCACATGCAGGAGATTTCTGACGAAATGGGCAAATACGCGGGGCGTCCTCCACCATACGCGGGACGTGTCATGGGAAAACTGCATAAATAATGTAGCTCCATACTTGTACCTTGTGAATTTACAATTTTACCCCTAGCTTGATGTGTATAAATAAGAGTGACTAGCACTCATTTAGACAGCTTTTGACATACATTTTCTTGTTGTAGATTAAGCTCTTGTTACATAGTTTTAGATTTTGTTTTTAGACTTTACATATCAAATCTCTATCACCTTGAGAGCTTGTTCGTTGATTCCGGCATTCCGTCAAAGTTCCATTCCATCTCCGTTCACCAAGCTCGAAAGCTCCACCTCCAAGTCCTAAGAGACGGCCTTGAGTCCGGTTAGCTAGTTCCGAGGGTGGATTCTTCCCATTTCACTTGCTAATTAGCTTGTACTCTTCCTATGTACTAGGCTTGGTTGTATTCCATATTTACATTCTCCATATTTATAATTTATGATTCATAATCTCTTTTTCTATATATGTGTTAATGTTTGTTACTTGTTTTGATACTCGTAATTGATTATTGTGTAGGGGAACGCGATTTCCGACGCCATTCGGGCTATCTTTAGGGATTCATATAGGTGTTGCTTTACCAGAAGTGATGCTCCGGAAACCGTAGGAATTGACAAGCCACGGAACTTACGAGCCCTAATTTCTGATCCCAAGCATTAGACACGCCTTGACTAGGAACCACGTAGTCTAAGTACCTCACGGGTCGGTCACACTACACGTAGTCGTCATTGCAAGAGCAAATCATTAACCGTATATACATTGGGAGTCATTGTTTGTCATATTTATAACTTATCACCATCCATATCATTTCGTAGAGTTTTTGCTATATAAATTTGTCTCACCCGTAGTTAGGAGTAGTTTGTAGTTGTTCCCCGAATCAACTCAAAGTATTCACCGCTTAGATAACGTATAAAACCGAGTCGTAATTAATACTTGTAGTTATAAATCCCGTGGATTCGATACCCGGTCTTAACTGGATTATTACTTGATACGACGGGGTACACTTGCCCCTAAGTCGTAGCGTCTAGTAGAGATAGGGCATTTAGGAAGATCACATCCATAGTCATAACGAACTTATCATAATATATATTTCATAAGCTCTACCTAGCCGCGCACGCGCCATCAGCCATCACCTCCATACGGATCTTAAAATTGAGTATCGGACTGTGAAAGACCCACAAGTCCTTTGGAACAATCTAAAGGATAGGTATAACCACCAGAAAAATGTGATATTACCTAAAGCTCGTCATGAATGGTCTAATTTAAGACTACAAGACTTTAAGTCAGTAAGTGAATATAACTCAGCCATGTTCAGAATTACTTCACAATTGCTATTATGTGGAGATAAAATCACTGATGCAGAAATGTTAGAGAGAACATATTCTACCTTTCATGCGAATAATGTTGTCCTGCAGACACAATATCATGAAAATGGATTTAAGAAATATTCTGAACTTATATCTTGTCTCCTTGTGGCTGAGCAAAATAACGAGCTATTGATGAAAATTCATGCATTACGTCCAACTGGTTCTGCTCCATTCCCTGAAGCGAATGTGACATCCTATAATGTGAAAGGAAAAGATCATACTAATCATAGTGGTCAAGGACGTGGCCGTGGATGTGGTCAAGGACATGGATGTGGATATGGTCAAGGACGAGGCCGAGGTGGTTATTTCAAGGACTCACAATCCCACCAGAAGTGGGCTAATAAAAATGGTCACAAACAAGGCAAAGATAACAATGAGGGAGTGACCAATACATGTTATCACTGTGGAGGACAAGGTCATTGGTTTCGCACATGTCATACACCAAAGCATCTTGTTGATCTTTATAAACAAACATTGAAGCAAAACAACAAGAAAGAAACAAATCTTATGTATGAAGATGGAGAAGATGACTTTGATCGTAGCAATACAACCCTGAAGGTTGATGATTTCATTCCCCCCAAGGATATAAATTAGACATAGCAGTAGTAGATTATTTATTTTGGATGTTTAAGGGTTACACTAGGATATCTTTATTCTTATGACTTTATGGATTTGTGTTAAACTATGAGTTTATGATTTTATGAATTTTTCTATTATGAATGCATAAGATATGATTGAACTTGACTTATTCAAATTAATTGTATGTATGTGACTGTTATTTTATTTATTTGAAGAACATGGATAGTGAAGTTTTATGTCTAGCAGACAGTGCAACTACTCATACCATACTAAGAAGCAAGAAATATTTCTCTCATTTGACAATGAAAGAAACTTGTGTTAATACTATATCGGGCAGTACAAAGATTATTGAAGGCTCCAGAAGAGCTAATATATTATTGCCTATAGGAACGAAATTTGACATTATGGATGCATTGCACTCTTCCAAGTCTCAAAGAAATTTATTGAGTTTTAAAGATATTCGTCAGAATGGATATCATATTGAGGCAATAAGTGAAGGAAATGTAGAATACCTTCAAATCACAAGTATGACTCAAGGCACTAAAGATATCGTTGAGAAATTACATGCATTCTCTACCGGATTGTACTGTACTAGAATTAGTACAATTGAATCATATGCTATAGTAAACCAGAAGTTTACTGATAATGTTACTATTTGGCATGACCAGTTAGGCCATCCGGGTTCAATAATGATGTGAAAAATAATAAAAAATTCATGTGGACACTCATTGAAGAACCAGCAGATTCTTCCTAATGATTTTACATGTGCTGCTTGCTCACAAGGAAAATTAATAATTAGGCCTTCACCAGCCAAAGTTATACATGAATCTATCAATTTTCTGGAACGCATACAAGGAGACATTTGTAGGCCAATTCACCCACCGTGTGGATCATTTAGATATTTTATGGTTTTAATCGATGCATCAACTAGATGGTCACACATCTCCCTTTTATCAACTCGCAACCTGGCGTTTGCGAGATTACTTGCTCAATTGATTAGATTAAGAGCACATTTTCCAGATTTTCTTTTGAAGGCAATTCGCCTTGATAATGCTGGTGAATTTACTTCACAAGCTTTTAATGATTATTGCATGTCCATTGGGATAAGTGTTGAACATCATGTAGCTCATGTTCATACACAAAATGGCCTAGCTGAATCGTTAATTAAAAGTTTACAATTGATTGCTAGACCATTACTTATGAAGTCCAAACTCCCAATATCAGCATGGGGACATGCTATATTACATGCAGCAGCATTAATTCGCATCAGGCCAATAAGTAATCAACGATTCTCCCCATCACAATTGGTTCTTAGTTAAGAACCAAATATTTCTCATTTGAAAGTTTTTGGATGTACGGTATATATTCCAATTTCTCCACCACAACGCACTAAGATGGGTCCTCAAAGGAGGATGGGAATATATGTTGGATTTGAATCCCCATCAATTATTAAGTATCTTGAGCCAACTACTGGAAATTTATTTAAGGCTCGATTTGCTGACTGTCATTTTAATGAGTCAATTTTTCCAACATTAGGGGGAGAAAAGAAACAGCTGGAAAAGGAGATTAGTTGGAATGAATTATCTCTGTCTCATTTTGATCCTCGTACTAAAGAATGTGAAATAGAAGTTCAAAAGATAATTCATTTACAAAACTTAGCGAATCAATTGCCAGACGCATTTTTTGACCCAAAGAGAGTGACCAAGTCACATATTTCAGCTGTAAATGCTCCAAATATAATTGATGTCCCTGAAGGACAACATTAGACTACTAATGAGTCTCACAGACGCATGAAGCGTGGTAGACCAATCGGTTCCAAAGATAAGAATCCTCGGAAAATAAAAGGAGCAGAATTTGGCAATGGCTTTTCTGAGGAACCAAATAGAAATGAAGGATCTCCTGAAGAGACCATACACATGACAAAGAATGAAATTCAGGTACCTGAGAATGAAGAGATCTCAATCAATAATTTCATGTCTGGAATAAAATGGAACCGATATAAAATCGACGTCGATGAAATTTTTGCATGCAATGTAGCAGTTGATGTTATGGAATAAAGATGAGGATCATGAACCAAAATCCATTGAAGAGTGTACACAAAGTAATAGTTGGCGAAAATGGAAAGAAGCAATTGAGACAGAATTGAAATCTCTTGCAAAGAGAGAAGTATTTGGACTAGTAGTCCGTACACCTAAGGGTGTAAAACCAGTGGGACATAAATGAGTTTTTATGAGAAAAAGGAATGAAATTGGTGAAATTGTGAGATAATCACGTTTAGTTGCACAAGGATTCTCACAAAGACCTGGAATTGATTATGAAGAAACCTATTCTCTTGTGGTAGATGCAACTACTTTTCGGTTTCTCATAAGTCTAGCAATAAGAGAAGGACTTGATTTACATTTGATGGATGTAGTCACAACCTACTTATATGGGCCGCTGGATAATGACATTTATATGAAAGTCCCAGAAGGATTTAAATTTCCAGAAGAAACAAAATCTAGTTCTCGAGAACATTACTGCATAAAGTTAAATAAATCTCTTTATGGACTGAAATAATATGCGCGCGTGTGATATAATCCTATTTGTGAATATTATTGGAACTCCTGAAGAGATTCCAAAAGTAGTGGATTATTTGAAAAAGGAATTTAAGATGAAAGATCTTGGAAAGACAAAATTTTGTCTTGACTTACAAATTGATCATAGTTAATTATGTATATAGTTCATTGTTTGCTTGTTTACATGTTCATTGCAATTGAATTTTATGCTTGTAATGAACGTAAGTGGTTAGTTATATGCATGATTTTATTGTTTATATGCTTACTCTTATATGATTGCTAAACTTGTAATTGTCATGTTTGGTTGGTTGATGTGTCAAGCTTGTGATAATAAATGACTAAGTGCTATTAGTATTTATTGTTATTAATGATAATTTGGTTATTAATTCTATTTAAGTGAATTAATTATTTATAATGGTTGTTCGATCACTTGGTGAAAATAAAGATCTTTTTCGACCTCGAACAGATAAGGAAGAGATTCTTGGTCCTGAAGTACCATATCTCAGTGCAATAGGTGCACTAATGTATCTTACTAACAATACGAGGCCAGATATTGCTTTTTTTTGTCAATTTGTTATCCAGATATAGTTTTGCATCTACACGAAGGCATTGGAATGGAATTAAGCATATATTATGTTATCTTCAAGAAACTATTGATTCAAGATATTTATTCACATATGGAAGTACAACTATATCTTGGCGCTCTATGAAGCAAACTATTACAGTTACTTCCTCAAATCATGCTGAGTTAATTGATATTCATGAAGCAAGCTGAGAATGTGTTTGGTTAAAGATCGTAAACCAAAGCATATACGAGAATCATATGGTAGATCATCAGATGAAGGATCACCGACTACAGTATATGAAGATAATGCAGCTTGCATTGCTCAATTGAAGGAAGGCTACATTAAAGGAGACAGAATAAAACATATTTCACCAAAAATTTTCTTTACCCATGATCTTAAAAAAATGGTGAAATCAGTATTTAGCAAATTCGATCAAGTGACAATCTGGCAAATTTGTTCACAAAGGCATTACCTTCTACAACTTTTAAGAAGTTGGTTTACGGTATTGGAATGCACCGTCTCAGAGATCTTCAGTAATATTGTGAATAGGGGGAGTAATCACTGTACTCTTTTTCTTAACCAATGGTTTTGTCCCACTGGGTTTTACTTGGTAAGGTTTTTAATGAGGCAGTGCCCTATTCGCATAGATGAACATCAAATGGGGAGTGTTATGAATAAATTAATGGATGTTCATAAGCCTATAAATATAGGTTTCTTTGATGTAATACAATACAAGTAAAAGGACAAGTGAAATACAAGCTTACACTCTCTCCATTGTTCTTATTCTATTGCATGTTATCTTCCTTGTTTCATAACAGAATACTGCATTTTTAATTGAATGGATATTCACAACTAACTAATTTGGTAACCAAGGGCTTAATAAGACAAAAAAAAAAAGATAATGGGTTCGATTAATAAAATATAAGCACTTAATGATCAAATTCCGAAATTTACAATTAATTGTAATTAATTTAATATTAATTATAGTTTACCGTTTTTTAGGATTTTCTTTTTCTGTTTTCATTTCCTAATTCAATTTCTGTTTTAGGGTTTTGAGGTTTTAACTATTTAAAGGTTTATTTTTATTGCAAGGAGGAGATTATTTATTAATGAAATTGTGATTTTTCGCATTATCATTATTTTTAGAATTTTGCAGCTCAATAATTAGGATATTCATCAATTATTAGCGACAAAATTTGTTATTTCTGCTTCATCGTACCAATTGATGCAGTAGAATAAATAAAGATTTGTCGCTAATAGTTAACTCGACGTACAAATACCCTACTAATTAGTAGCCTTCAAAATTTCCAAGAACTTTGGTAACAAAAAAAAAAAAAGTTAGAATTTCATTAATCAATAAACTGCCCTTACAATGAAAACAGGCCTTTATATAGGTAAAAAAAACCAGAACATTAAAACAGAAAATGAATTGGAAACAAGATGAAAAGAAAACTAAAAAAATGTAAATTGTAATTAATACTAAATTAATTGCAATTAATTGTAAATTTCAATTGCAATTTATACTAAATTAAATGCAAGTAATACTAAAATCTATACTAAATTAATTGCAATTAATTGTAAATTTCCGAATTTGATCGAAACATATGGAAATCCAAACTTGCAGAAATTACAAAATCACCACTATATCATAAACTGTTAAGCCTTAATTCAAATTGTAGTAATTATAATTTCAAACACAGATAAATTGAATGAATACTGCATTTTTAATTGATAATGGGTTTGATGTGTTCTAATAAAATATAAGGACTTAATGGACCAACAAATAAAAGATTAGAGATTTCATGACACCTTTACCTATATAATTAGTGCTTGAGATGAGTTAATGATTTTTTTTTATTAGAGATGGAACAAGGGCAAAATTTAATCTTAATGTTTAAGTGTAGATTTACCCTAACTACGTATTGATAAAAATTTAATCATAATGTTTACAAGAAAAGATCATTTTAGCCCCAAATCACTGAAAATTTGAAAAGTTAGTTTGACTATTATTTAACTGTCACGTTAGATATTGCAAACAAGTTTGTCGATAAACTAGTTTCGTATTTTTTTATTAGTTATTTGTAACTATATTAGTAGTACAATAATTTTTTTAGATATTTTGACAAAAAAATTGTGATTAACGTATATGTGCAGGTTTTTGTTGTAATACTAAATATCTTAGGTATAACTAATGTTTGGAAGGTTTGAAGTGACAACTAAAGTATCAGTTAAAACAATATTTTTAAAATTTCAATAATATAAAACTAAGATTGATATTGTTTAAAAATACCAGGATTAAATTTATATATATATATATATATATATATATATATATATATATATATATATATATATAAAGTTAATGCTAAATATACGCTTTCCTAAAATTTTAGCCATATCCTATTAAATATATAATTCCAGTGTAGGATCGGGAAAGTCTCAAAGAGATGCATAAGTTTACGAGAGGATTAACTATAGGCGGCTCTTGGGGAGCCGTCCTAGACAGTTTCATAGGGCCTTTGATTAAGAAGGGTCTTCATTTTAAAATATATTTCTGTTACAATATTGAGATCTTAATGGTTAAAAAGTATGTATTTGTAAATAATTATCAGGCCATGTTTGAATTTCATAATAATCCCATGTAGAAAACAAGATTCTAGTCAACTGAAACAGAATCGAAAATCAAGAAAAAATAGCATATAGTGTTCTTTTTTTCGATCACGATCTCTCGACAACAATAGTATAACAAAGGGTCTCCAAAATTCATTTCACTTCTCTCTTAACAATAAGAGTAAAGTACAAAAAAAACGCTTCTGGTTTCCCCATTTACAAATATACTCCCGCGGTTTGAAAAATGTTTGTGGTTCAGTTAATTTGTAAAGTTAGGCTTTGTATAAAGGGTAATTTGCAAAATCAAACTTTTTAATTTTTCAAAATTGTCTTCTTTTAAGGTAAATGGTAAATAGACACGTTAATAATTTTTGACAAAATGTCTTATTTTACAAACTGCATAAAGTACATCCTTATGTTTGCATATTTTTAAAACACGAGACTGCATTTGCAAACATGTTAAACTACATTATCTTACTTGTACTTTACCTAAAAATAATAGAGCTACTAATGTTTATAACAAAAAAGATAGAGTATAAAATTAAGCGCCTAGAGCTTTTAAAATGTTGGAACGATCCTGATTTACATATCATTCTTTTATGGGGACTTAATGATAGAGATAATCATTAAAGGAAGGCAACCGGAAAATCGTTAAGAGTAAAATATATGAGGATTACTGTTTCACATATTTTCAGAGAAGGTAACCAAATTACTGATGCTCTAGCAACTCATAGTCGGATTGCATCACATCCATTGTTTTGAGACTCTCATTCCTCCTTTTGCACACATTTTATTTCGGATAACTTAGCGGGTTTACCCCAATTTCATTTTCGCTAGTTTGCTTGTTTGTTTATTTGTTATTTTTTTATTTGTTTG
The DNA here is from genome assembly GCF_963576675.1 of Euphorbia lathyris. Classification (NCBI taxonomy): domain Eukaryota; kingdom Viridiplantae; phylum Streptophyta; class Magnoliopsida; order Malpighiales; family Euphorbiaceae; genus Euphorbia; species Euphorbia lathyris. Next base: position 2,714,623 of record NC_088918.1, read on the forward strand.
TATTTTTACTCTTATTATTAATAATACCTTGGGCCCGATTTGTTTGATTTAAAATGTGTTAATATTGTAAGGATGCTTTGGTCTCTCGTGACCGACTTCCAATCTTTCAATTAAAAAATCATAGAGAAAATCAAACTTAGGTGGGTGCCGCAAAAGTGGATTCTTTACCATTGAGCTCATTAAAGACCAAATTTTTTTTTATTAAATGTATATTAATTAGTTATAGGCCTAATATATTTGTGTTTTTGTGCTTTACCCAAAACTTTAAATGCTTCTTGAACTTCTAAAAATCGAAAATGACCATCTTTTTTTTTTTTCAGATTGCATTTAATAACTTTCTATTTCTCAATATAATTTGTTGGATATAGAAAATGGGGATATGCTCCGCCATGTGTTAAAATATTTGCTACATATCAGAAAGAAAATGTGAAATAGATAAATAGTTTAGAAATTTTTGAAAGTTCACGAGTTGTTGATGTTTTGGGGTTATTAAAAATAAAATTATTGAATATAATTAAACAAAAATATGAGGTTATTGAATGCAATTGGATAAAAAAATAGATGAATTTAGACAACAACATATAATATATTATATAACTTCTGTCCCAAAGTGATAAATCACTTTCAGCTTTTATTGTGATTTAAAAATATAATTTTTTATAATCTTTTTTTGACATAATATCCATTTTGCTCCCTACACTAAGGGCTCAAAGTCAATATGAATGCTTTTAATTAATGATTTTTTCTTAGTTCAAGGACCTGAATGATGATTGTGATAGTTTAAGGACCTAATTGACTTTAAGGATTTAGTTTGGAGTGCCAAATGAGTATTATGCCATTTTTAAACTTATATTATTTAGGAAAAAGTAAAAAAATAATGATTATGGTTTGTCCAATTTGTAAACAGTACATGTGGTTTAAGAGTTTGCAAATAGACACTAGTAAAAAAATGGCCCTTGGTGAGCCTCATTGGCAACAGTTTGTAAACAAAATCGAAGCCAACGGTCTAAAAATCGATGGCAAAGAGCTAGAGATGCAAGAGGGGTGGGGATTCCCTATCCCTGTCGGTGACTCGTCCCGACGGAGATGGGAAATCATCGATAAGAATCTCATGGGACGGGGATGGAGATAATTTTATTCCCCATAACGGGGATGGGGCAAGAATGGGGAATGGTATCCCCGCCCCGTGGGGATCCCCAATCCCGCCCTGTTAATTCCTGATAGGGACCCCTACGGATCACCAATTATTCCCTATTATAATTAAAATTATACTTTAAATATTATAATTTATAACATTAAACTTAAATTAAATGGACTTATTTCTTCGAAGTTTTAGTTTTAGTATATACTATTTTTTTAAAATTTAAATGGTGATTCCCCACGAGGACGGGGATTTGGAATAGAGAAAAGGTGTTTTTAAATGGGGATTGGGATCCCGCGGGACGAAGATGTCTGTCTCTATTTGTCTCGCGGTAATGGAGACGGAGAATTCCCGACTAATCGGGGATGGGGAGGGAATCACCAAAAGATATCAATTTTATACCGCTATTCGCTCATGCTCAAATGCTTAAATTCAACTTACTTAATCTTTACGAATAAAATACTAGCATTCAGTACATTAATGACAAATATACACTTTGGGCCTTGTCCTTTTATTTTATTTTTATGTCTCTTGCCTATTTTTTTTTTTTTTGGGTAACAAAAACGAAAACATGAACAATAGAACAAAAGGAAAATCAGCCTGGGATGTCTTGGAAAGACGACCCCAATATTGTCATAAAAAATTAGAGAAGCAACGGGGCTTGAGGGAAGCTAGTTAAAGGTCCATTTCATATGAATAGCTGACACACCCCCACATGCAAAAGCACACTTCGGCTTGAAGCGTGACAACACATGCCCATATTACCATGTCCTGCAAATAACTCAACAAATGGAGCTGTCATGAATCGAACCCAAGACCAATTGGTCACACTGGCTTTGATACCATGTCATAGAACTGTTTTAGCTGAAAGCTCAACCTGATAGTTAAAGGTCCTCTTCATATTAATAGCTGACACACCCCCACACGCGAAAGCATACTTGGGCTTGAAGCGTGACAACACAGACCCAGACCATTTGATCACACTGGCTCTGATACCGTGTCATGGAACTGATTGAACTAAAAGCTGGAACCGATAGTTAAGGCCCAATCATAGATCTTATATTAATCTCAGATACACCCCCACACGCAAATTCCCCTTGGGCTTGTAGCGTGCACAACACAGGCCCATCCCGTCATGTGTTTTTAATTCCATAAATTAATTAGGTTGTCGGGACTCGAACCTCAACCGTTTGGTCCTAGAGGCTCTGATACCATGTCATGGAACCGATTGAACTAAAAGCTCGAACTGATAGTTAAGGCCCAATCATAGATCTTATATTAAACTCTGACAAAGAGGAGGCCAAGCAAAGGCCGGAGTAGAAATCCCACAATTCCGCTTCAAATGAGGTGCCTAAACCGATATTGTGGACAAAACCGGCCACCCAATTGCCAGCTGAGTCACGAATGATTATATATTTACACTAGTTTTTGGCATGTGCGATGCACTATTAACAAAAATATAATCTAATAATTACAATTAATGATATAAAGGTGCTATATAAATTAAATATTATTATTTTATTTTCACATTTATTTTAAATAATCTTTTTATAGATAAATATAATAATATAATTAAAATTAAAATTAAAATTAATATATTATATATTATATTATATTTTTTATCAGTAAAAAAGGAGGAAGTGACACATCAGCTCTATCGTTATTGTTTTATATTATATATAGATAGATATGCAGAGAATTAGAAAGATTTTAGGGATTAATTTAAATTTTATAGAACTCTTAGATATAGTACGGATAAATTAATATTTTTATAGATAAATATAATAATAAAATAATAAAATAATATATTATATATTATATTATATTTTTTATCAGTGAAAAATGAAAAAGTGACACCTCAGCTCCATCGTTACTGTTTTATATTATATAATAATATAGATTGATAGATATGCAGAGAATTGGAGAGATTTTAGGGATTATTTTAAATTTTGTAGAACTCTTAGATATAGTACGGATAAAATAATATTTTTTATAGATAAATATAATAATATAATTAAAATTAATATATTATATATTCTATTATATTTTTTATCAGTAAAAAAGGAGGAAGTGACAACTCAGCTCCACCGTTACTGTTTTATATTATATATAGATATATAGTTATGCAGAGAATTAGAGAGATTTTAGGGATTAATTTAAATTTTGTAGAACTCTTAGATATAGGACGGATAAAATAATCTTTTTGTGGATAAATATAATAATATAATTAAAATTAATATATTATATATTATATAATATATTTTATCAGTAAAAAATGAGGAAGTGACACATCAGCTCCATCGTTACTTTTTTATATTATATATAGATAGATAAGCAGAGAATTAGAGAGATTTTAGGAATTAATTTAAATTTTGTAGAACTCTTAGATATAGTACAGATAAAATAATCTTTTTATAGATAAATATAATAATATAATTAAAATTAATATATTATATATTATATTATATTTTTTATCCGTAAAAAATGAGGAAGTTGTTGAAACACCTTTCCACGTGATTTTGATTTGACAAAATTATTTATGTATGATAAAAATATTCCAACACATTAAATTTAAATGCTTTGATTTATTCATACTAATGTGTTTGTTCAATGTTGAGTTATTTGATTTATAAGACATTAAGATAAAAATCCTAAAGGCCCATAAGTGGAAGTCAACCCCAAGTCAACAGATCAAGACCTCACGGCCCATGAAGACAAAACGTCGTCGTACTGAGTAAGACATAAGCCCAGCAACAAGAAGGATCGAGAAGCCTTTTTCCAATTGCTTCAAGATGAAGCTGCTGAGTTAAACGACACAAAGTACAAGTCAGCGGCAGAACAGAATAAACTTGGAGACAAAGTATTTCTATTTTGGGTAAAGCTCAGAAAGCGCAGGAAGCTGTCTGGAAGACTTTGCCATAAATGTGGGAACATTCTGTTTCATCTGACGAAAAGCTGCTGAGCACTGGCGAAGACAGAAGATACAAGAATATGATTGGCCGAGGACGCTAAGCACGTACTGAGTGAAAGCGACATGAAGCCGTTTGCCTCCAACGGTTATTTCGAAATTCGAAATCATCGGTGCTTGAAGTGTCACTATAAATAGGCCTCTCAAATGCTTCATTCAATGCAGATCTTCAATTAAGTCGAAACGCTGACCAAATTAATACTTGAAGTTCTGTGAGAAAAGCAAATCAAATCTTACACCAATTCCAATCTTGTGTAAAAGTCTAGAGTGATTTTATTCATCTAAAGTGTCTTAGCAATTGTTGTTTAGGACAAACACTTATCATTTCTAGAAGTATAGAAAGGAGAAGCTGAGTACTCGGTTATAGTACTCAGCGGTAGTAATAGGAGTGAGTAGAGGAATAGAGGTAGGTACTCTTGTATACTCAGCTTCTGTTGTAAAAGGTTTCGTGCTCTACCTTTAAAGAGCTCAGTAGATGATTCAAAAAACTCGGACGAGTTCCGGGGACTGGACGTAGGCGGAGAGGCCGAACCAGGATATGTCTATTGAGTAACATATTTCTAACCCTTAACTCCTTTATATATTGCTTGCTATAAAACTAACCAAGTAACGAACTCACGCTGAGTTAAGTGCATTGAGAAGCTGAGTTCAGGAATAGACTCAAGTGCTATCTCCTGACTCAAGAAAAGAAGCAGACTTAGTCACTAGTTGACTAAGCTTGTGTATTAAATTACTCAGCACTGCTGTGTAAACCTTTTCTTAAAGAAAAGAAGTCAGCCTTAACGGACAAATTTTTTTAATAGTTCCTATTCCCCCCTCCTGGAACTAATCTTGTCACGTTACACGGGACCAACAGAAGTGACACCTCAGCTCCATCATTACTGTTTTATATTATATATAGATTTTATTGGTCCGTGTCATATAGACGAGTACCATTCTAAAATATCACAAAATAGAGTAAATTTTTCCTTTTACTAACTCACACATTCAATTTGGCTAATTTGTACAGGTTATTATCCTCAAAAATCATCAATTCCCCATCCAACAAATGCAGGTGAGTAATTATATAAGTTTAAGTATCTTGTTGGTAATTCAAGCTTGTGCTATGAAGCACCGATACGAATACGCATACGGGCACACGCACACGCACACGCACACGCACAGGTATGACAAACAACATTTTAAAAAAAATATGAGATACGGATACGGCGTGGATACAAGAAATTTTATATATAAAATGAAAAATTCAAAAAATACATAAATATATATAAATCACAAATCATATTCATAAAGTCATTATAAAAACACAAATATACTAGTGGGGTGGGGTTATTTAATTTTAATCCTTAAACTTCCTGAGTTTTTTTTTTAAACCCTATATTTTCAAAGTTATTTCAAAAAACCCCTAAAGTATCTCTGAAGTATCCCCAACGTGTCCTGGGAGTCTCCCTAGCGTGTCCCTGCGTATCCCCTAATTTAAAAAAGAAAGAAAAAAGGGGATACTTCTCAGCCGTATCCCGTCGTGTCCCCGCCATGTCTCCGTACTCGGAGTATCGGATACGCACAGTGGCGAATACAGGATTACTCGGTTGGGGGAGCCGATTTTACACGTGCGTTCGGGAAATTTTTTTTTTTTTTTTTGCTAAAATCGAACTTGCTTAATTTTTTTTGTATATATGTGTGTTATAATTTGAATGGTCCAGAACCAATTTTAAGTATTAATATACAATTTCTCAAAATTAACCTAGATTTCATTTATAGTCCTAACATGTAAAAAAAATTAGATTTAGGGAGGGCTGAACATGTAAAAAAAAATTTAAAAATTGATTTCAGATGGCCTACCGGGCAAAAAAAATAAATAATTTGGATTTAAAGAGGCCTAAGAGACAAAAAAAAATTAGAAATTTGGATTCATGAAGACCTTACAGGCCAAAAAAATTAGAAATTTGGATTTAGAAAGACCTAACAAGCCAAAAAAAATTAGAAATTTGGATTTAGGAAGTACCTAATAGGTCCAAAATATTGAAATTTTGAATTTTGGACAAGCCTAATACGTAATAGGATATATTTAATTTTTTTTATTAGTTCAATACTAGTTTCTAAAAAAATTATAACATAGTATTGGGAGGAAATAAATTAATTAATTAATAATGGTAACATAGTTTTATAATTATTGAAAAATAAAATTTAAATAAATAAACACTTTCTAAAATAAATTGAGGTTGGGGGAATTGAACCTAGGACTTTTAAAAAAAGAAACAAGTGTTTTAATCATCTCATCTACCTTTAAACAATGCAATATTACTATATAGAGTATATAGACTAATATTAGGGGGGCCGAAACTACTCATAACCATGGTAGTTTCGGCGACCGGAGGGGCCCGGGCCCCCTTGTACCCGTCCCTGGATATGTGTACGTTGACTTCCGAGAATTATCGGTGCTTCATAGGACTTGTGTTATTATTAACTGAGTCCATTTAATTTCAATATACACATATGTGCAAAAGAGTGTAATACAAGCTCAGGTGTTCCAGTCCAATTTGTACATTCAATAACAGATACATGGACAGTTGGAACGACAACGTATTACAGGCACAAGGTGGTGATAAAGAACGTATCCCAAAAACCAATTACAAAGCTAAAATTATTGATAAGAAGAAATGTCAAGATGGTTTCAGGCCCCCGATCATTGGAACTACCCCTATTATTGATGGTTAGAGGTGTGCATCGGTTCGATTTAAACCGCATACCGAACCGAACCGAGTGAATTCGGTTTTTTGGTTCGGTTTTTTTAACAATTCGGTTCGGCATCGGTTTTAATTTTAAGTGTATTTCGGTATTCGGTTCGGTTCGGTTCGGTTTGACAAAAAATGTGAAAAAACCGAACCGCACCGAATTGCACATATTTTACATTTTTGTATATATATACATATATATATTTGATCATACAAGTTTAATTTTTTTTATTATTATTGAGATAATAACCCAATATAGATATATTTTGGAAATATTTAAATTTTTTTGTTGTTGAGTTAAATTTAATGAAAAAATATAGTGATTTTTATTTGTTGTTTGTTATTTTTAACTTAATTCAGTTTGTTCGGTTTAAACCGAACCGAACCGTATATTTCGGTTCGGTTTTAATTCGGTTTTACTTATTATTCGGTTCGGTGTCGGTTTGAATTATTTTGATCATTTCGGTATTCGGTTTTTTCGGTTCGGTTCGGTTTTGTACCGATGCACACCCCTATTGATGGCTTCGATCCCATGTTTCTGACAAATTAAGGCTCAGAGTAGTTAATTAACTTATTGAGTTTGTATTTAATTACAAAATCTAACTTGATTGGTATATGATAAGCGATAAATTTCTCTATGTTTGTTCAAAATGACTCAATGTTACTTTTATAATCTAAATTTAGTTTAATTTTGAGAAGTTTTACATTGATACGTTAAAATTGGTGATGGACCACTTAGATGATAACATGTATATATATACAAAAAAAAAAAAAATTTTAGCAAGTTTGATTTAGCAATTTTATTAGTCATATACATCAGCCTACAAACAGACAAATCATGTATTCACCTACACCCAAATTATCATATTTATAAGGCTTAATGCTTCTCCAGCCCCCTTAACTTGTCCAAATTGGTCATTTTACCCCCCAACTCATCGAATGTCCTATTTACCCCCTTAACTCCATAAAAATTGTATTTCTCAACCCCTTAACTTGTCCAAATTTATCATTTTACCCATTCTCAACTCATCGAATATCCTATTTACCCTCTTAACTCTATAAAAGTAGTATTTCTCACCACTTATGATCCTATTTACTTTCTTAACTCCATAAAAATGGTATTTATTATCTCTTTATAGTAGTAAAAAAAGTTGAAAAGAGAAAAAACGAATAAAAAATACAAATAACAAGAACATTAATATAAATAAGTTAAATACATTATATGTAAGGATAATGTACCAAAATAGGCCTATGATTTTTGGAAAAGTATCAATTTAGGTTCCACTTACAAAATAGCATAAATATAGGTTTAACGTTTAAAAAAAGTTATCAATTTAGGCTTCGATAACATATTGTAAGGGGTGAAAAATACCATTTTTATGGAGTTAAGGGGGTAAATAGAACATTTTATGAGTTGGGGGATAAATGGACAAAGTTGAGAGGGTGAGAAATACCACTTTTATAGAGTTAAGAGGGTAAATAGAACATTCGATGAGTTAAGAGGGTAAAATAGGACATTCGACAAGTTAAGAGGACTGGGGAAGCATTAGGCCCGTTAATAACTAAGTTTGTGTACACACGAAACACTTGCCACAATTTACATCGACAATCTTATAGTTTTTCTATAAATTTATTTTAAGTATAATAATTCAATAATATATAAGTGTAAATTCTAAAAAAACATTTTTTGTTAGTGGCATGCATGTGGTTTTTTTTTTACCAGGAGAGGACGGATATTTTTAGTATCGTTTTTATTTTAGTATTGTTAAAAACGATGATCTTTTATATTGACACTTTTAAAATGATCATTAACGATTTCAAAACTGAAAAATTTCATGAATTGATAATATTCAAAGCAACTTTAATTCTTCAACTTTTCAAATTTGAAGTCATTTATATCAGGAATTTTAGTGAGGAGAGAGAGTGAACGTTTAGAAATGGGTAAATTTCATCAATGGTATACAACCTTTGCATCATTTCACACTTTGGTATACAACTTTGATTTTGTCTCACTAATATGTACAACCTTAGAGGTAACCTCCCATTATAGTGTACAATAGGTAAAAATGACCCGTCAAACTAGTCAAACATAGCATAACACCTTTTTTCAAGTGGATTACTAAACCCAGCCATGAATTCCCACCCCTAGCCCCATGAAAAGACCAAACTACCCTTTACCCAAAATTTGAAAAAACACAAAACCTCTCAAATACCCTACACACTCTTTGATCAAATCCGGACTAATTTGTGAACCAAAACATGGAGTGTAACAACAACCGTAAAGGGAAAGCGAAAATAATAAGATTTACCGTTTTTGTTTTTTGATTTAAGCTTAAAAATTGAATCTGTGGGTGATTTTTTAAAAACGCTGGAATCGCAGTCGGGCGTATGAACATCACGCCCGACCTACGGTTCCGGCGTATGAATATCACGCCCGACCTGTGGTTCGGGCGTGAGGCTATCACGCCCGACCTATGGTTCGGGTGTGATGTTCATACGCCCGCACCATATGTCGGGCGTGATGTTCATATGCCCGACCTATGGTTCGGGCGTGATGTTCATACGCCCGAGGGGTTTTAATTAATTTAATTAATTTTTTGTAATTTTTAGTTTGTTTAATTTAATTTAACTAAATTTTTATGTTGTAAATTTTAGTTGTTGTAAATTTTATTTGGTTTAATTTAGTTTAACTAAATCTTTATTTTGTTAATTTTAGTTAAATTTTTATTTTGTTAATTCAGGTATTTACGGGTTAAATTCAATAGCGGACTAATTTTTTTACGGGTTTAATTCAACATCGGACTAATTTTTTTTACGTAACAGGTATTTACGGATTTAATTCAATAGCGGACTAGCTATTTTTTTTTGCTCTCCCGACACGCGGGCGTGTGCCTATCACGCCTCACCTTGTGGTCGGGCGTGATAGCCCCACGTCTCACCGTGTGGTCGGGCGTGTAGCGATCACGCCCGACCACAAGGTGAGGCGTGATAGGCACACGCCCGTGTGTCGGGAGAGCAAAAAAAATAGCTTTTTCCTCCCCAAAACCCATGAAATGGTATTTTCGTCATTTCACGGGGCTAGGGGTGGGAATTTGGGGCTGGGTTTAACAACACCCTTTTTCAACTCATTTCTTATAAAATACGGGACCACCTTATATTTAATTACCATCATACCCTCTCATTAATCATACTCTTTAAATTGCTCTCTCTAACTCTACAACTCTCCTTTCTCTCTCTAACTCTAAAACTCTTCCTTTCTCTCTCTAATTTTCTTTCTCAACAATCCTACCATTTTCAATTAGAACAATGTTACAGATCCAAAAAAAAAAAAAAATCAATAGCAACAATTTCAAAATCATTATTATAGATAATCATGGAGAGGAGCCATAGAAATGAGAAATCAGTTGGCAGTTCAAATTTGTCAACCCAATTCTTAGAATCCAAATATACATATCACTTTGGTTTGCTGCTGTAACATCAGGAATTACAAGTTTTGTTTTTTATGCTATTATTGTTTCAAACTTCACCCTCATGAATGTTGTGTTTAAAGTTCATCCGTCACCCTCATTTCTCCTACCATTTTCATACACCTTCTTTTATTTGACCGCTATTATTAAATTCCATTTCTATGTGTCTTCAAATTCTCTCTTCCAGCCTATTCATATACCATTTTGGCACTAGTAAGATTAAATTCCAATTCTCTGCATTGGATGTTTTTGAATTATTTAGAAATTAAGAGTTGTTTATCCAATTGAGAGGACGGTGGATTGAGAGATTACCAGGTGAAAGAGTTAGGTCTGAAGCTAATTTATGTAATAAACTTAGGTCTGAAGCGAATTTATGCAATAAACACCCATTGGACTGGAGAAATATAGAAAGGGAGGATTTTGAGAGAGAGGATAAATGTCGGTTAAGATCTTCATCTGGGGAGATTCTTCCGATCTTCCACATCATTATTCTAATTTCTTCATCTGTCACGACCACAGTCACTGTCTACATCATTATTCTATTTATCCTTTGGACCATTATTGTTTCATTAACTCTAACTCTAGCAGCATAAATTGGAAGAAGAGGAAGCAATATAGAGCACAAAAGTTGGAATAATCATGAATAATGCTGATAATAAATACTTTCTTTTTCTACATTTTCTTCTTTTAATTAAAATATAGATCCATAGAAAATAATTGAAATCACATTGTTAAGATAACTATAGAGTCCAATAGATTTGTATGAAAATAAGATTAGAAATTATAAAAAAGACAAAGAAGTAGAAAGAGATTCACCGTGTTAGAAAAGGGAAAGTTTTAATGAGGAGAAATAAGGTAGAGAGAAGTTAAGGTGAGAAAAGGAAAGGGGAGGGGAAGGAGGAAGATGAGGGTACAAAAGTAATTTTACATTAGATGGTCAAATTTTGACTTTTTGACTGGTCAAACTGCTGACATGGCGCGTTGACCTTACGTTGACCGGTCATTTTTACCTGCTGTACACCAAAGTGGGAGGTCACCTATAAGTTCGTACATATTAATGAGACAAATAAACCGGTCCCAAATAAATCTGAATATCTTAATGAAGTAAAAACAAATTATAAGACTATATTATTTGAAGTAAGAACAAAATTAAAGATTAAATTATAAGAGTGTGAAGAACAAAACTAATACATAGTCAAAATTAAAGGTCGATGAAGACTTTGATTTTCGGTGAACAATGAATATAATAGTGGAATACTATTTATCATTCTTTATATATATATATATATATATATATATATATATATATATATATATATATATATTTGTGACTTTTGGATTTCCTTAACTTTATGTTTTTTTTTCATTTTCGTGTAAATCTTACTTTAATTTATTACTTTAATAAATGAGTTAGTCAATTACTATAAAGAATGTGTTAATTTAGAGAATTATTTTATTCTCTTTATTTTTAGGGTGTCAACTCATCCAAAAAGCCTCTAAAACACTTTTATAAATTCTCTGTACTTCAGCTATTTTTAGATATAGTATAGATAAGCTCATTCTTACAATAAAGATAAGCTTTTAAATAAGCAAAGACTCAAAATCCTAATATGAAATGAAAAGATAAAAGGAAAGTCCTAAAAAATGGTAAAATATAATTAATACTAAATTAATTGTAAATTTCAATTGCAATCAATACTAAATTAATTATAATCAATAAAGCCTTTAAGCCCATCGGAAACATAAATCCTAATTAGAAACGAAAACAGAAATCCTAATTGGCGATAGAATCCGACAAACAAAAGGACAACTAAAAAAACCCCTAAAAACACAAAATTGCCAAATTAAGGACTTTACAGTTCAAATTCAGCTCTCGGGCCCATTTTCATGCAAAATAAGATATAAAATCGCAAAGAACCGAAACTTTAGAACTTGACAAAATTTATGAATTGACGGTTAAATTAAATGACTTCATAAACTTCACCATTTCCTCTTCAACCCCATCAAAGAAAGTATCAGGAACAGATGAAAACCTATTGATATTCTGACCCAATTGATTGGCAGATACATCAGAAGAACCCAAAAACTCAGTCTCATTCCCAAATCCATTATTTTCCAAATAACAATTTGGAGTAGTGATATCAGGTGCCAAAGGAGGCAACTCAACTTCATCAGAAGGCATCATCATCTGAACATTTTCACTAATGGATTACCAGAAGCAGCCAAATCATCCAGAATAGTTTTAAGCTTTCGCATATATTCACTAATGGATAGATCATTCTGTTCAAACTCATGTAATTCAATGCTCAGTTGAAATTGTTTACTATCAGTGATGATACCATATGCTGTCTCTAGAGGTACCCATATGCCATGTGAATAGTGAAAGCAGGTAATGATAGAATATACTTCTTCAGTAATTGAGTGCAACAGTAGTGACATAACAACATTTTCTAGATCATCCCATACAGTATACTCAAGATTGAGAAACGGATTATCATTATTTGTCATGAAACCACCACGAGATAGAAATTTTGGTGGTGGGTATTACTTGTTATGTGATCAAAATAATGATGAAATTTGAGGGTGGATACAATAGCCATTCTCCATGCTTTGTAGTTATGTGGGGTGAGCTTGATGTGAGTTAGTGTATGTGCTGGAGGGGGTCGGGATTGAGTAACAGAATATGTATTAGGGGTTGAATGTGTAGAAAAAGTGGGAGGGGCAGCATGATTGGGGTAAAAGGTAGAGGTATGATCATAAGTTGCATTGTTAAGAAAAGAGTCAGAAGAGTGATTGGTGAAGGTGGAAGGCAATTGAGAGCTATGATAAGACGGACGAGGCCCAAAACCAGGCCCAATCGGAGGTTGAGAGAAATTACCTAGAGGAGGAAACATCGGTGGATGTTGTTGTGGTTCAGATACTTGCCGTTGATTATGTTGTCGGGCACGGGGGAACATGCCTTCATCATGTTTGTCGAAGAGGTATGTCGGCATAACAGACGACGGTGCTGTTGTCGTAAACGGCGAGTCGAACCTCCAACCAGATGAAGGTTGCAGGGAGGAGGCCGATGTCATGTTAACGGTGAACTCAGATGTGAAGCTGCCATGTTGATCAACAGCAGGGGACGGGGGCGGCGTGATGAACCTGCTGGATCCACCAGCGACCGAACTGAGAAAAATGAAAGAGGTTGCCACGGTAGCAAGTGTGCACATAGTTGTCAGAGGGGTTGAGTCGCCCGGAAAAACCGACGGTGAATGCTATTCGAGTGAAATAGTTGTCGTCCTATGAAAGGAATCAAGAGGAACAGATGCGGAAGCTGAGCCAGACGGATTGGAACCTTTTCCTGCTCGTGATACCATGTTGAACTTGTTCGATATAATGATTTGAAGATAGAGAAAGAGAGAAGGCCGAAACCTTAGAGAGAGAGAGAGAAAAACCGAATTGTAGAGAGAGAGAGGATTGAATAATTCCCATAATTAGGGTTTTCATTAAGCAAAGGTATATATATGACAGATACAGATATGTATACTAACTAGGTTTCTAAGACCTAATTAGACGTATAGACTAAATACAACTCTATTTAAGTGTTGATTGTAATCCTAGAGATAATAGGAATATTATCTCTAACACTAATTAGACTTGTAGAATAAGTACAACTCTATTTAGTGTGTGAATAATTATCTATAGAGATAATAGAAGTATTATCTTTAACAAGGACTGATATTTTTAGTATTGTTAAAAACGATGATCTTTTATATTGACACTTTTAAAATGACCATTGACGAGCTCAAAATTGAAAAATTCCATGAATTGATAATATTCAAAACAACTTTAATTCTTCAACTTTTCAAATTTGAAGTCATTTATATGTCGTTTAGTGAGGAGAGGGAGTGAACGTTTAGAAATAGAAAACTCCAAAAATAACGATTTTGAAAAATAAAAAATGTGGTTCCATAGTAAATGCGATACTAAACAACTTTAATTCATAGAATTTTCATATAAACGAATACTACAATAAATAAATTTTTCATAATATCAATTTGCTTGAATTAACGGTATATCAACTAAGCAAGAATACAGCTGCAGTCCTGTAAAATCCAAAATTAAATGAATAACAATTATAATATTTATTGGGAAAAGTATCAAATCAATGAATAAAATTCCTAAAATGAATTACTATAAATTTGATTCTAAAAGTAATATGAGACTACATGTGTCATATCTCTATATCACACAAACATCAATATCAACCTACTTAAAAAGTTATATCAAGAGGCAATAAATGAAAAAAATATGATCATCCAATTAAATAATTTTCATTTGAAATAAAGAAAATTTATAATTAATACAACAACAAAGCCTTAGTCCCGAAATGATTCGGGGTCGGCTAACATGAACCATCATATAAAACCGTGAAAATCAAGTCGTGTCAGCGACACAGATTCGCTCCCTCCACTCCGTCCTATCCACTACCATATTTTTCTCAATTCCCAATAAACTCATATCACTCTCGATCACCCTCCTCCAAGTTTGCTTAGGTCTTCCCCTACCCCTCACCACTACATCCCTTTGCCACTCTTCGGTTCTCCTAACCGGCGCATCAAGCGCTCTACGTCTCACATGGCCAAACCACCTTAGTCGGTTTTCTCTCATTTTATTCTCAATAGATGTGACCCCTACTTTTGTCCTAATTATTTCATTACGCACCCGGTCCTTTCTCGTGTGACCACACATCCATCTCAACATACGCATCTCCGCCACCGACATCTTATGGATGTGACAGTGTTTCACTGCCCAACACTCCGTACCATATAACAATGCTGGTCTAATTGCCGTCCGGTAGAATTTTCCCTTCAATCTATTAGGCATGCCGGGATCACAAAGGAAACCCGTAGCACTCTTCCACTTCGACCAACCAGCTTTAATCCTATGAGCAACATCTTCATCTACTTCTCCATCCGTTTGGATAATAGATCCTAAATACCGGAAGCAATCCGAGGCCTGAACAACTCTCCCATCTAGGATGATTGTCCCTGCCTCCCTACTCCTACGGCCGCTAAACTTACACTCCAAATATTCTGTCTTACTTCGACTCAACTTAAAGCCTCTAGATTCTAGAGTTTGCCTCCATAGTTCCAACTTCATCTCCACTCCTTCTTTCGTCTCCTCAACCAACACAATATCATCTGCAAACAGCATGCACCATGGTATACCATCTTGAAGTGAACTTGTTAGTTCATCCATAACGATGGCAAAAAGAAATGGGCTTAGTGCGGAACCTTGATGCACTCCAATCGTAATAGGAAACTCTTCAGTCTTCCCAACACTAGTACGTACACTCGTGCATACTCCCTCATACATGTCCTTTATGATGTCAATATATTTCCGCGAAATGCCTTTCCTTATCAAGGCCCACCAAAGTACTTCCCTTGGTACCTTATCATATGCTTTCTCCAAGTCAATGAAAACCATATGCAAGTCTTTCTTCTTATTTCGATAGTGCTCCATTAATTGTCTCATTAGATGGATGGCTTCCATAGTTGATCTTCCCGGTATAAAGCCAAACTGGTTTTTCGAGATCTTCACCGTCCTCCTTAGCCTTTGTTCAATCACTCGCTCCCAAAGTTTCATAGTGTGACTCATTAATTTGATTCCCCGATAGTTGGCACAATCTTGGACATCGCCTTTGTTCTTATACAAAGGGATTAAGGTACTTTTCCTCCATTCTGATGGCATCTTATTGTTTCTCCAAATTTTGTTGAAAAACGTCGTCAACCATTCGATTCCTCTTTCTCCCAAACATCTCCAAATCTCAATAGGGATGCCATCAGGTCCTACTGCTTTCTTCAACTTCATCTTACTTAATGCCATTTTGACTTCACCCTTTTGAATTCTCCGCAGGCATTCATGATTTATCATATCATGATGGATACTTATATCTCCAACATCTTGTTGGCGATCTCCATTAAATAAGTCATCAAAATAGGACCTCCATCGTTCCTTGATATCCTTATCTCCAACTAGGACTTTCTGGTCCACATCCTTCACACATTTAACTTTTCCGAGATCTCGCGTCTTCCTATCTCTCATCCGAGCAATTCTATATATGTCTCTTTCCCCTTCTTTCGTATCCAATCTTGTATACAGATCCCGATTCACCTTTGCTCTAGCATCTCGTATGACCTTCTTTACTTCCCTTTTAGCCTCTTTGTATTTTTCGTAGTTCTCGTCACTCCTACATTTCCCCAATAGTTTATAGGATTCTCTCTTACTCTTTACTGCTTGTCGTACTTCTTCTGTCCACCAAGATGTGTCCTTACCCGGTGGCATGCTACCTTTAGATTCCCCTAGAACTTCCTTCGCTACTTCCCTTATACTATGCTCCATCTTATTCCATATCGAATTTATATCTGAATCCATATTGCAAGTCCAAATATCTTTTTTGGTCATCTCATCCACAAATTTTTGTTGATTCTCCCCTTGCAATTTCCACCACTTAATCTTAGTCTCTACTTGAGGTGTTTGTTTTCTTATACATTTCCTACTTCGAAAATCTAGCACCACTACTCTATGTTGGGTTGTCGTACTCTCACCAGGGATCACCTTACAATCAATATAACTCTTTCTCCAAGCACTCCTTACTAAGAAGAAGTCAATTTGGCTCGCATTACCGCCACTCCGATAAGTCACTAAGTGGGATGTTCTCTTCATAAACCATGTGTTCATGATACTCAAGTCATAGGCTGATGAGAATTCCAAAATATCATTTCCTGCTTCATTCTTATCTCCAAAACCATACCCTCCATGAACACTCTCAAACCCATCTCGCCTAGAACCCACGTGTCCATTGAGATCACCCCCTAGTACCATTTTTTCATCCCTAGGAACCTGTTGCACCACTTCCTCTAAGTCATCCCAAAAAGCTTGTCTTATAGACACATCTAATCCTATTTGTGGCGCATATGCACTAATGACATTCACAACCTCATCCCCTATCACTAGCTTAACACTCATAATTCTATCGCTCTTCCTAGACATCGCTACTACCTCATCAATATACTCCCTATCAATAAGAATACCTACTCCATTTCTACCCTTATCCTTTCCTGAGTACCAAAGCTTATAACCCCAAGGAGCTATCTCTCTAGCCTTAGCTCCAACCCACTTGGTTTCTTGTAGGCATAATATATTTATTCTCCTCCTCTTCATAACATCTACAATTTCAGCTAATCTTCCTGTCAAAGAACCTATGTTCCATGTCCCAAAGCGTAACCTACTACCCTTACCCCTACCCCTACCATTACCGTGGACTAGCTTATTTACCCGCAACCCTTGCATATTTGACACCACCCCCGGGTCCTGGGGTGGCGCGCCGCTTCGGGGCGACGACCTAGCAACCCTTGCACATTTATCACTACACCCGGGTCTAGGAAGTGCAGCGCGTCGCTGAGTAGGGAACGCCCCAACGGTATTTATATTATGGTTCATGTCATAAGATGTGACTAAGTTTTACGCTGGCCGCCACAAACCTACCGCAACCCTCCTCCTTTGTCCGGGCTTGGGACCGGTTGTAAAGGCCACCAAGTGACCCTCACAGGCGGAGTTAAAATTTATAATTAATAAATTTTAAAAATTTAAGGTAGAAGTGAAATATATGAAGATGTTACAATCGAACTTATTATCATTTATAGTACATATAAAACTGTTGTAAAAACTTAATTACTAAACCACTAATTTACTAACGTATGAATGCCTTTTTGTTCTCCTTCAAAAAAAATACCAAGAGAAATTTCTTACAAAAAGATGACTAATAAAAAACTCTTGAAATACTAATAATTTTGTACAAACCATAATATAATGGCTAGTAACTATAAAAGCCAGTGTTACAAAAATAATTGTCTCAATATCTCATAATTAATGTACATTTTAGGATTTTGAGCATAAAAAATTATTCGTACCAAAATACATAAAAGTAAAACAAATTCAATCCATATGAGTTTTGATAAACACAAATTAAAAAATTAGTGGACTTCACCAAGTTCTGAATTTAGAAAATTAATCTAACTCCAATTAAACCTAACAATTGAGTTCATATACAGCCGAAAATCCAAATTTTAGTTAGAATTAACAATCGAAATGATTATCCCTAGCAACCTATACTAAAAAATAATGCAAAATATGCAAAGTTTTTATTTTAGTCATTTTGAAAAAAAAGACAAATAAAAAAGAAAACATCGATAAAGTAGCGAGAAATGTGGAACAACATAATTGAGAACAAAATAACTAATAGATTTGAAAAAAAAGTAAATAATTACATTTGAAAACATAATGATTTCCTGTAATTTTTGACACATTTGCTTTTCTATTTCAATTGGATTTCTTCAATTGGAGATATCTAAGTCTAGATTCTCCAGATTCTTGAAGAAAATGCTATTAATACAGTTAGCAATATGAACCGGTCCCAAATAAATCTGAATATCTTAATGAAGTAAAAAAAAATTATAAGACTATATTATTTGAAGTAAGAACAAAATTAAAGATTAAATTATAAGAGTGTGAAGAACAAAACTAATACATAGTCAAAATTAAAGGTCGATGAAGACTTTGATTTTCGGTGAACAATGAATATAATGGTGGAATAGTATCTATCATGCTTTATATATATATGTATATTTGTGATTTTTGGATTTCCTTAACTTTATGTTTTTTTTCATTTTCGTGTAAATCTTACTTTAATTTATTACTTTAATTAATGAGTTAGTCAATTACTATAAAGAATGTGTTAATTTAGAGAATTATTTTATTCTCTTTATTTTTAGGATGTCAACTCATCCAAAAAGCTTCTAAAACACTTTTATAAATTCTCTGTACTTCAGCTATTTTTAGATATAGTATAGATAAGCTCATTCTTACAATAAAAATAAGCTTTTAAATAAGCAAATACTCAAAATCCTAATATGAAATGAAAAGATAAAAGGAAAGTCCTAAAAAATGGTAAAATATAATTAATACTAAATTAATTGTAAATTTCAATTGCAATCAATACTAAATTAATTATAATCAATAAAGCCTTTAAGCCCGTCGGAAACATAAATCATAATTAGAAACGAAAACAGAAATCCTAATTGGCGATAGAATCCGACAAACAAAAGGACAACTAAAAAAAACCCTAAAAACACAAAATTGCCAAATTAAGGACTTTACAGTTCAAATTCAGCTCTCGGGCCCATTTTCATGCAAAATAAGATATAAAATCGCAAAAAACCGAAACTTTAGAACTTGACAAAATTTATGGATTGACGGTTAAATTAAATGACTTCATAAACTTCATCATTTCCTCTTCAACCCCATCAAAGAAAGTATCAGGAACAGATGAAAACCTATTGATATTCTGACCCAATTGATTGGCAGATACATCAGAAGAACCCAAAAACGCAGTCTCATTCCCAAATCCATTATTATCCAAATAACAATTTGAAGTAATGATATCAGGTGCCAAAGGAGGCAACTCAACTTCATCAGAAGGCATCATCATCTGAACATTTTCACTAATGGATTACCAGAAGCAGCCAAATCATCCAGAATAGTTTTAAGCTTTCGCATATATTCACTAATGGATAGATCATTCTGTTCAAACTCATGTAATTCAATGCTCAGTTGAAATTGTTTACTGTCAGTGATGATACCATATGCTGTCTCTAGAGGTACCCATATGCCATGTGAATAGTGAAAGAAGGTAATGATAGAATATACTTCTTCTGTAATTGAGTGCAACAGTAGTGACATAACAACATTTTCTAGATCATCCCACACAATATACTCAAGATTGAGAAACAGATTATCATTATTTGTCATGAAACCACCACGAGATAGAAATTTTGGTGGTGGGGTATTACTTGTGATGTGATCAAAATAATGATGAAATTTGAGGGTGGATACAATAGCCATTCTCCATGCTTTGTAGTTATGTGGGGTGAGCTTAATGTGAGTTCGTGTATGCGCTGGAGAGGGCCAGGATTGAGTAACAGAATTTGTATTAGGGGTTGAATGTGTAGAAAAAGTGGGGAGCGGCAGCATGATTAGGGTAAAAGGTAGAGGTATGATCATAAGTTGGATTGTTAAGAAAAGAGTCAGAAGAGTGATTGGTGAAGGTGGAAGGCAATTGAAAGCTATGATAGGATGGAGGATGCCCAAAACCAAGCCCAATCGGAGGTTGAGAGAAATTACCTAGAGGAGGAAACATCGGTGGATGCTGTTGTGGTTCAGATACTTGTCGTTGATTATTTTGTCGGGCACGGGGGAACATGCCTTCATCATGTTTGTCGAAGAGGTATGTCGGCATAGCAGACGACGGTGCTGTTGTCGTAAACGGCGAGTCGAACCTCCAACCGGATGAAGGTTGCAGGGAGGAGGCCGATGTCGTGTTAACGGTGAACTCAGATGTGAAGCTGCCATGTTGATCAACAGCAAGGGACGGGGGCGGCGTGGTGAAGCTGTTGGAACCACCAGCGACCGAACTGAGAAAAATGAAAGAGGTTGCCACGGTAGCAAGTGTGCACATAGTTGTCAGAGGGGTTGAGTCGCCCGGAAAAACCGACGGTGAATGCTATTCGAGTGAAACAGTTATCGTCCTATGAAAGTAATCAAGAGGAACGGATGCGGAAGCTGAGCCAAACGGATTGGAACCTTTTCCTGCTCGTGATACCATGTTGAACTTGTTCGATATAATGATTTGAAGATAGAGAGAGAGAGAAGGCCGAAACCTTAGAAAGAGAGAGAGAAAAACCGAATTGTAGAGAGAGAGAGGATTGAATAATTCCCATAATTAGGGTTTTCATTAAGCAAAGGTATATATATGACAGATATAGATATGTATACTAACTAGGTTTCTAAGACCTAATTAGACGTATAGACTAAATACAACTCTATTTAAGTGTTGATTGTAATCCTAGAGATAATAGGAATATTATCTCTAACACTAATTAGACTTGTAGAATAAGTACAACTCTATTTAGTGTGTGAATAATTATCTATAGAGATAATAGAAGTATTATCTTTAACAAGGACTGATATTTTTAGTATTGTTAAAAACGATGATCTTTTATATTGACACTTTTAAAATGACCATTGACGAGCTCAAAATTGAAAAATTCCATGAATTGATAATATTCAAAACAACTTTAATTCTTCAACTTTTCAAATTTGAAGTCATTTATATGTCGTTTAGTGAGGAGAGGGAGTGAACGTTTAGAAATAGAAAACTCCAAAAATAACGATTTTGAAAAATAAAAAATGTGGTTCCATAGTAAATGCGATACTAAACAACTTTAATTCATAGAATTTTCATATAAACGAATACTACAATAAATAAATTTTTCATAATATCAATTTGCTTGAATTAATGGTATATCAACTAAGCAAGAATATAGCTGCAGTCCTGTAAAATCCAAAATTAAATGAATAACAATTATAATATTTATTGGGAAAAGTATCAAATCAATGAATAAAATTATGATCATCCAATTAAATAATTTTCATTTGAAATAAATAAAATTTATAATTAATAAATTTTAAAAATTTAAGGTAGAAGTGAAATATATGAAGATGTTACAATCGAACTTATTATCATTTATAGTACATATAAAACTGTTGTAAAAACTTAATTACTAAACCACTAATTTACTAACGTATGAATGCCTTTTTGTTCTCCTTAAAATAAAATACAAAGAGAAATTACTTACAAAAAGATGACTAATAAAAAACTCTTGAAATACTAATAATTTTGTACAAACCATAATATAATGGCTAGTAACTATAAAAGCCAGTGTTACAAAAATAATTGTCTCAATATCTCATAATTAATGTACATTTTAGGATTTTGAGCATAAAAAATTATTCGTACCAAAATACATAAAAGTAAAACAAATTCAATCCATATGAGTTTTGATAAACCCAAATTAAAAAATTAGTGGACTTCACCAAGTTCTGAATTTAGAAAATTAATCTAACTCCAATTAAACCTAACAATTGAGTTCATATACAGCCGAAAATCCAAATTTTAGTTAGAATTAACAATCGAAATGATTATCCTTAGCAACCTATACTAAAAAGTAATGCAAAATATGCAAAGTTTTTATTTTAGTCATTTTGAAAAAAAGACAAATAAAAAAGAAAACATAGATAAAGTAACGAGAAATGTGGAACAACATAATTGAGAACAAAATAACTAATAGATATGAAAAAAAAGTAAATAATTACATTCGAAAACATAACGATTTCCTGTAATTTTTGACACATTTGCTTTTCTATTTCAATTGGATTTCTTCAATTGGAGATATCTAAGTCTAGATTCTCCAGATTCTTGAAGAAAATGCTATTAATACAGTTAGCAATATGAACCGATCCCAAATAAATCTTAATGTCTTAATGAAGTAAAAACAAAATTATAAGACTATTATTTGAAGTAAGAACAAAATTAAAGATTAAATTATAAGAGTGTGAAGAACAAAACTAATACATAGTCAAAATTAAAGGTTGATGAAGACTTTGATTTTCGGTGACCAATGAATATAATGGTGGAATAATATCTATCATGCTTTATAGGTTTATTTCCGACTTTTGGATTTCCTTAGCTTTATGTTTTTTTTTCGTGTAACTCTTACTTTAATTTATTACTTTAATTAGTGAGTTAGTCAATTATTACAAAGAATGTGTTAATTTAAAGTATTATTTTATTCTCTTTATTTTTAGTGTGTCAGCTCATCCAAAAAGCATATAAAACACTTTTTCGAAATTCTTCCTCCTTCAACTATTATATATAAAAACAAAGTAAGCATAGTCTTTACATATATATATATATATAAACTCATCCTTACAATAAAAATAAGCTTTTAAATAGGCAAAGACCCAAAATCCTAATATGAAATGAAAAGATAATAGGAAAGTCCTAAAAAATGGTAAAATATAATTAATACTAAATTAATTGTAAATTTCAATTGCAATCAATACTAAATTAATTATATTCAATACAAGCCTTTAAGCCCATCGGAAACATAAATCCTAATTAGAAACCAAAACAAAAATCCTAATTGGCGATAGAATCCGAAAAATAAAAGGACAACTAAAAAACCCCTAAAAACACAAAATTGCCAAATTAAGGACTTTACAGTTCAAATTCAGCTCTCGGGCCCATTTTCATGCAAAATATGATATAAAATCGCAAAAAACCGACACTTTAGAACTTGACAAAATTTACGGATTGAGGGTTAAATTAAATGACTTCATAAACTTCACCATTTCCTCTTCAACCCCATCAAAAAAATTATCAGGAACAGATGAAAACCTATTGATATTTTGATCCAATTGATTGGTAGATACATCAGAAGAACCCAGAAACTCAGTCTCATTCCCGAATCCATTATTATCCAAATAATAATTTGAAGTAGTGATATCAGAAGGCAAAGGAGGCAACTCAACATCATCAGAAGGCATCATCATCTGAACATTTTCATCACCACCACCACCACCATCATTATCAGAATAAAAAATTAGATCAAGAAGATCAGGAGGAGGAGGAGGAGCTAATAATGGATTATTGATTTGTTCAGTTTGATGATCATCAGGTGAAATAATGGAAGTAATAGAAGAACCAGGAGGCATATCTGCATAAATAAAATTAGTACGGGCTTTTACACCTGGCAGGGACCGAGCAGAGCGATCATAGGCCAAAGCTGCTTCTTCGGCAGTATCAAAAGTGCCGATCCTGTACCATTGCCTCTTTCTCATTGATTGGATACTTATTCGAGCTACATATCTTCCTGATGGATGTTGCCTCACTCCTAAGTATCTCAGTGTTGTTGTTGCTGCTGTTGTTTGAATGTCGTTTTGTTGCTTTCTTTTGGTTAATGTTGATGATGGTGATGAATTTTTGTGTGTGTTTCTGCTTGAATCCATGTCTTCTCTTTGAGGATTAATTGTGTTATGTTTTTCACGAGGGCTATTTAAATAAGGAGATAGTTATCTGTCATAAGGACATAGTAAAGATTTTGTAATTTCTGCAAGTTGTGGAGTTTCGGATATTTGATTAAATTTGGAACCTTACAATTCATTATAATTAATTTAGTATTAATTAGGATTGACCTTCTTTAGGATTTTTCTATTTAGTTTCTATATTTTAGGGTTTTGGGTTTCCTTTTAGTTCTTGTTTTAGGGTTTTGAGTTTTTGTACTATTTAGAGGCTTATTTTTATCATTATTATAATAGGGTTTATTTCCATTGTAAGGATGAAATTTGTTTAGGAGTTTGGAGGTTGACGAATGTGAGAGTTATAGGAGGTAATGGAAAGGATGGAAATGAAAGTTAAAAATTAACATTTTTTGGTAGTTTATAGAACCTAAATGAGGTTAAAAGTTTAACTTCGTTTGAGAGTTTAAATATGGAGGGGAATGAAAGTTAAATTTACTCTGCAGAGATAAAAAAAATTTAATGAACATTCTGTTACTTCCATTAACCCCCAATAGGGTTCAACAAGTGATAGGTAAACGTATGGACACTAACACAACAAATGGGTGATATGCTTCGACTCATGAATAAAGAATTACTAATCCTAGAAGGATTTCTAATGATGAGGGATGAAGAAATCCCTACATCTGAGAGTATGTTGATGGAGATGATTCTGGTAAACACTATGAGGACGAACCGTGTAGAATCGTCGACCATATATCATGGAAGATGATTGGAGGGCACTTGTTGACATCAATGAGGGGCATCGATGGAGACTCTTTATTTATTGGTGAAATGATATTTGATCAGGAGATTGTGGATGAGGGTGATGATGATAAGGGTGACACCGTACTTGTTGGTGGACTGATATTTGAACGGAAATTGTGGATGACAGTGATGATGACGATGATGAAATTATGCTTACAATTGAACCGATCTTTGATGAGGAAACTATGGGTGAGGAAGTGGTGCACGAAATTAAGGTATTATGTACCTTAAATGGGAAGACCGTAGACGATGAGGTTAAGAAACAGCTTCATGGTGAGTTTGAAGTGAGAGATTATATGCAAATGGAGTTTTCCACATGTAATTGTAAAAGGTTGCCAAGAAGATTGAGCTAGTAGAAATCAATGAGAATGTGATTCTTCAGATGATGAAAATTCGAGGATGAATTTTGTACACCCTGAGGAGAATGTTGCAGTGATGATTTTGTAATTTCTACAAGTTGTATATGAATTTCCATATATATTAATTAATTATTAATTACAGTTGAAATTTACAATTAATTGTAATTAATTTAGTATTAATTACAATTTACCCTTTTTTTTTAACTTTCCTTTTATTTTTTCATTTCCTATCTAGGTTTTGTTTTAGGTAGGGCTGTAAATTGGCTGAGCCGCTCATGAGCGGCTCGGTGATCGGTTCAATAAAAGTTCGGGTCAGCTCGGCTCGATTTATAAATTAGCCGCTCGTAAGCATGATTTTTTGGCTTGATTCGTAAACAAGCCAAGCTTGAGCAGGCTAAATCTCAGCATGAACTTCAATTCTTAACACGGAACTTTATACTTTTTAACACCGATAGCCACTCAACGCCTTAAAACGACCGTTGATGGCCTAAAAATAAAAAATCCAAAGCGTAATGATATTCTAAGTAACTTTAATTCTTGAAATTTTTCGTTTTGTGTTCATTTAGGTGATGTTTTGTTAGGAGAGTGTGAGTGAATTTTTAGAGAGAGAAAGCTCCAAAAAATGTGATTTGGAAATAAAAAATGTGGTTTCATGGTAAATGTCGTTCTGAACAATTTTAATTCTTGAATATTTTCATTTTGAGGTCGTTAACGTTCACTTTGAGGAGTTAGTTAAAATTGAGTGGTCACCGTTGTTAAAAGGTGTAATGGTCATGCTGTTAAGAATTGAAATTCAGTGGCCACAATGTTAAAATGTTTAAAGTTGAGTGGCCATGGGTGTAATTTACCCTTCCTTTTTGGTATTATCTTTTTGGACATTGTTTGTTGTTTACGCTACATCTCTTCCTTGGATGATAGCATCTTATACAAAGTCGGTGGCTCTTTTTAAGGATCTCCCTTTCTCTTTTGGAAGGCTCCTCGAGTTGTTATCACCACCCATATCATTAATGATCTGCGTAGAATCAAGGAACTGAAGGGAACCCAATGTTTCTCCTCCTCTTGCTTCCCAGGAACAAGTGCATGCTCTTACTTTTCATCCACTTTAGAGGATGTAACTAAATCCTAACAATACCTTGTACAACCACAGTCCTAGCTCACAGATTTCTTAAGCACTTAATGAGTCCTTGACCCTTTTTCACACCTGACTACTAGTCCCTGATCGCTTATTCTGATACTACTTTTTATTCTGATACCACTTTTTAAAAAAAGTGAAGGACTTAATTGAAATGAATTTTTTATTTAAACAAAACAAAGATCTTTAAAAGACAATTTCAATCTAAACAATTATTCCACTCTAAGTCATTAATTTTAGGGTAAATAATTTATTAGTCCCTATCTTTTTATCTAACACACTGTTTAGTTTTCCTATTTTGAAAAACATAATTATAAGGTCCCTTATAACGTGACAAGTTAGTTCCAAGGGGGGGGGGATAGGAACTTTTTAAAATTTTTTCCGTTGATGCTGACTTCTTTTCTTATGAAAAGGTTTACACAGCGTGACTAAGCAGTTTGAAGACACAAGCTTAGTCAACTTGTGACTAAGTCTGTTTCTTTCCTTGATTCAGAAAATAGCACTTAGAGTCTATTCCTGAACTCAGCTTCTTAGTATACTTAACTCAGCGTGAGCTCGTTACTTAGTCAGTTTTATAGCAAGCAATATGTAAAGGAGTTTAAGGGTTAGAAAGATATTACTCAGCAGACTTATCCTGGTTCGGCCTCTCCGCCTACGTCCAGTCCCCGGAACTCGTTCCGAGCTTTTCGAATTCTCTACTGAGCTCTTTAAAGGTAGAGCACGAAACCTTTTACAATAGAAGCTGAGTATACAAGAGTACCTTCCTCTATACCTCTACTCACTCCTATATCTGCCGCTAAGTACTATAAACGAGTACTCAGCCTCTCCTTTCTATTCTTCTAGAAATGATAAAGTGTTTGTCCTAAACAACAATTGCTAAGACACTTTAGATGATTGAAATCACTCTAGACTTTTATACAATAATTGGAAATTGGTGTAAGGTATTTGCTTTGCTTTTCTCACAGAACTTCAAGTATAAATCTGGTCAGCGTTTCGACTAGTTGAAGATCTGCAGCGATTGAAGCAAATGGGAGGCCTATTTATAGTGACACTTGAGGCACCTGGTCATTTCGAATTTTGAAATAACCGTTGGAGGGAAACGGCTTCCTATCGTTGTCACTCAGTACGCGCTCAGTTTCGTTGGCCAATGAGATTCATGCATCTTCTGTCCACGGCAGTGCTCAGCAGCTTTTCGTCTAGCAAACAAAATGTTTCGACACTTTTGGCAAAGTCTTCTAGACAGCTTCCTGCGCCTTTTGAACTTTACCCTAAGTAGAAATACTTTGTCTACAAGTTGGTTCTTGCCTACCGCTGTCCTGACTACTTGTCGATTAACTCAGCAGCTTCCTCTTGAAGCTTTTGTTAGAAGGCTTCTCGATCCTTCTACACGCTGAGTCGTCGTTTTGCTTGAAACGTCTTCGTTTCATCTTCTTGGGCTGTGAGGTCTTGATTATGTTGACTTGGGCTTGACTTCCACTTATAGGCTTTTAGACTTTTAAATCTTAATGTCTTATAGATAAATAAACTCAACATTGAACAAACACATTAGTATAAATAAATCAAAGCATTTAAATTTAATTTGTTAGAATATTTCTTTATCACTTACTTAAATAATTTTGTCAAATCAAAATCATGTGGAAAGGTGTTTCAACAAACTCCCCCATTTTGATGTTGGCAAAACTATTCAGCGAGGAACTCAATGTTGAGCTCTCCCATGATAGTTGACCTAATATCACTCAGTATACTCCTCCGTAAGGGTTGAGCAGCTGACTTAGATTTACTTTAAACATTTCAAGGTTTAATCAAGTAAGTCTAAGGAAAGTTTTCAGAGTTAGGTCAGCTTATAGAACATATTCTTTTTAACTCAGTTTATGCGGAAGATTTAGATATCAGAGTGCGCTGAGCGTTTCTTTGTTCAATGTGTTTAATAAGTCAACTTATAGAATAACACAGCATATAATCATAAAGCAATGTAGACATTTGATTTAATGAAGATGCGTTAACTATTCAGCACAAAACATAAGTAAGCATCACATAAGATTGGTAAAGTTTAGAAAAGATAGATGCATGCATAGTTTTGTATTTCAGGGTCAGCGTAATAACAATCATAAGAGAAAGACTACAAGTTTAAACAAACACTAAAAAACTAGTCAATCTATTTCTTCTTGTAGTTCACTTGAGCTTCATGCTCTTTAGCTTTTCCTTTGAATTTCTGCTGACTTCCTGAAGCTCCTACTGAATGTTGAGTTCTTTGAGCTTGTTCTTTCTCCCCCGTTTTGCCAGCATTGGGAAGAGGAGTAATAAAGGTTTCTTCAAGGGCAGCAGTAGTTAATCGTTTAGAGAATGCCTTAAACCGGCGCGTGCTTTCATTTATGCCATCAAAGACAGGAACACCCTCATCCACGACAGCACGTGGAATGCCTATATGTGCGGCACTGAGCATACTCAAGATATATGCTTGAGACTTTCCAACCCAGTGTATACTGTCAGTGAGCACGGCAAAAGCTTGATGAAACATCTTCAACAGAGACGTGTCGAAATACTGACGCTGAGTATTGGAGTGACGGACGTGATTGAAAGTAGCTCGAGAGTACTTCAGAATTTCATTCGTCTTTAGCTGGTCAGTTTCCATCTCTTCCTTACTCAAGTTGAGTAGACGGACAACCTCACCAATTTGCTCAATGGAGCATTGGGAGGAGGAAGAGAGTTGCTCACTTGTTTTGGCTTGCGCTGTGTGAAGCTGGTTGAAAAGGTGGTGAACTTCAGCAGAAGTTGCATACATTGTGTTCACAGCTGACAGTTGATGAAGTTCTCCTTGTAGAGAGTTAATATGATTAACCATAGTCAGCTGGAGTTTGGCCAGCTTGGTTAGCGATTCCTGCTTGGGCTGTTGAGATAGTAATGAAGTCATGACACTCAGAAGATCCTTCATACCTCTTATTTCTGTGAGAAGCTGAGTGACAAACGAAAACTGAGTATGCTCAACAGAAACTGACCCAGCGGCATCGGCATTTGTTTGATGGATTTCTTGGAGTAAAGCTTGAGCTGAGTTAATAATTCTTCTACCAGACTCAGAGGCATTCAAGTAGGAGAAAGATATATCAGTGTGTGGCTCAGCTGCCGGAATGCGAGTAGAACCAGATTGTGGAGGTGTTTGGTTCAGCTCGATGTTAGAAGTGCCAGCATGAACAGCGGCTGGACTTGTGTTTGGAATTCCAGTAGAAACTGACTGGATTACACTCTGCACTTGAACTTGTTGAAGAGGATGATCGGCAGAAAGTGTTACTTGCTCAGAGTCAGGCTGAAGCTGACTAGATTGTGGAAGTTGAGGAAGTTCAGTATTAACCTTAGCAGGTATGTTCTTAGTTTGCTCAACGTGTTGAGGAGCAGAACCTTCGAGCACTTGCTCGGCATCTTTTTGGCTTTGGGAAGCAGGTAAGACGACATGTTCCTTAGGATTAGAAACAGAGGCTTGCTTTTCTGTTTGCTCTGGTGGAGAGAGCTCAGTTTCAGGTAGATCAGCAAAGTATTTGAACTGAGGTTCAGTGAGGTCAGTGATGGAATCCTGTAAAGGTGAGTCAGATAGCAAGTCAATGACGGGGGTTCTATTAGCCAACTTTTTAAGTCTTCTCAACCTCTTAGCCTTTGGAGGAGGAGTGTCAGCTAGAATAGACTCGAGAGAGTCAGATGGTGAGTTTTCTCCTTGATCAGCTTGGCTATTGGCTGTTGGCTCAGCTTCTTCCTCAACTACTTCAGTGTTTTCATGATGGTCAACATCTGATGGCTCATCTTGCTCATCATTCATTGTTTCCTCATTGTGGAACTGACCACCCAGTTCTTCTTCTTCTTCTTCAAACTGACCACCTAATTGGTCTTGTTCTTCCTCTTCATCTGACTGTTGTTCAGTGTCAATGTCTTGACTTCGTACATAATGTGAGTTGGGAGGAACGATGACGTCAGTTGGAAGGGCATCAATGAGACTTAATTCAGAAGAGTTTTTCTTTTTCTTTCTTAATGGTTGCTCATCAGTACCCTCTTCTTCTTCTACCTCAGGCTCAGCTTGCCTTGGTCTTTTCTCAGCTCACTTGGACTCAGCCTGTCCTTGTTGAATTTGAGGCTTAGTTCCTCTAGTCACTGACGCGGCCTTCCGCGGTTGTGGAGGAAGGCCGATCTTAGGGATAAGTGTACCCCGTCGTTATCAAGTAATAAAATTCTGGAAAAGTCCAGGTATCGTCCACAGGATTTATTTCTGCAAGTATCAAGCTACTTGGTCTCAGGTGTTATCTAGGCTTTGGGGGTTTTGAGTTTGATTTTGCTTAAGTTAATCTACTCCTAGGTTGAATTATACTACTCCTAGCTAAGTTGTCTAATTCTAGCTAAGTTATTCTATGCCTAATTAAGTTACTCTACCCCTAATTAAGTTAAACTACTCCTAGGTGATCTTTTACCAATGTAATTATCCGAAGGAACATGAAGGGATACAATGATAATGAAAATAGATTGTTTAGACAACGAAATTAAAACCTAATCTAAGTCACTTGTGTCCGAGGCGATTAACCCTACCTATCCTCTTGAGGTCCCTAGTTCGTGATTCCCTTGTAAGGCCGAAACTAGCTCTAAGGCTCAGCAATTTGGGCTTAATCTTCTATAGGGTCGTCAATCCTATAGGCACTGACTAGGTCAGATTCAGCTCGCAATATGTGCCAACTTAATTTTGGGATTATCGAATGAGTTAAACCAATCAGACAAAGCGTAAGACAAAGATTAAAGCATTAAAACAATTGAATAAACAAAACTATAATATATATCAAAGATGAAAGTATTGTCACGAAGATACAATGAGCCTAGGATTCATAGCATGGATCAGAGGCTAGACAGAATATAAGAGAAGAAAAATCCCTTTCAGGGAACCTGTCTACCAATGCAGGCGTCTTCCTAGGACTTAAGGATAGAACTTGAGCAATCCTCGGTGAGCGGAGCTTCGGAGGTGTCTTCAATGGAGGTTTGAAGGATATGGAGGAGGTGGAGAGGATTTCTCAAGGTGAAAGCTAAGAAAATTACAAAGATAAAAGATGTCTAATTTACATTGGAAAAATCCTATTTATAGGCGCGGCTCGGGCCCTTTTCTTGACCTATTTCGTGTCCTTATGCAGGTAGGAAGTCGTGGGGCCGGTCGTGGAGTCGTAGGGGCGGAATGGGTCTTTTTGACCAATTCCCGCAGGTCTGCTCGCCGAGCAGGGCGAGCTGCTCGGCGAGCAGGCTCCCTGCTCGCCCGAGCAGGCCTCTGAGGGCCTGCTCGGCGAGCAGGCACAGCCTGCTCGACGAGCTGGCCTACGAAGGCCAGCTCGCCCGAGCTGGCCTAAATGGGCCAATTCATCGAGCAGTCTTGCCCGGCACGCCTCTGCGCGGTCGCTGAATGCCAAAAGTGTGTTTTTTCGCCCGAACTTATCCTGCGCATGCACAAAAACTCCAGATAGCATTAGTCCAAAGGCTAAATTGACCCTCCAATCGCTTATTTTGAGCAAACGCTTCGTTTGGTGCGACTTTTGACTGATCAATTAGCTTCAAAAGATAACGGAATTATAATATGCATGCCATTTTGGCCGTATTTGCCTAAAATTGATCATAAAACGAGCCTAAACAACGAAAAGTAAATAAGACATTTCTAATTTCTAACTAACTCACACAAAAGCATTTAAATGCGAGAATTGCTCGCTTATTAGCTAAATAACGCTAAAAACCGTCCTAAAACCGTAGCCAAAGATAGGCATTTTTGACCCCTATCAAACCTCCTCGCACTTAAAATTTTACTTGTCCCCAAGTAAACTAAAAAAAACTAAACCCGCAATCACAAGCAAGCTAGAAAACCTCCCGGTTTGACTAGGTGCTTGACACAATTTCGAGCATCTATAATTACATGCATTTGGAAATACAAAGTAGAGACACGATATCCAAAAGCCGCATTTCAATTATCATAGGTCATATGTTTTAAGAAAAAGGACACATGTTCAATTAAACGAGCTTGAGGGGATCACTAAGTAAAACACCTCACCATAGGTAGTTCACTCATTTCACACAATTTTGGTGGCTAAAGTGTTTACTCTCGGCTTATGTTCTTGCTTAGGATTACGTTGATTTTGCACGTTCATCCGAGTTCCTCTACTATGCTATATGACTCCAATGATATCAAAAACAGCCTCGAATTGGGGTTGTAATGTGGTTAGCAGAGGGTTAAAGGTACAACAAGGGTTAATAGTTCTAGAGCTAGAAAAACAAAGTTAAAATGGCTTTAGCAAATATGAAGTGACTGAGCTTTTTATTCATTTTTTTTTTCTTGAGACATTCTGATTTTATGAACTGGGGAATGAAGTTCTCCCCTTTTTGTTCGTCTCTTTTCTTTTTCTATTCCTTTTTCCTCTTTTTTTTTTAATAGTGATGCTCATTCACCTCTTAGCCTTTTAGCTTGCTACTAGAATGCCATAATCAAAGAAAAAGCGCTAGAAGAAAATAAGGCTCAATATGAGCTTTGCAAAAACTTGGGTTAGGTAACAAACTAAGTGATAGTTTGCAAAAATTGGCTTAGAACGAAAGAAAATATACAAGATACAAAATACAGGCTCAAAGGGGCTTCCTAGAGTAGATGAAAAAGAGAAAATAAGGTAAAGAAAAGGTTAATTCTAATGAGGTTAATTCATCGTTTAACATCTCAAATCATCGCATGTAGGTTCAACTCAGTATTAGGTGCAAAATCTGTAATCTTTCCACAAGTCAAAGAATTCACACAAAAATGTCAAGAAAAAGAGCTTTTTGATGTTCGCTCTTGCACTATATAGAAATGCTCACTTGTATTGCACCTCTTGTGTCGCACTTAAAGATAAAGCGACACAATAGAGTAACTAGTGTCGCACGTTCTGTAAACGCGACACAACTAAGTATTTTGTGTCATCACTTGTGTCATGCTTTAAGAGCGTGCGTCACAAACGTGTTACTTCTTGTATCGCATGTCTTACAGTGTGACACAAGAGCAAACTTGTGACGCGCCTTTACCAAAGCGACACAAGGAGTGTGTTATCTTTACAAAAACTTCAGATTTTAATCGTTTGTTTATTGTATTAACAATTCTAAATAGGCATATAGTTCACATTGGCCCTAAACTATATCTTGAAAATAGATTAAGGACTTGATTGGTGATTTTAATTGTTTAGGGACCTAATTGATTTTCAAGGTATAATTTAAGGGCCTATATGAGCTTTATGCCTTCTAAATAACTTAATAAAAAATAAAAAATAAAAAACATCTAATTAGACCTAATTTTGTATCAGAACCCATCTATCTATCTCCCCCAACCCAAACGACGAAGAAGAAAAGGGGCGATTCTTCTTTCTCTCGCCGGCCATCTCCTACCTCCGCCTGTGTTAGTCGCCTACCGACACCTGCGTTCGTCGCCTGCCTCCGCCTGCGCCCGTTGTCTGCCTTCGCCTCCGCCCATCGATCTATGAATAACTCAGGCTATTTGCGTTCACTCCTCTCTAGACTTCTTTTGCGATCTCCCTCTTTTTTCTCCTCTGCTTTATGCTGAAATCCTAGAGGTTCCAATGGTGCTGGTGATGCTTAACCAAACAACGATGATGGTTCTTCCTCTATCGATCAGTTCTTCCTCCATCGATCAGTTCTATTTCACTAAAGGTAAATATCTCCAAAGAGGTGCAGTGTCTACTGATTTAAGTTTGGTGAACTCATAGGCGTTATTTTGATAGACAATTGAGCATATTGATAGTCGATCTTTATCGAGATTATACTTTGTCCTGTTCTGTTTAATGTAATATCGAGTCCATTGAGTATTGCATTGATGTTTGTTGTGCGTGTTTGTGATTGTTTAAGGTGAGAAGTGGAGGGAGTTAGGTTTTAGCTAGTGTCAAGGTTGGTAGACTAAATCGATTTTATGCAAGTTCAGTTGCTAGTAATGATGAAGATGGAACTGGTCATTGTCATCAAATAGTGATATCTTCT
The DNA here is from genome assembly GCF_963576675.1 of Euphorbia lathyris. Classification (NCBI taxonomy): domain Eukaryota; kingdom Viridiplantae; phylum Streptophyta; class Magnoliopsida; order Malpighiales; family Euphorbiaceae; genus Euphorbia; species Euphorbia lathyris. The sequence goes on from NC_088918.1 coordinate 2,749,204, forward strand.
TTGATTTATTTCATGGATTTTATTTATGTTTAGCAATGATTTTGTATTTTTTTAGTATAAACGTGAAGGAATTCTCTAAAGCATTTTCAAATTTCAACAGGGCAGAGTAGCAAAGTCTCCAGGACCTCTTCATTCAGGTATTTGTTGTCTATCTAGTGAAAATTTGGTATAATTGCTTGTCATACAATATTTTATAGCAAATGTTCTTGAAATGGAACCAATGACAGTTAGATATTTGGGTCTTGAACTATAAGCTTGAGCTTTTAGTTCAAATGGCTCAATGACACTAGTAAAGTTAACAGCAGTTATATTATATAAATTGATATCTTCTATGTGAATTTGACATGGAAAATCGTGTTATCCCATCATGTTGTTATGCGTCCATAGTGTGGCATGACACATGAATCATGACCAACGTGTTGTTTACATCTTGCTGTATTCATCAATGTTAGCTTGATTACATTTTCATGTTTTAAGAAGTTCTTTTTGTCCTGTTTGAGTTTGACTGTTCTTTTTGTCCTTTTTGTGGTAATGCATTTTTATGGACTTTTTAATTGGCAGTACACCCCTGCTATTGATATCTGGAGCATCGGATGTATATTTGCCGAGTTGCTAACTGGGAAACCGTTGTTTCCTGGAAAAAATGTAGTGTATGAATTGGATATCATAACATATTTGCTTGGCACTCCCTCAGCAGAGTCCATTGCACGGGTTTGTCACTCTCTCTTTCTCATTTGCTATTGGAGAAGCTTTATGGTGTTGAAAAAGCTCATCTAAATTTCTGGAACAATCGATTTAATGTTAAGCCTAGCTCTGATCTCATTTTGCAATTTTAGGTAGCTAGTTTCATTAATTTAGCTTAACTAATTGTGTTGTTGTTGGTGATACGTAACGTATCTAAAACACTTACAGTTCCTAAGGGAGAAAAGATTCAAACAGACGATAGAAGCAGGAGAATAAAAGAAGATGACCAAGTTAGATATGAGGTAGCCACAGCTGCATTAAAGAGGAGTGTTCACTTGTTTTGTGCGTTGCAGGCTAGCGATGGCCATTGGTGTGCTGAAAACTCAGAGCCTATGTTTTTTGTACCTCCTATGGTATGGTATATGCTCATTCTCATTCTCGTTTGTTTTTCTCTGATTCCTGTGCATATATTGGATTGGATTGCTAGTATTTTGTCTTTACATACAGGCCATCTTCATACTGTATTTACTAGAGAGCATTACAAAGAGATCCTTCGTTACATATAATGCCATCAGGTACGTTTTTCACTTCTTTCCATCAAATTTCTACCTAATTAATTAATTGTGATATATACGGTTTCCATGTGATTATTTTCATATGTTATCATATCCTATCCTTTTTATTTAAGGAACTATATGGCCACGTCAAATACCTATTTATGTCCTTAATTAATTGAGAATATGACATATATATAAATACAAAAATACAAAATGAAATTGTGTCAAAATGAGAATGGTTTTTAATTTTTGGTTATATGATAACAAAATAAGAAAAATTATTGGGTTGCAAATTATATATGTTTGTGTATGGAATTATTCTTTCTAAATAAGTGATTGTAATTGTAGAACGAAGATGGAGGATGGGGATTGCACATAGAAGGAAATAGTATGATGTTTAGTACAATATTAAATTATATATGTATGAGAATACTTGGAGAAGGACCAGACGGTGGAATTCAAAATGCTTGTGAAAGAGCTCGTAAATGGATTCTTGATCATGGTGGAGCAACTTCTATTAGCTCTTGGGGAAAGACTTGGCTATCTGTAACCTTTTCTTTCTTTCTTTTATTTAACACCATAAATTATCAATTATATCCACATTAATTTTCCTTCAGCAGAGTCCGATTCCTTTTCTCTTCTAAATGATATTTTCCTTTTCCTCTAGGGAGCGCATCTGCTCAGCAGATGAAACTGATATCGCCGTCATTAAGCGATCTGCAAAGTCGGTTACACTTAAACTGATATTTGCTTAAGTGTTTTTTTGGAAGTTGTTAGTGTTTGTTCATCTTCCTAGTTTTTTTTGTTACAAACTTGAATATGACAAGTTGAATTAATTGTTATATACAACTATTTCTTAGAAAAATTAAGTTGTGATTATATTTTGAATATGTATGTATTTATGCAATGTGGTACTTGTAGTTTTATTGTGTATGTTTTATAATATCATGTAGATTCAAGTAAATTTTGATTATCAAATTTTACGCTGGATGCTGGAAAATTTTGTAATTTTTTTTCAAAAAAAATCAATATTTTGTGTCGCGTGTGGTGAAGGAGCGATACAAAGTGTACCAGATTAACTCGGGAGCTTGTGTCGCACCCTTGGAGTGCGTCACAAGAAGTATTGCTCTATTGTATCGCGCCCGTGTGATAAATGACACAACAGATGAGTAGCTTGTGTCGCTCTCAAGAGCGATGCAAAGTTCTTGTGTCACACCCTGTTGTGTCGCATAAAAGTGCGACGCAACAACATAAAAAAGTGCGACACAAGTAAGCATTTTTGTACTAGTGTTAGACTCAAATTCAACTCACAGTTCTTGGGTTTCAAATTTGTGCTTACTAGTTCTCCCCAAACTCGAGTTTAATATCACATGCCTTCAATTCTTAAGTTATCTACCTAAGTAATGATTTTAGCATTTCTTCAAAAGTAGGGTCTAAATGCAAACTTTAGCTCATGCTTTTACAGATACAAGGATTGTGTCCTACACCTAAACTAGTTGTCATGCAATCTTCGATTCGGTTCTCAGCCCTCAAGGACAAATAACGAAGTTTAGATTCGAAGGAGGTTCACGGTTTTAGGTCCTAAACATGCAAAAACATAAATAAAACCCGAAAACATTTAAACTAAACTAGACACGACGCAACAAAAATTTAAAAATTATACAAATTTTTGTAAGTTTGTCTACCCCTCCTTCTCGCACTTAAATCATGCAATAAGTTCCAACATTGCATATAAAACAATAAAACACATGTGAAAGAAGTTAGGGTGGAGAAGACAACTTACTAACCAAAGTTAAAAACAGAAATCTATAATTGAATTAAAAAGAAAAACAAACCTAGAAAAATTTTAATCCAAACTTGGGTTGCCTCCTAAGAAGCGCTACTTTATAGTCGGTTAGCTCGACATGGAGTTCCTTCCTAGGTGTAAGCTTCTACTCGCGGTTGTGGAGGAAGGCCGATCTTAGGGATAAGTGTACCCCGTCGTTATCAAGTAATAAAATTCTGGAAAAGTCCAGGTATCGTCCACAGGATTTATTTCTGCAAGTATCAAGCTACTTGGTCTCAGGTGTTATCTAGGCTTTGGGGGTTTTGAGTTTGATTTTGCTTAAGTTAATCTACTCCTAGGTTGAATTATACTACTCCTAGCTAAAATGTCTAATTCTAGCTAAGTTATTCTACGCCTAATTAAGCTACTCTACCCCTAATTAAGTTAAACTACTCCTAGGTGATCTTTTACCAATGTAATTATCCGAAGGAACATGAAGGGATACGATGATAATGAAAATAGATTGTTTAGACAACGGAATTAAAACCTAATCTAAGTCTCTTGTGTCCGAGGCGATTAACCCTACCTATCCTCCTGAGGTCCCTAGTTCGTGATTCCCTTGTAAGGCCGAAACTAGCTCTAAGGCTCAGCAATTTGGGCTTAATCTTCTATAGGGTCGTCAATCCTATAGGCACTGACTAGGTCAGATTCAGCTCGCAATATGTGTCAACTTAATTTTGGGATTATCGAATGAGTTAAACCAATCAGACAAAGCGTAAGACAAAGATTAAAGCATTAAAACAATTGAATAAACAAAACTATAATATATATCAAAGATGAAAGTATTGTCACGAAGATACAATGAGCCTAGGATTCATAGCATGGATCAGAGGCTAGACATAATATAAAAGAAGAAAAATCCCTTTCAGGGAACCTGTCTACCAATGCAGGCGTCTTCCTAGGACTTAAGGATGGAGCTTGAGCAATCCTCGGTGAGCGGAGCTTCGGAGGTGTCTTCAATGGAGGTTTGAAGGATATGGAGGAGGTGGAGAGGATTTCTCAAGGTGAAAGCTAAGAAAATTACAAAGATAAAAGATGTCTAATTTACATTGGAAAAATCCTATTTATAGGCGCGGCTCGGGCCCTTTTCTTAACCTATTTCGTGTCCTTATGCAGGTAGGAAGTCGTGGGGCCGGTCGTGGAGTCGTGGGGGCGGAATTGGTCTTTTTGACCAATTCTCGCAGGTTTGCTCACCGAGCAGGGCGAGCTACTCGACGAGCAGGCACTGCTCGTCGCGAGCAGGCTCCCTGCTCGCCTGAGCAGGCCTCTGAGGGCCTGCTCGGCGAGCTGGCCTAAATGGGCCAGTTCATCGAGCGGTCTTGCCCGGCACGCCTCTACGCGGTCGCTGAATGCCAAAAGTGTGTTTTTTCGCCCGAACTTACCCTGCGCATGCACAAAAACTCCAGACAGCATTAGTCCAAAGGCTAAATTGACCCGCCAATCGCTTATTTTGAGCAAACGCTTCGTTTGGTGCGACTTTTGACGGATCAATTAGCTTCAAAAGATAACGGAATTATAATATGCATGCCATTTTGGCCGTATTTGCCTAAAATTGATCATAAAACGAGCCTAAACAACGAAAAGTAAATAAGACATTTCCAATTTCTAACTAACTCACACAAAAGCATTTAAATGCGAGAACTGCTCGCTTATTAGCTAAATAACGCTAAAAACCGTCCTAAAACCGTACCCAAAGATAGGGGTTTTTGACCCCTATCAGTCACAAATTTTAGCTTTTTCTGTGTAGGAGCAGCTTGGCTAGAGGTGCTTTGAACAGTTTTCCTCTTGCTTCCCCTTTTTCCTTTCCGGGTCTGCATCCCCTCGTTTTCTTGAACAGCGGCGCCTTTTCCTTTTTTTGCCACAATCGGTTGGTCATATGCCAGGCCGAACAGGGCAGCAGTTGTAATCTCGGTTCCCATATTGTGGATTTCCTCAACTAAATCTACCTTGTGATCCTTGAGGATTCTTATGATGATGGAGCCTAACCTAAGGGTTCCTGTGCTCCGTTGAAAGCCACCGATGATAAAGATAGGCATGTTTATAGGCGTATAGGTCAGCATGTGCCATATGAAGCACTGCTCAAAGTTTGTTGCTGAGTTGGTGCAGTTGATCTTGGGAAAGATGAAATTGGTCAATATGTAATGGGCCATCTTCTGATGCTGACCCATGGAGGTACTTGAAATTTCCCCAACATGACCAGGAGGTTTGCAGAACTCAGATTTGTAGTCGGTTTTATCTTGGTCACCTGATTTACGAAGTATTGCTCCTTCGTTCTTCAGCTTGAATAGTGAGGCAAGATAAGCAGGGTTGATGAAGATATCCTTTCCTCGTACCTTAGTAATCATGTAGTCCCTATTATCATCCGCTACTCTTAGGTTAGCATAGAATTCCCTCACTAACTCGGGGTAGGTATCCTCGCGTACTGAGAACAGCTCGGTCCAGCCGTTCTTTTTAATCCACTCACAAAAGGGTTGTTCAGCCTCCACAAAACCCTTTGAGAACCATCTGGAGTGGTCTACCTTATAGCCCCTAACGCTTTCATAAACCAGGGAGTAGGTGCGTTCAACGGGCTTCTTCGGTTGTTTTCCTTTCGAGGAAGTGGCTTGGTCAGCTTTGGTTTGCTTCCTCAGTGTAGTGACCTTTGAATGGTCACGCTGGGTAGGAGATGAGGGATTTTCGTCGGAGCGATTATCAGTGTAACCGGCACCGGAGATATTCAGAGAGACTTTTGTAATGATTCTCAGAGAAGTTTGAGAGTTTGAGAGTTTTTGGAATTAGAGAATTAGAGAGGATTCGAATACCAGAAATTTCTAACCGTAAAGAGGTACAAGTGGGAATTCGTCCACTATTTATAGAATTGTTGAGTTGATCCGAAGCGTTGAGATGGCCGTTTGACCTCGAGATTCTCAAAAGACAAATATTCTGGCATTTATGACACATTCGGTGCATGTATTTTCTAATTATGGCGCATACGTCATCCTAGGTGGCTATTTAATTCGCGTGCAAGTATTTATTTCACAACGGGTCTTTTACTCATTGTTTGAAAATACAAAGACGTTTAATGTTCTGAGTAGTCAGTTTTACGCAGAGGAATGGTTCATGCGATTAATCACTTAGTTTGAGATAACCACTCAGCGTGCATATTTACTCAGCATGTAATAGATATTGATTTAGAATAAATCACTCAGCATGGTAATCAACTCAGCATGCATATATCATAGATTATACTTTGGAATTTTACTGAAGAGGATTAAACATACCAATGGCTTCCCTCAGTATGTTGAATTGCTCACGAGCCAGTGGCTTTGTGAAGATATCCGCAAGCTGCTCATCCGTTGGGACATAGGTCAGCTTGATCTCACCCTTGAGTACATGATCTCTGATGAAGTGATGCCTTATGCTGACATGCTTCATCCTGCTGTGCTGGATTGGGTTCTTTGATAGGTCAATGGCACTTTTGTTGTCACATTTGACTTCAATCATTTTAGTCTGAACACCAAAATCTTCAAGCTGTTGCTTAATCCAGAGGACTTGAGCAACACAGCTTCCAGCACCAATGTACTCACCTTCAGTGGTTGACAAGGCTACTGGCGACTGCTTCTTACTAAACCAAGACACAAGACAGCTTCCAAGGAAATGACATCCTCCTGAAGTGCTTTTTCGTTCAAGCTTATCTCATCCATAGTCAGCGTCAGTGTATCCGAGAAGTGTGAAATCATAAGTATTAGGATACCACAAACCTGCATTCATTGAGCCTTGCAAATATCTAAGGATCCTTTTTACAGCCATGTAATGAGATTCCTTAGGGTTAGATTGATATCTAGCACAATAACATACTGAGAACTGAATGTCCGGTCTACTTGTTGTTAAGTAAAGTAGAGAGCCAATCATACCTCGGTATAATTTACTATCTACCGACTTACCACTTTCATCAGCGCATAGGACAGTGTCGGTGCCCATGGGGGTAGATATTGACTTACAGTTCTCAAGTTCATATTTCTTCAATATCTCCTTAGCGTACTTAGATTAACTTATGAAAATGCCATTTTTCCCTTGTTTGATTTGAAGTCCAAGGAAGAAGTTGAGTTCTCCCATCATTGACATTTCAAACTCAGTCTGCATCTGCTTGCTAAATTCCTTGCACATGGACTCATTAGTGGCACCAAAAATAATATCATCAACATATATTTGAGCCAGTAGGGTATCTTTACCCTTCCTCTTAATGAATAAGGTTGTATCAGTTTTTCCTCTGACATAATTTCTAGTCAGCAGGAAATTGGTCAGCCTCTCATACCAAGCACGTGGTGCTTGCTTGAGACCATACAGAGCCTTTTTGAGTTTATAAACGTAGTTTGGGAATTTAGGATCTTCAAACCCCGGTGGCTGATTAACATAAACTTCCTCGTTTATAACTCCATTAAGAAACGCACTCTTAACGTCCATTTGAAACAATTTAAAATTCATAAAACTTGCATACGCACATAAAATTCTTATAGCCTCTAGCCTTGCCACTGGGGCGAAGGTCTCACCGTAGTCAATACCTTCTTGCTGACTGTAGCCCTGAGCTACAAGTCGTGCTTTGTTCCTTACTACGTTTCCTTGCTCATCTACCTTGTTGCGGAAGACCCATCTTGTTCCTATGGTCTTTTGACCTTTAGGCTTTGGCACCAAGTCCCAAACTTCATTTCTCTTGAACTGATCAAGTTCTTCTTGCATTGCTCCCATCCAGTATTCGTCGTTCTCAGCTTCTGGGAAGTTCTTTGGTTCCAGAATTGAGACGAATGCTACGTTGCTGAGGTATCTCCTTAGTTGGTTTCTTGTCATCAGGGTGTTTTCAGCAGCATCAAGAATGGCACTCTCTGAGTGTCCTCTTGGTATTCTGATCTCCTTTGGTAGATTGATGTCTTGTGCTGGTTGTGTTTGAACAATCTCTGCAGGTGTAGATTGGTCAGCGAAAACAATTTGAGGTTCACTTTTACCTTTAGTCAGCCCTTGAGGCAGTGACTCAGCGGCTGTTTCTTGATCAGCGGGTGCTGAGTGTGGATCATCCTTGGTCCGCGGCTGGCTTCTTCCTGCAGGGTTAGTTTCATCGAACTCAACATATACTGACTCTTCTAAGACTTGAGTTCGTTTATTGAAAACTCTGTATGCTTTGCTGTTTGTTGAGTAGCCTAAAAAGATAGCTTCATCAGCTTTTGAATCAAACTTAGCTAGGCTGTCTTTGGTATTTAGAATAAAACATTTACAGCCAAAGGCACGAAAGTATCCAATGTTGGGCTTCCGTCCTTTCCAAAGTTCGTAGGGGGTCTTCTTTAATATGGGTCTAACTAGAGCCCTATTAAGTATATAGCACGCTGTGTTAACAGCTTCTCCCCAAAAATACTTTGGAAGCCTATGCTCACCCAGCATTGTCCTGGCTATTTCAACCAAGGTTCTGTTCTTCCTTTCAACAACCCCATTCTGTTGAGGCGTTCTAGGAGCAGAGAAGTTATGGTCAATGCCATTGGTTTCACAGAATTCAATAAACTATTGATTTTTAAATTCTCCACCATTATCACTTCGGATGTGAGCTAACTTAAGGTCTTTATCATTTTCAAGTTTTCTTACTAGTGTTGAAAACATCTCAAAGGTTTCATCCTTGCTACTCAGCAAGATGATCCAGGTGTACCTAGAAAAGTCATCTACAATGACCAAGGAAAATCTTCTGCCACCCAAGCTCAGCGGCTGGACTGGACCGAAGAGATCCAGGTGTAGTAACTCTAATGGACGCTGAGTTGAGACGATGTTTTTACTATGAAGATATTTTCTAGTTTGTTTTCCTTGCTGACAAGCGTCGCATAATTGAACTTTTTCGAACTTAAGTTCAGGCAGACCCTCAACCAATTGCTTTCTTGCTAATTTGGCCAGGAGGTCCATGATCACATGACCAAGTCTCCTATGCCATAGCCAAGAATTTTCTTCCTTTGACACTAAGCATACAGTTTTTGAAAACTTCTTTTCTAAGTTCAGCATGAAGACATTATCAATGCGAGGGGCAGTTAAAATTAACTCATTTGTTTTACCCTCAAGTATTTTACATCCAGTGTTATCAAATATAACTTTTCTCCCATTGTCACATAGCTGAGCTACGCTGAGTAAGTTATATTTGAGTCCGCTGACTAGGGAGACTGACTCAATAGTAGGATTGCCACCAATGGTTCCTCACCCTACTATCTTACCCTTTTTGTTGTCTCCAAAACTTACACTTCCACCTCGTTTACGCACAAGTGTGATGAACTGAGTTTCATCACCAGTCATATGCCTCGAGCATGCGCTGTCAATATACCACATCTTTGACTTCTCAGCACACCTCAGGCTTACCTGCAATATAGCTAGTTGCTTTTAGGTACCCAATTCTTTTTGGGTCCTTACTTGTTAGGTTCAACAGGTAAAGCATCATATTTAATTTTATGACGACATACTTGGACAGTGTGTCCATTTTTCCCGCAGAAGTCGCAGCTGACCTTCCGCTTGGTATATCTCACTGACTGGTCAGCATCCCAGTGCTGAGCATGCTAGCACACCTTTGTGGTGTGTCCTTTCTTCCCACAGAAGTCACACTGGACATTCCGTTGAGGATTCCATCTCTGCTGACTAGTACTTCGGTACTGAGTGTTCAGAGGAATATTACTTTTATTCGGAATCTTAAGTTGATTCTGAATAGATGTGACGTCCTTTCTCAGTTTCTTAGAATCTGATTGGACCTCCGTGACAAACTTGTGCATAACTTCTATGTTGCTATGCAAAGTTGAGTTGTCTTGGAGAAGATATCGAAGGTCACTGAGTTTGACCTCTTCGACCTCGTCACATCGCCTGCTGAGTGCTCTAACGTTTTTGTTACACTTTTTGACAAGTGTGTAGAGGTCACTCAGGGCATTAATCATTTCATTTCTGAGCAAAGGTAGTGATATTACCTCAGTTGAGTGTGCCTCATCGTCAGATGCAATGGAGGGGTCAGCTTGCTCAAAAGTACCAGGCACAGCAAGCTCATCTGCCATAAAACAGATCTTTGCTGACTCAGTGGCATCAGCTTCAGATGATGATGACTCATCACTATCACTCCAGGTCGCCACCATTGCCTTCTTGCCGTTCTTCTTTTCTTTCCCCAGCGTGGGACACCTTGACTTGATATGGCCAGTTTGATGACATTCAAAGCATGTAATGGGCTTTGAGCTGTCTTTCTTGTACTTGTTGTTGCTGGACTCAGCTTTGTACTTATCAAACTTCTTGTAAGGCTTCTTAGAATATTTGTCATTCTTTCTGAACAACCTTTTCATCTTTCTAGTGAACATAGCCAATTCTTCATCGTCTGTTGAGCTCCCATCAGTGGAGTCAGCTTTCATGACAAGAGACTTTTGTTTCTTGTCTTCAGACTTCTCCTTCACCTCGAAGTTCTTCATTGATATCTCATGGGTCAGCAGCGAGCCAATGAGTTCATCATACTTGTAGGTGGTTAAGTCTTGAGCTTCCTCAACAGCAGTTTTCTTTGCTTGCCAGCTTTTAGGAAGACTCCTAAGAATCTTCTTGACTTGCTCTTCCTTAGTGAAGATCTTGCCAAGTCTCTTGAGCTCGTTGATTATGTTTGTGAACCTTGAATTCATGTCAGAGATTCCTTCATCATCATTCATTTCAAACAGCTCGTACAACCTCATGTGTTGGTTGACCTTGGATTCCTTCACCTTGTTGGTTCCTTCATAGGTGACCTCCAGCTTCTTCCAGATCTCCTGCGCTGACTCACAACCTGAAATCTTGTTGTATTCTGCAGCATCTAGCGCACAGTGAAGCATGTTTATAGCTGAAGCATGATTTTGTAGCTTCTTGAGATCATCTTCTGTCCATCTAGTCTCAGCTTTAACAACCGTTTGGCCGTCAACAGTTTCAACAGGAACAAACGGGCCTTGGACTATAGATAGCCATGCACTCATATTTGTTGCCTGAATGAAATTTTTCATTCTATTCTTCCAAAAAGGTATAGTTAGACCCGAAGAATAGAGGAGGCCGAGAGATGGACAGCCCCTCAGGTAGAATTTCCACGGGCCATCCACGTTGAAAGAGCTCAAGATTGTTACGAAAAAGAGCAAGTAATGCTAAAATTTTAGTTTCTCAACTTTTTTTAACCGTAACTTTTTGTTACTATTGTTATTATAACTTGCAAGAAAATTAGATTTTTTTTTTATTTCTTTCCAGTTATGGCTTCAAAAGCACATTTTGATTTATTAGTTAGTACCTATTTTAGATTTTAAAGCATCATTGCATTGAGGTGCATATTTGTGAATTACAAATTTGAGGCATATTTGTGAATTACAAATCAGATTTTTCTTGTCATTTGTTACAGTATACACATGTTAGATTTCATGAGGGAAAAAAGCTAGTCACTTGTGTCAACCTGTTATAAAAAAAGGCTTCATCATTACATTCTCAACAATGCATTGTGGTCATCGTGCTCCAAATGGATTCACATATGGCCACCCAATTAAATAAATTTCATTTGAAATAAATAAAATTTATAATTAGTACTCATTCTGTTCTTTTATATAAGTAATTTAAGAACTTTCATCAAGACCAATGCAACATTAATTACATTATTATATGTAATTATTATAATGACTAATTCACCTTTAATATCCGTCTCCTAAATTTACACTTTTTATGCAAAATTCTCTCTCTTCTTAAAAATTTTAGGGTTTAATTAGGATTATTTGCATTAATATTAAACTTCTCTCTCTTATTATAAATAAGGGTAAAATTGAGAAAACATTTCTAGAAGTGCATTGGTAATACAAAACGACATATAAAAAAAAACAAATTAAAAAAGTCAAAACGTCATAGAATAAAAAACGAAGGGAGTAAATTTTAAGAATTGAAGATAAAAGTGAAATATATGAAGATGTTACAATTTAACTTTTTTATCATTTATGGTAAACATAAAACTGTTGTAAAAACTTAAGATGGGTGACCTCTTGGGAAGTCCTCGTGTTGCACCCCAAAACTTTGAGGGCGATCCTTGGCTCAAAGGTAAACGTTGTTGTCGTGTGACTGAGAGGTCACGGGTTTGAGTCTTAGGAGCGGTTTCTTGCCAAAAAAAATTGGCAGGGGAAGGCTTGCCCCCAGTACACCCTTATGGTGGGACCCCTCTCCGGACCCTCGCTTAGCAGGGACGCGTAGTGCATCGGGCCGCCCTTTATGGTTCACATAAAACTATTGTAAAAACTTAATTACTAAACCACTAATTTACTAATGTAGGAATGCCTTTTTGTTCTCCTTTAAAAAATATGAAGAGAAATTTCTTGCATAATGATGACGATAAAAACACTTAAAATACTAACAATTTTGTACAAACCACAATATAATGGTTAATAACTAAAAAAACAAGTGTTTAAAAAACAACTTTCTTAATATCTCATAATTAATGTAAATTTTAGGATTTTGAGCATCAAAACTTATTTTTATTTACCTTCATTTTGAGTTCATATCTAACATAATCCAAATAATAAACATCTTATCAAGTGTATTGGACGCTTAAAATCTCTTTGTCTAAATGATTCGGCAAAAAACTTAACTTCTTGACAATAATAACAATGTAGAATCCAAATGAAAAATGAATTTAGAATGATAATTATGAAAAACATGATTTATAATTGAAATAAACTTTATTGTAAGTATAATGTTTCAACACCTCTTTAATTATTTTAGGGTTAATTACATATAGATGCCACATGGTTTGGCCACTTTGCAGATGGGTATGTGGTATTTTGTTTTTTACAAACGCAACCTTGTGGTTTGCAAAATTTTACATTTGGGTTCACTTTGCCAAAATTTGGCCGATAACGATATTTAAATGAAAATTTTCATGCGTTAAATGATATTATAAGCAACTTTAATTCTTCAACCTTTTACGTTTGGGGTCATTTAGGTGTTATTTTTTTATGACAGAGAAAATTAATGTTTAGAGAGAGAAAACACAAAAAATAATGATTTTAAAAAACTCAAAATATGGTTCCATAAATATGATACTAAACAACTTTAATTCTTGAAAATTTTCATTTTGACGTCGTTATCGGCCAAATTTGACAAAGTGAAAAAAAACAGAAAATTTTGCAACCACATGGTTGCGTTTTTAAAGAAAAATACCACAGGTATCCATCTGCAGATTCGTGTACCCACAATGCATCTACTTTTAATTAACCCATTATTTTATTCAGTATATGTCTCCTCCAACTTCAATGAATAAGTATTGTGTGAAACTTTTTATCTATTTGTACCAAAATGTATAAAAGTAAAAAAAAATAAAATTAATCCATATGAGATGGATAAACCCAAATTTAAAAATTAGCAGACTTGACCAAGTTCTGAATTTGAAAAATTAATCTAACTCCAATTAAATCTAACAATTGATTTCATAAAAAAAAGAAAATCCAAATTTAGTTAGAATTAACAATCGAAACGATTACACCTAGCAATCTATACTAAAAAAAATGCAAATGTACAAAGTCTTTATTTTAGTCATTTTGAATAAAAGACAAATAAAAGAGAAAACATAGATAAGGTGGCAAGAGGTGTGGAACAACATAATTGAAAACAATATTTCCTATATTTTCTAACACCTTTGCTTTTTCCGATGTCAGTTGTCCACTCATCCAAAAAGCCTTTAAAACATTTGTTTTAAATTCTCTATGCTTCTGCTATTATAAATAGTATAGATAGATATAGTTAGATAAGCTCATTTTTACAATAAAAAAGCTTTTTAATATGCAGGGACTCAAAATCCTAATATGAAATAAAAAGATAAAAAGGAAAATTCTAAAAAAATGGTAAATTATAATTAATACTAAATTAATTTCAATTAATTAATTGTAAATTTCAATTGCAATTAATACTAAATTAATTATATTCAATACATGCCTTTAAGTCCATCGGAAAGATAAATCGTAATTAGAAACGAAAACAGAAATCCTAATTGGCGATAGAATCCGAAAAATAAAAGGACAACTAAAAAAAAGCCTAAAAACATAAAATTTCCAAATTATGCCGAATTCAGCTCCCAGATCCATTTTCATGCAAAAATAAGATACGAACTCACAAAAAACTGAGACTTTACAACATGACAGAATTTACCGATTGATAACTAAATTATATGCCTTCATTAACTTCACAAATTCCTCTTCAACCCCGTCAAAAAAAGTATCAGGAACAGATGAAAACCTATTCATATTCTGACCCAATTGATTGGTAGAATCAGCAGAAGAACCCAAAAACTCAGTCGAATTCCCAAATCGATTATTATCCAAATAACAATTTGAAGTAGTGATATGGGGAGGCAAAGGAGGCAACTCAACATCATCATAAGGCATCGTCATCTGAACATTTTGATTCCATTTTTCTCCCCCAAAATTAGAGAAATTAGATGAACCAAAATTAGAGTTCAAAATCATATCAGGAGGAACTGATAAGAGATTATTGAATTGTTGAGTTTGATTATCATAAGGTGAAATAATGGAAGTAACAGAAGAACGAGGAGGCATATCTGAGTAAATGAAATTAGTACGAGCTTTTAAACCTTGCAGGGACTGAGTAGATCGTTCATAGGCCAAAACTTGTTCTTCAGTAGTATTAAAAGTGTCGAGCCAGTGCCAAGGCCTCTCTTTTATCGATTGGTCACTTATTCGAGATGCATATCTTCCTGGTGCTGGCCGCCTCACTCCTAAGTATTTCACTGCTGCTACTGCTTGGACATCGTTTTGACGCTTTCTTTTGGTTGATGTTGATGATAGTGATGACTTTTTCTTTATGTTTCTTCTTGAATCCATGGCTTCTCTTTGAAGATGAATTGTGTTATGTTATTGATGAGGTCAGTTTAAATAAGAAGATAGATGCAGTGAGGATTTTGTAATTTCTACAAGTTATGAAGTTTCAGATATTTGTGTCGGAGAGAAAAGAAGAATATAAGAAGTGAAAGTAAGGTAGGAGGAAGCTTTTCTTAATTTTATTCCTTTTTAATTTATCAAGAAATATAACTATTATAAACTTAATGACTCTTAATGACTAATTAAGAATTTAACTTAACATCACATAACTTCTTATAAGTTATTCTAAAGCAACTTAAGTAATTCTAATAGTTAGAAGTTAATTTATTTTGCTAACAATTAAAATAAAGACTATTAATTATAAATTTATTATTTCAACAATTTGATCAAATTTTGAACTTTACAATTCATTGCAATTAAGTTAGTATTAATTACAATTTACGTTTTTAGGACTTTCCTATTTAGTTTCTATATGTTAGGATTTTAGGTTTCTTTTTAGTTCTTGTTTTAGGGTTTTGAGTTTTTTACTATTTAAATGCGTATTTTTATTATTATTATAATAAAGCTTATCTTCATTGTAAGGAGGAGATCATTGTTTGCATTTATTTGGAAGTTTGAAAGGTGACAGAGGTAAGAGTTAAATAAGGTAATGCAAAAGAAATGGAAGTGATGGAAATAAAAGTTAAAAATTAATGATTTTTTTGTTACTTCCATTAACCCTCACTTTGGAGGTTAGAGTTTGGAGGTTAAAAGAAGTAAATATTTAAATTCCATTAAGTTTCATTTACTCTCCAAAACAACTCTCAAACAAGGTTAATGTGATATTTAACCTTCAATTACTCTCATTTACCTCCGTTAACTTCCTTCCAAATAAGAAATTGTAATTGTTTGCATTACTGAAGCTCTTGAGAATTTTGAAGGTTACTAATTAGGGTATTCACACATCGAATCAAATTAGCAATGAATCTGTGTTTATTCGGTTGTGTTAGTTGGTATCAGAGGCTGATCAACATATTCACCATGGAGAAAGTGATCAGGGCCGGTTCGGGACTATTTGAGGCTCTAGACGAGATACGAAATGTATGCCCTTTATATATAAGTAAAATTATAGATATACATATATATTTATATATAATATTGTCTCTCTTTTGATGTAGAAAATGCCTTAGAATTGAAAAAAATATATATTAATATAAAACGAAAATTTTTATATTTATCTAAAAAGTACTCTAACCTTTTGCGATGCAAAAAATCACTAATTAAATTTTTATATTTAGTCCTTCAATGTCTCTTTTTTTTTGTATAAAGAGAAACTATAAAAATTATCAATACACTGAATTAAATCCCAAAATCAAAAGAAAATAAAAAATAAATTAACAAGACGAAAAATAATTTTGTACCTATTATTTGTACACATTTCGTTTTGATGAAGATCAGTATAGTGTACAAAAATTAATCGAAACTAATTGGAAATGAAATATTTATTTTTGTAAATAGAGTATAAATTGTAAAGAAATTTAATAGTTTGTAATTTATAACAAGGGTAGTATATATATATATATATCTTTTTTTTTATATATATTTTAAAGTTTTTAAAAAAAAAAAATAGACATTGAATATGGATTTGATAAATAGTAAATATAAATCTGATAGATAGGTATATATTGAATTTGGAGGATTTGAATAGAAACTGCTCTACTTCCATTCCATATCTTATATAATATATTATTATTCTTAAAGATTGCGGCTGGAGGTGTGCTTAGAGATGTAGGGGGCGTCTGGCTTTCTGGGTTCTCCCAGAATTTAGGGTTGGGTTCTTCCTTTTCTGCGGAGCTCTGGGCTATTCTTACTGGAGTCAATCTTGCTAAAAGGCTGGGTGTTAAGAGGCTCTCTGTGGAGTCTGATAATTTGGAAGCAATCAAAATGATTTCTGAGAATCATTCTATGGGTCTTAACAGTCGCAACCTCATCAAAGCTATTATAAGGCTTTGCTCCTCCTTTGAGTTCGTAGAGTTCAGACACATTTTTAGAGAGCAGAATCGTGTTGCTGATCGCTTGGCGGCGGCGGGCCATGAAGGGACGTTAGGCGTTACTACCCTTCCTGTTTCCCCTAGTTTCATCTCTCATCTTCTCTTAGAAGATAGGATTGGGGTTAGCTTCCCTAGGCTAATTCCTGGGTAGTTTATTGTTATTCGTTTTTCTTTTCATTTTCTACCAAAAAAAAAAATATATTATTATTCTTTTATATCAGTAACCTTTATTTTATTTATATATATTACGTTTCATAGTGGGGCTCTACTAATCCCATAAGATATAATATATATACATATATATTTGAATTCTATTTATAACCTATATTAAACTAAAAATATATACGAGGCCCTTAATATTTTTAGGCCATAGGCAGTGGCCTTGGCTGCCTTAAAGGCAAGCCGGCTCTGAAAGTGATGTGTGGATGATGTTTATGGCTATGATGATCTGCAACACCTTGAGCAGAGCAGCGGGTTGAACAAGTGATATGTCAGTGATAAGGGACAAAGAAATCCCTTCGTCGGAGAGTATGCTCATAGAGATGATTATGATGAAGACTATGATGATGAACCGTGTAGAATCATCGACCACATGTCGTGGTGGATGATTGGAGGGGGCTGCTCGTTGAGATCGATGAGGGTGTTGCTGTCGAAGGAGACTCTTTGTTTATTGGTCAACTGATCTTTGATTAGGAGATAATGCGAAAAATCACAATTTTATTAATCAATAACCGTATCCTTACAATAACAATAAGGGGGCATTTGGGAAATGAATAAAAGGAAAGTTCTAAAAAATGGGTAAATTGTAATTAGTACTAAATTATAATACTAAATTAATTGTAAATTTCAGTTGCAATTAATACTAAATTCATATATATGGAAATTCATATATAACTTGTAGAAATTACAAAATCATCACTGCATCTGATGAGGGAATCCTGTCCCTAAACCCGAGCCTGGAGCTAAGAGACGAGGACAGTGAGAGTCGGGCTAACCAGCCAGGCACGCGAGGCGTGCTCGACAAGACGCGAGGCGTAAAGGACTCCCTTGCCGAAGAATTGTCCAGGAGATCAGTGACGCGGGGCGCATCTCTAAGTACGCGAGGCGTGAAACCAGAGTCCGAAGTGAAGATTGTCCAGGAGGCCGACTACGCGGGGCGTACCACCAGGGGCGCCTCGCGTGAAGTCCATCAGTGAGGACCACCAGGATCAGAGGCTTCAATACGCGGGGCGTGAATCCGGAACGCCACGCGTGAAGTGCTCGTCGAAGACTCTCCCATCTCAGTGGCTCAGTCACACGGGGCGTACCAAGGTCCACGCGGGGCGTGTCCTGCCAGGAGAATACTTCTCCTCCAAGTTCTACCATTGGAGGGGGACCAATCCTGCCCTTGGTTAATTACTGTTTTGCCATCACCCAACATTTACTAGGTTGCCATTAATTCTTACCCTTCCCATCCTACCCCTTGTCCTATGTGTTGTTAGAAACCCTATTCAAGGGCTTTTAGTCTTTTCCCTTTTATTTTGTTGGAGTATATAAACTCCATTATTTGTAATGAAACCTAACTTTTTATGAAATTTATCTCAAGCCTCCATTGGAGCTCAAGGTTCATCCTTGTTTTGGGTTTATTCAACCTTCAAGTTTAGCTTGAAAAGATTGTATTCTTTGTGAGTTTACGATTAAAACTCTCAGTCGATTTCACGCTACATCAGTTGGTATCAGAGCCGAGTCGTTTTCCTTCCGGAGACTTCTTCTCGGAAATGGTTCAACCACGTATCACAAACGAAACCACCGGATCCATGGAGCAACGAGTTGAGACGCTAGAAGGCAACGTGAAGCATATTATGGAGTCTCTAAGAGCGATAGAAGAGAAGCACGACACGAGTACCCGAGATATTCGTCTCATTCTTGAAGAACTCACTATAACAACCCGCAATAATCAAGCTCTCTTGACCGGAGAGCCTCCCCGGCGGTAAGAAGAACAAGCCCGTCCTCTACTTGACCGACAACCGACACCACCACCGAGGAGAACTTATGCACCCCAAGCCATGGACCCTCGGGTTCAAGAGGTAAGGCAGACTAATCCTGTAATCATTAGAAATGCGGACAGTGATAGTGATGGGGACTTGTTTGATGATTACGATATGCCTAGGATTGCTAGGAATATGGGGATTAGGATGGATGATAATGCTATGCATGATAGACCTAGACATGATGTGCATGCGAATGATGTTGTTGGTCCCGCGCATGTGCGTGCGGGGAATACGGATATTGTGCATAATGATGTTGTAGGTGGTTATGAGAGGGAGAATGTTGGTTTGAATGACCCGTATGGGGGTCGGGGTAATGAAAAAGGCAGATATCGGGGCGAGCCGAATGTGAGAATGGGGTTTGGAGGCAATTTTGAGAGGGACGACGCCTTCAAATTGAAAGTAGACTTACCGTCATTCGGGGGAGAACTCGACATAGAGGGTTTTCTCGATTGGTTGTTAGAGGTGGAGCGGTTCTTTGATTATGCGGGAATACCGGAGGATCGGAAAGTCCGTTTGGTAGCTTACCGGTTGAAAGGCAGAGCTTCAGTTTGGTGGGATAATGTTAAAGAAGGGAGATGAAGAGGAGGAAGGGAGCCGATTAGATCTTGGCTTAGAATCAAGTCGATGTTGAGAGAGAGATTCCTACCACCCGATTACGAGCAATACATCTACAGCTCTTATCGAAATTGCTCACAAGGTGCAAGGAGTGTGCACGAATACACCTCGGAGTTCTTGCGGCTTTCGGCAAGGGCTAACTTGTCGGAAACCGAAAGCCAAAAGACTTCAAGGTATCTTGAAGGATTGAGGTACAACATCCAAGATCGGATTGGAACACAGATGGTGATTCAGGTGCAAGACGCCCGTAATTTAGCATTGAAGGCTGAGGCACAGTTGAGTTTGAGGGGACGTGAAGGCTATAGGAGAGCCGGGGTTGAGAATACTTATGGTGGAAGAGGAGCTCCCAAGGGGATTGATAAGGGCAACGGTATTGCAAGTTCGAGCGATCCCAAGGCGCCAAGTGCGGGTAAGGCACCTAGTGGAGATGTGAGGCCTTTTAAGGCGACATAACCCCTATTTGAGACCGGCTCCATTCAAATGCTTCCGATGTAATTAGTGGGGTCACCGCTCAAATGAGTATCCCAAGAGAAGAAGTGCCAATATGGTTGAGCGGTATGAAGCCGATGAGGAATATGATGATGAAGGGGATGTGTGTTGTGAGCCGATTGATGATGACTATAATGGGGAGTATGATGGTGGACAAGCCATACATGTAGTAAGAAGACTTGTGGTCTCAAGTAAGGTGGAGTCGGATCAACGGCATCAATTGCTCTGAACCCGATGTCTAGTGCAAGGGGTGAAGTGCAATGTGATCATTGATAGTGGGAGTCAAGAGAACATTATCAGCGACATGGCAGCCAAAAGGTTTGGATTAACTATTGAGGCGCACCCTAATCCGTATAGTGTGGGGTGGATCAAGGACGTAGGTGAGATGAAGGTTACCCAAAGGTGTTGGGTACCCCTTGAGATCAGGGAATACCAAGATGAGGTCTATTATGACATCATGGAGATGGATGCTTGCCACTTATTGTTGGGGCGTCCATGGCAATTTGATCGAGACGCTACCCATGCCGGAAAGAAGAACACCTATCGGTTTGTAAAGGATGGAGTTCGATATGTGCTAACACCTCTAGTGGGAGAGACCAAGAACAAAGGGAAGTCTACCTTGATCGTTTTCCCAACTCACAAGACGTTTATTAACGAGTGTGAGGAGAGTCAAACGGTCTATGTAGTGATGGTAAAGTCTAGCACGCCGACAGCTGGGGTAGGAAGTGAAGACGGTGAACTTTCGGAAGATGTGGGGAGATTGCTCAATGAGTTCCGTGACGTCTTTCCGGAAGAGTTGCCGTATGGGTTGCCACCTCTACGGGACATCCAACACCATATTGATCTAGTGACGGGAGCTAGCTTGCCTAGTCTTCCTCACTACCGGATGAGTCCCAAAGAGAGTGAAGTGATGAAGGAGAAGGTGGAGGAGTTGATAAGAATGGGCTACGTTAGGGAGAGTATGAGTCTGTGTGCGGTACCGGCTTTGTTGACACCCAAGAAAGATGGGTCGTGGAGGATGTGTGTGGATAGTCGGGCCATCAATAAGATTACCATACGGTACAAGTTCCTGATTCCCCGACTTGATGATATGCTTGACCAATTGGGTGGGTCCAAGGTCTTTTCGAAGATCGACTTGAGGAGTGGGTACCACCAAATTCGGATTAAGGCAGGAGATGAGTGGAAGACGGCGTTTAAGACGCATGATGGATTATATGAGTGGCTAGTGATGCCATTCGGGATGACCAATGCACCAAGCACTTTCATGAGATTAATGAACCAAGTCTTACGCCCGGTGATTGGGAAGTTTGTGGTGGTCTACTTCGATGACATTCTCATCTATAGCAAGACACTCGATGAACACGTGGAGCATTTGTGGGATGTCTTAGTGTTACTTCGGGAGAACCAACTCTTTGCCAACACAAAGAAGTGTGATTTCGTGATGGAAAGTTTGGTGTTTCTCGGGTATGTGATCAGTGGGGATGGCATCCGGGTGGATGAAGAGAAAGTTAGAGCTATTCGGGAGTGGCCGACTCCGAAGACCGTTGGGGACATTAGAAGCTTTCACGGGTTGGCTACCTTCTATAGACGGTTCATCCGAAATTTCAGCGCTATTGTGGCCCCTATGACCGAATGCTTGAAGAAGGGTAGAGGCTTCAAGTGGGAAGACGAGCAAGAGAGTAGCTTCGCATTGATAAAGGAAAAGCTAAGCACCGCTCCGGTTTTAGCATTTTCTGATTTTGATAAGCTCTTTGAAGTTGAGTGTGACGCGGTGGAGTAGGATTTGGGGGAGTATTGATGCAAGAGAGGAGGCCTATTGCTTATTTCAGTGAGAAGTGTTATCTTGCATTTTCATATAGTTTTTAATATATTTTAATTATAGTAATCATACATTTTAAGATAGTTTTTAATATTTTATAATTGTTTTATGTTTAGTTTTGTGTTTTAAGAAATAATTCTTGTTCCATATGTATTTAGGTATTATTTGAGGCAAAAATGCAATTATGGAATCATTACTGAAGTAAATAAAGTTGCCCGACCAGAACTCCATCCAGTTGCGACCTCATAGCAGTTCAAGAATGAAGAATCCATGACTCTTTAAATAAGTCTTTATTGTCATAAATTCCTCAATAACCCTCCAAGGAATGTTATGACTATTTGAAGAGTCTTTTGAATGCTCAAGAAAGAGTTAAGCTACTTAATGCTCTCTTTAATTCTATTAAAGTTAAAAAGTTGCAAAGAAGAATTCAACTCTCTATTAATCTTCTTTTTAATTACATTAAAGTTAAGAAGTTAGAGCAAAGAATTCAATCCTCCATTAATCTTCTCTTTAATGGCATTAAAGTTGGAAGTTTCAAAGAATGCATGAAGGCATGTGCAACTATAAATACCTACATTTGGAAGCATGAAAGCAGACCTGGAACAGACATGGAACATGCCTCACCACACTCTCTTTAGCTCTCTCTTTTAGACTTTTTTTTTAGTTTTCTTTTTGTTCATTTCCTTTCTACCTTTGTAACTGATTCTAGTTTTATTTCAAAATTTATTCTCCTTCATCTTTTCTTTTCTTTTCTTTAATTATGTTTTCTAGTTTGTTTTCTATTAAATTTCTTGTTTTCTTTCCATCTACCATGAACTAACTCCTCCATAGCTAAAGCCATGGCGGATCCTAATCGAAGTATATGATTTACTTGCAATCTGATTTCAAGTTCATAATTTATTAATTAGAGAATTAAACTATGGAGCTTAATTTCCTAGTTAGATATTTGACCAATATTTAGCTAAATTACAATTAATGATTTTGGTTGACCGACACTAAGATAATTAATGGAATTACATAGTTTAGACCTGTGTCTATGCGGTGCGGTTTTTCAGGGTTTAGTTTCACGACTTAACTTTGGGGTTATTTCAGAGAACTTAATGCTTTCATTATATCTTTATTCTTGACTGGACCAAAGCTAGGTTAATTACTTTAGGAAATAATCACAGTCTCTAGATTAAAACTTAAGAACTTGAATATGATTGTTATGTGGATTATATACATTAGGTTAGGTGAAGCCTTACTCTAGTGATTTACATCATATTTAAATCCATTTTGTTCCTTCTTTGTTTACTTTATTTAGTTGTTTTAAATTCATTAGTTTAGTATCTCAAACAATTCAAATTTTGATTGCTTAGATAATAGAAATTCACAAAAATCAATAGATATAAACACAATCCTCGAGGGAACGATACTCTACTTATTCTTTATTACTTGATCACGATGGGGTGCACTTGCCCTTAGTTTTGCACGATACACATTTTGAGCATCAAGTTTTTGGCGCCGTTGCCGGGGATTGTTTGTTTTATAATTTTGATTTAGTTGAAGTTCTATTAATTTAAGCGTGCGTTTTTTTATATTTTGTTCCTTTTTACTTTTTTTTCTTTTATGTTATTTTGCAAGGTGATGGACCAAAATAGTTATCCATGGTGGTTTAATGCTCCAACATTCAACAACCACTTAGAGATGCAAGCTCAAGCCAATGAGGATAAATTTTTGATGTTTATGAAGGATAACTTTCCAGATGTCTCTCTTCGCGATGCGACATGTATACATTGCGGTGGTTTACATTTTGAACTGGATTGTCAATATCAAAATTCAAATCTTTATACACATTCTTGTTATATGGATGATCAATATGAGTTGCCTAGAGAAGAAATTTCAAGCACGTTTTCCCCATATTGGGAGAATGGTTATGTGTGTCATCAAGATTCTCAAACCTTATCACCAAATTTTGAGCATGAGAAGGATCCACAATGGAATGAAATAATCGAAATTGTTGAGCAGATAAATAATAAATTCTCTTCATTGGAGACTTTTACCAAAAATATTGATGCTTCTCAGAGAAATATAATGAAAACTTTAGAAGGTATGATTGCAATTACGTCAACTGATGAACCATATTCAGATTTTTCCAGTGAAGCATATAACTTGATTGAACCTCAACATGAAGAAGTCCTTGAGGAATGTTTAGATACATGTTTGGTGATAAGCTGTGAAGATATTTCAATTGGAGAAAAAAAGCTGGAAATTTCAAATCAAGTGGAAAGTTCTATCACCCGAATAGCTGAGATCACCACACCTGAACTTGTGGTGCAGAAATCCATGATTGAAGAGTTTGAAACAACCCCGACTGAAGAATTTTACGTGTTATATGACTTAACAAAAGAGTCAAAAAGGGAGACATCTAAACTCTTACATAATTTTTACAAATTTATGTCATGGATTTTATTGATTTATTTTGAAGCTAAAAATCCAATTTGCATTTATAGAATATTTATTAAAGAATTTGGATTCCTTATAAGGCTTCATTCATTTACATAAAATGGAGGTTTGTAGTCAAGCTAAACGACCAGTGGCGGAACCAGGAACCTGGATGACCCGGGGCTCAAACATATTAATAAAAAAAAAAATCAAAACGTAAAAAAAAAAATCAAAATTAACTGTGCAATTGACAGTTAATTTTCAAAGTCCAGCCCGTTAGGGCTCGGCAAAATTTTTTTTTTGTCTCCAACGCATTAAAACTGTAAAAATGTTATCATTTTTTTTAGAAACTAGCATTGACCTAATAGAAAATTAAACATGTTTACTTTTTTTAATGGTAATGACATAATAAAAATGAATATTAAATATGTTTATTTTTTTTTTGTAAAGACATATTAAAAATGAATTCAAAAGTGTTATGAAAATAAAAATAAAAATAAAGAGTTCTTTTTTTTTTGGTAGAAAAGGAAAGGAAAGCAAAACAAAACAAGCAACTACACCGGGATTAGCCTAGGAAAGTTAACCCCAACCCTATCCTCTAAAAGAAGAGGAGAAAGAGCGATAGAGGGAACGGTAAGGATAGAAACACCTAACACCCCCTCATGGCCTGCCACCGCCAAGTGATCTGCAACACGGTTCTGCTCCCGGAAAATGTGGGTGAACTCAAGGATACCAAATGAGGGGCTAAGCCTCTTAATAGCTTTAATAAGGTTGCGGCTATGAAGACCCATGGCATGACTACCCAAAATCATATTGATGGCCTCCAAGTTATCTGACTCCACAGAAAGCCTCTTAACACCCAGCCTAATCGTCAGCTGGATCCCAGAGAGAATGCCCTAGAGCTCCGCAGAGAAGGAAGAACCCAAACCCAAATTCTGGGTAAACCCAGAAAGCCAGGCGCCTCCCGCATCCCTAAGAACACCTCCGGCAGCAATCTTACCATTACTGAGGCAGGAACCATCAGTATTCAGCTTCACAACCCCCTCTCTCGGCCTGCTCCAGCTCACGAGGTGGACATCACTACTCGGGGAAGATCTGGCAAGGGACTCACCTTTGAAACTATCAATAATAGAGGAGAGTTTCTTCAAGAAGAACTCAGCTAAGTTAAGCAAAAGCACAGCTTTATTATCAAAAATCTCCTCGTTCCTCCATTTCCACACTTGATGATAGATAATGGCAAAGAAAATGTCCTCATGCTCCATATAAGACAATAACTTTCCCCTAATACCATCTGAGAACCAGTCGTTCACAAAATGGGACATGAAGGAAGAGAAAGTATGATGAGGGAGAATTTTCTTCCAAACCTCTTCACTCTTAGGGCAATCTCTAAGAGCGTGGCACAACGATTCAACATGGCCTCTACATCTACCGCAAGCTCCAGAGGTCGCCAAATGCCTTCTGTATCTATCTGAGTTAGTAAGTAATCTGTCTTTAACGCCCAGCCACATTTAAATTAATAATGGTAACATATTTTTTATAATTATTGAAAAAAAAAATTAAAATAAATAAAAAAATGAGATTGAAGGGAATCGAACACAGGACCTCTTAAACAAAAGCAAGCATACTTAACCATCTCATCTACCTTTACATATTGAAATAATACTACATAGAGTCAATATAATTCTGTCCAAAATATTACGAGACACTGTTACTAAATTTTTTTTTTCTCAATTCTCGGGCGGCCAGCCGGGGCTCGAGCCCCGGCCAACCCCCCTAGTTCCGCCCCTGTAAACGACTATAATCTTAGCGCTTTCAGGAGGCAACCCGAGTTTTTATTTCTCTTAATTTATCTTTTATTTACAATATTTCTTTAAGTAAGTTTTATTTATTTGTTTATTTATTTTGCAGGTAAAAAAAACAGAAAAACAGAAAAACAAACAAATTGGTCCAACAGTTGAATTGAACTATCCTATCTCCTCTACTACCTTCGGTTTAAGGGAGTTTTTCTTTAACCCTTTTACTTTTTCACTTTACTTTTTATCGCATTTTTGGAAGTAAATGCATGCTCTAAAGTGTGAGGAAGGGTAAAAAGGGTTTTATCTATCTTAGTTTAAGTTTTTATTATTTATTGTCTATGTTTGTGTTTATTGTTTTTTTAGGATAATTTCATTTAGTTGCATGCTTCCTTACATGTTAAAATCATTGTCTTCACTTTTTCAAAAATTTGAGATGGACTTAGGAAGAAAACTCGTAAACAATTGACCCTTAATAGGATAAAACTTCACCATGACAGTCATAAATTTTGAAATTAAATTTTTTTTTATATAGAATTACAAAACTGAGGAACTTTGGATTAAAATGGGAGTTCCGGAGACTACACTTGTGGACTGAAAATAAACATTGAACTTGTCATTTGGTTAAACTTTTTGGTACAAATATTAACCCGAACATATGTGAGATTTTGAGACCAAATATTTGATCATTTTATTACACATTGCTCGGTTTATTTTTTTTCTTGAATGTGCTCATACTTGCTATTGTCTATAGAATTTGCATCAAATGCTAGTCGAAACCTTGTGCATCTAGTTGGAACTTGGCGTGATCAAGGCAATTAAGTGTAGCCCTTTGTTAATGTTAAAACTTATTTTTCCTTGTTTAAACCCAAAACCCTTTTACATCGTGTTTAGTTAAGCCCCGTTGAAGCCTACTTATGCCACTTTCTTTGTTTCACCATATTACAACCCCTAACGTCTTAAATACCTTTTTCTCACCCGTGAATTTACAATTATTGTGCACAAATAGGAATGATTTAGGGAGCTCAAAATTTGTGGAAAATAGGAAGCCGAGAATTATTTTTGCTACTTTATGTGCTATTGCTAAAATAATAATAATAATAATAAAAAAGACTCAAAAGAAAAAAATTAAATTAAAAAAAGAGAAAAAGCATTGGTTTGAGTCATTTAGTTCGAGGTAGAGATTCATGCACAATTGATCAATCTCAGGAAATGCATTTAAAGCAATGAACTGTAATATGTAATAATAAGATAAGAACAAGGATAAACAAGTGAATACTCAACAGTATGAGATTCGTTGTAATCTTGGAGATAGAAGTGGGTAAGAAGAAAAAAAAAAGTGATTCTCATATGCTTGCTTATGGAACTCTTGTTTCTGGCCTTGTTCTGGAATTAATACCTAATGGAGAAAATGAAGGAAAAAAATTATTTTCTCATCAGTAGCACATGTTATATTTATCGGCTAATCTTTGAAGAGCTTCGAGTCTTATTATATCTATTTTGCACAACTAGTTGTTTATTCACTTCTCACATATTTTCCTTATCCAAACCTGTCCCTAAACCAACATTACAACCCGTAAAAGACCTTGGGATCTTGTTTCTGACTTGACAAGCATAATGGTAATGAATGGATGACAATGCAAATTCACCGTAGCCAAAGCTAGTATAGGGCTTGAGAGACAAAATTTACACCCAAATACTTGAGTGAAATGAGTGACCACTAGTGAGGTACCAAAATAGTTTGCCTTTTGATTTTGTGACATGATTGAAGATACGTCTGCTTGTGCTGGTTTGCGGAGAAACGATTAGAATCTTTTAGCATCCAAACCTTTTGTTTTTCATTCAAACTTGTGAAATTGAGATCTATGAATGCCAAGTGAAGTAAATCGTGTTATTGTGTGAATTATTTATAGTGAGTATTCTAGAGTTTGTTTTGAGTCTAAGGCTTGCTTGAGGACAAGCAAGGTTCAAAGTGTAAGGAAGTTGTTATCTTGCATTTTCATATAGTTTTTAATATATTTTAATTATAGTAATCATACATTTTAAGATAGTTTTTAATATTTTATAATTGTTGTATGTTTAGTTTTGTGTTTTAAGAAATAATTCTTGTTCCATATGTTTTTAGGTATTATTTGAGACAAAAATGCAATTATGGAATCATTACTGAAGTAAATAAAGTTGTCCGACCAGAACTCCCTCCAGTTGCGACCTCATAGCAGTTCAAGAATGAAGAATCCATGACTCTTTAAATAAGTCTTTATTGTCATAAATTCCTCAATAACCCTCTAAGGAATGTTATGACTATTTGAAGAGTCTTTTGAATGCTCAAGAAGGAGTTAAGCTACTTAATGCTCTCTTTAATTCTATTAAAGTTAAGCAGTTGCAAAGAAGAATTCAACTCTCCATTAATCTTCTTTTTAATTACATTAAAGTTAAGAAGTTAGAGCAAAGAATTCAATCCTCCATTAATCTTCTCTTTAATGGCATTAAAGTTGGAAGTTTCAAGGAATGCATGAAGGCATGTGCAACTATAAATACCTACATTTGGAAGCATGAAAGCAGACCTGGAACAGACATGGAACATGCCTCACCACACTCTCTTTAGCTCTCTCTTTTAGACTTTTTTTTAGTTTTCTTTTTGTTCATTTCCTTTCTACCTTTGTAACTGATTCTAGTTTTATTTCAAAGTTTATTCTCCTTCATCTTTTCTTTTCTTTTCTTTAATTATGTTTTCTAGTTTGTTTTCTATTAAATTTCTTGTTTTATTTCCATCTACCATGAACTAACTCCTCCATAGCTAGAGCTATGGCGGATCCTAATCGAAGTATATGATTTACTTGCAATTTGATTTCAAGTTCATAATTTATTAATTAGAGAATTAAACTATGTAGCTTAATTTCCTAGTTAGATATTTGGCCAATATTTAGCTAAATTACAATTAATGATTTTGGTTGACCGACACTAAGATAATTAATGGAATTACATAGTTTAGACCTGTGTCTATGCGGTGCGGTTTTTCACGGTTTAGTTTCACGACTTAACTTTGGGGTTATTTCAGAGAACTTAATGCTTTCATTATATCTTTATTCTTGACTGGACCAAAGCTAAGGTAATTGTATGTGAAATAAGATTAATCTTGACTGGACCAAAGCTAGCTTAATTACTTTAGGAAATAATCATAGTCTCTAGATTAAAACTTAAGAACTTGGATAGGATTGTTATGTGGATTATATACATTAGGTTAGGTGAAGCCTTACTCTAGTGATTTACATCATATTTAAATCCATTTTGTTTCCTTCTTTGTTTACTTTATTTAGTTGTTTTAAATTCATTAGTTTAGTATCTCAAACAATTCAAATTTTGATTGCTTAGATAATAGAAATTCACAAAAATCAATAGATATAAACACAATCCTCGAGGGAACGATGCTCTACTTATTCTTTATTACTTGATCACGATGGGGTGCACTTGCCCTTAGTTTTGCACGATACACATTTTGAGCATCAAGAAGTTGTGTGACTCGAGAAAAAAATGGGCCACCTATGACAAGGAATTCTATGCGGTGGTGCGGGCTCTCAAGACGTGGGAGCACTATCTCATTGGAAAGGAGTTCATGTTGTATACCGACCACCAAGCCCTCAAGTACTTGGGAAGTCAGAAGCAGCTCCGGAGTTCCATACATGCTAGATGGTCCGCTTTTGTGGATAAGTTCCCCTATAAGCTTCTCCACAAAGCGGGTCAACAAAACAAAGTCGCAGATGCTTTGAGTCGAAGGGTAGCACTCCTCAAAACAGTAGCCTTGGAGTTAGTAGACTTTGAGCACATCAAAGGGGAGTACCTTGACGATCCGAACTTTGGGAGCGAGTGGGAGAAGTGTAGGAACGGTGCCGAGGGAGGCGAGTACCAGTTGGTGGATGGGTTCCTTATGAGGGGAAGTCAGTTGTGCCTTCCAAACACGTCCATACGAGAACGGGTGATTCGGGAACTACATGGAGGGGTGTTGGGGGGCCACTTTGGTAGGGATAAGACCTTGGAAGCATTTGGCTCTCGATACTTTTGGCCTAGGATGAGGAGAGATGTGGTGTATATCCTAGAGCGATGTGAAATTTACCAAACCTCCAAGGGGCATACTACCAATGCCGGATTACGTATGCACCTGCCGGTTCTGGAAACTATTTGGGAGGATCTTTCAATGGATTTTGTGTTGGGACTACCAAGGACTCAACGTGGTATGGATTCTATTTTCGTGGTGGTGGATAAGTTTTCGAAGATGGCTCATTTCATCCCGTGTCGGAAGACTAATGATGCCACTGCCATTGCTAAGCTCTTCTTCCGGGAGGTGGTGAGGTTACATGGGGTCCCAAAGAGCATAGTGTCGGATCGGGACACCAAGTTTGTTAGCCACTTTTGGCGAACTCTTTGGGCTATTCTCGGCACCACTTTGAAGTTTAGTACCACGGCTCACCCACAAACGGATGGGCAAACTGAAGCGGTCAACCGGACCTTGGGAAATCTATTAAGAAGCAAGTGTCGGGACAAACCCAAGATGTGGGATTATGTGCTTGCCCAAGCCGAGTTTGCCTACAACTCCGCCGTGAGTTCAACCACCGGGAAGTCACCTTTCGAAGTTGTGTACACCAAAGCCCCAAACCATTCGCTTGACTTGGGGGAAGTTCCGAAGGGAGAAAAGAAAAGTGTAGCGACACACAATTTGGCCAATGACTACCACCAAATGCACCAAGAAGTTCGGCAAAGCATTGAGGAAAAGAATAGTAAGAACAAGGCCAAAGTCGATGAACACCGAAGAGATGTGCAGTTTGAGATGGGGGATGAGGTGATGGTGTACTTGGGAAAAGAGCGCCTCCTGCATGCTCCTACTAGCAAATTGAGGCCGAGGAAGTATGGCCCTTATCGGATCACTAAGAAAATTAGTGCTAATGCCTACCAACTAACCCTTCCTAATTGGCTTGGGAAGATGTCTTCTTCTTTTAATGTGCAGGACCTTAGCTTGTGGAAACCGGAAGGAACGTTACCAACCAAGGCGTCGGAGGCGGAGTCCGACTCTTTCAAAGAAGGGGAGAATGATGAGGGCATCCTGTCCCTAAACCCGAGCCCGGAGCTAAGAGACGAGGACAGCGAGAGTCGGGCTAACCAGCCAGGCACGCGAGGCATGCTCGACAAGACGCGAGGCGTAAAGGACTCCCTTGTAGAAGAATTGTCCAGGAGATCAGTGACGCGGGGCGCATCTCCAAGTACGCGAGGCGTGAAACCAGACTCCGAAGTGAAGATTGTCCAGGAGGCCGACTACGCGGGGCGTACCACCAGGGGCGCTTCGCGTGTGATAACATCGAGATATTATCCCAAGGACCAAAAGGGATATTCACCTCAAA
Organism: Euphorbia lathyris; assembly: GCF_963576675.1. NCBI lineage: Eukaryota > Viridiplantae > Streptophyta > Magnoliopsida > Malpighiales > Euphorbiaceae > Euphorbia > Euphorbia lathyris. The sequence goes on from NC_088918.1 coordinate 2,780,703, forward strand.
GTACGCCACGTAGTGATCCCCAAAGGGAAGCTGGCTGGCGGATCTCCATGGATCAGCTCTAAGAGATCCGCTGGCGGACCGATGAGGCGAACCTCTCCATTCACCTGATTCGCCTCTATAACGGCTGGCCGCCGACTCAGCCATAAAAGATCATTAATGAGTTATTAATTAGCTAAACCACCAGGTTAAAGATAACTCGTAACCGCCATTAATGAAGCATTAATGGAGACTTTCTAGTTACCTAGAGGTTACAACTTCCCAGCTATATATAGCCCGATCTCCTAGGCTATCAAGGTACACACACACACATTCTCACGGTCTTTGTCAATTCAGTTTGTTTTCCTTGAATCGCTTTACTAACTTTGGCATCGGAGCTTCCCCCCGTCGAACCCAACGACGCCCCCCACAGGGACAGACGTCGATCGGATTTTCCTCACCTGTTAACATTGGTGCGGTGAAGGTGGACCCTTAATCAAACAAAGGGTTTTTCGTTCACAATAAGAAACTATGACGACTGGAGATCTGAATCCTTCTTCAGGGATCGAAACACCATTAGTTACACCATCTAGTGCTGGCCGCACAGACACAACTGCTCCTGCAACACACGTTGAAAGTGGTATGAACCCTGATGCCTTCATCAGCATGTGTGCACAAGCCATTGGCGAGTGGTTTGGAGCCGAGACAGGGGATCGCCTACGGTCATTCATGACTATGCCTCCACACTGGAGCATGGCGTCCACATCGACTGTATCATCTCGGCCCTTGTTAAACTTTGGACCGGGCGCCCTGAATTCTTCATTCCTCCAAGCTCACGTCACGGATTCTATGATAACCTCCACAACGTCCGCTGGTGAACGGCACATCAATCGTGAGTTATTTCCTGATGGCGCTGAAGGAAGTCAAAGAAATGACACGACCCTTCCTGGCGGATCTGGGGGTCCACGGTTGAATCTTGGTGGGTCCAATGTACCCAGGCGTCCACGGACGAATTTATCCCTTGGCGGATCTAAAGGGCCAACTCACAATAAGCATAAAAGAGAGAAAGGTAGACGGACAAGGTCACCTTCGCCCCGGTGAGCGAGATCCTCCCGTCGTGGTAGATCGCCCCCATCTACTGGCCGTAGACGAAGTAAAAGGCCAGAAAAAACATCCCATGTAGGTGGACCACCACCGCTGCTGCCTTCAGGAACGGTTGGGCATACCCCGTCAGAAGGCCAGAGGGGAGGAAACGGTCCGACTCCCCCAGGTGGAGGAAACGGAGGAGGGGGTGGTGGTGGAGGAGGAGGCGGAGGAGGAAGTGGACGCGGTAATGGAAGAAGACGTTCGCCATCAGATCCATCGTCTGATTCAAGTTCTTCTTCTTCTTCTTCTTCTTCTCCAAGTAGATCGCCACGAAGAGGCCGCCCTAGGGCGGATCCGGAAAATTTTGATGATAGAGTAAGGGCCCTGGTGCTCCGTATGAATGAAGAAAATGCCAGGCACAACCCGTTCCCCAATAGAGATTCGCCTTTCGCAGTTTGGATTGAGGCGGAGGAGACGGAAAGAGCTTTTAAGATTCCCAATCTCGCAATATACACAGGCAGGGATAATCCAGAAGCTCACGTTCGAAAGTATCGGATACTGGCTAGGCTCAACCGAGCTACTGAGCCCGTGCTCTGCAAAATTTTTGTCACCACGCTGGGGGGCCCAGCCTATTTGTGGTTTCAATCTCTACCTCCAGGCTCGATTAACAGCTTTGATCAATTGAGCAAGGAATTTTGCGCTAAATTCGTCGGTTGTATTCCTGCAGTGGTGAAATCTGGGAAGCTTTTTGAGTTAAAGCAAAAGCCAAATGAGTCCCTTCGGGAGTATGTGGACACTTTCAACCAGTTGTGCATACAAATAGTTGATGTGGATATCTCTGTAGCTGTGGAATGTTTTGTAAGAAACACCACCTGTAAGAGTTTGCAGGAAGATCTCATTCGAAAGAAACCCACCAGCATGGCAGAGTTGATGGAACGTTGTAAAGATTTCATAGAGGTGGATGACATTCGCCGAGGTTCAACATCATCGCCGAAAAAGGACAAAGGCGAATCTCGTCCTCGAGATAGAGACATGGACAAACATCAGGACTCTTCCTCTAGAAACAGGCGAAGAGATTCTAAGGGCAAATCAACGTTTGTCACCTCTTTCACACCTCTCAATGCTTCTAAAAGTGAAGTTCTTATGTGGATTGAGAACAGTCAACACAAACGGAGCATTTCATATCCCGAACCAAAGGGAGGGGAGTACACCAATAATGGTAAAAATCCTAAAAACTATTGTAAATATCACAGGAAAAATGGCCATGACACTGACGCATGCTGGGAGTTAGCTCGAGAAATAGAGCGCCTCATAGAGAGGGGCAAATTGGATCGGTTCATCCAAACTGAGGACAAGAAAGGAGATGGTGATAGATCCAAGGAGGACCCAAAGAGGAAAGGAAAGGGTACCATCAATGTCATAGCGGGAGGACCTGGGTACCAGCCAACGTTGAAAAAGGCAAAGACTACCGCCCTTGACAGGACGTCGTTAAATCGCCCCTTTTCCGATTTAGGTCCTGAAATACCACCCCATGCAGATGCACTGGTCGTCACTATGACGGTGGAAGGCTGGGAGATGAAAAGGGTAATGATTGATACTGGGAGTTCATGCAATGTCATCACCAGAGGTGCTTTCGCCAAACTCATGATTGATCCTGTTCAAGTAGAGCCAACTGTGGTCGATATCTTGGGAGTGACGGGACATACTATTCAAACAAAAGGCCAAGTCACTCTAGATTGTGAGCTTACAGATGATGATCAAATCTGGAAGGGAGATCTAGAATTTTCTGTCTTGGATGGTCAGTTAGCTTACAATATCATCCTCGGACAGCCCTTTATCTCCGAAGTTGCAGCTCTTATCTCCATTCGCCACTTAACACTTTACATTCCCACGACCAAGGGAGGTGTAATGATCAGAGGTAGCCAAAAGGTGGCTCAGGAGACATATTCGGCATCACTAATGATTCGCCCACAATCTAAGGAGGAAGACGAAGAGGAACACGTCACAATGGCCTTAGGCGAGACTGAAATGTACCTTATGACGGATGAAAAGCAGGTGCGAATGGCTAAAGGGCTCAAAGGTGAAATCAAAGATGCAATCACTAAAGTGCTTTGTGAGGCGGAGGATGTCTTCGCATGGAAGGATGAAATTCTCCCTGGAATCAGTCCAGACGTGATCACTCACAAGCTCAACATTGATAAAGATGCAGTTCCCGTGGCTCAGAAACGGAGAAATCATGGCCCGGAAAGACAGAAGGTGATAGAGGAAGAGATCGCCAAGCTCCAGAAGGCGGATGCCATTGAGGAAGTGCTTTACACTCAGTGGTTGGCGAACGTCGTTTTGGTGAAAAAGGCTGGCGGATCTTACCGCATATGCATTGACTTTACAGATCTCAATAAAGCTTGCCCAAAAGACAACTATCCTTTGCCATGTATTGATATGCTTGTAGATGGAACTTCCGGTCACGCAATGTACTCCTTTACTGATGTAAAGTCTAGTTATCATCAGATCCCTATGGAGCCCTCTGAAAGAATCAAGACCTCGTTCGTAACACACCAAGCCACTTATTGTTTCAAAGTCATGCCCTTTGGGCTTAAGAACGCAGGTGCAACTTATCAGAGGATGATGAACAAGATATTTGCAGATAATAAAGGGTATAACTATTCTGTATATGTAGATGACATGATCATCAAAAGTACGACCATAGAAAAGCATGCGGATGATATAAAGGAGGTACTGGACGTACTCCGACGCCACAACATTAAGTTGAACCCAAAGAAGTGCACTTTTGGGGCAACGTATGGAAAATTCCTAGGTTTCATGATCAGCAAAAAGGGAGTTAGCCCAAATCCGGACAAAGTTAAGGCAGTTCTGGAAATGCAGGCACCACGGAATATCAGAGAAGTACAACGCCTTAACGGGCGGATCATAGCCTTGGGCAGGTTTATCTCTTGTTCAGCCCGCAGATGTCAGCCCTTTTACGATGTCATTAGGAAGCAAAAGGCATTCGAGTGGAATGAGGATTGTGAAAGAGCCTTCGAATGAATCAAGCAGTTCCTCACGGAACCACCCATGATGAGTCGACCTTTGAAGGGAGAGGACCTCTACATGTATGTATCGGTTACGGACAAAGCCGTATGCACAGTCGTAATACGAGAAGAGGATGGCCAGCAGTTTCCAATCTATTACGTGAGCAAAGTTCTGAAAGATGCCGAAACCAGGTATTCAAAGCTTGATAAAATGGCACTGGCTGTTGTAACCACGGCAATCCGCCTTAGGCCATATTTTCAGGCGCATACTGTAGTGGTTCGAACAAATATACCAATGAGAAAGGTGTTGCAGAAACCAGACACTTCGGGAAGGCTGATGGAATGGGCAATCCGCCTGGACGAATTCGATGTGAGGTATGAAAGCAGGTCAGCTTTAAAAAGTCAAGTCTTGGCGGACTTCGTGAATGAATTCACTGATGAAGGGATAGATCATCCCAAGCCTCCGATTGAGGAATGGTCGATGTACACCGATGGTGCCTCCTCGGCGGATGGAGCTGGCATAGGCGTTGTGATCAAGGGTCCCCAATACATAAAATTACGGTACGCAGCAAAATTAAATTTCCATGCAACTAATAATGCTGCTGAATATGAAGCTCTGATATTGGGATTACGCCTACTCAAAGAAATCACTCCAGAGCGGATTGTGATCTATAGCGACTCTAAACTAATGGTCAACCAAGTAATCAAGAATTACGAGGTAAAAGACGAGGTTCTGGCCAAATACATAGCGGAAGTCAAAAAGTTGCTGGATCACCTTGAAACTAAGGAAACTAAATGGGAACTGATTCACGTACCGAGGGAGTCCAACACAGAGGCAGATCATTTGGCCAAAATAGCCTCTTGTGAGGAGAGCTGGGCGGATCCGGATTGTCCCTTCGAAGTTAAAATTGCTCCAGCATTCGCATCAGAGGAAGTCTCCCTACTCACAACAGTGGAAGATGATTGGAGATCGGTCATCCGCCAATATCTGCTGAATGGAACCTTACCTGAGGACAAAGAAGAGGCACGGCGGATAGTTAGGAGAGCGGCTTATTTCTCCGTCATCAACGACTGCCTTTACAGAAAGTCCTTTAGTCATCCTTGGTTGAAGTGTATTCTACCGGAAGAAGGACAACAAATCCTCAAGGAGCTATATGAGGGATCATGTGGGGCACATGAAGCATCCGCCGCCATCTTGAAAAAGTCCAGGTTAGCAGGTTTCTACTGGCCTACGGCTGAATTGGATGCCCAAAAATTAGTAGAATCTTGTCACAGTTGCCAGATTCATGCGAATGAATCACATACTGCCAAACATATCCAGAGGCCAATCATAGAAGGACGTCCATTCGCCCTCTGGGGAATTGACATTGTTGGCCCATTTCCTCCGACTCGCCGACAAAGGAGGTACGTGGTAGTGGCAGTAGATCATTTCACCAAATGGGTAGAAGCCGAAGCTGTTTCTTCCATTACTGCAGAACGAATGGTGGAATTCGTCAAAGACAACATTGTAGGAAGATACGGTGTTCCACATACCATCATCACCGATAACGGAACACAGTTCAACTGTGGCGAGTTCAAAGCTTTCTGCGAAGGGTTGGGCATCCTGAACAGATTCGCCTCCGTTTATTATCCCCAGTCCAACGGGATGACTGAAGTTACCAATCGAACAATCATAAAGGGGATAAAGAAGAGATTGGGAGAGCATGATAAGAAATGGGCGGACCATCTGACAAGTGTTCTATGGGCTTATCGCACCACCCCAAGGACGGCCACAGGGGAAACACCATTCGCCCTTTCTCATGGTGTGGAAGCCGTGATCCCAGTTGAAATACAAGTCCCCAGTGATCGAGTGGCCTTTTATTGTGAAGAAGACAACGGCAAACGGCTAAGGGAGCACCTAGATCAGATAGAAGATCGCAGGGACCAATCTTATGTGCGCATGGCGGCGTATAAACAGCGAATTGCAGCTTATCATGATAAAAATGCCAAGCTTGTGGATCTAAATGTGGGTGATCTTGTGCTCCGAAAGGCGGACAAAGTCCAGTCTCGAGAAGGCAAGGGCAAGTTAGGGCTTAACTGGACAGGTCCATATCAGATAGTGGACAAGATTGGATCCGCCACATTTAAAATCCAAGACATGGAGGGTAATACATTGCCACGCACATGGAACCTTCAAAATCTCCGCAAATATTTTGTCAGAAAATAAAGTGTACATATGGTCTTGAGTACTCTTTTTCCTTTAATAAGCTTTTTCCCATGTGGTTTTTCTTATTAAAGGTTTTAACGAGGCTCACCTATAAGACCTACTTGCTGTAATAAGGCATTTTTCCCATTAATAAACATCATTTGTTCTATTATCTATGCTCTTTTTTTTCAGCAATATCAATATTCCAGTCTTAAAAAGAGGGGGGGCACCCAACGCTCTCCACATTTACAATGGATCGCTATCTTATAGCTACGTTCTTTTCGCCTTGCGGACATAAGAAGGTCAATCTTATGGGCGGATTCGTCTCTAGGCGGATCCCAATCTCCAATAGAGTTAAAACGATCCTTGGACGCAAGGTCTTTACACTCTTTTATCCTTCCCAGAGAAGGATTCGCAAGTCCTACGGGTGGATCATTTCACCTCAAAGATAGGTAGCAAATTGATCACCTAGGCAGCTTTACTTCCTCTAGAAGGAATAGAACAGCTTCTAAACCTTCACAAAGGTTCATAAAATGAAGTATGGCTGGCCACCTACTTCAAATCCTAGATGCCTATATATTTCCTTGCGCAAACGTAAAGGTAAAAATAACATAGCTTCCATAAAAGGATCAAAACAAATTATACTTAAAAATGTTTTTACAATGTCACAAATAAAAGCAAGCTAAACAACAATAGGAGCATCATCCTTTGCGCTTTCTTCGCCTACAGAGCTTGCCTGGGGATTCTCCTTCTCCACGTCCGCTGACTCGCCGTTAGGAGATACCTCCTTATCCCCCGAAGGTGTGGGACCAAGGGGAAGAGCCTGATCAGGGATTGGTTCTGCATCCGCCTTGAGGGACACGTCACCAGGCTCATCCGCCAAGACCGTAGTAGAGGGTTTGGTTTCTTCCACAGGCCCCTTCATCCATCTCCGAACGTAATCACGGATGTACTCCTTAGCGTCTGGCATTTCATTAAACTTCGCCACCTCTTCTGGTTCGGGGACTGTGAACTGCGGGTCCGTGAAGTTAGTCTCAGGATGCACCAAGGAGAAGTAGGCCATAAGCATCTCGCCATAATAAAAATCTTGTACACCCGCCGTGTATTCAGCTTCTCCAAGGGCGTCTTCATGGCTCCTGGCATCAGACGCAATCTTTGCCTTTAAACTCTTGATTTCCTCATCCCTGAGAACTAAGGCGGCTGTGGCAGAAGCAAGGTTTGCATTCGCAGAGGCAAGACATGCATTGATAGAAGCCATAGTGGAATTGGCTTCCACTATCTCTTTCTCTAATCTCTCGATAGTTGCCCTATCCGCCACATTCTGAATGAGCTCAGTTTCCATGGCACGTAGGCGAGCATACAACTGTCAAAAACAAATGATTCGATAAAAAAAGCAAAAAGGATTAAGGAACTAGTATTGACTGTATCCTTTCTAAAGAAACTCACCGAAAGGAGCTCCGTCTTCCCCTTTTGGGCATGAATTGAACCAGGAATCTGGTTATAGTTCCTCTGCACTTCGCCCACTTGACCCAAGGCCTCATCCAAATCATTTAGGATGGATTCGTTCTCGAAAGAACCTTGGGCTCCCAATTTGGCAGACCAGTACCCACCAATATCGGGCTTCGCCGTCTACACAAACATGAAAGAGTCAGAACTCCGATCCAGAGCTTGATGAACAATGGAAATCAAAGATAACCTACCTGTGCAATCTCCCCAGCAGGTCTGGCGGACCTCAAGGCATCCGCCATAAGCTTAGGAATTCCAGTGGTGTTAGGTTTCCTCTTCTTCAACGGCGGGTCAACCCCCGTTTCCACAGGACGTTTGCCAGTAACAGTCTCAGGATTCGCCGCTTGATCTTTCTTTCGTGCTTCGGCCTCCAAAAACTTCCTACGCGTCTCTGCAAGAGCGTGATTGGCCTTAGATAAACCCCTGCCAAAGGAAACATTAAAATAATCAAGGTTCATGAAGAAATGAAAGGTACCTTGGTCAAATTGTGTAATCTTTGAGTAAATGAATTGATCCCCTTCACGGCGAATCAGTGGGATATCACTCATCATGAAGGCTAAGGCATCCGCATATGTCCATGCATCCGCCTTGATTTGCTTCATGAGCTCCGCCACCTTCTCATCACTATCCGTTAGGATACGCATGTCACCCGCCATATGTAGCGGCCTGGGATTCTAGACTGAAGGAAAACCCAGTGGCTCGCCATCCTTTATCTTCACGTAGAAGAATCTCTCGTCCCAGCAATGGACATTAGACATTTTGTCACTAAAGGGCGAATATACTCCGAATTTGGCGAACGTGAGATAGGATTCAGACTTCCTTTTTGAAGGTTTGTGAAAAGCTCTAAAGATACGGCCTGTATATGCAACGCCTAAATTCGAGGCAAGGTAGCAGTCTAAAGCTATGTCCAACCAGCAGTTAGGATGTAGCTGGCTGACTGTGATGTCAAAGTAAGAGAGGATGTCCGCCATCATCTTTGGAAGAGGAAGTCGGAACCCTCTCTCCACATGACTACAATGTACTGTGAGGAAGCCGCTACGCGGATATGAAGGACGTTGATGAGACGCGCCGAGCTGAGTCTCATAGTTTTTAATCCAGGGAAAGCGATTCGCCAGATCCACTAAATCCGCGGCGCTCATACGAGACGGAGTGGACTCCGCTCTGGGATTCTTTTTCCTAGGGGGAATCGAAGAAGATGCCATTGATCCCGGAAACCACCTATGGGCACCGACCGGAGCGGCGCCAGAGATAGAAGTAAAAAGGGATGGATTTCTAGTGGAACGAGTCTGATAATGATTACGCGCCGAGTTATCAAACTCAGCTAAATCGGAATTAATCGTGTCCTCTGAAGAATGGGAATTCCCCGATGACGAGGAGGTCCAACTAAAATTGACTTCTATTTCAGAATGGGAGGTTAAATTAAAAAGTTCTGAAGTTGATCTAGAAGATGAAGATGAACTTCTAAACATCCAGGAAAAAGTTAAACGAAAGAAAACGAACTTACATGAGAAATCGGAAGCTTGATGCGAAACTTTGAGGAAATCCCAGAAAAAGCTTCGAACGCAGGAGGAAAATGAAGAAATGAGGAAGAAAGAGAAAGCGTAAGAAGAAGAAAGGAGTCTTCTCCTTCCTGGGACAGTGTGTCCACTACACGTGTCGATCATCCACTGGCATTGAACAGCGTGCTCATTAATGCAAAGGTTTATGACGGCGCGCGGAAGTTCAAAAGCCGTAAAGGACTTTAAGAGCATTTTACGGGGGCTTCTGATAACATCGAGATATTATCCCAAGGACCAAAAGGGATATTCACCTCAAAGTACGCCACGTAGTGATCCCCAAAGGGAAGCTGGCTGGCAGATCTCCATGGATCAGCTCTAAGAGATCCGCTGGCGGACCGATGAGGCGAACCTCTCCATTCACCTGATTCGCCTCTATAACGGCTGGCCGCCGACTTAGCCTTAAAAGATCATTAATGAGTTATTAATTAGCTAAACCGCCAGGTTAAAGATAACTCGTAACCGCCATTAATGAAGCATTAATGGAGACTTTCTAGTTACCTAGAGGTTACAACTTCCCAGCTATATATAGCCCGATCTCCTAGGCTATCAAGGTACACACACACACATTCTCACGGTCTTTGTCAATTCAGTTTGTTTTCCTTGAATCGCTTTACTGACTTTGGCATCGGAGCTTCCCCCCGTCGAACCCAACGACGCCCCCCACAGGGACGGACGTCGATCGGATTTTCCTCACCTATTAACAGCGTGAAGTCCATCAGCGAGGACCACCAGGATCAGAGGCTTCAATACGCGGGGCGTCAATCCGGAATGCCACGCGTGAAGTGCTCGTCGAAGACTCTCCCATCTCAGTGGCTCAGTCACGCGGGGCGTACCAAGGTCCACGCGGGGCGTGTCCTGCTAGGAGAATACTTCTGCTCCAAGTTCTACCATTGGAGGGGGACCAATCCTGCCCTTGGTTAATTACTGTTTTGTCATCACCCAACATTTACTAGGTTGCCATTAATTCTTACCCTTTCCATCCTACCCCTTGTCCTATGTGTTGTTAGAAACCCTATTCAAGGGCTTTTAGTCTTTTCCCTTTTATTTTGTTGGAGTATATAAGCTCCATTATTAGTAATGAAACCTAACTTTTTATGAAATTTATCTCAAGCTTCCATTGGAGCTCAAGGTTCATCCTTGTTTTGGGTTTATTCAACCTTCAAGTTTAGCTTGAAAAGATTGTATTCTTTGTGAGTTTACAATTAAAACTCTCAGTCGATTTCACGCTACATCAGCATCATTCTTCTCAGGGTGAACAAAATTCATCCTCAAATTTTTATCATCGAAGAATCACATTCTCATTGATTTCTATGGGCTCAATCTTCTTGGAAGATAACTTTTTATAATTACTTGTAGAAAACTTCATTCATATAGAATCTCTCACTTCAAACTCAGCCATGATGCTTCTTCTTATTAGGAGACTCAACATCTTTGTTTACTGTCTTCCCGTTTGAGGTATATACTTTCTTAATTTCGTGCACCACTTCCTCACCCACAGTTATTGCCAAAGTTCTTGAAAATTTTGAAGGTTACTAATTGGGGTATTCGTGCGCCAAATCAACTATTTGCAACGAATATATCTTTACTTCATAATTATCATTACCGTCTATATTCTAGAAATTACTACCGAATTATAAAGTTAAAACAAATCTCTAGAAGAAGCAAGAAAATTCTATGCAATAGATCCATCTAGAAACTATAAGATTGTTGACATAAATTGCGACTATTATTTGGTGTGTCCAATGAGTTAGTTAGTTATAAATAAGATAGTTTGGATGTGTGATAAATGTGTGAAAATCAAATGCTAAGCAAGAAAGTCATAGTTGTCTCTAACATGGTGAGTTATGAGAGATATGCAACAAAAAAAAAAAAAAAAATTAATATGTTATAACAGTAAAATATTTTTGATTGAAATGGTCTTCTAAAAGCCTTTTGTTTGCTTTAAATAATAAAAATTATTTCCAATCAAGTCCTACACTTTATTTAACATCAATTGGATGACATCTATTTGCAAGTATTTAGCTTACACTCCACATTCCTATTTGGTGGTATCTTTTCAGACATTGTTTGTTGTTACGCTTTATCTCTACTTTGGATGGCAGCTTCTTATATGAAGCCGGTGGCTCTTTTTGAGGATCTCCCTTTCTTTTTGGGAAGGCTCCTTGAGTTGTTATCACCTATGATGCACGGAAATGGAAACGGAAACGGAAACGGATACGGAAACAGAAACGCGATTTCTAAAAAACATGAAAACAGAAACATAGGGGAAACGTGTAAATATTAAAAATATAAGGGTATATTTATAAATATTAAAAAATATAGTAAATATAAAAATAATCATAAATTATAAATACATAAACTAATTATTGATAAAATGAAAACAAATTAATTAAAAACTACAAATTTAATAAAATAAACATGTTATTAATATCAAGTATCAATTAATTAATAAAAAAGGTGTAAAATTAAATCTTTAGCTAAACAGTAAAAAAAGAAATAACACTAATTATATAATAAACAATATAAAATATAAAAGGTCCAAATCTAACTCACCCAAATATTCTAGAAGCCTCTGTCCATCACACTATTGAAGAAGGCACAGAAAAGAAAAAAAGAACCAACTACGAAGGACCTGATATCAAACTGGTATTCTGATTTCCAAAACTAGTCAAAGAAGAAGCAATCGCAATCGGTACTTGAAAAAGAAGAAAAATAAGACCAAACAGACTAAAAGAAGAAGAAAATCGCAAACTCAGAAGAAGAAGAAAAAATCATGGAGATACCTGCGTTCAAGTGTGCAGATCGATTTCAGTATGAACGAACTTGAGGTTTGAATCTCTTTCAGATTTTGGAAACGCGTATCCAATTTTCGTTATTTATAGAAACGTGTCCGGTTCGTTTCCGTTTCCATGCGTTTCCGTTTCCCACATCTTGTGGAAACGTAGAAACGCTACTTCAGCAACGTTTCCGTGCTTCATAGGTTATCACCACCCAGATCATCAGTGATCGGCGTAGTTCAAGGAATTAAAGGGAACCCAATGTTGCTCATCCTCTTGCTTCCGAGCAACAAGTGTATGTTCTTGCTTTTCATCTACTTTAGAGGATGTAACTAAATCCTAATAATACCTCCTATAACCACAATCCTCGATCGCGAATGTCTTAAGCACTTGATAATAGGTCCTTGACCGCCTTCTCGCACCCAACTACTGGTCCCTAATCGCTTAGGCTGATACCACTTGTTGAATAAAGTGAAAGAATTAATTGAAAAAATTATTATTTAAACAAAGGCTTTAAAAGATAATTTCAATGAAAAAAAAAATCCATCCGAACTCATTAATTTTAACTCACTGGGTCACACATAACTATCACTTTCTCACTTAGTATTTAATTTTTCCATACACATCCAACCTATTTATAGATAACTAAGGAGTGTTTACTCCATTTTCTTTCCATGTTTGTCTGTTCACTTTAAAAGTAAGAATTTTATATGTTTGGTTAGACACTTCCTTTTTTCCTTTTATAATTAGAAAGTAGTTGTTTATAAAAGCAGGAAATCCCCGCTTTTTGGAAAAACATTTTTCCCAACAGTAAACCGTAACATCAAACAACAACAACAAACAGCTGGTAAATCAAGTCCGTGGAAATACGAAACAATAGCCACATTTTATATCAGCAATTATGTAGTGTCAAGATGGACCGGTTGTATACATTTTTCTTATTTCTTTTAGTGACTTATAACTATAGAATTTAGTAGTAAATTCTAGAATATAATCGTGATGATAATTCAAGAATATATATGTTATTTGCCCTTTTTTTTTGTTTTTATTGATCTTTTTGTCAGACATAATGAAGACCTTAAGTACTAGTTTAAACTTTAGGTTGAAACCGTTTATTGACAGAGCCTTAAAAACCAAGTTGACCATAGCTCGAATCTTGATATTCTCATTTATTGATTAATTTTCAATATAACCCAAGCGGCATTCGCGTGAGGGGTATGTAAAAGATAATATTAAAAGCTATTTTTATACCTTAACAATGGTTTCGTTTTCAGATGGTACAAACAACATTGGTAAGTTGGATCAATTTCAAACATCATTATAAAACTAATACAAATATGCTGTTCCTTATTCAGCACGAGTTGCCCATTACTTTGGATTTTAGAAAAGTATTTCATATTTTTTGTGATTTAATAATAGAATTGTAGATTGGTATTTTTAAATTTGATGAAATATTTAGATTTTTGTTTCTAACTCGTATAAAATACAATATAATTATTTATTTTTTCAAAAAAATTCACGTCTATTCATTCGTATGGTTGTGATCTGTAACTATTGAGTGATAAATGACGTAATTGTGAAGTGTAGATCACATGATTTATGACTGAAAAGACATTTTTATGAATTATTTCTGAAATTGACCAAACTTATCAACATTAAAGGTAAATTTACTCTTTGGTGCTACATTAGAAGTAAAATTTCACAATTTTCGACATTAGAGATAAAGATGCGCCTTACTGTTAAGGTTGATAATTTTATATGATAGGATCGATATTCGGGTGAGGATTTTGATCTTAAATCTACAAAGAAGTATCTTCTCAAGCCAATGCTTGAAAGAGTAAATCTCATGTCTTGAATATCACTTTAACAATGGAGGCTAGGTTTTTTATTAATTTCATAAAAAGTTGTCTTTCAATGCAAATGAGGATGCTTATATACCTGTCCTAAATCAACAACAAAAACCTAAATATCCATCTAGGGTTAGAACTTAAAAGACAAGCAATAGAGATAAATAAGGAATAAAGAGGCTAAGTGGCATTTAGGTTATTATCCCTAAATGGAAAGATTATAAATACATGAATGGCAAAACAATAAAATCCGGAATAGGATAAAAAAACTTACAGCTTGGTCTCAAACTTCCTAGTGCACAAATTCCTTCCCACACGCGGAGTGAACAATCTCACATGGCGTGTGAGTCATTCCACACTACGTGTGGATCATCTTTTGTCCCTTGTCGAGCCAACTTCGTTCTTCCTCGGTTACAGTTGCAACCTCACTCACTGAGTGGGCTGACTCACACACCGCAACTCCGCAACTTGTCAGAATTTACTGAATTGATTAGTACCTTTAAAGCCATGAGAACGCAAAAACTGAGTCTCATTCCAAAATCCATTATTATCCAAATAACAATCTGATGTGGTGATATCAGGAGGCAAAGGAGGCAGGTCAACATTATTATATTCATCATCACTTTTAGTCCATTCTTCTTCTTCTCCACCATATTTGGATGAATCAAAATTAGAGGAATATGAATCAAAATTAGAGTTCAAAATCACATCAGAAGCAGGAGGGGAGGAGGAGGTAATAAGGGATTATTGATTTGTTGAGCTTGTTCATCTTCAGGTGAAATAATGGAAGTAACAGAAGAACCAGGAGGCATATCTGAGTAAACAAAATTAGTACGAGCTTTTAAACCTCGAATGGACCGAGCAGAACGATCATAGGCCAAAGCTGCTTCTTGGGCAGTATCAAAAGTGCCCAGCCAGTGCCGCTCTTTTGTTGATAGGTCCTTTATTTCAGCTACATATCTTCCCCATGGCCTCCTTCTCACTCCCAAGTATTTCATTGATGCTGCTGCTTCGACCTCGTTTTGTTGCTTTTTTTGGTTGATGTTGATGTTGATGGTGATGATTTTTTCTTTGTGTTTCTGCTGGAATTCATATCTTCTATGTGAGGATTAATTGTGTTATGTTATTCATGAGGTTAGTTTAAATAAAGAGATGCTGTGATGTTTTGTAAGTCTCGCAAGTTGTGGAGTTTCGGATGTTTAGATTAAATTTTGAAAATTTACAATTAATTTAGCATTAATTGTAATTGTAATTAATTTAGTATTAATTATAGTTTACCGTTTCTTTAATTTGTCTATTCAGTTTTTGTTTTAGGGTTTTGAGTGTTTGACTAATTAAAGGATTATTTTTTACTGTAAGGATGAGATTATTTATTAATGAATTGTCATTTTTTGCAGTACTAAAGTTCTTGAAACTTTTGAAGTGACTACTAATTAGGATATTTGTACGTCGAATTAATTATTAACGACAAATATGTTATTTGTACGTGGTTATACCAACTGACCCAGTAGGATAAACAAGGATTTGTTGCTAATGGTTTATTCCATGCACGAATACCTTTAGTAAAATTCGAAAATTTCGAAAATTTCAAGAATTTTGGTAATGATAAAAATCACATTTTATTAATCAATAAATTGCCCTTATCATGAAAATAAGTCTTTAAATAGGTAAAAACTAAAAATCCCTAAAATAGAAACTGAATTGGAAACAAAAAGACAAAATGAAAGTAAAAAAAAAAAGTAAATTGTAATTAATACTAAATTAATTACAATTAATAGTAAATTTCAATTACAATTAATACTAAGTTAATTGCAAAGTAATACTAAGTTAATTGCAAAGTAATATTAAAATCGATATTAAATTAATTGAAATTAATTGCACATTTCCGAATTTGACGGAAACATATGAAACTCCACAACTTGAAGAAATTACAAAAGCGCCATTTATCAAAAACTGTAAAAACCTTAATTCAAATTGTACAAAATATAATTTCAAACACAGATGAGTTAAATATTGCTTTTTTTTAACTCAATTGGATATTCACAACTAACTATTTTGATAATCAAATACGTAATGACAAAAAAAAAATAAATAATCATGAGTTTAATGTGTCCAAACAAAAGATTAAGGACTTAATAAACTAAAAAAATATGAAAGATTAGGGGCCTTATAATGCTTTTACTTATATAATTAGTGTTTTAGGTTAGTTAATGATTGTTTATTAGAGATGGGGTAAGTGCGAAATTTAACCTTAATGTTTAGAAGTGTAGATTTAGCTGTAATGTATGAAATGATATAAATGTACTCCTAATGTTTCCGAGAAAGATCATTTTAGCTCCAAGATACTAAAAATTTAAAAAGAACGATTTGACTGTTATTTAACTGTCACGTTGGATATTGCAAACAAGTTTGTCGATAAATTGAAGTAATTTCGTATTTTTTATTGGTTATTTGTAGTTTCTTACCTCAGATTGTTGGTGCAGATACAACTAGCTCTTGATCGTAGATACGCGATTTGAAACACAAGCTTCATAATTTGAGGCTTGATAATGAATCCATCTCCATCTACCTCCAAAATGCAAAACACATCAGTGATCAATTGACTGCTCTTCAAAATCCTGTCACCCAAGATGATCTTGTGGAAGCAATTTTGGATGGTCTCGGTATTGCTTATAGACCATTTATTCGTGCTCTTGAGGCTCGAATGACATCAATTCCCTTTTATGACCTTACTAGAATTCTATTGAGTGAAGAACGACAATTGGCATGAGAAACTTCACTTCAGTCCTTTACTTCACCATCAATTTTGCAGCTCGAAATGATTTTAACAGAGGGCACTTCACCAAAAATCGAGGTTGTGGAAATCCTTATGTACACCAATCTAATCGTCATAATTTCACCAGTACGGCTCCTCTTGATGTCAGCACCTTGACATGTCATAATTGCAAAGGGGCCGACCACATTGCTAGACAGTGCCCGTCACCAAAACTCAATTGTAACTATAGAGACAATTTCAAACTCGTATCCAACATGGTAGCCACATCTCACTCGAACTCGACAGACTGGTTAATGGACTCCGGAGGAACTCATCATCTTACTAGTGATCTAGGAAATCTATCTGTTCATTCAGAATATGAAGGACCCGAAAATGTTACCGTAGGTAATGGAAATATTATTCCCATCTCTCATATTGGTCATTCAAAATTCAATATTTGTTTTGATACTTTAATTCAATTTTGTGACATTCTACATGTTCCGAACACAACTAATAATTTATTATCTGTTTCATCTCTGACTCGGTCTAATCCCATTTCGACGGATTTCTTTGCTAATCATTTTGTTTTGAAGGATTTGGAGACAAAGAAGGAAATCCACCAGGGACCGAATAAGAATGGTCTTTACACCTTATCAATTCCGCAGTCATTACCTTTCAAAGTTAAGGCTTATCATGCGTCACTTTCCATGTGGCATGTTAAACTAGGACATGCTAAGTTACAAGTTGTTAAGAAAGCATTGTTGTTGAATAAAATTATGTTTATGGATAATAAAACTGCATTGTGTGATTCCTGTTGTATTAGCAAATCACATCGATTACCTTTTCCACAGTCCAATTTTGTTGCCTATGGCCCCTTGGATCTAATTTGTTCTGATGTTTGGGGGCTTGCATCTGTTACCGAATATGTAAGTTTAGGGAGTTGGTGAGACACTTATAAAGTTCAGGGAGCTACTCTACTTTTATGAACAAGTTGATCGAGTTGATTATACAGAATAATAAAGTTAAATGAGTTGGTGAGACACTTGCAAAGTTCAGGGAGCCAATCTACTATTATGGACAAGTTCAGGGAGCCAATGATTTTTCGTTCTTTGAGCAGATAACTTATTGACACTTGAACTAGTGAGTGAGAATAATTTGTATGTTTCATATCTAGAGAACCTTATCAACATACGAACTGGTACGGGAGCTCCAGGGGAAAATATATAATGAACATAAATGTCTTTTTATATTCTAGGCATAATACATCACCAATCTCTAAATTTGTCCATAATAGTATATTGGCTCCCTCAACTTTACAAGTATCTCACCTCGTTGAACTTGATTATTCTATATCACCAATTCTTTGAACTTGTCCATAAAAGTATATTAGCTCTTTGAACTTTATAAGTGTCTCACCAACTCTCTAACTTGCTTATTTGTTAACAACCACATAAAAAAAACAATAATAGTAACTCCCAATTCTCATCAATTCGATCTCCCAAATCTGCAACGCTAACTCTTATAATTGGTTAAAAGGTAAGAGAAAAGAAAATATTACCTCTCGAATAGATGAAGATGTATTTTTAGAATTTAGGTTTAATATGTTTTTGTCTTTAGTTGTTACGAAATAAGCAAGTTTAGGGAGTTGGTGAGACACTTATAAAGTTCAATAAGCTAATCTACTTTTATGGATAAGTTCAAGAAGTTGGTGATACGGAAGAATCAAGTTCAAGGAGCTGTTGAGACACTTGCAAAGTTTAGGGAGCCAATCTATTATTATGGCCAAGTTCAAGGAGTTGGTGATGTATTAGACCTATATTCTACTATTGTACACATAGAAATACCTAAACACTATTAAATTAGTGCAACCTTTTCATTTTTCAACCCATAGAATTTAGGTGTAATATTTTTTCAATTTCTAGCATAGAAAAATTGAGTTAAAAATTTTCTATAAAGCGAATTGTGATTTTTCTTTCATTTTTTACATATCACAACTAATGTGATGTATAAAAATATTGAAATACCTTTTGTGTCTACTTTTATATATGTGTTTTTTTGGTGTTTAGATAATTATTTGTTTATCTTCTTATTTTCTTAACTATTTTCATTTTGTATATCTATCATAATGGTTAATTCATTTTTATTAGTTATATTTATTCCAATTTAATATTTAGTGAGAAGAAACTAAAACAAAGAAGAAATTTACATATTCGATACATAATTTTTTCATGGTGTAAATCAATCAATATAGTATTTAGGGATAAGGTACCAAAATAGGCCTAAAGTTTTTGGGGAAGTACGAATTTAGGCTCAACATTCAAAATAGCACCAATATAGACTTAACGTTTACAACATAATATCAATTTAGGCTCAACATTTACAATATAGCATCAATTTAGGCATCACGTACAAAATAACACCAATATAGGCTTAACGTTTACAAAATAATACGAATTTAAGCTTAACGTTTACAAAATATATCCAATTTAAGTTAAACGTCACAATTAAATTAACCATATTATATTCTTTTCCTATTAACTTTATATGTTATCTTTTTATTTAGTTCCATTCTCTTATTTATTATAATACAATTAATTAGTATTCTTGCCCATTAAAGCCTTATATTTGTTTTTCAAAAACCATTCCATGACTCCTAAATTCTATGGCTCATGTAATATATGCAAGCTAAAAGTAATTCAATATCCACAATATTTCGAACACTAGTTAAAATAATATTGATACATGTCGGTGTTCGAAATATTGTGGATATTCAATTACTTTTAGTTTGCATATATTACATCAGCAATGAAATTTAATAGTCATGAAATCATTAATGAAAAACAAATATAAGATCTTAATGGGCAAGAATACTAATTAATTGTATTATAATAAAAAAAAGAATATAGAACTAAATAAAAAGATAACATATAAAGTTAATAGGGAAATAATATAATATGATTAATTTAATTATGACGTTTAGCTTAAATTGTATATATTTTTTGTAAACGTTAAGCTTAAATTCGTATTATTTTGTAACGTTAAGGCTATATTGGTGCTATTTTGTACGTGAGGCCTAAAATGCTATATTGTAAACGTTAAGTCTAAATTGATATTATGTTGTGAACGTTAAGCCTATATTTGTGCTATTTTGAACGTTGAGCCTAAATTGGTACTTCCCCAAAAACATTAGGCCTATTTTGGTACCTTATTCCTAATATTAATTAATATTTGGTACCTTATCCCCAAATAAGAATTTACATGTTGACACATTATTATTATTATTATTATTGGTGATGCAAATCAATCAATATAGTTTTTAAGATATTAATTAATATAGTATTTATGATGACAGAGATTATGTAAACTCATATAGTATTTTTACTCTTAGAGTATCAATTAAGCCAAAATGTTTATAAAACACTTGTTGTAACAAATATATGTATATTGAAAATATTATTTATCGTAGAGATTATAACAAATATAAATCTAATATAAACGGATTGTCGGATTAGCTCTTGTAGTACATACAACTTTGAAGCTCAAAAATCGTCCTCTCTCCCTCTAGTTGAATTAGTCAATGTTTCCAAAAAATAATTAATATGACAAAGAAAACACTTAGTTAGATCAAATTTTCATCCAAAATCCTAATTTACTGCAAGGATTGTTTAGTTCAACCAAACTTTTCATGACCAAAATACCCATGCATATATGACGAAAATACCAATATTACACCAATTTATCATGACGCAACTTGCAAAGAAGCTTTATTATTCTTTTTACAACAAATAGAAAACTTTAACAGAGAGAATCAAAATACAAGTCATGAAGGATGAAATTTAGAGGTCCTAGAGACCACTCTATAGGTCCCGATGCATAAAAGGCCCGACCTAGTAAGAGAGTGACCGACTTTATTCGCAGTACATCTAACAAACTTGCCAATAATGTCATTAAAAGAGGAAACCAAATATTTACAATTATCGATCAACAAACCATAAACAGAATAGAAAAACTTTTGGGATATAGGATCAACAACCGATTCTGCATCAAATTCCAACACAAGATTATCGACCCACTTTTCCTCCAGCCAGCTTAGTGCCTCTCTTATTGCAACTGCTTCGCCTTCACGAAATTAAAATTATCCGAGATCCATCTACTAAAATCACAACATCTACTCCTATTAAAGTCCAAAAAGTAGGAAAAAAGAAGGATTCATACCAACTGGGTCGGGAGCTTTATCAGGGTGCATATTGAAAGTCGTGTTAACCTCATATGTCGTCACTTCTCTTAGTAAATCTGCATTCCGATCTTCGGTAATAACTGCGTCATGCTATCAAGGACCTTAATGGAGAAGTAATTATTCATTGATTGAAAAACTCTATGAAGTAATTGATTATAATATAAGATGCTCTAGGCAGAGCCGATCACATTTTTATGGACCCTAGGCCAAAAAAAAAAAAAAAGAGATAAGATGCTTTTAATATAAAAAATTGTACTTAAAAATTTAAAATGGAAATTTGGACCTATTTTAGACTTAAGTTAAATACTGTATCATATTATTTGGTCATTTTCTAGGTATGATAAGAATTATAACTACATTAAAAAAATTTACTATACATACAGTAAAAAACAATTTAGGCCCCCTTTTCGACTCAGGCCCTAGGCTGTCGCACTCATAGCCTATGTTCAGGGCCGGTTCTGGCCTTTGACAGCTCTCATACCCCATTTTTTTTACAAATTTAAATCTAATATATATGAAATATAATTAATTTTTTACTCAACAAAAAGAACCAAATGAAGATCAAACTTTTTGGCAATTTGCAAAGAACGAAACAATTAGTTGATATATTATTGTTAGATTATGTACAAATGTATCCCTATTGTTATTAGGTGAAAATTGATCTAATCCAATTTCAAGTCTGCTTAATGAAAGATGATTTTTTGCTTTATGTGCAATTTTATGTTCTCGCTATCCTACAACCTCTAGCATTCTGACCACCGAATAAAGCTTTTTTGTTATCAAACAAAACTCATACTCCGCTAATGACATTGAAATAGTATTGTCTCGTGAATCTTGGCTTTTAAATTATACTACTTTGTAAGAAGATGCTTAATTTGCTTTTCCAAATAACCATATAGCTAAATTTGTAACGCATCCCTATTATTGTTAAAAGAGAAAAGTTGTAAAATAAATTTTGAAGACATATTGTTGTTAACAGACAATTACTAAAAAAAGAGATAATTTATATTATTGTATTATAATTATAATTAATTTGGAATTTCGTAAAGAAAAAATTAATTATTTTTTTTTTTATCAGAGGCCCTCCTCCTAGAGCCTCCACTGCAATTCACTATCCCAACCTTGCCAGTCTCCACTCATATAACAAAACTTTTAAATTTTGCTTTAAGCCAGGAGCCTTAGCCCGTTGCTTCCAATATAATTCTAAAACCCCCCAAAAATTCGAAATATTATGACATGTGCCCCACTCCTTAAGGTGCTTAACTCCTCTTTCTCCAGTTTAATCTCCCCAACCTGTCAAAGCAACTCCACATTTTCGAAGTTAAAGCTTGTCACTTATTTATATATATATATATATTTTTTTTAAATTAAAAGAATAATAATTGTTGAAACACATATGTCATGCTAAGGTCACAATTAGGCCAGATTAACATTAATTAATTGGACAAAAAAACGTTAATTCCTAAAAAAACAACAATAAATTTGTAATTGTTATTAACCTGGATTCTACTATGAGTGAGCAAAGAAAGCAAATTTGTGAGTGAGCAATATAAAGGAAATTTGTTAATCCTGCATTAAATTTGTGAGTAAGCAAGAAATTGATTTTGATTAGAACAGTATATTAAAACAGTATGTTAATCCTCCAATTTAATTTTAATTAATTATTCGCATATTAATGAAAAATGCCAATGAAGATTTGGCTATCATATTAAAACAGTGCCAACGAAGATTTGGCTATCATATTCATATTCATGTACTAAAAATGCCAACCAAGATTTATATTAAATGATCATTCCATTATCCCTATAAATACAATGCTAATTATCCGACCAACATCACAGAGACACACAAAAAAAAAAAAAAATACCTCAATTTTCTGAATTTCATTTAGGAAAAGAAATGAGAAAAAAGGTGAAACTTTGCTTCATAGAAAACGATTCAGCCAGAAAAACAACATTCAAAAAGAGGCTAAAGGGTTTGTTGAAAAAGATTAGTGAATTAACTACACTTTGTGAAATTCCGGCTTGTGCAATCATTTACAGCCCTTATAATTCTCGGCCAGAGATTTGGCCGTCGGCGCACGGTGTTGAACAAGTTGTTTCTCACTTCAGAATGATGCGCGGAATGGAGCAAACAGAGAAAATGGTTAACGAGGATATTTTTCTCCGGCAAAGAATCAGCAAGACAAATGAGAAACTGATGAAGCAGAGACAGGAGAACCGAGAAAAAGAGGTAACTCAGGTTATGTTCCAAAGGCTCACCGGAAATAGTAGGATCTATCTGAACCTTCTCCGTATGAATGATCTTCAATGGTTAATTGATCAAAACTTGAAGAAGATAATTAAAAAAAGTGAAACCCTAGCGGTTTATCCTGGTGCTAATGTTAGTAATAATAATTCTCATACAGGAGCAGTTTCAGTTGCTGTGGCGGTGGCGGTGGCGGTGGCTGGAGGTGGTGCTGAAGAGACAGTGGTGGTGGCAAAGCCACCAGAGACCAGGAGATTTGGGGGAAGTATGCTGAGGCAACAAGGGTTTATGGATTTGATTAACCCTCCAAACCAATTCCAGATTGATGGTGGTGCATGTGGTAGAGATGACATGTTGCTACCATTTTCTCATGATCAAAATTTCCTGTTTGGTGGTGGCCCCGTCTTGGGTGGTAGAGATGACATGTTGCTACCATTTTCTCATTATCAGAAATTTCAGTTTGGTGGCGACCCGATCATGGGTGGTGGAGATGACATGTTTCTACCATTTTCTGATGAGAATAAGAACTTCCAGTTTGATGGCGGTCGCGCTATGGATGGTGGAGATGACATGTTGCTACCATTTTCTGATTATGAGAAATTCCAGTTTGGTGGCGACCCGGTCATGGGTGGTGGGGATGACATGTTTCTACAATTTTCTGATGAGAATCAGAAATTCCAGTTTGATGGCGGTGCCGCCATAGGTGGTGGAGATGACATGTTTCTACCATTTTCTGATGAGAATCAGAAATTACAGTTTGGTGGCGGTACTGTCATGGGTAGTGGAGATGACATGTTGCTACCATTTCCTCGTGATAATCAGAAATTCCAGTTTGGTGACCGCCCGACCATAGGTGGTGGAGATGATATGTTTCTACCATTTTCTCATGAGAATCAGAATTATAATCTCTGGTCTAATGTTTTTTTTCAAGATGGAGATTCAGTTTCATCTGATCTTTAATTTTGTTGGATTAATTTAATTTATTGTTTGTGTGTTGCTTTAGCCATTTTGGCATACAACAAATCAATTGATTATTAATCATTTTATTTTTGTGTTTGAGAAATTACATTTAAAGTAATTTTGGATGGAATGAGTATACACACATGTCATGTTAATATTATCATTATCACAAAAATAATATTAATTAGAGAAGGAAATTTAAGATTCTACAGATAAGAAAAGAAAGATTAAATGAGTACATCAAGTATAAAACTTCTATATAAATCATTTTCATGTTTAGTAACTTATATACAGATAAGCAAACATAAATATTTCAGTTCAAATTTTAACTTTTTGAGATAACAATTGAATCCCTATATGGTAAAAAAATTACGTCACAACCTTCCCCAAAACGATGATTTTTTTTTTTACCTTAAGAAATAGGAGCTAAACCAAATTGCACCACTTCTCCACCAAATTGCACCAATTAAATTTTTTTATTCAAAAAAAATTATTTAAGGACATGTAATAATATGTTTAAAATAAAGAAAGTACATATATCACTATGCTATATATATATAGCAAACATAAATATCTTTATACTCCTAATATTTAGAATCAGGAGAAATTTTATTCTTAACATTTAAAATAGTGCACTTTTACTTCTAACATTGACAGCCAAAAACAATTTTACCCCTAATTAAACGAGAATGAGAAAAGGAACAGTAAAATTGAAATCAATTTCAATTCAACCTAATTCCAATTATGTCCTCGCATTTTAAAAAATTCATAACTAAACCTAAATCAAAAGACGTAGTTGAATTGAAACATCTCCTGGCTTTTTTTTATATATTGGCAAAAAGTATGATTAAGCTCCTGAACTTTCAGTTTTTGGTTCATTAAGCTACTGATCTTTTATTTGGATACATTAAGCTCCTAATCATTTATGTTTTGTCTCATTAAGCCCTTAATGACAAAAAATAATAAGTTTGAACATAAAATTCGGTTAACATACTGTTATTCATTAAGCCCTTAATGACAAAAAAGCAGTTTTGGATGTGTAATGTGGCTATAGAAAAACTGTAAAAACTGTCGAAAATAGTAGGATCTATCTAAACCTTCTTAGTATGGATGATCTTCAATGGTTAATTGATCAAAACTTGCAGAAGATAATTAAAAAAAGTGAAACCCTAGCGGTTTATCCTCATGGCAATGTTAGTAATAATAGTTCCCATGCGGGAGCAATTTCAGTTGCCGCCCTGGCTGGATGGGGTGCTGAAGAGACAGTGGTGGTGGCAGAGCCACCAGAGACCCGCAGATTTGGGGGAAGTATGCAGAGGCAACAAGAGTTTATGGATTTATGGATTTGATTAATCCTTCAATTCAATTCCAGTTTGATAGTGGTGCCGTTGGTAGAGATGACATGTTGCTACCATTTTCTCATGATCAAAATTTCCAGTTTGGTGGCGGCCCGGTCTTGGGTGGTAGAGATGACATGTTGCTACCATTTTCTGATTATCAGAAATTCCAGTTTGGTGGCGACCCGGTCATGGGTGGTGGAGATGATATGTTTCTACCATTTTCTGATGGGAATAAGAAATTCCAGTTTGATGGCGGTCCCGCCATGGGTGGTGGAGATGACATGTTTCTACCATTTTCTGATGAGATCAGAAATTAGAGTTTGATGGCGGTCCTGTCATGGGTAGTGGAGATGACATGTTGCTACGATTTCCTGATGATAATAAGAAATTTCAGTTTGGTAGCGGCCCGGCCATAGGTGGTGGAGATGACATGTTTCTACCATTTTCTGATGAGAATCAGAATTATAACCTCTGGTCTAATGCTTTTTTTCAAGATGGAGATTTGAATTTCATCTGATCTTTAATTTTGTTGGATTAATTTAATTTATTGTTTGTGTGTTGCTTTAGCCATTTTGGCACACATCAAATCAATTAATTATTAATCATTTTATCTTTGAGTTTGAGAAATTACATTTAAAGTAATTTTGGATGGAATGGGTACACACATTGTCATGTTAATATTATCATTATCACAAAAATAATATTAATTAGAGAAGAAACTTTAAGATTCATCTATACACATAAGAAAAGAAAGATTAAATAAGTACATCAAGTATAAAACTTCCATATAAATCATTTTTATGTTTAGTAACTTATATACACATACGCAAACATAAATATTTCAATTCAAATTTTAACTTTTTGAGATACCAATTGCATCCCTATATGGTAAAAAAATTACGTCACAACCTTCCTTAAAACGACGGAGTTTTGAATGGTTTTTTTCCCTGTAAGAAATAGGATCTACACCAAATTGCACCAATTTAATTTTTTTCCCTGTAAGAAAGTACATATATCACTATGCTATATATATATATAGTAAACATAAATATCTTTATACTCCTAATATTTACGGTCAGGAGAAATTTTATTCTTAACATCCAAAAACAATTTTACTCCTAATTAAAGGAGAATGAGAAAAGGAACAGTAAAATTGAAATCAATTTCAATTCAACTTAATTCCAATTATGTCCTCACATTTTAAAAAATTCACAACTAAACCTAAATCAAAAGACTTAGTTGAATTGAAACATCTCATGACTTTTTTTTATATTGGCAAAAAGTATCATTAAGCTCATGAACTTTCATTTTTTGGTTCATTGAGCTACTGATCTTTTATTTGGATACATTAAGCCCATTATTATTTATGTTTTGTCTCATTAAGCTCTTGATGATAAAAAATAATAAGTTTGAACATAAAATTCGGTTAACATAATGTTATTCATTCCACCTGCACTCTAAATTTGTATTTTTTCGCGGTTTGAAAGCAGTTTTGGATGTGTAATGTGACTATAGAAAAACTGTAAAAACCTTATTTCAAATAGTAAATTTTTTTTAATAATTTTAAATACAGACAAAGTTAATAACGCCTTTTTAACAGAATTAGATGTTCAAAACTTGCTAATTTGGTCATCAAAAGCTTAATGAGACAAAAAATAAATGATCAGAGACTTATTGTATCCAAATAAAAGATCAAAGGCTTAATAAATCAAAAAATAAAAGATCAGGAGTCTAATGATACTTTTTGCCTTTTATATTCTTTCATTCGATCACTTCTTCTCTTGCTTTGATTTTTTTTTTTCTCTATATTTCATTAATTTAAAGTTCCTTTCTTTTTTGTGGATGTGGGTTGAGCTTTGTAACTTTTTAAGATTTTGAATACTATGTTCTTTGTTTTTCATGTATTGGTGATTATTTGGAGATTTTTTTTTCTTTTTTTAGTTGATTGATTCCACTGATCATGAGTTATTTGGAGAAATGGTATTAACATTTGTTTTTTATTAGGATGAATTGTTTCCATTCAGTGAACTGATATTTTATTGGATGAATATGTGATTGAGATATGTATGTGTGTTCAATGTTAACTATTAGATTTGTTAAGGGCACTTGAGCACCTCTATATTCTTTTCGGTTTTTGTTTTTAACTACTAAAACTAGATTATTCATTATTTACTGTTTTAAAATTGGTATTTCTTTTTTGTTTCGGATTAAAATTATGTTTGTGGTTAGAACTTTCAGATTGGGTTGCTTGAAAATGCATGGGTTGATAATTCATTTGTGCTATTAGCTGTGTATTGTTTGGTTAAAAAAAAGATGTGTATTGTTTGCATCAAATCTGTCTGAAAAATATTTGATTGCTCCAATAAATTGCGAAAGATTGTTTTTGGTTGTCATTTGGATAATGTTAGTTTGCTAATAGAAGAAACATTTTTTAATTATATTATTTTCTATTTAGAAAACCTCTTCCAAATAATTTGGTTAGGAGTTACGGGTGGCACTTTACGTTATGGGAATTAAGTTCAACCTTTATATTTTTTGTTTTATAGTTGTGTTGTGGCTATTTCCTTCCAATTAATTAGTTTCAGTTGCTGCTATTTAAGAGGAATCATAGTTCATCTGCAAAGATTGGTGAGGATGAATAAGCATAACGATCCAACAAAGAAATTTAAGCACGGATGATATTGATTTGTCTTTATCAAATTTTTTTTAGTGAATCAATTGGATTAAAATAAATGTATAATGAGTTAAAGATGAGATGAAAATGATTGATTGCTTTCCAATTTAACCTGGCCAACTATGGTGAAAGATTAATTTATCTCCATTTGCTATTCAAATTTGAAGTTTACCTACTCTCTTGCCATATTGAATTGAATATTCTTCTTATTGAGTTATGTTTGTAGCTTTAAAAGGTTTTCAAAGCATCATCTCATATTCTGCATAAGATTTTTAAAGATCTGTTCAAATGGAACTATATATTAGGTTTGATGATAACTTTAGCAACTATTATATTTAGCCATATGTTTCTTAATTTTTAACATGATATATTCTTATATAATTCTTTAAATTATGTTATGTTATTATATTTTTTAATTCCTCTTATTAATTTTGTTCTAACTGTAAATTATCTCTTTTAAATATCTGAAGCAACGCGAGGGAATCGTCCTAGTATGTAATTTATGGAAGAAAAAAATTAATATTGTTTTTCTTATATGTAATTTTATGTAATCATTAGAATGCTTTCCAGCAATAAAGGATGTACCAGTTGTCGGTCGTAGATTTTCTCATGTCTAAGCTAATATCAGTTTTAAGAATATTGAAAACAATGAAGTTGGGAGTTTGAGCATCCCTCAAAAGATTCTTTTAAACCCTATATGATACGTTTTTATGGTTTCTTTTAGGGTTTTAAACTGTTATCTTCTGGATCAGTCCAGTCTCAAACTTAATTGATTAATTTATAATCGAATAATTTTACTTTAAATCAAATTTTTAAAATTTGATTGATTAGGATATTGAAAATATTAATTCACAAATAAAAAAATTGAATGTGATGTACTTGATTGATTAGGATTTGTGTTAATAGTTTTAATTTAGTTTAGAACCATCACTACAATTTAGTAAAATGACACATTTATAAACCCAACATAAGTCTAGATCCAGTCGCTAATTTGCTTTTTTGTTTTAAATATTGAATGTAGTTGTCATTAAATATTTGATGGAAGAGCTTTTCCTTATCCGATGGATTAATTTTACATATGAAGTGTAAAGATGAATGAAAAGCAAAACAAGAAAGAAAACTAAAATCATATCACTTTATGATAACAAGAATGCTATAATCCTTAAAAATAATTAAATTATTATAATTCTTGAAAAAATATACTCAAATATCAGAAATTTACATAAAAATATATATTCTTATATTAATAGCACATCAAGAAATATTTTCATTATGAATCTATATATGTCTAGAAATTCTATATATGTCTCTTTCCCCTTCTTTCGTATCCAACCTTGTATACAGATCCCGATTCACCTTTGCTCTAGCATCTCGTATGACCTTCTTAACTTCCCTTTTAGCCTCTTTGTATTTTTCGTAGTTCTCGTACTTCTTCTGTCCACCAAGATGTGTCCTTACCCGGTGGCATGCTATCTTTAGATTCCCCTAGAACTTCCTTTGCTACTTCCCTTATACTATGCTCCATCTTAGTCCATATCGAATCTATATCTAAATCCATATTACAAGTCCAAATATCTTTTTTGGTCATCTCATCCACAAATTTTTGTTGATTCTCCCCTTGCAATTTCCACCACTTAATCTTAGTCTCTACTTGTGGTGTTTGTTTTCTTATACATTTCCTACTTCGAAAATCAAGCACCACTACTCTATGTTGGGTTGTCGTACTCTCACCAGGGATCACCTTACAATCAATATAACTCTTTCTCCAAGCACTCCTTACTAAGAAGAAGTCAATTTGGCTCGCATTACCGCCACTACGATAAGTCACTAAGTGGGATGTTCTCTTCATAAACCATGTGTTCATGATACTCAAGTCATAGGCTGATGCGAATTCCAAAATATCATTTCCTGCTTCATTCTTATCTCCAAAACCATACCCTCCATGAACACTCGCAAGCTCACCTCGCCTAGAACCCACGTGTCCATTGAGATCACCCTCGAGTACCATTTTTTCATCCCTAGGAACCTGTTGCACCATTTCCTTTAAGTCCTCCCAAAAAGCTTGTCTTATAGAGACATCTAATCCTATTTGTGGCGCATATGCACTAATGACATTCACAACCTCATCCCCTATCACTAGCTTAACACTCATAATTCTATCGCTCTTCCTAGACACCGCTACTACATCATCAATATATTCCCTATCAATAAGAATACCTACTCCATTTCTACCCTTATCCTTTCCTGAGTACCAAAGCTTATAACCCCAAGGAGCTATCTCTCTAGCCTTGGCTACAACCCACTTGGTTTCTTGTAGGCACATTATATTTATTCTCCTCCTCTTCATAACATCTACAATTTCAGCTAATCTTCGTGTCAAAGAACCTATGTTCCATGTCCCAAAGACTAACCTACTACCCTTACCCCTACCCCTACCATTACCGTGGACTAGCTTATTTACCCGCAACCCTTGCATATTTGACACCACCCCCGGGTCCTGGGGTGGCGCGCCGCTTCGGGGCGACGACCTAGCAACCCTTGCATATTTATCACTACACCCAGGTCTAGGAAGTGCAGCGCGTCGCGGAGTAGGGAACGCCCCAAACCTACCGCAACCCTCCTCCTTTGTCCGGGCTTGGGACCGGCTGTAAAGGCCACCAAGTGACCCTCACAGGCGGAGTTACCAAGTCCCTAAACTAAGTAAAAATTATCAATTGCGTCCCCGTTCTAAGCAAAAATCATCAATTAAGTCCTTATCGAAAATCATTCGGTTAAACAATTTGAGACTCTCTTCCCCAAATCCATTTTGAGCCAACGTAAAGATTATTACAGTCCATGCGAAATAGTCACAGTTTCTGATTTTAGGATAATATAAGGACTTAATTGATGATTTTTGCTTAGTTCAAAGACTTAATTGATGATTTTGATAGTTTAAGGTCTTATAATTGACTTTGAAGTTTTAGTTTAGGAGCTAAAATGAGTTTTATGCGGGTTTTTGTTCATATAATTTGTTTGATAGATTAATTAGTATTCCTTATAATTTGGTTTCTTTCTTCTAATATAGTACATACCATCATTAAACCAAATAAATCATGATATTGATCATGCATTAATAAATTTAAAAATGCCAAACAATGCTCTAAAGTGCCAACCAAGATTTCACTATCATATTCATCTATATTAACCTGTCAAAAGCAACTCCACATTCCCTTATGTTTGCCTGTAATAAGAAGAGTTAAACCGAGTCCAGATAACTTCCACAATAGCTGCATAAGTACCATTCTGAGTAAGCAAAAGGGGTTATTGTTTTATAATTTACCAAATTAAATTCACTTATATATCTAAATTATTGTTTCTGTTACTTTAAAGTTAAAAAAAAAAGAATAATAATTGTTCAAACATATATGTCATGATAAGTTCACAATTAGGCCAAATTAGCATTATTTCCCTAAAAAAACAACAATAAATGAGTAATTATAATTATTTTGGTATTGCAAATCTGGTATTATCTTTTTTTTAGAATTCAAATCTGGTATATTAATTAACTATGAGTGAGCAAAGAAAGCAAATATCTGAGTGAGCAACAGTAAATGAAATTTGGTAATCCTGCATTAAATTTATGAGTGAGCAACAGTAAGAACACTCCAATTTAATTTTAATTAATTAATGAAAAAAAGACAACGAAGATTTGGCTATCAAAAATACACTGCTAATTAAAACTGCCACCAAGATTTATATTAAATGATTCTTCCATTATCCCTATAAATACACTGCTAATTACCCGACCAAAAACACAGAGACACACAAAGAAAAGCAAAAAAAAAAATTTCCTGAATTTTCTGAATTTCACTTAGGAAAAGAAATGAGAAAAAAGGTGAAGCTTTCCTTCATACAAAACGATTCTGCCAGAAAAACAACATTCAATAAGAGGCAGAAGGGTTTATTGAAAAAGATCAGTGAATTAACTACCCTGTGTGGAATTCCTGCCTGTGCAATCATTTACAGCCCTTATGATTCTGGACCCGTGGTTTGGCCGTCGGCTTATGGTGTTCAACAAGTTGTTTCTCAATTCAGAATGATGCCAGGAATGGAGCAAACAAAGCAAATGGTTAACCAAGAAATTTTTCTCCGACAAAGAATCAGCAAGGCAAATGAGAAGCTGATGAAGCAGAGACACGAGAACCGGGATAAGGAGGTAACTCAGGTGATGTTCCAAAGCCTTGCCGGAAATAATATGATCTACCTGAACCATCTAAATTTGAATGAGCTTCAATGGTTAATTGATCAAAACTTGCAGAAGATAATTAAAAAAAATGAAACCCTAACGATTTATCCTCATGGGAATGTTAGTAATAATAATTCTCATGCGGAAGCGATTTCTGTTGCGGTGGCGGTGGCTGGAGGGGGTGCTGAAGAGACGGTGGTGGTGGCAGAGCCACCAGAGACGGTGGGATTTGGGGGAAGTATGCAGAAGCAACAAGGGTTTATGGATTTGATTAACCCTCCAAATCAATTCCAGTTTGGTGGCGGTGCTTGTGCTAGAGATGACATGTTGCTACCATTTTCTGATGATCAAAATTTCATGTTTGGTGGCGGCCCGTTCATGGGTGGTGGAGATGACATGTTGATACCATTTTCTAATTATCAGAAATTACAGTTTGGTGGCGGTCCCGTCATGGATGGTGGAGATGACATGTTGCTACCATTTCCTGATGATAATCAGAAATTCCAGTTGGGTGGCGGCCCGACCATAGATGGTGGAGATGACATGTTTCTACCATTTTCTGATGATCAGAAATTCCAGTTTGGTGGTGGCCCCGTCATGGATGCTGGAGATGACATGTTGCTACCATTTTCTGATTATCCGAAATTACAGTTTGGTGGCAGTCCGGTCATGGGTGGTGGAGATGACATGTTGATACCATTTTCTGATGATCAGAAATTGCAGTTTGGTAGCGGCCCCGTCATGGATGGTGGAGATGACATGTTGCTTCCATTTTCTGATTATCAGAAATTACAGTTTGGTGGCAGTCCAGTCATGGTTGGTGGAGATAACATGTTGCTACCATTTCCTGAAGATAATCAGAAATTCCAGTTTGGTGGCAGTCCGGCCATAGGTGGTGGAGATGACATGTTTCTACCATTTTCTGATGAGAATTAGAATTATAACCTGTGGTCTAATGCTTTTTTTCAATATGGAGATTTGAGTTTCATTTGATCTTTAATTTTGTTGAATTAATTTAATTTATTGTTTATGTGTTGCTTTAGCCATTTTGGCACACATTAAATCAATTGATTATTAATCATTTTATTTTTTACTTTGGAAAATTATATTTAAAGTAGTTTTCGATGAAATGGATATGCACACATGTTATGTTAATATTATCACACAAATATAACTAAGTACATCAAGTAAAATTTAATCGTTTATTTTATTTTTGCATGTTATTCCAAAGAAAATTTAAAATTCTTATATGACGATAAGTAAAAGAAACATTAAATCTGTACATCAAGTATAAAACTTCCATATAAATCATTGTCATCTTTCTAACTTTTATATGGATAAGCAAACATAAATATATAGGCAATTTATGGAAGAAAAAAATATTAATATTGATTTTTATATATATAATTTTATGTAATTTTTTAATATACAGATTTCAGAAAACGCCTAGTCATTAGAATGATTTCCAGCAATAAAGGAAGTATCAATTACCCGACATACACATTCTAATGTCTAAGTTAATATCACTTTTAAGAATAGTGAAATCAATGAAGAATGGAGTTTGAACATCTCACAAATATTCTTTTAAACCTTATATTAATAGGTTTTAATGGTTTCTTTTAGGGTTTTAAAGTTTCATCTTTTAGAACAGTTCAGTCTCAAACCTAAAACATATAAATCTACTTTTGTTATGTTTAATTTATGATTCTTTATTGATTAATTCCATTTACTTAGAATAAATCAAATTTTTAAAATTTGATTGATTAGAATAGATATTGAAAATATTAATTGACAAATAAAAAATTGAATTTGTTGGTATTTGATTGATTAGGATTTGTGTTAATAGTTTTAATTAGTTTAGAATCATCAATAAAATTTAGTAAAACGACACATTTGTAACCCCAACACGAGTCTAGATCTGGTCGCTAATTTGCTTGTTTCTTGTAAATATTGAACGTACTTGTGATTAAATATTTGAAGAGCTTTTCCTTCTGAAATGGATTAATTTTACCTATGAAGTCTAAAAGATGAAAGAAAAGCACAACAAGAAAGAAAAACTAAAATCCGATCACTTTATGATGACAAGAATGTTATAATTCTTTAAAATAAAATAATTATAATTCTTGAAAAAATCCGACTTTATGATGATCAATGTTGTATTCCAAGAATGAGTCACTTGGTTCAATTAAGTGACTAGGGTGGATCGAACTAGATAATGTAATAAATAAAAACTAAATATATATATATATATATATATATAAAAGTCTAAACTATTTTTATAAATTATATATATTAAAAAATAGAATTAATTTTTAATTTTTTTATCACAAAATAAAATTCAAATCACAATAAAATATATAAAATATATTGCAATGAAAAATTTAAAAATAACATATGTACAATAATTCATATTGGTGAACATTTTATGGTTTTTCACTAATTTGACATATTTATGAACTAAATTGATATTTAAATTCATTTTACAAAAATGTTATTCGATTTTGGGTATGCGTTTTATCAATATATAAATGTAATTTTAAAAAAATGCTCTTGATTGTTATCAAAATTTAAGAGTGTAGTTGAGTTCAATATCAAGCCACTTTTTGTGGTGATATGCTACAGAGAGTAATTGAAGAAATTCTTAAGTAATTGAAGAAGATAAAGAAAAAAAGAAATAGAATTCAAACTCTGCATTCCTATATTTTGTTTTGATTTGAGTTCATTATCAGGCCACTTTTTGTGGTGATATGTTTTGGTGAATTCCCCTATAAGAATTGGTAAAAAGACATGGATTGGTAAAGCGACGTAAGTCATCGCTGTTCTTTCATCACTCAAGCTCTGAAGTTCCTTTCCTCTTGCTTTGTGGAAGTGGTTTCTTCTCTTGGAATCGATTAGTGGTTTTTTCTTTTTGTTGATCAGAAAAATTCCCAATTTAAGATAAGATAATGGAAGACCAGATCCACCAATTAAAAATTGTTGACGATGGGTTTGAGTTTGAGGCAACAACCACCGAAGGAGAAGCGACCGATTATAAATGGTGCTTGGTTGGATCTCTTGTGACGAACAAACACTTTAATTTTGAAATTTTTAAACATCGAATGGCGAGTATATGGAGACCGGGGAAGGGTTTAACGATTTCTGAAATTGGAAGAAAATTGATTTTATTTAGATTTTATCATCCGTATGATCTGAAATGGGTTAGTGAAAACGGTCCCTGGACTTTTGATAATCAATTGTTGATCTTGTACACTTTGAAGGAGGGGGAAGACCCATCTGCAGCTCAATTGACTCATACAAACTTCTGGGTACAGATTCATGGTCTTACACAAAATTTGTTTACTGAGACAGTGGCACGAGCACTGGGAAATTTCATTGGGTCTTATGTATCTATGGACTCAAAAGCAAAATGGATAAATGAACAGAGCTATCTTCGTGTGCGAGTTAGCGTGGATATCAGACAACCATTACAAAGGGGAAAGAAGGTAAGAAGGGCAGGAGGTGATTGGTTGAACTGTGTTTTTAAATATGAAAAATTACCAACTATATGTTTTATCTGTGGTCTAATTGGACATCTAGATAGACATTGTGAGATCTTTTTTCACAGTAAGGAAGAAGACTTAGTGAGGCCTTGGGATGCTTCTATAAAGGCTCCCTTACGCTGTGCTAGTGTTATGGGAGGAGAAAGATGGTTGAAGGACGATGTCAGGCCTGAAGGAAATATGGTGTATGGTTTAAATAGAGAAGCTGGTAGTAGTGCAGTAGGACAACAGAAGGAATCAACTCATAGACATAATCTTCGGCATCTATCAAAGAACTTTGGTGTCAGCATTTATGATCAGGAGGTTGTGGAAACATCTCCAGTTAATATCCTGCAAGCAGAAACCGGACTAGAAGTAGGAGAGGAAAGGAAAAGACGAAGGGGAGAACTTGCCTCATTTCAACCAAAACCAATTGAGAATATTCAGGAGGTAACTATTCAAACCATGGAAGTTGATGATCTATCTCCAAACCAGGAAAAGGACAATGATAATAGGGTTGGTGAGCAAGAACATAATGTTCAAAACAAGGCAAAACAACAAACATGAAAGGCAGGCCAAAGGGTCTGCCCAGAGCAATGAAAATCTTTAGTTGGAACTGCCAAGGTCTGGGCAACACTAGGGCAGTTCCCATTCTGTGTGAGCTCATCAAAGCTCATAGGCCTGATATTATTTTTTGGATGAAACTCTGGTTTGTCAATCTCGTATTGAAGCTATCAGGGTACGCATTGGTTTCGAAGGTTGTTTTGTTGTTGATCGGATAGGGAGAAGTGGAGGAATATGTGCTTTTTGGAGGAAGGCTAGTATGTGTTCCTTAAGGTCATTTTCATCAAATTACATTGATTTGACTGTAAATGACCATAGGGATGGAGACTGGCGCCTTACTGGTTTTTATGGGTATCCGGAGAGAGCTAGACGAAGGACTTCTTGGGATTTACTAAGAAGCCTTGCTGCCGCCTCTTCCCTCCCATGGGCTATTTTGGGGGATTTTAATGATTTACTTGTTCATAGTGATAAAAAAGGGATACATGAGCATCCAGAGTGGTGTTATAAGGGTTTTAGAGATACTTTGACTGATTGTGGCCTTGCTAATATTCTGCTGCAAGGTTATCCATATACATGGGCCCGACACAGAGGTAAACCAAATGAAATTTAGGAGCAGCTTGATCGAAGCCTATGTACAGATACGTGGGGGAGACGTTTTCCTGGTAATATTTGTGTTAATTCTATTGCTCCCATTTCAGATCACTCCCCAATAATTTTGCATACGTCAACCGACTCAGCAGTTCCGAGGCAAAAATAGTTCAGATTCGAGCAACGGTGGCCAAGGGATGAGGAGATTCGGGATGTGATTAAGGAGGCATGGGGATCAGACAGGCGAATGGTACTGAGTTCGCGTTTAACACATGTGGCAGAAGCGCTTATGAGATGGGGCAGAAGTAGTGATGTCAATTTTCGTCAGAGAATTAAACATTTACAGACGAAGCTAATACAACTACGTGATGTGGGGGATCCGAATAATAGTGATGAGTATGAGTCGACTCGAGTTGAGTATGTGAGAATTATGGTTCAAGAGGAAGATCACTGGAAACAGAGAGCAAAAGTTTTATGGCTTCAGGAAGGAGATTTGAATACTCGTTTTTACCACTCTTTTGCCAATGGAAGGAGGAAGCAGAATAGTTTAACAGGGCTCAGGAATAATGCAGGAGAATGGATAGATGATAAAGATGGGATGGGGCAGATTGCAATACAGTATTTTGAATCAGTTTTCTCTGACAGTAATAGCGAGTGGAATGAAGTGGTAGATTTAATGCAGCCACGCATCACTGTCCAGGACAATGAGCAATTACTGCGACCACTTACAAAACAGGAATTCAAGAGAGCATTATTTGATATGCATCCTGATAAGGCTCCAGGACCTGATGGATTTAATCCAGGATTTTATCAAAAATTCTGGGACATAATTGGGGAGGATATCTTCAATGCTGGGTCAACATGGTTTGATCAATGTATGTTCCCCTCTGAGCTTAACAATACTATCATCACTCTCATTCCAAAGTGTGAGAATCCTGTTATTATGACTGAACTTCGTCCAATAGCACTGTGTAATGTCATTCTCAGAATTTTCTCAAAAGTCTTAGCAAATAGATTGAAAATACTTTTACCTAGGATTATCTCTGAAAATCAATCAGCTTTTATTAGAGGGAGGTCTATTCATGACAATGTTTTGATCGCATTTGAACTTATTCATAGCATTAACAGTAACGTTGCTAAGAAAGTAGGTAATGTGGCATTAAAAGTTGATATGAGTAAAGCATATGACAGGGTGGATTGGAATTATCTGAGAGAATTGATGCTGAAGTTGGGTTTTGCAGATAAATGGGTAAATTTGATAATGCATTGTGTATCTTCTGTGCAATATATGGTTAGAATAAATGATCACTTGGTTGGTCCTGTTTGCCCAAAAAGAGGACTTCGCCAAGGTGATCCACTATCACCGTACTTATTTCTGCTTTGTGTTGAAGGGTTAACAACATTATTGATTACAGCTGAGAATAGGGGGTTATTGCATGGTTGCAGAGTTAAGCGAGGGGCGCCTGCGATTTCACATTTGCTCTTTGCTGATGATGCATTTTTATTTTGCCAGGCTACAATTTCTGAAATTAGAATGTTAAAACAATTACTCAGATCATATGAATTAGCTTCGGGGAAAGCTATAAACTTTCAAAAATCTGGAATCATGTTCAGTAGAAATGTGGCAGAAGACCTGGCTATGGGAATTTCTAGCATTTTGGGTATTACTAGTTCGTTGAATACGGGAAGATATCTAGGTCTGCCATTATTGGTGGGCAGAACAAAACGAGCAATCTTTGCACACTTCAGAGACAGGTTATGGCAACGGCTACAACGCTGGAGAGGGAAAGGAATATCAAAAGCTGGTAAAGCTACACTTATTCGAGCAGCTGGTCAAGCCATCCCAATTTATTTCATGAGTGTATTCCTGCTTCCTATATCGACGGCTGAGGAATTACAACGAATGCTGAATTCGTTTTGGTGGGGTAATAAAAAGTCAGGAGGGAGAGGACTGAATTGGATGGCATGGGACAGATTATGTGCGCTAAAATTGATGGGAGGACTGAGTTTCCGAAATTTCACAGCCTTTAATCTTGCTATGTTGGGAAAACAGGGATGGCGGTTATTTACCAATCCATCTTCGCTTGTTAGTAAAGTTTTCAAAGCTAAATATTATCCAAGAGGGGATTTTATGGGAGCCTCATTGGGGCATTCACCAAGTTTTATATGGCGAAGTATCTGGAGTTCTCAACTAATTATTAAAGAAGGAGTCCGGTGGAAAATTGGAAACGGTCAATCTATAAATGTGTGGAGTGAGAGATGGTTGCGTGATGAGGAGGATGGATATATACGAACCCCTATGGTGGAAGGGTTGGAGTATTTGAAAGTTAATGATTTGTTTATCCATAATTCCAGGGATTGGGATGAAGAGTTGTTGGAGGAAATTTTCGAGCATAGAGATATTACGGAAATTCATAAACTGTCTGTTGGTACTTTGAGTATTAAGGATCGTTTAATATGGCAATTCCATTCTTCAGGACGATACACGGTGAAAAGCGTTTATCGACTGGCTACAAAGATGTAAGCAGGAGAGAGATTTCATGTTCAGGGAGCATGGAAAAAATTATGGTATGCTGAAATTCCACACAAGGTCCGGTACTTTGGCTGGCAACTAGCACGCAATTGTCTCCCCACGCGTGTAAATCTTCAATTTCGCGGATTACAGGTATGTAGTAATTGTGTGATATGTAATGAACCGTGGGAGGATGGATGGCATCTTTTTATTAAATGTGCAGGAGCTATAAGAGTGTGGCAGAAGGCGGGACTTCTAGATCGAATTAATGCTGAGGCAGCGGTGGCTGAGAACTTGACAGCATGGTTTCATAATATAATTAGAGTAGCCCCGGAACAAATTGTTAAATCATTCTTGATGCACCTCTGGAGCTTGTGGCAAGCTAGAAATACCCGTCTTTGGAAGTATGAGATTCGCACAACAGATCAGATTGTGGCTCAAGCTTGTACTGTGCTTAATGATTGGTCAGAAGCTAATGCCTTGAGGAATCGGACTGGTACGGGAGAACAACAGATCGGAAATACAGCAGTAGGAAATATTTCATCTGCTGATTGCACGGCTTGGCATCCGCCATCGGAAGGAGTTCTCTCGTGTTATGTTGATGCCGCATGTTTTAACGCTGATGGTCGTGCAGGGATGGGAGCAGCAGTACGGGATGCAAATGGGAAGTTTGTAACAGGGAGATGTGCGGGTCTGTTATGTTATCCGACAACAAGAGAATGTGAGGCCGAAGCTTTATTACAGGCTATGCAATGGCTAGAAGAAGGTGGAATAAGGAATGTGGTCTTCGAATCTGATGCTAAACAAGTGATTGATGCTATAAATTCTACATCTGTTGATGATTCTGAATTTGGGGATAGAATTATTCAAATACGATCGATTCTCACTTCAAATGACTCTTACTCAGCCAAATGGATACGGCGGTAAGCGAATGGGATGGCACATGTGTTAGTACAGTC
This sequence comes from Euphorbia lathyris, assembly GCF_963576675.1. Lineage (NCBI taxonomy): Eukaryota > Viridiplantae > Streptophyta > Magnoliopsida > Malpighiales > Euphorbiaceae > Euphorbia > Euphorbia lathyris. Next base: position 2,821,247 of record NC_088918.1, read on the forward strand.
TTCTCGTTTATCCACTTGCCCTTCTTTTTTTAATTTATTACCGAGTTTTGTTTCTGTTTCATTGTTACAATTTTGCCAAGATTTGGCTCATTAATTTATCGTTATCTTTGATTCAAAAAAAAAAGAGTGTAACTTTAAATACTTTGTTTTATAAAAAAAGGTGTAACACATACCTCTATTTATAAACGTTTGAACCACAACATTCTATTTTACAAATAGGGCAAACCATATATTTTTTTTCGTACTTTGCCCATATTTTAATACAATAAAAATACAGTTCTGCATTGAACTAAAGTCTAAAACATAGTCCAAATTGTACTTAGAAAACCATAATCAATTATTTTTCCAATATTTTTTTTTAATAGTCGAATTTTTTTTTTCTAATTATTTTTTTTAACAAACGAAAAAATGTGGTAACCCATCCCAATTGGACCGACGAGTCACAGGTTGACTGTGATTTTTGCTTGGTTATTGCATTTTGAAAAAGTCAACATAACACATATCGCACACACATTTTTTTATAGAAGCTGGAACGATACAGTAGTAATGATTCGGGAATCCCAACTAGGTTGGCACCCCAAGAGCATGCACTGAAAACCCGATATTATTATATAATCTCATTTCGTAATCTGCATACCAAAACGTTTAAAGAAAAATATTTAAAATTGGGAACCACACTGAATATCTGTCTAGTTATTAACATACCACACTTAAATGAAATGAACCGAGTCTTGATCACATGCATCTTAATGAGGATGTAGAATTTGCTCATTCACCATTAGATCTAGGCTTATTAGAATTCTAAGATGGAGATTCAAAGCATCCTGATGCTTAGATTTAATAAGCCTATATTTAATGGTGAATGAGCAAATTCACTTGCTCATTAAGGTGCATGTGAACATTCCTGGAAATGAACCAATCCACTAAATTTAAAAATGGCAAAGAATCCTCTAAAAATACCAACCAAGGTTTCAGTATCATATTCATGTATATAAAAAATGCCAACCCATGTATTAAAAATGCCAACCAAAATTGTATATTACATGATTTTGTATTAAATGATAATTATCTCAATAACCCTATAAAACACAGACACACATAAACTTTCATTTTAAGAAAAGAAATGAGAAAGAAGGTGAAACTTGCTTTCATAGCAAACGATTCAGCCTGAAAAGCAACATTCAAGAAGAGGAAGAACGGTCACAGTTGGTACAACTTGGATATTTGAAAATCTCCAGAATTGTATGTAATAAAGTCAAAGGTACAATTCGGTTCGGTTTTACACAAAAAGTAAACACTGTTCAATCCGGTTCTGGATTTTTTTTTTGCAGATATTCGGTCTGGTTCTAAAACCTTCAACATATTTACTCAGTAATATTAGGAATTTGAAAATCTCCAGAATTGTACCTAATTAATAAGTTAACAGTACAATATAATTCTGAATTTTTTCTTTCGGGTATTGGGTCGGATTCAAGAATCTCCGAGATCCATGCTCGATCTATTGAAGAAGATCAGTGAATTAACTACACTTTGTGAAGTTCCGGCATGTGCAATCATTTAGAGCCCTTATGATTCTCGGCCGGAGCTTTGGCCGTCAGGGTACAGTGTTCAACAAGTTGTTTCTCGCTTCATAATGATGCCGGAAATGGAGCAAACCAAGAAAATGCTTAACCAAGAGAGTTTTCTCCGACAAAGAATCAACAAGGCAATTGAGCAGCTCAGGAAGCAGAGAAAGGAGAACCGGGAAATGGAGGTAACTCAGGTGATGTTCCATAGTCTCACCGGAAAAAGCTTGATATATCTGAACATTCTCGATTTGAATGATCTTTGATTGGTAATTGATCAAAAATTGAACGAGATAATCATAAGAATTGAAATGCTAACAGTTAATAATTCTTATGCCGGAGCCGCTTCTGTTGCTGAAGGGGGTGCCGAAGGGACGGTGGTGGTGGCTGAGCCGCCAGTGCCGGTGGGATTTGATGTGAACGGGGAAAGTGTGCGGAGGGAACAATGGTTTACGGATTTGATTAGCCTTCCAAAACAATTCCAATTTGGTGGTGGCGGCGCGGTCACCGGTGGTGGAGAAGAGATGTTGCTGCCGTTTTCTGATCAGCACGAGGATAATCTCTGGTCTAGTGATTTCTTTCGATATGGTGGTGTAAGTGTTGTATGCCCTAGGCCATTCCTTTTGTATATTATACAGTGTGAATTTTGTATCCAAATGGCAGTTAATAATATATGTATTCATGTGTAATTATTTGTATTGTTTAATTACTTAATGAATATATATATTAGTCCAAAGATTATTTACAAAGAGATAATATTATTAAGAGTTAATAATAATGAGATATATTTCTTTGGTAAAATAATAATCTTAAATGTTCATAGTCGGTGGATAATGAATTGGACACTCATTTATCCTTAGACTATCACCTCTGTTTATTTTCTCGATTAGTATGAGATATTAATCAGAAACAGAAAATCTCATTCTGTTTGATATGTTGATATCAGAATAAATATGTGGACATTCAAAGAGGTGAATGGTTCGAACTGTGACGTTAGATAATAATTGCACAAAGGTTTACTCCTAGTCAACATAATTATTATCTAGCTCATAATAGTGCATATAGTCCTTTGACTTGAGGAAACTTAGTTGTTCTTGCGCATGTAATTATAGTTTGTTCCTGCTTTGTACTGGGATCTTAATTCTAGTAATCCGGCAGTGAATCGCTATAGTTAGTTGTGTAATGTAACAAGAGTTTGCTAATAGAGGATTCATTACTCTAAGTAAATAGAGATAAATCCTAACATAGTTATTGATTAGTTTTTTGATGGAATGAGTTCCTGGCCAGGACAATAAGACTCATTTATGAGATAAGTATCAAGAAATGGTTTCTTGATGAGAGTCTTATTTTATCAAAGACTTAATCAATTTTTCTTAGTATCTTAACAATTACAGCTTGACACTTTGTGGCTCTAGTCAAGATCGAGATTTTTAATGAAAGGACTTTAGTACGTGGTAATTATGATCGATGGTTCATAATTAGTTTAATTATAAGTTCAAGTAACTTCATTCTTTAATTGGGACGTCATGACGCAGTGTGTTAGCTGGAGATCATGACCTTTAGAGGACTATAAGTATATATAAGCTAAGCTTATATAGGATACCCTTGTAGTACAAGGAATTGGATTCCTAACATAATTAATAAGTGTTATTATTATGCCTCTAATGCCAGTTAAAGATGAACCTAGAAAGTCACACACATACAAGTTATTTGTATCAAGGTTTTGTTAAATTGATTAATTAAAAGTGTTTTAATTAATTAATTGACACAATTGAATATGTCAATGGGATTGACAAAACATTCTAACACTGTTTGATATTCAATTGAGGAAATTATAAATTATTATTCTTGCTCAATTTAGATTGATGACTCTTTCCAAATACAATAGTCAAGTGTTGACTGTTAGTATTTAGAGGTGTTGTAAGTTAGCTCCTCTAAAATATTATTAAAGGATATAATAGTAATTAATTAAATAGTTAATTAATTATTATTATATATATTATAAATTAATAATAATAATATATTTAATTATTATATTAATTTATATTAATTAATTTATTATTATTATATTAATTTATTATATAAGGAGGGATAAGAAGAATTACCTTTTGATGATCAATCTACCGTTGTTAATGAAGTGCCCACAACTCTTCTCCGAGTTTCCAAGCATGAAATAAAATACGGGAAGATTAAGTTAGAATCAACCGTTGAATAGCAACCAAAATAGATTGCCTCTAATTAATCAACACAAGATCAATGATAAAAGAAATAGATGAAATCAATTGATCGGAAGGAAGCCGTAGAAAATCTCGTCCTCAAACTGGGGGTCGAAAATTCTCTTTCTTTAGGGTAGGTTTCGAAAATCACTAGCCTTGGATTAGGGTTTTTGGATTTCGAAAATCACATAGTGAATAGGACTTAGGTTTTTGGATTAGGGGTATTTATAATCTCTTGTATCTAATCCCTAGGTAGATAGAATTAGGTTACTGAATAGGAATTCAATTCGGAATAGAATTCCTAATTATTATCTCATTATATATCTAACATATTAAGGATAATAATAATAACCTTATTGGATAATAATAGGAGTATTATAATCTAATTAAAACTCCTAACTTATTTATCTCTTAATTAATTTAATTCATAATCCTAATCTAATTAGGATTGATTAAAATCAAATTAATTATTCATGTACCATACATGAATTTCGACCCCCCCTTATGATCCATGGGCCTCATTGGGCTCAATTGGGCTTCCATCAATTAATTAACATCTATCTCTCTTTTAGGTTCCAAGTCTTATGTGTGACCCATTAGGTTCCTATTACTACTGGTGACAAGGATGAATCTACCCATCCTGTTATCTCAAATCGGATCCCCAATCCTAATGAACTACTTTTCATCGGATCCATGTAACTGTCCAGATATCTGTATATATGAAGCTTGTGAGATCAGCTTTCTGTCGGACAGAAGACATTGTTACATGCAAGTCTCAACAGTGATATATCAATCCTAAACATATCACTTGACTTGGGGTGGTTTTAAGTTTATTAGTTTATTATAAAGTTTTGTCTCACTTCATGCTTGTATGAACACTTTATAATCACTTTAAACAAACTTACAGATTTCCTTTTATTAGACTTCATTTAGTGCTTAAAAGGGATTGCCTTTATATAGTTATAAAACATATATCTCATTAAAACAAATGATATAAAGAATAATTCATTTATATTAAGTTTGTATCCTAGAACAATTGTTTATAGGACACTAAACCCCAACATACTCAATTTGATTATTTCCTCAAGGAAAATGGTATTATCTCTGAACTCACTCCTTCTTACACACCACAACTAAATGGAGTGTCTGAAAGGAGGAATCGGACTTTGTTGGACATGGTTCGATCGATGATGAGTTACACCGATTTGCCTATCTCATTCTAGGGATATGAAATTGAGACAACACTTTACATTCTCAACCGTGTTCCTTCTAAATCTGTTTCTACCACACCATGTGAAATATGGGCTGGAAGGGCACCAATTCTGAATCATATTAAAATTTGGGGTTGCCCTGCTTATATAAAAAAAGCAGAAAACAGAAAAATTAGAGGAACGGTCTACTAAAGGCCGATTTGTTGGATACCCTAAATCAAAAGGATCTATGGGTTATTATTTCTATCTCCCTGATGAACAAATTGTTACTATCAGTAGGGATGCCATTTTTCTTGAGAAAGAGTTTCTACAAGAAGGTGGTAAAGGTAGAAAGATTTTATTGGATGAGGAATCATCTAATAAAGAAATCCAACATGTTGAACCAATACAAATTGATCAGCCAGATGAGCCTACCAAAACAACAGATATCATCACTCCAACTCTTAGGAGGTCTGAAAGGGTTTCACATCCTCCTGATAGGTATGGTTTAATTACTGACCACGAACAAGAGTTATTTGTTTTTGGTAGTACTGACCATCCTGATGATCCAGTTACTTATGAAGAAGCAGTATGTGATACTGACTCTTCTAAGTGGTTAGAAGCAATGCAAAGTGAGATTGATTCCATGTATAAGAATGAAGTTTGGGAACTTGTTACCCCACCTGAAGGAATTGTTCCTATAGGTTGTAAGTGGGTATTCAAACGCAAACTGAATTCTGAAGGAATTGTGGATACTTATAAAGCAAGGCTTGTGGCGAAAGGTTATCGCCAACGGGAGGGAATTGATTTTGAAGAAACATTCTCACCCGTAGCTATGTTTAAAAGTATTCGAATAATCTTATCTATTGCAACACACTTTGATTTTGAGATTTGGCAAATGGATGTCAAAACTGCATTTCTCAATGGATTTCTTGAAGAAGAAATCTATATGGAACAACCAAAGGGTTTTATATCCAATGAAAGTTCTCAAGTGTGTAAGCTTAAGAGATCCATTTATGGACTTAAGCAAGCTTCAAGGAGTTGGAATAAAAGATTTGATGAAGCCATACAAGGTTATGAGTTTGTCAAAAATCTTGATGAGCCATGTGTTTACAAGAAGGTTAGTGGGAGAGCTATCACTTTCCTTGTCTTGTATGTTGATGATATTCTGTTAATTGGGAATGACATTGGTATGTTAACTAATGTTAAGGTCTGGTTATCCTCTACCTTCTCTATGAAAGATTTGGGAGAAGCCGCCTATATTCTTGGTATTAAGCTTTATAGAAATAGAGCTAAAAGAATATTAGTGCTATCTCAAAAACTCTATTTGGATAAAATTCTAAAGAGATTTAGAATGGAAGACTCCAAAAGAGGATTGATACCTGTTAGACATGGTTTGCAACTCTCCATGGAGCAATCACCTAAGACTCCAGCGGAGAGAGCAGAAATGGCCAAGATTCCTTATGCTTCTGCTATAGGAAGTCTAATGTATGCTATGTTGTGTACAAGGCCAGACATTACATTTGCTGTCAGTCTAACAAGATCAATCAAATCCAGGTATGGCTCACTGGATTGCTGTTAAGGCTATCTTTAAGTACTTGAGAAGAACTAAATATATGATCTTAACATATGGAGGAGGTGATCTGTTAATTGAAGGCTTTACAGATTCTAGCTTTCAATCAGATAAGGAGAAGCTTATATCCACTTCGGGATATGTGTTTACATGTAATGGAGCTGCAGTTGTTTGGAAAAGTTCTAAACAAGATACTGTAGCTGATTCCACTACTGAGTATGAATATATTGCCGCCTCAAGTGCCGCTAAAGAAGCAGTGTGGTTGAAGAACTTTATCACCGAACTTGGTGTGGTTCCTTCTATTGTTAGTCCAATCCCTTTGTATTGTGATAACAATGGAGCGATTGCACAATCCAAGGAACCAAGGTCTCACAAGAACTTCAAACACGTGCTTATGCGGTATCACTTAATCAGAGAGATTATTGGACGAGGAGATATCTCGGTGCAGAAAATGGCATCAGCTGATAATCCAGCTGATCCATTTACTAAGCCAATGACTCAGTCACAGTTACACTGTCATCTTGAGAAGATAGGTCTTAAATATTGTACTGAATGGCTCTAGTGCTAGTGGGAGATTTGTAAGTGTTGTATGCCCTAGGCCATTCCTTTTGTATATTATACAGTGTGAATTTTGTATCCAAATGGCAGTTAATAATATATGTATTCATGTGTAATTATTTGTATTGTTTAATTACTTAATGAATATATATATTAGTCCAAAGATTATTTACAAAGAGATAATATTATTAAGAGTTAATAATAATGAGATATATTTCTTTGGTAAAATAATAATCTTAAATGTTCATAGTCGGTGGATAATGAATTGGACACTCATTTATCCTTAGACTATCACCTCTGTTTATTTTCTCGATTAGTATGAGATATTAATCAGAAACAGAAAATCTCATTCTATTTGATATGTTGATATCAGAATAAATATGTGGACATTCAAAGAGGTGAATGGTTCGAACTGTGACGTTAGATAATAATTGCACAAAGGTTTACTCCTAGTCAACATAATTATTATCTAGGTCATAATAGTGCATATAGTCCTTTGACTTGAGAAAACTTAGTTGTTCTTGCGCATGTAATTATAGTTTGTTCCTGCTTTATACTGGGATCTTAATTCTGGTAATCCGGCAGTGAATCGCTATAGTTAGTTGTGTAATGTAACAAGAGTTTGCTAATAAAGGATTCATTACTCTAAGTAAATAGAGATAAATCCTAAGATAGTTATTGATTAGTTTTTTTGATGGAATGAGTTCCTGGCCAGGACAATAAGACTCATTTATGAGATAAGTATCAAGAAATGGTTTCTTGATGAGAGTCTTATTTTATCAAAGACTTAATCAATATTTCTTAGTATCTTGACAATTAGAGCTTGACACTTTGTGGCTCTAGTCAAGATCGGGATTTTTAATGAAAGGACTTTAGTGCATGGTAATTATGATCGATGGTTCATAATTAGTTTAATTATAAGTTCAAGTAACTTCATTCTTTAATTAGGACGTCATGACGCAGTGTGTTAGCTGGAGATCATGACCTTTAGAGGACTATAAGTATATATAAGCTAAACTTATATAGGATACCCTTGTAGTAAAAGGAATTGGATTCCTAACATAATTAATAAGTGTTATTATTATGCCTCTAATGCCAGTTAAAGATGAACCTAGAAAGTCACACACATACAAGTTATTTGTATCAAGCTTTAGTTAAATTGATTAATTAAAAGTGTTTTAATTAATTAATTGACACAATTGAATATGTCAATGGGATTGACAAAACATTCTAACACTATTTGATATTCAATTGAGGAAATTATAAATTATTATTCTTGCTCAATTTAGATTGATGACTCTTTCCAAATACAATAGTCAAATGTTGACTGTTAGTATTTAGAGGTGTTGTAAGTTAGCTCCTCTAAAATATTATTAAAGGATATAATAATAATTAATTAAATAGCTAATTAATTATTATCATATATATTAAATTAATAATAATAATAATATATTTAATTATTATATTAATTTATATTAATTATTATTATTATTATATTAATTTATTATATTATATTTTATATATATATATATGCCTTGTTTCAATCCTTTCCAGGATTGAAACACATCATATCCTACGACACTACATGTCCTAGTACATGTAATATATATATATATATATATATATATATAAAGACGAAGGTAATACAATATATAGAGATACGATTTTACGGTTCAGAAAATCGGATCCGAAATCAGTTTTCGATTTTGAGCAAGATTAATCAATTTCTTCGAGGCTTGATCTAATCGACTTAGTGGACTGACTAAAGGCTTTATCGGTAAAGGAGCTTTAATACCTGATTGGAATCTACAAGAGGTATTTTTCCAATCTCGTAATATAAATATCAATTTGATTATTGAAGAACTTAATGATCTTGGTTAAGGATTTGATGTCAGACATCGGATGTTTGACTGTTTATCAGAGTGATTGGATCACACTGATTGTTTGTTTAGGGAAATTTTTTGAAATTCGTGTCCTAAATACCAACATGTTTCCGCTTCAAATCCTTCAAGTGGTATCAGAGCCATCTAAGTTCTTTTATAGTTAATTGATGTTGTGTTCTCTTGATTGATATAATTATGGATTGTTGGGGCTAAATTTATGCTATTTTGTAAGTGGAACCTAAATTGATACTTCCCCAAAAATCATAGGCCTATTTTGGTACATTAACTTGTTTATATTAATGTTCTTGTTATTTGTATTTTTTATTTGTTCTTTCTCTTTTCAACTTTTTTTATTACTATAAATGGATAAGAAATACCATTTTTATGGAGTTAAGAGGGTAAATAGGATCATAAGTGGTGAGAAATACAACTTTTATGGAGTTAAGAGGGTAAATAGGATATTCGATGAGTTGAAAAGGGGTAAAATGACAAATTTGGACAAGTTAAGGGGGTGAGAAATACCATTTTTATGGAGTTAAGGGGGTAAATAGGACATTGGATGAGTTGGAGGGGTAAAATGATCAATTTGGACAAGTTAAGGGGCTGGAGAAGCATTAAGCCAATGATTAATTGATTATATTTTACGTAAGTTTATGAGGCTAACTGATTATTGTATGCAAGTTCAGGGACACTATCAATATATTTTGAAAGTTCAGGGGACCAATCAATATTTTTGGATAAGTTGAGAGTATAAATGATGTATTAAGCCTTTTATTTTTTAAATTGAGAAATTGCATTTTAGGTAGTTTTGGATTTAACGGGTTCTTAAAATTATTCATATATGTTTTTGATTGAAAATTTGATTGATTGGGGTTGATATTCAAAATATTAACTGATAAATTACAAATTTAATTGGATGTATTTCAACTTAATATTACTATCTAGTTATTTAATTTTTGTTAATATATAGTTTTAATTTAGTTTAGCATCATGGGTAGAATTTGGTAAAACAACATTTTTTGTTTTTAAAGGGGGCAAAAAGATATTTATTGAGTTTTTAGGGAGTGATTTGAAATTTGCACCTAACATAAGTCTATATCTACTACTAAATGTAATTGTGATTAAAATATTTAATGTGAGAGTTTTAAGATAGAATTTATTCGGTTCTAATCTGAATTTGTTTTAACCATCCTAAAGATCAAAGAAAAATAAACAAATATAATATGTAATTTAATAATTTTAAATATTAAAGGAGCAATAGATGAGAAGTGCATCCTAATACATACCAAACCCTTTAGGAATAAGCAAACATAAATATATATAATTTATGGAAAAATTTAAAGGTAAAGTCCAAAAAAACCTACGTGAGTACGTATTATCAAATTGGTATCTAAAAAAATTATCAAGATGGTCACTGATCTTTTTTTGTTTGCTAAAAGTGATGATTTTTTAGTTTCAAACTATCAAAATGACCGTTAACTACATCAAATTGAAAAAGTTACACACTTGAATTTGTTAGAATATCATCAAGCCCTTGAGTTTTTTGATTTTGAGATTGTTAACGTTTATTTTAATTTTAATTTTAAGATCATTGTTTTTAGAAAATCTCAATCATTTCTTTTAGCAAAACAAACAAGCTTAGTTATTTTTGGACAAAAATTTTTTCAGGGACCAGTTTGACAATATATGAAAGTACATGGGTTTTTTTTTACTTTACCCAATATTTATTGCTTTTTTTTACAATTTTATGTAATATTTGCAATGAAGGGATCTCTGAAAGCACATTTTCATTCGAACGCTTTTCTATTAATTGTCCGGCATAGATACTTTAAATACTACCAGTTTTAAGAATAATGAAAACAATGAATTCTAGGATTTTGAACATCTTTTGAAAATTCTCTTAAACGCTATATTTATAAGGCTTTACGGTTTCTTTTAAGGTTTTAAAGTGTCATCTTTTTTATCTTTCTAGATTAATCCAGTCCAAAACATCTGTTTTTGTTATTTTTAATTAATAGGTTTTTTTTTTTTGGTAGAAAAGGAAAGGAAAGCAAAGCAAAACAAGCAACTACACCGGGATTAGCCTAGGAAAGCTAACCCCAATCATATCCTCTAAAAGAAGAGGAGAAAGAGCGATAGGGGGAATGGTAAGGGTAGAAACACCTAACACCCCCTCATGGCCTACCGCCGCCAAGTGATCTGCAACACGGTTCTGCTCCCGGAAAATGTGGCTGAACTCAAGGATATCAAATGAGGGGCTAAGCCTCTTAATAGCTTTAATAAGGTTGCGGCTATGAAGACCCATGGCATGACTACCCAAAATCATATTGATGGCCTCCAAGTTATCTGACTCCACAGAAAGCCTCTTAACACCCAGCCTAATCGCCAGCTGTATCCCAGAGAGAATGCCCTAGAGCTCCGCAGAGAAGGAAGAACCCAAACCCAAATTCTGGGTAAACCCAGAAAGCCAGGCGCCTCCCGCATCCATAAGAACACCTCCGGCAGCAATCTTACCATTACTGAGGCAGGAACCATCAGTATTCAGCTTCACAACCCCCTCTCTCGGCCTGCTCCAGCTCACGAGGTGGACATCACTACTCGGGGAAGATCTGGCAAGGGACTCACCTTTGAAACTATCAATAATAGAGGAGAGTTTCTTCAAGAAGAACTCAGCTAAGTTAGGCAAAAGCACAACTTTATTATCAAAAATCTCCTCGTTCCTCCATTTCCACACTTGATGACAGATAATGGCAAAGAAAATGTCCCCATGCTCCATATAAGACAATAACTTTCCCCTAATACCATCTGAGAACCAGTCGTTCACAGAATGGGACATGAAGGAAGAGAAAGTATGATGAGGGAGAATTTTCTTCCAAACCTCTTCACTCTTAGGGCAATCCCTAAGAGCGTGGCACAACGATTCAACATGGCCTCTACATCTACCGCAAGCTCCAGAGGTCGCCAAATGCCTTCTGTATCTATCTGAGTTAGTAAGTAATCTGTCTTTAACGCCCAGCCACAGGAAGCTCCTCATGCGGTAGGGGATTTTAAGGGACCAAATGGTCTTCCAAATATCTGAGGGATTATCAGTCCTATTAAGGGAAAAAGCTTCAAAGGCAGATTTGCAAGATTAGACTCCATTGTTAGTCAGCGCCCAGCAATGCTTATCCATGTCTTCCTCTTGATTACTCACCTTCACTCCTCTAATTCTAAGGAGAGTCTCAAGGCTAAAGAAAGAATCAAATTTAGGCCAAACCTAGTCCCCTTCAGAGTCCACCACATCGGCTAACCTCCAATTTTGGATATCACTAGGCGGGGGGAAAGTGCACACATCCACTAAAGGTTTATCCCCAATCCAGGTATCAAACCAGAAGCTTATGGACTTACCATTACCCACATCTAGACCAACCCCCGAGCAAAACTCAGCAAAAACGGCGCTAAGCCCTTTCCAGAGGAAGGAACAATTGATAACTCTCTCTTTCGGGCCCCCAAAGATCTTATCTTTTCGATACTTACCACAAAGAAGGCGAACACAGAGAGAGGAGGGGCATTGCCACATACGCCAAAGGAGTTTCATTAATAAAACTTTATTATTATCCTTAGCTTTCCTAATGCCCAAACCCCCTGAATCTTTGGGCTGACAAACCTCACTCCAAGGCACCAGGTGGATCTTTCTTCCCTCCGCAGCTTCCCCTCATAGGAACCTTCGGTTAATCTTATCAAGATCATTAAGCACAGGATTCGGAAGCTGGAATTCACAGATTGAATTAATAGGTTATTTACTCATTCATTCCATTTACTTAATTGATTAATTTAAATTAAACAAATTTGAACCACACATTTTTGTCTTTTAAAGGGGCAAATAAATTTGGATAAAGTTAAAAAAAAACAACTTATGTGCTTTCACATTTTGTTAAAAAGGTATTTGTGAACTTTTTTTTTCCAAACGGAGATTGATGTTTCTTTTTTCCTACTAGAAGATTACTGAGATTTTTCGCTTTACTAAAATAAATACCTCAAAATTTAAATTGAGCATTGGCAACTTCAAAATTGAAAAATTCAAAGACTTGATGATATTCTAAACAACTTTAATTTTTAACTTTTTAATTTAGAGGTCATTTATGTGTTGTTTGGTGAGGAGAGAGAAAGTGAATGTTAGAGAGAATGATTCGAAAATGATGGAGATTAATCATTTCATTTCGAACAAACTTCCAATAAAACTAACGAAACATTTTAAAATTCAGAAGTAATCGGTTCTTCAGATGAAATTCAGGATGTTGATTGTATATTCCGCGTGAAAAGAAGAAGGAAGACGATGATGAAGGAACCAACAAGACTCCCTCACGCGCATGGGGGTGCAATCGAAGTGACATCAGGTTAGGAGCGAACGCGAATGTCACACCGAAATGAGGCCCCTTGGACGAGCTTACTTTTGCTAAAATTATATTTAATTACAAAAAAAAATTATTTATAAACATATTTTTTTACAATTTTTTTTGGCATAATGCTCTTCCAGCCCCCTTAACTTGTCCAAATTGGTCATTTTACCCCTCCAACTAATCGAATGTCCTATTTATCCCATTAACTCCATAAAAATGGTATTTCTCACCCCCTTAACTTGTCCAAATTGGTCATTTTACATCTCCCTCAACTTATCAAATGTCCTATTTACCCCTTAACTCCATAAAAGTGGTATTTCTCACCTTTTATGATCCTATTTACCACTTAACTCTATAAAAGTAGTATTTCTTATCCCTTTATAGTGCAAAATTAATAGGACTTATTCAAATGAGTTTGGAAATATTTTTTTTAATATCAACTATTTTATTTTGTTGTAATTTGATAATTATATTGATCTTACATGTTTATTACAATAATATTTTGGGAAAGTAAATAGCTCTATGGTTTTTGAGAAAATATCAATTTAGGTTCCACGTATAAAATAGCACCAATATAGGTTTAACGTTTAAAAAATGGTATCAATTTAGGCCTCGGTAACGGATTGCAAGGGGTGAGAAATACCACTTTTGTGGAGTTAATGGGGTAAATATGACATTCTATGAGTTGGAGGGGTAAATGGACAAGTCGATGGGGTGAGAAATACCATTTTTATGGTGTTAAGGGGGTAAATAGGACATTCGATGAATCGGATGGGTAAAATGACCAATTTGGACAAGTTAATGGGCTAGGGGAGCATTAGACCATTTTTTATAAATTTGCCAAAGAAACGGGGTTGCACCGGTTCCCGGTTCGATCACCGGGCACCGGTTCTACCCCGGTTCACACCGGTTTGTTAAGGGTTCAACAAACTAGTACTGCTTGGATCGGACTTTTTGTCGGTTTCTAGTTGAACCACTCGGACCGGTCCGGACCCGAATAATATTGGTTTGAACATTAACACTTATCCACCCAAAATTAAAAAAAAAAAAACTCAACTTCCCAAAGATAGAAAAAAAAAATTAATGTTATAAAATAAGTAATATAGCTGAAATAAACTTATTAACTATCCAACCTCTCAATTTATTGAAAGTAAATTATTAACTCTCTAAATTTATTTAAATTAATACATATTTAAAGTAATACATATTTCGCCAGGGATAGATCCAGAAAAGCTACAAGAACTTAAGCACCCACTAATCACTTAAAAATACCAAAAATTCTATAGACAGAACATATTAGGCTTTAAATTTTTATATAAAGACATTTATAAATCACGAAAGACCACTACAAACACTCCTACCATTGAATTTTGGATCTGTCACAAGTTTCAACCTATGTTGCACGGAAACGGCTACTGAAACTCATATGGAAACTGAAGCGGAAACCGATACTTAAAGCATTATTTCTATAAAAAAAATATAGCTAAAAAAGGCAATGGAAACAAATACGAAACCCGAAAACGATAGTGACAAAGAGTTTGAGTGCAACAACTAACCCAAATCTTTTCTTATCATAAGGAGAATAATCATTTGACTTTAAGGGAAGTTAAAAAAAAACTAACGAAACATTTTAAAGTTCAAGAGGGCCATTTGCGTGTGGGGGTGTGTCAGAGATTAATATAAGATATATGATTGGGCCTTAACTATCAGCTCGAGCTTTTAGTTCAATCGGTTCCATGATATGGTATCACAACCCTAAGGGTTTCAAAACCAAATTACCGAAATCATGACTACCGAAGCCTCCCTCAATTCTTCTTTTGCTTCGGCCACCTCCTCCAATTTGGCCAACTCGTCGACATCCTCCCCTGCCATGTTTGGCTTGAACAGCAACCCGTTTTTACCACACACACCAAGCCTCTCACACAGCTTGTCCTCCAAGCTTACATCCTCTAACTTCTTTATTTGGAGCACTCAAGTACAATTGGTTCTTAATGGCTATGACTATTCCAGTCACATTGACGGTACTGCTCCTCCTCCTGCAAACAGTCCCGAATTTTCCCCTTGGAGACGTATCTATCAACAAATCATGTCATGGCTTTATGGTTCGATTTCCGATAATATGCTGCCTCAATTTATCGGTTCTAACACTCCTTGTGAAATCTGGAACCGCCTTAAAGATTCCTTTGCACAAGGCCCCCGTCCTTAGGTGCGGAATCTTCGACAACAACTTCTAACTATCAAACGTGAAACCTCTGAAGCAATTCCAGTTTATATGCAAAGGGCAAAATCTATCTTCGATCAACTCGTTGCATTGCAAAATCCCTTTGCATAGGATGATTTCATCGACTGTATCTTGGCTGGCCTAGGATCATCTTATCGCCCTTTTGTTCGATCCCTAGAGTCCCAATTGAACCCGGTTTTGTTTGATCGATTGTTCGGATTATTGATGAGCGAAAAAGCTCAATTGGCTAGAGATTCCATAGACGGTGCTATTTCCGTAACACCAACAGTAAATTATTCGGCTCGAGGACAATCTCACTACGGTCGCGGTCGACACAATCGCGGTAGCCGAGGATTTTTCGGCAGTCCCTCTTCATACAACCAGCCTAAGTTTCCATCGACAGATTGGTCACGTGGATATCAAACAATTAGGCTTCTTATGATCTCACCACACTTACATGCTATAACTGCAAGGGTAAGGGCCACATCTCCAAAAATTGTTCATCCTCGGTCTTTTCCCGAGAGCCACGCGGTAACCCTCGCCCAGCCACTCATCTTGCCGCAACATCCTCTGCCAATAATCAATGGATCATGGATACTGGAGCAATACATCACTTAACTTCGGATTTGGAGAACCTGGAACTTCACTCAGAATATCAAGGACTTGAACAGGTTCATCTTGGTAATGGTTCTAAACTTCCTATAAATTATGTTGGTTCCTTTTCGTGTCATCTTAACGGTAAAAAACTTCAGTTTAAAGATGTTTTATTTGTTCCCTCAGCTTGTTCTAATCTTCTTTCCGTTCGTTCTCTAACCGAGACTAACAAAATTTCTGTTGAATTCTTCTCTGACTCTTTTGTTGTTAAGGATTTGGAAACGAAGGCCATAATCCTCAAGGGGCGGAGTAAAGACGGCATTTACTATCTTCCAGTATCATCTTCTTTTCCAGTACAAATAAATATTGTGGGTCTTTCTACATGGCATGCTCGTTTGGGCCATGCTGCAACTCCAGTAGTTAGAAAAGTTTTAGCTAGCAATGAAATTTTGTTTAATTCTGAGAAAATAAAATCTCTTTTTGAGGATTGTTGTTTGAGTAAAATTCATAAATTACCTTTTGATATATCCAATTTTGTTGCCACTCGGCCTTTGCAATTAATTTGTTCTAATGTATGGGGACCAGCTAGAATTAAATCGCATGATCATTACTCGTATTATGTTTTATTCTTTGATCATTATACAAAGTATACATGGATTTATTTCTTAAAGAAAAAGTCTGAGGTTCTTGATATTTTCGTTCGGTTCAGGAAAGTTGTCGAAAATTTTTTTGAGCTTCCAATTAAAACTTTCCAATCCGATTGGGGGGGGGAGAATTTTGTGCATTATCAAAATATTTCTCTGACAATGGTATTGTTCAACGATCATCGTGTCCATACACTCCTGAGCAAAATGGATGTGCTGAACGTAAACATCGTCATATCGTTGAAACAGTTGCATTACTTAATCATGCTAAATTACCAGCTTCCTTTTGGTCATTTGCCTTTGATATTGTTGTTTATCTCATAAACATACTTCCCACTCAAACCTTACTCCATGATGTTCCTTATCAGGTTTTATTTGGCTCACTTCCTGATTATAAGCAATTACGTATCTTTGGGTGTCTTTGTTATCCGTGGTTACGTCCATACTCTGAGCATAAATTTTTACCTCATTCTATCAAATGTGTTTTCTTGGGTTATATCAAATTACATAAAGGATATAGATGTTATGATCCTATCTTGCGAAAATCTTATATCTCACGCCATGTAATTTTTGATGAACGGGTGTTTTTGTTTTCGAAGTTAATGAAGTCGAGCTCGTCAGATGTCCATGATTCCAACCCGGAATTATTACGTACACCCATGGTCATGTTTCCTTTGATCTCGCCCTTACACACAACAGCCGAAACACATGCCCCTGCTTCCCCAAATATTTCTGCTCCTATCATGTCCACAATACCTCTAAATAACTTGCATGGAACTATTACTGTGGTACATACTAACACAAATGCAAAACCACTCACACCAGTCCCTGTGGAATCCGTTGCCGATTCCGTCACTACCACACCATCCCAGCAAACAGCTCCTGCCTCCCCTATTAATCCCATGCCTTCCTTAAATTCACCACTACTCGGTTCCACTACTGCCTCGCCCTCGGAAACAGACACCTCTTGTACATCACGCTCTCTAATTGTTGAGCCTATGACTCAACCGCCACCTTCACACTACATGATCACTAGGGCCAAGGTGGGTATATTTAAACCCAAATTATATACTGATGTGCTTGCACCGGATCCCCATACTTTTTGCTCAAGCATGTAAATTTCCTCACTGGAGACAGGCCATGGTAGATGAGTACAATGCCCTCATGACTCGCGGCACTTGGACTTTAGTTCCATTACCTCCGGATGCTAATCTCGTTCATTCACGATGGGTGTTTTGCATAAAAACAACTACGGATGGCAAAGTAGAGCGTTACATGGCACGCCTTATTGCTAAGGGGTATCATCAACGTCCTGGTATTGACTTTAATGAAACATTCAGTCCGGTGGTTAAACCTACCACCATTCGGTTGATTTTGGCTCTTCAGTATCTCATGACTCATTTTTATTTCAGCTAGAGGTCCCTAATGCCTTTTTACATGGTGATCTTCATGAAGATGTTTAGATGGCTTAACCCCCTGGGTTTGTGGATCCTGTACAACCTACACTGGTTTGTAAACTTCAAAAATCTCTATATGGGCTTCGCCAATCCCCACGTATGTGGCATGATAAGCTTACTTCGAAATTGCAACAATTTGGCTTCTCCGTGTCTAAAACTGACACCTCCCTCTATTTTTGCATCAAAGGTACCGTTCGTGTTTATTACTTGATTTATGTGGATGGCTTGCTTATCACGGGAAATTCTCCATCCCTTATGTGGAAACTTATTCACTTTTTGGAACATGCCTTCTATATTCGCAACTTGGGTCGGGCAAACTATTTTCTCGGTATTGAGCTCGATTGGTCCGATAAAGGTGTTGTTCTACATCAACGAAAGTATTGTGCTTCTATTCTAGAAAAGGCGAAAATGGTTGGGTGTAAGGTAGTTAACAGCCCAACTAACACAAGTGATAAATTGAGACTTGGGGACTGAGCAAATTTTTCAGATCCGTCTTATATAGAAGTGTCATTGGCAGCTTACAGTACCTGACATTCACACGACCTGATATTGCTTTTGCTGTGAATAAGGTATCTCAGTTTATGCATTCTCCTACTGACCTTCACTGGGCTGTCGTAAAATGAATTCTCCGATACTTGAATGGCACCCAGGGTCACGGCATTCACATGGTAAAGGGATATGTCAGACGGCTTCACTGTTTTTCTGGTGTAGACTGGGGGGACTGTCAAGATGATCGCATGTCTACAAGCTGTTATGTTGTATTTTTGGGGACTTCTCTTATCTCATGGTCTTCCCAGAAGCAACGTACAGTCTCTCGTTCCTCGACGGAGGCCGAATACCGCTCTATTGCCACCGCCACATCTGAGATCAGTTGGCTTGAAATGTTGATGCATGAAATCGGGTGACCACTCAACTCTCCTCCCGTTCTTTGGTGTGACAACTTAAGCGTTGTTTATCTCACAGCCAACCCAGTTTTTCACAACTCCACGAAGCATCTAGAGATTGACTTTTATTTCGTGCGTGATCGCGTTCGCTCCAAGGCTTTGGTCGTTCGCTATATATCCACAATGGATCAAACTGCTGACATATTCATCAAGCCATTGAACAAGGGTCGTTTTCAGTTTCTTCGAGATAAGCTTACAGTTCGGACACGACCTGTACAACTTGAGGGGGGTGATAGAGATAGTATTGGATTAAGAAGCAATCACTGTAATTAATGTAATTAGGAACTCTAGTCCTGTAAGGATACTAGGTCGGCTAGGGTTAAGAGAGGGAACCTCTTTACTATAAATACGTATTGTAATCTTACCTTTGTGAATACAGAAAACACACGATTGATTCCCTCAATTATTATAAAGAGCAATCGATTTTATTTGTTGTATATCTTCCACAACTCACCACATCACACACAACCATCATTTTCTCGCTTTGTATTTGATTTTTCATACATTTATCACACACCTAAGCTATGTCATTATAGTTACTAAGTCGATAGAGACTACAAACAACAGCCACCATTTATGCTAACAATCTTATAATTTTTAGTGTTGAGCTTTCTATTCCAGGACGAGCCCAAAATGGATTAGGCTCATGTGTAAATTCTAACAGTATATAAGGGTTAGTTTTAAGAGAGAAAGACTGAGAAGAATACAACATCAAAAGAATAAGAGTGTGAAAATTTTATTTTTCTTCCTATTTCGCCCAGATGCACTATTTCGCCTTTGGACGGAAATGAACTGTTGGGTCCCCGTGATTCTTTAATAAAAGCTTCCTAATATTTGGTTCCTTTGTTTTGACCAATGGAGATCGGGTATGAGCTCAAAAGGTTATTTTCATCGAGGAGACAAGTTGTGTCTTTTGGAGGTATTTCTTTCTTTTTTTCCTCTTTGATTCCATCTTCTCAATGGAGATTTCCAAGAGTGTGTTGTTGATTATATATGTCAATATTGCGTAGAGAAGAGCTATTGTATTTCCCATTATTATTTGGTATAGTGGAAGTTTTGAACGGATTACAGTTCTGTGGTTTTTACTCCTCGCATTGAGGGGGTTTTCCACATAAATTGGTGCATGTCGTCTTTGATTATTATTCTATTATTGTGATTTTGATTATTGCTCTATTTGTTAATTTCCTCAAAAAATTATTCAAGTCGGGAAAAGATCGACAACGAAGATGAATTTGTTACATAGAGTTTTCTTATTTCTTTTAGTTATATAATTAACTTTCAAAATATAATAGGTGATGATAATTCAATAATGTATGCAATTCCTTCAACATTGTGTTTTAATAATTTTATATTATTGCATTTTTTAGGGTAAATTACACCCATGGCCACTGAACTTTACCATTTTAACATTGTGGCTACTGAATTTCAATTCTTAACAGTATGGCCACCGAACTTTACGCTTTTTAACACCAATAGCCACTCAACACCTCAAAACGACCGTTGACGGCCTCAAAATAAAAAATTCGAAGAGTTAATGATGTTATAAGGAATTTTAATTTTTGAAATTTTTCGTGAGGTCATTTAGGTGTTGTTTAGTTAGAAGAAAGAAAGTAAATTTTTAAGAGAGAAAACTCAAAAAATGTGATTTTGGAAAATAAAAAATGTGGTTTCATGTTAAATTTCGTTCTGAACAACTTTAATTCTTGAATATTTTCATTTTGAGGTTGTTAACGGTCATTTTGAGGAGTTAGTTAAAATTGAGTTGCCACCGATATTAAAAACTGTAAAGTTCAGTGGCTATAATGTTAAACTGGGTAAAGTTTAGTGGCCATTGGTGTAATTTACCCCATTTTTTTACTAATCTGAATTAACTTGGAAATTTCTCACGATGAAGGCTACTGATTAATTAATAAAAATATCCCAAAAACCAAAAGTCAATTCATTATTAAAATTTACATTCTCAAAAAAGGTACACTTATTTAATATTAAAGAAAAAAACAATAAGAGAGCAAATATGATTAGAGACAAACTTTTGCATCTCCTACATTGTCTTCTTTGAACCTTCCACCCAAAATTTAAAAAAATAAACTCAACTTCCCAAAATAGAAAAAAAGAAAGAAAGAAAATTAATATTATAAAGATAAGTAATATAGCTAAAACAAACTTATTAAATAAGTATCTAAATTTATTTAAAGTGATACACGTTTTACCTGGAACGTGATGAACAGCTAAGGGATTTAAGTAGCCACTGATCACCGAAAATACCGAAAATTTTATGGAATCTGTATATTAGGCTTTAAATTTTTATATAAAAACATACATAAATCATGAAAGACCGTTACAAACACCCCCTATCATTAAATTCTGGATCGGTCATAGTTTCAACCTATGTTGCACAGAAACGAAAACCGAAATATGAAAACTGAAGCCCAAATGGATACTGAAAACATTATTTCTATAAAAAAATATATAGCTAAGAAAAGACAATAAAAACGGATACGAAACGTAGAAACGTTTCCGTGCAACAACTTACTCAAATCATTTCTTACTTTGTCATAGACCAATATAGGAGATTAATCATTTCATTTCAAACAAAGTTCAAAAAAACTAACTAAACATTTTAAAGTTCAGGAGTAATATCAGGAGAAAGTATCAGAAATCAGGAGAAAGTACAGGATGCTGCTCGTATATTCCGCCTTAAAAGAAGAAGGAAGATGAAGAAGAAGCCATGTCAAACCCATCAGAGAAAGTATCAGAAACAGATGAAATCCTATTCATATTCTGCCCAAATTGATTCCCCAAAAACTCAGTCTCATTCCAAAACCCACTATTATCCAAATAACAATTTGAAGTAGTAATATCAGGAGGTAAAGGAGGCAACTGAACATCATCACAAGGCATCATCATCTGAACATTTTGATTCCATTCTTCTCCCCCAAAATTAGAGAAATTAGATGAATCAAAATTAGATGAATCGAGATTAGCGAAAATCATATCAGGAGGAGGAGCTAAGAGATTATTGATTTGTTGAGTTTGATGATCATCAGGTGAAATAATGGAGGTAACAGAAGAACCAGGAGGCATGTCTGAGTAAATAAAATTAGTACGAGCTTTTAAACCTCGCATAGACCGAGCTGAACGATCATAGGCTAAAGCAGCTTCTTCCGCAGTATCAAAAGTGCCGAGCCAGTGCCGCTCTTTTGTAGAAGGGTCTCTTATTTCTGCTGCGTATCTGCCCCATGGCCGCCGCCTCACTCCCAAGTATCTCACTGCTCCTGATGGTTCGACGTCGTTTTGCTGCTTTTTTTTGGGTGATGGTGATGATGTTGATGGCGATGATGGGGATTTTTTCTTTGTGTTTCTGGTTGAATCCATAACTTCTCTCTCTGAGGATTAATTATGTTTATGTTATGTTATTCATAACCCCCTTGCATGAGGTCAGTTTAAATAAGGGGATAATTAACTGCCTTTTTATTAATAACTTAAGAGTATCCACGGCATGATTTTAATAACTTTAGGATGATTTCAATTTCCACCGCATGATTTTAATAAGTTTAAATCCAATAGTAATTGATCAAATTCACTTGGTCAGTTGTGACTTTTATCATTAAAATTAGTAACTATTGTTATATTATATTTATAATAGTGAGACGATAGAATTTTCTTTAATAGTAAATTATTAATAAAAAAATGAAATAAAAATAACATAGATAGAGACTAATCTATTAATAGAGAGGATGAAGAGACTTTCAGTTAAACCTGGCAATTTCATGTTCAAGTCATGTTCATGCCATGTAATTTTCGGGTTCATGTTGAAAAGAGTAACCCAAACCCAGCCCAAAAAATTTCGTATCACAATCGTGTTAACCTGTTCGGATTAGTGTGGATTTCGTATCGTGTTTTCGGGTTACCTGTAATTTTGTTATGCATGTATATTAATGATAACTTTGGAAAATATTAGTATTTTTAAATACTTTATGTCATTTTTATATTAGTGTGTTAATATTAACCATGAAAATATCTGTTGATATCATATTAAGGGATCATTATGTGTTTATAACGAAGGTTCGGATAATATTTGCCAATAATAATTATAATTTTATTATCGTTATTAATAAAATGACATATAAAAATACGAGAGAATATAACAATAATTTTAAATATTAGTGTCATTTCGTATCGTTTTCGGGTTAGCATATCAACCTTAACCCAACTTAAAAATTTGCGTGTCAGTTTCGTATCAACCCAAAAATGACACATTACCTCATAAGCTATACCCAAATACTAAAATTGCATGTCAATTTTGTATCTTGTAATATTGGGTAGTGCGTACTTTTTCCACCTCTACTTTTAGTAATTTAAGGAGCCACTAAGAGGCTATTGGAGTTGATTTTTAACTGCCTCACCTCAAATTTTAACTTAAGAGCCAAATTAAGAGACCGTTGGAGATACTCCTAATTTTGATTACCATCATTGCCCTTTTAGATGAGTTAATGATTGTTGATTATAGATATAATTAGTGGGTCCATTAATTTAATTTTTTTATAGAGATAAAGGGTCGGATTTAACCCTAATGTTTGAAGCGAAGTGTAGATTTAGCCTTAACGTATAAAATGTTGTAAATTTAATCCGAACGTTTCTAAGCAAGATTAATTTTAATCATGCACTATCGAAAACTTTAAAAGACTGGTATAAATGTCACATCGGACGTTAAAAACAAGTTTGTCGATAAATCGAAACAATTTCGTACTTTTTTTTCTTATGTGTCTGAAGTGAGAAGAGAAAGATGATCAGCACGAGACCGTTGACTGGCGACCCCACTATGGTGTCTCAGTTAGGAGATTATAGGATAAAGTATTAAGTAATTGAGAGTAAATAACAATACATGTGTGTATGTATCCTATAGGGAATTTAAGGGTAAACTTGTCATTCGATATTCTCTATTCATCTTAGATTTCTCGAAATACGGCTAAGTGATAAGCATATTTTAAGTAGTTTATATTGCACATGGTTTGAGATTTCTTAATCCTAGGGTGAGATTGAAGGGCATCCCATGAAGATTCAGATACCATCTGAGAGATTTTATTTTTAACCAGTTTGATCTGAACGTGTCTATTAACTTAAGATGAGGACATATGTATAATAATGATGTTATTAATTTCTATTACATAAATTTTCTAATTTATTTTTATTTAACTAACTAATATATATAAATGAGTATTAATTTATTATAATTTTGAATGATATGTGTATTGGGATCAATATAATATTTATAATTTCAAGTTAATAATGTATTAATAAAATTGTGTACGTAATAATTAAAAGATACATGTATTAACAAGATTCAAATAACTAAACTTTATAAAATAAAAGTTGTCTATATTTTCACTACAACATGTGTCCATCATTACTAATTGGAATCATAATGATATTATATAGTGTTATATTAATATGTATAAAAAAGTTTCATTCCAAAAAGTATTTAAAAAAAAAGATTGTTTTAGATCATTAAAAAGAGTTATATAATTCACTGATTAAGAAATGCAAATTATATCGGATCTAATTTGTTCAATTGTAATTATACATATTAAGATTTACATAATCTTTCTTAATAAATCTATATTAAAAGAACTAATATGTGTAATAGTATATAATTGATTAAAAGCTTAATACATTATTTGTCCCTGAACTTGTTCAATTGGACTCATGAACTTTTAAAGTGTATCGATAGCCCATCAACTTGTATAAAATGTTCAATTAGCCCCCTGAACTTGCGTAAAATATAATCAATTAATCACTCGATTGCAAAAAAAAATGAGTTAAATGCGGAAAGTGTATTGCACGTGTCTTAGAATGTTATAACATAATTCACAAAATAGATTAAAAATAAAGTTTTTATTTATTCAACTATGAAACTTGTCATCTCTAATGTTAAAACCACATACCCCGAATTTGCTCATTTTATTTTTTTTAAGACACGTGTAATACATCTTTCGTATTTAACTCACTTTTTTGCAATCGAGTGATCAATTGATTACATTTTATGCAAGTTCATGAGACTAATTAAACATTTTGTGTAAGTTGAAGAGGCTATCGGAACATTTTGAAAGTTCAGGGAGTCAATTAACCTTTTTGAACAAGTTCAAAAGGCAAATGATGTATTAAGCCTTGATTAAAAGTTAAATTTATGAAATTAGTCTTTCTCATCCATTATATAAAAAAAAAAAAATCTTTTTCATTCAGGTTTTGAAATTTTTTTCGGCCTTTTAAACGAAAGATAAGTCACTATTTTACTTTATTTTGTTTTTTTTTTATTGAATAATTTTTTTAATTGATCATATGATAGATTTAGTAGTTTATTCATTATTTGTAGTTTTTTCTTCTTTTTCCTTTTATGATTGGTTGTGACATGTCTCCGCATATGAGTGTCGTGTTTTTTTTCATAGAAAAATAGAAGAGATTTGTCTATCAACACACAGATTTGGCTCATTGAAAGACCATCAAGCCATTTCTGTATAAAAAAGACTATGAAGTCGATTTTGAATGGAGTATGTTTCTCGTCGTTATGCTAAAACAATTTCATGCTTTATCTACTATGATTTATGATATTGAAGATGCAGATTCAAACTTCTCTAATATATTTTTGAATTGTAATTTTTTAATTATTTATGTCGAGATGTAATATTTTTTCTATAAATGAAAACCATTATTTTTTTGTAAATATATGTAATTAGAAAATTAGAAAATAGAAAAGAAAAATTATTGAAAAAGATTAGAGATCTAATGGCAATGATTGGGCCTTGCATTGAAAGAAGTTAATTTCTTCTTAGTAATGCTCATGTGGACCAAATTTTATAATGAGAGATTAATCATGGATTAGTACCAACAAAATCAGTGTTATTATTAGATGAACAACTTAACATAGAATTTGCAAATTAAAACCAACATGCATCTCATCATTGTTCAATGCTATATACATGATCAACTCATTAATACAACTCCATTTATCATTGATACCATCATCACTAAGTAATAAGTAGGTTTAATGTATATTTATATCTTTAAATTTGATAAGTTTTGCCTATTGGCACCTTAAACTTTTTAAATAACCTATCACACACGTATAGTTGACTTTAAAAACCTATCACACACTTATATTTGACATTAAAAACCTATCACACACCTAAAGTTGGTTCATTCGGACCTCCTGCACACGAAATTGTTGATATGTCATCTTTGACGTATGAGGTGACATACCAAACGAACTAATACGTTTTTCTTTTTTCTATAGCACGCACAACGACCTCGTCTGTCAAAGATGAGAGATCAACGATTTTGTGTGCAAGAGGTCCGAATCAGCCAACTTTACGTGTGCGATAGGTTTTTAAAACCAACTATATGTGTGTGATAGGTTTTTAATACCAACTATAAGTGTGTGATAGGTTATTTAAAAAGTTCAAGGTGTCAATAGGAAAAACTTGCCAAGTTTAAGGGTATAAATATGCATTAAGCCGTAATAAATACATGAAAGAATACAATGTATACACAACTTGATATAAAAAATCTATCAACGTACTCCATTGCCAGAATGATGAGATTTTTGATGTTTGAGATAAGACAGAAAGATGATCAGCGCGAGACTGTTGATTGGTGACTCCACGTCGATGCCTAAGTTAGCTAAGTATAGAACATAGTATAAAGCAATTGAGAGTAATTACAATAAAAGTGTGTATATACCTTGAGTGTGTAATTGCATTTTCTATTTATAGGGAGCCCATGGAAAAATCCGACATTCAGCATTCTCTTTATGCTCCTTGAAGACAATGGATGGATGTATTTTAGGTTGTTTGCATTATACCTGAAGGGTTCTGATCTGAAGAGAATTCAAATGTCTTCTTATTGGTCCATGTTTCTGAGTAGAGGTTTTATTTCTATCTAGTTCGATCTCATGGTCCTATTGATTGAGGTATCCCTGTTAATTTAAAATAAGGACACGTGTACCTAATTTTATTTGCATGGTATCAAATTCTCCCTTTAAATCTCAAAGCTCTTTAGGGGTTCGATTATCGAAGGCTTTGTTGGGTCTGTCATTTAAGGAATGGTTCGACACTCTGTAGATATCTGACCCTCCGAAATTTCCGCTTAGAATGATGAAGAGGAATCTGCATTGTATGTGATCCCTTACCATTTAGAGTGAGAGGAACATCACGTGGCGTCATCATCCTAAGTAAGCATAGAGTCTTCCCTAATAGGCATAATTAGGGACCGTTGTTAATTTCCACGAGACATGCAACATATGTGTCCTAGGTGTTGTAACCTAGGAGATGGAAGTAGAAAGACTTGTGGTTTTCTTTGAGCAACGATGCCAACAGTTTCTAATTGACAACGCATGTTGGGAATAAAAGCGTTCAAGAGGTTAAACATGCACAACGGAAATTTAAAAACTTTTATGTAACATCCTTCTTCAATCATAAAATCCTACTTCGGCCGCTGTCGAATCACCAAGTTAGGTCAGATTTCAGTTTCCTAAACCTCGAGCTTCAGATAACCGAATTGGGGGGAGGGGCAGGCATTTGACAACCGATAAACAATCATACTGAACACCTGGACTAATGATCATGCATTCAAGGAAGTTATGACCGTTTTGACTCACAATGTTCTCATTGGTGAAATACACGACTAGCAGTGGTCCCACTACAAAGATATACTCCTTCTTACGTCTCTACATGTGTCCATGATACCAGTGAAGGAACATAAACTAACGGTAGTTTCAAACTACCTATATGCATCTTATTAATAAAATATGATGACTATACAAGAAACGTACACTGCCACTGAGTCCTAAAGTTCGATTCTCCTTCCTCTTCTTCTCCTTTACACTATGCTAACTTAGGTATTAGAATACAGTCGTCGATTATCAGCCTCTCCTTTAACCTCCTTTTTATCTTATCTCAATGGTCCGTTAACTGATAGCTCATCTAGAAGTCCTTCCTAATATCCTCTCACATCAATTTTTATTGGGAATTTGATTAAAATTTAATATCTCTAATTTTATTAGAATGGGATAAACTTGATTATTGATAAAGTGAAAAACTTAATTAAAGTTTTGGAGCTCATAAATACTTGTCCTTAGCTAAGTAAGAAGCACAATTGCAATCTCTTTATATGCTTGCACATGGGAAAAAAAGAAATGTTTTTTTATGCGAACAATTATCTATTAATTATTCTAATTATATTTAACATTTTCTTTTGGTCAATAATTGACTTTTTGACGATATTTTTATTTTCATGTTTTAAGTTCTTAAGTAAACCCCAAAAGCTATATATATATGAAAGGTGAAACCTCTAATATTTTAGAATTGTATAATTTTAACCTTAAAATTAGAGGTCAAAATAATTTTATCCATAACATTGTCAATTTTGGTAAATTTGAAAAATGATTCATCAAACTGCTTTCTCAGTCACGAATTTTATTATCGATATACATATGCGTCATTTATCACTCATTAATAACAAT
This sequence comes from Euphorbia lathyris, assembly GCF_963576675.1. Lineage (NCBI taxonomy): Eukaryota > Viridiplantae > Streptophyta > Magnoliopsida > Malpighiales > Euphorbiaceae > Euphorbia > Euphorbia lathyris. Next base: position 2,849,988 of record NC_088918.1, read on the forward strand.
CATATATTAATGTTGTGTTTTATACAAGTTGGACAAAAAAATTTAAAATACTTCGTCGAATTTAAAAATATTAATTTCTAATTCTATTACTAAATTATAAAAGATATTAAATCATTTTTTATGGAACTAAGTGATAGGATAGGTAGTTTCAAAAAAAAAGTGATAGGATACGTAGTTGGTGTAGAATGAAGAACAAAATATATGAGTCTTATAATAATGTCTGAAATTGATGCAACGTACCTACCAACTTTAAAGGTATAATTGTTGGCCAAATATATCAAAAGCCTCATGAACTTGTCTAAAAAGATTGATTGGCCTTCTAAACTTACATGGTGTCTCATTAGCCCCTTCAACTTGTTTAAAATAACCTATTGGCAATTTGAATTTATTTAAAGCGACTTATTGGCCCCTTAACTTGCTTATAGTGATCTATTTGCCTCTTGAACTTGTTTAAAGTGATTTACATTGCAATTTGTCTAAATCTTTTAAAAAAATCGAAACTTCAAAAATAAAAGTCGGATTCGCTATTCTAAATCTTTAAAAAATTAATTTTTTGTTTACATTTTATGGCGTTTTATAGATTTAGGGATTTAATAATGACATTTTAAACAAGTTTAAGTGGTTAATGAGACATTATCTAAGTTCAGGGGTCAATCAATATTTTTGAACAAATTCAGAGGGCAAGTGATATATTAAGCCTAAAATTGCTCTTTAAATGTCAACATTAAAAACAGGGTTAATGTGCAGAAATACCACTAATGTTTTGGGTCATGAGCAATTTCACCTCTAAAGTTTAAAATAATACAATTTTACCCCTAACGTTGGTAGCCAATAGTAATTTTACCCCTAACGTTAATAACTTGGGTCAATTTTACCCCTATTATAAAACACAAATATTTTTGTTCCTTATTTTGCACCAATTGCATATCAATTCGTTCTAAAAAAAAATTCATGGGTTTTTATTATTTAATAATAGAATTGGAGATTAATATTTATAAATTCTGTGAATTTTGTGAAATTTTTTGTCGTACAAAAGACAATATATTCTTTTTATTTTTTTATTTTTTTTACATCCTAGCATATGTTTGTGATTTGTTACTGATAAAATGACGCACGTATGAAGTGTAGATGACAAGATTCATGACTGAGAAGACAGATTGATGAATTATTTCTCAAATTAATCTAATTTATCAATGTTAGGGGTAAAGTTGATCTTGGCTTTCAATGTTAGAAGTAAAATTATACCATTTAGATGTTAGAGGTAAAATTACTCCTGACCCAAAACGTTAGGAGTATTTTTACATCTTTAACCGTTGTAAATAAAATTGCCACTGCTTCTAACTGTGATCGTTAACTATATTTATATTTCCTCAAAAAAAAAAACTATATGTATACATTATCCCTATATTTTATATTATATTATTTTTTAGATATATAATGACTTTGACTATTCTGTCTTTATATCTAACTCTCACTTCTAAGAAAACTTTTGACTCTGAATCCACTGACAACCATAGACATTTCATTTCAAATATTTTTCTTTAAATTTTTTAATCAACTAGGTTAATTTAATTAACTAAAATTAAATAATAGAACAAACAAAAACTTTAGTCGTGTTATTTGAATTATATAATAAAGGCTATTTAGCTTGTAGCCAATTTGGTCATAACCTTAAAATTTGAGCCTAGTTATATTCATTTAGCCAATTTGGTGATATTTAGTTAAATAATTATTGTTATTATGGTGTTAGAACTTGGAAATATCTCTACTTAAATATTGATGTGGCTCAATATGTACAGTAGAGAAATTCTACTATGTTCTCGATCCATTGGACCTTACCAATAGAAACGTGATAATTGTGTACTTTTTTTCTTTACACCAATCACCTCCAATGAGGTAGCATGTCATATTGGTATTCTAGTATCTTTCTGAATAATATGAAAGAAATGAACAGTTGATTAGAAAGGAGCCGACGTTCGACGAACTCATAAAAAATATATTATGTTTGCGCATTAATTATTTTTTATAAATTGTCAAAATAATCTAAAATGTGAATGGAGATATAGCATATGTATTGTTTATATGGAATATATAAAAATAAAAAATTAAGTGCGAGAGCATTTGATAAAAAATAAATTAAGAAAAAATTCCGTTGTAAAAAATAATTATACTTTTGGAATTCATATAGTCTTACCTCTAAATAGAACTGTTTATGAGCTGAGTTGGATCGGGCTAATCAGGTTTTACAATAAACTATTTTGTTCAAGTCCAACTCAGTTCGTATTATATTTATATCGGTCTCGGACCGAACTAGACCAAAATAAGAAAATTGATTCCCAAATCCAACCCAATCCACTCAATTAATATATATTTAAAGATTAACTTACAAATAATATTAAATATGAACAATAAAAGTACCATAAATTAAAATTTTAGTTAATTAGTTTAATAGAATTCTACCAAGATAATTTTATGTCACCAAAAAATATTTAACGACGTTATAAAAATCAAATAGATGTAATAAAAAAAAACATATATAAAATGTATATAATACAAAGAAGGGCCGGATCAGATTGTGTTCGGGCTTTCACATAAATCTCAAGCTCATCTCATTCTATGTACGGATTTGAGCGGGTTTGGGTTGGACCGAACCAATTCTTAAATATACAAGTTTGGACTAGTAGAATATGCAACGGAATCATGTTTATCGACCTGTTTTCTTGCCTCATTTGCTTTCCTTAGCTCAACTCGCATTACCTCCATTTGCATATATAGCATGTTCGGCTCTCAGAATATACATGGATTCTTGAGCAAAGCCCAAATTATATATGAGCTTTATTATAATATTGTCTATGAATCTACTCTGCTTATGATCTAAAGATCTTAAGCAGGCTTCGATCTTCTAGTCTAACGTTAGAGTGATATGCAATGGCACCAGTAGGTTGTCACTAGCATCAACAAGGCTACAATTTCTGACTTGAGTAGCTGAAGTAGTGGAAATGTCTGAAACCAGTTGAATAACATGTTGAAGCATGAAACTATTCATCTGAGTCATAATGTGAGGTTCTTTCCTCGCTCACCGCATCACTTAATGTCTCCCAATTTAGGATGTAGACTTAGTAGATAGACTTTCACTATATCTGATATGGTATCAGCAAACAATCAGAGAAGGATCGGTATACGGCGTCCCTTTTCTGATACTTAGGTTAGTGATATTACTGAGAGTAAGTGAATGACTAGAAAGCAAAGTGAAGTAACAATGATTGTGTACTTTTGTGCTTCTTTAAGATGACTATTTATAGAAATGAGTGAATAGTACCCTACCACTAGGTAGGTCCACGTGGCACGCTTGATTGACCCCGTATCTATACATGCATGTCTCCCTTTTCCGTAAGTTACAACACATTCTAGGAATTAGGATCATGTGTTTCAAATTCGCTCATGTGATTGGGACACGTACGTGCCCTTGACGGTTATACTTTTCTAATAAGGCTTCTTATTAATCCACGTGTCTGGTTACTTTTTAGCTTTTTTATTGGCAAAAAGCATCATTAAATCCCTGATCTTTCATTTTTTGGTTCATTAAGCCCCTGATTTTTTATTTGAATGCGTTAGGCCCCTGATCATTTATTTTTGGTCTCATTAAGCCCTTGACGATCAAAAAAAGTAATTTCGAACATAAAGTTCGATTAACAGACTGTTATTAATTGCACCTGCATTCGAAATTTGTAACTTTTCACTGTTTGAAAGCAGTTTTGGATGTGTAACGTGGCTATAAGAAAGCTGTAGAAATCTTGATTCAAACTGTAAAAACTATATTTTTAATAATTTCAAATACATATGAAGTTAATAACGTATTTTTAAGAGAATTACATATTCACAACTTACTAATTTGGTCATCAAGAGCTTAGTGAGACCAAAAATAAAAGATCAGGGACTTAATATATCCAAATAAAAGATCAATGACTTAATGAATTAAAAAATGAAAGATCGGAAACTTAATGATGCTTTTTGTTTTTTTTTTATTTGATGTGATATAAGTATCATTTAGCATTACACAAAAAAAATTGTTGAACTATATATATATATATATATATATAGAGGAGGGCTCTTGTGAGAACCCTTTCTTAGGTGAGGACACTTGCTTAGGTGAGAACCACCTAAAACTACGTAGTTTTCAGTCCAAAAATTAAAAAAAAATGTTGCTGCCATGGGGGTTTGAACCTTGGACCCTTTGTTTACACTTCTTATTACTTACCACTGAGCTAATTACTTTTCTTGTGTATTATGACGCGCGCTGATTAATATACCATTACACTTCTAGCTTCTATTGTTTAATATTTGACGCATGCACTTATTAATATCGATTAAATTTGCATTATAATGAATTATTAATAGAAAAAAAAGAAATGTGCATAATAATTAATTATTAATAGGAAAAAATCCAAGAACATGCTCTAATTTCTTATTTATTTAATTCCTCCATATTTTTGTAATTTATGTTTTAAAATGTTAAGGACGATGTTCTAAATATTGTTTAATATTTGACGCATGCACTTATTAATATCGATTAAATATGCATAATAATGAATTATTAATAAAAAAAAGAAATATGCATAATAATGAATTATTAATAGAAAAAAAAGAAATATGCATAATAATGAATTATTAATAGAAAAAAATACAAGAACATGCTCTAATTTTTTATTTAATTCCTCTATATTTTTGTAATTTATGTTATATAAGAAAATATACGTTATGTTTTTTCGAAACATGAGTTATAAATTATATTATAGAACAAACACGAACTATAAAGTTTAGAACGTACGATATATTTTTTAGAGCATACGTCATGTTTTTTTAGAACATGTGTTATGTTTTTTCGAACATGAGTTATAAATTATATTATAGAACAAATGAAAAAACGATCCAGATATCTACTGATTTTTTTAAAACATTATACTTAATTTTTGGAACATAAACTATAAACTTTAGAAAATGTGTTATGTTTTTTAGAACATGCGTTACGTTTTTTCGAACATGAGTTATAAATTATATTATAGAACAAATACAAAAATGATCGAGATATTTACTGATTTTTTTAAACATTATACTTAATTTGGAGAACATAAATTATAAAGTTTAGAATTATGTAACATTATTTAGAATTCCGTCCTTAACATTTAAAAACATAAATTACAAAAAATATAGAGGAATTAAATAAATAAAAAATTGGAGCATGTTTTTGGATTTTTTTTGTTCTATCAATAATTCATTATTATGCACATTTCTTTTTTTTCTATTAATAATTTATTATTATGCACATTTAATCGATATTTAATAAGTGCATATGTCTAATATTAAACAATAGAAGCTACATGCTATATTAATCAGCGCGCTCCATAATGGATAAGGAAAACAATTGTTGTTTAAAAAAACAGTAAATATATGGACCATTTTTGCATTTGTTCTATAATATAATTTATAACTCATATTCTAAATAACATAACGTATGTTCTAAAGTTTATAGTTTGTGCTCCAAAAATTAAGAATAATGTTCTAAAAAAATCAGTAGATATCTGGATTGTTTTTTCATTTGTTCCAAAAATATAATTTATAACTCATGTTCGAAAAAACATAACACATGTTCTAAAAAACGTAACGTATGTTCTAAAATTTGTAGTTTGTGTTCCAAAAATTAAGTATAATGTTCTAAAAAAATCAGTAGATATTTGGATCGTTTTTTCATTTTTTCCAAAAATATAATTTATAACTCATGTTCGAAAAAACATAACACATGTTCTAAAAAACATAACGTATGTTCTAAAAAATATGTCGTACGTTCTAAACTTCATAGTTCGCGTTTTAAAAGTTAAAATATATGTTGTTTCAAAAAAAAAAGTTAAATTATATGTTATAACGTATGTTTAAAAAAATATATTTTCTTATATAACATAAATTACAAAATATAAAAGAATTAAATAAATAAGAAATTGGAGCATGTTCTTGAATTTTTTCTATTAATAATTCATTATTATGCACATTTTTTTCTATTAATAATTCATTATTATGCACATTTCTTTTTTTTCTATTAATAATTCATTATTATGCATATTTAATCAATATTAATAAGTGTATGTGTCAAATATTAAACAATGAAAGCTGCAGTGCGATGGTATATTAATGTGCGCGGCATATAGTAATTTGGAGTGTAAACAAGTGATCTAAGGTTCAAACCCCTATGGTAGCAGCGTTTTTTGTTTAATTTTTAGACTCAAAACTACGTAGTTTTAGTGGTTCTCACCTAAGAAAGTGTCCTCTTAGGTGAGGTTCTCACTTGATCTCTTCCCTATATATATATACTTCAATTAAAAATATAATTGAAAACTAAGAATAAATTCTAAAAATCAAAGTAGTTCAACATATAGGTGGTGAACCTAATCTTAATTTGGGTAGGTCTTTAATGTAGTGATTGTTTTGATCGAAAAAGTATGGTCTTAAGACCAAATTCTCACATGCAACCCAACACTAATTAGTTTGGATTAGTGTTGATAAAAATACTATAAATTAATGAAAGAAAACATGACAAATTTATAAAAATTGGGAAAAGTAGTTTTTATGGGATTGAAAAACAAGTAAAAAAGTGGCCATTAAGTTTGAAAAGTTGAGAAGGATTGTGGAACATATCATTGTAATAGGCTTAAATTGAATGCACATGGCTGAGATAATCATATTCCTTTTTATGTTCTTCCACGTAATTAAAAGGTCTATGTCCATATGCATATTAATTAATTTAATTAAGGCAAACAAAATAAATAATTAAACCCTTAAATTTTATCTGTTTTAAGGATCAATTTCGTTACGGGTCCGACCTTATTTAACTTTTCCATCGATTTTGGATGACACACGCTGTTAAGGGATTGGCATAATACATCCCTAACACCCTGTCTCCTAAGTTGTCTAAAAATTACAACTAATCCTCTTGAAATTCAAAATGTTACAACTAATCTCCTCAACTTGCTTATTTGAAATAGATAACCCGGCAAATGTCATGTGACAGTGTGGATTTGCAACGCATGATAATAAGTGGTTAGTTGTAACGTTTTGAAGTTCCAATCAAGTTCTGCCACGTGACATTTGAGGGGTTACTTGTTCTAAATAAGCAGGTTGATGGGGTTAGTTGTAACGTTTTGAAGTTCAGGGGTCAGTTGTATTTTTTGGACAGCTTGGGGGGATGGGGATGTATTAGGCCTAAGGGATTCGACATGCTGATGTGGACAGTTTTATTTCCACGTGGACAAACAGAAAAATAAGTTTCTTAATTAGGGGAAAGAGAGTAAAAAGTAAAAAAAAAAATACAGAAATCATTTTTTAGTAGGTTTTTCCAAGATGGAAATTGAGATTTGAAGAACCTACTGGAAATAGATTTTGGAGTTAGGGGAAAAGATTGAGTTGGCGATTCTGATGCTGGAAACTGCAAAATAGAAAGACGCGGCGATCGAGCTTGGAAAAACCTACTGGAAATTGATTTTCGTAATTTCTTTTTACTTTTTACTCTCTATCTCTTTTAGTAAAGAAACTCTTATTTTTATTTGTCCATGTTAACAGGTCGAATCTCCCTAATGATGCGTGCTGCCCAAAATCGATGGAAAAGTTAAATAAAAATCAGATCTATAACAGAATCAATGATCGAGGGTTTAATGTGGAAAAATAATTGATCAAGGACTTAATCTATAAAATGGGTTAAATTGAGGGACTTAATTATCTTTTTAGCTTTTAATTAATTATATATACAATAGGGTAGCTATATATATATGTATATATAGGATAACATGACCTTTTTATGTGCGTGCATATTAATATCATGAATTTTTTAAGTTAAGATCTATCTAATAATATACTATATTATATAATCAACCTGAAAGATAAAAGGGTTTGGATGTAATTATGAATTGGTACCATATTGAAAGAATATGAGTATAAATAATGTATAATTAGGAAAGACGTATTAATTTATTACTTTAAGGATTTTAGTTGGATATTTAGGGCTATAAATGAAAGCCGTCGACTCGACAAAAGTTCGACCGTATTCGGCTTGATGTATAAACAAGCCGAGTTTGAACATATTAAAACTCGGTTTAAAAGCTAGCGAGCAGGTTCGGTTATAGGTTCCCGAATAAGATCGATAATAATATTCATACATGCTCGTGAGCAAGATTGGTTCGATTTTTTTAATAATAGTATTTTTATATAAATGGAAAATGTAAAGCTACATAGTTTTGTGTAAACATTAGTTTTGTTGTTTTCGGAACTATGTAGATTTTTGTTAATTTTGTTTTAAATGAATATAATTAATGAGTTGTTCACGAGCAAAGTTCATAAACAAAATTAATGAATTGCTTGTGAGCAAAACTCGTGAACAAATAAACAAACAGTTCATGAGCAGAATATTGAGATCGAACTCGTCAATTTTCCAATGAACCGAACTATCAAGGCTCATTAAACCCCTAAATGTAATCATCAATTTAAGCCATGAAAGAATCACATGAAAGTTGAATCTTTCGGATTTTAAGAAATAGATGGATTGATGTCAAACGAAGGTAGTGATGTTCTTGAAGAGATAAATCTTAGAAAATCACATATGGAAAGTGAGATTGGGTTCAGAAAGATAAAAACAAGTGTGAATAATGAGTTTGAGAAGGAGAAGAATGAATTTGTTGGGCGAATTCCCCAAGTGCACAGTTTCGCTTGTAGTAATAAAAAGATATCGATCCCACAGAGAACGTATGGTAATTTGATTACAACTTATTGTCTTGATTACATTCGTTTTCTCGAGATTTATAGGAAATCGTTAATGGTTTAAAATGATTTTAATTGATTTCTAATCCTAATTTTGATTATAGTTAAGATTGCAATTTATAGCAATTATGTTTAGGTTAAAATAGAATTCAAGACTTGTTTACACAAAGTAAGAAAGCAACTTATAACTTTGATCAGATTATTAAGATGTAACAATTTATCGATTAATACAATTACTGGGTTTCGAACTGCCGACAATCTTTCTAGGATCGGAACAGATTGCTACCTTAATCAAATTGGTGTTCTATGTTTGATAAGCCGACCTATCGATCATACCAACCATAAATCCTAATTCTTTTAAGTGTTCAACAAAGTTTCCATTGAAATGTAATTTGTGTAAAAAGGTTTTTATTGAAAACATCGGTGTATTACTTTTAAGAATATCGCTAGATCAGACTCGAAAATAACAATAGTAGAAATAAATTGAATTGAAAAGATAACTTATTAATTTATTAGGAATCGTCACAAGTTAACAGAGAAGAAGAAACTTGGATAGCATTTTAACTAATTTGAGTTCCGGGTTGTCAATCCTTTCCTCAAACTTCATAGGCTTGTCAAACCCTGGGGCGCTTCAGCCTCTGGTTCTTCTTGCTGAATCCTCGAAATAGAGATCGCTGAATCCACTACAGAGTGTAAACTCATCTTCGAACAATACTCGAACTCTAAACGACAATTATAATAACTACATATTGTATCTTAAACTATTTACACAACTTGTTACTTCATAACAAGTTTGTGTAACAAAACTAACATAAATTAGAACAACTGAACAACATGAACTCTGAATTTCTTCATCTATTTATAATGTTCCAAAAGGTGTGTTTGAAGGGACGTATCCGTTGATGAAGAATCGCCTCTATCCGGATGAAAGAACGTGTCGTTTGGAAATTAACACATGTAAAATTTGCCTTGCAAGGTTTCTGTCTCTGTAGAGATTTCAGGAATCTCTACCGCGACATAGGGAACAAGGAGGAATGGAAGAAACTCACGTTGTTGGGATGCCCTTTAGCGTGTCGCGAGCGAGATAATGGGAATCTCGGTCGCGACAGACACTCTGTGTCGCTTCCTTATTTTGATTCAAAAATCTCTGGCGCGGCTTCTGAATCTCGTACGTGTCTTTTACTGAAAACATGATTTCTTACTCGTTTTTGCTCCGTTTTAGCTCCTATTTGGATTTTTTCAAATAATTAACACCTTGCACACAAATAACAAATACCAACGTAAAATCTTAACAAAATACTATAATTAATATATATTTTACACGAAATTGAATACATTTATGCATGCTAATTTAGGTATATTGCGGGTTTATCAGAATTCAAGAATGAGATAAAAGAGAATGTGGGAGTACTCAAAGAACTGCAAAATAGTATTCGGGTTAGTGAACAGAACAATAGAGAAGTCCGAAGATGGTCAACTCATAACAATATATGAGCTTGAAAATGCATTCATGGGATCGCTATGAAGTGGCTTGACAAGTTTCATTGAGACATTCCATTCGATGTTGGTGAAGAGTGGAAGGAGTATGCCAAGATGAATGATCCTGAATTGGTTAGGAACAACGACACTTCTATTCGCTGTTAAAAGTTTGAGTCTGTTCAAAACCAATGAGCTTCTTCCACACTGAATAACTAACTTGAGGTTAAGTTCTTTTCAAGAAAGAGTGTATGATGAAACAATCAAGTAGAGGAAGAAAAGCAAAACGCACCATAGGAAGCCATCAATTCAAGAGGGACACAAACCGGAGCATCAAAGGGTTGAAAATAGGTCGATGGAGCAAAAATAGACGTTGACTTGCTGAGTCACAATAAAGGGGGAAACTAGATTATTCCATGTCAGTTTTTAGATTCGACACTCTTTTGTATTTTGGACATAACTTCTTCATACAAGCTCGGACTGATGCGATTCAAGTTGCTATGGAAAGCTTAAAATTGAGTCCAGTATGTGAAATGGGTGGAATTCGGATTTTAATGTTATTCCTTTGTATTTGTTTGACTTTTTTAACCTTTTCATTTGTATTTCCTTATCTTTAGTTGGTTGGGCTTTGAGGTAATTTTACCCTTCAAGGTTAGAGGAGCATAAATTCATCTCATTCTAAGTTACAATGAAACTTTTATCATTCGAATCAAATACCATACTTTCTTTCTTTAAGAGTTAGGATTCTTCACCCGATATTTGAGATTTTGCAATTCCTTCAAATTCTAAATGTAAATTTGGGGGTTCATTAGCTTGAGAATTTTTTTATTGATTTAGGATCAAAACCTTCGTTATTTATTTCTCTTAATCCCTCTTTGATCTCAGAGATTAATATAAAAGTTATTATGGAGATTTAAATATTAACTTAAACTTTTAGTTCAATTTGTTCCTTGGCAACCTCGGCAACCTTATTCGTTGATTAAATTTCAATACATGGTAGAGTAAACGTGTGTTGTATACGTTTCATGCCCGATGGATATTCATAGGAGGGGTGTGACAGAGATTAATATAAAAGTTGTTATTGGTCTTAATAGTTAAATTGGTTTGCATGCATTAAGTATATATAAAAAACAAAGGTGGGTGAATTAAAATAAGGCTTAATACATCATTTGTTCCCTGAACTTGTCCAAAAAGCTTGATTAGCCCCCTAAACTTTCAAAGTGTCTCGATAGCCCCCTTAACTTGCATAAAATATTCAGTTAGTCCCTTGAACTTGTGTAAAATTTAATCAATTGATCGCTCGGTCGCAAGAAAGTAAGTTAAATGCGGAAGTTGTATTCCACGTATTTTAGAATGTTATTACATAATTCAAAAATAGATTACAAAAGGAAATTATTACTTGCTCAACTATAAAACTTGTCTTCTCTAATATTAGAACCATATACCTCGATTTTGGTCGTTTTACTTTTTTTAAGACTCGTGCAATACATCTTCCGTATTTACCTTACATTTTTGCAACCAATTGATCAATTGATTATATTTTGCACAAGTTCATGGGGCTAACTGAATATTTTATGCAAGTTGAGGGGGGCTATCGAGACACTTTGAAAGTTCAGGGGGGCCAATCAAACTTTTTGGACAAGTTTAGGGGCAAATGATGTATTAAGCCCTAAAATAATAAATTAAATGATCACATGATACTAATGATAAATGGAGTTGTATTAATGAGTTGATCATGTTTATAGTATTGAATCATGAGATGAGATGCATGTTGGTTTTATTTTGCAAATTCTATGTTAAGTTGTTGATCTAATAATAACACTGATTTTGTTAGTACTAATCCATGATTAAGCTCTCATTATAAATGTTGGTGCACATGATAATACTTTTATTAGTTAAGATTAGATTTTTTATGAGCATCTACTCTTCTTAAGAGGAAATTAACTTCTTCCAATGCATTCCTAACCAAAAAAAAAAAGATAGAAATTTTACCTAAGGTTTTTAAGAAGTACAGATTTAACCTAACGTATAAATTAGTGCAAACTTAACCTAACGTTTCTAAACAAGATTAATTTTAACTTTATGTTACTGAAAATTTGAAAAAATTAGTTCGGTTATTATTTAAGTGTCACATCAAACCTTCCAAATAAGTTTATCGATAAAATAAAACAGTTTCATACATTTTTTTTGTTAGTAATTTGCAACTATGTTAATAATACGGTAAACATTTTAGACATGTTGATAAAAAAAATTGTGATTAACTTATATGTGGAAAACTTAGTTTTTAGTATTCGAATATGTCTTTTTTTTACCATATGAGCAGTTGGTACACTTCTGGAATCAGGGGACGGAGGTTATGAATTCGAATCCATCCTCTTACAAACAAAAACCCATAAGAAAACATGTTTTTTTTTGTAACTGTCTTAGTAACACATTAAATATCTTAGACATAATTGATTTTTGGAATATCTGATATGACAATTACATAACAGTCAAACCACAATTTCAAAATTTTTAATAACATATGGCTAAGACTGATTTTGCTTGAAAATGTTAGAACTAAATTTATACAATTTTATACGTTAGAGCTAAATTTATATTTTACTGAACATGTTAGAGCCAAAGTTCACTAATTATTACCACTAATATGTTCATTGCTTACTTAATTTTTGAAAGATCTCTAATCTTTTTAAATAATTTTGCTAGTTTTTAATTTTTTTATTTCATATATTTAATACTTGTAGTGAAACTTTTAGCCTAGTAATTAAGAGTATATTTATGATTAGAAAGATCGTAGGTTGGATATATGTTTTTCTTTATTATTTAATGTGAGCCCATTGCATAAAGGTTGAAAAAAAGAAATCTATTGGCTATGGGTAGATTTTATAGGAATTTTTGAAAGAGAAAGTGAGAAGTGGCCAGCAATACGAGACCGTTAGCATCGATACTCATTGAAAATTGCAAACATTTCTACTTACTTTCGTCTAGGTTAAAACGCTTAAGACATATGTCATTCATCTTATGAAATTAAGTAGCAGTCGGAATGATGACTATAGAATGATTGCAAATCAGTAAGAATGATGTCACTCCTAGACCACACGAAAAAACTTCTCGCCTACCCACAAAGATAAAAGATCGTATGTGACACGATTAAAATGGAAAAATGAACCCAAACGTAACATTCGGACTAAGGAGGTATTTACAGAATGCAGAATCATTCCCCATAAACCGTAACAGGACCGCGAGGAACGTCTAGTAGTTGAAGGCCTAAAGAGTGGCGAGTGTCAAAAGAAGGGACATCTATGTTAGAGATAATATTCCTATTATCCTGTAAATAAATTCCTATCTAGTTAGGGTTTCAATTTGTCTATATTACTAGCTAGGTAGAATTTCAATACTCCTATACTTACATATTGTATTCCTATACAAACTCCAATTGTTTCACTATAAATACAAGGTCTTAGAGCAAATACCTTTCAAGGTGATTCAAACATTATTGTGCCTATTACTTCTCTCTCTCTATCTCTATATTATTCTTGTATATTAAATTATACATTCAACATGGTATCAGTAGTTTCAACTTCCGCTTCCTCTGAATCAACCGATAATCCTCAATCAACCTCTTCAATTGGTTGCATGCATCATTGAGTATATAAAAAAAGGTGGGTGAATTAAAATAATAAATTAAGTAAACATATGATACTAATGATAAGTGGGGTTGTATTAATGAGTTGATCATGTTTATAGTATTGACCAATCATGAGATGAGATGAGATGCATGTTGGTTTTAATTTGCAAATCCTATGTTGAGTTCTTGATCTAATAATAACACTGATTTTGTTAGTACTAATCCATGATTAATCTCTCATTATAAAAGTTGGTGCACATGATAATAATTTTATTAGTTAAGATTAGATTTTTTTATGAGCATCTACTCTTCTTAAGAGGAAATTAACTTCTTCCAATGCATTCATGAAAAAAATAAAGATTGAAATTTTACCTAAGGTGTTTTAGGAAATGCAAATTTAGCCCTAACATATAAAATAGGGCAAAAATAACTCTAACGTTTCCAAACAAGATCAAATTTTAGCCTTATGTTACTAAAAATTTGAAAAAGCTAGTTTGGTTGTTATTTAACTGTCACATTAGACCTTCCAAATAAGTCGATAAACTGAAACGATTTCATACATTTTTTGTTGTTAGTAATTTGCAACTATGTTAATAACACAGTAAACATTTTAGACATTTTGACAAAAAAAATTATGATTAACTTATACGTGGAAAACTTAGTTGTTCGCATTTTAACATGTTTTAAATGAGCAGTTGATGCACTTCTGGTGTAACGACCCGGTCCGGATTGGGTGGCGCCGGGGTAGAAGGCCTGAGCAAGGAGCAGCCCTAAGGGATGGCGATGGGGGCAGGAATGAACTGAATCCCACATCGGAAATGGAGAGGGAGTGATTGGGGCTTATTAGTAAGATGTGAATCCAATACATGCAGACGCGTTTTAAAGCCGTGAGGCCCAATGTGTTGGAATTGGGCCAGAGCGGACAATATCTACATAGTATTGGATCAGGGTGTTACAATTGGTATCAGAGCCGACTCTCCACGTACGATGTGTGGTTCGGGGACGAACCAGGCGGAAGCTGGTGGGCCTGTAACGACCCGGTCCGGATTGGGTGGCGCCGGGGTAGAAGGCCTAGACAAGGAGCGGCCCTAAGGGATGGCGATGGGGGCAGGAATGAACTGAATCCCACATCGGAAATGGAGAGGGAGTGATTGGGGCTTATTAGTAAGATGTGAATCCAATACATGCAGACGCGTTTTAAAGCCGTGAGGCCCAATGTGTTGGAATTGGGCCAGAGCGGACAATATCTACATGGTATTAGATCAGGGTGTTACATCTGGAATCAGATGAGGAGGGTTATGGGTTCTAATCCATCCTCTTACAAACAAAAACCCATAAAAAAGACATTTTTTTTTTGTAACTGTCTTAGTAACACATTAAATAACTTAGACATAATTGATGTTTGGAAGGTCCGATGTGATAACTAAATAACAATCAAACCAACTGATATCGTAATATCCAATTACACTCTATTTTCTTGCTTCAAGTCACTTGAGAAGAAAGAACATAGTTAGACAGGGATCGGAGTCCGAGAAACCCTCTCGGCTACTTAAGTCAGTGATGGGAATACTAAACTTGAAAGCAGTTTAGTAGTAATGTAGTATCAGAAGTTATGTACCTGTAGTGATTACCTCCACGCTATTTATAGATAAATATTTACCTCTTGGTTTGTGTCTTTGTACACGTATCAACATATCATAGGTTCAGACCCTATAATTCTGCAATAAGCAGAGTTGAGCGTGTGTATTGATATCTGAAGCTCCCTTTCCATCTTTATCTTCCAGAAAGGTCCTTCTTGATGGGCAGACCTGATGTCTTGGTAATTAATGGACATGGGCTTGATTCGGTTAAGCCCATAATATCATTAATTACCATATTACCAGTAATTTTAAATTTTTAATAACATATAATTAAAACTGATCTTGCTTAAAAATGTTATGATTAAATTTAAAACATTTTATATGATACGTTAGGGTCAAACTTCTTCTGATGTAAGGCCAATCATTGCCATTAATATGTCCATTGCATACTTAATTTTTGAAAGATCTCTAATATTTTAAATAATTTTGCTTTTCTATTTTTTAATTTTTTAATTTCATACATTTATTTCTTGTGATAAAACTCTTCATCTAGTAATTGAGAGCATATTTACGATTGGAAGATCATAAATTCGAATTACATGTTTTTCTTTATTATTTTTTTGATTAAAGATTGGTTAGCGAGGAAGGGTAATCGGCGGACATCCCAGCTATGCTGGTACCCTACCACAGACCCAAAAAAAGCCCCGAACCAAATTTATTAAAAGAGTAAATAAATGTCATAATACAAAAAGCATAAAGAATAAAATGAAGCCAAAGAATTAGGAAAAGCGATAAACGCAACGTCCTACACGATCATGAAAAAAGACCGATCCATAAAAATCTGGGACAACACCCCACCAAGTCGAAGCTGTTGTCGTCCATCCATAATTTGCAAGCGAATCCGCAACATGATTTCCTTCACGAAAAATATGAGACACCACAAAAGCCACAGAATCAATCTGATTTAAACAATTGAACCATTTTTGTCTAAGCAACCAAAGAACCGAACAAGATTTAGATTTGAACATCTGCACAACATACATTGAGTCGCTTTCAAGCCAAATTTTCCGCCAACCTTTTCTGATAGCCATGTCAATGGCGTAAATAGCAGCAGATAGTTCAGCAAGATAAGCAAAGGAACTTTCAATCGGAAATACCTCCGCAACCCGCAGGACCAGGAGCACCCGTGACAGACGCATCAGTATTGATCTTAATCCAATCCCTCGGAGGTGGTTGCCAAAAAATCGGAGTAATGTGCGGAGCCTTAGAAAGACGCTTTTCAATCCCGAGCTCACCTAAGATTTGAAGTTCAACTAGCGAATTCCAAACGGAGCCTCGTCCAGTGTGAGCAGATTCACGAACAGCTCCCCAAATCGGTCTCAGCGTGACGAAAGTATCAACCCTCTCATCCTCAAAAATGGACCTGTTACGAGCAAGCCATATAGCCCAAATTGTATTAACAATTGCTGCCACCCACAAATCAGCGATTTGAGTACTGAAACGTTGAATAATAGCATGATCAACCAGATTCTTAAGAGTCGAGTCAGTGTTAATTCGTCTTCCAAACAATGAGCTAACGCCATGCCAAATAAATTTGGAAAACCGACAGGAGACAAAAAGGAGGTCCAACGTTTCAAAATCTAACGAGCACAAACTGCAACGAGAAACAACTTGACAGCCGCGCAACTGAAGCTGATCATGTGTTGGCAAATACCCAAGATAAGCCCGCCATCCAATAAGCGAGTGTGCAGGAGGAACACTCTGACACCTTAAAAAACGACTCCAAGGCTGTTGAGTAGGAGGAGATCTAAGCCAAGCGTACAGGAGCTTAACAGTTAAAACCCCACTCGTAGCAGGCTTCCAAACACAAATATCAACATCGTCCCTACCCGACCTAATATTCTGCAATCTATTCTCCACATCCGCAGGTAACACGGGCAGATTATGCCAATTATTACCATCTAAATAATCCTCCACCAAATCAAAAGAACGACGTTGTTGACTAGCAGATAGGCCAACCTGTGCAGCCAGTGAAGGACACATCCAGGCCCCATTCCAAAAATTAAGTTCAGAGTGCTGATCAATCCACCAAAAACAGTGGTGCTCAACTTCAGAATAAATGGATTTTATCGAGCCCCAAATAGAAGAATTTATGATATAATGTCGTGACTGTCCCGCTTTATTGAGAAAACGAGTTCTAAGTAAGTTAAAGCAGAGAGACTTTTCTTGAAGAAGACCCCAAGCCATCTTTCCATTCAATGCCTTGTTTAGAATAGACAAATTCTTGATTCCAAGACCTCCATCCTTGAAGTTTTGACAACAAATTTTCCAAGGGACAGTGACAAGCTTCTTGCAATTAATGGACCCAGACCAAATAAAATTCCTCATATGCCTAGTCATACGTGTAAGCAGTGCAGAGGGCCACTTATAAATGCTAAAAGAGTGAATGAAGCTACCAATAATTACAGAATTTACCAGAGCCACTCTCCCAGCCATAGACAAACAATGCCCTTTCCATTTAGCAATGTGAGCAAGCACCCTATCCATCAAACTAGTCAGATGTCGTGTCTTTGGTAAACCAAAAAACAAAGGGACTCCAAGATAGCGAAATGGAACAGACCCTTGACGAATACCAATAATATCAGCAAGACGATTGCCACGTCTAGAAGAAACAAAGGAGCCCAGAAATAATTCAGATTTGTTCCAACTAACACACTGACCCGAGATAGATCCATACAACTCAAATACACCCTTAATAACAGCTAGATTACTTGAAGAGGCCCTGCAGAAGAGAAGAATGTCATCAGCATAAAATAAATGAGTCGGAAACACCTTTGCAGAAGTATATTGCATTGGAGCAAGTCGCCCAGTATCCACAAGGTGAAGCAACCAACGGCTAAGAAAGTCCTCGGCAATACCAAACAAAATAGGAGACAACGGATCGCCTTGTCGAACCCCTCTTGAACATCTGAAATATCCACTAATGGCTCCATTGTTCAAAATTGAAATCCGAGATGCAGATAAAACATTTAGAATCCAGTCTCTGAATTGAATAGAGAAACCAAAAGCGTCCATCACGGCAAGTAAAAAATTCCAATTTATTATTTAATTTAAAAAAATCTTAATTAATTATAATTACATGATTATGTAAATGTTAATATACTCTTAATCTAGTAATTGAGAGCATATTTACTATTGGGAGATCATAAATTCGAATTACATGTTTTTCTTTATTATTTAATTTAAAAAAAAATCTTAATTAATTATAATTACATGATTATGTAAATCTTAATATATAATTATAATTGAACAAATTAGATCCAATATAATTTGCATTTCTTAATCAGTGAATTATATAACTCTTTATATTATGTTAAACAATATTTTTTTTAAATACTTTTTGGAATTAAACTTTATATACAAGTAACAAAGTGGTATATAT
Organism: Euphorbia lathyris; assembly: GCF_963576675.1. NCBI lineage: Eukaryota > Viridiplantae > Streptophyta > Magnoliopsida > Malpighiales > Euphorbiaceae > Euphorbia > Euphorbia lathyris. The sequence continues at coordinate 2,868,913 of NC_088918.1, forward strand.
TAATATAAAACTATATAATATCATTAGGATTCCAATTAGTAATGATGGACATGTTGCAATGAAAATATAGAAAAAATTTATTTTAGAAAAATTAGTTATTTGAATCTTGTTAATATATGTATCTTTTAATTATTACGTACAAAAATGGCAGGCATCCTGAATATCTTATTTTCTGATATTTGTGGTACTTGTCTTCTTAGGATGACTAGTATCACTTAGCTTGTTCTTTGTTGTGTTCCGGAGTTTCGTCCCCTCCATTAAGATAAAAAAAAATTACGTACAAAAATTAACAAAATACATTGAATAATTAGCTTGAAATTATAAATATTATATTGATCCCAATACAAATGTCATTGAAATTTACAATAATTTAATACTCATCAATTCATATTAGTTGATGATATCGTACAAAAGGATATCATATACGTAGCATCGTTACAGCCTTCTACGTTATTATGTAGCATTATCACAGCTTTCTACGCTATTACATGTGTGATAAAACAAAGCTTTCGGAAGCCTTAGAAGCTTTTATTCTCTATAAAAGAATGTTCGAGAATAACTAAAACTCCATATGGCAAAGAACTTCTCCTATTGGAGAAGATTCCTAATAGAAAAAGGAAATCATAGATCCAAAAAGACTTCTAGTAAACGACGCCTTCAACCATCTATCCTATATATACCCAATAATCTCATATCATTGTCTAATCAATAAACTCATATTCTTATTCAATTATATTCAATAACTCTCCATTCTTTTCCAATTGCCTTTAGTATCCTCAAAAATACAACTGCCCTGTGAACTTTCAAAAGTTCTTAATTATTTATTTATTTGGTATTTTCTTTTTGACATGTGACAAGCACTTTGACACGTTATGTAGTGTGTCTTCAAGTTTCTGCATCCAACAAATTCTATTGAGAAATAAGAGGTTATTGAATGCAATTGAATAAGAATATGAGTCATTTGGAATTTCTAAAAGTTCAATTTAATATATATATTTTTTTTGCCTATGGAAAGCTCTAGGGGTGGGGTGGGTGAGTATTGTTCGGTACAATTCGGAGATTTTAAAGTTAACGGTAAAATACAGTTCAGTCCTAAAGAAAAAGTCAGCGGTTCAATTTGGTTCTGGATATTTTTTTCGAATATTTGGTCTGGTTCAGAATCTCCAACATATTTACTCCGTAATACTAGAAATTTGAAAATCTCTAAAGTTATACCTAATCAAGTCAACGGTGCAATTTGGTTCAGTCCTATAGAAAAAGTCAAAGTTCAATCCAATTATGGATCTTTTTATTACGATATTCGTTCACTCTGATTAACTCCGCCTGTGAGGGTCACTTGGTGGCCTTCACAGCCGGTCCCAAGCCCGGACAAAGGAGGAGGGTTGCGGTAGGTTTGTGGCTTCCCCATAACCGGAACTTAGCCACATCTTATGACATGAACCACAATATAAATATCGTGGGGACGTTCCGTACTCAGCGACGCGCTGCACTTCCTAGACCCGGGTGTAGTGATAAATGTGCAAGGGTTGCTAGGTCGTCGCCCCGAAGCGGCGCGCCACCCCAGGACCCGGGGGTGGTGTCAAATATGCAAGGGTTGTGGGTAAATAAGCTAGTCCATGGTAATAGTAGGGGTAGGGGTAAGGGTATTAAGTTACGTTTTGGGACATGGAACATAGGTTCTTTGACAGGAAGATTAGTTGAAATTGTAGATGTTATGAAGAGGAGGAGAATAAATATAATGTGCCCACAAGAAACCAAGTGGGTTGGAGCCAAGGCTAGAGAGATAGCTCCTTGGGGTTATAAGCTTTGGTACTCAGGGTAGAAATGGAGTAGGTATTCTTATTGATCGAGAGTATATTGATGATGTAGTAGTGGTGTTTAGGAAGAGCGATAGAATTATGAGTGTCAAGCTAGTGATAGGGGATGAGGTTGTGAATGTCATCAGTGCATATGCGCCACAAATAGGATTAGATGTCTCTATAAGACAAGCTTTTTGGGAGGACTTAGAGGAAGTGGTGCAACAGGTTCCTAGGGATGAAAAGATGGTACTGGGGGGTGATCTCAATGGACACGTGGGTTCTAGGCGAGATGGGTTTGAGAGTGTTCATGGAGGGTATAGTTTTGGAGATAAGAATGAAGCAGGAAATGATATTTTTGAATTCGCATCAGCCTATGACTTGAGTATCATGAACACATGGTTTATGAAGAGAACATCCCACTTAGTGGCCTATGGGAGTGGCGGTAATGCGAGCCAAATTGACTTCTTCTTAGTAATGAGTGCTTGGAGGAAGGGTTATATTGATTGTAAGGTGATCCCTGGTGAGAGTATGACAACCCAACATAGAGTAGTGGTGCTTGATTTTCGAAGTAGGAAATGTATAAGAAAACGAACACCACAAGTGGAGACTAAGATTAAGTGGTGGAAATTGCAAGGGGAGAATCAACAAAAATTTGTGGATGAGATGACCAAAAAAGATATTTGGACTTGTAATATGGATTTAGATATAGATTCGATATGGACTAAGATGGAGCATAGTATAAGGGAAGTAGCGAAGGAAGTTCTAGGGGAATCTAAAGGTAGCATGCCACCGGGTAAGGACACATCTTGGTGGACAGAAGAAGTACGACAAGCAGTAAAGAGTAAGCGAGAATCCTATAAAATATTAGGGAAATGTAGGAGTAATGAGAACTACGAAAATTACAAAGAGGCTAAAAGGGAAGTAAAGAAGGTCATACGAGATGCTAGAGCAAAGGTGAATCGAGATCTGTATACAAGATTGGATACGAAAGAAGGGGAAAGAGACATATATAGAATTGCTCGGATGAGAGATAGGAAGACGTGAGATCTCGGAAAAGTTAAATGTGTGAAAGATGTGGACCAGAAAGTCCTAGTTGGAGATAAGGATATCAAGGAACGATGGAGGTCCTATTTTGATAACTTATTTAATGGAGATCGCAGACAAGATGTTGGAGATATAAGTATCCCTCACGATATGATAAATCATGAATGTCTGCGGAGAATTCAAAAGGGTGAAGTCAAAATGGCATTAAATAAAATGAGGTTGAAGAAAGCAGTAGGACCTGATGGCATCCCTATTGAGATGTGGAGATGTTTGGGAGAGAGATGAATCGAATGGTTGACGGCGTTCTTCAATAAAATTTGGAGAAACAATAAGATGCCATCAAAATGGAGGAAAAGTATCTTAATCCCTTTGTATAAGAACAAAGGTGATGTCCAAGATTGTGCCAACTATCGAGGAATCAAATTAATGAGTCACACTATGAAACTGTGGGAGCGAGTGATCGAACAAAGGCTAAGGAGGACGGTGAAGATTTCGGAAAACCAGTTTGGCTTTATGCCGGGAAGATCAACTATGGAAGCCATCCATCTAATGAGACAATTAATGGAGCATTATCGAAATAAGAAGAAAGATTTGCATATGGTTTTCATTGACTTGGAGAAAGCATATGATAAGGTACCAAGGGAAGTACTTTGGTGGGCCTTGATAAGGAAAGGCATTTCGCGGAAATATATTGACATCATAAAGGATATGTATGAGGGAGCATGCACAAGTGTACGTACTAGTGTTGGGAGGACTGAAGAGTTCCCTATTACGATGGGAGTGCATCAAGGTTCCGTACTGAGCCCATTTCTTTTTGCCATCGTTATGGATGAACTAACAAGTTCACTTCAAGATGGTATACCATGGTGCATGTTGTTTGCAGATGATATTGTGTTGGTTGATGAGACGAAAGACGGAGTGGAGAGGAAGTTGGAACTATGGAGACAAACTCTAGGATCTAGAGGCTTTAAGTTAAGCCGAAGTAAGACAGAATATTTGGAGTGTAAGTTTAGCGGCCATAGGAGTAGGGAGGCAGGAACAATCAGCCTAGATAGGAGAGTTGTTCAGGCATCGGATTTCTTCCGATATTTAGGATCTATTATCCAAACGGATGGAGAAGTAGATGGAGATGTTGCTCATAGGATTAAATCTAGTTGGTCGAAATGGAAGAGTGCTACGGGTTTCCTTTGTGACCCCGGCATGCCTAATAGATTGAAGGGAAAATTCTACCGCATGGCAATCAGATCAGCATTGTTATATGGTACGGAGTGTTGGGCAGTGAAACACTGTCACATCCATAAGATGTCGGTGGCGGAGATGCGTATGTTGAGATGGATGTGTGGTCATACGAGAAAGGATCCGGTGAGTAATGAAATAATTAGGATAAAAGTAGGGGTTACATCTATTAAGAATAAAATGAGAGAAAACCGACTAAGGTGGTTTGGCCATGTGAGACGTAGAGCGCTTGATGCGCCGGTTAGGAGGACTGAAGAGTGGCAAAGGGATGTAGTGGTGAGGGGTAGGGGAAGACCTAAGCAAACTTGGAGGAGGGTGATCGAGAGTGATATGAGTTTACTGGGAATTGCGGAAAATATGGTAGTGGATAGGACGGAGTGGAGGGAGCGAATTTGTGTCGCTGACACGACTTGATTTCACGATTTTATATGATGGTTCATGTTAGCCGACCCCGAATCATTTTGGAACTAAGGCTTTGTTATTGTTGTTGTTGTTGTAGTATTCGATCACTCTGATTGAAGAATCTACAAGATCCATGCTCAACTCTAGTGAGCTCAATGGTAAGAAAGTGACTCTTATATCACCCTTACCTGATTCGATCACCATTATACAATAAAACCTCTATAAATTATAATAATGTTGGGACCATGAAATTTTATTAATTTATAGAGATATTAATTAATTAATAAATTATTAATTATTAATTTATAGAGTGATGAAGCTGTGGATGATTCGGTACCTTTGGAACCCGTCACAAGAAAGGAAGCAATTATAGCATCAACCATTCTTTATAATTTCTTGTTACAATTTGACAATTGTACACCAGAAATTTTGAATGCACTAAGAATAGTTAGAGATGAAATTCAACTATATTTAAATTTCAAGAAAAAACAAAGTATTGTAGAGTCATATTTTTCTAAATTATCTTAAGTATATATATATACTTGGTATATGTATTTGAGAAATTATTAATTTATAGAGATAATAAAACAATGTATTTATAAAGGATTGTTTCAAAAAAAAAATTATTATCTTACTAATTTATTAAAATTGATCATTTTTTTGAACAGGCTCAAATTGGGACCATAAGAAATTATTATTTTGAAAATATTATTAATTTATCGAGTATTAATTTAGAAATGTTATTGAAATCTCATATATGGAACGATGTGTAAATCCTCTGTTGAACTCCTTTACGATCTTGACACTTTCTGTGATCCTAGACTAGGGCAAACTATTAGAAGCACCCGGTTCTCCATGTCAAATGGAGGACCTCCCATACATATTTTGACACGTGTAACATGGATCCACATCTATTATAAGAGGCCCCGCTATTTTAATTATTACGTGAAATCACAATACACATGTCCAAATGTGAATTAAGGGTCTTCCAAATGATATAAAAGGCCGAATGCTTAATATAAGAACTCACTAGACTAGAGTTATATCTCCTTCTCATAAACTTTTCTTCACAAAAGAAATATATTTTTTATTTTTTTATAAAACCATACATATAAGCAATTTTTCCATACATAAAGAATTAATTAAAGCTTAATACATCATTTGAATCTAAATTTATCCAAAAAAAATTGATTAACCTTCTAAATTTTTAAAATATTCTTATAGCCTTCTAAACTTGTATAAAATGAAACCAATTAATCATTCGATTAAAAAAAAGTATGTTGGATGCATAAAGTGTGTAACGCGCGCTTTAAAATATTATTACATAATTTACATAATAAATTAAACATATTAAAAAAGAAATTCTTACTTGATCAACTATAAAACTTATCAAGTCTGATATTAAAATTCATACCCCGATCTCAGCCGTTTTATTTTTTATAATTAAATAATTAATTGACTATATTTACATAAGTTGATGGGACTATCCGAAAATTTTATGCAAATTCATAAACTACAAAGGAATTTTAGAAGTTCGGAGAGCTGATCAAACTTTTTGAACCGGTCAATGTCAAATAATGTATTAAGCCATTAATTAATAATGGATCCATTAATTATATCTCTAATCAACCCATTATTAACTCATCTATAGGGCAATGATGGTAATCAAAATTAGGTTTAATACATAATTTGTCTCTAAACTTGTATAAAATGTTCAAATAGTTTTCTCAGTTTGCTTAAAATGTAATTAATTAATCACTCAGTTGCAAAATGATAAGTTACATGTGAAATGTGTGTTGCACGCGTATTAAAATATTATTACATAATTTACATAATGGATTAAAACATATCAAAAATGAAAATTTTTACTTGATGAACCGTAAAACTTATCATTTCTTCTATTATAATTCAATACCCTGACTTTAGTACTTTTACTTTTCCAATATGATTCCACATGTAACTTACTTTTTTGCAACTGATTGATTAATTGACTACATTTTACGCAAGTTGAAGTGACTATATAGGGTTAAATGCACCATTGGTCACTGAAGTTATGTGGTTATCTTCAAATGGTCACTGAAGTTACGTGATTGTCTTAAAATGGTCACTCAACTTCAATTTGTCTCAATAAAATTACTCAAATTTGTATTTTGTCTCAATTAGGCCACTCTGGTGATTCCATTGATTAAAAGGCACCGGAATGATGACATAAGTGACATGTCAGTATGAGACAACTTATATCTCTAATCGACATCCACGTATACGCTACTGGGCTATCACATGTCGGTTATTTATTTATTTTTGAAAAAAAAAATAAAATTTAGTTTTTTTCATAAAAATAACTGAAACGTGGCTCACTTTTCGTTTCGGTCAGATATTTGAGTTGGCTCATGTTGACGTGTCACATATGTCATTATTTCGATGCGTTTTAAAAATTGAAATTAAGTGACCATTTTAAAACAATCATGTAAGTTTAGTGACCAATGATGTATTTAACCATCGCTATATATCCAAACATTCTATGCAAGTTAAGAGGTTGTCAGAACATTTTAAAAGTTGAGTGACTCAATCAAGCATTTTACAAAGTCTGTACAAAATTAATTAATAATGGACTCACTAATTATATCTCTAATCAATCGATCATTAACTGATCTAAAGGGCAATGATGGTAATCAAAAGGGTTAAGGTGTAAAAATGCCCCTAACGTTTTGGGTTAGGAGCAATTTTACCCCTAACGTCTAAAATGGTGCAATTTTACCCCTAACGTTTTTAGCCAAGAGCAATTTTACCCCTAACGTTGATAATTTGGGTCAATTTCAGAAATAATTCATCAAACTGTCTGCTCGGTCATGAATCTTGCCATCTATACTTCACACGTGCGTCATTTTAACACTAACAAATCACAAATATATGTTGGGATGTGAAAAAAATAAAAAAAAATATATACTGTCTTTTGTACTAATTAGACAAAAAAATTCAAAAAATTCACCGAATTTATAAATATTAATCTCCAATTCTATTATTAAATTACAAAAAAAACATGAAATCATTTTTTTAGAATGAATTGATATGAAATTGGTGCAAAATAAGGATCAAAAATATATATGTTTTATAATAGTGTCTGAAATTGACCCAAATTATCAACGTTAGGGGTAAAATTACTCTTGGCTACAAACGTTAGAGGTAAAATTGTATCATTTTAGACGTTAGGAGTAAAATTGCTCCTCACCCAAAATGTTAGGGGTATTTTTGCACATTAACCCTAATCAAAATTAAGAACGTAAATTATTACAATTATGGCAGTTAATTATCTCCTTATTTAAACTCACCTCGCTTATGAATAACATAACACACTTAATCCTCAGAGAGCAGCCATGAATTCAACCAGAAACACAAAGAAAAAGTCACCATCATCCCCATCACCATCATCGCCATCCCCAAAAAAAAAGCAACAAAACGACGTCGAGGCAGCATCATCAGCAGTGAGATACTTGGGAGTAAGGCGGCGGCCATGGGGAAGATACGCAGCAGAAATAAGAGACCCATCGACAAAAGAGCGGCACTGGCTCGGCACTTTTGATACTGCCGAAGAAGCTGCTTTGGCCTATGATCGTTCTGCTCGGTCTATGCGAGGTTTAAAAGCTCGTACTAATTTTATTTACTCAGACATGCCTCCTGGTTCTTCTGTTACTTCCATTGTTTCACCTGATGATCATCAAACTCAACAATTCAATAATCTCTTATCAGTTCCTCCTGATATGATTTTGAATTCTAATTTTGATTCATCTAATTTCTCTAATTTTGGGGGAGAAGAATGGAATCAAAATGTTCAGATGATGATGCCTTGTGATGATGTTGAACTGCCTCCTTTGCCTCCTGATATCACTACATCAAATTGTTATTTGGATAATAGTGGATTTTGGAATGAGACTGAGTTTTTGAGTTCTTCTGCTGCAACTGGGGAGTTTCAATTTGGGCAGAATATCAATATCTCCAATTCGTTTTCTGATGGGTTTGACATGGCTTCATCATCTTCCTTTCTCTTTTAAGGCATGTTCTGAATTTAGTTCGAAAAATCGATTGGTTTTATTATGAACTTTAAGAATGTTTCTTTGAATTTTGTTTAGAGTGAAATGATTAATCCCCTAGCTAAAGTGAGAAATGGTTTGGGTAAGTTGAAATCGTGTATCACTTTAATCAAGTTCATATATATATATAGTTTTTGTTTCAATTTCTTATCCATTTCTATTATAGTTTTTTGGATAATTAATTTATTAGTCTTTATATTTTGACAAAACATACTATTTAGTCCCTGTATTTTTAAAAACACATGGTAAGGTTCCTAACCTTTTTCTCAGTGAACTGTTTAGTCCTTCCGTCTGTTTGTTACATTTTTTACCGTTTATGATTTCGGAAATAACTAAATTACCCTTTACTATTTACCTTCAAACTTCAGAAGAAGAAATCCAATTTAGAATAAGAAGTTATTTGTATGGAGAACAAGAAAAAGAACAGACTCAATGCTTATGAATTTGAACGGTTAAGAAGAAAATCAAGAAGCAGAACATCCAAAGTTGATTTCAGATGCATTAGAGTTCAAAGGAAAGAAAAATAAATGAAAAGAAGAATGCAAATCCAAATTGACTAACAGAATCTTCATGAGAGTCTAACGGCAAGGACTAAACAGTTCACCGAGAAAAATGTTAGGGACTTTACCGTGTGTTTTTGAAAATACAGGGACTAAACAGTGTGTTTTGTCAAAATATAGGGACTAATAAATTAATTACCCTAGTTTTTTTAGAAATAACGTTTCTATTTCGATCTCCGTTTTGGTTCCCATCATCCTCCTTCTCTTTTTAAGACTAGGCTGTCCAAAAAAAAACATTATTTCGGTTTTCATTAACTCCCGTATTAAAGTCATAAAAGATTTGGGTAAGTTGAAACATGTATCACTTCAATCAGGTTCTAATATTTATGTTGCACTCTTCTTCACCCCTTTTCATATCAATTTTCGTTTCAGTTGCTTTTCTGTTTCTATTACTGTTTCCTATAATTTTTTAGAAATAACGTTTTTTTAGTGTCTTCCATTTCAGTTTTTTTTTTACCGTTTTCTAGCTATACTTTTTTACAAATAACGTTTTTTGATGTCCATTTCAGTTTTTTTTCCATTTCCAATACTGTTTTCTAGTTATCATTTTTAGAAATAATATTTCTCGTGTCCCTTTTTATTTTAGTTTTCATTTCCATTTATACACAACGTAGTCAAATGTCCACTATGTCATTTTATATAACTTTACAGAATCAATATATGACTTTAAATAAGTTAAGAATGCTGATATTTCATTTAAGCAATAAGTTTAGAGAGCTAATGAAAATACTAAAATAAATCGAGCTTGATGTATTAATTTATTTAGGGTAAATAATTATAACATCCTTATGTTTTTGCTTAACATACTAGTAGGTCCATCATATTATTATTGTTGGTCCCTGGTAATTAGTTCTAAAGGGGGGGTTAGGAACTAATATAACTTTTTCGCGTTTTAATTAAGCTGACTGGAAGTTATCTTGAGAATTTATTAACTTAGCCTTTGGTCAGCTTGGTGAGATATATCTCAGGACAACTTTAGTCAGATGTTGACCAAAGTTGTTTTCTTGAGAGTTAAGAATTGACACTCTTGGAGGTCAGCTTCTAACTCAGCACCACTTACTTACTCAAGATCAGCTTAGGTAATTTGTATGCTGAGTAAATAAAGCAAACAACACATGCAATTATAAGAGAGAGTTTAGAGATTACTCAGTATCACTTATCCTGGTTCGGCCTCTCTGCCTACGTCTAGTCCCCAGAGTCCTCCAGGCTTTTTGAATCCAATACTGAGCTCTTTAAAGGTAGAGCACAAACCAATTACAAGGCAGTTGAATATGCAAGAGTACCTTCCTCTATTCGTCTACTCAACTCCTACTAAGTGCTACAACCCAGCACCTAGATTTCTCTACCACTGAAATGCTTACAGCCAAGCACTCAGCTTTACACTCTCAATATTCCTATTGATCACAGACTTGTTCTTTTTGAACTAAAGAACACTTTAGATGATTACAAATCAATCTAGCATTTACACATAGAATAGAAAAGTTGGTGTAAGATCCTTTTTGTATTTGAGTGCTTTTGAAACTTTCTCTCTTGTATTTTTCTTTCAATGCTTCTGTATTTATCCAAGTTTTTTCGATTGTCCTTTTATAGAAGGAAATCTGTAGATTTGATCGTTTTGAAATGTCTTAACCGTTAACATCAAAACGGCTCTTTTGGGGAACAATTTCTGGAAAGCTTCAGACTGCACCGCCATTCCCTTTCTCTGTTTTCTTCAGGCGTCAGGTTTGTCTTCTAGCGTCTGGTTTGTCTTTTTGTACCAGTTGTCTGTTTCCAATAATCCAACGTCCCATGACTCTTGGAATTAGTCTTTTAGGTGTCTTCGAGGTTCCAATTATTGGTGCAGAAGATTGGCAGACTTTGTCTTTTAGTGAACGGATCCTTCATGCTGTCCTGACTGTTACTCAGCTTCGTTTGTTCTTTTCGAATGTTCAACGTTCATGCTGAGTTCCTTCTAGGTCAGCTCCGTTCTGTTTAATCGCTTCTGAAGAAATCTTCAATCGTTAGTCAGCTTCGTTTTGCTTCTGATTTTTACTCCACTCAGCTTCCATTCTGTCATGCTAAGTTCCGTTCTACTCAGCTTTGCTTGTGCTGACTTTTGTCATGTCTTAACTTTATATATTTTTGCACTCAATATTTAACAAACATATTAGTACAATTAAATCAAAGCATCTAAATTTAATTGCCTCTTAATCATGGATGATTTTGTCAAATCAAAATCTTGTGGAAAGGTGTTTCAACAAACTCCCCCATTTTGATGTTGGCAAAATACATAATTACGGAACTCAGTTATAAGTTGCCCCATGATTGATATTCTTGATATTACTCCCCATTAAGGGTTGCATACATTTTGTCTTAATTTTATTCTAAACCTTCCAATATCTAATTTAATTAGACTTGATACATTCGTGTGTACTGACTCAGTTTTGGAAGGATGTTGTCTCTCAGTTTAGTTTTAATGTTAATGTGTTTAACCTTTTTGATTCGTTTGTTCAAACTTGATTAGTCAGATCAGGAAGAAAATGGATACTTGTAATATTGGATTAAACAACAACAACAAGAAACATATTAACCTAAACAGTAGACAACCAAGTATTCAAGGACATGAAACGGGATATGAAGCTAAGTCTCTAGATACTGACTAGCTAGTTTTACTTCTTCTTTCTTTGAGCTGAGGGATCAACATAAGCAATGTCTTTTCCTTTGCTTCCAGACGCAATACCTGTAGGCTGAGGCTGAGTTCCTCCTTGACGCTGAGTTCCTCCTTGACTTGTCTCCCCCGTTTTTCCATCATCGGCTTTGTAGAGGAAAGTTTCATTTCGTGCAGCAGAGGAAAAATAATGGGAGTAGCGCTGAAGCCTTTTGGTGCTTTCACCCAAGCCATCAATGACAGGTATACTGTCGTCTTGGATATGCCTAGGAACCCGAAGGGAGCTGCTTATCATGCTGAGGAGGCATTCATAGGATTTGCTTAGGCAGGTGAGTGAGCCTGTGATCTGACCAAAAGATTGATGAAACAGTTTTAGCAGAGCAGAATCATAAAACATGCGCTGGGCATTGTTGATGTGCATTGCCTTCATGATAGCTTGTGAAAAGCTCATGAGATCAGTGTTGGAGATAGGATCAACATCCATCTGGGCTTTGTCGATGTTGAGTAGTCTGACTGCTTCACTTAATTGGTCAATAGTACACTGAGAAGAGGAGGATACTAAGTCACATGTACTGGTCAGCTCAGTATGAAGCTGGGTGAAACATTTTTGAAGTTCGGCAGAGGTGGCAAACTCAGTATTTTCGGGTGGACTTAATTTGGTCAGCTCAGCATTCAATTTTGTAAAACAATCTTGCAATTCAGCAGATGTAACAGACTCAGGATTGGCAGTTGCTCTAGAGGTGGTCAGTTCCGCTACTAGCTTAACAAAGTAGCTTTGAAGCTCAGTGGAAGTGACATACCCTAGATTGACTTCTGACAGTTGGTGAATTTTGCCCTCAAGCGAATTCATATGGGTGGCCATTGTAAGCACTAGTTCGGTCAATTTTGCTATTTGCTCTTGATTAGTTTGCTGAGTTTGAACTGCAGTGATAACGCTAACCAGATCCTTAAGCCCTCGAAGTTCATTCAGAAGCTGAGTAATACCTGACAGGTGTGAGGACTCAGCTTGAGTAGATTGGTGACTATCAGCTTGAGTAGTATTGAAGTCATGAAGCAAGGACTGAGCAGAAGCAATGACACGGCGGCCAGACTCAGTAGCATTCAAGTATGCAAACTTAGCAGTATTAGACTCAGAGGCTGGTACAGAGTTTGATGGTGGTGGAGGAGTTGGTTCTCTGCCAGATTAAGTACCTTGATTGGTACCTGGACTTTGATGGGTTTCTTGAGCTGAGACATCAACATATTGAGTTTGATGGGACACGTTAATCTGCTCAGCTTGAAGAGGTGAAGTAGAAACAGGAAGTGTGCTACCTTGAGCATCTTGGATTGGATCTGCAGGGTTTTTGGCTTGTTCCTCATCCTGAGTAACAGAGGCTTGTTTATCCACTGGATCTTCTGGTGGTGACTCAGTTTCATTGGAGAAGTACTGGAACTGAATTGTAGAGAGGTCAGTTTCAAGCTCATCAATGGGAAAGTCGTCCATGAGATCAATTTGCTTTTGCGCTTTCTTTTTGAGTCTTCGTCGTGTCTCAGTTCTTGGCGGTGAATGGTCAGTTCGAATACCTTCACTGGACTCAGTAGCAACTGTCTCCTCTTCTACAGATTGCTCAAAAGGACCCTCAACAGCATTACTTTCTTTCTTTCTATGCTCAGCATCATCCTGAGATTCTTCAACATTGGGACATTCTTCCTGCTCAGTAGTAACTTCTTGGTGTTCAACATGTTGCTCAGTCTCTTCCACAGCTTCCTTTTCTTGGTCAGTGCCATGACCTTCAGGTTGAGTAGAGGCTAGTGGGACAGCTTCCACTATCTTTAAGGAGTTACCCTTTTTCTTTTTCTTTAAAGGGGATTCTGGAGTTTCTTCGTCCTCATCCTCAGGCTCTTCTTGCCTCTTTCTTTTCTCACCTTGTTCCTTAGCCTTGTCAGCTTTAGCTTTTTCCCTTGATGAAAGCCTTACTTTCTTTGGGACAGCATGAATGTCCTTGGAGCAGGTTTCTACAGCCTTCCTCTTCTTCCTTTTCTCAGGCTGAGCTGTCTCAGGTGACTCAGCATGAGCCTCAACATCTTTTGCAGGCTCAGCTTCAGGCTCAATTTCTTATTGCTCATCTTCTTCATCTTCCTCAGCATCTCCAGCTCCTTCATAACCCTTCAAGGGTTGATTATACAATAGTCCATCCAGCAGGACTGCAGTAATTTCACTTCCCAATGTGCTTGTCTCGTTCACCGTCTCTATTTGCTTGTCCTGTATAATTTTTGTAATGATTGAGCCCAAGCGGAGTTTCTTACCACTTCGTTGAAACGCTCCAACTAGAAAGACGGGAAGATTGAACGGAGTGCAGGTCAACATGTGCCAAATGAAGCACTGTTCGAAGTTTGATGCGGATGAAGCTGAGCTGAGTTTGGGGAAGATAAAATTGGTCAGCATGAAGTGGACCATCTTTTGTGCTTTACCCATACAGGTGTTGGGCATTTCCCCCTTATGATCTTTGGGTTTACAGAACCCCTTTAGCTTATCAGATGTGGCTTTTGGTATTTTCTCCTTTGTCGTTCTAAATTGAATTCCTTCGTCTGGCAAGTCTAGCAATGTGGCTAGATAGGCAGGGGTTACGACGATTTTCTGACCCTTAACAGTGGTCTCCAGATAGTCAGAGTCATCTGCATCAACATGTAGATTCGAGTAGAATTCCCGTACTAACCTAGGATAGGTTGTTCCTGAAAGAGAGAAGAGACCTTTCCATTTGTTCTTCTCGATCCATTCGCAGAATGGTTTCTCAGACGAGACGAAACTTGGAGAAAACCATCGGCACTTTAAAACCTCCAGATTGTTGACCTTGGAGTGTACCTTGATCATTTTCCTTTCGATTTCCGTTGAAGGACCCACGAGGTCAGTGGGTTTATCTATGGTTTGAATTTTAGGGGTTTTGTTTTTGCCGGGAGCCATTTTTGAAGATTTTGAAGTTCTTAGAGAGAAAGAAGTTCGATTTCAGGTGATTACAGTCGTAGTGAATGAAGAGTGGGGATTCTTCCACTTTATATAAATCTACGACGGCCCTTAATCATTAACTAGCCGTTTTTACCTAGGGACGTTCAACCGATAAAAATTCTGTCAATTATGACATCTTCGACGCATGAGATTTGCCATTAATGTGCGTCTTCCCAATGTGCCAGAGGTTACACGTGTAGGTTCTCTTTACGGGAGTGGGTTTTTACTAGGTTTCGCTAGAATTCGAAGCATCCACGATATTTATTGCCTAACTTTTGAGAAATAATTTCTTTATCATTAACAAACTCAACATACATAACTTACTCAGCATGTGTATTTACTCAGCATGGGGTGATTACTCAATATGTTTATCTACTCAGCATAGGATGTTTACTCAGCTTTTATACCTACTCAGTATCATCACTCAATATATATATGTTAATTCAGCATAGTGTGGCTTTTTCATTTTCAAGCTTGGTAAGGAGTAGATATTTTACTCAACATGGCATTTGCACAATTATTCAAGGTTCCACTCATATCACAATTATTCAATACAGATTTAGTTAGAGTGGATTTGACATACCAATTGCTTCCCTTAGTGTGTTGAATTGTTCTCGTGCCAGGGGCTTTGTGAAGATATCTGCAAGCTGATCATTTGTTGGCACATAGGTCAGCTTGATCTCATTTTTTAGTACATGATCTCTGATGAAGTGATGCCTTATGCTAACATGCTTCATCCTGCTGTGTTGGACTGGGTTCTTTGATAGATCAATGGCACTTTTGTTGTCACATTTGATCTCTATTGTCTTTGTTTTGACTCCATAACCCTCAAGCTGTTGCTTTATCCATAGGACTTGTGCTACACAGCTTCCAGCAGCCACGTACTCAGCTTCAGTTGTAGATAGGGCTACGGATGATTGCTTCTTGCTGAACCAAGATACTAGACAGCTTCCGAGAAAATGGCATCCTCCTGAAGTACTCTTCCATTCTAGCTTATCTCGTCTATAGTCAGCATCAGTATATCCAATGAGTGTGAAGTCATTTGAGGTTAGATACCATAGACCTGCATCAACTGAGCTTTGCAAGTATCTAAAAATTCTTTTTACAGCAGTTAGATGAGATTCCCTGGGGTCAGCTTGATATCTAGCATAATAGCATACTGGGTATTGAATATCCGGTCTACTAGCAGTGAGATAGAGTAGAGAACCTATCATACCTCGATAGAGTTTACTATCAACTGACTTACTCTTCTCATCCTTGCATAGGACAGTATCAGTACCCATGGGGGTTGATATTGGTTTGCAATCTACCATGCTGAATTTCTTTAACATTTCCTTAGTGTACTTAGACTGACTTATAAAGATGCCATTCTTACTTTGCTTGATTTGAAGTCCAAGGAAGAAGTTGAGTTCACCCATCATGGACATTTCGAACTCAGTTTGCCTTTGTTGGCTAAATTCTTTGCACAAAGATTCGTCAGTAGCACCAAAAATTATATCATCTACATATATCTGTGCAAGTAGGGTATGTTTACCCTTTTTCTTAATAAACAAGGTTGTGTCAGCTTTTCCCCTGACATAGTTCCTGGTCAGCAGGAAGTTGGTCAACCTCTCATACCAAGCTCTTGGAGCTTGCTTTAGGCCGTACAGGGCCTTTTTGAGTTTATAAATGTGGTTTGGAAATTTTGGATCTTCAAACCCAGGAGGTTGGTTAACATATACCTCTTCGTTTATAAAGCCATTAAGAAACGCACTTTTTACATCCATTTGGTATAGTTTAAAGTTCATGTAACTGGCATAGGCACACAATATACGTATAGCTTCTAATCTAGCAACAGGAGCAAATGTTTCTCCATAGTCTATACCCTCTTGCTGACTATAGCCTTGGGCTACAAGTCGAGCTTTGTTTCTAATCACATTTCCATGCTCATCTAGCTTATTTCTAAAGACCCACTTAGTTCCTATGGGCTTTTGATTCCTAGGTTTAGGTACTAAATCGCATACCTCATTTCTGGTAAATTGGTCAAGCTCTTCTTGCATAGCATTGATCCAATGTTCATCCTGCTCAGCATCAGCAAAGTTCTTTGGCTCATGTATTGAGACGAATGCAACATTGCTGAGGTATTTTCTAAGCTGGTCTCTGGTCATTAATTTGTTGTTGGCGGCATCAAGAATGGCTTGTTCTGTATGTCCTCTTGGGATCTTTATTTCCTTGGGCAATGTTGAGTTGTTTGGAAGAGGTGTTTCTACAATCTCTACAGGAATAGATTGGTCAGCAAATAATATTTCAATTTCTTGCTTACCTTGAGTCAGCTCCTGTATAGTTGACACAGAGGCTTCTGGTTGATCAGCGGAAGCTGAGCCTGGTTCATCTTCTTCAGGCTGAGCTGACTTACCTGTAGGGTCAGTTTCATCGAACTCAACATGTACAGACTCTTCTACAATCTGAGTTCTTTTGTTAAATACTCTATATGCTTTACTGTTTGTTGAGTACCCTAAAAAGATCGCCTCGTCAGCTTTAGCATCAAATTTAGCAAGGTTGTCTTTTGTATTGAGTATAAAGCATTTACACCCAAAGGCACGAAAGTATCCAATGTTGGGCTTTCGACCTTTCCAAAGTTCATATGGGGTTTTCTTAAGTATAGGTCTAACTAGAGCCCTATTCAGTATGTAACATGCCGTGTGAACAGCTTCTCCCCAGAAGTACTTTGGAAGCCTATTTTTACTCAGCATTGTCCTAGCTATTTCGACAATGGTTCTATTTTTCCTTTCAACGACCCCATTTTGTTGAGGTGTTCTAGGAGCAGAGAAGTTGTGGTCAATACCACTGATTTCACAGAATTCATCAAACTGTTGGTTTTTGAATTCTCCACCATTGTCGCTTCTAATGTGAGCTACTCTTAGGTCTTTGTTATTTTCAAGCTTTTTTATCAATGTGGTAAACATCTCAAAGGTTTCATCCTTGCTGCTCAGCAAGATGATCCAAGTGTACCGAGAGAAATCATCTACAATAACCAAGGAGAATTTCTTACCTCCCAAGCTGAGTGGCTGGATAGGTCCGAAAAGATCCAAGTGTAGTAATTCCAATGGTCTTTTGGTTGAGACAATATTTTTGCTATGAAATGACTTTTTAGTTTGTTTGCCTTGCTGACAAGCTTTACACAGTTGATCTTTTTCAAACTTTAATTTGGGTAATCCCTCAACTAATTATTTTCTGGCTAATTTGGCAAGAAGGTCCATGCTGACATGCCCAAGTCTTCTATGCCATAGCCAGGAGTTGTCCTCTTTAGACACTAAGCATATGTTTTTAGGAAACTGTTTTTCTAAGTTTAACATATATACATTTTCTACACGAGGGGCAGTTAAAATTAGTTCATTTGTATTTCCCTCGAGTATTTGACACTTAGTATCATCAAATACAACCTTTCTGCCGCTCTTGCAAAGCTGAGCTACACTCAGCAGATTGTATTTGAGACCTTTAACTAAGGAGACAGACTCAATAGTTGGGTTACCTCCGATAGTACCTGATCCGACTATCTTACCCTTCTTGTTGTCTCCAACGCTTACACTTCCACCTCGTTTAAGCTCTAGTGTGATGAACTGAGTTTCATCACCTATCATATGCCTTGAGCATGCGCTGTCTATATACCATAGTTTTGACTTCTCCACGCATGTCAAGCTGACCTGCAGTTTAAACTATTCATTTTTAGGTACCCAATTTCTTTTGGGTCCTTTCTTGTTAGTATAAACAGGTGCAAAATCATATTTTAACTTGTGACGGCATACTTTTATGGTGTGGCCTGGCTTACCACAGAAATCACAAAAAGGTACCCTTTGTGGGTTGAACTGAGCATAGTCAGCATTATTGTGTTGGGCATGCCAACATACTTTTGTGGTATGCCCTTTTCTTCCGCAGAAGTCACATTGGACAGTCCGCTTGTTATGCCAACACACATCTTTTGTGTGTCCCCTTTTTCCACAACACTCACATTGAGTAACTTGCTTATGCTGACTAGTATTTGCGTACTCAGCATGGGTTTTATTTCTTTTTGAGCCCTTCTCTTGACTCTGTAACTTTGTGATATCCTTTCTAAGTTTCTTTGACTCAGATTGAACCTCCGTGACAAACTTATGTAAGATTTGCATATTCGTATGCAAGTCAGAGTTGTCCTGGAGAAGATATCGGAGGTCACTCAGCTTGACCTCTTCAATCTCATCACAGCGCCTGCTGAGTGCCTTAATCTTTTTGTTACACTTCTTAGTTAGTGTATATAAGTCACTCAGGGCATTTACCATTTTGTTTCTAAGCAAAAGTAAGGATGTTACCTCATTGTTGTGATTCTCCTGGTCAGTTTCATCAGAGAGGTCAGCATGCTCAGATTGAGATTGGTCAGCTCCATCATCTGCCATAAAACATATGTTGGCCGTTTCATTTTTCTCAGCTTCAGATGATGTTGACTCATCACTGTCACTCCATGTGGCTACCGTAGCCTTTTTGCTTCCCTTCTTCTCTTTCTTGAGGTTGGGACAGCTTGACTTGATGTGCCCAGTTTGATGACACTCAAAACATGTGACAGATTTCGAGCTGTCCTTCTTGTACTTGTCACTTGACTCAGCTTTGTACTTATCATTTCTTCTAAATGATCTTTTGTCGTTTCTATCATTTCTCCTGAACAGCTTTTTCATCTTTCTGGTGAACATGGCCAGTTCCTCATCATCAGTTGACTCCGCTTCAGTTGAGTCAGCTTTCATGACAAGGGATTTTTGTTTCTTATCTTCTGATTTTTCTTTCTCTTTGGCTTCAAAGTTTTTCATAGAGATTTCATGGGTCAGCAGGGATCCGATCAGCTCATCATATTTGTAGGTAGTCAAGTCTTGGGCTTCTTCTACGGCTGTTTTCTTTGCTTGCCAGCTCTTGGGCAGACTTCTCAGAATTTTCTTCACCAGTTCTTCTTCAGTGAAGTTCTTTCCAAGCCTTTTTAGCTCATTTATAATGTTTGTGAACCTTGCGTTCATCTCTGAGATGTCTTCATTCTCCTTCATCTCAAACAGCTCGTAGAGTCTCATATGTTGATTGACTTTAGACTCCTTAACTTTGCTTGTGCCTTCATATGTTACTTCGAGCTTCTTCCAAATCTCTTGTGCTGACTCACAACCTGAAATCTTATTGTATTCTGCAGCATCTAACGCACAGTGAAGCATATTTATAGCCGAAGCATTATTTTGTAATTTTCTGAGGTCATCCTCCGTCCACTCAGCCTCACTTTTAACAATTTTCTCATCGTTAACAGTTTTGTATGGCACATGTGGACCTTGAACAATTGCAAGCCATGCACTCATGTTTATGGCTTGTATAAAGTTCTTCATCCTATTCTTCCAGAAAGTATAGTTTGATCCAAAGAATAGGGGAGGTCTAGTGATTGATAATCCCTCAGGGAGTATCTGCGTTGTTTGGTTTCCAGGAAGGAAACGAGTGCTATTCTCACCCATTTTTAGGGATCAGCTCAAGATTGTTAAATCTTTGAGTAGTGAGTTTAGGCTCTGATACCACTTGTTGGTCCCTGGTAATTAGTTCTAAAGGGGGGGGGGGGTTAGGAACTAATATAACTTTTTCGCGTTTTAATTAAGCTGACTGGAAGTTATCTTTGAGAATTTATTAACTTAGCCTTTGGTCAGCTTGGTGAGATATATCTCAGGACAGCTTTAGTCA
The DNA here is from genome assembly GCF_963576675.1 of Euphorbia lathyris. Lineage (NCBI taxonomy): Eukaryota > Viridiplantae > Streptophyta > Magnoliopsida > Malpighiales > Euphorbiaceae > Euphorbia > Euphorbia lathyris. The sequence goes on from NC_088918.1 coordinate 2,889,381, forward strand.
GATGTTGACCAAAGTTGTTTTCTTGAGAGTTAAGAATTGACACTCTTGGAGGTCAGCTTCTAACTCAGCACCACTTACTTACTCAAGATCAGCTTAGGAAATTTATATGCTGAGTAAATAAAGCAAACAACACATGCAATTATAAGAGAGAGTTTAGAGATTACTCAGTATCACTTATCCTGGTTTGGCCTCTCTGCCTACGTCCAGTCCCCAGAGTCCTCCGGGCTTTTTGAATCCAATACTGAGCTCTTTAAAGGTAGAGCACAAACCAATTACAAGGCAGTTGAATATGCAAGAGTACCTTCCTCTATTCGTCTACTCAACTCCTACTAAGTGCTACAACCCAGCACCTAGATTTCTCTACCACTGAAATGCTTACAGCCAAGCACTCGGCTTTACACTCTCAATATTCCTATTGATCACAGACTTGTTCTTTTTGAACTAAAGAACACTTTAGATGATTACAAATCAATCTAGCATTTACACATAGAATAGAAAAGTTGGTGTAAGATCCTTTTTGTATTTGAGTGCTTTTGAAACTTTCTCTCTTGTATTTTTCTTTCAATGCTTCTGTATTTATCCAAGTTTTTTCGATTGTCCTTTTATAGAAGGAAATCTGTAGATTTGATCGTTTTGAAATGTCTTAACCGTTAACATCAAAACGGCTTTTTGGGGAACAATTTCTGGAAAGCTTCAGACTGCACCGCCATTCCCTTTCTCTGTTTTCTTCAGGCGTCAGGTTTGTCTTCTAGCGTCTGGTTTGTCTTTTTGTACCAGTTGTCTGTTTCCAATAATCCAACGTCCCATGACTCTTGGAATTAGTCTTTTAGGTGTCTTCGAGGTTCCAATTATTGGTGCAGAAGATTGGCAGACTTTGTCTTTTAGTGAACGGATCCTTCATGCTGTCCTGACTGTTACTCAGCTTCATTTGTTCTTTTCGAATGTTCAACGTTCATGCTGAGTTCCTTCTAGGTCAGCTCCGTTCTGTTTAATCGCTTCTGAAGAAATCTTCAATCGTTAGTCAGCTTCGTTTTGCTTCTGATTTTTACTCCACTCAACTTCCATTCTGTCATGATGAGTTCCGTTCTACTCAGCTTTGCTTGTGCTGACTTTTGTCCTGTCTTAACTTTACATATTTTTGCACTCAATATTTAACAAACATATTAGTACAATTAAATCAAAGCATCTAAATTTAATTGCCTCTTAATCATGGATGATTTTGTCAAATCAAAATCTTGTGGAAAGGTGTTTCAACAATTATAAGGTCCTTAAGTTTTATTTTAATCAACTCTTTAGTCCCTCCATTTGTTTTTGTAGATGAAAGTCCAAATTACTCCTACTTATTTACATACAAAAAAAAATTTATCTTTTAGTTTTAATTTAATCTAAATTGTTTTAATAAAATTTATGAAATACATATTTTTTAAACTAACATTAAATATTAATATTTTTTAAAAAGATCATATATTTTTTTCTTCATTTATAAAATGTATTAGAGATAAATAAAAATTACTTTTTATATAGTTTTTTCCTTATTTTGATAATTTTTGAAATATTTTTTATTTATTTTTTTAATCAATAAAATTTAGGTTACTAAATTAAAGTTCTATAATCATATAGAATTTAATAAATAAATTACTCAATATTATAAAGATTAGGTAGGAAAAAAGGAGAAAAAATATAAAAAAAATGAAAAATAGTTGTTTTATTATTAAAATGTAGAGTAAAAGGTAATTTTGGTATTTTGAAATTTATTTAGCATAGTTTGACCATTGACTCAAATATAAGGACTAAAGAGTTGATAAAAACAAAAACTGAGGGACTATATAATTATTTCTATAAACAGAGGGACTGACTAGTATATTAAGTAAAAACCTAGGGACCTTATAATTATTTACCCATTTATTTATTTAGCTATATTTCTTATTTCTATAATATTAATTTTTTTTCTTTTGTCTATTTTGGGAAGTTTGAGTTTTTTCTAATTTTGGGTGGACAAGAGTTTAAGGTTCAAAGAATACAATATAGGAGATGCAAAAGTTTGTCTCTAATCATATTTGCTCTCTTATTGCCTTTTTTTGAGAATGTAAATTTTAATAATGATTTTGACTTTGGTTTTTGGAATCTTTTTATTAATTAATATGTAGACTTCATCTTGAGAAATTTCCATGTAAATTCAGATAGTAAAATATAAAATTATTAAAGCACAATAAGAAAGGAATCAAGATTTCGGTTTGTTTACTGGGAAAATATTATGCAGTAAAATATTGTTCTGATTTTTCGGGTTTTGTTTATTTATGAAAATATGTCGAACAATTTATCAAAAAAAAATGTCAACGATAAACAAAGGAGTGGGTTTTTTTCTATTTACAAATCAATGACTTTTAGATTGATATTGCCAATTTGACTGTTGATGAACTTCAAAATAGAAAATTCCAAAAATTGATGATATTTTAAGCAAGTTTAATTCTTCAATTTGTTAGTTTTGAGGTAATTTAGGTTTTGTTTGGTTAGAAAAGAGAAAGCTCCAAAAATAATGATTTTGAAAATTAAAAAAGTGGTTTCATGGTAAGTATGGTACTAAACAAAATTAATTCTTAGAATTTTTTATTTTAAAATCATCCATAGTCAAATTGGCAACATTAACCTAAAAGTCATTTATTTCAAAATGAAAAAAAAAAATCTCAATCCTCTATATTTAATAAAAAAAAACACAGGGATCCATTTGTAAATTAGCAAAACTACAAATTTTTTTTGAAATTGTCTATAAAAATTTATGAAAAAAATGAGGGAAATGTTTTACCCTTTTCAAAAGAAAATAGTTTCTTAAACTTTCGGAACCTTAATACGATTTTTCTTACCCTTTAAAAAAAGTAACCGCCCACCATTTGTTTCCGTTTTCCAGATCATCTTTCCAAGCTCGATTGTCATCTTCCACTCGCATTCCAGCATTACTTGGCCCTTTGTTTGTATCATGTGTCCAGTCACTCCCAATATTTCTACGAATGTAGGTTCGATCTGTATCGGATCTAATTTCAATTTGGCGAATACCCCTCTAGTGATAATATTATAAGAACTTCTGGTGTCAATCATTACTCGTTTCATGTCCCGTCCTTCAATGGTCATGGTTATTACTAGAGAATCCGCATATGGGGCGATAGCGTTTCCTAATTCGGCGAATGGATGATTGAGGGAATTTTTGTTGTCAGTCCATGGAGATGTCTTGTTTCTTTCAATTGGGGGCTGATATCCTGGTCCGCCAGCTATAATGTTTATAATGTCTTTTGACTTCTTTTCTGGATCTGTCTTTTACTTACCTTCTTCTTGATCCTGGAGGTTTTGGACGAATCTATCTAGCTTGCCTCTTTCTATTAGCTTCTCTATTTCTTTTGACAACTCCCAGTAGGCTTCTATATCATGGCCATTGATTCTGTGAAATCAGCTTTAAGCTTTTGATTTTCTCCCTACATTCTCCCCACCTTTAGTGTCGGGATATTGGATGTCCCGTTCATATTGACTTTTCTCGATCCACATGAGTTTAGAGCATTCAAAGGAGTGTATGTTGGTCTTTCTCGAGCATTTTGTTTGTTCTTTGGTAGCGCATCTCGAGGTACTTCCTTCCCTTTGTTTTCACCCATTCGACTCTTTAACATTGCTCTTCTTTCTCTTTTTACATCATCCAGATCCATGAACTTCTTGGACATGTCGATCAGCTACATGAGAGTTTCAGGGTAGTTTGTGACTAGATCTTCTCTTAATCTTTCACAGGTGGTATTTCATATCACAGCTTCTATGGCGGTATTGAGATCAACTCGTGTGATTTGTATGCACAGTTGGTTGAATTTTATCAATATATTCCCTTAAAGGCTCATCTTCTCTTTGCACCAAATCATATAATCTTCTGCAGGCTACCGTCAGAGGAATACATCCAGCAAATTTAGCACAAAATTCACGGTTTAGCTGCTCCCAGCTATTAATCGATCCTAGTGAAAGAGACAGGAACCAGTCAAAGGTGGGCCCTTTGAGGGTTATTGAGAAGATGATGCATATGATCCCTTCATTGGTGTCACAGACATCCATCAATTCTTTGTATTGATGGGCGTGGGCCTCTAGATTTCCCACCCTCTTGTATTGCAGTAAAGTGGGAGCTTTGAAGTTTCGATCTTTTTCATAGCTTAAGATCCGCAAAGTAATGGGTGAATCTCTATGTAACGGAGTTTGCATGTTTGTCGAGTATCCATATCTAGCTAAGGTGTCCAACACTTGCCTATCCACCTTTTCTTCCATTCCTCCCATAGTAACAGGTTGTGGGGTAAAATAGTTGGATGTCATGTTCCCAAATCTGTTATGGGATGTGATCTGATTACGAGGTTATATACCGGTCGATCCCATTCTGGGATAATCTCTATCTTATGACCAGATCAAATTGCCATAACTCTCTCGGGCTGATCTTTCAGGGTTCCCGAAAAGCTCTCTTCGAAGGGGTCGATCAATAAACCTGGGTTGGCTAATCGTTGATTCGACATTTCGATATAATGGAGGATTCATCACCCTTGGAGGCATGAATAAAGAAAAGTCTGTCATAGATCCCAGGATCTCTCCTCCTTGGAGAATAATTAGTGTGTTAGTGATAAGGTATTCGCTAGACCCTGAATTTGGACATGCGTTGCCGGATCCAAAGAACACATCTCCAAGTTGCACAGTTGTTGAAGGAAGATTGTAGGTCTGGACAGGTGCTACAAGTCTCTCAGCCAGTTCACTAAAGATCGCTACTATACGATCTCCTGCTTCTTGACTCGTATGATTCGCTACAACTGCTTCAACCTCATTCATGAATGTGCGTGGTGAGGCATTATGCAAATTTTATGTTATGATGGGCTTAGAAGTGTGGAAGGGTGAAGGCATAGTATTACGTGTAGTTGATATGACTAAACTCCTAGTAGTAGGGATGGTTGAGATCCCGGTAGTGGGTGCAATAGTAATTCCAGTAGTGGGGGGAGTTAGTAGTCTATTCCATCAGATGACATCTTTGTTCATGGTGGAACTCTATTTTACTCCAAGCTCTATGCTCACTGCACCAGTTGATAGCAGTGTAAATTTCCTTAGTCGGAATAACTTCCATGTGAGGTGCTGTTGGGATCGGCTAGGGACACTCTGATGTCAAAGTCAGTATAGGATTTGAGAATAATAAGAATAATTAACAAAAGCTTTGAAAGGCTTAGTGAGCATACATAGAATACCTCGGAGTTCGGGTATTTATATAGATATTCGTAACCTTTTATCATTAATGATGCTATATCTGAATAGCCATGTCATCAATGCCTTAAATGACGATCAAATGCCATTTAGATGCATTAATTACTAACTTTAACAACGTTTAACAGCAATGCCCAATCGACGTGATTGCGGATGTATGTTGAATGAGATGGGATGATGGATCCTTCTCATTCAACTTCCTTCGCTATGTCTTACCCGGGAGTTCTTATATTAAGCACCGGGTTTTCCATGTCACTCGGAGGACCCCCAATTCATATTTGGACACGTGTATTGTGACCCCACATAATAATTAAAATAGCGGGGCCTCTTATAATATACGTGGGTCCATATTACACGTGTCAAAATATGTATGGAAGGTCCTCCATTTGACATTGAGAACCGGGTGCTTCTAATAATTTGCCCTTACCCGGATGGTATATCTTCTTTCATTCCACGTGGCGTAGTATAATGCTTGAGATCCTTTCTCTTCCTTTATTATTACTCTTTTGCCCCAGTGGTAATATTCGGATGTTATCAACTCTGGACGTGAGAAATATATATTAAATATCTCACATTACTTAATTAGAAAGTTATATGACTTCTTTTATGTGTGTGTTTAAAAATTAACTTTTGAAATAAGTTAAAACTTTATAAGAAATACCTTGGTTAGTTACAGTCAAGATCCTCAAAGTATCAGAAATCGAACCGCTAATATCACCAAACTTTATTTTCAACAATAAAACCATCCAACTTTGTATCTGATTTCTCTTGTTGTCCTTTTGACCAGATTTCGACAACAACAATCACCAGAATAGCCACGTGGACGACACATCATATATATCATCCACATGAATTAATTTTTTTTAATAAACGATTGTTATTCTTAGTGGCATGATATTTAGATACTATGTACGTTAAACTTTGTCTGACGTGTCGTTTATATGTCCATTTTGGTGACTGGTATTATTAAACTTCTCTCAAAAAGATTACATGAGAAATTAAATTCAAAGTTGAATAGTCTTATAGTTCAAAAATAAAGTTTTATAATAAGCCTAATACACAAATAACCCACTGAACTTGTCTAAATATTACAATTGCCCCCCTCCAACTTTCAGTTGTAACAACTTACCTCTTAAACTTGTCCAATTGTAAAACATAACCCCAAATTGGGAATTTTTTTACCCCGTACTTGAAGCAATCGTAAAAACGTTTCTCCAGATTCGTATCACGCCAAAGATCTGATTATCACACTCCACGAGCGTTGAAGCTTTTGTATTTCACGTGTTTCTTCAATTGCAGTCCATGTCAGCAATTTAGGGTTATATTTTACAATTGGACAAGTTTAAGGGGTTATGTTTTACAATTGGACAAGTTTAAGGGAGGCAGTTGCAATATTGGGACAAGTTTAAAGGGTTATTTGTGTATTAGGCCTTTATAATATTAGCGTTCCATTTTAATACTTGGAGGATTACGGGTGTAATTAATTAAAATACCCTTCTTATCCCCTAAACTTTGAAAAGTAGGAGGATCTTTTGGGTAGGTAATAGCAAACCTAACCAAACTCGAAAACTGTGGAAGCTGTGGAAATTGATAGACTCTAATCATCTTAAATATTATTATTCATTTGACTTGAGATATCCTATCTATGGACTCTTAATTAACAATTCTCCTAATTGTAATTAAAAATTTCCTATTACAAGACAAAGGTCATGTAGATAGATGTAGAATTTTCTATTAGTGGAGGGAAATTACATAGTTTTTTTTTTTTTTTTTTTTTTGCTTAATAATACCTTCCCAGTCCTCCAAGTTATCTCGATACTGCAATTGACCTCCCGAACTTAGACTTGTGACAACTAACCCTCTCAACTTACTTATTTGGAACAAATAACCCCTCAAATAGGTTAATATTTACGATTTTGGTAGTTTTTTTTTGTCCTTTAGTTAATGTATCAGTAGATTAGTTAGATGCAACTGGTATTTTCGAGATGAATATTATGTTGAATGTTTTTTTTGGGTTAGGGATTATTTGTTCCAAATAAAGCAACTTCAGGAATTATTTGTTCTAATTGAGCAACTTAATGAGTTATTTGTTCCAAATAAGCAAGTTACAGAAGGTTAGTTGTCACAAGTCTAAGTCCGGGGAGTCAGTTGCAGTATTTGGACATCTTGGGGGATGGGAAGGTATTAAGCTTTTTTTTAAGAAATGACATCGTCAAAATAACAAATTTGCAAAAAAAAAAAAAAAAAAAAAAAAAAAAAACCAGTATAAATAAACTATTTGTTTCAATTACAATATACACAAGGGAAGGGAAGGTAAAAAATAAATCATACAGTTTGACGGACTTGCAAATACCGTCTCAAGGGAAGGGAAGGTAAAAAATAAATCATACAGTTTGACGGACTTGCAAATACCGTCTCAGTGATTTAAAAGTTTGTAAATAGTGATTTTGTGTTTTACGAATTTGCAGTTAAAAGATATATGAGTAATTTTTTGATCAAAAAAATATGTGTGGTTTAGTTAATTTACAAAATCAGACCTTGAGTAATTTGCAAAATCAGTTTTTTTTAATTGTTCCAAATCACTCTCTTTTAGGGTAAATAGTCATGACAATAATTTTTAAGAGAATGATTGAGTTTGTAAACTACACAAAGCACAGAACCTCTATTTGTAAACTTTTAAACTACAGAGACTGTCTTTGCAAATCGGTCACAAAGTTTTTTTTTTTTTTGTACTTTTCACTATATAAATCGCATCAGTTATTATCATTCATACCTGTTCATTTGAGATTTTATATTATAAAAATCTTGGATAATTTTTTCATTATCAATGCTATCAAATCGTACAATTTCTACGATTAGAATTTAGCAATTAGAATTTTTGATACACTATAAACTAATAGTGAAATCAAATTCTCATTCATTTAGTTATTTAGAAGCAAATAATAAAGGCTTAATGCATTATATGTCCTCTGAACTTGTCCAAAAAGCTTAATTAGTCCCTTAAGCTTTCAAAGTCTCTCTATAGCCCCATGAACTTGCTTAGAATGTTCTAATAGTCTTGCCAACTTGGTTAAAATGTAGTTAAGTAATCACTTAATTGCAAAGAATTAAGTTGCATGTGGAAGATGTGTTGTGCACGTTTTGGAAAAGTCAAGACAAAAATTAGTGTATGAGGTTCTAATATCAAAGATGCCATGTTTTACAGTTGAGCAAGTGAGAACTTCATTTTTAATATGTTTTTATCTATTCTGTGAATTATGTAATAACATTCCAAGATGCATGCAACTTACTTCTTTGTAGTCAAGTGATTAATTGACTACACAAGTGGAGGGTTATCAGGATATTTTAAGTAAGTTAAGGGGGTTATCGAACACTTTAAAATTTTCAATCAAACTGTTTAGATAAATTCAAAAGCTGATAATATATTAAGCCAATAATAAAATATGTTTTATAAATTCAAAAAGAAAGAAAATATAAAAATGGCAAAAAGCATTATTAGGTCCCTGGTCTTTTATTTTTTGTTTCATTATTATGTTTTTGACCTTTTATTTGGATACATTAAGCTCCTGATCATTTATGTTTGGTCTCATTAAGCCCTTACTTATCAAATTAGTAACTTGTGAACATCTAATTCTGTTAAAAATACATTAACTTTATCTGTATTTGAAATTATAAAAAAAAACACTTTTTACTGAAGATTTTTACAGTTTTACTATAGTCACATTACACATCCTTAACATTTTAAAACAATGAAAAAAATATAAATTTCAAATGTAAGCACAATGAATAACACTCTGTTAGCCAAATTTTATGTGTAAAATTACGTTTTTTATCATCAAGGGTTTAATGTGATCAAAAGTAAAAGATCAGATGCTTAATATCTCTAAATAAAAGATAGGGATTAATGAATCAAAAAAATGAAAGATCATGGATCATTATGCCTTCTGCCTATAAAAATCTTACAATAAGGGCGGCCCGATGCACTACGCGTCCCCGCTGAACGAGGGTCTGGAGAAGAGTTCCACCACAATGGTGTACTGAGAGCAAGCCTACTCCTACCAATTTATTTGGCAAGAGACCGCTCCTAAAACTCGAACCTGTGACCTCTTGATCACACGACAACAACGTTTACCGAATCAATTAATTTCATCACTTTTTGGCTTTTGGTTTTGGTTTTTAAATTTAATTTTATACTTGCTCATATCATCCTTCAATTTTGTTGAAAATTAAGTTTGGTCTTTAGCAGAGCGGCAAAAGGTAATAAATAAAAGTTAGTTATATGAATAATGATTAAAATATTTAGATATAATATTAAATATACATAACAAAAAAATTGATTGTCCTCTTTTACATAGTGTCTCATTAGCTTCCTAAACTTGCATAAAGTCACATTATTAACCACAAGTCCTGGTGACAGAGCAAGAAAATGTTTGGATAAATCGAAATGTATATCAATTTAAGAAAGTTTGGAAAGCAACAAATCACTATAAACAAATTTAATAGATCAATATATCATTTTAAATAAATTTAGATAGAGGCTAACAAGACGCCTTATAAATTTAATATACCTAATTAATTTTTTAAACCATTTTCAGTCCACCTCTTATTATGCCAATTTTTAATAACTAATGAAAACAAGTAAAAGGTCAGGACATTTAGGGAGTATTTGTTTGCTCCTTTTCATGCTCATGTTTGCCTTTTCATTTCAAAATGAAGAGTTTTAAGTGTTTGGTTAGTGACTTCCTGTTTGCCTTTTAAATCTGAAAAGCAGCAGTAGGTGTTAGGTTAGTAACCTCCTGAAAAGCAGCCTTTTACAAAAGCAGAGAATCTTTATTTTTTGGAAAAGCAGCTTTTTCCAACAGCAAACATCAAATAGCAACAGAGAATCTCTACTTTTTGGAAAAGCAGCTTTTTCCAACAGCAAACAGTAGGTAAAACAAACGGACCCTTAGAATATTAAACATAATCAAATTCCGCATAGACAAAATAATAAATCTTGCAATGTATTTGACCATAAGAACTAAATCTTGCCAAAATTAAAGTATAGGGATCAAATTTCATCAATCTTTTAAGAGATTAAACTTGCTTAAAGTAATATATTGGTGACAAATAGACCCTCTAACTTTACTTATAGTAATCTATCATTCTTTAAATTTGGTTAAAATAATATAGTTTACTTTGTAAAAACTAAAGACTCAATACATCGTTTGCCCCCTGAATTTGTTTAAAAAGCTCAGACAACAAGTTCGGACAACACCCATTGGTCTCGACAGAGGAAACCAAAGCCAGTTGTGTTACCTTGGACATCTATAGCTGCATAGATATTGACCTTCTCGTACGACATATCCAAACGACCAGCAATGAAGCTAACACGACAAGCTCGAACAACACCCATCGGTCTCGATAGACGAAACTGAAGCCCAGTTCTATTACCATTGACATCTATAGGAACGTGTTTGATGTGGTGATGAGAAAGGGCATCAATCTTATGTGCATACTTATAACGTCTTGATTAATTGGTATTGTAGGAAGAAAAGGATTTGCGAGGCAAGGCAACTTTTTTAAGAAATGGTTCTTAAAAGTTTTAACTGTTATACATATAATTCTCTTATATAGGGCTTATGTCATGCAAGAAACCCTTGGGAAGCCATGAAGCTTTTTAAGGAGTCATGTGCAAGTGGCTATATTCCAGATACAGTAACTTACTCAATTTTGCTACATGGTTTTTGTGAACACAAAAATCTTGATGTTGCCTTATACTTATTTCATGAAATGCAAGTCAACAAGTTGAAGCCCGATATGTTTATCTATAATATCCCCATTGATTCTTGTTACAGACGTGTTTGATGTGATGATGAGAAAGGGCATCAATCTTGATGTGCATACTTATAACATCTTGATTAATTGGCATTGTAAGAAGAAAATGATATGCGAGGCAAAGCAACTTTTTTAATTGAAAGCTCCCTTATTCTGGAATAAATGTAAACGGGCAAATCCTTTTCTCCTTACAATACCAATTAATCAAGATGTTATAAGTATGCACATCAAGATTGATGCACTTTCTCATCATCACATCAAACACGTTTGTAACAAGAATCAATGGGGATATTATAGATAAACATATCGGGCTTCAACTTGTTGACTTGCATTTTCATGAAATAAGTATAAGGCAACATCAAGATGTCCGTGTTCACAAAAGCCATGTAGCAAAATTGAGTAAGTTAGTGTATCTGGAATATAGCCACTTGCACACGACTCCTTAAAAAACTTCATGGCTTCCCAAGGGCTTCTTGCATGGCATAAGCCCCATATAAGAGAATTATATGTATAACAGTTAGGAATTAAACTTTTAAGAATCATTCCATAAAAAAGTTGTTTTGCCTCGCAAATCGATATTGACCTTCAGGAGATCAATGGAAGGCGGATCCACAACATATCAGCAGGGCTGCAGAGGTAAAAGGGCAGAATTACAAATAACATTTGCCCGTTGGAAATCAGTCAGCAGCTCCAAACAATTTCGAACACAAATCTGGACAGGGACCACTCGTTTCGTTGATTCCAGGGCTTATTATTATGTCGGTTTCAAATTTCCCATCCTCCAAAAGTATCCACCCCTAACGTGACCGGCACAGTATCAGTCTCCTCCAACAATCAGTAGCAAAACAGCAATCCACAAAACTAAGTTAGCGTGATTGGGAAGAAAGTCACTGCAACACCGCCAAATGAAATGCTTCATAGCGCGATTGACTTTGGTTTCATATCGCGATAGGGAAGAAAGTCACTGCACCACCGCCAATGACATGCTGCACCTTGGAGAGAATGTTAAAATTTCAAACAGTAGTCCAAGAGTCAATCGATCTCAGTTGAAGATGACCCAGGACCCGACGATCAGTCACATGGTACCATGATTTAACCGAGTAAATACCAGCTTTATCAAAGTTCCAAATGATACAATCTTCTGCCATTAGGTCTCCGGAAGGTTGGACCAAAATAGTCTTGCAGTTTCCACACGCCACAACGGTATGCGAATGACTAAAGACAGTTGCTCTGTATCACAAATAATAAATTCATTTCTCAAAGCTTTGTTCCATAAACGGAAAACTAAACAATTCAAACTACTATATCCTATTTGCTCAATCAATATAACAGAAATAAACAGTACTTTTAACTTAATTAAAGGACTTACATATTGAAGCATCCTTGGCACTTCACGGCCTGCACCCGTAACAAATCAAATAAAAGAAGCTGAAATTAGACATTATTCATCAAAATCGCACAAACCGCAAGAGCCAAACATGAATAAGTCATCTGGATACTATGTTGCACGGAAACTCTTTTTTGGTAGCGTTTCCATGTTTCGTGTCCGTTTCCTAATTAAATGTTTTTAGAAATAACATTTCCCGGTGTCCGTTTTGTTTCCATTTCAGTTTTGGTGCAACATAGCTGAACATGAACAAATACAGAGATGGAATTTACCATGAAAAATGAGTTAGAAGAATGAACAAGACGTTTGAGCTTGTGCAAACTAACTCCAACGGGAGAAATGCAACGGAAAGACAAGAGAACAGAATAAAATAAAGAAAATTCCATTAACTAGCAGTATGCAAAGCACAATATTCAACTTCAATCGCCCTTTCTCCGGAACGAGCAACACTCAGTAAGCCTGGCATGCCCACAGGTAGGTTGGCACAAAACAGTCTGGCAGTTTCCCACACCACAACGGTGTGAAGAATCATATTCATACCTGAAAAGGCCTCCGTTGCCCCGTTAGAGGCTGAACTAGAACATGCAGAAGTCGATTATATATAACACAAAAATTTGACCAGCATGACCGTTCGATTAGTTGCCATGATTAAGACGCACATAAACCCGGTCGAATGCTTTCTTTGAATTTCATGATCCTTAGTGAATGACTTCTAAATCCATTGTTCTGTATCACAAATTATAAATTCATTTTCTCAAAACTTTGTTCCACAAAAGGACAGCTTAACAATTCAAACTACTAAATCCTATTTGCTCAATCAATATAATAGAAATAAGCAGTGCTTTTAGCCTATGCTGCACGGACACGGATATGGACACGGAAATGGAAATGGAAACCGAAACAGAAATGGGAAATTTTATTTCTAAAACAGCCTTCAAATGAATTTTCGGGTAGGTATAAGATCTTACCGAATATCTAACTAGTGAAGGGCAGCCTTTTGGTAACTGGCCAGATATTTTCCCTAATGATTCGGCCAATAAAGTCATTTTATTTTGCCTTTTCCGGTCCGGGATTATTTTTATTTCGCGGTCATGAATTAATATGGACAATGGCCGCATATGAGCACGAAACGCGGAAATGCTACTAACAAGAAGTGTCCATGCAACATAGCTTTTAGCTTAATTAAAAGGATTACATGTTGAAGCCTCCTTGGCATTTCACACCCTGCACCAGTAACAAATCAAATAAAAGATGTTGAAATCGGACATCATGTGTTACACTAAAATCGCAAAATCCGCAAGAGCCAAACATGAATAAGACATCCATGGAATTTTTTACATGGAATTTCTTGAAAAAAAAAAATCCGGGAAGGTAGAATAGAAATTGGTACGATAAAATATGATGATAATATGATCAAGTAAAGTAGTCAAAATTAAAAAAAAACATTCAATAAAAAAAAGTTTCTCCCCCCCCCCCCCCCCAATTCGTTTGGATACTGAACATGAACAAATACAGAGATAGAATTTACCATGAAAAATGAGTTAGGAGACTGAACAAGATGTTTGAGTTTGTGCAAACTAACTTCATAGTCTCAGACCTGCAAACTGGTGAAGAACCAATCATGATAACCATCTGCTAAAAAACAAGAGAATATAAAATCAAATTTGCAAATTCAAAATAGGGAAAGCAAACTCAGATGAAGAACGAAAGAGAAGCTCACCAGACTTTTTTTTATTGGATAATCTTCTTTAAGGTCGGATCATTAAACTAGCAACAAGGTCGGATCGGAGGAGCAAGGAAGCATAATATTGTCTTTAAATTCCATGACAATAATCATCTCCCAGAAATCCATGTCAAGTAAATCTGTTTTCCCCAGAATAGTCAAAACGGACACTAACAAATCATCCGCCTTTTCCTGAAATAGTAAGTTGACAAATTTACATAAATGAGGAGAACGAGGAGAAAAACCCTTGAAAATCATCTCATCCAAAACAAAGGTTGCTTCCTTGAACTGCATCCCATTACAAAGCGCATCGAAAATAATCCTATACGACACAACATCAGGTGCACATCCACGTCTTGGCATATCTTCAAACAAGTCTTTTGCTTCACTCCATTTTCCATCCTTACATAACTCGCTAAGTATCACATTGTAACTGATAATATCCGGCTTACATCCCTTTTCCTTCATTTCCTCCAAAATCTTGTAAGCGGTTCCAAAATCTTTGTCCTTACACAACCCGTTAATTATTACATTATAAGTCACGATATCCGGTTTGCAGCCCTTTGATTTCAATTCCTCAACGACTCCAAAAGCTTCCTCTTTTCTCCCAACCTTAAGAAGACCATCAAGTAAGGTAGAATAAATTACTGCATCCAATTTGACACCATCCCTAACCATCTCCTCCTTGAGCACAAAAGCTGAATCCACCTCACCAACCCTGAAAAGTCCCTTAATCAAGGACGTGTAGACATATCTGTCAGGGCTTACTCCATGTACCTCAACCATATACTTCTTCCATTTGAAAGCCTCTTCCAATCTCGACTCCAAGCAAAGGCCATTAATCAATGTCCCAAATGTCACCGAATCCGGAATAACGTCTCTTTTCCGCATTTCATCAAACAGTTTCCACGCATCATCCAATCTTCCCTCTAAAGTCAGCCCACGAATCAGTATGTTATAAGTGCAAGTATCAGGTCTCGAATGTGCCTCAATATCCACAAAAAGCTCCCTCATCATATCAAATTTTTTGCACATCATAAACACGTTTAGCAAGGAATTATAAGATTTTACAGTCCTTCGGCAACGAAAATTAGGCATTTCGTCCAACACTTTGAGCGCATTATTAAGGAGGCCAGATCGGCCATAGAAAGTGATGATGTTGCAAAAGAAAGCTTCTTTAGGGGCAAAACGTGTTTCCCCTTTGAGCTGAAGGAGAATTTCCTCCATTTCGTTAAACATTTTGGCACGGCCAAGTTTGGTAATGATGAGATCGTAATTCAGAAGAGAGTAGTGGAAAGTTTTGTTACAAATTGGGAGAGTTGGGTTTGGATTCCGAAAGAGGTTGAGAGCGAGTTTAGGGTCCTTCTGCATACGAAGAAGAGAAGAAAGCCTGAAGGAGGAGATGGTTTTCTGCAAGCTCATTTTCTTCCAAGCCAATAGCAATCTATAAAAATTAATATTTCATATCTATATTCAGCATCTTTTACAACTAAAGATTCAGCATTCCTTACAATTCAAGTTCAGGAAAAACATTCGAATTTGAATTTACTGTTGCTAACCAGGAAATCAAATAGTTAAAACTAAAATGAATTTGAGAAAGAATCTCAACACAAAACTTGTAGAAAACTGAGAAATGCTAACAGATCCCTCAGTGTAATGTAATATTAGAATGATGGGAAGTGATAGTCTAGGGTTTATATTGTGAAGGTATGAAGAGAAATAGGAAAAGACAGCAGAGCACATACCTCGCAGTGTAGATGGAAGATCTGGCCGTGGGGGTGAGTCTGAGAATCTCGAAAACGCAGCAAAGTGAAGACTAAATTACTGAAGAAAAAAGGGGGAAATTGGAATCAGATAAAAGAAAGAAAAATTCAAGGTTTATTATCACCATGTGGAAATGGTGATAATAAGACTTATCTGAATTTGGAAACCCAATTTGGATTTACATTCTTATTTGGAATAAATTTAATTAAACCTTGTGTTTTTTTTTTAAGAATAGGAAAATCCTAATTCACATTGGATCTACAAGCCTTAGGAAAACCTAATCAAAGGACAAGTTTGATTACGAACGAAGTAATCCAAATCCAACCAAAAATTACAACCTCTTATATATAAATAAAATACTCATAAAGTTTGAATTTCATTTTTATTGCTTTTCCGATCCTTCGCAAACTGCAAAGCAAGAATGCATCATGGTTGAGAAGCAGAATCTGGCATTAAGAGAGAGACTGGAAGAAGCATACAGAAAGAAGATCTGTCACGAAAATGATGAAAATAGGGACGAGATAATTTCTCTCGGCAAGGATCATTAAGGCTTATCCTTTGTCCTTTATGTTACAATCTTGGCGACCAGATTGATTAAAGAAACCAAATCTTTATTTGAAAACATGTCTTCCAAGTCTTTGTGCTCCATGAACAAGACAGAAAAATTTCTCAAAAGCTTAAGGAAACAAGAGATTACTCTTTCCTACTTTCGGATAATCCAAAATTGAATACGAAGCCAATTCCACCGACTAATAACATTTCTCCTCCAGCTAATGGCCAGAAATTACATTTTCAGAAAAGGAATTCGGTCGGCAAATCCAAGCTTCCATCCACAGGTTCAAAAAAAGCAAGGGACTTATCCCAGATTTCCTCTATTTTAATTAGCGGGGCATTTTTAATTTCCCATTTATTAAATTTAAAATATCCCATTATTGGATCATCGACGAAAGTCCGATTGTTGGGAATAACGTATGAAAGTCACTTGGTCTCTAGGCGCATGGGTCAGATATTCCGCGGAACGGAGTTCGATGATCCAATAATATAATAAAACGAATATCTCTTGCTTTTCTAAACATGTGGATGGAAGCTTGGATTTACCGACCAAAACCCTTTTCTGAAAATCTAATTTTTGGCCATTAGCAGGAGGAGAAATCATATTAGACGGTGGAATTGGCTTCATATTCAATTCTGGATTATCCGAAAGTAGGAAAGAGTAAACTCTTGTTTCCTTAAGCCTTCGAATTTTTTTTCGTCTTGTTCATGGAGCCCAAAGACTTGGACAACAAGTTTTTTAATAAAGAGTTAGTTTCTTTAATCAAGCTGGTCACCATGATTATCACAGAAGGGCCAAAGAATGAGCAGTATTGATACTTGCCGAGATAAATCATCTCGTGCCAATTTTCTCCATTTGCCCGACGGATCTTTTTTCTATATGCTTCTTTCAGTCTCTCCCTTAATGTTAATGCTTGATTCTGCTGCTCAACCATGGATACGTCAGAATCGGAAAATCAACATAAAGGAAACCTAAACCATACAGTATTTTTTTTTACATACAGGAGGCTGTAATCCTTGTTGGTAATCAAACCTGTTCTTTGATTAGGTTTTTCTAACGCCTCTAGGATTACTTTGGAATTTTACGTCTACAACTTAAAATGTACCCATTATTTCTTGGCAATTAAAGCCAATATCATAATCACAAAAACAAAAAACAAAAATTGAAGCAGATTAATTGATAAATTATACCAAGTGCATAATTAAATTTGTCCAAATTTAAAATACAGTGTTTAATTTGATAAGTCTTAATACATTGATACATCTTTTTCATACCAAGTGCATAATTAAATTTGTGTATTTCCTGAATTATAAAGGGGAAAATTTTGTCTCCATCCCTGCAGGGATCCCCATTCCCCGTTTCCTTTTGTTTTTCTGTATAAAAAAGGGCGGCCCGGTCGCATTACGCGTCCCCGCTGAGCGAGGGTCCGGGGAGGGGTCCCACCACAAGGGTGTATTGGGGGCAAGCCTTCCCTTGCCAATTTAATTGGCAAGAGGCCGCTCCTAAGACTCGAACCCGTGACCTCAGGTCACACGGCAACAATGTTTTTCTGTATATATATAAAAAATTATTCTATTTTTTCTCCATTTTCTTGGCATTTGGCATAGTATAATGGCAAAGAATAAGATTGAGTTTGAGTCAGGTGGAAAGAAAGAATAAGATTGACCTAACCTAATAAAGAATAAGATTGACCTAACCTAATAACTTCAAAAAGAATCACAAAAAATATATATATGAACACAAAAATTAAATGTTAAGCGGTGAATTAATGGAGGAATCCGCAGGGATCACCGTGGTGGCATATCGGGGATGGGTACGGGGATCCTACAGGGTGAGATATCCCCGTCCCTGACCCATCCTGTTTGTGGGAGACAAAACAATCCACATCCCTGCCCGGTTTGCAACCCTTTCAAAAGGACAGGATATATTAAAGCCATCTGTTGGAACATTAAGTTTAATCACCAATCAGTAATTGACACTATTAGATTGAGTCTAATACTCTAAGCTCTTAATTCATATATTAAAGTTATTGTATAAAAAGTCTGAATCACCTAATTGTAGATTATGCTGTAGACCTAATTGTACTTGGTAAAAACAATTATAAGAAGACTCAATCCTAATTCCAAATTAATTTTGAATAATGACATTTTGTCAGCTTCTTGTGAACTCATCGATCGAAAGATCATATGGAGCGTCGATTAAATTACAGAAAATGCTTACATAGTTCAGTAATGGAAACTAGCAATTGATCCATAACATTACTCAGTTCCAAATTAACCCAAATGAATAGCAGAATAGCAATTGAAAAACATAAATATTTGGAAATTGATAGAGTTTTTCATACCTTGAATTGTAAGAAATTTTGGTGAGAAGAAGAATCAAGACAGCCAGCCAGAGACGAAGAACTGGTGCTAGCCGGCGGTGGATGCTTCAGGGACGGCCTGAGTCACTGGACAGGAATCGCTTATTATGGGGCTGGGCTGAACAGAGCTGAAATCAAATTGGGGAGAGGAAATTAGGGGTTAGCCTGCATTGATTCGAGGAAGAAAGTGCCTCTATTTTCTTTTAATAGAATAAAGTGTCAAATTGGCCCCTTATATTGGCGTGCAAAGTCAATTTGGCCCAAATCAATATTTAGTTATCGATTCAGTTCAAATTTTGGTCATTTTTTATAAATTAGCCAAAATCAAATCAATACCTAAACTTTATCATGTTTAAACATTGATATCTAAAATTTATTTTTATTATATTTTTTTGAAATTTTTTATTTATACAATTAAAAACTATTACTAAATATTACAGTACATTTTTATATTTTTAATTGATTTTAAAAAATATATATATTCTCGAAATAGAGGGCGAGCCTTGGCGCAACGGTAAAACGTTGTTGTCGTGTGACCAGAGGTCACGGGTTCGAGTCTTAGGAGCGGCCTCTTGCCAATTAAATTGGCAAGGGAAGGCTTGCCCCCAATACACCCTTGTGGTGGGACCCCTCCCCGGACCCTCGCTCAGCGGGGACGCGTAATGCGACCGGGCCGCCCTTTTTTTTTTTTATATATTCTCGAAATCTCTTGCTCTCATGTTTTCTCACTCTACTATCTAATATTTTTAAAATATATATATCAACCTTAATTTATAGAATTCTTTATTTCCATGCATAAACACCAAATTGAAGATAATATATTTTGGTTAGGCAAAGCAGAGATTCACCATCCCTTTTTTTTCTTTTGTCATTTTTACAACCTTTATATTTTATTTTTTTAATCTCACTGGTTAGATGAAGATGATCTATAGAAGAAAAATGAGACGAGACGCTTTGAATAAAGGCAGAAGACTAGGATGAAGATCCTGAATAAGTAAGAAGGCTGAAATAAAACACTTGAGTGGAGGAAAGGGAAGAGATCTCTTTTCTTTTAGAATTCTTGGAGGAGTAAGAGTGTGGTGAATGAAATTTTTTGAGAGTTTGGAAGTCAATTTTTGGAAAATTAAAAATTGAAGGTTAAAATTACAAAGACTTCTTTCATGTGTAATTTTAATTTGTTATACAAATTGCATTACACATAGAAAGGGGGGAGGGGGCCAATTGTTGGTGTAATTTTTATTTTTATTTAAATAAATACCATAGATTATAATTATATTGTATAGTTGATAAATTGAAGATGAAATAAAAATAAGGAAACACAAAAAAGAAATAGAAAGAGTAAAAGAAAATACAAAAGCGGGAAAAGAAAGGCTAATTTTTAAGAAACCCGAACATCTAACTTTGACGATTTTTTCGGGGTATCAAACTACGAAATTTTGGCACAATAACTAGGAACCCAGAGACTGCTTACGGAGCTAAAAATGGAAGAGTAGAAGGAGATATGAATTTTTGAAGTTGGACCATAAATTACCAAGTCCAACTCAGGTATATCTATTTTCATGGCAAATTTTGAGCCATTTTCTTATAGAAAGTTGGACGTATTACATACATCCCTAATCTGCCAAAGGAAGTCAATTGAGGTAATGGGATTGAATATGACTAAGTTAAATATGTTTGACCAAAACATAAATATTGGATATGCCTGAATTAAATATGTTTGAACTTACCATAAAGATTGCATATGACGAAATTAAATATATGTGACTTAAACATAAAGATTGGATTGGACTAAATCAGTCAAATGACATCTCATGAGAGTACTGGTCAAAATAATTATTAATTACTAATATTGAAAATTACTCTATGTCTGTATATAAGGCCTACAGCTTTGTTAGGTTTTTATATCTCCCCCTACTTCGTATTCTCTTCAGAAACTTCTTTTTTTTTTGCAATTCACATATTGTTAGATTAAATTCTTAGTCTACACCTAAAACGATAGATTTACTCATGAAACTATGGACAGAAGCTCCATTGACACTGATATGATGGATATACGATTGATGTTGATATGGTTGAAGCTGATATGGGCGACACCGATATGGTTGACACCAACATGGTTGACATCGATATGGTTTACACGGATATGATGGACATTGATACCGATATGATGGAGATCGATATTATTGATACTGATATGACATATTAGTTATCATGATCTATTTCGAAATTATGAATAATATCTCTTTGAGTTTCTTCTTCCTGAAGTATGGGAAAAGCATTCTCAATAGAATGTAGAGGTGTAAGAAGCAGCAATTGCTTGCGTTAAGAACCATGTACATCATCAAGTCCATTAGAAAATTTGAAGAGTTTGGATTCCTCCTTACACATCATCAAGTTTTTAACCCTTGACGTAGAATTGGGAATAGTGGGAAGGACATTAGTGGTTAAAAAATTAGATGCAATTGATCTCTATAAGGAGGAATCCAAACTCTTCAAATTTCCTAATGGACTTGATGACGTAGATGGTCCTCAACGCAAGCAATTGCTACTTCTTACACCTCTACATTCTATTAAAAATGCTTTTGCCATACTTCAGGAAGAAGAAACTCAAAGAGATATTCCTAATAATTTTGAAGTAGATCATGATAACTAACATGTCATATCAGTAGCAATCATATCGATCTCCATCATATCGGTATTAATGTCCATCATATCCGTGTAAACCATATCGATGTCAACCATGTCGATGTCAACCCCATCGGTGTCACCAATATCATCTTCAACTATATCAACATCAATCATATATACATCCATCATATATCAGTGTCAATGGAGCTTCTGTCCATAATTTTCTTGAGTAACTCTATTTCTTTTAGGTGTAGACTAAGAATTTATTGTAACAACATGTGAATTGCAAAAAAAAAACAAAAAGAAGTTTCTGAAGAGAAGACGAAGTATGAGGAGAAGATAGGCCTTATATAGAGAGAGAATTAATTTTGAATATTAGTAATTAATAATTATTTTGACTACTACTCTCATTAGATGTCATTTGACTGATTTAGTACAATCCAATCTTTATGTTTAGGTCAAATATATTTAATTTCGTCATATGCAATTTTTATGATAAGGTCAAACATATTTAATTTAGGCATATCCAATATTTATGTAACATATTTAACTTAGTCATATCCAATCCCATTCCCTTAATTGACTTCCTTTAGCAGATTAGGGATGGAAAAAGTGCTGACTTTCTTCATGAAATTTGCCATGAAAATAGATGTACACGAGGAAAACCAAACATCCGTTGTGCCTTGTTATCTGGTTTAATGTGTAAGTCTTAATACATTGATACATCTTTTTCATACCAAGTGCATAATCAAATTTGTTTCTTTCCTGAACTATAAAGGGGAAAATTTTGTCTCCATCCCTGCAGGAATCCCCATTCCCCGTTTCCTTTTGTTTTTCTATATATATATAAAAAAAAATTATTCTATTTTTTCTCTATTTTCTTGGCATTTGGCATAGTATAATGACAAAGAATAAGATTGAGTTTGAATCAGGTGGTGGAAAGAAAGAATAAGATTGACCTAACCTAATAACTTTAAAAAGGATCACAAAAAATATATAGAAAAACAAAAAATAAATGTTAAGAGGTGAATCAATCAAGGAATCCACAGGGATCCCCGTGGGGAGCATATCGGGGATGGGTACGGGGATCCTACAAGGTAAGATATCCCCGTCCCTGACCTATCCCTTTGCGGGGGACAAAACAATCCCCATCCCCGCCCCATAGGAATTCTAATCAGGGATTCTCCGTCTCTGACAGGGCAGATCCGCAACAGGGACGGAGAATCCCTGCCAGGTTTGCAACCCTTTCAAAAGGACAAGATCTATTATAGCCATCTGTTGGAACATTAAGTTTAATCAACATCACCAATCAGTAATTGACAATATTAGATTGAGTCTTATACTCTAAGCTCTTAATTCATATATTAAAGTTATTGTATAAAAGCTAGATGTCTGAATCACCCCATTTTTCTCATTCCAGATTATATTGTAGACCTAATTGTATTCAGTAAAAACAATTATACTGTAGAACTAATTCCGAAGTAATTTTAAATAATGACCTTTTTCGAAAACAAAAGGCAAAAGAGTCGAATAAAGGAAGAAATTACAGAAAAAGTTTCCATAGTTCAGTAATGGAAACTAGCAATTGATCCACAACATTACTCCGTTCCAAATTAACCCAAACGAATAGCAGAATAGCAATTGAAAACATAAATATTTGGAAATTGATAGAGTTTTTCATACCTTGAATTGTAAGAAATTTTGGTGAGACGAAGAAGGAAAACAGCCAGCCAGAGACGAAGAACTGGTGCTAGCCGGCGGTGGATGCTGCAGGGACGGCCGGAGTCGCTGGACGGGAATCGCTTATTATAGGAGAGGGGAACATTAGGGGTTAGCCTGCGTTGATTTGACGAAGAAAGTGCCTCTATTTCTCTTTATCGAATAAAATGTCAAATTTGCCCCTGGAGTCTCTTTGGCCCAAATCAATATTTAGTTACGGATTCAGTCCAAATTTTAGTCATTTTTATAAATTACCTAAAATCAAATAAAACCTATTGATTTCTTTCCTTAAAAAAGAAAAAAATAAATTATTGATACCTAAACTTTATCATTGATACCTAAAATTTTATTTTTATAATGTTTTTTAATTTATTTTTATTTACACACTTAAAAACTATTACTAAATATTAAAATACATTTTTATATTTTTAAAATTTATTCTCGACATATCTAGCTCTTTTGTTTTCTCTCTCTACTGTCGAATATTTTTAAAATATATATTTCAATCAAAATTCATATATTCTTTATTTCAATGCTCGAACACCAAATTGAAGATACTATACTTTGATTAGGCAAAATAGTGTATGAGATTCACCATCCTTTTTTTTCTTTTGTCATTTTTACAATCTTTATATTTTATTTTTTTAGTCTATAGAAGAAGAATAAGACGAAAGGCCCTGAAAATAACAAATCGGGCATGAGAGATGATATAGATAAGGTTTGTCAGAAACAGAGAAGCAAAACTCAGTTAAAGAACACGTAGGAGGCTGTTAGCAACGTCAATGCACAAAAGGAGATTCAGCGGAAAACTAAGCAGACAGACAAGTCAAAAACGGAGAGGCGATAGTGGTTGAAGAACTACTAAGACTTGGAGCCCTAGATCCAAACAATCTACTCACATAGGTAGATAGTGAAGCTGAAAGAAGAAATTTTGCACATAATGAAAGAAATTGAAGCCAAACCAGGAACCTACAAATTTTACATACAAGAGAAGAAATTGAAGCCAAATCAAGAACCCAAAAAAAAATTGCACATAATGGCAGCAATTGAAGTCAAATCAGATATTGATATCATGTTTTTATTCTTTTGCAAAACCACAACCCAAAAAAACAAAAACACTTGCCAAGAATTTAACAAGGCTATAATACCATGTAAAGAGTAATAGAGGGGATTGGAAAATGTTCTTCTATATCATTTATATAGGTATTTATACAATACGAAAAAAACTAAATAAGGAAAGTTAATAAATTTACCATAATTGACTTTTGACTCTTACCATAACTATTGAGTGTTTACATCTATTCACACTATAACATTAATTCTAAATTGTTCAAAAAAAAAACATTAATTCTAAAAATAATTAAAAATATAATTTGTAAGATAATAAAATATAAAAATGTTTTACCATACATACCTTCAACTAAATAACAATATATCTCTAATAATCTCTACTAGTAATACTAGCAATAAAATAAATATCAAATTATTTTAGCAAAATAAATAGGTTCTACGAAATAAATATTCTTAATCAAAATAAATAACAATTGTTTATTGATTCAAAAAAAACAATTGTTTACAATCCCAAATATTAATTTCAAACTAAATATAAATAAAGAAATTGGTGAACCGAATTGTTAGAGAAATAAAGCTAAAATTAGTTAACTCGAGTTTGCAAACCATTTGCTTCCTCCAACGGTATTGCTTCTAATGGATAAATCAATCAACTCATTTTCCACTGAATATATAATTTAAAATATTAGTGAAATAACAAATATTAAATTAATTAACTTTTACTTGAACAAAATATTGAGTTATCGAAACACCATACAAGTTTGAAGGACCAATTGAGCTTTTTAGACAAGTTCAAAGACGAATGATGTATTAACAATTTGTTTAATTGATATAAACTGCAACCTAGATCTCGCAGATTTTTTTATTCCAATCCTTTATATGTATTATAAATTCATATTTGATATATATATATATAGTATATTGATAAGTGTCCAATTCAACGTTCAAATGTCCATTTTAGTGCTAGGTTATTTAATTAATTTAGTGTTATTTCGGATATTATTGCTTGTTTTGGTATGATTTGTTTCCACAGGACTCAAATGATTAAAAGGAGCAGAATTGGACTTAATTTGAAGAAACTTTGGAGCTGAAACAAAATGGAGTTAGTCTTGCCCAAGACTAGCTGAATCAAATGAGCTGAAACGAAATTGGAGTTAGTTTTGCCCAAGACTAAGACCTCCGAACTGATGATGTTTAGATTGATCAGGACTCTTTCCTACTCAAAGAAGAAGGCAGAAAATAAAGGATATGAGAAGATTAGAAAAGATTTGTGATTGGGAAAGATATTCTTTTGTTAGCTAATTTGGAGGGATATATCTTATTTACAAAACATTAGGTTTTTAGATTAGATTATCTCTTTCTCTTTTTTATTAGACTTTTTACGTACATTTTTCCGAGATCGTTCTTCATACTGGAAAACTCAGAAACATTTATTTTGTTCTTTATGGCTATTCATAGCTAAACCCTTTATTTCGGTTAAGGGATAATTCAGAGGCAGGAATCTTCAAGTATTGTGAGATCGTTTCTCTTCTAGTATTTTCCCTTTATTCACTATGTTTAGGGATTTTATCTCAATTGTTAGTTTGCTTTTGAATAATACGGCCGATTGTTCATTTGATTAAACTGGCATACAGCTATCTGATTAAACTAGATAATCAACGAGTCATTATTTAGTTAAATCTGAGTTAGTAGTAATTGATGTTATAAAGTTGAAATCTAGATTGTATTTGGTGATAATCAGATTGACAACTGAGAACTCTCCATGTGACATTAATACATCTATTTTTGACTTTATCTTATCAAGTGAATGAGTAATTAAGTTTCTGAATCGATATCGCTGAGAATCGGTTGGCTTAGATTAGGTTTTTCTAATTCCTAACGCTGTTAACGGGTTGAATCTTAGCCGCTGAGGTAAAGTTATTTGTTAATTAGGAGTTAACTACAGTCTTACTTGGTTAATTCATTATTTAGGAAGAATATACCAAACTAGTCTGATATGCAATTTAGAAGAAACATCATTTCTGTCAATGATCAAGACTAACTGAATTCCTTGCCTGAGAATCCCTTAGTTGAAATTCCAATTAATCATTTTATTCAATTTCAACTCAACTTCATTACTTTTGTTAATTTAGAAATCATCTATTCCAATTCCCCATTTTTACTTTTTATTCATTTCCTTGGTTATATTTACAAATTAGATTAGTATTAGTCCTTTGGGTACGACCTTTGCTTACCCTTGTGCAAGCCTAAGGGCTGCGAAGTTATATTTATTTTTGGTGGATTCGACAACCGTCATATATCATACATATTATGTATAATTATAAATATAATAAAGTTTATTATAAAAGGTTTAAGATTAATATCACATATTAATGTGAGGTTTAAGGTGTGGGGTTTAAGATTAATATTTATTGTTGACTTATGATTAATATAAATGTAAAACATAACCAAGGTTGGAGAGGGGTCGGAGTCCGACAAACGCGCTCCAATATAGATGATTTAGGAAGGGTTGAAGAGTAAGGACTAGTCGTGAGATGATAGTTAACATACCTTAGAATTTGGTTATATCTGCCTATATATAGGGTTCTAACTGAATCCTTCGTTTGCTAGGAGTCCTGTTGGTCTTAGGATTTCCTTCTCATGTTAGGACTCTTGTCCTGGGAGAAATCTTTTGCCATGTGGAACTCTAGTTGTATCGAACGTTCCCTTATAGGGGAATATAAGCTTCTAAAGGACTTGAATGTTTGTTTTATCACGCATGGTTTAATAATATTGAGGGTTATGATGATGTCATGTGTATGATGTCATTTTATATGATATCATATATCCCCCCTAGGGAAAAGGTGGTAAAGTACTGCGTCTATAGCGGCAGTGGCTTCCATTATTCGCTTGGAATTTTTGATATGATTGACCGGATCTCCACTGCCTCCGTATTGGCCAAAAGTATGAATACGGAACCTTTTGGGCATCGACTAACTTTGAATCTCCTTAGATAAAGTTGTGCATGTGTCAGATAAGGTCGAATACCTGTGGTATGCACCAGGTCTATCCAATGCCTCCTTTCTAAGAAGCTCGTACATATCTTCTTGCTAAATGGTTTGTCTTTGTCCTCCTCTTTTGGTGTATTCTTGTCTGAATACTTGTTATGATCAATGTTATCGACATATTATATAGAGTCTATGATATAGTTTAGCCCCGTTTTATATGCTTTTCTAGCCTTAATTTCCTAGTTTGTAATGTCTTCTACCTATTAATCGTCTAATGGGTGCTTTGAGTTGTTTCAAGGACAAACAGACGAGAAACGGAGTAAAACGGGATGAAAAGGGCAACTTCTAGTAATGCTCGACGAGCAACATTCATTCTTCGACAATATCGCACTAGTAGGCAGTCAACACACGGATCAACATAAATTAGATCATTTCTCGGTGAGCAGAAGCCAAGTTGCTCGGTGAGCAACGACCCAAAACAGTTTTCTATAAGGATTCCAGCTATCGAAAGCCCAATCTGAATCCAACTCCAATCATTCTATTTCGACCCTAAAGAGGCCAGAAGACCTATTTAGACTAAGAGGCGACATAAAGTACTATTAATAAGAGCTCAAACTATGTAATAGGAATCAATTAATTACCGTAGAGTAGATTTATGCTTAGTCTTAGTTTAGTTTTATTTTCTGTCTTTATATTTCAGTTTAATTTATTGTTTTCATTCTGTTATCAGTTTAGTTAAGTGATGCGTGTTTTACGTATACGTGCATGTGAAGGCAAATATACCTTAATCGTGTATCAAGTAATAAAGTGAAAGTAGAGTATCGTTCCCACGAGGATGGTGTTGAAACACCTTTCCACATGATTTTGATTTGACAAAATTATTTAAGTTAATCCATGATTACGGGACAATTAAATTTAAGTGCTTTGATTTAATTGTACTAATATGTTTGTTCAATGTTGAGTATAAATATAAATGGAAATAGAAATAAAAAGTAAGACATGACGAAGACAGCATGAGAAAACAGCACAAGCTGAGTAGAGTGTAACTCGGCGTGATAAAAGAAAAGTCATCTTCAGAACAAAAGCTTGAAGATCAAGCTAGTCAACAAAGCTGAATGGAACGCAACTCAGTATCAAAAGTAGAGGAGTCTTCTTGAGAACTATGTCTTGCAGACCATGGAAGCTGAGTAAAAGAGAACTCAGTATCTGAATTAGCAATAATCGAAGACAACGGCTATCAAAGTCATGTTGAGTAATCTTCAGGACAGCGCGAATGATCCGTTTGCTAAAAGACAAGCTCCGACAACTGTCTGCACCAATAATAGAAACCTTGGAATTATGCAAAAGCCAATTTCGAGATGCATGGGTCAACTGTTCTTTCGCTAAAAGACAAACTGGCACAAGAAGACGAAACTTGTGAGAAGAAGACAAACCTGACGCTTGCGGAATTCAGACGACAGGATTGGCCTGCAAATCTGAAGCTAACCAGAGCCTTGTCGCAAAAAGAAGCCGTTTGGATTCAACGGACAAATCCAGAATTCAAATGGATAAGTCTTCAGAATACAACTATAAAAGGACAAGTATACTTCTTGGATCCAAAAAAAGCCGATTGCGAAAACAAAAAGAGAATAAGAGCATACATACAAAAAGCACATCAATACAAGAAAGAGATCTTACACCAAATTTCTATTCCTGTGTAAATGCTAGAGTGATTCTCTCTGTAATCATCTAAAGTGTTCTTTGTTTAAAAAAGAACAATCTTATATCAATCATAGTATTGAGAGAGTGTGCTGAGTACTCGGTTTGGTACTCAGTGGTAGAGAAAATCTAAGTGCTGGGTTGTAGCGCTTAGTGGAGTTGAGTAGACGAATAGAGGACGGTACTCTTGCATATTCAACTGCCTTGTAAACGGTTTGTGCTCTACCTTTAAAGAGCTCAATATTGGATTTAAAAAGCCCGGAGGGATTCTGGGGACTGGACGTAGGCGGAGAGGCCGAACCAGGATAAGTCGTGCTGAGTAATTTCTAACTCTCCTTCAATATATATCTGTATGTGTTGCTTGCTATTTTTACTCAGTATATAAATTGCTTAAGCTGACACTGAGTAAATCAGAGTGCTGAGTTGGAAGCTGACTACAAAAGTGTCATTTTCCAACTCACAAGTAAAACAATTCTAGTCAGTATCTGACTAAAACCGTCTTACGCCTCACTCGGCCACGCTGACCAAAACTGAGTTGCGAAACTCAAAGAATTAAATTAAGTCAGTGCAATTAAAGCGAAAAAGTTACATTAGTTCCTAACCCCCCCCCCCCCCTTGGAACTAATCACAAGGGACCAACAGATGGTGATTATAAGTATTAATCTCTTTGCTCACTATCTATTATTTAAACAATCGAAATGTAGAGTTTATTAGACAACCAAGTTCAGACTTAAGCAAGAAATGAAATGAAAATTATACAAATTAGGTGAGAGATTACTTATATTGAAAGAAACTAAGGCTTCTAGCTTCGCTTCCTCTTTGCTTGGTAATAACATTTAACCCCTTTTAAGTTGTTTTATCCGTTTTAAGATGGCGATTTTTCTTATTAACTAATAGATTCTCGAGATTGGCTCTAAACTCTCGATTAATTACTTTCCGTTGGTCTGGTTCAAGTAATTAATCTAGAGAATCATTAAGTTTTATTAATCTAAACCTTTTTAATCTACTTTACCTTGGTCTGGCTAAAGTGATTACTTAAGATTCAAGAAAAACCACTCGAGTAATTAGTTCTAAACTTTTGATTAATTACTTTCCCTTGGTCCAGCTCAAGTAATTAATCCAAAGAAGCATTAAGTTTTCTTAATTCCAACCCTTCGATTTATTACTTTCCCTTGGTCCGGCTCAAGTAATAAATCTAAGATTTGTAATAAGATTCATGAAAAACCTTGGAAAACCAATAAGCCACACTAAATGGTCATTAGGTCCAACTTATGAATTTCGATTAATCAATTTAATCACGGTCAATATAAACAATTAATTATATTCAAGTAAGAAGTTGGCCCATCTCCTACAAGCATTAAGAAACATAAGTTAGTTCTCAAAAAGAATAAACATAACTTAAATAGGTCAAATGTAATTATCACATAATTAAAGTTAAGATCCGCTTTTAGTCTTAGTTAAGGGGGTTTTAGCTCACGATTATATTAAAACACACCTTAGAAAGATAGATAATGGAATTCATAGTAATAAAAGAGATTAAAGTTTAGAAGAAACCGTAATGACAATTGCCGAACGAACTTCTTCGGTAACTTGAAACTTACTTTTATTGGATGAAATTTTGCACAAACAAAAACTTGAGCATAATAACAACAATCACAACAACAAATACAACTGATCTTTGAAGAGAAAAATCAACAAAATGACATTATAGAGGGACGAATTAAGTCTAAGTTTGGTGTGTCTTTAAATGACACACATAATTCTAAAGACCAAATCTCCTTATGGCCTCCCACTCTCTAATCTTCTGAATTCAGCCTTTAAGAGAGGGTGGTGGAAGACTTTGACAATTTAGGAGTTAAAATGTGTAAAGGTGAGAAAGGAATCATACGATTTAACATGTTTATCAACTTTGGATAATTTTCTGGGCCTGATACACTTCAAATTTGGAGATGATTATTTTTAGTCATTTGTACATCTTTCTCTTAGCTTTCCAACTCATTTTGAATCGCCTCAATCCGAGTTTGTATGAGGGAGATAAGTTGAAAATACAAAAATATGTCAAATCTGTCCTAGTGTAAACAATTGGACATGTAATCTGTCAGCTCCATCTCAACGAGATGCATGTTGAATGTCACTAAAACTCTCTTTTTTGGTCCATTTTACTTCCTAGTTGTCGTCTTAAGTCCCGACTTGGTTATTTGTGCCGAAAATCTTGCAAAAGTGTCTGAAAAACACACGAAAGTGACTTAGATACAAAAAATGATGAAAATATAAGAAACTATCATTAAAATTTATTAAAATGATGCAAAATAACTAGTAATTATGTAACGTCCGTGTCTAAAATTATTCGATATATATTTTGGAGTAATAATTAATTATTATTTTAACTACACTGTTGGGTTCAATTTAATATGTTTATGTATAAATTAAAATTTTTGGGTAAATTTTAAGAGAAATTACAAATCAAGAGGATCTAAACCAATATTTTTCCACTAACAATATTAATTTTCGGGTTTTTATAAAAATAAAAACAATAATAATAGTAATAATAAGTTATGATAATAAGAAGCATGTAGGACAAGTGTCCTATTACATGTCCTTATTTTAAAATAGTAAAGAACACTTGTCTAAATTATATTACATATACATCCACATGTCTAATCTTTTCTTATTCACGTCAACTATATAATTGAATAGGGATGGGGAATGAAATTTTTTTGGGGAGGGTAATCCCAGGAGAAATCGTTTTTCTCTTTTAAAAAAAATGAATTCTTTTATCCTCTTTTTACACAACAATATTCAAAGCTCATATTTCAACTTTATTTGTACCAATTCATTTTTTTTTAATATAATGATTTGAAATAGTTGTTTTACTTTTTGAGAAAACAATTTGCATTAACATTAGTTTTGTGTCTTAATATTTTTCAAATTATTGTTTTATTTTTTATGATTTTAAAGGAATGAAATCAAAAGGGAGAAAGTTTACTTTGTTTTTGAATATAGGAAACTTTCATTATTTAACAATTTCAAGATACAAATTCAAGATAAAATAGGTCCAATTTTATCCGGATTGAATCTTCAATTAAGCAAAAATTTAACGACCTTGAATTAGAGCAAATGGTTTCATGTGGACATACAAGAGTTCTAACGCTTGATGCATTAGACCGTCTTTCTTAACAGTCTACAAAAGTCTACAAAAGGTAATATTTAATATTATTTTCTTTTAATAAAGTTCTAGTTAGATACTAAATTGTTAGTCTCAATTTTATATATATTGATAATTGAAAATAAATTAGTATTAAGAAGAGTCCTAGTAGTATCACAAGTCTAACTGAACCTTAAGTCGGAACTAACGATACCAGTTTAGTGTTAATAAATAAAAATAGTTCGATAAAAGTGTACAAAAATAGTCTGATAAAAGTCTTTGATTAATATTTTAGTGACTTTAAATTATCGAGTTAAAATAAATTATATATTAGGACTAATACCAATAATTGTTAAATAGAGTCTATATAAATTTGAATGTAAAAGTAGTAGAATAATTTGAATGTAAGATTTGGATGAATATACTCTTAGTAGTTTAACGTGGTCTAACGAGTCGAATGGTATTCATAGTTCTAATTAATTATTCAGTTTAGAATTTTATTTTCGGTGACCGAAAATATTCCTTTAAGAATATTTATTTTTAAACGATATTAAATTTTATTAATAGAATATTTTGAGCTATTTAATTCTTGAAGTTGGATTAAATTATGAATCGATGATTTTATACGAGTTTTTATTACTTATATTAAAAGAATATTAATTTTAAAGGATTTTGGTATTTTGTCTGTAAATTATTTTGAATAATTGTGCTTATTTGCGAAATAGTTATAATTGAAGGTGAATGGTTTATGGTTATGGAATTATTTGGAAATTTGATTGTGAAAAGATATTTGAGTATATTGTTATTTTATGAGTTTTATATCCATCTAGAGTAATCCAGATTGGTGATTTTGATATTTGAAGACCATGTTCAGTGAGGAACATGACCTATGTACACAGTATAAAGACCTAGTCGGGTATTGGCAGCGAAGTGTGGGGTAAGACCAATACGAGATTAGGCAAGGTTAAAGAGACGTCTCGATTATGTGATATATGTGGTTATGGATTGATATATAAGAGGAGAAACTCTAGAATGGATATAAGGTTTTATGTTTTCGGATTAGCTGATTTGGATATAAGGTTTTATGTTTTCGGTTCTGAGCTGATTTTGATATAAGGGTTTATGTCTTCGGTTATGAGTTGATTTTGATATAAAGTTTTACATTTGATTAATTACGAGTTCGTTTGATTACAAATTTGGCTTGATAAAGCGTTTCATCGATTACGGATTTGGTTGATTAAACGTTTGATTGGTTACGAGTTGTTTTGATTAAATGCCGATATAATGATATCGATAATTATCTGTGATTTGAGTTGATTTGATAACGTGATTTTAAGGTTTTTAAGTTTAAATTTTATATTGTCGAATCGATAAAGTATTCGCGTATATTAAATAAATAATAAATAAATTTTAGACGGTCTGAATAAGCGTTTTTGGTATATTCCGAAATTAAGTTAAGTTTTTAGGAAATTAATTAAGTTTTTAACATATTGAAAATTGATGAGTCGCATTCGTAGATCGGGATGGTAAATATATTATGAATAGTAGTAGTGATAAAATGAAGTCTATTAATTTCAAGCAGTGTGTAAATAAGTTAAAGAGAACTACCTAAAATGGGTAGAACTACGTGGCTTTGATTCCCGGTTTAAATATTAAAAGACGTTCAGGATACGTAGGAAGCTTGATAGAATTATCGAGTCCAAGCCAAATAATTAATAAAACTTTAGGTAGTCCAAATAAATTTTTATCTATTAGAAAATAGATTCATGTTTCAGACCGATAGGTGTTCGCTATCCTATCTTCCTTTCATACCTGATGCCGTTTTGGGTCGGGTGTGACAAATTAAATACGAAAAACGATATAAATTACGATGATCACATTGAGCAAACTTGACATTTTAATTGTTTTTCACCTTTTATGAATCAAGTTCAGTTTATTTGATTTCAAGTTCCATCTTCCTACATCTTATTCTTGAATTAATAAACTTCAACTTCATGAATACAAGTTCTTATTCGACCCATTCCATTATGCCTCCGCGTATTAGCTCAGACATGAGCTAAAACACTATAGGCTAGGATGGCAGTGAACTGTGTTTAGCAAATAGGGATCATTAAATGAGCGTTTGGATTGTGTTATAGGAGTAAATGAGAATTAACTAAAAGCAATGCTTACCTCTATCTAAGAAACCTAACCAAAACCAAGTAATTGGGTAGAGAAATTGAATTCTGAAACCTAATCAAGTAAACAAGTCAATTGAGCATATTAGTTAATCATATACGTTAACCGGATAGTGCGGCTTCGTGGTCCAGGTTACGGCTTAACCTTGGTTTTCACAGCGTCTAATGCCTTCAAGCACTATTAGGGATTTTTCCTAACCAAGCATCAATCTAATAGTATTTGAGGTAGATTTAATAAGTTGTTGATCATAGTTACTATTTTCGAATGGAAAATCACCGTCTTGAGTTAACCTTTAAGTTCACACAACGTACACTTATCTATTCACTCTTAATTAACAATTCTCCTAATTGTAATTAAAAATTTCCTATTACAAGACAAATGTCATGTAGATAGATGTAGATTTTCTATTAGTGGAGAGAAATTACATGGTTAAGATAATAAAGGCTTGGGTTAATACATCATTTGTTCCGAACTTGTTTAAAATGCTTGATTGGTTTGGTTCTTTAAACTTTTAAAGTGTCTTGATAAGCCTCCCAACTTGCATAAAATGTGCAGTTAGCTCCCTAGACCTGTATAAAATGTAATCAATTGATCACTTGGTTGTAAAAAAGTAAGTTAAATACATAAGATGTATTGCACGAGTCTTAGAATGTTATACATAATTCACCGGAATTGACTAAAGTCTTGTTAGCCACCGGATTTTGCATAAAGTGATGTGTTAGTCCATGTTACAAAGCAAGAAAAGATTTGGACAAATTGAAATACATATTACTTTTTTTTTTTTAAAGTTCAAATGATCAATAAATCACCATAAACAAGTTCAATACGTCAATATGTCACTGTAAATAAATTCAAAAGATAAACAAGACATTTTGTAAATTCAATGATCTAATTAGGTTTTTGAACCAAGTTCAGTGAGCTTCTGATGTATTAAGCCAATTTTTAAAGAGCAAATAGAGACAAGTGCCTAACCTAGAAATGTAAACTTGGGTGGGGATTCCTGTCAACGTTGGGGATCTAACCCAACAGAAACATGGAATCCTCAATTAAAATCCCTTCAAGACAGAGATGGGGATTGTTTGATTCCCTCCAAGCGGGGATAGTGCAGGAACAGGGATAGATATCCCTGCCATGTGGGAATCCCCATCCCCAATATGAGCCCACGGGGATCATATTTCTTATTTTCTTATATATGATTCTTTTTAGAGTTATTAGATTAGGTCAATTTCATTCTTTCTTTCCGCCACATAATTCAAATATAATATTATTATCTATCGTTATAATGGCAAATTCCACGAAAATGGTGGAAAAGTAGAATAAAATATTTTATATATATCAGAAAAACATAATGAAACGGGAAAAAGGATCCCATGGGGATAAAAATTGTCCCCATTTAGATTTTGAGAACGGAAACAGAGAATCTCCAATAAGTAGAAGAGCAGGATGGGGAATGCAATCCCGACGTATCGTATTATATTTTGAATGTAGCCCGTAACGATAAGGGTATTTACTATTTAGGATATTAAAAATAATCAAACTCTATACATAGGCAAAATAATAATTCTTACCCATGTATTTGACCAAGTTTTGATCCTGAACTTATATTGGTGAAGTTTGATCCCTATACTTTAATTTTGGCAAGATTTAGTCCTTATGGGCGAAATTAGCAAACTTATTGGAAGCGTACTCTTTATGGCAGGGGCAGTGCCAGGGGAGGCCCGGAACCGCAACCTCCGAAATCACCATTACCAGTGGTGGTTCCGATCCCCTGTTTCTAGCAAATTGAGGGTTTGGAATGCAAAATAGCCCATCAAAATTATATGTCGAACAAAAAATTAGCTCAGAAAATAATATAAAAAAAGGCGGCCCGGTCGCACTACGCGTCCCCACTGAGCGAGGGTCCGGAATATAATTAGTGTAAAATTAACTCCCTCATCAGAGCAATCGTGTATTCGTCACTACTTTATGATATATCGGAAATATCTAGATCCGCCTCTGGATGTATTCATTTATTTGAAAACAAATGGAGAAGTAGTTGTACAAATAACTGGGTAGTAGATGACAATAACATTTTATGATCAATATATCATACTCATTTTTTCACACTAATTAAAAAGCTTATACTAATTATTTAGAATTAATCACAACATCTAATAATATTAATTAATTTAAAACATGATTTGGTTTGACGAAAACAGCCTGTCTCAAAAAAGGAGCCGAATCCCAAACAAGAAATGAGGCTTTGGCTAAAACATCCCCCACCCTATTAGCCTCATGTCTAACGTAATTAACACTGTAAACATGGAATAAGCTAACAAGGCAACGACTAGAGCTTTGCTGCATGCCAAACTCGGAAAGATCTTCACGACGACTATTGAACCCATCCACAATTCCCTTCGCGTCCATCTCAACCACGACAGCATCCCAACCCTAACTATGAACCCATAACATATTATCCCCCAACCCACGAGCTTCTTCCAACTTCGGATCCCAGCAACCAGCAACGGAGCTAACATGACAAGCTCGGACAACACCCGCCCGTCTCGACACAGGAAACCGAAGCCAGTTGTGTTACCTTGGACATCTATAGAAACGTGTTTGATGCAATGATGAAAAGGGCATCAATCTTGATGTGCATACTTATAACATCTTGATTAATTGGTATGGTAGGAAGAAAAGGATTTGCGAGGCAAAGCAACTTTTTTAAGAAATGGTTCTTAAAAGTTTTAACTGTTATACATATAATTCTCTTATATAGGGCTTATGTCATGCAAGAAACCCATGTCATGCAAGAAACCCTTCGGAAGCCATGAAGTTTTTTAAGGAGTCGTGTGCAAGTGGCTATATTCCAGATACAGTAACTTACTCAATTTTGCTACATGGTTTTTGTGAACACGGAAATCTTGATGTTGCCTTATACTTATTTCATGAAATGCAAGTCAACAAGTTGAAGCCCGATATGTTTATCTATAATATCCCCATTGAATTCTTGTTACAGACGTGTTTGATGTGATGATGAGAAAAGGGCATCAATCTTGATATGCATACTTATAACATCTTGATTAATTGGTATTGTAAGAAGAAAAGGATCTGCGAGGCAAAGCAACTTTTTTAATTGAAAGTTCCCTTATTCTGGAATAAATGTAAACGGGTAAGTTCTTTGTCTCGCAGATCCTTTTCTCCTTACAATACCAATGAATCAAGATGTTATAAGTATGCACATCAAGATTAATGCACTTTCTCATCATCACATCAAACACGTTTGTAACAAGAATCAATGAATCAATGAGGATATTATAGATAAACATACCGGGCTTCAACTTGTTGATTTGCATTTCATGAAATAAGTATAAGGCAACGTCAAGATGTCCGTGTCCACAAAAGCCATATAGCAAAATTGAGTAAGTTAGTGTATCTGGAATATAGCCACTTGCATACGACTCCTTAAAAAACTTCATGGCATCCCAAGGGCTTCTTGTATGGCATAAGCCCCGTATAAGAGAATTATATGTATAACACTCGCAAATCGATATAGACCTTCAGAAGATCAAGGGAGGGCGGATCCACAACATATAAGCAGGGCTGCGGAGGTAAAAGGGAAGAATTACAAATAACATTGGCCCGTTGGAAATCAGTCAACAGCTCCAACAATTCCGAACACAAATCTGGACAGGGACCAATCGATGATTCCAGGGCTTATTATTACGTCGGTTTCAAATTTCCGATCCTCCAAAAGTATCCACCCCTAACGTGACCGGCACAGTATCAGTCTTTTCCAACAATCCAGTAGCAAAACAGCAATCCACAAAACTAAGTTAGCGCGATTGGGAAGAAAGTCACTGCAACACCGCCAAATGAAATGCTTCATAGCGCAATTGGGAAGAAAGTCACTGCAACACCGCCAATGAAATGCTTCACCTTGGCGAGAATGTTAAAATTCCAAACAGTAGTCCAAGAGTCAATCGAGCTCAGTTGAAGATGACCCAGGACCAGACAAGCAGTCACATGATATCCTGATTTAACCGAGTAAATACCAGCTTTATCAAAGTGTCAAATGATACAATCTTCTGCCATTAGGTCTCCGGAAGGTTGGCGCAAAACAGTCTTGCAGTTTCCACATGCCACAACGGTATGCAAATGACTAAAGACAGCTCTTCTGTATCACAAATTATAAATTCATTTTCTCAAAGCTTGTTCCATAAACGGATAGCTAAACAATTCAAACTACTAGATCCTATTTGCTGAATCAATATAACAGAAATAAACAGTACTTTTAACTTAATTAAAGGACTTACATATTGAAGCATCCTTGGCACTTCACCGCCTGCACCCGTAACAAATCAAATAAAAGAAGCTGAAATTAGACATTATTCATCAAAATCGCACAAACCGCAAGAGCCAAACATGAATAAGTCATCTGGATACTATGTTGCACGGAAACTCTTTTTTGGTAGCGTTTCCATGTTTCCATTACCGTTTCCTAACTAAATGTTTTTAGAAATAACGTTTCCCGGTGTCCGTTTTGTATCCGTTTCAGTTTCCGTGCAACATAGCTGAACATGAACAAATACAGAGATAGAATTTATCATGAAAAATGAGTTAGGAGAATGAGCAAGACGTTCGAGCTTGGGCAAACTAATTTCAACGGGAGAAATACAACGGAAATACAAGAGAACAGAATAAAATAAGGAAAATTCCATCAACTGGCAGTATGCAAAGCACAATATTCAACTTCAATCGCCCTTTCTCCCGAATGAGCAACCCTCTGTAAGCCTGGCACGCCCACCGATAGGTTGGCACAAAACGGTCTGGCAGTTTCCACACACCACAACAGCGTGTGGATGACTACAGGCAGTTGTTCTGTATCAGAAGTTATAAATTCATTTTCTCAAAACTTTGTTCCACAAAAGGACAGCTAACAATCGAAACTACTAAATCCTATTTGCTTAATCAATATAACAGAAATAAGCACTGGTTTTAACCTATGTTGCACAGGCACGGACACAGAAATGAAAATGGAAACGGAAATGGGAATGGGAATTTTTATTTCTAAAACATAACCTTCATAAAATAGCCTTCAAATGAAAACGGATACGGGCACAGACACGAAACGCGGAAATGCTGCCTACAAGAAGTGTCCGTGCAACATAGCTTTTAACTTAATTAAAGGACTTACATGTTGAAGCCTCCTTGGAATTTCACACCCTGGACCAGTAACAAATCAAATAAAAGATGTTGAAATCAGACATCATGTCTTACTAAAATCGCACAATCCACAAGAGCCAAACATGAATAAGACGCTTGGATACTGAACATGAACAAATAAGAGATAGAAATTACCATGAAAAATGAGTTAGGAGACTGAACTAGACGTTTGAGCTAGCTTCATAGGCTCAGACCCGCAAACTTGTGAAGAAGAACCAACCATGATAACCATCTGCAAAAAAAAACAAGAGAATATAAAATCAAATTTGCAAATACAAAATAGGGAAAGCAAACTCAGATGAAGAACGAAAGGGAAGCTCACCTGAGTTTTTTTTTATTGGATAATCTTCTTCACTAAACCATTAAACTAGCAACAACGTCGGATCGGAGGAGCAAGGAAGCATAATATTGTCTTTAAATTCCATGACAAGAATCATCTCCCAGAAATCCATGTCAAGTAAATCCGCTTTCCCCAGAATAGTCAAAACGGACACTAACAAATCATCCAACCTTTCCTGAAACAGTAAGTTAACAAATTTACATAAATGAGGAGAACGAGGAGCGAAACCCTTGAAAATCATCTCATCCAAAACAAAGGTTGCTTCCTTGAACTGCATCCCATTACAAAGGGCATCGAAAATAATCCTATACGACACAACATCAGGTGCACATCCAAGTTTTGGCATATCTTCAAACAAATCTTTTGCTTCACTCCATTTTCCATCCTTACATAACTCACTAAGTATCACATTGTAACTGATAATATCCGGCTTACATCCCTTTTCCTTCATTTCCTCCAAAATCTTGTAAGCAGTTTCAAAATCTTTGTCCTTACACAGCCCGTTAATTATTACATTATAAGTCACGATATCCGGTTTGCAGCCCTTTGATTTCAATTCCTCAACGACTCCAAAAGCTTCCTCTTTTCTCCCAACCTTAAGAAGACCATCAAGTAAAGTAGAATAAATTACTGCATCCAATTTGACACCATCCCTAACCATCTCCTCCTTGAGCACAAAAGCTGAATCCACCTCACCGACCCTGAAAAGTCCCTTAAT
Source organism: Euphorbia lathyris (assembly GCF_963576675.1). NCBI lineage: Eukaryota > Viridiplantae > Streptophyta > Magnoliopsida > Malpighiales > Euphorbiaceae > Euphorbia > Euphorbia lathyris. Next base: position 2,929,932 of record NC_088918.1, read on the forward strand.
CAAGGACGTGTAGACATATCTGTCAGGGCTTACTCCATGTACCTCAACCATATACTTCTTCAATTTGAAAGCCTCTTCCAATCTCGACTCCAAGCAAAGGCCATTAATCAATGTCCCAAATGTCACCGAATCCGGAATAACGTCTCTTTTCCGCATTTCATCAAACAGTTTCCACGCATCATCCAATCTTCCCTCTAAAGTCAGCCCACGAATCAGTATGTTATAAGTGCAAGTATCAGGTCTCGAATGTGCCTCAATATCCACAAAAAGCTCCCTCATCATATCAAATTTTTTGCACATCATAAACACGTTTAGCAAGGAATTATAAGATTTTACAGTCCTTTGGCAACTAAAATTAGGCATTTCGTCCAACACTTTGAGCGCATTATTAAGGAGGCCAGATCGGCCATAGAAAGTGATGATGTTGCAAAAGAAAGCTTCTTTAGGGGCAAAACGTGTTTCCCCTTTGAGCTGGAGGAGAATTTCCTCCATATCGTTAAACATTTTGGCACGGCCAAGTTTGGTAATGATGAGATCGTAATTCAGAAGAGAGTAGTGGAAAGGTTTGTTACAAATTGGGAGAGTTGGGTTTGGATTCCGAAAGAGGTTGAGAGCGAGTTTAGGGTCCTTCTGCATACGAAGAAGAGAAGAAAGCCTGAAGGAGGAGATGGTTTTCTGCAAGCTCATTTTCTTCCAAGCCAATAGCAATCTATAAAAAATAATATTTCATATCTATATTCAGCATCTTTTACAACTAAAGATTCAGCATTCCTTACAATTCAAGTTCAGGAAAAACATTCGAATTTGAATTTACATAAAATAGTTAAAACCAAAATGAATTTGAGAAAGAATCTCAACACAAAACTTGTAGAAAACTGAGGAATGCTAACAGATCTCTCAGTGTAATGTAATATTAGAATGATGTGAAGTGATAGTCTAGGGTTTATATTGTGAAGGTAAGAAGAGAAATAGGAAAAGACAGCAGAGCACATACCTCGCAGTGTGGATGGAAGATCTGGCCGTGGGGGTGAGACTGAGAATATCGAAATCGCGGCAAAGTGAAGACTAAATTACTGAAGGAAAAAGGGGGAAATTGGAATCAGATAAAAGAAAGAAAAATTCAAGATTTATTATCACCATGTGGAAATGGTGATAATAAGACTTATCTGAATTTGGAAACCCAATTTGGATTTACATTCTTATTTGGAATAAATTTAATTAAACCTTGTTTTTTTTTTTAGAATAGGAAAATCCTAATTCACATTGGATCTAGACATGGGGGGCTATATTGCAAAGAAACTCTTTTTTTGGTAGCATTTCCATGTTTTGTGTCTGTTCCTAACTAAATTTTTTTAGAAATAACGTTTCGCGGTGTCCGTGCAACATAGGTGGTGGGCAACCTTGAATTTTTATGAAAGAGATGAATTAAGACTTAATTAAACACTGTATTTTAATTTGGACAAATTTAATCTATGCACTTGGTACAATTTATCAACTAATCTGCTTCAATTTTTCTCTGTGTAATTATGATATTGCCTTTAATTGCTAAGAAGCCTTAGGAAAACCTAATCAAAGGACAAGTTTGATTACGAACGAAGTAATCCAAATCCAACAAGGATTACAACCTCTTATTTATAAATAAAATACTCATAAATTTTGAATTTCATTTTTATTGCTTTTCCGATCCTTCGCAAACTGCAAAGCAAGAACGCATCATGGTTGAGAAGGAGAATCTGGCATTAAGAGAGAGACTGAAAGAAGCATACAGAAAGAAGATCTGTCACGAAAATGATGAAAATAGGGATGAGATAATTTCTCTCGCAAGGATCATTAAGGCTTATCCTTTGTCCTTTATGTGACAATCTTGGCGACCAGATTGATTAAAGAAACCAACTCTTTATTTGAAAACATGTCTTCCAAGTCTTTGTGCTCCATGAACAAGACAGAGAAATTTCTCAAAAGCTTAAGGAAACAAGAGATTACTCTTTCCTACTTTCGGATAATCCAGAATTGAATACGAAGCCAATTCCACCGACTAATAACATTTCTCCTCCAGCTAATGGCCAGAAATTACATTTTCAGAAAAGGAATTCGGTCGGCAAATCCAAGCTTCCATCCACAGGTTCAAAAAAAGCAAGGGACTTATCCTAGATTTCCTATATTTTTATTCGCGCGGCATTTTTAATTTCCCATTTATTAAAAATTAAAATATCCCATTATTGGATCATCGACCAAAGTCCGATTGTTGGGAATAACGTACGAAAGTCACTTGGTCTCTAGGCGCATGGGTCAGATATTCCGCGGAACGGAGTTCGATGATCCAATAATATAATAAAACGAATATCTCTTGCTTTTCTAAACATGTGGATGGAAGCTTGGATTTACCGACCGAAACCCTTTTCTGAAAATCTAATTTTTGGCCATTAGCAGGAGGAGAAATCATATTAGACGGTGGAATTGGCTTCATGTTCAATTCTGGATTATCCGAAAGTAGGAAAGAGTAAACTCTTGTTTCCTTAAGCCTTCGAATTTTTTTCGTCTTGTTCATGGAGCCCAAAGACTTGGACAACAAGTTTTTTAATAAAGAGTTAGTTTCTGGTCGCCATGATTATCACAGAAGGGCCAAAGAATGAGCCGTATTGATACTTGCCGAGATAAATTATCTCATGCCAATTTTCTCCATTTTCCCAACGGATCTTTTTTCTATATGCTTCTTTCAGTCTCTCCCTTAATGTTAATGCCAGATTCTGCTGCTCAACCATGGATACGTTAGGATCAGAAAATCAATATAAAGGAAACCTAAACCATACAGTTTTTTTTTTTTACATACAGGAGGCTGTAATCCTTGTTGGATTTGGATTACTCCGTTGGTAATCAAACTTGTTCTTTGATTAGGTTTTTCTAACGCCTCTAGGATTACTTTGGAATTTTACGTCTACAACTTAAAATGTACCCATTATTTCTTGGCAATTAAAGCCAATATCATAATCACAACAACAAAAAAAAAAAATTGAAGCAGATTAATTGATAAATTGTACCAAGTGCATAATTAAATTTGTCCAAATTTAAAATACAGTGTTTAATTTGATAAGTCTTAATACATTGATACATCTTTTTCATACCAAGTGCATAATTAAATTTGTGTATTTCCTGAATTATAAAGGGGAAAATTTTGCCTCCATCCCTGTAGGGATCCCCATTCCCCGTTTCCTTTTGTTTTTCTGTATAAAGGGCGGCCCGGTCGCACTACGCGTCCCCGCTGAGCGAGGGTCTAGGGAGGGGTCCCACCAGTATATATAAAAAAAAATAATTCTATTTTTTCTCCATTTTCTTGGCATTTGGCATAGTATAATGGCAAAGAATAAGATTGAGTTTGAGTCAGGTGGAAAGAAAGAATAAGATTGACCTAACCTAATAACTTCAAAAAGAATCACAAAAAATATATATATGAACACAAAAATTAAATGTTAAGCGGTGAATTAATGGAGGAATCCGCAGGGATCACCGTGGTGGCATATCAGGGATGGGTACGGGGATCCTACAGGGTCAGATATCCCCGTCCCTGACCCATCCTGTTTGTGGGGGACAAAACAATCCACATCCTTGCCCCATAGAAATTGTAATAGGGGATTCTCCGACTCCGACAGGGCAGATCCCCAACAGTGACCGAGAATCCCTGCCCGGTTTGCAACCCTTTCAAAAGGACAAGATCTATTAAAGCCATCTGTTGGAACATTAAGTTTAATCACCAATCAGTAATTGACACTATTAGATTGAGTCTAATACTCTAAGCTCTTAATTCATATATTAAAGTTATTGTATAAAAAGTCTGAATCACCTAATTGTAGATTATACTGTAGACCTAATTGTACTTAGTAAAAACAATTATAAGAAGACTCAATCCTAATTCCAAATTAATTTTGAATAATGACATTTTGTCAGCTTCTTGTGAACTCATCGATCGAAAGATCATATGGAGTGTCGATTAAATTACAGAAAATGCTTACATAGTTCAGTAATGGAAACTAGCAATTGATCCATAACATTACTCAGTTCCAAATTAACCCAAATGAATAGCAGAATAGCAATTGAAAAACATAAATATTTGGAAATTGATAGAGTTTTGGTGAGAAGAAGAATCAAGACAGCCAGCCAGAGACAAAGAACTGGTGCTAGCCGGCGGTGGATGCTTCAGGGACGGCCGGAGTCGCTGGACAGGAATTGCTTATTATGGGGCTGGGATGAACAGAGCTGAAATCAAATTGGGGAGAGGAAATTAGGGGTTAGCCTGCGTTGATTCGACGAAGAAAGTGCCTCTATTTTTTTTTAATAGAATAAAGTGTCAAATTAGCCCCTTATATTGGCAAGCAAAGTCAATTTGGCCCAAATCAATATTTAGTTATCGATTCAGTTCAAATTTTGGTCATTTTTTATAAATTAGCCAAAATAAAATCAATACCTAAACTTTATCATGTTTAAACTTTGATATCTAAAATTTATTTTTATAATATTTTTTTGAAATTTTTTATTTATACAATTAAAAATTATTGCTAAATATTACAGTACATTTTTATATTTTTAATTGATTTTAAAAAAAAATATATTCTCGAAATCTCTTGCTCTCAAGTTTTCTCACTCTACTATCGAATATTTTTAAAATATATATATATTTTTTTTTTAAAGATTGGTTATATTTTTTTAAAATATATATATCAACCTTAATTTATAGAATTCTTTATTTCCATGCATAAACACCAAATTGAAGATAATATATTTTGATTAGGCAGCATAGATTCACCATCCCTTTTTTTTCTTTTGTCATTTTTACAACCTTTATATTTTATTTTTTTAATCTCACTGGTTAGATGAAGATGATCTATAGAAGAAAAATGAGACGAGAGGCTTTGAATAAAGGAGAAGACTAGGATGGAGATCCTGAATAAGTAAGACGGCTGAAATAAAACACTTGAGTGGAGGAAAGGGAAGAGATCTCTTTTCTTTTAGAATTCTTGGAGGAGTAAAAGTGTGGTGAATGAAATTTTTTGAGAGTTTGGAAGTCAATTTTTGTAAAATTAAAAATTGAAGGTTAAAATTACAAAGATTTCGTTCATGTGTAATTTTAATTTGTTATACAAATTGCATTACACATAGAAAGGGGGGAGGGGGGCAATTGTTGGAGTGTAATTTTTATTTTTATGTAAATAAATACCATAGATTATAATTATATTGTATAGTTGATAAATTGAAGATGAAATAAAAATAAGGAAACACAAAAAAGAAATAAAAAGAGTAAAAGAAAATACAAAAGTGGGAAAGAAAACCTAATTTTTAAGAAACCCGAACCTCTAACTTTGACGATTTTTTCGGGGTATCAAACTACGAAATTTTGACACAATAACTAGGAACCCAGAGACTGCTTACGGAGCTAAAATGGACGAGTAGAAGGAGATATGAATTTTTGAAGTTGGACCAGAAATTACCAAGTCCAACTCGGGTATATCTATTATGGCAAATTTTGAGCCATTTTCTTATAGAAAGTTGCACGTGTTACATCCCTAATCTGCCAAAGGAAGTCAATTGAGGTAATGGGATTGAATATAACTACGTTAAATATGTTTGACCCATAGTTATTAAAGGCGCATGGCGCACTAAGGCGCAAGGGGTCCTGGAGCCATGGCGCATGGCGATGGCGCGCGCCAAAGTGAGACAAGGCGCACTTAAAAAAATAAAAATTATAAAAATATAAAACTAACATAAAACTAAATCATGAAAATATCTTAAGCATAAATAAATTTTAAAATGCAAAATAAACCCCATATTAGAAAACTTTAAAGTTGAATACTAATTCCTAAGTTCTACTCCTAATCAAAACTCTACAAATCCATCACTCCTCATCATCACTATCACACTCCTCATCTAAGGCATCATCAAACTATTGATCATCAAAGTTGAATTCCCTTTGGCTTCTTTGTTTCTGTTGTTTGAATCCGTTTAATGTGTTTTCTTTCTAGTAAACTTCTTCCTCTTTTAATGACTCTGTCTCTTACTCTTCAAATGACTCTGTCTCTTCCTCTTCAAAGAGTCTCTTCGTCTTCTACTTAGTTTAAAACCTATAATCTCTCTCCTTTTTAATACTTTTTGTTAATATAACATGTGTTCCATTCCAGATATATAAAGTAACTACCAAAAAACTGCCCATAACTGCCTCTAACTGCCAAGGCGCGCCTTGGTGCGCCTTTGGCAACTGCATTTGGCGCAAAATGGCGCACCAGGCGCGCGCCATGGCGATTGCGCCTCGCCATGGGGCTGCCATGGCGCCAAGGCCTGCGCCTGGTGCGCCATGCGCCTGGTGCGCCATGCGCCATAGGCGCACCTTAGGCGCGCCTTTAATAACTATGGTTTGACCAAAACATAAATATTGGATATGCCTGAATTAAATATGTTTGAACTTACCATAAAGATTGCATATGACGAAATTAAATATATGCGACTTAAACATAAAGATTGGATTGGACTAAATTAGTCAAATGACATCTCATGAGAGTAATGGTCAAAATAATTATTAATTACTAATATTGAAAATATAAGGCCTACAGGTTTATTGTTAGGTTTTTATATCTCCTCCTACTTCGTATTCTCTTCAGAAACTTCTTTTGTTTTTTGCAATTCACATATTGTTAGATTAAATTCTTAGTCTACACTTAAAACGATAGATTTACTCAAGAAACTATGGACAGAAGATCCATTGACACTGATATGATGGATATACGATTGATGTTGATATGGTTGAAGCTGATATGGGTGACACTGATATGGTTGACACCAACATGGTTGACATCGATATGGTTTACACGGACATGATGGACATTGATACCGATATGATGGAGATCGATATTATTGATACTGATATGACATATTAGTTATCATGATCTATTTCGAAATTATGAAGAATATCTCTTTGAGCTTCTTCTTCTTGAAGTATGGGAAAAGCATTCTCAATAGAATGTACAGGTGGAAGAAGTACCAATTGCTTGCGTTGAGGACCTTATACATCATCAAGTTTTTAACCCTTGACATAGAATTGGGAATAGTGGGAAGGACATTAGTGGTTAAAAAATTAGATGCAATTGATCTCTATACGGAGGAACCCAAACTCTTCAAATTTCCTAATGGACTTGATGACGTATATGGTCCTCAACGCAAGCACTTGCTACTTCTTACACCTCTACATTCTATTAAGAATGCTTTTTCCATACTTCAAGAAGAAGAAACTCAAAGAGATATTCCTCATAATTTAGAAGTATATCATGATAACTAATATGTCATATCAGTAGCAATCATATCGATCTCCATCATATCAGTATTAATATTCATCATATCCGTGTAAACCATATCGATATCAACCATGTCGATGTCAACCCCATCGGTGTCGCCAATATCACCTTCAACTATATCAACATCAATCATATATACATCCATCAAATCAGTGTCAATGGAGCTTCTGTCCATAATTTTCTTGAGTAACTCTATTGTTTTTAGGTGTAGACTTATTGTAACAACATGTGAATTGCAAAAAAAAAACAAAAGAAGTTTCTGAGACCGAGTATGAGGAGAAGATAGGCCTTATATAGAGACAGAGAATTAATTTTGAATATTAGTAATTAATAATTATTTTGATAACTACTCTCATGAGATGTCATTTGACTAATTTAGTACAATCCAATCTTTATGTTTAGGTCAAATATATTTAATTTCGCCATATGCAATTTTTATGATAAGGTCAAACATATTTAATTTAGGCATATCCAATATTTATGTAACATATTTAACTTAGTCATATCCAATCCCATTACTTTAATTGACTTCCTTTAGCAGATAACGGATGGAAAATGTGCTGACTTTCTTCATGAAAATAGCTCAAAATTTGCCATGAAAATAGATGTACACAAGGAAAACCAAACATCTATTGTGCCTTGTTATCTGGTTTAATGTCTAAGTCTTAGTACATTGATACATCTTTTTCATATCAAGTGCATAATTAAATTTGTGTATTTCCTGAACTATAAAGGGGAAAATTTTGTCTCCATCCCTGCAGGAATCCCCATTCCCCGTCTCCTTTTGTTTTTCTATATATATATAAAAAAAATTGTTCTATTTTTTCTCTATTTTCTTGGCATTTGGCATAGTATAATGACAAAGAATTAAGATTGAGTTTGAATCAGGTGGTGGAAAGAAAGAATAAGATTGACCTAACCTAATAACTTTAAAAAAAATCACAAAAAATATATACAAAAACAAAAAATAAATGTTAAGAGGTGAATTAATCGAGGAATCCGCGGGGATCCCCGTGGGGCATATCGGGGATGGGTACGGGGATCCTACAAGGTAAGATATCCCCGTCCTTTTGTGGGGGACAAAACAATCCCCATCCCGGCCCCATAGGAATTCTAATCGGGGATTCCCCGTCTCCGACAGGGCAGATCCCCAAAGAGGACGGAGAATCCCTGCCCGGTTTGCAACCCTTTCAAAAGGACAAGATCTATTATAGCCATCTGTTGGAACATTAAGTTTAATCAACATCACCAATCAGTAATTGACAATATTAGATTGAGACTTATACTCTAAGCTAGCTCTTAATTCATATATTAAAGTTATTGTATAAATGCTAGAAGTCTGAATCACCCCATTTTTCTCATTACAGATTATACTGTAGACCTAATTGTAGTCAGTAAAAAAAATTAAACTGTTGACCTAATTCCAAATTAATTTTAAATAATGACATTTTTTGAAAACAAAAGGCAAAAGGAGTCGAATAAATGAAGAAATTAAGCAGTGCCGATTAAACTACAGAAAAAGTTTCCATAGTTCAGTGACGGAAACTAGCGATTGATCCATAACATTACTCAGTTCCAAATTAACCCAAATGAATAGCAGAATAGGAATTGAAAAACATAAATATTTGGAAATTGATAGGGTTTCCATACCTTGAATTGTAAGATATTTTGGTGAGAAGAAGAAGGAAGATGGCCAGCCGGAGACGAAGAACCGGTGCTATCCGGCGGTGGACGCTGCAGGAACGGCCTGAGTCGCTGGACGGGAATCGCTTATTATGGGGCTGGGGTGAACAGAGGTGAAATCAAATTGGGGAGGGGAAAATTTAGGGATTAGCCTGCGTTGATTTGACGAAGAAAGTGCCTCTATTTTTGTAAATCGAATAAAATGTCAAATTTGCCCCTGTAGTCTATTTGGCCCAAATCAATATTTAGTTATGCATTCAGTCCAAATTTTAGTCATTTTTTATATAAATTAGCTAAAATCAAATAAAACCCATTGATTTCTTTCCCTAAAAAAGAAAAAATAAAGGGTTAAGGTGCAAATAGACCCCCTAACGTTTTGGGTCAGAAGCAATTTTACCCTTAACGTTTAAAATGGTGCAATTTACCCCTAATGTTGGAAGCCAATAGCAATTTTACCTCTAACGTTGATAAATTAGGTCAATTTCAGACACTATTATAAAACACAGATATGTTTATTCATTATTCTACACCAATCGCATAATAATTCGTTCTAAAAAAAGGATTTTATGTTTTTTATAATTTAATAATAGAATTTGAGATGAATATTTATAAATTCGGTGGATTTTTTGAAATTTTTTTTGTCTAATCCGTACAAAAAGACAGTATATTTTTTATTTTTTTCACATCCCAACGAATGTCTGTGATTTGTTACTAATAAAATGACACACGTATGAAGTGTAGATAACAAGATTCATGACAAAAAAGACAGTTTGATGAAGTATTTCTGAAATTGACCCAATTTATTAATGTTAAGGGTAAAATAGCTCTTGGCTTCTAACGTTAGGGGTAAAATTGCACCATTTTAGACGTTAGGGGTAAAATTGCTCCTGACCCAAAACGTTAGGGGTATTTTTACACCTTAACCCAAAAATAAATTATTGATACCTAAACTTTATCATCGATACCTAAAATTTGATTTTTATAATGTTTTTTAATTTATTTTTATTTATACACTTAAAAACTATTATTAAATATTACAATACATTTTTATATTTTTAAAATTTATTCTCGACATATCTAGCTCTCTTGTTTTCTCTCTCTACTGTCGAATATTTTTAAAATATATATGTCAACCAAAATTCATATATTCTTTATTTCAATGCTCAAACACCAAATTGAAGATAATATACTTTGATTAGGCAAAGGAGTGTATGAGATTCACCATTCCTTATTTTCTTTTGTCATTTTTACAACCTTTATATTTTATTTTTTTAATCTCACTCATTAGATGAAGATGATCTATTGAAGAAGAATAAGACGAAAGGCCCTGAAAAGAACAAATCGGACATGAGAGACGATATAGAAACATTAGGGTTTGTCAGAAACAGATAAATAAAACTCAGTTAAAGAACACGTAGGAGGCTGTTAGGAATGTCAATGTACAAAAGGAGATTCAGCGGAAAATTAACCAAATAGACAAGTCAAAACAGAGAGGAGATAGTGGTTGAAGAACTATCTAAAGACTTGGAACCCTAGATTACAAAGGTAGACAGTAGCTGAAAGAAACAACTCAAAAATTCTGCACATAATGGAAGAAATTGAAGCCAAACCAGGGAACCTAAAAATTTTACACACAAGAGAAGAAATTGAAGCCAAATGAAAAATCCAAAAAAATTGCACAAAAGGGCAAAAAATTGAAGTCAAATCAGGTTTTGATATCATGTTTTTATTCTTTTGGAAAACCGCAATCCAAAAGAACAAAAACACTTGCCGAGAATTTAATAAGACTATGATACCATGTAAAGAGTAATAGAGAGGATTGGAAAATGTTCTTCTGTATCATTTATCTATAGGTATTTATATAATATGCAAAAAGCTAATTAAGGAAAGCTAATAAATTTGCCATAATTGACTTTTGACCCTTACCATAACTATTGAGTATTTACACCTATTCACACTATAACATTAATTCTAAAAATAATTAAAAATATAATTTATAAGATAATAAAATATAAAAATGTACCCTTACCTAAACTTTTTGCCTACCAAAAAAAATATATAAAAATGTACATTTACCTTCAACTAAATAACAATATATCTCGTTGTAAAAAAAATAACAATATATCTCTAATAATCTCTACTAGTAATACTAACAATAAAATAAATATCAAATTATTTTAGCAAAATCAATAGGTTCTACGAAATAATCAAAATAAATAACAATCGTTTACAATCCCAAATATTAATTTCAAACTAAATATAAATAAAGCAATTGGTGAACCGAATTGTCAAACAACTAAAACTAAAATCAGTTAACTTGTGTTCGCAAACCATTTGCTTCCTCCAACGGTATTGCTTCCAATGGATAAATCAATCAACTCATTTTCCACTGAATATATAATTTAAAGTAAAATAATTAACGTTTACTTGAACAAAATATTGAGTTATCGAAACACCATACAAGTTTAAAGGACCAATTGAGCTTTTCAGACAAGTTAAAAAACGAACGATGTATTAACAATTTGTTTAATTGATATAAACTGCAACCTAGATCTCGCAGATGTTTTGATTCCAATCCCTTATATATATTATAAATTCATATGTGATATTCTATATATAGTATATATCATATATATTATGTATAATTATAAATATAATAAAGTTTATTATATAAGGTTTAAGATTGATATCACATATTAGTGTGAGGGTTAAGGTGTGGGGTTTAAGATTAATATTTGTTGTTGCTATCATAAGTATGATTAATATATATGTAAAACAGAACCAAGGTTAGAGAGGGGTCGGAGTTCGGCAAACGCGCTCCAATATAGATGATTTAGGAAGGGTAAAAGAGTAAGGACTAGTCGTGAGATGATAGTTAACATACCTTAGGATTTGGTTATATCTGTCTATATATAAGGTTCTAACTAAATCCTTCGTTTGCTATAAGTCCTTTTGGTTTTAGGATTTTCTTTTCCTGTTAGGACTTTTGTCTAGGGAGAAGTCTTTTGCCATGTGGAACTCTAGTTGTATCGAACGTTCCTTTATATGGGAATAGAAGCTTCCAAAGGACTTAAAGGTTTGTTTTATCACACATGGTTTAATAATATTGAGGGTTATGATGATGTCGTGTGTATGATGTCATTTTATATGATATCATATGTCCCTCCTAGGAAAAAGGTGGTAAAGTACTACGTCTGTAGCGGCAATGGCTTCCATAATTCGCCTGAAATTTTTGACATGATTGACTGGATCTCCACTGCCTCTGTATTGGACGAAAGTAGGAATACATAACCTTTTGGGCATCGACTGATGTTGAATCTCCTTAGATAAAGTTGTGCATGTGTCTGATAAGGCCGGATACATATGGTATGCACCAGGTCTATCCAATGCCTCCTTTCTAAGAAGCTTGTATATATCTTCTTGCTAAATGGGTTGTCTTCGTCCTCCTCTTTTGGTGTATTCTTCTCTAAATACATGTTATGATCAATGTTATCGTTATATTATATAGAGTCTAGGATATAGTTTAGCCCCGTTTTATATGCTTTTCTAGCCTTAGTTTTCTAGTTTGTAGTTGTTGGTCCCGTGTAACGTGATAGGATTAGTTCCAATGGGGGGTTAGGAACTAATATAACTTTTTCGCTTAATAATGCTGACTAAATTGAATGTTTGTCAATTTAATTTAATCTTCGGTTAGCAAGGCTGAGTGTGATGTAAGGCAGCTTTAATTAGATACTGACTAGAGCTGTTTTGTGAGTTGGGAAGTAACACTCAGGTCAGTTTCCAACTCGCACTCAGATTACTCAGCTTCAGCTTGTATAAATTATTTACTGAGTAATTTTAAGCAAGCAACACATACATATATATATATATCAAGAGAAAGGGTTAGAAAATACTCAGCAGACTTATCCTGGTTCAGCCTCTCCGCCTACGTCCAATCCCCGGAATCCCTCCGAGCTTTTACAATCCTCTACTGAGCTCTTTAAAGGTAGAGCACAAACCTTTACAATAGCAACTGAGTATGCAAGAGTACCGTCCTCTATTCGTCTACTCAATCATATCTACCACTGAACATTATAACCGAGTATTCAGATTTTCTCTACCACTGAGTCCTATAACCGAGTACTCAGCTTCACTCTTCTAACCTTTTACAAATGATACAAAGATTGTTCTCACTCAAACGAAGAACACTTTAGATGAATAAAATTCACTCTAGACTTTTACACACTGATTGGAGTTTGGTGTAAGATCTTGCTTTTTCTTTTCAGACAGCTTCTATTTTGGATTTTCACTTCGTGAAGATTTTCTTTTTCTGTCTGTATGTAGTTGTATGTGTATATGTCTGTGTTTGATCCAAGTGATGATTTGGCCTATTTATAGCAATCTTGTGGCTTCAATGATTTAAAATCCAATATAGCCGTTGTGGGAAGAACGGTCTTATTCGTCATCACGTGGTCAGCTTCCAGAGCTGCAGGCCAATCCTGTCGTCTGTTTTTAGCAGGAGCCAGGTTTGCCAGATTCATCTTCTTGCGCCAGGTTTGTCTTCTAGCCAAAAGTCAGATGGTCCATGCGTCTCGAAAAGGTCCTTGAAATAGATTTTCGAGGCTTCTGATTTGTTTCAGAAATGTGTCAGACCTTGTCTTCCAAGTTGACGGATCATTGACGTTGACTTGATTATTACTCAGCTTGACTCAGTGGCTTCGCCTTCAAGCTTTTCTGAAGAAGGCATTTCCATCGTAAGGCTGCGTTGTATTCTACTCAGCTTCTGTTGTGTGACTCACTTATACTGACTTTGTTTTGTCTTTCTTTTATAGACTCTCGGTTCTTGTTCTCGTTAGTCAACTTACTCAACATTGAACAAACACATTAGTACAATTAAATCAAAGCACTTAAATTTAATTGTTTTAATCATGGGAATAATTTTGTCAAATCAAAATCATGTGGAAAGGTGTTTCAACAAACCCCTCCATTTTGATGTTGGCAAAAGTATTAAATTAAGGAACTCATTGTTGAGCTTCCCCATGATAGTTGACCTTTTCTATTCTTCTGAAATTACTCCCCCGTAAGGGTTGGATCTTTGACTTAGTTCAGTTCTAAACTTTCTAAGATTTAATCGAAAAGAGTCTAAGGTCAGCTTCAGAAGAAGGTCAATACTTGGAACGTTTTATCATTACTCAGTTTTGATACATAGTTGAGTTCTGATATCAGAGTTGAGGTATACTGAGTATATTGTACTTGTTAATTTTTTGTGTTCTCAAGTTTTAATTTGTTTGTTGTTCAATGGGTAGTCATATGAGACAGATCAGCGCATAAAACAACATATAAGCATTACATATATAAAAACAGTTTGTTGAAAAGATGCTTATATATGGATAGTCAGCTTAACAAAGACAACATGCCAGATACAAAATACAAGTTTCAAGCTAAGTCTAGTTCTAGTTCAACTTCTTGATATTGGCTTGAACTTGGTTGGCTTTAGCTTTGGGCTTGGTTGTTCTCTGTTGCTGAGTTTGGTTGCCTGGAGTAGCAGGAAGTTGAGCCAGGAGGCTTCTGCTGAGTTTGACGTTGAGTTCCATCAACGGCTGGCTGTTTAACTTTCTCCCCCGTTTTACCAGCATCACCAGGCTGAAGAGGAGGAGCATAGAATTGCCCCTCTCGAACAGCACGAGTCAGTATGGTGGAATAATATTGCATATGACCCGTACTTTCTCTAAGACCCTTAAAGACCTGCATTCCATCGGCCATACTTGAAGTGGGGATTTTAATATGAGCGCTGATGATGTGATATTGGTTATGAAAAAGAGATAATAACCAAATCAACAAGTTTTTCCGATCTATCTTAAGGAATTAATAGAATCAAATAACAAACATAAATTGGTGATAACAAACCAATCCCAAAGAATTAAAGACAATGAAAGGAGATCTGACCTTACACCTTCGAATAATTAAATTGGAACCTGAGTGTTTGGCGATTCACAAGTACCTTACCAAAATACTTGTTCACGATCAAGATAATATTGCAAGAATGATGACCCGGTCTCTCAAGCTCACAATAAAGAATTCAATCCCGGATTGAAAATAATTCCCAAAGGAAAAGAAGAACTTTTGTTCATAAAAATATTGATTTCTGATTGATGAAAATAATGAAGAATACAAGCCTTTATATAGGCTACAAAATAAACCTAAACCTAAACTAAAAAGGAAGTTGAATCCTAGTGCACCAAGGTAAAAGAAATCCTAATTAGACAAGGAAAAATATTAAATTCGTTTTTGTCCTTTAGAGCCCAATTTCAGCCCACTAATTAACATTATTTGGGCCTTTTAATTAGCTAGAAATAAGCCCAATCAAACCTATAAGGTTATAGTATTAATTTTAATGAGTCCCAATGGGTTTTGCACATGCCAAACACATGCAAGTCCAAAGCTTCTCTTAAAATATGATCAACCTTTTTACATATCACTATTATGGGCTTGGGCTTGGATACAACACAAAGACACACCATCTTTAATGACTTCGCTAGAATTCATTCCTTGTTTAAAGAAGCTCAAGATGAGTCCATTAAGCATTTGTTGGTCTTTCTTTGCACGATTCTTCGTCATAGGTCCAATTGACAGCTCCAATGGATCCCTCATGCTTCTACTGGGCTCCTTAACTCCAAGCTCCTTTGTTCCATGCTCTTGTGCTTTTGATATCACATCATTCCCTCTCTCTTGAAAAGGATTTGTCCTCAAATCTTCATCTCCTACATCAAACAAAGATAAATCAGCCACATTAAAAGTTGCATGCACACTATACTCACCTGGCAAGTCGAGCTTGTAGGCATTATCCCCAATTCGTGCGACAACTTGAAATGGACCATCGCCTCTAGGATATAGCTTTGATTTTCTCTGAGCGGGGAACCTTTCCTTGCGCATATGCAACCACACCCAATCACCGGGTTCAAATAGAACACATTGTCGACCCTTGTTAGCTTGCTTTGCATAATGCTCATTCTTCTCCAGTTGTTGTTTCACTTGTTCATGTAACTTAAGCACCATTTCTGCCTTTTTCTTTCCATCTAAACTTTTCCTTTCATCAACAGGCAAAGGGATCAAGTCTAATGGTGTCAAAGGATTAAAACCATAAACAATTTCAAATGGTGAGAAGTTAGTAGATGAATGTATAGCCCTATTATAAGCGAACTCAATAAATGGTAGGCATTCTTCCCATGACTTAAGATTCTTTTGAATAACTGCCCTAAGAAGTTGTCCTAAAGTTCTATTTACTACTTCGGTTTGACCATCAGTTTGAGGGTGACAAGAAGTAGAAAACAACAGTTTAGTCCCCAATTTATTCCACAAAGTCTTCCAAAAATAGCTTAAAAACTTAGGATCTCTATCACTAACTATACTCTTTGGCATCCCATGCAGACGAACAACCTCTCTAAAGAACAAGTTAGCAATATTAATAGCATCATCAGTTTTATGGCATGGTATGAAATGTGCCGTCTTAGAAAAGCGATCTACAACCACAAATATGGAATCATTACCTCTCTTAGACCTAGGTAAAGCCATTACAAAATCCATGGATATAGCAGTCCAAGGTTCATTCGGCACAGGTAATGGAGTGTATAAACCATGAGGCATAACTCTAGACTTAGCTTTCTTACAATTAATACAACTAGCACATATTCTTTCCACATCACGTTTCATATGAGGCCAAAAGAAATGTTCAGAAATCATGTCCAAAGTCTTAGCAACCCCAAAATGCCCCATCAAGCCTCCACCGTGGGCTTCCCTCACAAGAAAT
Organism: Euphorbia lathyris; assembly: GCF_963576675.1. Taxonomy (NCBI): domain Eukaryota; kingdom Viridiplantae; phylum Streptophyta; class Magnoliopsida; order Malpighiales; family Euphorbiaceae; genus Euphorbia; species Euphorbia lathyris. Next base: position 2,946,735 of record NC_088918.1, read on the forward strand.
TCTCTATGTGAACATTTAGGCATGCATAATCGATTATCTCTAAATAAGTAGCCCTCATGTCTATAAAATTTTCCAAAAGCAGTAAGTTCACAAGCTTTATAAATAGATGCAAAGTCTAGATCATCAACATATAATTCTTTGATATACTCAAATCCTAAACACTTAGCATGCATCACATTCAATAAGATAACTCTCCTACTTAATGCATCAGCAACTACGTTTTCCTTCCCTTGCTTATACTTAATCACATAAGGAAACGTCTCTATAAATTCCACCCACTTGGCATGTCTTCGGTTCAATTTTTGTTGACCCTTAAGATGTTTCAAGGATTCATGATCGGTGTGGATCACAAACTCTTTAGGCCATAAATAATGTTGCCACATTTGCAAAGCCCTAACTAATGCATAAAGTTCTTTATCATAAGTGGGATAGTTTAAGGTTGCACCACTAAGTTTTTCACTAAAGAAGGCTATAGGTCGACCCTCTTGCATTAAAACAGCACCAATCCCTACTCCCGACGCATCACACTCAATTTCAAACGATTTATCAAAGTTTGGAAGTGCTAAAACGGGGGCAGAAGTTAGTCTTGCCTTAAGCATCACAAAAGCATCCTCTTGTGCTTTGCCCCACTTAAAGCCAACATTCTTTTTTATTACCTCAGTTAGTGGTGCGGCAATGGTACTGAAGTTCTTCACAAACCTCCTATAGAAACTCGCCAAGCCATGAAAGCTCCTCACCTCGGTAACTGAATTTGGCGTTGGCCACTCTTGAATGGCTTTCACCTTTTCAATATCAATAGAAACTCCTTGTGCTGAAACAATAAAACCCAAAAACACAACTTTCTCCATGCAAAATGAGCACTTAGAAAGGTTAGCGTATAATTTCTGTTCTCTCAAAACATCTAATACAGCCTTAACATGTTCTATGTGTTCTGCCTCAGATTTAGAATAGATAAGAATGTCATCAAAATAAACAACAACAAATTTACCTATAAACTCTCTCAAAACATGATTCATTAATCTCATGAAAGTACTAGGTGCATTTGTTAAACCGAAAGGCATAACTAACCACTCATATAAACCATGCTTAGTCTTAAAAGCCGTTTTCCATTCATCTCCTAATGACATGCGAATCTGATGGTACCCACTCTTAAGATCTATTTTAGTGAAAATAACAGCCCCATTTAATTCATCCAACATATCATCTAACCTAGGGATAGGATGACGATACTTTACCGTGATTTTATTGACGGCTCTACAATCGATGCACATTCGCCAAGTTCCATCTTTCTTTGGTACTAGGATGACTGGTACAGCACACGGACTCATAGATTCACGAATCAACCCTTTTGCCATTAGTTCCTCAACTTGCCTTTGTAGTTCTTTTGTCTCCTCAGGGTTACTTATATAGGCTGGTCGATTTGGAATTTGTGCTCCGGGAACAAAGTCAATTTGATGCTCAATTCCTCGAATCGGGGGTAACTTATTAGGCATCTCTTCGGGGAATAAATCCTTGAATTCCTGCAAAAGAGGGGAAATACTAGAAGGAAGGTTAGACTGATTTACAGAAGATAAACAAAAACTCTTACAATAAAATAATAATAAATTTTTGTTTTCAAAATCAGCTTGCTTTACATCCCTCAATTTAGCATATAAAGATAGATTTTGGCTTTTGTTAATGCTCCTTTCTTTTTCTCTCCTCTCACCCTCATTTCTCGACCTCACTAATGCCTTTTCACTCACCTCTTCTCTCTTCACACCCTCACTGATTTTATCACTCTTATTTTCTCTCGCCTTAACCTTTTCCCTTCTCACAGATTGTTCTTGTAACATTCTTTGCATGTAGAGCTGATCTTCAAACACTTCAGCAGGTGATAAAGGTGGCAAAATATACTTCTTCCCATCCTTAGCAATAGTAAATTTATTTGTTCGACCATGATGTAGTGCTGATCGATCGAATTGCCAAGGCCTCCCCAATAACACATGACATGCTTGCATAGGTACTACATCACATAATACCTCATCAGAAAAAGAACCAATAGAAAAGTTCAGAAGCACCTGTTTAGTAACTTTGAGTTCGTTACTATCATTCAACCATTGTAACCGATAAGGATTGGGATGTGGAATTGTTGATATCCCTAATCGGCTTGCTAACACATTGCTTACCACGCTGCAACAACTTCCTCCATCAATAATTAGTAAGCATGTTTTTCCAAGTATGTTGCAATGAGCATGAAAGATGTGCTCTCGTTGCTCAATGTCACCACTCACTCCCATCTTCAATGTTCTACGAGTGACTAAGTTAACTCCATGTCCTCCTTTACTATCCACCTCTTCTATATCACTACAATCTTCTAAGGTGGGCATATCATCTGATTCATGTTCAGACTCACTTTCGGATATTAACTCACCATGCTTCATAACCATCGCCTTTTGATTCGAACACTCTCTTGCATAGTGCCCTCTCCCTTGGCACTTAAAACACACAATTTCACGAGTTCTTGTGGGTTTTTCAGTAGTTTTGTATTTTGGAGTAGTTCCACCAATTTGCAACTTCCCAAATGCTTTTGAATCAACCTGAGGCTTTTGGTCACTTTTAGAGCTAAATTCAGATTTAGTTTTGAAATTACCTCTTGGATCTGACTTCCATGGAGTGGAAGTAGTGCCTTTGAACTTTGATCTCCCTTTCTCAACCTCTTGAAGTTGTCTCTCAATTTTTATCGCTTTATGGAGCATCTCGTCCATGTGGAAATAAGTTTGTAGCTCAAGAGGGTTGCGAATCTCCCTCTTCATTCCCATGAGAAATCTAACCATGGTAGCTTCCTCATCTTCTTGTATATCAGCTCGGATTAGTGCCATCTCCAATTGTTTGTGATAATCTTCAACAGATTGGTTACCTTGAGACATGGATTGGAGTTCTTTCAACAGCTCCTTATAATAGTGAGCCGGCACAAATCTTTTTTTCATGACCTTCTTCAATTCACCCCATGTTCTTATGGGTTCATCACCATCTCTTTTTCTTGTGCGCTTTAATTGGTCCCACCAAACAGCCGCATATTCAGTTAGTTCGGATACTACAAGTTTCACCTTCTTCTCCTCGGAATACTCATGTATGTCAAAGATTGTTTCAACCTTTCGTACCCAATCAAGATACGCCTCTGGGTCACTAGCTCCTCGAAAAGTAGGCATTTTAAGTTTGATAGCATTAAGATTACTATCTTTTCGATCGTTACCCCTTTTTCGGTATCCAAACTGCTCCTCCTCTTCAGACTCGGATAGTTCATCATCAAAATTCAATCTCCCCCGTCCTCCTTTCTTTTGGCTTGATTTCTTTTGGTTTGAAACCAAATCAGCCACAATAGCCCCTAACCTCTTCATCTCACCTACAATAGCTTGTTGCCATTCTTTTGAATCAACATCGTTAACGTTGTCCTTTTTAGGTTCGTTAGACATGACAAAATATATAAAGAATGAAAGAAAAGTGAAATCTAGTCTAAAGCAAGAAAAGAAGAAAAGTAAAGTAAAAGAAGTACCTCACAACCGGTTCAATCACTCTTTTATATTATCTTGATAGATCACAAGGATTATCTCGGGTAATATAAATGTCAATGAAGCAAAAGAATGACAAAATAAAGTAGGGCAGAAACTAGAAGCAAAGAAGACTAATATTGTAACGATAACCAAAGTTTAGCACACTAAGAATAGAATAAAAGACGATTTTCGAAGAAGAGACAAATGTTTGAAAGAAATTTTAAGAATGTGTGTTTAGCATGCAAATTCTAGAAAACTTGTAACTTTAGTACAAACAATGAGCCGATTTTTTTTTTCTTTTTTTTTTCCTTTTTTTTTCTTTTCTTTTTTTTTGTTTTCCTTTTTTTTTTTTAAACTAGACTGGAATTGATTAACAAATTAAACTTGCACTAATGATTTAGCATGCAAAAAAAAAATTGAAGAAATTCACACACATAAATAGGTTTGGCTAGTAAGAATAGAATCCAAAAATAATCAGTTCGCTACAACTAAGAACCTAAATAACTAGATGCAAAGGTATGAGGAACTCGATCAATAATTAAAGACTCTAGATTGGGGTAATTTTTTTTTTCAAATTTCGACAAACAAAACAAAAACAACAGATTCCTTAAGAGCCAAAGCTCTGATACCAATTGATGTGATATTGGTTATGAAAAAGAGATAATAACCAAATCAACAAGTTTTTCCGATCTATCTTAAGGAATTAATAGAATCAAATAACAAACATAAATTGGTGATAACAAACCAATCCCAAAGAATTAAAGATAATGAAAGGAGATCTGACCTTACACATTCGAATAATTAAATTGGAACCTGAGTGTTTGGCGATTCACAAGTACCTTACCAAAGTACTTGTTCACGATCAAGATAATATTGCAAGAATGATGACCCGGTCTCTCAAGCTCACAATAAAGAATTCAATCCCGGATTGAAAATAATTCCCAAAGGAAAAGAAGAACTTTTGTTCATAAAAATATTGATTTCTGATTGATGAAAATAATGAAGAATACAAGCCTTTATATAGGCTACAAAATAAACCTAAACCTAAACTAAAAAGGAAGTTGAATCCTAGTGCACCAAGGTAAAAGAAATCCTAATTAGACAAGGAAAAATATTAAATTCGTTTTTGTCCTTTAGAGCCCAATTTCAGCCCACTAATTAACATTATTTGGGCCTTTTAATTAGCTAGAAATAAGCCCAATCAAACCTATAAGGTTATAGTATTAATTTTAATGAGTCCCAATGGGTTTTGCACATGCCAAACACATGCAAGTCCAAAGCTTCTCTTAAAATATGATCAACCTTTTTACATATCACTATTATGGGCTTGGGCTTGGATACAACACAAAGACACACCATCTTTAATGACTTCGCTAGAATTCATTCCTTGTTTAAAGAAGCTCAAGATGAGTCCATTAAGCATTTGTTGGTCTTTCTTTGCACGATTCTTCGTCATAGGTCCAATTGACAGCTCCAATGGATCCCTCATGCTTCTACTGGGCTCCTTAACTCCAAGCTCCTTTGTTCCATGCTCTTGTGCTTTTGATATCACATCATTCCCTCTCTCTTGAAAAGGATTTGTCCTCAAATCTTCATCTCCTACATCAAACAAAGATAAATCAGCCACATTAAAAGTTGCATGCACACTATAGTCAGCTTCGTTCAGGCAACTTTGAAAGAAGCTTCTGGTGCAAGTTCTACTCCACTCAGCTTCTATTCTTTCATGCTGAGTTCCATTCAACTCAGCTTGGCTTATGCTGACTTTTGACCTGTTTAACTTTATATATATTTTTGCACTCAATATTGAACAAACACATTAGTACAATTAAATCAAAGCATTTAAATTTAATTGCCTCTTAATCATGGATGATTTTGTCAAATCAAAATCTTGTGGAAAGGTGTTTCAACAAACTCACCCATTTTGATGTTGGCAAAATACATAATTATGGAACTCAGTTATAAGTTACCCCATGATTGATATATTTTTGAAATGACTCCCCCGTAAGGGTTGCACATATTGTCTTAACTTAATTCTAAACCTTCCAAGATTTAATTGAATTATCCTTAAGACATTTGTGTATACTGACTTAATTTAATATTAGATTTTTCAAGATCTGAGCTAATTTGATTTAAGTCAGTTTTCAAAAATATTAGAAGTATGTTGCTACTCAGTTTATTGCATAAGTATTTTAGTGTTAATGTATACTAAGTATGTTTTACTTCTTAATTTGTTTGTTCAATTGTATCGACCAGATTTAGGAAATAGTACTTGACATAGATTAAACAAAAAGATAAAGCAAAAAAAAAAATATGTGAAAATTTCTTTTCAAGTTCTAAACATTTACTAGACTATATCTAGTTCTACTTCTTCTGAGCTTGGTGGTCAGCGTGAGCTATTCCTTTGCCTTTGTCTTTACTTCCAGAGGCATTACTTGCAGGCTGAGTTCCTCCTTGACTTGTCTCCCCCGTTTTGCCATCATCGGGTTTATAAATGAATGTGTCGATACGAGCATGAGAGGAGGGGTGAGTTGAATAACGCTGGAGCCTCCTAGTACTTTCGCGCAAGCCATCAATTATAGGAACACTGTCATCTTGGACATGGCGAGGAACACGAAGAGAACTGCTAATCATGCTGAGCAGGCATTCATGAGATTTGCTAAGCCAGGTGAGCGAGCTGGTGAGCTGACCAAATGATTGGTGGTACATCTTGAGTAAGGCAGAGTCATAAAATATGCGCTGGGCATTATTGATACGCATTGCCTTCATAATCGCCTGGGAAAAGCTCAAGAGTTCACTGTTGGAAACTGGATCAACATCCATCTGTGCTTTGTTGATGTTGAGTAGGCTGACTGCTTCACTCAGTTGGTCAATTATACACTGAGAAGAGGAGGATACTAAGTCACGCGTACTGGTCAGCTTAGCATTAAGCTTGGTAAAGCATTCTTGAAGTTCAGCAGAGGTGGCAAACTCAGCATTTCCAGGTGCACTTGATTTGGTCAGTTCTGCAGTTAATTTAGCAAAATATCCTTGAAGTTCAGCAGAAGTGGCATACCCTGGATTAACTTCTGATGGTTGCTGGATTTTGCCTTCAAGCGAGTTCAGATGGTTCACCATGGTGAGCACCAATTCAGTCAACTTTGTGATTTGGTCTTGCCTTGGTTGCTGAGTTTGAATGGTGGTTATTACACTTACTAGATCCTTGAGTCCTTTTAGTTCATTGAGAAGCTGAGTGATTCCAGCCAGTTGAGAGGACTCAGTATCAGAAGATCTAGCAGCATCAGCTTGAGGAGGGTTCAATTCTTGAAGCAAGGACTGAGCAGAGGCAATGATGCGACGGCCTGACTCAGTGGCATTCAAGTAGGTGAATTGAGCCGCATTTGTCTCAAAGGCTGGAATTGAGCTTGAGGGTGGAGGAGTTGGCTGTTTGCCAGATTGATCACCTTGATTGATGACTGGACTTTGATGCAGATGAGCTTCAGGAGCTGAGTTGTCAACATGCTGAGTTGGAGGTGGAGTTTGGTTAGTCATGTTGACCTGCTCATTCTGAGGGGATGAAGTTAATGCCGGATTTGTTCCATCTTGAGCAGTTTTTGGATTGTCCGGAGTCTTGGCTTGTTCCTCAATACGAGTAACAGAGGCTTGGTTTTGCACAAGATCCGTTGGAGGGGACTCAAGCTCAGCATCATGAGAGAAGTATTTGAACTAAATTTTAGACATTTCAGCATCAATATCTTGAGGAGGAGAGTCTGCAAGGAGATCAATAACTTGAGTTTTATGGGCTTTCTTCTTAAGCTGCTTGAGCTTTGTTTCTTTGGCAGGAGATGGGTCAGCTTGAATGTTCTCCTCATCAGTATCAACTATTTCTTCTACCACAGTTGGATGCTCATGTTGCTCATCATCATCCTCAACAGCAGCAGTTTCTTCTTCCTCCACTCTTTCCTCAGCATCACCCTGAGGTTGCTCAACATTAGCAGGTTCTTCCTGCTCAGTATGGACGTCTTCCTCAACATGAGTGTCTTTGTCAGTTTCCCTTTCTACTTCAACATTTGTTTTCTCAGCTTGTTGCTCAGTTTCTTTCTCAGCTTCCTTTTCTAGGTCAGTTCCATGACCTTTGGACGATACAACCCAATCTAGGGGATCAGCTTCAACTGTTTTCAAGGAATTAACCTTCTTCCTTTTCATCAAGGGGGATTCTGGAGTTCCCTCTTCTTCATCCTCAGGCTCTTCTGGCCTCTTTCTCTTCTCTGCCGACTCAGCTTTCTCCTTAGCCTTGTCAGCTTTGACCTTTTCTTGAGATACCAGTCTCACTTTCTTTGGGAAATCATTGATATCTTTGGAGCATGTTTCAATGGCCTTTCTCTTCTTCTTCTTCTTTTCCTTGGGTGACTCAGCAGGAGCCTCTACTTCTTTCTCAGGCTCATTTTCAGGCTCAATTTCACGCTCAGCTTCATCATTTTCCTCAGCATCTACAACTTCTTCATATCCTTTCAATGGTTGATTGTACAACAGTCCAACCAGTAGAGCTGCTGTGATCTCATTTCCCAAAGTGTCAGTTTCATTGATTGTCTGAATCTGTTTGTCCTCAATGATCTTAGTGATCAGAGAACCCAGCCTGAGCTTCTTTCCACTCCGTTGAAGAGCCCCAACCAGAAAGATGGGCATATTGAGTGGAGTGTAGGTCAACATGTGCCATATGAAGCACTATTCAAAATTTGAGGCAGATGAGGCTGAGTTGAGTTTGGGGAAGATGAAGTTGGTCAGCATGTAGTGAGCCATCTTCTGGTCTTGCCCCATACACGTGCTGGGTATTTCTCCCTTGTGATCTTTGGGTTTGCAGAACCCCTTGATCTTGTCAAGCTTCTTCTTAGGTACCTTCTCTTTTGTCGTCCTAAATTCTATTCCTTCGTCTGGTAAATCAAGCAAAGTAGCTAGATAGGCAGGAGTTATGGTGATTTTCTGACCTTTGACTGTAGTTTCCAAATAGTCAGCATCTTCTTCATCAATAAACATGTTATAATAGAACTCTCTTACCAGTCTGGGGGTATGTTTTTCCGGCGAGTGAGAAGAGACCGGTCCATTTGTTCTTCTCGATCCAGTCGCAGAATGGCTTCTCAGAAGTGACGAATCCTGTGTTGGTCCCTTATAATGTTACAAGTATAGTTCCAAAGGGGGGTTAGGAACTATTTAAACTTTTTAAACCTTAGGGCAGAATTCTTTTCTCAAGAGAAAAGGTTTTAACAGCGGCGCTGAGTAATCAGTAAGATACTGGCTTAGTCAACTGGTGACTAGGTCAGTTTCTTTACTTGAGTCAGGAGATAGCACTTAAAGTCTATTCCTGAGCTCAGATGTTCGATTCGCACAACTCAGCTTGACCTCTTTACTTGGTCAGTTTTTGATTATTTAAGCAAGCAATATATATAAGGAGTTTAAGGTAAGAAATACGTTACTTAGCAGATTTATCCAGGTTCGGCTTCTTCTAAGCCTACGTCCTGTCCCCGGAACACGTTCCGAGATTTCAAATCCTCTACTGAGCTCTTTAAAGGTAGAGCCTCAAATCTTTTACAATCTTAGCAACTGAGTATAACAAGAGTACCTTCCTCTATACCTCTACTCAATCCTAATCTCTCGCTGAGTACTATAACCGAGTACTCAGCCTCTCCTTTCTAATCTCTAGAAATGATAAGTGTTTGTCCTAAACAATGATTGCTAAAACACCTTAGATGATTGAATAATCACTATAGACTTTTACACAAATATATGAAATGTAGTGTAAGATTGCTTTGCTTCTTGCTTGCAGAACTTGCGTAGAAATTTGGTCAGCGTAATGGCTTGATCAAGTTCTCTATGTAATGAAGCTTCTGATGGCACTATTTATAGAGATGTCTTGAGGCATCGGTCATTTCGAATTTCGAAATAACCGTTGGAGGGAAACGACTTCCTGTCGTTGTCATCCTGACTTGCTCAGAGCTCTCGGCCAATCAGATTTGTGTATCTTCTGTCCTCGGTCAGCTTTTGGTCAGCTCAGCAGAATGTCTCTCCTTTTATGATAAAGTCAACTAGAGAACATACTGTGTCGTCTGAACTTTACCCAAAGTAGAAATACTTTGTCTAGAAGTTTTCCTTAGCCAGCTGCTGTCTTGTACGCTTTGTCGAATCAACTCAGCAGCTTCGTTCCGAAGTTGTTCCCTGAAGGTCTTCTAGATCCTTGATAGGGGTCAAAAACCCCTATCTTTGGGTACGGTTTTAGGACTGGTTTTAGCGTTATTTAGTTAATAAGCGAGCAATTCTCGCATTTAAATGCTTTTGTGTGAGTTAGTTAGAAATTGGAAACGTTTTATTTACTTTTCGTTGTTTAGGCTCGTTTTATGATCAATTTAGGCAATTACGGCCAAAATGGCATGCATATTATAATTCCGTTATCTTTTGAAGCTAATTGATCCGTCAAAAGTCGCACCAAACGAAGCGTTTGCTCAAATAAGCGATTGGCGGGTCAATTTAGCCCTTGGACTAATGTTGTTTGGAGTTTATGTGCGTGTGCAGGTTAAAACATGATCAATTTCAGGCAAAAATCGAGTCTCGGGGACCCCCGGTAGTCGCTCGGCGAATTGAGCATCGGCGCGCAGCCCGGGCGCTGCTCGGCGAGCAGCCCAGGCACTGTGCCTGCTCGCCGAGCAGGCTGTGCCTGCTCGCCGAGCATGCCACCAGAGGCCTGCTCGCTGAGCAGGGCGCTGCTCGTCGCGAGTAGCCCTGCTCGCCGAGCAGCTCGCCCTGCTCGGCGAGCAGACCTGCGGGAATTGGTCAGAAAGACCAATTCCGCCCCCACAAAGCCACGATGGACCCCACGACTTCCTACATCAATGAGGACACGAAAATAGGTCAAAAAGAGGGTCGAGCCGCGTCTATAAATAGGGTTTTTCCAATGTAAATTAGATATCTTTTCCTTTGTAATTTTCTTAGCTTTTCACCTTGAGAAATCCTCTCCACCTCCTCCATATCCTTCAAACCTCCATTGAAGACACCTCCGAAGCTCCATTCACCGAGGATTGCTCAAGCTTCATCCTTAAATCCTAGAAAGACGCCTGTATTGGTAGACAGGTTCCCTGAAAGGGATTTTTCTTCTTTTACATTATGTCTAGCCTCTGATACATGCTATGAATTCTAGGTTTATTGTAACTTCGTGAAAATGTTTCCATCTTTGATATATATTATAGTTCTTGTTTATTCAATTGTTTTGATGTTTTAATCTTTGTCTTACGCTTTGTCTGATTGGTTTAACTCATTCGATAATCCCAAAATTAGGTTGGCACATATTGCGAGCTGAATCTGACCTAGTCAGTGCCTATAGGATTGACGACCCTATAGAAGATTAAGCCCAAATTACTGAGCCTTAGAGCTAGTTTCGGCTTTACAAGGGAATCACGAACTAGGGACTTTAGGAGGATAGGTCGGGTTAATCGCCTTGGACACAAGTGACTTAGGTTATAATTCAATTGTTTAACCATTCTATTTTCATTATCATCGTATCCCTTCATGTTCCTTCGGTTAATTGCATTGGTAAAAGATCACTTAGGGGTAGAGTAACTTAGTTAGGCATAGAATAACTTAGCTAGAATTAGATAACTTAGCTAGGATTAGTATAATTCAACCTAGGAGTAGATTAATCTAAATAAACCAACTCAAAACCCCCTAAGCCTAGATAACACCTGAAACCGAGTAGCTCGATACTTGCAAAAATAAATCATGTGGACGATAACCTGGACTTAAACCAGAAATTTATTACTTGATAACGACGGGGTACACTTATCCCTTAGTGAGTTCCCATCTCGAGTTAGGTGGGGACGCATCAAGTTTTTGGCGCCGTTGCCGGGGATAGTAGATTAATTCTATAAATACCCGACAACTGCCAATCATCAAGTTTTTGGCGCCGTTGCCGGAGATTTATTTCTTCTGCAATATCGAACCAAAGGTCGAATTGTTAGTTTAGGCATTCCTTGTTATTATCCTTTGTTTATAATCGTTTATACTTGTTTATATATAATCCTTTATACTTTTCTTTTTGTGAATATTTGTTTTTAATTTTTATTGTTATTTCTAATGATTCTTCCTTTTTGAGAAAATGGCTAGAAACAATGGAAATAAGGAGTCTATTACGCATTTGCTTAACTTTCTATCTACTCACAGAGATCAAACTGACGATTTGTATGCCTCAATTAAAAATTTATGCATACAAAAAGGGATCCTAGTTGATTCAACCGCGGACGAATCAAATAAAGAACCCAATTTGGTAGGTCAGGTTGATAAGGTAATATCTCCTCCCATTAACAATGAAGAACTGATCCCTAATTATGAGAAACCAAAAGTTTCAATATTAATTGAGGAATCAGTTGAAATTGAGCCTCTAGAGAAGAATCCAAAGATAGAAGAGTTCAGTTTTGCTCCAAGTCCAGAAACTTTCATTCTCTTTGATCTACCTAGAGAATCAAAAAGGGAGCAAACTAAACGTTTTCATAATTTATTTAAATTTGATCATTTGTTTTCAATAAAAATCTTTGAAACTGATAATCCGTTTTGCAGGTACGGATTATTTATTCAGGAATTTGAATTCCTAACCCGAGTAGAAGCATACACCTAGGCGGGAATTCTATGTCGAGCTCACCGACTATAACGTAGCGCTTCTTGGGAGGCAACCCAAGTTTTAATAAAACTTTTCAGGTTTGTTTTATTTAGATTATACATTGATCTTTTAGTTTAGTCTTTTTAGTTTTCTTTTACGGTTTTTTTAAAAGTGTTCGTTTAAAAAAAAAAAAATAAATAAATAATTTTTTTTAGTTGTTTAGTTTTCTTTTATTTTATTTTATTTTATTTTTTATTTTTAAGTTTTCAGGTTTAAAATAAAATAATAAAAAAAAATTTGCCCAGGAGGCCTAGCTCGCCGAGCAGGGCACTGCTCGCCGCGAGCTGGGCGCTGGCGCCTAGCCCGCCGCTGGGCACTGCGCCCAGCACGCCGCTGGGCACTGCGCCCAGCCCGCCACTGGGCACTGGCGCCCAGCCCGCTGTTCGGCCGAGATAAGCAACGGTTCGGGATTTTTTCCCGAACGAAGCTGAAATAAATAAATAAATAATAAAAAGATTTGCCACCGCAAATCGTCAAGCTTTTGGCGATTGCGCTAAAATCAGTAATTTGTCTTCTCCACCCTAACTTTTTGCACTTGTACTCTATGGTTTGTGATGCAATGTTGGAACTTATTGCATATTTTTAGTGTGAGGAGGAGGGGTAGACAAACTTACAAAAATTGTATAATTTTTAAATTTTTGTTGCGTCGTGTCTAGTTTAGTTTTGCGTTTTCCGGGCTTTATTTAGGTTTTGCATGTTTAGGACCCAAAACCGTGAACCTCCTTCGAATCTAAACTTCGTTATTTATCTTTGAGGGCTGAGAACCGAATCTAAAATTGCATGACAACTAGTTTAGGTGTGGGACACAACTCTTGTATCTGTAAAAGCATGAGCTAAGGTTTGCATTTAGACCCTACTTTTAAAGAAATGCTAAAATCATTACTTAGGTAGATAACTTAAGAATCGAAGGCATGTGACATTAAACTTGAGTTTGGGGAAAACTAGTAAACACAAAATTGAAACCCAAAGAATTGTGAGTTGAATTTGAGCCTAAGAGCGAACATCAAAAAGCTCTTTTTCTTGACATTTTTGTGTGAAAGCTTTGACTTGTGGAAGATTACAGATTTTGCACCTAATACTGTGTTGAACCTACATGCGATGGTTTGAGATGATAAACGATGAATCAGCCTCATTATAATTAACCATTTCTTTACCTTATTTTTTCTTTTTCATCCACTCTAGGAAGCCCCTTTGAGCCTATATTTTTGTAGTTTATAGATTTTTCTTTCGTTCTAACCTGTTTTTGCAAACCACAACTTGGTTTGCTACTTATCCCAATTTCTTGTGCAAAGCTCAAATAGAGCCTTTGTTTTCTTCTAGCGCTTTATCTTTGTTTATGGCATTACAGTAGCAAGCCAAAAGGCTAAGAAGTGAATGAGCATCACTATCCCAAAAAGAAAAAAAAAAGAGAAAAACAGAAAAAAAAGAAAGAAAAAGAAAAGAAAAGAGACGAACAAAAGGGAAGAACTTCATTCCCCAGTTCTTAAAAATAAAAAAACGTCTCAAGAAAACATCCCAAAAAGAAAATAATAAGGGATGAATAAAAAGCTGAGTCACTTCATATTTGCTAAAGCCATTTAAACTTAGTTTTTGTAGCGCTAGAACTATTAACCCTTGTTGTACCTTTAACCCTCTAACCACATTACAACCCCGATTAGAGGTTGTTTTTGATATCATCGGAATCATATAGCATAGTAGAGGAACGCGGGTGTACGTGCAAAATCAACGTAATCCTAAGCAAGAACATAAGCCGAGAGTAAACACTTTAGCCACCAAAATTGTGTGAAATGAGTGAACTACCTATGGTGAGGTGTTTTACTTAGCGATCCCCTCAAGCTCGTTTAATTGAACATGTGTCCTTTTGCTTAAAACTATGACCTATGATAATTGAAATGCGGCTTTTGGATATCGTGTCTCTACTTTGTATTTCCGAATGCATGTAATTACAGATGCTCGAAATTGTGTCAAGCACCTAGTCAAATCGGGAGGTTTTCTAGCTTACTTGTGATTGCGGGTTTAGTTTTTTTTAGTTTACTTGGGGACAAGTAAAGTTTTAAGTGTGAGGAGGTTTGATAGGGGTCAAAAACCCCTATCTTTGGGTACGGTTTTAGGACGGGTTTTAGCGTTATTTAGTTAATAAGCGAGCAATTCTCGCATTTAAATGCTTTTGTGTGAGTTAGTTAGAAATTGGAAACGTTTTATTTACTTTTCGTTGTTTAGGCTCGTTTTATGATCAATTTAGGCAAATACGGCCAAAATGGCATGCATATTATAATTCTGTTATCTTTTGAAGCTAATTGATCCGTCAAAAGTCGCACCAAACGAAGCGTTTGCTCAAATAAGCGATTGGCGGGTCAATTTAGCCCTTGGACTAATGTTGTTTGGAGTTTATGTGCATGTGCAGGTTAAAACATGATCAATTTCAGGCAAAAATCGAGTCTCGGGGACCCCCGGTAGTCGCTCGGCGAATTGAGCATCGGCGCGCAGCCCGGGCGCTGCTCAGCGAGCAGCCCAGGCACTGCCCAGGCACCGCCCAGGCACTGTGCCTGCTCGCTGAGCAGGGCGCTGCTCGTCGCGAGTAGCCCTGCTCGCCGAGCAGCTCGCCCTGCTCGGCGAGCAGACCTGCGGGAATTGGTCAAAAAGACCAATTCCGCCCCCACAAAGCCACGATGGACCCCACGACTTCCTACATCAATGAGGACACGAAAATAGGTCAAAAAGAGGGCCGAGCCGCGTCTATAAATAGGGTTTTCCAATGTAAATTAGATATCTTTTTCCTTTGTAATTTTCTTAGCTTTTCACCTTGAGAAATCCTCTCCACCTCCTCCATATCTTTCAAACCTCCATTGAAGACACCTCCGAAGCTCCATTCACCGAGGATTGCTCAAGCTTCATCCTTAAATCCTAGAAAGACGCCTGCATTGGTAGACAGGTTCCCTGAAAGGGATGTTTCTTCTTTTACATTCTGTCTAGCCTCTGATACATGCTATGAATTCTAGGTTTATTGTAACTTCGTGACAATGTTTCCATCTTTGATATATATTATAGTTCTTGTTTATTCAATTGTTTTGATGTTTTAATCTTTGTCTTACGCTTTGTCTGATTGGTTTAACTCATTTGATAATCCCAAAATTAGGTTGGCACATATTGCGAGCTGAATCTGACCTAGTCAGTGCCTATAGGATTGACGACCCTATAGAAGATTAAGCCCAAATTACTGAGCCTTAGAGCTAGTTTCGGCCTTACAAGGGAATCACGAACTAGGGACTTTAGGAGGATAGGTCGGGTTAATCGCCTTGGACACAAGTGACTTAGGTTATAATTCAATTGTTTAACCATTCTATTTTCATTATCATCGTATCCCTTCATGTTCCTTCGGTTAATTGCATTGGTAAAAGATCACTTAGGGGTAGAGTAACTTAGTTAGGCATAGAATAACTTAGCTAGAATTAGATAACTTAGCTAGGATTAGTATAATTCAACCTAGGAGTAGATTAATCTAAACAAACCAACTCAAAACCCCCTAAGCCTAGATAACACCTGAAACCGAGTAGCTCGATACTTGCAGAAATAAATCCTGTGGACGATAACCTGGACTTAAACCAGAAATTTATTACTTGATAACGACGGGGTACACTTATCCCTTAGTGAGTTCCCATCTCGAGTTAGGTGGGGACGCATCAATCCTTCTCATGCTGAGTTGCGTTTTGCACACAGCGACATCGTTTTGATAATCGCGGGCCGAGTTGTCTTGAGTAGTTTGACTTGGGCTTTGACTTTCGTATTTGGGCTTGGGCCTTATAATTCTTATGTCTTATAAACAATTTTAACTCAACATTGAACAAACACATTAGTAGAATAAATCAAAGCATTTAAACTTAGTGTGTTTAGAATATGTTCATAATTATACTTAAACAATTTTGTCAAATCAAAATTAAGTGGAAAGGTGTTTCAACATCCTGGAGAAAACCATCTGCACTTCAGAACCTCCAAATTGTTGACCTTTTTATGGACCTTGACCATATTCCTTTCTACTTGCTTTGAAGAACCAGCGGGGTCAGCTTGAGTGGGTTTGCCAGAGGTTTGGCCAGGTTGAGTGGTGATGTTAGGGATTTCGTTCTTACCGGAAGCCATTGTTACCGAGGAAGGTTTTTTAAGATTTAGGGAGAGAGGAGAATTTGATTTCAAAAGATCGTAAGCGTAAAGAGTAATGAGTGAGGATCCTTCAACTACTTATAGAATTTTGAGTCATTAATGAACTAGCCTTTTTCATCTTGGGACTTTAATCGACAAAAATTCTGCCATTTATGACAGGTTCGGCGCATGGGTATTCATTATTACTTCCGTTTTCCTATGTATGATTTGTTACACGTGTCATTGTTAATCGGTGCAAGTGGGCATTTACTCAGTTTGCCAGAATATGAGTCGTTCATGATACTGAGTTTTTAGTTTTACGTGGATGGATTTCCTATCTCTTAGTAACTTAACATACACTAATCACACAGCATGTACATCTACTCAGCATAAGGTGATTACTCAATATGTCTATCTACTCAGCACAGAATATTCACTCAACATTTGTATCTACTCAGCATAGACTATTAAGCTCAATTGTGCAGTAGATATCAGTCAGCATGACAATCACTCAACATTTATTCAAATACTTAGAATTATTGAAGAGGATTAGACATACCGATAGCTTCCCTTAGTAAGTTAAATTGCTCACGAGCCAAAGGCTTGGTGAAGATATCTGCAAGTTGTTCATTCGTTGGCACATAGGTCAGCTTGATCTCACCATTTAGTACGTGATCTCTGATGAAGTGATGCCTTATGCTGACATGCTTCATCCTGCTGTGTTGAATAGGATTCTTGGATAGATCAATGGCACTTTTGTTGTCACAATTGATCTCTATTGTCTCAGTTCTTACTCCATAATCCTCAAGTTGTTGCTTTATCCATAGGACTTGAGCTACACAGCTTCCAGCAGCAACGTACTCAGCTTCAGTTGTAGACAGAGCAACTGATGACTGCTTCTTGCTGAACCAAGATACTAGACAGCTTCCAAGGAAATGGCATCCTCCTGAAGTACTCTTACATTTTAGCTTATCCCATCCATAGTCAGCATCAGTGTATCCTATGAGTGTGAAGTCATTTGAGGCTGGATACCACAAACCTGAATCAACTGAGCTCTGCAAATATCTAAAAATTCTTTTTACAGCAATTAAGTGAGATTCCCTTGGGTCAGCTTGATATCTTGCACAATAACATACTGAGTACTGTATATCAGGTCTACTAGCAGTGAGATAAAGTAGGGAGCCTATCATACCTCGATAGAGTTTACTATCTATTGACTTACTTTTCTCGTCTTTGCATAGGACAGTATCAGTACCCATAGGGGTTGATATGGGCTTACAATCTTCCATATCAAATTTCTTTAACATCTCCTTGGTGTACTTGGACTGACTAATGAAGATGCCATTCTTACCTTGCTTGATCTGAAGTCCAAGGAAGAAACTGAGTTCTCCCATCATAGACATTTCAAACTCAGTCTGCATCTGTTTGCTAAACTCTTGACATAAAGATTCGTCAGTAGCACCAAATATTATGTCATCTACATAGATTTGTGCAAGTAGGGTATGTTTACCCTTTTTCTTAATGAACAAGGTTGTGTCAGCTTTTCCTCTGACATAATTCCTGGTCAGCAGGAAGTTGGTCAACCTTTCATACCAAGCTCTTGGAGCTTGCTTCAGGCCATTTAAGGCATTCTTGAGTTTATAAACGTGGTTTGGAAATTTTGGATCTTCAAAACCGGGAGGTTGATTAACATATACCTCTTCGTTTATAAGACCATTAAGAAATGCACTCTTAACATCCATTTGATACAATTTAAAATTCATGAAACTAGCATATGCACACAATATACGTATAGCTTCTAACCTAGCAACTGGTGCAAAGGTTTCACCATAATCAATGCCCTCTTGCTGACTATAGCTTTGGGCTACAAGTCGAGCTTTGTTCCTTATTGCATTTCCATGCTCATCTAGTTTGTTTCTAAAAACCCACTTAGTTCCTATGGATTTTTGATTCCTAGGTTTAGGTACTAAATCCCATACCTCATTTCTCGTGAATTGGTCAAGCTCCTCTTGCATGGCATTGATCCAATACTCATCATGCTCAGCATCAGCAAAGTTCTTTGGTTCATGAACTGATACGAAAGCAACGTTGCTAAAGAACTTCCTAAGCTGATCTCTAGTCATTACTTTGTTATTTGCATCATCAAGAATGGACTTTTCTGAATGTCCTCTTGGAATCTTTATCTCATTGGGTAATTTTGAGCTGTTTGGAACAGGTGTTTCTACAATCTCTGCAGGAACAGATTGGTCAGCAAAGGTAATTTCAGTTTCGATTTTACCTTTGGTCAGTTCTTGTGCTGATTGTTGAAACACCTTTCCACTTAATTTTAATTTGACAAAATTGTTTAAGTATAATTATGAACATATTCTAAACACACTAAGTTTAAATGCTTTGATTTATTCTACTAATGTGTTTGTTCAATGTTGAGTTAAAATTGTTTATAAGACATAAGAATTAAAAGGCCCAAGCCCAAATACGAAAGTCAAAGCCCAAGTCAAACTACTCAAGACAACTCGGCCCGCGATTATCAAAACGATGTCGTTGTGTGCAAAACGCAACTCAGCATGAGAAGGATCTAGAAGACCTTCAAGGAACAACTTCGGAACGAAGCTGCTGAGTTGATTCGACAAAGCGTACAAGACAGCAGCTGGCTAAAGAAAACTTCCAGACAAAGTATTTCTACTTTGGGTAAAGTTCAGACGACACAGTATGCTGTCTAGTTGACTTTACCGTAAAAGGAGAGACATTTTGCTGAGCTGACCAAAAGCTGACCGAGGACAGAAGATACACAAATCTGATTGGCCGAGAGCTCTGAGCAAGTCAGGATGACAACAACAGGAAGCCGTTTCCCTCCAACGGTTATTTCGAAATTCGAAATGACTGATGCCTCAAGACGTCTCTATAAATAGTGCCATCAGAAGCTTCATTCCACACAGAACTTGATCAAGCCATTACGCTGACCAAATTTCTACGCAAGTTCTGCAAGCAAGAAGCAAAGCAATCTTACACTACATTTTATATATTTATGTAAAAGTCTAGAGTGATTATTCAATCATCTAAGGTGTCTTAGCAATCATTGTTTAGGACAAACACTTATCATTTCTAGAGATTAGAAAGGAGAGGCTGAGTACTCGGTTATAGTACTCAGCGAGAGATTAGGATTGAGTAGAGGTATAGAGGAAGGTACTCTTGTTATACTCAGTTGCTAAGATTGTAAAAGGTTTGAGGCTCTACCTTTAAAAAGCTCAGTAGAGGATTTGAAATCTCGGAACGTGTTCCGGGGATAGGACGTAGGCTTAGAAGAAGCCGAACCTGGATAAATTTGCTGAGTAACGTATTTCTTACCTTAAACTCCTTATATATATTACTTGCTTAAATAATCAAAAACTGACCAAGTAGAGAGGTCAAGCTGAGTTGTGCGCATCGAACATCTGAGCTCAGGAATAGACTTTAAGTGCTGCTGAGTTGTGCGCATCGAACATCTGAGCTCAGGAATAGACTTTAAGTGCTATCTCCTGACTCAAGTCAAGAAACTGACTTAGTCACCAGTTGACTAAGCCAGTATCTTACTGATTACTCAGCGCCGCTGTTAAAACCTTTTCTCTTGAGAAAAGAATTCTGCCCTAAGGTTTAAATAGTTCCTAACCCCCCCTTGGAACTATACTTGTAACATTATAAGGGACCAACAAGTGGTATCAGAGCCTCAAAGCTCACTGTAAAAGGTTTAACAACCTTGAGCTGATCCACACTATGGGCGAAAACAGTACTCGGTTTCTCCCAGGAAACCAAACAACTCAGATATTGCCTAAGGGGCTGTTCATCACTCGGCCTCCCCTATTCTTCGGGTCTAACTATACCTTCTGGAAGAATAGGATGAAAAATTTCATTCAGGCTACAAATATGAGTGCCTGGCTATCTATAGTGCAAGGCCCATTTGTACCTGTCGAAGTTGTGGTGTTAGACGAGGTGCCGCGGCCTAATCTCCCGGGCGGACCGGGGGGTGGACAACCTCATGGCGACGTAAGCGGTGATTGGCGCCGAAAGCAACCAATCGTGGAATCAAGCTGCTCGGCAGGACCGGAGCTCGGAGATATGGAAGAGTCGCCACCCACGAATGGGAAAATGAACACCGATCCCTTGCGGGAGACCGGTGTGGGTTCGGGAAACTTGGGTACGAGCCGAGAAGGCTAGCTCCTTTCCGGAGAAAGGCTACTAGGCACCCCGATATCGCCCGGTTATGAACCACCGGCCTCCTACTCAGCATGTTAGGCGATAACGGACTAATCGCATATTTCTTTAAGTTTGAAATTCATTTGAAACCTTTTCTTTCTCCTTTTGGAAACCGTTTTGAGCATATATTATTGAAAAGCCACTTTAGTAAAGAATCACCCATTTACATCAGTTCAATATGAAAGAGAGGGGAGGAAGGAAGAAGCAGTTTATTTACAACGTGATTTACATGTCGTGTTGCGAGTTAATTCTACACTAACTTATTTCCCCAAAACGAGTTTATTTGCATGGTTCGCACCTTAATCACCGTTGGAACGATTTAGATGCGTTTTAAAACCCCGTTAGATGAAGTTCACCCGAATCGTCGTTGGAACGACTCGAGTGTATGAAAACATTGAGATAAAAATCTTTAATAAGAAAACGTGGTTAAACATACAAGTCAATTTTATTTTTATACAAATCCTTTAAGAAAGCGCTTCAAAACTTCATTATTTACAATGAAAACGATTTTTAATTACAAGGTTCGCTTAATCCGTCGTTGGAACGGACTAATGTTTTAAAACGCGGTGTTTTGAGAAACGATTTGAAATGTCAAGAAAACACTATTTATTTACATTAAGGAACCTCTAAAAACCCTTTAGTTTAAATTGAAAACTCTTTTTGTAATTTATTTTCCCTTTTTCCTTAATGGATTCTCTACTTGTCATAATTACAATAATGAAAATATTAAATCAAAATTAACTCCCAAATAAAGCCCATTTGAAACATGGACCCATAGATGTCCAAAGAATAAAGAAAATAATGTAGATATACATATATACATTTTAACCAAAAAACCATGAAATAAAAGTTAATGAAAAGAGACTATATAATACATATATGAAAATATTAAATATAATACATTTATACTTTAAACATGTGAAAATAGTAAATAAAACTCCTAGATAAGAGAATAACATTTAACCCCAAAATAGTTTTATTTAACAATAACTTATATAATCCAAATATCCCAAAACTATATATATACATAACCAATATAATCTTAAATGCCCAAAATAGTATATATTTATCCACTAATCTTAAATGTCAAAAATAATATATATACATAACTAATGTAACTTTAAATGTCAAAAATAATATATATTTATCCACAAAATGTCTATTAATTAATCACTCCCAAAACACCCAAGCAAATGTCATTTTAAAATAAAATTCATTACCATTTAAGTAAAAGAAAAAGAAGAGAAAAGATATATATACATATACTTATATTTAAAATAAAATAAAAAATGATGTATAAACATTCTAAATAACTATATGTATCAAATGTCCAAAAATAGTTTGAAAATATATATTACATAAATACACATATATATATAGAGGACCAAAAGCTTAAAAGTTAAGAAACAGGGACCAAAACAGCATTTTTTACATTTTGGCAGATTTACCGACGGAAAATCCGTCGGTAAACAAGAATTAGCGACAGAAATGGAAAATTACAGCAGCACTCCAATTGTTTCCAGATTTATTCAAAGGCTTTAAATTAAGTCTAATTCAATCGTTTTGGATTTCCGAACTACCAAAAATGGATCATAGTCAATAACGGAAGTTCCTAAAACGACGTTTTTATTTTCAAACATTATTCGGAAATTCCTTTAAATTAAAACTTATAATTACAACGTTTTTTAATACCCGAACTACCTTTTTATCGGATCACGGTTCGTATTGGGATATCAAAACGAGGTTTCTTATTTTAAAGCAAAACCAAATTTCATTCAACACGAGACGAAAATTAAATAAATACGCCAAATTAAATAAAACGTGATAAAATAAATGAATAACTAAATAAATAAAAACTATAACATGAAAATAAATAAAGGAAAGCAATAAATTAAATAAAATAAAACGAATCTAGTCCTCGGATAATACCTCAAGTTCGGTATCTGACAGTCGAAGCCGATTGATTCCACGAGTCGTGATTTTCCGGTTTTTTAGTAAAAATTTAACTTTGGGAAATTTTGGATTTTTTTGGAAAAAAAATATTTTCTCCAAAAAATTGACTTTCTCTCTCTAAAAATGTCTAGAGTGAGAAAGCTCCAAAAAATTCCTTCTCTCAAATGCATGGGGATCCGTGCCTTTTATAGGCAAACGGGTCCTCGGACCAATGGGCGACGCCCGAGTAAAATCGGGCGTCGCCCAAGGGGGTTGGGCGGCCGCCCAAGGCATGTTGGGCGGCCGCCCAACCTTGCGTTGGGCGATCGCCCAACAATTGTTGGGCGGTCGCCCAACTGCCGTTGGGCGTCCGCCCGACGCGGTTGGGCGCTCGCCCAACAGCGTTGGGCGAGCGCGCCCAACTGCCGTTGGGCGTCTGCCCGACGCGGTTGGGCGCTTGCCCAACGACCGCCGAGGTACGTCTCGCGACGTCGGGCGTGCACGCCCCGCGGCCGTCGAGCTCGCATTCCGCGCCGTCGGGTGTCCACGTGTCGTGACCGTCGAACGTGTGTTCCGCACCGCCGGGCGCACACGCCCTGTGGCCGACGAGTGCGCGCTTCGCGCTGTCAAGCTCGTGCATTGCTCGGACGTCGAGCGCGTGCTATTCGTGGTTGGATGCGTGCATCCGACGGACGTCGAGCGCGCGCTTTGCATCGTCGAGCGGGCGTCCGACTGTCGTCGAACGCGCGCCGGCTGCCGCTAAGCACTCGCACCATGCCGCTAAGCATTCGCGAGCCATCCGATCAACAACAGCGACCCACCATAACTTATTTATTTTATTTTTTTCCGAAACTTCCGGAATCAATCGCTTCAACCGTCTTGTTTTCAGGTTTTCGTCACAGGTCCTCCGACTCGGTGTCTACAGTTGCCCATACTTTGCTATTTTGACAGTGATGTGTGTGTTTTGAAAATGTTTTTTTACTAACGCAACACATGCAATGTAAAATATATAAAAGTAAAAGACACGTAAGGAGTAGGAGGGAGAATACATGACCTTCGCGCTGCGCGTTCCGGTGTTGTTTGTCGATTCCGTCCGATCTTACCTTCGAATCGGCCGTCGGTGGATGCTTTCCCCTCGGAATCTAGCGTATGTTGGCTATGGGTAAGAATGGCTCAAAAGCAATTTCGGTGCACGACCGTGAGTAAGAGGGCTCGAAAGCGATTTCGGCCTACGAATGCGGGTAAAATGGCTCAAAAGCAACTCCGGTCTGCGACCGTGAGTAAGATGGCTCAAAAGCAACCCTGGTCCACGACCGCAGGCAAGATGGCTCAAAAGCAACTCAGGTCTGCGACCTTGGGTAAGATGGCTCAAAAGCAACTCTGGTCTACGACCGAGAGTAAAATGGCTCAAAAGCGACCCTGGTCCACGACCGCGGGTAAAATGGCTCAAAAGCAACTCAGGTCTGCGACCTTGAGTAAGATGGCTCAAAAGCAACTCTGGCCTACGACCGAGAGTAAGATGGCTCAAAAGCGACCCTGGTCCACGACCGCGGGTAAAATGGCTCAAAAGCAACCCTGGTCCGCGACCGCGGGTAAAATGGCTCAAAAGCAACTCCGGTCTGCGACCGTGAGTTAGATGGCTCAAAAGCAACTCTGGTCTGCGACCGTGAGTTAGATGGCTCAAAAGTGACACTGGTCTACGACCGTGGGTAAAATGGCTCAAAAGCAACTCAGGTCTGCGACCGTGAGTCAGATGGCTCAAAAGCAGGGATTGTCTCTGGATTCTCTTACAACACTGTTGTCTGTATTTTCTCACTGGAGCTAGCGTCTCAGAGGTTTAATAGGAATGTGTCTTAGTCTAGAATGATATAGACTAATGATTATTTTTCTGTTGACTGTCGTCTGTATTTTGACTGGTGCCACTGTTCTGTAAAAATCGGCTGTTGTCTGGAGTTCATATCTTGACAATATTGGTTGCTGTCTGGGAGAAATGCAGGCTGAAACTGACTGCAAATCGGAGGTCTGTGCACCTGGTAATTGATTATTTACTTTTCACCTTTATGTCAAATCGTACCCTTTTTACTATTTACGGGAATGTCATTCCCTCTTCCTATATAAGGTGGTGGGGTTTCATTTCAACCCCACACCTTCTCTCTCTTCTTTCTCTCTCTAGACTTTGATTTGGATTATTCTCGGGATGGATTTAGATGAATGGGATGGCACGAGAGGCATGGACGAGGTTTACGTGAACCTAGATAGAGTGGACCCTTTCCACGACCCTACGACGCATCTGAGCCGGACACGCTGCAACGAGGTAAGTAATTTCTCACTTTTGTTTGATTTAAATTCTAGGCTTTAGTATCCCTATCCGAACACGACTTGCATGCTAACCTTTAGATTGCCTTAGAGGACTTTAGCTAGAAAACATGAATTTCTTCCCTTACAAGTAACACTTGTTTATTTCTGTGTGAGAATGCGCGCTATATGCATGTGAATAGTGGCACTACGAATTTATGCATGCTAACGGTAAAAATAACGCGAATAGTAAAAACGTGAATATTGCACGTGAATAGTAAAAACTTAACTAATGCACGTGAATAGTAAAAACATGAATAGTGAAAATTTAACTAATACATGTGAATAGTACAACTTAACTAAGGCGCGTGAATAGTGAAAACTTAACTAGTGCACGTGAATAGTAAAACGTGAATAGTAAACGTGAATAGTGCACATGAATAGTGAAAACTTAACTAATGCATGTGAATAGTACAACTTAACTAATGCGCGTTGTCAATGCGGACGAGAGTGGATTAAAGAATTAACTAAACCTTACATGAACGACCCTAAAGGAGAGATTTTTACATGAAGTTGGTCCTAACTGACCAGATGTCTCTAGGTTAGATCATGAACGAATACTTAGTCTTAACGCGTTCTCATCAATCGTATGCTTTAGGAATCGTGTTTAAATTTTCCTTTCTTGTTCTTTCTAGTTCATTGAGATTTCCGGGACTACGGCCGAGATTCATTCGTGGTATGCTAGGCTGGGCGCCGCAGCGAGAGCCCATGTGCGCGAGTTGGGCTTTGAGCCTTTTATTTCAGCGTTGCCCCGCACCAACGGGGTGTGCGATCGTTTTGGCCTACGTGCCTTATGCGAGCGGTGGGTTGACTCGACCCACACTTTCCACCTTTCCTTTGGGGAGATGACCATCTCGCCCAGAGACTTCTCTTTGTTGACGGGGCTGCGGGGGAGCAGCACTCCAGTTCCCTTTCATTTTGACATGATGCGACCGCGGGTTGACCTCGCTAGGCTTGCTGCTTTGATTGGACCGGGAGTTTGTCCAGGCGCCAGATCTACTCCGGCGAAGTTTGTTTCTACTGCGAGCCTTTTGAGTCGTCGGGATTTTTGTGAGACGGACGATACTGACTTGGTAGTTCGTAGTTTCTTAGTGTACACTCTGGGCGAGACGATCTTCCGCACCAAGGGCGGAAAGGTTCACGCGGGTCTTATTCAGGCACTCAGTGATTTGGATGCGGCGGCTTCCTATGATTGCGCGGGGGCAGGCCTAGCCTTTCTATATAAATTTTTGGATCTGACTTGCCGGAAGCGCAAGGACTTCGGTGGTTACACCTTTGCCCTGCTGGTACGTGACGCACCCTTGACTCGCCCATTTTATCTTCTTCGTGCTTTTCACACTTATAATCCTTATTTTTACCGCAGGTTTGGGCGTATGAGAGGCGGATTCTTCCCAGCCAATCTCGGCCTCGGCCACGAGTATCGAGGCTCCCTCTCATGACCCGATGGAGAGATTTTGACCTAGGCGCCGAGAGGAGACGGACTATGGCGTGGCTCCTAGATTGGATTGACTCGCGGACCCTAGGACAGGTAGATGTCGTCTAGTCGTGCTAGATTCTTGTTTGATCGGATCTGACCTTTCTGTGTGTTTTTTTTTCTTAGATCAAATTTAGGTGGGACGACCTTGACTTTGGTCCCGACTATATATACGTGACTTTGGTCCAGGAGCAGCAGTGCGTGCTCACCGGCCCTTGCGTGCGGGCTTGGTATTTGGGGCATCACCGGGATTAGGGACGCACACTGGTCACCGGGCGAGATTCCCGTTTCCATGTTCGCGGTGCGGACCATGCCCTTGTCGGTCATCCGTCAGGACTTGACCTGTCGGTTTGTTTGTAGAGAGGTGTGGGTTCATGCCGGGGGCCGTGATCTTTACCTATCGACTCTGTTGAGCACGAGGGATGCCCCAGCAGCGGTGATGGAGATGGATCCTGTGGCAGACGTATTTTCGCGGGAGGCGGTCGCGGCAGTCTTTGGTCAGGAGGAGGTTCCGGTGAGTGGTTCAACCTATTTACCTTTATCCATGAGATGGTTAGCGGTATTTATTGTGTTTTCATTTGCAGGAGGGGTCCTGGAGGAGTGCCCATCTATCCGATTTCTTTGACGGTACTCGAGCTCAGACATCCGTAAACGAGCCACCCTATTACGTCGGCGAGTCCTCCAGCGCCGCCCGACCGGAGAGGTCTTCCCTAGGTGTGCCCGTACCGGACTACGGGAGAGATTTTGCCACGGTTTGTTACGATGAGTCCAGGGCAGCTTATGCGGGGGTCGAGACGGCTCCTTCTATCTTCACCTCGAGGGTCCCATTTGATCCTTCAGATGCTTCTCTGACTACAAGAGAGACCTGTACAGATTATGTGGGACTGTCCGGTTACCTCCGAGACCGCCTTAGCTTGCGTTGCTCCGATCACCTGGTATGTATCTTTACTTTATTTTAGTGTAGTGGAATGTATGCATGTATGTATGATTTCCGTTCTTGCCTATGATGCTTCTTACTTATTATTATTTTTTCATCATCTGTTTTTCCTTTCTTTTTCTTTAGAGTGACCTTCGCGCACATGAGCGGAGACGGATTGAGTCGGTGCAGGAGTCCGATGCCAGGGTTGGTCAGGTTTACCGGGAGAGGAACGACCACTGGTCGGAGGTGATACGGAGGGAGACTGCGGGCCGCCTTGTTGTTGAGGAGAGAGCACGAGTCGCCAAGGAGAGACTTCGAGTCGCCGATGAGGCCTTATCTGCGGAGCGGGCGTCGCACCTGGGGGATTTTGAGGACTACTGGGATATCCCCCCTTATTAGGCTTGTTATGTATTGCTTTGTGGTTTTCATCAGAGTTACCCCGATGTATAGCTGATGTATAGGGAGGGGGGTGGATAGCCTGTAGGCTTTTTTATTGTGAAAAGTAAGGTAGGAAATGTATAACTCATGATTCATATTACCATGCATTCAGTAGATTATGATGATTCCAATCATTCTCGTCAAATATATTCATGCCTTTATTCATTTACAAACAACAGAAATACTTAGCCGCCTATACATTGTTTTTGTAATTGCTCAAGTTATAACTATTGTTACCAGGACCCGCCTTTCGGTTTTCGGATCTTGGAGATTTTTCTCCTCTCCTTTTACTATCCCGGAATTTTCAAATGAGTGCCCTTTCGGGTTTTCACCCATTGGGATGTCCCTGACTGTTGCATAGGCCACCCTTTGCGGGTTTTCAACCTATCGGGAATTTTTCTTTCTTTTTTTTTTACGAAAAGTATTTCTTAAGCCTATCCAGGTTGGTAGGTTCGGAGAATTCTATGCCATCCATAGTAGTTAACTTCACCGCTCCTTTGCTTAGTATCTTCTTCACGATGAATGGCCCTTCCCAGTTAGGCTTGAACTTGCCCCTAGGGTCGGTATGCGTCACACGGATCTGTTTTAGCACCATATCCCCTTCTTTGATAGGGCTGGCCTTGATCTTTTTGTTGAAGGCTCGGGCCATCCTTCTCTGATATAGCTGCACATGGTAAAGGGCTTCCATCCTTTTCTCGTCTACTAGTGCCAACTGTTGATATCACTTCTTCACCCATTCCGTCTCGGGAATCTCTGCTTCCACTGCGATTCTCAACGATCATTTTTCAATCTCAATCGGGAGAACGGCTTCTGCACCGTATACCAAGGAGAACGGCGTTGCCCCAGTCGAGGTTCTAATTGTCGTGCGATAAGCCCATAATGCGAGTGGGAGCTGCTCATGCCAATTCCGATGTGATTCCACCGTTTTTACGAGAATTCTCTTAAGCTTCTTATTAGCTGCTTCTACTGCCCCATTAGCTTGTGGACGGTACGGAGAAGACCTGTGATGTTCAATGCCATATTCTCGGAAGAGATTTCTGACTTCCCCCTAAAATTGGACCCCATTATCCGTAATCATATGATGAGGCACTCCGAACCTGGTGATCAAGTGTTTCTCAATGAACTTTCTCATCTGCTTGGATCCCAATTTGCTAAACGACTCTGCCTCTACCCACTTGGTGAAATAATCGATGGCGACTGCGATAAACTTGTGCCCATTCGAAGCATTAGGCCTTACCTCACCAATGATGTCAATGCCCCAAGCAGCGAATGGCCAAATAGGTGCTAACACATGTAATTCCATGGCTGGCAGATGACTACAATCGCCGTGGATTTGACAATCGTGGTATTTCTTCGCATACTCATTACAATCTCTTTCCATAGTGAGCCAATAGAAGCCTTATCTGATGATTTTCTTAGCTAACACTGCTCCTCCCATATGGGCCCCACAAATTCCCGAGTCTACAGATTCCATCGCTTCGTGGGCTTCTCCCGCATCCAAACACCTTAGTTGTAACCCATCGATGTGCCTTTTGTAAAGCAAATCATTGTGGATGACGAACTGCTGAGCCAATCTTCTAATCACAGCTTGATCCCTAGGTTCTGACTCTGCCGGATATGTTCCACTCTTCATGAAGTTCACGATGTCGAAATACCATGGCTTTTCATCTGCCCCTAACAGCATTACGTCTTCGTAGCATGGTTTGTGAGATCTCCTCAATACCAACGGTTTCGAGGCGAGGTTCCGGGGATTGTCCCAAACTGACACCAAAGTGGCCAAAGCATCCGCTGCCTGGTTCTGTGCTCGAGGGATATGATGAAAACGACATTCTTTGAATCTTTGTGCCAACCCATCTAGTTGGTCTAGGTACGAACGTAGCCTTTCTTCCCTTACTTCCCAGTTTCCTTGTGCCTGTTCGATGATCAGCTTTGAATCACCCCAAATTTCGACATACGATGCTCCCAGTGCTGCTAATGACTCTAAACCATAAATGCACGCTTCATATTCGGCCATATTATTGGTGAGAGGGAAGGATAACTTTTTGGCCATCGGGATCCTTTCTCCTTCCGATGAAATAAGTAGTACTCCAACTCCGGCTCCATTCGAATTAACTGCTCCGTCGAAGAACATTTTCCAGGGTATGACTTCTATTGCGTTCAAGTGTTCATCGGGGAAATCATAGCTTATCTCTTCCTCTTCTTCATTCAGGGGTTGGTTGGCCAGAAACTCTGCCACGGCCCTCCCTTTGACAACCTTCTTCGTTACATATTCAATGTCAAACTCGGATAAAAGTAGTAACCATCGGGCTAACTTCCCTGTCAAAGACGGAGTTCGGTACCGATACTTCACGGGGTCCATCCGAGAAATAATGATCACTTTATATGATTGAAAATAATGCCGTAGTTTCTTCGTTAGCCATACTACCGCCACACACGTCTTTTCGATCATGTTGTACTTGAGCTCGTACTCCAGGAACTTCTTACTTAGATAATACACCGCGTGCTCCACACCGGTGTCTCCCTCTTGGGCCAGCATTGCCCCAATAGATCGCTCCTCAATCGCTACGTAGAGGAGAAGCGGTTTTCCTAGTTTAGGCGGTCTCAGCACTGGCGGATTGGACAAATAGTTCCGGACGCTCTCCAAAGCTTGCTGACACTTATCATTCCAGATTGTGGGTTGGTCTTTCCTTAACAACTTAAAGATTGGCTCGCAGATTGCGGTGAGTCTTGCTATGAACCGACTGATATACTGAACCTGCCCCAGAAACCCTCTCACTTCTTTCTCATTCTTTGGTGCCGGCATTTCCTGTATAGCCTTCACCTTATCAGGATCTACTTCGATTCCCTTATTTCCGATTACATAGCCTAAGATTTTCCCTGACGAAACGCCGAAAAAGCACTTCTTCGGATTTAACCTTAGTTTGAATTCCGCAATTCGGGCCAAAAACTTCTCAAGTGCAACAAAATGCCCTTCTCTTGTCTCTGACTTGACCATCATGTCATCCACATAAACTTCTACCTCATTGTGTATCATATCATGGAACAATGCTGTGGCCATTCGCTGGTAAGTTGCCCCAACATTTTTCAAACCAAATGGCATCACTCTGTAACAGTATGTCCCCCACGCAGTTGTGAACGAGGTTTTTGCTTTGTGTTTTTCGGCCATCTGAACTTGCATGTAGCCCATGAAACCGTCCACATTCGCGTGTAAGACGCTTGAAGCTGCACTGTCGATCAACACGTCAATATGAGGTAATGCGAATTCATCCTTGGGGCATGCCTTGTTAAGGTCTCGATAATCGACGCACATTCTCACTTTGCCGTCTTTCTTTACGATGGGCACCACATTTGCGACCCAAGGGGGATAATCGATTACTTCGATGAACCCTGCTTCTAACTGCTTCTTCACTTCTTCTCTGATCTTATCTGCCCATTCCGGTCTCATGCGTCGGAGCTTCTGTTTTACGGGCTTCGCCTCGGGATATGTTGGAATGCGGTGAGTTACAATTGATTGATCAATTCCTGGCATGTCTTCGTATGTCCAAGCGAACACTATTTCGTATTTTTTAATTATTCTCTCGAATTCTTTCCTCTCTTCAATAGTTAAGTCTTGAGCAATTTGTATAAGTTTAGGATTTTCATCCGTACCAAGATTGAAAGTTGACATTTCTATTGTATTGATTTCAAATGTAGGCATGTTATATGAATGAGAATGCATGGTATGATCACGATCAACATCAAGCAAGTAAGCAAAATCAGAATTCATTTCATTGATAGTATTGGCGATTACATCATCTGATTCAAACAAAGCAGTAATACAATTTTCATCATCAAGGTTCTCGGGTTTCTCATATGCTTTGGAGGTACTGGGTTCATTCGCCGCTCCTGCAGTTGCTTCAATGGTGATGACTTGCTCCTCGGCATTCAAGTCTAACATCATAATCTCCTCGACAAAGCAACTCGCCTTTCCTTTGCCCCAGTCGGTCACATCATTGAAAATTTCAAACCCTGGCAGAATCTTCCCTTCGGTGCTAGTCCACGACTCAGGGGTTCCTAAATAAACCTTTCCATGCCCCTCATTCACAAAGTACTTCCTTAGGCCCACCTTTCCTTCACTACTTGCATTGGACGGACCTCCTTGCTCATATCCCAAACCCCTCCGGGTTTTCTGACTCTTAAAGTCCGGAAATTCTGGCAACCCCTGATGGTGTGCTCCTAAGCCCATCCCTGGGATGAAACCTCCCTTCATCATCTTCACCACATCGGTGGTCATGCTAGACTCGTAGATCCTAGAAACTTGGAATCCAGAGAAAAGCTGAGGCTCGATCCCCAATGCCGCCACTGAGCTCAATTTTTCTGCTCTGATTGTCACTATCTCTTCCCCGAAGGGAAACTTGATCATTTGATGGAGCGTGGAGGGCACACCTCCCAACTTGTGGAACCATGGGCGTCCCAACAATACGGCAAAGGTTACCGGGATATCCAGCACTGTGAACTCAGTTTCTTCTTCATGCGGCCCCACTTTCAACTTGGCCTTAAAGACTCCTTCAATATGCCTACGACTATCATCATAAGCCCTAATCACAGTTTCCAAGGCCGTCAAGTCTCCTCTTTCCACTCCCAGTTTAGACAAGAGTTTCAACGGGCAAACATTAATAGCCGATCCATCGTCGACCATCACACAGCTAGTCTTCTTTCCGTTAATCTCAGCTCGGATGTACAAAGGCTTGTTGTGAGCTTTTCCCTCCTCTGGGAGATCCTTGTCAGTAAACGTGATCTTGGTTTTCTTTCGAGCCATAATTTCCCCTACTAGCGCTGCTGGCTCAGTATCGGTAGAAATGACCAAACTCTGCAGCTCTTTCATCAGGTTCTCACGATGATACTTAGAATGGCATAAAACTTCCCACACCGTGGATTTAGCTTGTGTCTTCTTCAACTGCTCGAGAACTTGGTCGTCGGACTTAGGAGCCGACCCTTCCCCTATCTCAGTCTCTACCATAGGTGCCTTTCCTTCGGCCACTCGACCTGATCTTGTCATGACGGCGATTTCCGGCTCATCATCCGATTCGTCCCAAATGTTAATAGGAATCCTCCGATTAGCATCTTCCTCATCCGAAGAGCTCTCCCAAATGTCTACAATCATTAAATCCATAACATGACGAACGTTTGGATTCAAATAAAAAGGATCCGCCAATCCATATAATGCCCAGCCTATCAGATCATCATAATCCCGGAGGGACACTCTACTCATCCTTCTAGCTGCTAACGGAATAGCTCCTCTCTGTATGCACATAAGCTGCACCTTATCGCTCATTGTTTCGTGACACTGCTCATAACGGTGCCTCCACCTTCTAGCATAATCCACAAATGGTTCCTCGTGGAATTGCCTGATCCTATCCAGATCCTCCAGGGATCCCGTCCACGGGACATACATCTCATATCTTGCCACAAAGGCCCTCCTAAGCGGTACCCAATGACCCATTTCCTCCTCTAATAGGCCTTGGTGCCACAACAAGGCTTCTCCCATTAAAGTTTCCGGGAAATGTTCATGTAATTCACACTGTGGAAATCCGGCGTCATACATATGATTGCGGAATAACCTCGCATGCTCAACAGGATCCTAGTATCCACCATACCTAGGCATCGCTAACACCGCATCAGGTGTTTGGTAAGACGGGGAATCCGGGGTTTGCTCTGCCAGCATCCATACTGTATACTCCTTGATAAATCTTTTCGTCATTGCCGCCCAATCGATCTTAACATACATCGGCAACGACATGTACCACATTAACGGTTCACCCATCAACGAATTACAAAACAAGCTAGTGATCTCTTCTTCTTTAAAACCCAAGGGCGCTATGGCCGATAAGTAGAAGTGAAGGTGCTCCATAGGGTCCTTGTTGCCATTATACTTGCTAACCCTCGGTAACGGACGCTTGATAGGTCCAATCTGCATTGCGAAGCGCTCTACGGTCCTGTCCTCGGTTCTTTGGTACCTTTCTAAGAATAAATCTGATAATTGATCCCAATCATGCTTGCAAGAGTCGGGTAATGAGTGGAACCACCCCAAAGGCTCGCCTACTAGCGAATGGTGAAACCACTGAGCAATCTCGTCCACCTCGAAGGATTCAACAAACATGTCGCGCATATATTCACGCAAGTGCACCTCGGGATTACCTCCACCACTAAACAGACACAAATTAGGCACAATAGTTCGAGACGACCCTTCTCCGGTCTCTTCGGCACTATCTTTATCATACGGTGCCCCACTGTTCAACCCTTCATTCATCAGTTCATCCTCCGGTTCCTCGCCAAGGAAGGACACATATATACCATTTCCTACATTGCTCTTTTCGTCGGAGTCCAACAACTCCTCTACATTCTCCTCGAAGGATTCCATCACTACACCTTCTGCTAGACCAACTCCGAGCATGCTCACCCTATGATTAGGCAATGGATTATGCCTAACGGAAGGGTTCGCTGACGAAGGATCAGCTATCTTCTTCTCCTCGATTAAATCTTGGATTTCGTGTTTCAGCCTCTCGCAATTCTCAATTGTATGCCCATAACTGCTATGGAATTCACAATACCCTCTAGCCTGTATCTGCGGAGTAGGTGGAGCTTTGTTATATGGGGTAAGGGCTTTCAACAATCCCTTTTTCTGCAAACGTTCGAAAACTTTTGCGTAGGTTTGATCAAACTTGGCGAACCGCCTCTTTTCAATAGCATTTAGATCAAGCACTTTCACTGCTGCAGATTCCGTACTCGCACTTGGCCCTCCGGCACTATATCCAGACTTTGTCCATTTGGTATAAGCTTTCTTTGGTTCTCCCTCCCCCTCAACTGTCAAGGCACAACTGTACATCTGGTTAAAATCGGTAAAAGGCATATACCGCAACTCATTCTTGATATACGGCAACGTGTTGCCGACCACCATTCGGATCTGATCCTGCTCAAGCGGCTTCTGCCTCATAACCGCGACCTTAGCCCTCCATCTTTTCACAAAATCGGAAAAAGATTCCCCAGCCTGTTGCTTAGTGCTCTCTAACTCCTTCAAAGTGACCTCAAGCATGGTGTTAAAGCTATACTGAGCGATGAATGACTTCGCTAACTCCTTCCAATCCCTCTTCGTCACCATAGGTAATGCATGAAACCATGTGAGGGCAGCCCCCTCTAGATAAGTGTTAAACAACCCCAGGACTTGATCCTCAGTCAGGATCGTGTGCTTCATCACAGCAACATACTGATTCATGTGGGCAGTGGGATCCCCAGTTCCATCGAACTTTTTCATGTCAGGGAGTCGGAATTTCAAAGGCAGAGTAGTTGCCGACAAACAATTCTTCAAGTTATAAAAGTCCTGACTCCCGGAACTTCCCCCACGCAGATCCTGCACCTCCTGCGTGATGTGCTGTTTCCACTCCTCTTCCTTAGCTTTCTCTTTCTCAAGCTGTTTTCGGATATAATCCTGATAATCATCCTCGTTCCCAAAGCGAGGGCCATCGTTCACCTCATTCTCAGCGTGCTTGCTGATAAGGGTCAAAAACCCCTATCTTTGGGTACGGTTTTAGGACGGGTTTTAGAGTTATTTAGTCAATAAGCGAGCAATTCTCGCATTTAAATGCTTTTGTGTGAGTTAGTTAGAAATTGGAAATGTTCTATTTACTTTTCGTCGTTTAGGCTCGTTTTGTGATCAATTTAGGCAAATACGACCGAAATAGCATGCATATTAGGATTCCGTTATCTTTTGAAGCTGATTGGTCCGTCAAAAGTCGCACCAAGCGAAGCGTTTGCTCAAAATAAGCGATTGACGGATCAATTTGGCTTTTGGACTAATGTTTTCCGGAGTTTTTGTACGTGTACATATTGCGAGCTGAATCTGACCTAGTCAGTGCCTATAGGATTGACGACCCTATAGAAGATTAAGCCCAAATTACTGAGCCTTAGAGCTAGTTTCGGCCTTACAAGGGAATCACGAACTAGGGACTTTAGGAGGATAGGTCGGGTTAATCGCCTTGGACACAAGTGACTTAGGTTTCAATTCAATTGTTTAAACATTCTATTTTCATTATCATCGTATCCTTTCTTGTTCCTTCAGTTAATTGCATTGGTAAAAGATCACTTAGGAGTAGTTTAACTTAATTAGGGGTAGAGTAACTTAATTAGGCGTAGAATAACTTAGTTAGAATCAGATAACTTAGCTAGGAATATCGTAAGTCAACCTAGGAGTAGATTAATTTAAACAAACCAAACTCAAAACCCCCCTAAGCCTAGATAACATCCGAGACCGAGTAGCTTGATACTTGCAGAAATAAATCTTGTGGACGATAACCTGGACTTAAACCAGAAATTTATTACTTGATAACGACGGGGTACACTTATCCCTTAGTGAGGTTTCGTAGAAACCGCATCAAGTTTTTGGCACCGTTGCCGGGGATTTATTTCTTCTGCAATATCGAACCAAAGGTCGACTTGTTAGTTTAGGCATTCTTTGTGAATACTTCCTTTGTTAATATCATATATACGTGTTTATAATCATGATACTTGTTCATACGAATCTATACCGTTTATACTTGTTTATATACACATGTTTATACATACTCATTTATGATAACCGTTCTTGTTTATACTTACACTTGTTCATATTTGTTTGTACGAACAGGTAGTTATCAACTTCATCTGTACGTGTCTGTATGTGTTTATTTATACCGTTATTATATTTGTAAAAAACTGTATGATGTGTATGATTCCTCTTCAGCTTTCATTTATTTCTGTATTTACCTTTTCTCAGCATATGCCTACGAGATCAGCGAAAATACCGTGTGTCCCTCTTAACCCTGAACTTGAACATACTCTTCGCAGGAGCAAACAGATCGGAAAGCTGAAGCAAGACGAGATCATCGAGCCTATCAAGCCTATCAAGATGACTGACAATGAACGGAACAATGAGCGGAATACTGAGAACACCGGACTAGAAAATGATACTCGTCTGATGAGTGAGATCCTGGCACCGCACCGACACCAGCATCTGTCCGGCATTGTTGCTCCAAACATTCCGGCGAATACATACGAAATCAAGTCTGGTATAATTCACTTGATCCAACAAACCGGACTGTTTGGAGGAGAAGCACATGAGAGCCCGAATGATCATCTGGATCGCTTCCTAATGTGCGCAGACACCGCAAGGACCAATGGGGTTCCCCAAGATGCTGCTAGACTGAAACTGTTCCCGTTCTCTCTGACCGGGCAAGCTTTGGAATGGCTGAGAACACTGGAGCCCGGTTCAATCACGACATGGGCAGGGTTGGAGAAGGAATTCTTGTCCTACTACTTCCCTCCCTCGAAGACAGCAATGCTCAGGGGTGAGATCACATCCTTCCACCAACACGAGCATGAGGCGCTCCACACATCTTGGACTCGATTCAGAAAAATGCTACGCATGTGCCCTCATCATGACATACCCAAGCATCAGTTAGTAAGCGTCTTCTATCACGGACTAACACCCACCAACAGAGCCATTGTAGACTCCGCAGCGGGTGGAGATTTGTTTAGAAAGACAGCAACAGAGGCATATGACATGATTAACGAGCTGTCCAGAAAGAGTGTGCAGTGACAAGAACAGAAGCTCGCCGGCCCCACAAGGCAGCGGGTATTTGCTGTGGAAGAACAGGAACAAAATCCAGTTGTTGCGGATTTGAGTAGGAAGATGGATGTACTGTTGGCTACGCTTAGCCGACCTCCCACCTGCGTGCACTGTGGCGGCGACCACAATGGAAAGGATTGTCAAGCAGGTAGCCCTTTCGCTGGAGATGGGGTGGAGATGGTCAACTTTGTTGGGGGGCAGCCGAGATACAATCAGAACTATAACAACTCCAACCCCAACAACTACAACTCCTACAACAACAACAACAATGGCAGCTACAGGAGGCCTCAGCACCCGAACCTCTCTTGCGGGAATTCAAATCAAAATGTGCTTCGACCTCCTAGCGGTTTTTTTCAAGAGCATAGAGAGCAGGGGCTTGGCATGCCCCCATACCAACAGCAAAATCAAGGGCCAGTGCAACACCCTAAGGAATCTGACGAAGTGATCACTCTTTTGAAGGAGATCTCGGCTAGGCTTGCCAACAACGAAGCCTTCTGCAAGGATTTGAGCAATCAGGTAGCTCAGATTAATAGGGACAGGCAGGAAAGGCCACAGGGTTCTCTCCCGAGCACAACGGAGAAGAATCCAAAGATCCTGAGAAAGGATTGAGTAAGGGGGAGAAATCGGGTTCTCCTCGGGTTTTAATTCAAAGTTTGAACAATTTGATTATGCATTCCCTTTCCTTTTTGTTTTCATTTTGTTTTTATTTTCTTTTATTTGTTTTGGTTAATTGAATTTTAATCTCGTTTATTTATTTACGCTGTCAAACTTTGTTCCCCCGCACTCTATTATTAAAAAAAAAAAAACGAATTTCGCCCAACCCGGGCGAGTTAGGCAATGCCCAGCTCGACGGACTGGTCGGCCGAGTCAGCCGGCTAGGCCGACACGGGCTGTTCGGGATTTTAAAAATCCCGAACCAAAAAAAAAAGAGAAAGAAAGAAGAAAGAATCAATAAAAGAAAAAGAGAAAAGAATAAGAAAAAGAAGGGGGTGACTCATCATCACCTTCCCCACCTTCTTCTTCCCTTCTCTCTTCTTCTCCTTCTCCTTTTGCTTCTTCAAAACCTAACCCCCCAAATCCACCATTCTAACCCGAATTTAAGATATAAGGTATGAATCTTTACCTATTTTTGATTCCTAACATGTTTCTAGGCTTAGATTTTAGCTTAGGGTGATAACTTTTGAGATTTAAGAAAAACCTAGGTTTTAGGCTTCTCTCTCTTTTCTCAAATTAGTCTCTTGTTTGCTTTTAAATTCTTGATTTCCTTGCAATTTAGGTTGACATAATGATTGATTTATAGTTTGGGTGTGATTTCCATTCTCAATTTGTGAATATTTGGAGAAATTGCTCAATTTGGGCAAAATCCCCATTTTAGCTCAAAGTTCAACTATTCAAATTATAGTTAGAAACTTGTCAATGGAGTTGTGAATTGCATTTTTACCATGTTTTAGTCATTGGGTATCTCCAATTTTGCATCAATTTGTGAATTACGGGTAAAACACTTAGGGACTAAATACTTATGGTTTAGTCCCTAAGTTCTTAAAGCTATGGTTTGTGCCTATAAATGGCTTGTTTGGGGGTTTATGTTGAAACTTGTAAATATGTCCTAACGTTTTCATTTTTTTTTTGTCTATTCCTCAGGAACTATGGGTCGGAAGGGCAAAGCTAAGGTCATCGTCGAGAATGAAGCCGAATCTGAGGTCGAGTTCGACGAAAGCCTCCAAGCTAAGTATGATCCACCCTTTGGTCTTATTGATGAACGTGAGGGGATATTGTACGATAGATTTTCCAAGCAAGATCTTGCTACACACATAGTTGTTGATCAAACTTATTTATCGAGTATAGGTTTAAAGAAGGATTTCAATGAAATCCTCAAATTCCACGGCTGGTATAGACTAGCCACAAAACAGACTCCAGTTTATCACAACTTCACTATGGAATTCTTGACCACTTGGAAAAAAGAGCTACCCTTGGGCGGTGGGAAGCATTCTTTTAGACTGAACGGTAAACCTTACCGTCTCGATTGCACCACACTAGCAGCCCTAATGGGAGTCTATAACAACCCAGAGGCAATCTCAGACTTTGAGAAACCTATAACAAAAGATATAGCTTGGGAACAATTGACAGGCATATCAGACTTTAACTCCCAGACTGCTAGCCCAGTCGCTCTCCTAGACCCACTTCTCAACCTTGTTCACAAATTTGTGGCCCACAACTTATTGGGCAAAAACGAGTGCAATAAAGTCTCAAAGACAGAATTTCTCATTCTATGGTGTGTAGCCAACCACAAACACGTGAATAATGTTAAGACCATATTTGAAGGCTTCTCAAGCCAAACGAGTAGGAAACGCGGTTCTCTAGGTCTTGGGCACTTAGTTACCAACCTGCTTGAGAGCCAATTCAAAAATTTGGACAATCCCGAAATTGCTATTTACCCTACTTTGCTTAACTCCAAGTTTTTGGGAAAATCTACTTTTCAAGAAGTCTTAAACAGGAACCCAACCGGAGAAGCAAGCTCTAGCAGAGGGGGGAGAAAAAGAGCACGAGTTCCACAGCAGCAAAGGGACGAGGAACCTGAGGAAGAAGAACCTGCGATGGCAGGAGACCAAAGGGAACACCAAGCGTCGGGGACGGATGCCCAGTTCCAAGCCATCAACACTATGATGGCAGAAATGCGAGATCTTAACCTACGGACCTTTAACATTGTTCAGCAGATGGACCAACGGTTCACCAACTTTGAGCAGAACATGGACCGAAGGCTTTCGGGTCTTGAATACGTAGCGACAGATTACTGCGAGCGCTACAACATGCCTTGGCCATACCCCCCGGCCGATCAGTAAGTTGTCTTCTCCACCCTAACTTTTTGCACTTGTACTTTATGGTTTGTGATGCAATGTTGGAACTTATTGCATATTTTTAGTGTGAGGAGGAGGGGTAGACAAACTTACAAAAATTGTATAAATTTTTAAATTTTTGTTGCGTCGTGTCTAGTTTAGTTTAGCGTTTTCGGTTTTTGTTTATGTTTTTGCATGTTTAGGACCAAAAACCGTGAACCTCCTTCGAATCTAAACTTCGTTATTTGTCTTTGAGGGCTGAGAACCGAATCTAAAATTGCATGACGACTAGTTTAGGCGTAGGACACAACTCTTGTATCTGTAAAAGCATGAGCTACAGTTTGCATTTAGACCCTACTTTTGAAGAAATGCCAAAATCATTACTTAGGTAGATAACTTAAGAATTGAAGGCATGCGGTATTAAACTTGAGTTTGGGGAAAACTAGTAAACACAAAATTGAAACCCAAAGAATTGTGAGCTGAATTTGAGCCTAAGAGCGAACATCAAAAAGCTCTTTTTCTTGACATTTTTGTGTGAATGCTTTGACTTGTGGAAGATTACAGATTTTGCACCTAATACTGTGTTGAACCTACATGCAATGATTTGAGATGATAAACGATGAATCAGCCTCACTAGAATTAACCCTTTTCTTTACCTTATTTTCTCTTTTTCATCCACTCTATGAAGCCCCTTTGAGCCTGTATTTTTTTAGTCTATAGATTTTTCTTTCGTTCTAACCCAATTTTTGCAAGCCATCACTTGGTTTGTTACTTAACCCTAAGTTTTTGCAAAGCTCACATCGAGCCTTTGTTTTCCTCTAGCGCTTTGTCTTTGTTTATGGCATCATAGTAGCAAGCCAAAAGGCTAAGAAGTGATTGAGCATCACTATCCAAAAAGAAAAAAAAGGGGGAAAAAGAGAAAAAGAAAAGAAAAGAGACGAACAAAAAGGAGAACTTCATTCCTCAGTTCTTAAAATCAAAACGTCTCAAGAAAACATCCCAAAAAGAGAATAATGGATGAATAAAAAGCTCAATCACTTCATATTTGCTAAAGCCATTTTGAACTTTGTTTTTCTAGCGCTAGAACTAATAACCCTTGTTGTACCTTTAACCCTCTAACCACATTACAACCCCGATTAGAGGCTGTTTTTGATATCATCGGAATCATATAGCATAGTAGAGGAACGCGGATGAACGTGCAAAATCAACGTAATCCTAAGCAAGAACATAAGCCGAGAGTAAACACCTTAGCCACCAAAAATTGTGTGAAATGAGTGAACTACCTATGGTGAGGTGTTTTACTTAGCGATCCCCTCAAGCTCGTTTAATTGAACATGTGTCCATTTGCTTAAAACTATGACCTATGATAATTGAAATGCGGCTTTTGGATATCGTGTCTCTACTTTGTATTTCCGAATGCATGTAATTACAGATGCTCGAAATTGTGTCAAGCACCTAGTCAAACCGGGAGGTTTTCTAGCTTGTTTGTGATGGCGGGTTTAGTTTTTTTTTTAGTTTACTTGGGGACAAGTAAAGTTTTAAGTGCGAGGAGGTTTGATAGGGGTCAAAAATCCCTATCTTTGGGTACAGTTTTAGGACGGGTTTTAGAGTTATTTAGTCAATAAGCGAGCAATTCTCGTATTTAAATGCTTTTGTGTGAGTTAGTTAGAAATTGGAAACGTTCTATTAACTTTTCGTCGTTTAGGCTCGTTTTGTGATCAATTTAGGCAAATACGGCCGAAATAGCATGCATATTAGGATTCCGTTATCTTTTGAAGCTGATTGGTCCGTCAAAAGTCGCACCAAGCGAAGCGTTTGCTCAAAATAAGCGATTGACGGATCAATTTGGCTTTTGGACTAACGTTTTCTGGAGTTTTTGTACGTGTGCAGGTGTAAGTTCGGGCGAAAAGGGACTTAGAGGACACTCGGCGAGATTCGAGCACGCTCCGGGCGAAAACGCTCGGCGAGCAGGGCCCCGTGGGCCATTTCTGCTCGCCGAGCAGGCCACCAGGCGCCTGCTCGGCGAGCAGGGGGCTGCTCGTCGCCAGCAGCCCTGCTCGCCGAGCAGCCTGCCCTGCTCGGTGAGCAGCCCTGCGGGAATTGGTCAAAAAGACCAATTCCGCCCCCACGAAGCCACGTTCGGCCCCACGTCTTCCTACACTAACAAGGACACGAAAATAGGTCAAAACGAGGCCCGAGACGCGACTATAAATAGGATTTCTTCATTGTAATTAGATATCTTTTTCCTTTGTAATTTTCTTAGCTTTTCACCTTGAGAAATCCTCTCCATCTCCTCCATATCCTTCAAACCTCCATTGAAGACACCTCCGAAGCTCCATTCACCGAGGATTGCTCAAGCTTCATCCTTAAATCCTAGAAAGACGCCTGTATTGGTAGACAGGTTCCCTGAAAGGGATTTTTCTTCTTTTACATTCTGTCTAGCCTCTGATACATGCTATGAATTCTAGGTTTATTGTAACTTCGTGACAATGTTTCCATCTTTGATATATATTATAGTTCTTGTTTATTCAATTGTTTTGATGTTTTAATCTTTGTCTTACGCTTTGTCTGATTGGTTTAACTCATTCGATAATCCCAAAATTAGGTTGGCACATATTGCGAGCTGAATCTGACCTAGTCAGTGCCTATAGGATTGACGACCCTATAGAAGATTAAGCCCAAATTACCGAGCCTTAGAGCTAGTTTCGGCCTTACAAG
The DNA here is from genome assembly GCF_963576675.1 of Euphorbia lathyris. NCBI lineage: Eukaryota > Viridiplantae > Streptophyta > Magnoliopsida > Malpighiales > Euphorbiaceae > Euphorbia > Euphorbia lathyris. The sequence goes on from NC_088918.1 coordinate 2,989,613, forward strand.
GGAATCACGAACTAGGGACTTTAGGAGGATAGGTCGGGTTAATCGCCTTGGACACAAGTGACTTAGGTTTCAATTCAATTGTTTAAACATTCTATTTTCATTATCATCGTATCCCTTCGTGTTCCTTCAGTTAATTGCATTGGTAAAAGATCACTTAGGAGTAGTTTAACTTAATTAGGGGTAGAGTAACTTAATTAGGCATAAAATAACTTAGCTAGAATCAGATAACTTAGCTAGGAATAGCGTAATTCAACATAGGAGTAGATTAATTTAAACAAACCAAACTCAAAACCCCCTAAGCCTAGATAACATCCGAGACCGAGTAGCTTGATACTTGTAGAAATAAATCCTGTGGACGATAACCTGGACTTAAACCAGAAATTTATTACTTGATAACGACGGGGTACACTTATCCCTTAGTGAGGTTTCGTAGAAACCGCATCACTTGCTGCCACTCTTGTCCTCCTTCATGGCCAACTTAGCTATCTGGGCCACTATCGCAGCCAACTGCTCATTAATGTTGTTCACATAGTTTTCCAATCCGGCCACTTTTTCGTCGGTTGCAGACATGACGGAAGAATGAGAATACTCGGACGAAGATGAATTAGAAGCCACAATTGCTGATTCGGGACTGTCAATCTGTAACTGATCAAACTGCCTAACTAGCCGACTACTCTCTCGGTACCACAACCGCTTAATGATGACGTCTGCGCGAACGGTATCCATTAGTATGTATGCATGATTTTATATGCATGATTTCTGGTGTGTGCGTTTATTATTTACGGATATATAAGATAAGAAGAGCAAACGTTAGTCTAATTACACGTATCACAACATCTCTCTTCCACCCTTATTCCTCCACACACTCGTTGGTCCAGGTCTCTTTCCTAGGATTTTGGTTTTGGGCTCACATTGCGGTCCAGGGGACGCATGATACCATCAATTATTGCGGAAAAGGTAAATCATCCATCAAACAACACAGTTCGTTTTGACGTATCAACGTTCAGTGACTAAGAAATCGACCAAGTTGGATTGTCCTTTCGGAATAACTCATCTTTTGTCCTTTCGCGAGACGCATTAATTCGGGTTGTGACTCCCTTTGAGCGCATCTCAGTTTTTAGACGTGGTACAAGTTATTCTTTTAGTCCAATCGCTCGTTATTGTCAATGACTCGTTCCTTTTATTCGCGTGGGTTCGTGTCTCGATTTTTGGATTACAACGGGATCTTTTGGATCTATCGAGAGACGTAACCACGTGTTTATTTAGTGATGGGATCACTTTTGAATTTAGGGAACGGACTCATCGCGTAACGCGTTTGTTTTTAGCGTTAAGACTCCGTTTGCTCGTTTTAGCTACGTGAAAAGACGACGAGTCTTATTTGAGCGTACGGTAGTCTTTCGGCTAATTTCAACTCTTTATTCCTTCCAATCTATGGGATATATCATCCTAGCGTGGTTATAGAAAATCAACGTTTCGTTGAATCACATGTTTATTCGAAGCAAGGATTTTACCGTTCTTTTTCATTTAGGCACGAATTAAGCAAACACGTACATCGGGCCATATTTCTTGCAGTTTTGGTAACGGTCGAAATGATCGAGTCGTTAGTCAAAACCCGCAGTCTCGTCCATATGGCGCAATTATGCGGTTTGGTTTGATTCGGCTTCGTGATTTTAAACAGAGCATGTACTTGTTCGAGACACATATCCAACGACATTGGTTTATTTTCTTTAACTACTCTCGAGATTGACATATATCGTAGATAAAGAATGGTTTTGGTCGTTTGTTTATTTTTGCTTTTTATTTTCTTAGTCACTTTTGCGGACACGTCCATTTCTCTTAAGAACAACACAAGACATAACGCAAGAGCTCGTCTTTTATTCGGAAGGGACGGGCCACGTTTGCGAAACTCTTTACGTTACAACGGGGTCATTCGAAACAGAAATGTTCTTGGTTTTCGTTTCGTCATAATTTCGTTTTATCCCAACCTATTTAAAGAATGTGAATAACGGCTACTCGTTAATATAGTCTTTTGAATCGAGATATAACTATCCTTAATATCAAACCGATCTGCACTAATACGCGCTTACGTCATAACGTATTTCTATGAACATGTGCCTTCTTCGGGACACGGAAAGGGACCAGGCGGGTCGCACAAGTTCATTCACACGAGATGACTAAGTCATCTTTAGTTCGAATCGTTTCAATACTTTGGGGTAGTTCATATATCGGTTTAAGCGTATATATTAACGTATCGTTTCATTTTCTTTACATATGTTAGGATTGGATACGTATCATGGCGATTTGAAAACACGAATTGATTCATTTATCACATCAAAAATAGTAACGGGTAATCCTACGGAAACTTCTAAGGCTACTATATGCTGACACGGCTGAGCGCGGAACTTCACAGGACCGCACAAATTCGCCCCTAACGAATGGATGGGGACCCTTTGGCGACTTACTGTAAGGGGGAACTTACGCTAGCCTCTTTCGAGCGACGAATGGACTCTCGCTAGAGGTTTCGCGGAAATTACCCAAAAGGTTTGCAATAATGCTTATGAATGCATACGAAAAGAAATAATACGATCCGTCCCCGTTAAGGGCTTAATACACGCCTTCCGGAATCAAATTTCTCGCTTCCCCAGCAGAGTCGCCACTTGTTAGACGAGGTGCCACGGCCTAATCTCCCGAGCGGACCGGGGGGTGGACAACCTCATGGCGACGTAAGCGGTGATTGGCGCCGAAAGCAACCAATCGTGGAATCAAGCTGCTCGGCAGGACCGGAGCTCGGAGATATGGAAGAGTCGCCACCCACGAATGGGAAAATGAACACCGATCCCTTGTGGGAGACCGGTGTGGGTTCGGGAAACTTGGGTACGAGCCGAGAAGGCTAGCTCCTTTCCGGAGAAAGGCTACTAGGCACCCCGACATCGCCCGGTTATGAACCACCGGCCTCCTACTCAGCATGTTAGGCGATAACGGACTAATCGCATATTTCTTTAAGTTTGAAATTCATTTGAAACCTTTTCTTTCTCCTTTTGGAAACCGTTTTGAGCATATATTATTGAAAAGCCACTTTAGTAAAGAATCACCCATTTACATCAGTTCAATATGAAAGAGAGGGGAGGAAGGAAGAAGTAGTTTATTTACAACGTGATTTACATGTCGTGTTGCGAGTTAATTCTACACTAACTTATTTCCCCAAAACGAGTTTATTTGCATGGTTCGCACCTTAATCACCGTTGGAACGATTTAGGTGCGTTTTAAAACCCCGTTAGATGAAGTTCACCCGAATCGTCGTTGGAACGACTCGAGTGTATGAAAACATTGAGATAAAAATCTTTAATAAGAAAATGTGGTTAAACATACAAGTCAATTTTATTTTTATACAAATCCTTTAAGAAAGCGCTTCAAAACTTCATTATTTACAATGAAAACGATTTTTAATTACAAGGTTCGCTTAATCCGTCGTTGGAACGGACTAATGTTTTAAAACGCGGTGTTTTGAGAAACGATTTGAAATGTCAAGAAAACACTATTTATTTACATTAAGGAACCTCTAAACCCTTTAGTTTAAATTGAAAACTCTTTTTGTAATTTATTTTCCCTTTTTCCTTAATGGATTCTCTACTTGTCATAATTACAATAATGAAAATATTAAATCAAAATTCACTCCCAAATAAAGACCATTTGAAACATGGACCCATAGATGTCCAAAGAATAAAGAAAATAATGTAGATATACATATATACATTTTAACCAAAAAACCATGAAATAAAAGTTAATGAAAAGAGACTATATAATACATATATGAAAATATTAAATATAATACATTTATACTTTAAACATGTGAAAATAGTAAATAAAACTCATAGATAAGAGAATAACATTTAACCCCAAAAGAGTTTTATTTAACAATAACTTATATAATCCAAATATCCCAAAACTATATATATACATAACTAATATAATCTTAAATGCCCAAAATAGTATATATTTATCCACTAATCTTAAATGTCAAAAATAATATATATACATAACTAATGTAACTTTAAATGTCAAAAATAATATATATTTATCCACAAAATGTCTATTAATTAATCACTCCCAAAACACCCAAGCAAATGTCATTTTAAAATAAAATTCATTACCATTTAAGTAAAAGAAAAAGAAGAGAAAAGATATATATACATATACTTATATTTAAAATAAAATAAAAAATAATGTTTAAACATTCTAGATAACTATATGTATCAAATGTCCAAAAATAGTTTGAAAATATATATTACATAAATACACATATATATATAAAGGACCAAAAGCTTAAAAGTTAAGAAACAGGGACCAAAACAGCATTTTTTACATTCTGGCAGATTTACCGACGGAAAATCCGTCGGTAAACAGCAATTAGTGACAGAAACAGAAAATTACAGCAGCACTCCAATTGTTTCCAGATTTATTCAAAGGCTTAATTCAATCGTTTTGGATTTCCGAACTACCAAAAATGGATCATAGTCAATAACGGAAGTTCCTAAAACGACGTTTTTATTTTAAAACATTATTCGGAAATTCCTTTAAATTAAAACTTATAATTACAACGTTTTTAATACCCGAACTACCTTTTTATCGGATCACGGTTCGTATTGGGATATCAAAACGAGGTTTTTTATTTTAAAGCAAAATCAAATTTCATTCAACACGAGACGAAAATTAAATAAATACACCAAGTTAAATAAAACGTGATAAAATAAATGAATAACTAAATAAATAAAAACTATAACATGAAAATAAATAAAGGAAAGGAATAAATTAAATAAAATAAAACGAGTCTAGTCCTCGGATAATACCTCAAGTTCGGTATCTGACAGTCGAAGCCGATTGATTCCACGAGTCGTGATTTTCCGGTTTTTTAGTAAAAATTTAACTTTGGGAAAATTTGGATTTTTTTGGGAAAAAAAATATTTTCTCCAAAAAATTGACTTTCTCTCTCTAAAAATGTCTAGAGTGAGAAAGCTCCAAAAAATTCCTCCTCTCAAATGCATGGGGATCCGTGCCTTTTATAGGTAAACGGGTCCCCGGACCAATGGGCGACGTCCGAGTAAAATCGGGCATCGCCCAAGGCATGTTGGGCGGCCGCCCAACCTTGCGTTGGGCGAGCGCCCAACGCGAGGTTGGGCGCGAGCGCCCAACTGCCGTTGGGCGTCCGTCCGACGCGGTTGGGCGCTTACCCAACGGCCGCCGAAGTACGTCTCGCACCGTCGGGCGTGCACGCCCCGCGGCCGTCGAGCTCGCGTTCCGCGCCGTCGGGTGTCCACGTATCGTGACCGTCGAACATGTGTTCCGCGCCGCCGGGCGCACACGCCCTGTGGCCGACGAGTGCGCGCTTCGCGCTGTCAAGCTCGTGCATTGCTCGGACGTCGAGCGCGTGCTATTCGTGGTTGGATGCGTGCGTCCGACGGACGTCGAGCGCGCGCTTTGCGTCGTCGAGCGGGCGTCCGACTGTCGTCGAACGCGTGCCGGCTGCCGCTAAGCACTCGCACCATGCCGCTAAGCATTCGCGAGCCATCTGATCAACAACAGCGACCCACCGTAACTTATTTATTTTATTTTTTTCCGAAACTTCCGGAATCAATCGCTTCAACCGTCTTGTTTTCAAGTTTTCGTCACAGGTCCTCCGACTCGGAGTCTACATGTGGCTAGCCAAACAGTTGTAAAAGCTGAGGCCAAATGGACAGAGGATGATCTTAAGAAGCTTCAAAATCACGCTTCGGCTATCAATATGCTTCACTGTGCGCTCGATGCTGCAGAATATAATAAAATCTCTGGTTGTGAGTCGGCGCAAGAGATCTGGAAAAAGCTAGAAGTCACCTACGAGGGAACCAATAAAGTAAAGGAGTCCAAGGTGAATCAGCAGATGAGACTGTATGAGCTGTTCGAGATGAACAATGATGAGGGCATTTCAGACATGAATGCAAGGTTTACCAACATCATTAATGAGCTCAAGAGACTTGGGAAAATCTTCACTGAGGAAGAACAAGTCAAAAAGATACTCAGAAGTCTTCCTAAAGACTGACAAGCAAAGAAGACCGCTGTTGAGGAAGCTCAGGATTTAACCACCTACAAATATGACGAACTCTTCGGCTCGTTGCTGACCCATGAGATATCTATGAAAAACTTCGAGGTGAAGGAAAAATCTGAAGACAAGAAGCAGAAGTCTCTTGTCATGAAAGCTGACTCCACTGACGGGAGCTCAACTGATGACGAGGAGATGGCTATGTTCACAAGGAAGATGAAAAGGCTATTCAGGAAGAATGACAAATATTCTAAGAAGCCTTGCAGAAAGTTTGATAAGTATAAAGCTGACTCAAGCGACAGCAAATACAAAAAGGACAGCTCAAAGCCCATTACATGCTTTGAGTGCCATCAAACTGGCCATATTAAGTCAAGCTGCCCCACACTGAGGAAAGACAAAAAGAGCGGCAAGAAGGCAATGGTGGCTACATAGAGCGACAGTGATGAGTCTTCATCTACAGAAGCTGAGGCCACCGAGTCAGCGAAGATATGCTTCATGGCTGACGAACTTGCTGAGCCATGCGTCTCTGAGCATGCTGACTCATCCGTCGCATCAGATGACGAGGAGCAATCAAATGAGGTAATTACTCTTCCCCAGCTCAGAAACGATATGGTTAATGCCCTGAGTGATCTCTACGCACTTGTCAAGAAGTGTAATAAGAAAGTTAGAGCACTCAGCAGGCGCTGTGACGAAGTGGAAGAGGTCAAGCTGAGTGACCTCAGATTCCTTCTTCATGACAATACAACTCTGCATGATAACATGAAGATCATACACGAGTCTGTCTCTGAAGTCCAATCAGTTTCAAAGAAACTGAGAAAGGACGTCACAACTATCCAGAACCAATTAAAGGTTCCAAATAAAAGAAACATTCCTCTGAGAACTCAGTACCAAGGTACTCAGCAGAGATGGAATCCCCAGCGAAAAGTCCAGTGTGACTTTTGTGGGAAGAAAAGACACACCACTAAGGTGTGCTGGCACGCTCAGCACTGGGGTGCTGACAAGTCAGTGAAACATCCTAAACAGAAGGTCAGCTGTGACTTCTGTGGAAAGAATGGCCATACTGTCCAAGTATGTCGCCATAAAATAAAATATGATGTTTTACCTGTTGCACCTAACAAGCAAAGACCCAAAAAGAATTGGGTACCTAAAAGTAACTAGTTACAATGCAGGTAAGCCTGAGATGTGTCGAGAAGTCAAAGATGTGGTATATTGACAGCGCATGCTCGAGGCATATGACTGGTGATGAAACTCAGTTCATCACGTTTGAGCGTAAACGAGGAGGAAGTGTAAGTTTTTGAGACAACAAGAAGGGTAAAATAGTAGGGTCAGGAACCATTGGAGGTAATCCTACTATTGAATCTGTCTCCCTAGTTAGCGGACTCAAATATAACTTACTCAGCGTAGCTCAGCTATGTGACAATGGAAGAAAAGTTATATTTGATGCTACTGGATGTAAAATGTATGAGGGTGAATCAAATGAGTTAATCTTAACTGCCCCTCGCATAGATAATGTCTTTATGCTAGACCTAAAGAAAAAGTTTTCAAAAACTGTATGCTTAGTATCAAACTAAGAAAATTCCTGGCTATGGCACAGGAGAGTTGGTCATGTAAGCATGGACCTCCTGGCCAAATTAGTAAGAAAGCAATTGGTTGAGGGACTGCCTGAACTTGAATTTGAAAAAGATCAATTATGCCAAGCTGGAAAACAAACCAAACAATCTTTTCACAGCAAAAATATTGTCTCAACTAAGCGTCCGTTAGAATTACTACACTTGGATCTCTTCGGTCCAGTCCAACCGCTGAGTCTGGGTGGAAGAAGATTTTCCTTGGTCATTGTAGATGACTTCTCTCGGTACACTTGGGTCATCTTGCTGAGTACCAAGGATGAAACCTTTGAGACATTTTCAAATTTGGTTAGAAAAATTGAAAATGATAAAGACCTAAAATTAGCTCACATCCGTAGAGATAATGGTGGAGAATTCAAAAACCAAAAGTTTGTTGAATTCTGTGAAGCCAGCGGCATTGACCATAATTTTTCTGCTCCTAGAACACCTCAACAAAATGGGGTTGTTGAAAGGAAGAACATAACTCTGGTTGAAATTGCCAGGACAATGCTGGATGAGCATAGGCTTCCAAAGTATTTTTGGGGAGAGGCTGTTAACACAGCGTGCTATATTCTTAATAGGGCTCTAGTTAGATCTATATTAAAGAAAACCCCCTATGAACTTTGTAAAGGACGAAAGCCTAACATTGGATACTTTCGTGCCTTTGGCTGTAAATGTTTTATTTTAAATACCAAAGATAGCTTAGCAAAGTTTGACTCAAAAGCTGATGAGGCTATCTTTTTGGGCTACTCAACAAACAGCAAAGCATACAGAGTTTTTAATAAGCGAACTCAAGTTCTAGAAGAGTCAGTACATGTGGAGTTCGACGAAACTAACCCTGCAGGTAGATACCAGCCGCTGACCGAGGATGATCCACACTCAGTAACCGCTGACCAAGAACCAGCTACTGAGTCATTCACTAAAAGGCTGACCAAGAGTAAGAGTGAACCTAAGATTACTTTCACTGACCCATCTACTTCTGCAGAGATTGTTGAAACACAGACAGCACAAGACATAAATCTACCTAAAGAGATAAGGATTCCATGAGGGCACTCAGAGAGTGCAATCCTTGATTCTGCTGGGAATACCCTGATGACGAGGAATCAACTCAGGAAGTACCTCAGCAATGTAGCCTTCGTCTCAGTACAGGAACCTAAGAACTTCGCTGATGCTGAGGAAGATGAATTCTGGATGAGCGCAATGCAAGAGGAACTTGACCAATTCAGAAGAAACGATGTATGGGAGCTAGTGCCACATCCAAGGAGTCAGAAGACCATTGGAACAAGATGGGTCTTCCGCAACAAAATGGATGAGCAAGGAAATGTAGTCAGGAACAAAGCAAGGCTTGTAGCTCAGGGCTACAGTCAGCAAGAAGGTATTGACTACGGTGAGACCTTTGCCCCAGTGGCAAGGCTAGAAGCTATTAGGATCTTATGTGCATATGCATCTTACATGAACTTTAAATTATTCCAAATGGATGTTAAGAGTGCATTTCTTAATGGAGTTATAAACGAGGAAGTTTATGTTAATCAACCTCCAGGGTTTGAGGATCCAAAATTCCCAAACCATGTTTATAAACTCAAAAAGGCTTTGTACGGCCTCAAACAAGCACCACATGCTTGGTATAAGAGGCTAACCAGTTTCCTGCTGACTAGAAATTATGTCAGGGGCAAAGCTGATACAACCTTATTCATTAAGAGAAAGGGTAAAGATACCCTGCTGGCTCAAATTTATGTTGATGATATAATATTTGGTGCAACTAACGAATCAATGTGCAAGGAATTTAGCAAACAAATGCAGACTGAGTTTGAAATGTCGATGATGGGAGAACTCAACTTCTTCCTCGGACTTCAAATAAAACAAGGAAAGAATGGCATCTTCATCAGTCAAGCTAAATATGCCAAGGAGATATTAAAGAAATATGACTTGGAAAATTGCAAGCCAATATCCACTCCTATGGGCACTGACGCTGTCCTCTGCGCTGACGAGAATGGTAAGTTAGTAGACAACAAATTATATCGAGGTATGATAGGCTCTCTACTTTACTTAACAGCCAGTAGACCGGACATTCAGTTCTCAGTATGCTACTGTGCTAGATATCAATCTAACCCTAAGGAATCTCATTACATAGCTGTAAAAAGAATCCTTAGATACTTGCAAAGCTCAGTGAACGCGGGTTTATAGTATCCCAACACACATGGCTTTACACTCGTTGGATACACTGACGCTGGCTATGGTCAAGACAAGAGAGAACGGAAAAGCACCTCTGGAGGATGTCATTTCTTAGGAAGCTGTCTTGTATCTTGGTTCAACAAGAAGCAGGCGTCAGTAGCCTTGTCTACCACTGAAGCTGAGTAGATTGTTGCTGGTCACTGTGTTGCTCAAGTACTATGGATTAAGCAACAGCTTGAAGACTATGGTGTTCAAACAAAGACAATTGAGGTCAAATGCGACAACAAAAGTGCAATTGATCTATCAAAGAACCCAATTCAACACATTAGAATGAAGCATGTCAGCATAAGGCATCACTTCATTAGAGACCATGTACTCAAAGGTGAGATAAAGCTGACCTTTGTCCCAACGGACGAGCAGCTTGCGGATATCTTCACGAAGCCACTGGCCCGTGAACAGTTCAGCATACTGAGAGAAGCTATTGGTATGTTTAATCCTCTTCAGTAAATTCCTGAACTAAATGAATATGCATGCTGAGTGAATTACTATGCTGAATGATTGTTTTTGCTGAGTACTCATTGAAATTAATTGAACAGCAAATACTGAGTAAATTTGCACACTGAGTAAGTTAGTTTAAACTTAGAAATAATCCCTTTATGCAATACTGACCACTCAGAATATGAAACGCTTAGTATTCTAAACGCTGAGTGTTAGATCCGTTAGAATAAATGCAAAAGCACGCGTATAGCCACCTAGGATGACGTATGCGCCGAATGTGTCATAAATGTCAGGATCATTGTCGGTTCACAATCCCGAGGCAAAACTGACACATGGATTCGTTAAGATCCACACTTCACCGCTATAAATAATGGGTAAATTCCCATTGTTTTCTCTTTACGACTACCGAATTCTAAGGCAAAGAAAGCTTTCTCTCTAAAAACTCTCAAAGCTTCCCAAACGCATTCTTCAACTATGACTAAAGTTTCATTCAACATTTCCGGTGCCGGCCACCCTAAGCCCAGCTCCGATGAAACTTCCAGGCAAACCTCTGTGCCGGAATCTACCAAGGTCACCTCGCCGAGCAAAGGAAAAACTGGCCAAACCTCCTCTGGTAAGGGAAAGCCTGAAAAAGTCAGGACCTATTCAAAGGTCTTCGAAAACGTCCGAGAATGGAAGGTTGAGCCCTCAAGATGGGTATCTGAAGCCTTCGTACAATCCGAACAACCCTTCTGTGAGTGGATTTCACAGAATGGATGGACTGAGCTGTTTTCGATTAGGGATCCCACCTATCCTGACCTTGTAAAGGAGTTTTACCACAACCTTCGCGTTGCCAATGATAACCAGAACTACTTGGTAACCGTGGTGAAAGAGAAAACCATCTTCATCAACCCTCTCTACCTAGGGAATCTGCTCAAGTTAAAAACTGAGGGAGCAAGGCTAAGGAGATCTGGAGATCAGGATGGTACTGGGTACGAGGTCAACTTCTGTAAACCTACAGGCCACTCAGGAGAAGTATCCAGTTCCTCCATGGGTCAGCACCAGAAGACGGCTCATTATCTGCTGAGTTATTTTATCTATCCCAAGATTAACTGCACCACCTCAGCAACAAACTTCGAGCAATGCTTCATCTGGCATATGCTGACGTACAAGCCGATCAACATGCCAGTATTCCTCGTTGCTGGCTTCCTAAGGAGTACCGGAACTCTAAGGCTAGGATCACTCATCACCAGGATCCTCATTGATCATCAGGTAGACCAAACTGATGAAGTAGAAGCTAAAGGATCTGAGATCACAGCAGCTTCACTGAGAGCGTTGAAGTTCGGTCAGCCTCTAAAGAAAGGAAAAGCTGTTGCTGCTGCTGCTGGACAAGTTGAGGAAACAGTTGTTCCGCAGAAAGGGAAAAGATCTAAGGCCCCCGCTTCTCGTAAGAGGAAAGCTGTTGAGACTCCTTCACATGATACTGAGTCTCCAGCTAAGAGGCAAAAGTCAGCTGGTACTAAAGGTTAGGAGAGACCTAAGTCAGCTGATAAACGAAGCAGGCAAGATGAGCCTGAAACTGAGGACAGAACTGATGCTGATGTGCAACCTCAGAAAAAGCACAATCGATGCTATCCCTACTGACATTGTTGTGCCTGGTGACTCTCACTACACACAGTGTTTAGGAACTGTGTCTAAGGAACAAGAAGAAGAAGTGCATCTGGACAGCCAGTTTATTGCACAAGTCGAGGAAGAACTAGATGGTGATAGTTCAGAAGATGACAAAGAAGAAGAGGCCAGCGGTCAGGATGACGCTGAGGATGATGAGGAAACAACCAGTGAGGTTGCAGCTGAGCAAGCCCATACTGTGTTGGCTGCTGGAGAAGACCAAGAACTTGACCAACACAATGTTGATCAATTCCAAGTACAAGCTGACCAGCTTAATAATGAGCAACAAGAATCTTCTCCATCTCACTCAGGAGAGTCTATACAGGCTGACAATCCTCCTAGAAAAAGAAGGTTGGTTAAGGCATGTGAGAAGACAGTCAGTGAGCCTCCTGTACAACCACCAAGTCTTCCTGACTTCGTTATTCAAAAGCCAACCCAGGACCCTTCTGCTCTGAAGCTAAAATTTTTCAAATGACAACAACCTTCTACTGCATTGGCATCTATAGAAAAGCAAGCCTCTGTTTCTTCTCAACAGGAACATGCCGACTTAAGTGCTTCCGCCACCTCAATAAGTCAGGTTGAGGCGATTACTGTCAATGCTGTCCATCCAAGCATTGTGCTGACTCCAAATGTATCTGCCCCCGTCAGCACCGACAGTATTCAAATTTCTACTTCTCCACTCAACAACTCTGCCGATCAATCAACCCTACCAGAATCTCAAGTACAGATTGGAACAACACTACCAGTCACTAACCACGTCATTCCTCTAACTCCTCTTCCCACCGGTCATACTGATGCAACTGAACAACTGAATGAAGGTTCTTTAAGCTACATGAATGTCACTGAGTCTGGCAAACGCATCATCGACTCAGTACAAACCTTGATCAAAGACCTTCAACAATCGTCTACTCCTGCTGCTGAGTCTTCTAATGTAGAGACTACTCAGCTTTCCCAAGTAACTCAGCTTCTGAACGAAGTTAAGGGATTTAAGGACTTGCTGAGTATCATCATCTCCTATCAAACACAGCAAGCTAAGCAGGATTCCATTGCAAAGCTGGCTGAGATCCAGCTGACAACTGTTCAACACTTAAACGCTCTACAACAACAAGTTCAGACCTTGTCAGCTGAGAACACACGCTACGCTACCTCTGATGAAGTCAAGATGCTCTTTGCTCAGCTTTACACCGAGCAAATCAAAACCAACGAGCAAATGGCTTCCTATTCTCAGTGCTCAGTTGAGCAAATTGGTGAGGCTGTTCGATTGTTGAATCTGAACAAGCAAGAGATGGACACTGACGCAATGAAACAGAATGAAATACTGTCCATCACCAGACAAACCTTCAATCACATTCGTCACATCAATGTTCAGCGTCAATACTATGACACCTACTTACTCAAGACATTCCATCAAGTCATTGCAGGTCTGACTGATGCACTTACATGGATAGGTAAGTCTGAAGCTTTCATCGTCAGTATGATCAGCGCTGTCGAACTCAATATACCCGCTGAAGTCTCAGATCAGGGAGTTGCCATTTTTGATGGCGTCAATGAAAGCGCTGACAGACTTAAAGCACTGTCCAACGAACTGACCAGGGTCGTCTTAACTAACAGCTTTAGGATTCCTCCTCCCGATGCTGACAAAACGGGGGAGAAAACACAAGCGAGAACACATCATGAGTCTAGTAGTCAATCTAAACAGAAGAAAAAGAAATAGATATAGGCTAGCTCAGTATGTAGTAGTCTCTATGCCTGTCTTTAACTTTTGTCTGTAAACACTGACTACCTATATTTAATATCATACTTGCATCTTCTGTTCAAACTCTGAGTTATGAATTATTTGTATAAGATGCTGTGTATTATGTTATTTTGTATCTTCAATTAAATCAGCGATGTTTAAGGCCTATAAAATTCATTGATTGAACCAAATGATGATAACATGTTTGACACTGACCTATATGTTTATAAAACACTGCCTTATAAAACTCATTGAACAACAAATTACTCAGCGCCCTTTGAATGATAAAACCTTCCGCTTAAACACTGAGTAAAATAGAATATGTTCCATGAGCTGACCTATATCTGAAAAACTGACCTTAGACTTACTCGATTAAACCTTTAAATGTTTAGAGTAAAACTAAGTCAGTAGCTCAACTCTTACGGGGGAGTTTGCTAAGTTATAATAGGTCAACTATCATGGGGGAGCTCAATACTGAGTTCCTCGCTGAATAGTTTTGCCAACATCAAAATGGGGGAGTTTGTTGAAACACCTTTCCACTTAATTTTGATTTGACAAAATTGTTTAAGTATAATTATGAACATATTCTAAACACACTAAGTTTAAATGCTTTGATTTATTCTACTAATGTGTTTGTTCAATGTTGAGTTAAAATTGTTTATAAGACATAAGAATTAAAAGGCCCAAGCCCAAATACGAAAGTCAAAGCCCAAGTCAAACTACTCAAGACAACTTGGCCCGCGATTATCAAAACGATGTCGCTGTGTGCAAAACGCAACTCAGCATGAGAAGGATCTAGAAGACCTTCAGGGAACAACTTCGGAACGAAGCTGCTGAGTTGATTCGACAAAGCGTACAAGACAGCAGCTGGCTAAAGAAAACTTCCAGACAAAGTATTTCTACTTTGGGTAAAGTTCAGACGACATAGTATGCTATCTAGTTGACTTTACCATAAAAGGAGAGACATTCTGCTGAGCTGACCAAAAGCTGACCGAGAACAGAAGATACACAAATCTGATTGGCCGAGAGCTCTGAGCAAGTCAGGATGACAACGATAGGAAGTCGTTTCCCTCCAACGGTTATTTCGAAATTCGAAATGATCGATGCCTCAAGACGTCTCTATAAATAGTGCCATCAGAAGCTTCATTCCACACAGAACTTGATCAAGCCATTACACTGACCAAATTTCTATGCAAGTTCTGCAAGCAAGAAGCAAAGCAATCTTACACTACATTTCATATATTTGTGTAAAAGTCTAGAGTGATTATTCAATCATCTAAGGTGTCTTAGCAATCATTGTTTAGGACAAACACTTATCATTTCTAGAGATTAGAAAGGAGAGGCTGAGTACTCGGTTATAGTACTCAACGAGAGATTAGGATTGAGTAGAGGTATAGAGGAAGGTACTCTTGTTATACTCAGTTGCTAAGATTGTAAAAGGTTTGAGGCTCTACCTTTAAAGAGCTCAGTAGAGGATTTGAAATCTTGGAACGTGTTCCGGGGACAGGACGTAGGCTTAGAAGAAGCCGGACCTGGATAAATCTGCTGAGTAACGTATTTCTTACCTTAAACTCCTTATATATATTGCTTGCTTAAATAATCAAAAACTGACCAAGTAAAGAGGTCAAGCTGAGTTGTGCGCATCGAACATTTGAGCTCAGGAATAGACTTTAAGTGCTATCTCCTGACTCAAGTCAAGAAACTGACTTAGTCACTAGTTGACTAAGCCAGTATCTTACTGATTACTCAGCGCCGCTGTTAAAACCTTTTCTCTTGAGAAAAGAATTCTGCCCTAAGGTTTAAAAAGTTTAAATAGTTCCTAACCCCCCCTTGAAACTATACTTGTAACATTATAAGGGACCAACACTGATGACTCAGCATGTCCATTCTGGTCAGCAGAAGCTGAGTTCAGCTCGTCCTCCATGGGTTTAGTTGTCTTACCTGCAGGGTCAGTTTCATCGAAATCTACATGGACTGACTCTTCTACAACTTGGGTTCTTTTATTATAGATTCTATATGCTTTGTTGTTTGTTGAGTACCCTAAAAAGATTGCTTCGTCAGCTTTGGCATCAAACTTTGCCAAATTATCCTTAGTATTGAGTATAAAGCATTTACACCCAAAGGCACGAAAGTATCCAATATTGGGCTTTCGTCCTTTCCAAGGTTCATAAGGAGTTTTCTTTAATATAGGTCTTACCAAGGCCCTATTCAATATGTAACATGCTGTATTGACAGCTTCTCCCCAAAAATACTTTGGAAGCTTATTTTCACTCAGCATTGTCCTAGCAATTTCTACTATTGTCCTATTCTTCCTTTCAACAACTCCATTCTGTTGAGGAGTTCTAGGGGCAGAGAAATTGTGGTCAATACCATTAGTTTCACAGAATTCATCAAACGATTGGTTTTTGAATTCTCCACCATTATCACTTCTAATGTGAGCTACTCTTAGGTCTTTGTCATTTTCAAGCTTTTTGATTAATGTGGTAAACATCTCAAATGTCTCATCTTTGCTACTCAGCAAGATGACCCAAGTATACCTAGAGAAATCATCCACAATAACTAAGGAAAATTTCTTACCTCCCATGCTGAGTGGCTGGATAGGTCCGAAAAGATCCAAATGTAGTAATTCCAATGGTCTTTTGGTTGAGACAACCTTTTTGCTATGAAAAGACTTTTTGGTTTGTTTACCTTACTGACAAGCATTACAAAGTTGATCTTTTTTGTACTTTAATTTGGGTAATCCCTCAACTAATTGTTTTCTAGCTAGTTTGGCAAGGAGGTCCATGCTGACATGCTCAAGTCTCCTATGCCATAGCCAGGAGTTGTCCTCTTTAGACACTAAGCATATACTTTTTGAAAATTGTTTTTCCAAACTCAACATGTAAACATTTTCTACACGAGGGGCTGTTAAAATTAAATCATTTGTTTTTCCCTCGAGTATCTGACACTTAGTATCATCAAATATAACCTTCCTTCCACTCTTGCAAAGCTGAGCTACGCTTAGAAGATTATATTTGAGACCTTTAACTAAGGAGACTGACTCAATTTTAGGGTTACCTCCGATAGTTCCTGAGCCAACTATCTTGCCCTTCTTGTTGTCTCCAAAGCTTACACTACCTTCTCGTTTAAGCTCTAGTGTGATGAATTGAGTTTCATCACCTGTCATGTGTCTTGAGCATGCGCTATCTATATACCAAAGTTTTGATTTCTCCACGCATGTCAAGCTGACCTGCATTTTAAACTATTCGTTTTTAGGTACCCAATTCTTTTTGGGTCCTTTCTTGTTAGTGTAAACAGGTGCAAAGTCATATTTTAACTTGTGACGACATACTTTTGTAGTATGGCCACTTTTACCACAAAAGCCACATATAGTTACCCTTTGAGGGTGATGATGAGTGTGGTCAGCATTGTTGTGCTGAGCATGCCAGCATACCTTGGTAGTATGACCTTTCTTACCACAGAAGTCACATTGGACAGTCTGTTTGTTATGCCAGCACACAGCTTTTGTGTGTCCTTTCTTCCCACAACAGCTACATTGAGTAAATTGTTTATGCTGACCAGTACCTGAGTACTCAGCATGGGGTTTATTCTTAGTTGAACCCTTTATTTGGTTCTGTAAAGTTGTGACATCCTTTCTAAGTTTCTTTGACTCAGTTTGAACCTCCGTGACAAACTTATGTAAGCTTTGCATGTTGGTATGTAAATCAGAGTTGTCCTGGAGGAGATATCGGAGGTCACTCAACTTGAACTCTTCAATCTCGTCACATCGCCTGCTGAGTGCCTTAATCTTTTTGTTACACTTCTTAGTTAGTGTATATAGGTCACTCAGGGCATTTACCATTTCGTTTCTAAGTAAAAGTAAGGATGTTACCTCATTATTGTTTTCCTCCTGCTCAGAATCTCTAGAGAGGTCAACTTGCTCAGACTGAGATTGGTCAGCTCCATCATCTGCCATGAAACATATGTTGGCTCTTTCATTTTGCTCAGCTTCAGATGATGTCGACTCATCACTGTCACTCCACGTGGCCACCATTGCTTTTTTGCTTCCATTCTTATCTTTCTTCAGATTAGGACAGCTTGACTTAATGTGCCCAGTTTGATGGCACTCATAACATGTGACAGGCTTGGAGTTGTCCTTTTTGTATCTGGTGTCACTGGACTCAGCTTTATATCTATCTCCTCTCTTGTATGGCCGCTTACTATTTCTTTCATTTCTTCTGAACAGATTTTTCATTTTTCTAGTAAACATGGCCATTTCCTCATCATCAGTAGACTCAGCTTCTGCGGAGTCAGCTTTCATCACTATTGATTTCTGTTTCTTGTCCTTAGATTTTTCTTTAGCTTCAAAGTTTTTCATTGAAATTTCATGGGTCAACAAGGAACCGATCAGCTCATCATATTTGTATGTGGTCAGGTCCTGAGCTTCCTCTACAGCTGTCTTCTTGGCTTGCCAGCTTTTGGGAAGACTTCGTAAGATCTTCTTCACTTATTCTTCTTCAGTGAAATTCTTACCGAGTCTTTTGAGATCATTTATTATGTTGGTGAACCTGGCATTCATTGCTGAGATGTCCTCATTGTCAGTCATCTCGAAAAGCTCATACAATCGCATGTGTTGGTTCACTTTGGATTCCTTGACCTTGCTGGTACCTTCATAAGTTACTTCCAGCTTCTTCCAGATCTCCTGTGTTGACTCACAACCTGAAATCTTATTATATTCTGCAGCATCTAAAGCACAGTGAAGCATATTGATAGCCGAAGCATTATTTTGTAATTTTCTGAGGTCATCCTCTGTCCACTCAGCTTCACTTTTAACAATTCTCTCATTGTTAACAGTTTTGAATGGCACATGTGGACCTTGAACAATTGCAAGCCATGCACTCATGTTTGTGGCTTGAATAAAGTTCTTCATCCTATTCTTCCAGAATGTATAATTTGACCCAAAGAATAGGGGAGGTCTAGTGATTGATAATCCCTTAGGGAGTATCTGTGTTGTTTGATTTCCTGGAAGGAAACGAGTGTTGTTTTCACCCATTTTTCGGGATCAGCTCAAGATTGTTAGATCTTTGAGTAGTGAGCTTAAGCTCTGATACCACTTGTTGGTCCCTAGTAATTAGTTCCAAGGGGGGGGGGGGTTAGGAACTAATGTAACTTTTTCGCTTTTAATTATGCTGACTTAATGTTGTTTTAAGAGTTTGATAACTCAGCGTTTGGTCAGCACGGGCGAATGACTAGTCAGACAGTTTTAGTACTTATGCTGACTAAGACTGCTTGACTTGAGAGTTAGGAATTGACACTTGAAAGGTCAGCTTCTAACTCAGCACTCAGATTTACTCAGTTTCAGTTTTAACAATTTATAAGCTGAGTAAATTTTACAAGAAACACATGCACATATATATATTGAGAGAAGAGGTTTAGAAGTTACTCAGCACGACTTATCCTGGTTCGGCCTCTCTGCCTACGTCCAGTCCCCAGTTCCTCCTGGGATTTTCAATCCAATACTGAGCTCTTTCAAGGTAGAGCACAAACCCTTTACAAGGCAGTGAGTATGCAAGAGTACGTCCTCTATTCTTCTACTCAGCTCCTACTAAGTACTACAACCCAGCACTTAGATTTTCTACCACTGAATACTTACAACCAAGTACTCAGCTCAACACTCTCAATATACCTATTGATTACACACTTGTTCTTTTTCAACTAAAGAACACCTTAGATGATTACAAAACAATCAATCTAGCATTTACACAGAGAATAGAAAAGTTGGTGTAAGATCTTTTTGTATTTGAGTGCTTTCAAGATTTTATCTCTTGTATTTTTCTTTTGATACTTAAGCAAATGATCCAAGAACTATCATTGTCCTTTTATAGATGAATTTCTGAAGATTGGATCATTTGAGATGATTTAGCCGTTAAGTCCAAAACGGCTCTTTTAGCAGACAACTTCTAGTTAGCTTCAGTCTGTTCCACCATTCCCTTCCTCTATTTTCTTCAGGCGTCAAGTTTTGTCTTCTTGCATCAGACTTGTCTTTTTGTGCCAGTTGTCTTTTACCAATAATCCATTGACCCATGATTCTTGGAATTAGTCTTCTTTGTATTTTCGAGACTTCAATTATTGGTGCAGAAGATTGGCAGACTTTGTCCTTTAGTAAACTGATCCTCCATGCTGTCCTAGCTGTCACTCAGCTTCATTCGTTATCTTCGAATATTCAACTTTCATGCTGAGTTCCTTCTTAGTCAGCTTCGTTCTGTTTGTATAATTCTGAAGGAGTCTTCTAATATAGTCAGCTTCGTTCAGGCAACTTTGAAGGAAGCTTCTGGTCCAAGTTCTACTCCACTCAGCTTCTATTCTTTCATGCTGAGTTCCATTCAACTCAGCTTGGCTTATGCTGACTTTTGACCTGTTTAACTTTATATATATTTTTGCACTCAATATTGAACAAACACATTAGTACAATTAAATCAAAGCATTTAAATTTAATTGCCTCTTAATCATGGATGATTTTGTCAAATCAAAATCTTGTGGAAATGTGTTTCAACAGATTCTTCTTCCTGACTAAGAAGCATCCAAATAAGTGTAAGCATCATCAGTATTACTCTTAGGGGCCGTTTCTTTGTCACCACCAGTTGTTGGAGGATTTGGGTGCTATCTAGAAGTGGAAGTGTCGACTTGATCAGGAGCTACACTTTTAGTATTGAGGCCAGTAGCAGGAACTGACTGGCTTACTAACTGCTCAGTAGAAGATGGAAGTGTTTCCTCAGCAGTATTTACCTGCTCAGGGTCAGTTTGAAGTTGAGTGGAAACTTGAGGTTGAGGCAACTCAGAGCTGTCTTTAGCAGGTAGATTTTCCTTTGCTAACTCATTGTTTTGAGCAGCAGGAACTTCGAGCACTTGCTCAGTTGAAGGTGGAGCAGAGGTGTCGACAGAAGCTTGACCCTTAGAGACTTTTGGGTCGGCTTGTTCCTCAGTTTGAGAAATAGAGGCTTGCTTTTCCTTCACTTGACTGTGAGTTGGTTCAGTGATGTTGGTGAAGAATTGGAATTGGAGCCCAATTAAGTCGGTAATGGGGTCCCTCAGCGGAGATTCATCCAACAGGTCTACGATGTTGGGTTTCTGAGCTTTTCGTTTGAACCGCTTTTCTGTACTGCTCTTGTGAGTTTTGGTTTGAGGAGAAGGGTCAGCAGCAATAGAGTCTAGAGATTCAGAAGAAGAGTTGAGTCCAAAAGCAGCATAAAGGTTCTCCATAACCTTGTCCTTTACTGGAGACTCAGCTCCTTGCTCACCAGCTTGCTCAGTAGCAGCTGTGTTACTAAGCTCAACGGAGCCCATCTTGTCAGCTTGCGGTTGTTCTTCAGTGCAGCCTTGCTCTTCTTCCTGAGGAATCTTTTCCAAGTCAATTTCCTAACTTCGCACGAAATGTGAGTCCTTTAAGATCACAAAGTCAAGTGGATCAGCATCTACCGGCGTCATCCCGGATGTTTTCTTCCTCTTTAGAGGCTGTTTAAGTGTCTCCTCACTTTCTTCCTTGGGCTCATCTCGCTTTTTCTGTTTTTCAGCTGACTTTGGTTCCCCTTGAGCTGGCTCAGCAGGAGCAACTTTCTTCTCCCTTACCGGCAGCCTGATCTTCTTCACAGTTTGATTAATATCTTTGGCTATTGGTGTTGTGGAGGGGTCAGCTTTCCTTTTCTTGTCTCTCTTGAGTCGTTCAGCAGGTGCTTCTTCAATCACAACTCCCTTTCCTTTCGGAGAGAACTCAGCAGGTGTTTCTTCAACCATATCTTCCTTAGCAAGTACTTCTTCAACCACAACTCCCTTTCCTTTCTTAAGTTTGATAGGCTGACTGTGAGCCAAGCCGAGTAGGATTCCCGTAGTGATTTCAGTACCTATCATACTAATTTCCTCCTTTAGACTGACCTTGTGATCCTGTAGAATTTTGGTGATGAGAGAACCCATCCTTAGGATCCCGGTGCTGCGTTGGAAAGCCCCAATAAGAAAAACAGGCATGTTGAGCGGCTTGTAGTTCAACATATGCCAGATGAAGCACTGCTCAAAGTTTGAGATTGAGGAGGAGGCGTTGACCTTAGGAAACAGGTAGTTGGTCAGGAGGTAGTGTGCTTGCCTTTGAGGTTGACCCATGTTGGTACTGTAGATTTCACCACTGTGGTTCTTAGGTTTACAGAACTCAGCTACGTACTCAACCCGCTTATAATCGTTTGTGCATCGCAGTTTTGCACCTTCTTCCTTTAGATCAAGTAGTATCGCGAGATAGGAAGGGGTGATGGTGATTTCCTTGTTCTTGACCTTAGTAACCATATAGTCGTCGTTATCGTCGGCTACTTTTAGGTTCGCATAGAATTCCTTCACCAGTTGTGAGTAGGTAGTTCCAGGGAGAGAAAAGAGGGTAGTCCATCCATTCTTTGAAATCCAATCGCAGAATGGTTTCTCAGCTTCGACGAAGCTTTTAGAGAACCATCGGGAGTGATAAACTTTGAGGTTTTTAATGCTACTGAAAATTGGGAAGAACTTTCTTTCCCTCGGTTTCTTGTTCTTTTTCTCCTTCTTTTTCTTTGAAGGAGTTGATTGGTCAGTCTCACGGTTTTCACGAGAGATGCTGACCTTGGGAATAGATTGGTCAAGTTGGCCATGGGTTTGTTCCTGAGACTCTGAGGAGTCTCGTGATATTCCTGCTCAGCAGGAGAGGGAGGATTAATGTCTGGGCGGTTGTCGTCGTTTTGATCGCCGGAGTTATTCTGGGAATCGCTCGACATAGTGTTCTTGAGGATTTTTGAGAACCTTAGAAGATTTGGGAATTTTGAGAGAGAGAGACCGAGTGCGAAAAGTTTCAAGCGTAAAGAAGAATTAGTGGGAATTCATTCACTATTTATAGTCGGTGCGTGTTGATCTGATAGGTCAGAATAGCGGTGGGTTCTTGAATCAATCAATGACATTTAATTCTGACATTAATGGCAGATTCGACGCATGGTTTTCTAATCATTACGCTTACGTCATCCTAAGTGGCTACTTAAGTACGCGTGCTAGCATTAATTGCGCAAGTTGTTTTACTCAGCATCTAGGATACTAAACGTTTGAAGTTCTGATTTTGGCGTAAAAGGGGCTCTTACCATGTGTAGTAACTCAACATTTAGCAATCACTCAACATATATAGCAACTCAGCATATAGTGATTTCATAGCGTTCATATTTACTCAGCATATGACGGTTACTCAACATGTAATAATTACTCGGCATTTATTTATCACTCAACATTCATTTTACTCAGAAATTTATTGAAGAGGATTAGACATACCGATAGCCTCCCTTAGTATGTTGAACTACTCACGAGCCAATGGCTTCGTGAAGATATCTGCAAGCTATTCATCTGTTGAAACATAGGTCAGCTTGATCTCACCTTTGAGTACATGATCTCTGATGAAGTGATGCCTAATGCTAACATGCTTCATCCTGCTGTGTTGGATTGGATTCTTTGATAAGTCAATGGCACTTTTGTTGTCACATTTGACTTCAATCATTTTCGTTTGAACTCCATAATCATCCAGCTGTTGCTTGATCTATTGGACTTGTGCAACACAGCTTCCAGCAGCAATGTACTCAGCTTCAGTTGTTGACAGGGCAACTGACGACTGCTTCTTACTGAACCAAGACACTAGATAGCTTCCAAGGAAGTGACATCCTCCTTAAGTGCTTTTCCGATCAAGCTTGTCTCGTCCATAGTCAGCGTCAGTGTATCCAACGAGTGTGAAATCGTTCGTGTTGAGATACCATAAACCTGCATTCACTGAGCTTTGTAAATATCTAATGATTCTTTTTACAGCTATGTAATGAGATTCCTTAGGGTCAGCTTGATATCTCGCACAGTAACATACTGAGTACTGAATATCTGGCCTACTTGCCGTTAGATAGAGTAGAGAGCCAATCATACCTCGATATAATTTGCTGTCTACTGACTTACCTTTTTCATCAACACAGAGCACGTGTCAGTACCCATTGGGGTAGATATTGGCTTACAATTTTCCATATCAAATTTCTTCAATATCTCCTTAGCATACTTAGTCTGACTAATGAAGATGTCATTTTTTCCTTGTTTGATTTGAAGTCCAAGGAAGAAGTTGAGTTCTCCCATCATTGACATTTCAAACTCAGTTTGCATCTGTTTGCTAAATTCCTTGCACATAGACTCATTAGTAGCACCAAAAATAATATCATCTACATATATTTGTGCCAATAGGGTATCTTTACCCTTTTTCTTAATGAATAAGGTTGTGTCAACTTTTCCTCTAACATAGTTTCTGGTTAGCAAAAAGCTGGTCAGCCTTTCGTACCAAGCACGTGGTGCTTGCTTTAGGCCGTATAGAGCCTTTTTGAGTTTATAAACATGGTTTGGGAACTTTGGATCCTCAAACCCTGGAGGCTGACTAACATAAACCTCTTCATTTATAACTCCATTAAGAAATGCACTCTTAACATCCATTTGGAACAATTTAAAATTCATAAAGCTAGCATATGCACACAATATTCTTATTGCTTCTAATCTAGCTACGGGTGCAAAGGTCTCACCATAGTCAATACCTTCCTACTGACTGTAACCTTGAGCTACAAGTCTGGCTTTGTTCCTGACTACGTTTCCCTGTTCATCTAGCTTATTGCGAAATACCCATTTTGTTCCTGTGGTCTTTTGATTCTTTGGTTTAGGCACTAAATCCCATACTTCATTTCTCTTGAATTGATCAAGTTCCTCTTGCATCGCATTTATCCAGAATTCATCGTTCTCAGCTTCTGAGAAGTTTCTTGGTTCAAGAACTGACACGAAGGCCACGTTGCTGAGATATCTCCTGAGTTGATTTCTGGTCGTCAGGGTGTTCTCAACGGCATCAAGAATGCTGCTTTCAGAGTGTCCTCTTGGAACCTTGATCTCTTTTAGTAGTGTAGTGTCTTCAGGAGTCGGTGTTTCAACAATCTCTGCAGGATTATATTGGTCAGCAAAGATAATTTCAGGTTCGTTCTTACCTTTGGTCAGCCCTTGAGGTAGTGACTCAGTGGCTCCATTTTGGTCAGCGAAAGCTAAGCATGGGTCATCTTTGATAGACTGACTTATTTTCCCTGCAGGGTCAGTTTCATCGAACTCAACATGTCAGACCCGACCCAAAACGGAATCGGGTATGAATGGAAAACAGGATAACCAACTTCAGACAGTCCAAAATCAAAACTTATTTTCTAATATCTACAAATTTCATAAAGACTACCTAAAGTTTTATTAATTATTTGGCTTGAACTTGATAATTCTATCAAGCTTCCTACGTATCCCGAACATCTTTTAATATTTAAACCGGGAATCAAAGCCACGTAGTTCTACCTATTTTAGGTAGTTCTCTTAACTTGTGAACTCATTTTAACTTATTGACACGTTGATTGACACGCTAATAACTTAATTGTATATTTCACTTTTTTACTATATAATTTAATATATATAAATCATTTTATCAAAACGAATCAAATCGAATAATGTTTTATCAAAATGAATCAAATCGAACAACGTTTTATCAAAACGAATCAAATCGAACAACGTTTTATCAAAACGGATCAAATCAAATAAACCGCTTTAACAAACCAACTCGTAATCAAATAAATCGCTTACAAACCAACTCGTAATCAAATAAATCGCTTTAACAAATCAACTCGTAATCAAACAAACATAAAACATTATAATTCAAATCATCAAACATTATCAAAACGTAATACAAAATTTGTGTGTGTGTCCATCCTCGAATTCCACTCGTGTAGCTTATCATAACATCAAATCATATCAATAATTGAGATATCTCATTCATATCTCGCATTGCCTAACGTTAGGACTACCAGCCGTGCACTCTGGCCATGCCGCCCTTAGGTTCTTACAACTTACAACTTACAACTCCTACCCCGGGCAATCTAGATGGACAAAACCATTTTTCTATCTTTCAAAATCTCGCAACATAAAAATCAAATTTGGATTTTAATCCAAATCATAAAAATAATAATAACAACCGAATCAACTTTCTCAATGCAAAAACAATTCGTATAAGATCGTCAAATTCATTTTCTCGACTGAACCTTCAAAATACCACGATAATAAATAATTATTCTTCAAACAATCAAAATCAAAAGTATATAACTACTTTAAACGTTATATTTTTAAATAATATAATAAAATATATTCAAAGCCACTTAAATAATTTAAAACTGTAACTTATTTTTATCTGTTACCGTAATAGATATTTTACACCGAATATAGCGTTAGACTCGTTATATTATCATAATTGATTGGTAAGGATAGAAGATCTCTCGAAGCATTCAAGAATATGATCCTTCAAAGCTTTAGTGGATCTATCAAATGGAAAAGGTATGTCATTTGGATATTTGATACTGGTATACATGATTTACATCTGAAATATTTCACTATTACATTGCTTAAATTATTAGAGATTTTTAATACCACTTTTTAATAATTACAAAGTTATTAGTTGTTCATAACTAACATTGCCTAAATATATCTTAAAGATTAGGACCGCTTTTAAAAGTTTAAATTCTTCTAAAATTTCATAATTGTATTTGTTCTTTTGCAGAATCTGCACTAATTATGATCACGGAAAGAGGTTAGACCAGTTTATTTATTTATTTTTTTTGGCTTTTTTTTTTTTGCAAATTGATATAATAAAAATTAATTTTGGGTTGTCCATTCTATTCAAGCAAAGGCTAATAAAACATTAGATTTAGGCACAGTTTGGTTTTCACAATTGTTCCTAGGGAGTTCTATTTTATATAAAATTTGTTTCCACTATTAGATATGTATTAAATAGTGACATTGAAACTTTCATGTCAAGTTCTCATAATTTATAAAGACCAATTTAATTATACATACTTAATTTTTTGAAATAAAATATTAAATATTATTTACTCTATTTACATTTGACAGGTAAAAAGAAAATAATACAAAAAGTCATCGTGACTATTTGTAACTTTAAAAAGCAAGAATGAAGAGGAAAAACAAACTGCTAGGGACACAAGTGCCCAAAAAAATCCGATCTTCTAATAACTTTCAAATAGGTAAATATGTAAATTTCCATTTGCCATTTTTATATTAATATAAAGTAGATAATTGTTATTATTTACATCAAATAGCATATTTATATCAAACATAATCAAATTGTGTTAATTTTTTTAAAAAATGAATTGCAGGTTTACACTATCCTAAAGATTGTTCATAATTTCCACAAGTAATAATATATTAAAATTCAATATTTTAATATAAAATAACCTTTCTTATAAAGCATTAAAATAAATATTTAGTTTTCTCTTTGAAGATGGACGATATTGTACAAGGTTCAATGCAAAAAGAGAATAACCGAATGCAAAGTCGGATGGCAAGAATGAATAGGCTATTCAAGATGCGTGAAAAACGGAACAAGAAATCTGTCCACGAACCTATTAAGCTCCAAATCGGTAATTAATATAATATATACTTATTTTCATCTTTCAT
The DNA here is from genome assembly GCF_963576675.1 of Euphorbia lathyris. Lineage (NCBI taxonomy): Eukaryota > Viridiplantae > Streptophyta > Magnoliopsida > Malpighiales > Euphorbiaceae > Euphorbia > Euphorbia lathyris. Next base: position 3,016,869 of record NC_088918.1, read on the forward strand.
TATCAATTATATCTTTTAGTAATTAAATATTGTTAGTCGCTGAAATATTTTTTGTCATATATATTACATTAATATAAAATAGAAATTTTTTATTCTTTACAAGGTTCAATGCAAACAGAGAATTACCAGATGCAAAGTCGATTGGCAAGAAAGAATAGGTTAATCAAGATGCGTGAAAAACGAAATACAGGATCTATCCGCGGACCTATTAAGCTCCAAATCGGTAATTAATACAATATATACTTATTTTCTTTTTTTATTATTCATTATATTTTATAATAATTTAAAATTGTTTACACTATTGTTAGTTAGATAATTGTTTTATCATTGTAGATATGCTTGATTTGGGTGATCCAGAATATATGTGTTCGTTTTGTGGAGCATTGATGTGGTATGAAGAGCGAATCCAAAAAAATAGAAATTACAACGTATCAGAGTTTTCACTGTGTTGTGGAGTTGGAAAAGTTAAACTACATTTACTAAAAGAGCCTCCAACTATCCTAAATAATCTTCTATTTGGAATGGACGTTCGAAGTAAATATTTTTTAGAAAATATCAGGGCTTACAATATGATGTTCTCTTTTACTTCAATGGGGGGAAAAGTGGACTACACATTGAACAATGGGAGTGGACCTTATGTATTTAGATTAAATGGTCAAAATTGTCATTTGATTGGTAGTTTGCTGCCTCAACATGAATCTCAAGTCAAGTTTGCACAACTATATATCTATGATACAGAAAATGAGATTACAAATAGAGCAGGATCAATTAGGTATGTTTTTATACAATTTCTAATTTTATGAGTTTAAGTAAATTCTACTAGACATATTTATAATTTGAATTTGAATTTTTTCCTAACAGCTCACAGAATTACAATAAAGGAATTGATCATTCAATAATTGAAGACCTAAAAACCATGCTTGATGAATACAATATTTTAGCACAATCATTCATACTGACAAGAGACAGATTGATAGCTTATGGATGTACAAATTTAAAGCTAAGGCTAATTGGAGGTAGAAAAACAGATGGAAGAAGATACAATATGCCCAGTGCTTCGAAAGTTGCAGGTTTAATAGTGGGAGATTTTGATACCTCTGAAAGTTGTAGAGACATCATAATAGAGACTAAGTCAGGTCTGTTAAAACGCATCAATGAATTGCATCCATCCTATCTTCCATTGCAATATCCTCTCCTTTTTCCTCATGGTGAAGATGGATATCGTAGAGACATTTTGTTCAATGATGAAAAGAATGGAAAAAGGGAAACCATTAGCATGCGTCAATTTTTTGCTTTCAGAATACAACAAAGACATAATGATCGATCTGTAATTTTGAGTGCTCGAAAATTATTCCAACAATTCCTGGTTGATTCTTACACAATGATTGAAGCTGAAAGATTGTCATATATCAGACACAACCAAACAAATCTCAGGGCTGATTTATATAAAGGTTTATCGGATGCAGTACTTAAAGGCGACACAAATCCATCAACAAGTGGAAAACGAATAATTTTACCTTCATCATATGTTGGCGGTGCCAGGTATGTTTAAAATTAATATTTGTCCTATTAAATTAATTAACTATTTACAATAGAAGTTTAAAATATTTAATCATTACTTCACTTTCTTAATTAAATTACTACTTTTTTTTAAGGCACATGATACAAAACTATCAAGATGCAATGGCCATATGTAGATGGTGTGGATATCCAGATCTCTTCATTACGTTCACATGCAACTCAAAATGGTCCGAAATTCAAAGGTTTCTCGATAAATATAGCCTACGAGCAGAAGATAGACCAGATATAATAATAAGAGTATTCAAAATGAAGTTGGACATGTTGATTCGTGACTTAAAATCTGGGAAAATATTTGGAAGAATCATAGCACGTAAGTAAATAATTATTTAAAGTTATCGTTTTATATCTAATACAAATTTAATTTCACTTAATACATCATTTTCTTATTTATTTGGACAGTTATGTATACAATCGAGTTCCAAAAACGTGGTCTACCTCATGCACATATATTGTTATTCTTACAACCACAAGACAAACATCCAAATGGTAAGAATATTGATAAAATTATTTCAGCTGAGATACCTGATTCTATTGAAAATCTGCAATTATATGAGACAGTAAAGAAGTTCATGTTACATGGTCCGTGTGGGGTTTTAAATACAAAATTACCATGCATGAAAGATGGGAAATGTTCAAAACACTTCCCTAAGAAATTCACTAAGGAGACAACAGTGGATGAATTTGGATATCCAGTGTATATGAGAAGAGATAATGGGCGAACAATAGAGAAAAATCACACTCTACTTGATAACCGATTTGTGGTGCCATACAATTGTGAATTATTATTGAAGTATGATACGCATATTAATGTAGAATGGTGCAATCAACAAAGAGCTATCAAGTATCTTTTCAAATACATTAACAAGGGCAATGATAGAATCACTACAACATTTTACCGACCCAAGGGAGATAGCGTTAATGGTGAGATTGAGGATGAAATAAAAATGTATTATGATTGCAGATACATTTCTCCATGTGAGGCGGCATGGAGAATTTTTGCATTTCCAATAAGTCATCGAGAACCACCAGTTGAAAGGTTAAGTTTCCATCTACCAAATGAACAATGCATTGTATTTCGTGATGATGAACCCATTGATAATGTTGTTGAAAGAAATTTCCAAGTAGGAACTATGTTCCTAGAATGGATGAAAGCAAATGAAGTATATCCTGACGCTAGAGAATTGAGTTATGTTGAATTTCCAAATAAGTTTGTGTGGAAAGAAGTTGAAGTGATGGATGCATCTGCTTACACGACAAAAACAATCAAAAAATGGTGCCCAAGACAAAGAGGATTTTCTGTTGGCAGAATATTTTACGTACATCCAGGTGTTGGCAAATTGTATTATCTCAGAATTTTGTTAAACATTGTCAAGGGTCCAACTAAATATGATGATATCAAAACTGTGAATGGTATTGTATATCCTACTTTCAAAGAAGCATACTTTGCATTGGGATTACTTGACGATGACAAAGAATATGTATCTGCTATAGAAGAAGCATCCTTTTGGGGAACAGGTCATTTTTTACGTGTATTGTTTGCTACTTTGTTGTTCTCAAATTGCATTTCAAGGCCAAATGAATTGTGGAATCAAACATGGCATCTTCTTTGCGATGATATTCTACATTTTCAATAAAAGCTCCTCAATAACAAAGGTACTACTTTATATTTCAATATTTATCTTTAAATACATTTATAATGTTACAATATTTTAGTTAGTAATCCATATATAATTTTGTATAATACATTAACACCTTTTCAATTTCATTAGTTAATTTATTAATGCAATTGTCATTTCATTTTTTCTAATAGATCTAAGAATGACTGATGATCAATTGAAGAACTACACACTTTTTGAAATAGAAAAATTGTTGAAAAGGAATGGTAGAAGCTTGAAAGATTATGATTCTTTACCTTACCCAGATGTTGCACGAACTGAAGAAGGTAGAAATAGTCTCATTGAAGATGAATTGTGTTATGACAGAAAGTTATTGACAGAAGAAAGCAAACAGCTTATTCAGTCATTAAATTGTGACCAAACAATTGTGTACCAAACAGTTATAGATGCTATAAAAAAAGAAAATGGTGGAGTTTTCTTTGTTTATGGATTTGGTGGGACGGGAAAAACTTTCGTATGGAAAACTTTAACATCATTTCTGAGATCCAAAGGAGATATTGTACTCACTGTAGCATCAAGTGGTATAGCTTCTCTTCTTATGCCTGGAGGGAGAACTACGCATTCTCGATTTGGTATACCCATTGTTGTAAATGAAGACTCAACATGCAACATCAAACAAGGAAGTGATTTAGCTGAGTTAATCATTAAGGCAAGACTTATCATATGGGATGAGGCACCAATGGTACATAAACATTGTTTTGAAGCATTTGATAGAACTCTAAGAGATATTATGCGGTTCCAAAATGCTAATAGCACAAGTTTGCCATTTGGTGGAAAAGTTATTGTTTTTGGTGGAGATTTCAGGCAGATACTACCTGTCATTCCTAAGGGCAGTAGACAAAACATTGTTTCAGCCACTATAAATGCATCTCATTTGTGGAAATACTGCAAAGTTCTTAAATTAACTAAGAACATGAGGCTTCAAAGTGGCAGTGGAAATGAGAACAATGACGAATTAAAATTGTTTTCAAAATGGATTTTAAGTATTGGGGATGGAACAATTGGTGGAGCAAATGACGGAGAAAGTACATATTATGTACCTGAAGATTTATTGATCCAAGATAGTGGTAATCCTATAGAAGCAATGGTGAAACATACCTATCCTAAATTGATGGAAAACAATCGGAATCCAACATACTTACAAGAGCGTGCCATTCTTGCACCAACATTAGATATTGTGAACAAAGTCAATGAATATATGTTGTCTTCATGGCTGGGTGAAGAAAAATGTTACTTAAGTTCAGATATTATCTGCTAAGTTGAAAATGCATCACACATCAACGAAGACGTGTACACTCTGGAATTTTTGAATAGTATAAAATCATCGGGATTGCCAAATCACAAATTGATATTAAAGGTTGGAATACCTGTCATGTTACTACGTAATATAGATCAAACTTCTGGGTTATGTAACGACACTCGACTAATTGTTACTCGATTAGGAGAACACGTGATTGAAGCAGAAAAAATTACGGGATGTAACATTGGACAGAAGATATACATTCCTCGACTTGCTTTGACTCCATCAGATATCAAATTACCTTTCAGATTTCAAAGAAGACAATATCCTTTGGTTGTATGCTTTGCAATGGCAATAAATAAAAGTCAAGGACAATCACTAGCAGATGTTGGATTATATCTTCCACGTCCGGTTTTCAGTCATGGTCAAATGTATGTGGCTGTCTCATGAGTTACTAGCAAAAAAGGATTAAAAATTCTCATTTCTGATGATGATGGAAAACTATGTAACTCTACTCAAAATATAGTTTTCAAAGAAGTATTTAATAATATTGATTGAACTATTCATCATTCATTATTCATCATATTAAATTTTAATAATCATATATTCATTAAATTTAAATATATACAAAATTACAAACTTAAAAATAATATCAACAAAAATATATAAACAAACCGTGCAAAGCACGGGTGAAAAACTAGTCATAATTCTATTTGTACTAACTTTATATTCAAATTCATATACCAATTGTATATTCAATTATATATTTTACTATGCCGGCTCTAATTGGCAAATATCGGTATTAGTCCTTCTAGTTAATAACTTATTTTAATTCGATAAATTGACGTCACTTATTTATTATATAAAATTACATTTTAAACCGAATGTTTCTATTAGATTATTTATCTTCGTCACCAAAATTGTAATCTGTAACACTAAACTGATATCGTTAATTCTGATCGAAGGTTCAGTTAGACTCGTAACACTGCTACGAGTCTATCCGTACAAAATTTATTTTCAATTTCTTTATGTTATATTATTATTATTATTATTGTTCAATATATAAAAATTTAAACGGTAATAATTTAATAATTAAATAGCGTCAAATCTTTTCTGTAACTGAAACCTCTAATCGATCGTCTATTAAATTCTTTCCGTGACTGTAATCGAAACCTCTAATTGAACATATATTTTAATATGAAACTGTCTAACTAGAATCCTATGTAAACAAATATTAATATTACCCCAATTAACCATGTTAATAATATATACACATATATAGTTGGTATTTCGAAACATAATTAAGAGATTAGTTCATTCAACACCCATTTAACAATGGGATTTGTAAAATGTAGAATTTAATTAAATAATTAAGTTTATATAAAATTCATTTGATATATATAGAAGTTCATAGTTTACTTACCTAGCAATTTAAAGAATGAGATATGTACCATTCACTTCCATAAACTTTGTACTCTCTACTTCCTCCCTTTTCTTATATTCTCTTTAGGTAAAAAGGACATTCCTTTTTATATCTTCTCCTATGATAACTTTCCATCTTTCCATCTATTTATAACACATGCTACTCTCTTTCTTTTTAGTAATAATTTGACACATCTATGACACATGTCACTTTTCTTCATTTTTGTTAATAAGAATTTGACACTTCTATCATACATGTCACTTTTCTTCTTTTTTTTATTATTTAATAGTAATAATAGATAATTACTTACATTTTTTTAAATAAGAAAATTTACTTAAAATCATGACCATCAAATATTATGTTTTATTATTATTTTATTACAAATTTGCATACTTACGTATATGTAGTTTGGTAATTGGTAAAATATTGATTTTGGTCCTTAAATTTATAAATATGTATAAAACTTACCCAAAACTTTTAATTTACATCTAAAAATATTAAATTAAACCCAATAATATATTTTAAATCGTAATTAATTAACGTTATCTATTTCGAGATAAATAAATATTAGAATTTTTAGACACGGATGTTACACAACATGTACAGATTCTTCTAAAATTTGAGTTCGTTTATTAAACATCCTATATGCTTTACTGTTTGTTGAGTATCCTAAGAAGGTAGCTTCATCAGCTTTTGAATCAAACTTAGCAATGTTGTCTTTAGTATTTAAAATAAAACATTTGCAACCAAAGGCACGAAAATATCCAATGTTGGGTTTTCGTCATTTCCAAAGTTCATAAGGGGTTTTCTTAAGTATGGTCTTACTAAAGCCCTATTGAGTATATAGTAGGCTGTATTGACAACTTCACCCCAGAAATACTTTGGAAGCCTATTCTCACTCAGCATTGTCCTAGCTATTTCAACTAAGGTTCTATTATTCCTTTCAACTACCCCATTTTGTTGAGGAGTTATACGAGCAGAGAAATTGTGGTCAATGCCGCTGATTTCACAGAATTCATCAAACTGTTGATTTTTGAATTCTCCGTCATTATCACTTCGGATGTGAGCTAATTTTAGGTCTTTATCATTCTTAAGTTTTCTAACCAATGTTGAGAATGTCTCAAAAGCTTCATCCTTGCTACTCAGCATGATGATCCAAGTGTACCGAGAAAAGTCATCTACAATGACCAAGGAAAATCTCTTACCACCCAAGCTCAGCGGCTGGACTGGTCCGAAAAGATCCAAGTGTAGTAACTTTAATGGACGCTTGGTTGAGACTATATTCTTACTTTGAAAAGATTTTTTGGTTTGTTTTCCTTGCTGACAAGCATTGCATAATTGATCCTTCTCAAATCTGAGTTTGGGCAATCCCTCAACTAATTGCTTTCTTGCTAATTTGGCTAGGAGGTCCATGCTTACATGACCAAGTCTCCTATGCCATAGCCAGGAATTGTCTTCCTTTGACATTAAGCATATATCCTTTGAAAACTTCTTTTCTAAGTTTAGCATGAAAACGTTGTCAACACGAGGGGCAGTTAAAATCAACTCATTTGTTTTTCCCTCGAGTATTTTACACTCAGTGGCATCAAATACAACCTTTCTACCGCTGTCACACAGCTGAGCTACGCTTAATAGGTTATATTTAAGACCCCTGACTAGGGAGACTGACTCAATATTAGGATTACCTCCAACAGTGCCTGACCCTACTATCTTACCCTTTTTTGTTGTCTCTAAAACTTATATTTCCTCCTCGTTTATGCTCAAATATGATGAACTGAGTTTCATCACGAGTCATATGCCTTAAGCATTCGCTGTCAACGTACCACAACTTTGACTTCTCTGCGCACCTCAGGCTCACCTGCAATTGAACTAGTTATCTTTAGGTACCAAAGTCTTTTTGGGTCCTCGTTTGTTAGAGTCAACAGGTGATGCATCATTTTTAATTTTGTGACGGCATACATTTATAGTGTGGCCATCTTTCCCACAATAGTCACAACAAACTACCCTTTGGGGGTATTTCCATTTTTGGTCAGCACGATGGTGCTGAGCATACCAACACACTTTTATAGTGTGTCCTTTCTTTCCACAACAGTCACACTGACTGTTTTGCTGAGTGTACCGTCTTTGCTGACTAGTACCCGAATACTCAGTCTTTGAATAGAACCTTTTCTTAGCCGATGAACTCAGCTGGTTCTGTATGGATGTGATGTCCTTTCTCAGCTTTTTAGAGTCTGATTGGACTTCAGAGACAAACCCATGAATGATTTTCAAATTTTTATCTTACCTGGTATTGTCCTGGAGAAGATGTCGGAGGTCACTAAGTTTGACCTCTTCAATCTCATCATACCGCCTGCTGAGTGCTCGTATTTTCTTGTTACACTTTTTGATCAGTGTATAGAGATCACTCAGGGCATTAATCATTTCATTTCTGAGCAGGGGTAGAGACATTACCTCGATTGAGTGTTCCTCATGGTCAGACCCTCCAGAGTGGTCAGCTTGCTCAGAGTGGCATAAGTCAGCACATTCGTCAGCCATGAAACATATGTTTGCTGACTCAGTGGCATCAGCTTCTAACGAGGTTGACTCATCATTGTCGCTCCATGTGGCCACCATTGCCTTTCTACTGTTCTTCTTTTCTTTCTTCAAGGTGGGACAACTTGATTTGATGTGCCCAGCTTGATGGCATTCAAAACAAGTAACAAGCTTTGAGCTGTCCTTCTTGTGTCTGTTGTCGCTAGACTCAGCTTTGTATTTATCGCTTCTTTTGAATGGCCTTTTGCTGTACTTGTCATTTTTCTTGAACAGCTTCTTCATCTTCCTGGTAAACATGGCCATCTCCTTATCATCTGATGAGTCAGCTTCGGTTGAGTCAGCTTTCATGACAAGAGATTTTTGCTTCTTGTCCTCAGTTTTTTCTTTAGCCTCAAAATTTTTCATGGAGATCTCATGGGTCAGCAAAGATCCGATGAGCTCATCATACTTGTACGTGGTCAGGTCCTGAGCTTCTTCAATAGCTGTCTTCTTTGCTTGCCAGCTTTTGGGAAGACTTCTTAGAATCTTCTTCACTTGTTGTTCTTCAGTGAAGTTCTTGTCGAGTCTTTTAAGTTCATTGATAATGTTGGTGAATCTTGTGTTCATCTCCGAGATGTCTTTATTATCATTCATCTCAAACAGCTCGTACAACCACATATGCTGATTCGCCTTGGACTCTTTGACCTTGCTGGTTCCTTTATAGGTCACTTCCAGCTTCTTCCAGATTTCTTGTGCTGACTCACAACCTGAAATTTTATTGTACTCTGCAGCATCTAACACACAGTGAATCATGTTTATAGTTAAAGCATTGTTTTATAATTTTTTAAGGTCATCTTCTGACCACTTAGCCTCGCTTTTGACAGTTTTTACACCGTCAATGGTTTCATAGGGAACAAACGGGCCTTGAACTATAGCTAGCCATGCACTCATATTTGTTGCCTGAATGAAGTTTTTCATTCTGTTCTTCCAAAATGTATAATTAGTTCCAAAGAACAGAGGAGGTCGACTAATAGATAATCCCTCAGGGAGTATCTGAGTTGTTTGATTTCCTGGAAGGAAACGAGTGCTGTTCTCAGCCATTACAGGGATCAGCTCAAGATAGTTTTATCTTGAATAGTGAGCTACTGTGCTCTGATACCACTTGTTGGTCCCGTGTAACGTGATATGATTAGTTCCAAGGAGGGGGGGGGGGGGGTTAGGAACTAATATAACTTTTTCGCTTAATAATTCTGACTAAATTGAATGTTTGTCAATTTAATTTAATCTTCGGTCAGCAAGGTTGAGTGTGATGTAAGGCAGATTTAATCAGATACTGACTAGAGCTGTTTTGTGAGTTGGAAAGTAACACTTAGGCCAGTTTCCAACTCAGCACTCAGATTACGCAGCTTCAGCTTGTATAAATTATTTACTGAGTAATTTTAAGCAAGCAACACATACATATATATATATATATATATATATATATATATATATCAAGAGAAAGGGTTAGAAAATACTCAGCAGACTTATCCTGCTTCGGCCTCTCCGCCTATGTCGAGTCCCCGGAATCCCTCCGAGCTTTTACAATCCTCTACTGAGCTCTTTAAAGGTAGAGCACAAACCTTTTACAATAGCAACTGAGTATGCAAGAGTACCGTCCTCTATTCGTCTACTCAATCCTATCTACCACTGAACACTATAACCGAGTATTCAGATTTTCTCTACCCCTGAGTACTATAACCGAGTACTCAGCTTCACTCTTCTAACCTTTTACAAATGATACAAGGATTGTTCTCACTCAAACGAAGAACACTTTAGATGAATAAAATTCACTCTAGACTTTTACACAATGATTGGAGTTTGGTGTAAGAGCTTGCTTTTTCTTTTCAGACAGCTTCTATTTTGGATTTTCACTTCGTGAAGATTTTCTTTTTCTGTCTGTATGTAGTTGTATGTGTATATGTCTGTGTTTGATCCAAGTGATGATTTGGCCTATTTATAGCAATCTTGTGGCTTCAATGATTTAAAATCCGACATAGCCGTTGTGGGAAGAACGGTCTTCTTCGTCATCACGTGGTCAGCTTCCAGAGCTGCAGGCCAATCCTGTCGTCTATTTTTAGCAGGAGCCAGGTTTGCCAGATTCATCTTCTTGCACCAGGTTTGTCTTCTAGCCAAAAGTTAGATGGTCCATGCGTCTCGAAAAGGTCCTTGAAATAGATTTTCGAGGCTTCTAATTTGTTTTAGAAATGTGTCAGACCTTGTCTTCCAAGTTGATGGATCATTGACGCTGACTTGATTATTACTCAGCTTGACTCAGCGGCTTCACCTTCAAGCTTTTCTGAAGAAGATATTTCCATTATAAGGCTGAGTTGTATTCTACTCAGCTTTTGCTGTGTGACTCACTTATGCTGACTTTGTTCTATCTTTCTTTTATAGACTCTCAGTTCCTGTTCTCGTTAGTCAACTTATTCAACATTGAACAAACACATTAGTACAATTAAATCAAAGCACTTAAATTTAATTGTTTTAATCATGAGAATAATTTTGTCAAATCAAAATCGTGTGGAAAGGTGTTTCAACAGTAGTGTCTTCTACCCATTAATTGTCTAATGAGTGCTTTGAGTTGTTTCAGGGATAAACACACGAGAAACAAAGTAAAACGGGACGAAAAGGGCAACTGTGAATAGTGCTCGATGAGCAACATTCATTCTTCGACACTATCGCACCGGTAGGCAGTCAACGCACGGGTCAACACAAATTATATCATTGCTCAGTGAAAGCCAAGTTGCTCGGTGAGCAACGACCCAAAATAGTTTTCTATAATGATTCCAGCTATCGAAAGCCCAATTTGAATCCAACTCCGATCATTTTATTTCGACTCTAAAGAGGCCAGAAGACCTATTTAGACTAGGAGGCAACATCAAGCACTATAAACAAGAGCTCAAACTATGTAATAGGAATCAATTAATTACCGTAGAGTAGATTTATGCTTAGTCTTAGTTTAGTTTTATTTTTTGTCTTTATATTTCAGTTTAATTTACTGTTTTCATTCCATTATCAGTTTAGTTAAGCAGACTTGACATTTAATTACTTTTTCACCTTTTATGAATCAAGTTCAATTCATTTGATTTCAAGTTCCACCTTTCTTCATCTTATTCTTGAATTAATAAACCTAAACTTCAAGAATAAAAGTTCTTATTCGACCCATTCCATTATGCCTTCGTGTATTAGCTCAAACATGAGCTAAAACACTATAGGCTAGGATGGCGGTGAACCGTGTTTAGTAAATAGGGATCATTAAATGAGCATTTAGGTTGTGTTGTAAGAGTAAACGAGAATTAACTAAAAACAATTCTTACCTCTACCTAAGAAACCTAACCAAGTAATTAGGTAGAGAATTTGAATTGTGAAACCTAATCAAGTAAAAAAGTCAATTGAGCATATTAGTTAATCATATACCTTAACCGGATAGTGCGACTTCGTGGTCCAGGTTACGACTTAGCCTTGGTTTTCATAGTGTTTAATGCCTTCAAGCACTATTAGGGATTTTGCCGAACCAAGCATCGACCTAATAGTGTTTGAGGTAGATTTAGTAAGTTGTTGATCAGAGTTACTATTTTCTAATGGAAAATCACCATCTTGAGTTAACCTTTAAGTTCACACAACATACACTTATCGATTTGTACGAGTTAGCATAGGAATCCTAAATCCTAGTCTTCCATTCATTCGTTTAAACTAATTAATTGTTCAAATAAGTTTTGCTAGTTTTATTGATTTATTAGTAGTTAATGTTACAATCTCGAAGCACTTAATTCAATCCTTAGATAATATAGAATTCGAGTACGAATAGGGCATTAGATACTAGTCTCTGTGGGATGGATAATGTTATTCAGAACATTTACTACTTGATACGATAGAGTTCACTTGCTCTTTAGAGTTAGAGATACGTTTTATCCTAATCAATCAAGTGGAGGCTTTTGAGGAGATTATCGTCTACTTCTGCTTCGCTCTTTGGAATGGTTTCTACGCCTGTTCTTAGGGCTTTTGCTTTTTTCTCTATGTCTAGGAGGGGTTTTGGATTGGGAATATCTTTTTATGGGGGAGTGGCTTCGGGAACGCTCCTCTAGAGTTTTTATGGACTGTTGGCTAGATTCCACCGTGTGATTGAGGTTGTTTTAGATGTCCTCCTTGGATTTCCTCAATTGTTGTGAGGTCTGTCATCTCTCATGCGCAGCTTTTGCGTCATCCATCTCTTTTTGCATCGCGACTAATTTCTACTCGAACCGTCGGGAAACTTCATCCCCTAATAGTTGGTATTTGACTCTTTTATGGAAAATGCGAGCGTGCCAGAGAATTATAGTGTTCTCAAACTAAGAAATTGATTTGAGTGCGCTTTCTGACTAGTGAGTAACAAACGATTGTAAAAATCAAACAGACCTAAAATTCCAAAAGATTCGATCCTGTTTCAAGTGCTGATTTGAATTTCTTAGTTGAAGATCACATAATCCATTGACAGTTGCATAAATGACTAGTATCAAAACAATACCGACCTTACAGAAATGATTGAAGAGCAAAACAAAATAAAATTGCACTGGAGAACTTGAGTGAACTTAAACTTGAATTAAAAATGAAAATTATAGATAAGGCAATGACTGAGAAAATTAAATTGCTGAAGTCTAGAGATAATTTGCTAGAGTTTTACTTGAGTGTGTGTTGAGTTGTCCTTTTCATCGTGATTTCTGTCTTTTGTAGATGTTGGGAGTAACTTCCCGTTGTTTCCACCAATCCACGTTTTCCATCATATTGAGTAACTGCTTCACTAGGAAAGCATCTCCCATGCGACACCCCGAGATTTTGTCTCTACCGAGATTCACTCTATATTACCTCCAACGCTTACTATTTAGTCATCTTATTTTAAAAAAACACATTATGAAGTCTCAATCGTTTGTCAGTGTTAACCTTTTAGTCCTATCTATTTTTTTAGATTCGCAACCATTATATTTCACATAAATAGACAGATAGAAAATAATAGAGTAATACGGTCATTTTGTATCGTATTATGACTGTCCTGAAAGCAAAATTTTGTTTGGTTAAAAATCTAAAATAATAGATAAAATGACCAAAGAGTTAACCTTATAAGAGTAAATTATTTACTTCAAAATTAATTTTATTTGGAAAGATTATGGTTAAAATTACCTACTTTGTATGCTATAAAACGATAAGGATAATATTTAGAGAGCAGAATCGAGTTGCAGATCGCTTGGCGGCGGCGGGCCATGAGGGGACGTTAGGTGTTACTACCCTTTCTGTTTCCCCTAGTTTCATCTCTCCTCTTCTTTTAGAAGATAGGATTGAGGTTAGCTTCCCTAGGCTAATCCCTGGGTAGTTTGTTGTTGTTTGTTTTTTCTTTTCCTTTTCTACCAAAAAAAATAAAATAAAATAAAACGATAAGGATAAATTTCAACCATGGCCATTGAATTTATTCCTTTTTGACGTTATGACCACTAAACTTTAAAACTTAACATAAAAGTCACTCAATTTTACACTTTTTAACATTGGTGGGATAATTGACTAGTTTTTTTTACCTTTGACTCTTTTTATACATTGATTCTTTCTCCTTTCCCTCCATCTAAAACATAAAATACACATTTTACCCTTTCAGTTATATTATTTATTCTCGGTTTGTTTCGCTCTCTAACTCTCCCGTTCTCTCTCTAAAACCAGTGACAGTCTCTCTAAGTAGAATGTAGATGATTTTAGAGAGAACTAGATAATTACAAAGATAGATTTGTTCTAAAACATAAAATACTCATTTGTCTCTAAATAGTGGGAAATGAGAGATAACCGGTGTAAAAGGGGTGTAAAAGGAGAGTCAAAGGTAAAAAAAAGTTGTTTAACATTCACCGTGACAACTGGTGTTAAAAACAATATAAAATTAAATGACTTTCATTTTAAATTTTAAAGTTGAATGATCATGACGTTTAGGTGAAATTTACCCTAAATTTGAAATTTAGTCAAATAAAATTGTAAGCGCATAGAAACAGATACACTTTCTCCGTCAAATCAACGCAAGCTAACTCCTAATTCCCCTCCCCAATTTTATTTCACCTCTTTTGCACCCGCCATAATAACCCATTTCCGTCCAACGACTCCGGCTGTCTCTGCAGCGTCCACCGCCGGCTATCACCAGGTCTTCCCGTCTGTCTGGCTGTCTTCCTTCTTCTTCTCACCAAAATTTCTTCAAATTCAAGGTATGCAAAACTCTTATCAATTTCCAAACATTTATGTCTTTCAATTGCTATTTTGCTGTGCATAGTAATGTTGTGGATCAATTGCTAGTTTCCATTACTGAACTATGGTAACTTTTTCTGTAATTTAATCGGCACTACTTAATTTCTTCTTTTATTCGACTCTTGTGCCCTTTCTTTTCGAAAAATAACCTCCATTTGATCTTTTGATAGATGATGAGCTCACAGCAAGCTGACAAAATGTCATTATTCAAAATTAATTTGGAATTAGGATTGAGTTTTCTTATAATTGTTTCTACTAACTGCAATTAGGTGTACAGTATTCTAGCATTTATTACAATTGGTTTAACACATGATAAGGACCAAATTTAACCCTAACATTTCAAGAGAAATACAAATTTAGCTTTTAACTTATGAAATGTTACAAAGCAAAATCAATTTTAGGTTTTTGAAAATTTGAAAAAAACTGGTTTGAATGGTATTTGACGGTTATGCTATACCTTCCAAATATCAATTATTTCTAAGATATTTAACGTATTACTAACAAAATTATATAAATTCTTTTAAAATGCTAAAAACTATATCTGGTACCATAGTTGTTAAAGGCATAAGGCGCACTAAGGCACTAAGGGGTCGTGGAGCCTAGGCTCTAGGCGCAAGGCGTGGCGCGCGCCTTAGAAACACGAGGCGGCGCATAAAATAAAATAAAAATATATACTCTTTTACTAGTTAAGAGTAAACAAAAAAAACACATACTTCATAAAGACACTAACATATACTTAACGTCTTAACTAAGTAAAGCAGTTATTTAAAAAAAACTGTAAAAAAAAAAATTGTAAAAGAAACCTAAGTAAAAACTGTCAAGTGCACTAGGCTCCAAGGTGCGAGTGAGGCGCACAAGGCGAGAGCCTTTGAACAGCGCCTCAATTTCAAGGTTTAAGGCACAAGACCTTGAGCCTTGCTCGAGGCGCGCTTTTAACAACTATGTCTGATACATATAAGTTAATCATAAACTTTTTTGTCGAACTGTCTAAAATATTTTATTATGTTATTAATATATTTACAAAAAAACCAACAAAAAATATACGAAATTGCTTCAACTTATCGACAAACTTATTTGGAAGGTCCAATGTGACAGTTAAATAACATTCAAACCAGTTTTTTCAAATTTTCGATAGCGTTGGGCTAAAATTGATCTTGCTTGGAAATATTAGGGTTAAATTTACACAATTTCATACTTTATGGCTAAATCTGCACTTTGGTTGAAATGTTAGGGTTAAACTCGGCTGTTATCCTTTTAATATATGAATTAAGAGCTCAAGGTTATAAGACTCAATCTAATATTGTCAATTATGAGTTTTGTTTTATAAAACTAAAGGAAACCAGAGATTACTTTTCTTTTGCTAAATCGAACTCGCTCAAATATTGTCACTATTGTGATTTATGATTTCTTTTTCATGCTATAGCTCCTTTTATGCTTATGCTCTTTCAACAGCCCAATTTTACCAAGCACCTCTTTTATAAATTTTCAGCCTCTCCATAACTTGTGATTTTGTTGTAGGAGATATTGCTAGTGAATAAAGCATGGTCATTTTGATTGTTATTGAGCTATATTGCACGGAAACTCTTCTTCATTAGCGTTTCCGTTTCCGTTTTAGTTTTTTTTCCATTTCCATTACCGTTTCCATTTCAGATTTCGTTTCCACTTCCTTGCAACATAGTTATTGAGTTGTTCCCAGGAGCCTTTTACCTATTTTTGAGAAAAGCCTAAAGTTCAGTTAAGTCGCTTTCAGCCGCAAATTACTCATCTTGCTCATTTGCTTTTCCAATCCTCTAATTGGCCTGATTTGTCATACTTGTTTGTCTTCTTGGCAGCCTTTACCGTCCGGCTTGGAATCACATTATCCATTGTGTGGATTTTTACATTTCCATCTAATGATTAATCATGTCAAAACCGTTTTCAATCATTAATTAGCATTATTCTTTTGGAACTTTATTAATTATCATTTTGTTAATCTTTTTCATTAATGATTAATCATGTCAAGATAATTTTCAACCACTTATCCATTATGTTAAATAAAGCATGTTCAGTCTTCAGATGTCTAATGTTGGCTATTAAATTGGGTACTGGACCCTCCTGTGCAGAGAATGGCTGAAGGAGATGAGAACTTGCCAAGAGATGCAAAGATTGTCAAAACACTTCTTAAATCAATGGGTGTGGACGACTATGAACCTCGCGTTATGCACCAGTTTCTAGAGCTATGGCATCGTTATGTTGCTGATGTTCTAACTGATGCACAGGTTTACTCAGAACACGCCGGCAAATCTACAGTTGATTGTGATGATCTCAAGCTGGCTATTCAGTCAAAAGTCAATTTCAGCTTCTCACAACCACCACCAAGAGAAGTAAGTTGCAATTTTTTTTTGGTATTATAGAGCTGTCTTAGAGGGCGAGCCTTGGCGCAACGGTAAAACGTTGTTGCCGTGTGACCAGAGGTCACGGGTTCGAGTCTTAGGAGCGGCCTCTTGCCAATTAAATTGGCAAGGGAAGGCTTGCCCCCAATACACCCTTGTGGTGGGACCCCTCCCCGGACCCTCGCTCAGCGGGGACGCGTAATGCGACCGGGCCGCCCTTTTTTTTTTTTTATAGAGCTGTCTTATCATTGTATTCTACATTGAAAGTAGAGGTAGCAATTATCGAGTTCGTGTCATGTCAATTTCAGATTAGTGTCAAAATCAGTCAACACTAACCCAACCCAAAAACTTCCGTGTCAAAATCGTGTTAGCCTAATCGGGTTAGTGTCGATTTCGTGTCGTGTTTTCGGATCACGTGTAATTTTACTATGTACGTATATTAATGACGACTTTTTAAACTAGCTAAATAAGAATTTATTCGTACCATTTTGAATGTGGATTATCCTTAACATTTGAAATTACAAAGGGTAAATTACATCATTTACTCATTTTCACTGTATGACCATTAAACTTCAAAACATAAATAAAAGTCACTCAACTTTACACTTTTTAACATTATGGCCACTAAACACTAACTAACGCCACAAAATGGATGATAACGACCTCAAAATGAAAATATTCAAGAATTAAAGTTGTTTAGGATGACATTTACCATGAAACCACATTCTTTATGATCCAAAATCACAATTTCTAGAGCTTTCTCTCTCTAGAAATTCACTTTGTCTCTTCTAACCCAACAACACCTAAATAACCTCAAAATGAAAATTTTAAAGAATTAAAGTTTCTTAGAATATTATCAATTCTTGGAATTCTTTATTTTGAGGTCGTCAATGGTTATTTTGAGGCGTTGATTGAAGTTTAGTGGCTATAAATGTTAAAAAGTGTAAAGTTGAGTGGCTTTTATGTTACATTTTAAACTTCAGTGGCCATACCATAAAAATGAGTAAAGTTCAGAGAACATGAGCCTA
Organism: Euphorbia lathyris; assembly: GCF_963576675.1. Classification (NCBI taxonomy): domain Eukaryota; kingdom Viridiplantae; phylum Streptophyta; class Magnoliopsida; order Malpighiales; family Euphorbiaceae; genus Euphorbia; species Euphorbia lathyris. Next base: position 3,034,991 of record NC_088918.1, read on the forward strand.
GGTTCCAGGACCCCTTAGCGCCATAGTGCGCCTTTAACAACTATGGTCTTATCATTGTATTCTACATTTAAAGTTGCGATTTTGGTTCCATTTTTGTGATGAATTATCCTTACATAGTCATAGGCACTCCTTAAAACTGCTGCAAGTGAATTTAAATGCTTAATACATCAGTTACCTTGAATATGTCCAAAAAGCTTGATTGGCCCCTGAACTTACATGTGTCTCATTAGCCCCTAAGCTTGCTTAAATTATCATGATTAAATTCTTAAATCTATAAAAATGTCATAAACATATACAAAACAGAAAGTTATTTTGTTTTATACACTTAGAATCACGAATAAGGCCTTTATTTCTTAAGTTTTGAATTTTTTACAGATTTAGACAAATTGAAATGTATATCATTTTAAACAAGTTCAGGGGGGAAAATGGATCAGTGTAAGCAAGTTCATGGGTGGAGTGTGATAATCAGATCTTTGGTGTGATACGAATCCGAGGAAACGTTTTTACGGTTGCTTCAATTACGGGATAAAAAAATTCTCAATTTGGGGTTATGTTTTACAATTGGACAAGTTTAAGGGGTAAGTTGTTATAATTGAAAGTTAGAGGGGGCAGTTGCAACATTTGGACAAGTTCAGGGGTTATTTGTGTATTAGGCCTTTTGTATGTTTAAGGAGCCAATCAAGCTTTTGGGACAAGTTCAGGGGCTCTTGATGTATTAAAACCGAATTTAAACTAGCTAAATAAGAGACAATCATATCACTTTCAGTGGTGCTGATAAATTGAAATTACAAATTGTTAGGTTTTACTAGAGCTGGCTAGAAGCAGGAACAAAATCCCAATGCCGAAGAAGAGAGTAGGTGGTGGCCCTGGAATCCTACTCCCACAAGAGCAGGACACACTGATTAGAGCAAACTACCAACTAGAAATAATACCAAAGAAGCAGGCTGTTGAAGAAACAGAAGAAGAAGAGGATGAAGAAATTGCTGATCCAAACTCCTCCTCATCTCAACAACCAAAACCAGAAATCCCACTCACTACAACTACTACTCTTACTCCTCAAAGGGTATCCTTTCCTCTTGCAAAACGTCCCAAGTAAGACTTATTTCACAATGTGGTGTATCATATATTCATAGTTGTTAAAGGCGCTCCTCGACAGTCAAGGCTCAGGGTCTTGAGCCTTGAACCTAGAAAAGGAGGCTATGTACAAAAAGCACTCCCTTGTGCACCTCGCTCGCGCTTGGGAGCCTGGTGCGCCTGGTGGTTTTTACTTAGTTTTTTTTTTTTTAATTTTTACAGTTTTCTCTAATCTAACTTAAATAAGATTAATCTTAACCCTTAATTTAAATAGGCCTGATACATCTCCAGCCCCCTCAAGTTGTTCAAAAACTGCAATTGACCCCTAAATTTCAAAACATTATAACTAACCCCCTCAACCTGCTTATTTGGAGAAAATAACCCCTCAAGTTGCTTATTTGGAACAAATAACCCCTCAAATTGCTTATTTGGAACAAATAAACCCTCAAGTCGCTAAGTAACTCCTAAACCCAAAACAACATTTAAAAGCGACTTGAGGGCTTATTTATTTGTTTCAAATAAGCAAGTTCAGGGGTTAGTTGCAGTTTTTTGACAACTTAGTGGGAATATATTAGACCATTTAAATAAGAATATCAAGAGTCTCCGTCATAATTAAAAATATATAAAAAATAGAGAAAGATTAGGAGAAGTCACATAAAGTCTCTTCCACTCCAGGCAAAACAAACTTCGTGAGACACAAAGTGAAGAAGAAACACAGACATGTTCTTTTTTACTGACAATGAATGATTATTAGTTTAGTAGCATTAGTTATAGTTATTTTAGGTTAAGACGTTAAGTATATGTTAATGTCTCTATGAAGTATGAACTTAATTTGATGTTTTTGACAATTATGATTTAGTACTATGTTTTTATGTGGTTTTGTTTTGTGTATGTGTGGTCATAAGTGTGTTTTTTTGGTTTAGGGTAAAGTCCAAAAAACTCTGTACTTTTACATATTGTCAAACTGGTACCTGAAAAAAAATTTGTCCAAGCTGTCACTGAGCTTTTTTGTTTTGCTAAAATCAAGGATCTTAAAATTAAATGAGCGTTGACGACTTCAAAATTGAAAAATTCAAAGACTTATGATGTTCTAAGCAACTTTAATTCTTCAACTTTTTAATTTTGAAGTCATTTAAGTGTTGTTTGGTGAGCAGAGAGAAAATGAATGTTTTAGAGGGAGAAAGCTTCGAAAATGATGATTTTGAAAAATTAAAATTGGTTCCATAATAAAGGTAGTACTAGACAATTTTAATTCTTGGAATTTTCACTGTTTGGAGTCTTAGGAGCGGCCTCTTGCCAAATAAATTGGCAGGGGAAGGCTTGCCCCTAGTACACGTAGTGCGACCGGGCCGTCCTTTTTTTTTTTGGACAATTTTTTTTTTCAGGTACCAGTTTGACCCTTTGGTTTATGATTTAACTAGTAAAAGAGTATATTTTATTTTTATTTTCTGCGCCTCGTGTTCCTCATGCGCGCTCCTTGCATTGAGTCGTGAGCCTAAGTTCCAGAACCCCTCGGTGTCTTAGCACCTATCGCCTATGGATATTTGTATGGATTGTATTTCCTAGAAAGGCTCTAACTCAGGGATTTATTCTATTAAATCTGCTTATCAACCTTTTAGGCAACCTGCTCCAAGATGAATTTGGTTTGGAGAAAGCATCCTGTACCGTTCGGGTCCTGAAGTCACTGAATCAGAGGTAATTCTGTTTTGTTTTCTCGGATGAAGCTGATTGATGAAAAACGGCTTGCAAGCATATAAGAAAGATGGTTCGGAAAAGTAGTTGAGAGAAATCACTCAATTTTGTCATGCACAACATATACATGTACCTTATATGGAAAAAATGATTTCAAGTTGTGATAGACAGCTTATTGATGGAGAACAAAAGACTTATCTCCATCGTTTTCGTGTAGATATCTTTTTTACATAGGAACTTTGTTTTCTTCATTCTATCTAATAAGATAATTATAAATAGATAACCTTGTTGTATTTTGAATTGTTTTTAATTTGTACAATGTTATGCTATTGATGTTATTGCTCAAGAATTGGAGAATCGTTTTACTAAATCAACTTGTGAATTATTTTTGTGCATATATTGTCTCGATCCTTCAAAAGAATCAAATTCTTTTGCTAATTTTGATCGTGATTGACTACCCGATCTTGCTAAGTTATATACAGAAGATTTTTCTAGTTTTGAGCTATTTGAGCTTGACCATCAACTTAACATCTATATTCATGATCTGAGATTAAATGAAGCATTTTTAGCCTTCATGGTATTGGTGAGCTTGCAAAATAGATGGTGAAGAAAAAACATCATATTTTTTTGTTTAGTTATCGTTTTATCGAGTTAGTATTGATCTTACATGTTAAGGAACCTGTGGACATGTCCTCTCTCTACGGACAAACTTTGAACTAACTACTGCGATTAAGATATGAGCTGCCATGTTTGTTGAACTCTTTACGAAAGCTAAAGGGTAATTGCTGAAATCTTTTAAAATAACTAAACAACCTTCGACAATCTCATAATTATAAAAGAAGATGGTAGTTTATTAATGCCATTGACTGCCAGAAGGCAATCATAATGAATAGAGATCGAGATAAGTTATCGGATTTGAGCCAACTGCGAGCTTTCCGAATAGATCCTATTTAGATAGTAATTTTTATTTATTATTTATTACTTTATTTTTTTATATATAATTTAATTAGTGAAGCCATGATGAAAGCATGTAATTGATTGATTAATATAGACATTAAAGAATAAGAGATGGATTTATTCATTTTTATTTGAAAACAAATTCATTAATTTTTTTTTATGAAAAAAAAAACAAATTCATTAATACAAATGGAAAAATAGTTGTACAAATGATAAAAACTAGGGATCAAAACCAAAATTTTGTTCTAGTGTTTTAAGGGAAGTGCAGATTTAATCTTAAAGGAAGAAATTGTGTAAATTTAACCTTAATATTTCAAAGCAATATCAATTTTACCCTATGTTATCAAAAATTTTAATTTGAAAAAACTGGTTTGACTGATATTTAACGAAATTAAAAATATTCTGTTAAAATGCTAAAAACTAAATTTGATCCATATAAGTTTAATCACAATTTTTTTTTGTCAAACCGTCTAAAATATTTACTGTGTTATTAATATAGTTACAAAAAATGTACGAAACTGTTTCAGCTTATCGACAAACTTGTTTGGAAGGGCCGATGTGATAGTTAAATAACAGTCAAATCATTTTTTTCAAATTTTTGATAGCTAAAGGCTAAAATTGATCTTACTTGAAAATATTAGGGTTAAATTTATAACATTTTATATGTTATATTTAAATCTGCACTAATCTTAAAATGTTAGATAGAGCTAAATTTCACCCCCTACCCCTAATTTAATTAGTGAAGCCATGACGAAAGAATTTTAGTGTTTGGGTTTAGATTGGTAGATAATGTGCCATTTTTAGGTTGACACGAAACTGACACATAAATTTTTAGGTTGGGTTAGTATTGATATGTTAACCCGAAAACGACACGAAATAATACGAATATTTAAAATTACTGTTATATTCTCTCGCATTTTTATACGTCACTTTATTAATAAAGATAATAAAATTATAATTATTACTTGCAGATAGGATCCGAACTTCCTAAATTGTTATAAGCCAATTACATGACTCCCTAACATGATAACGGACTTTTCGATGGTTCGAACACGTTAACACGATTATGACATGAAAGTTTTTAGGTTAGGTTTGAGTTTACTCTTTTTAACACAAACCCGGAATGATACGACACGAACACGACTCAAACATGAAATTGTCAGGTCTACATTAAAGAATAAAAGAGGGATTTATTCATTTTTATTTGAAAACACATTAATTAATATAATGGAGAAGTAACTGTACAAATGATAAAAGTAATTAAAGTCTATAGTTCCAAGAAATTAGGAGAAGATGTTAAAATAGGTGATTGAGTGTAAGTACGAAGGAGGGAACAGAATAAATTACCGCAGATTTTGGTGCAATTTGGAAGTCCGATCGAAGTCGGGTCGGGTAAGTCGGGCGTCGCGTGAACAAACAAGCGAGCGCGCGCGTATGGTTTATTTTATAAAACCCACTAAACACAATTTAATAACTTTTTTGGCCCAACCTAATATAAATCCTTCAACCAACTCAAAAGTTTTCCATCTGGGATACTTAAAGTCACAAAAGACAAGGAAAGGGTAAAGAGCCATTTTACCAAAATCTCCAACATAGGACAGCAACTGCTATTAATATTTCTCAAATAAGTGGGAGCTGTAGTAGATGACATTAAACCACTCATATCTGCAAACTTCAAATCACTTATAATTACTATTAGTTGACTGTTATTTAACTGTTATATTGGACCTTCCAAACAATTTGTCGATAAATTAAAACAATTTAGTATATTTTTAGTTGGGTTTCTTATATTTTAAACAGTTAACCAAAAAATTGTGATTAGTTAACTTTTATGTAGCAGCTTTAGTTTTTATCATTTTAACATAATTTTTATAATGTTGTTAGTAATACACTAAATGTCTTATACATAATTGATATTTAGAAGATTTGAAGTGACAGTTAAATACCAGTCAAACTAGTTTTTTTTTTCTATTTTTCGATAACACATGACTAAAAATGATCTTGCTTGGAAACATTAATGTTAAATTTGTATCATTTCATACGTTAACACTAAGAGGGTGTTTGGTTGCTCATTTTCAGACTCTTATTTGTCTTTTCACTTTGAAATGGAGAGTTGTGTTTGGTTAATGACCTATTGTTTGTCTTTTACACATGAAAATAGCCTTTTATAAAAGTAGAGAATCTCTACTTTTTGGAAAAGCTACTTTTTCCAACAACAAACAGTAGCTAGAACAAGCGCGCCATAAGAGGGTGTATTTTTACCTACTTTTCACTTCATGTTTGCCTTTCATTTTAAAATGCAGTCTCTGCTTTTTCCAAAATCACCATTTTCTAAAAACAAACAGAAATAAAAACAGCAAATAGCCAAACAGACGCTTGTATTTCCTTTAAAACGTTAAAGTATTTATTCATTTTTATTGGAAAACAAATTAATTAATACAATGGAGAAGTAACTGTACAAATGAAATGATAGAAGTAATTAAAATCTAACTAAAGTTCCAAGAAATTAGGAGAAGATGTTAAAATAGGTGATTGAGGAGTAGGACAGCAACTGCTATTATTTCCCAAATAACTGGAAGTAGATGACATTAACATCATCTGATGCTCAACTTCTGTCTCTGTGTCTGAAACTGATTTCATAAAACTTTTAAGAGCATCTCTCATCCATTCATATCTGCACACCTCAAATGCCTTATCTATCTCCACCTGCATTTTTCATTAATCATGATTAACATATTTTTTCACACTAATTAAAAAGTTTATACTAATTATTTAATTAATCACAACAATAACTAATATATATTAGGGTTAATCACAAATAGATGTCACGTGGTTTCACCGATTTGCTGATGGATATCTGTGGTATTTTTCGCTAAAAACACAATCCTGTGGTATTTGTACTTTGTTCTTTCGATATAAAGATATGAGTAATGTTAAAGAAAAAACGCGTGTTTTGTGGATTTAAGAAATATAATTTTGTTAGATTAAATAAAATATAAAAACAAATCATGTGGTTTGACCGATTTACAAAGACAGTTCAGTGGTTTAAAAATTTACAAATAGACGTACGTGGATTTTGCGGTTTGCAAACTTAGAAATTCTGTCAAAAATTATTGTAGTGACTATTTACCTCAAAATGGAACGTATTCAATAATTAAAAAGACTAGCTTTACAAATTATCCATATATAAAATCTGATGATTTTACAATTAACTAAAAAGCTATTCCTTATAAAAAAAATAAAAAAATAAAAATTGTTATTTTATAAATCTAATCAAATACTATATCCTTCTCTGGGATGTATCCAGTCGGAATTGAACATGAAATCTCTTCCCACAGACTTAGCATGCATTGCCAACTTAGTCACAACCCATAGTTCAGACCGCCTATATATATTGTTATAAACACATTATATGACCTCCAACATGATATTAACGGACTGTGGGATGACTAGTGTTAACATCTTAATCAAAAAATGACAAAATATTTAAAAATAGTATCATATCCTTCTATTTTTAAAAGTCACCATTAATATGGTAAAATTATATGGACCCAACAACATGACACGAAATCGACAATAACCCAATTGGATTAGAGTTGACTCATTTTGACACTAACCAGATAATTACCACCTCTAGTATTAATCAATTCTAAGATTGGCTTGAATGATTAAGTTAAGTCTCAAATTTTGATCGGAATAAGATTCACATTAAAAGAGGTATACGACGAGTCTCGAAACAGAGTTCTTATATTAAGCACCGGGTCTTCCATATCATTCGAAGGATCTCCAATTCACATTTGGACACGTGTATTGTGACCCCACGTAATAATTAAAATAGTGGGGCCTCTTATAATATGTGTGGGTTCATGTTACACGTGTCAAAATATGTATGGAAGGTCCTCCATTTGATATGGAGACTGAGTGCTTCTAATAATTTACCCTCGAAACGAGTAATTGGGTTAATTATAATATTAATTAAGTTGATGTTATAGCTATATACTAACCCATATTCTGTTGTAATTAGAGAGACCTGGCCATTGGTGTAGCTCTTGAGTTACTTGTAATGCAAACATATAACCTTTGCAGCATCCAACCTTGCTGCTGCTATTCTCATTGCTCTTGCTTCTAAATTCCCACACTCCTAGTGGAATTTCCTGTTCATTAATTATCATAATTCTAATTAACTTTAATTCAAAACATGATTAATTAATTAATTAATTCAAAATCATTAATTTTAAAGTAAATTAAAGTTAATTAAGAGGGAATTAATTAATTAATTACATCCATGACCATTGAACTTTACTCATTTTAACATTATGGCCACTGAACTTCAATCTATATATAATATAAAACAGTAACGATAGAGCTGATGTGTTACTTCCTCATTTTTTACTGATAAAAAACATAATATAATATAATATATTAATTTTAATTATATTATTATATTTATTTATAAAAAGATTATTTTATCCGTACTATATCTAAGAGTTCTACAGAATTTAAATTAATCCCTAAAATCTCTCTAATTCTCTGCATATCTATATCTAAAAGTTCTACATAATTTAAATTAATCCCTAAAATCTCTCTAATTCTATGCATATCTATATATTATAATATAAAACAGTAACGATGGAGCTGATAAAAAACATAATATAATATATAATATATTAATTTTAATTATATTATTATATTTATTTATAAAAAGATTATTTTATCCGTACTATATCTAAGAGTTCTACAGAATCTAAATGATATTTTAAGCAACTTTAGTTCTTCAACTTTTACTGATAAAAAATAATATATAATATATTATATATTAATTTTAATTTTAATTATATTATTATATTTATCTATAAAAAGATTATTTAAATTAAATGTGAAAATAAAATAATAATATTTAATTTATATAGCACCTTTATATCATTAATTGTAATTATTAAATTATATTTTTGTTAATATCCATATAGTAAGATGAATCCGTGCATCGCACGGGTGAAAAACTAGTTCTTAACTATATGACCACTGAACGTTATATTTTTTAACACTGGTAACTACTGAACTTTAACTAATTCTTCAAAATGACCATTAACGACCTCAAAATGAAAATATTCAAGAATTAAAGTTGTTCAGAACGACATTTACTATGAAACTACGTTTACCTCCAAACGAAATTTTTTAAGAATTAAAGTTCCTTAGAATATAATTAACTCTTTGAATTTTTTATTTTGAGGCCGTCAACGGTTGTTTTGAGACGTTGAGTGGTCACCCGTGTTAAAAAAGAAAACATAAAGTTCAGTGGCATACTGTTAAGAATTGAAATTCAGTAAACACAATGTTAAAGGGGTAAAGTTCAGTGGCCATGGGTGTAATTTACCCATTAATTAACTTACACTAATAACTCCTTGAACTCCAGCTTCTTCATAGGCTTCACGACATGCAGCTTCAGTGAGGCTCTCATCGTCTTCCCATCCACCCTTTCAAAATAATAATAAATGAGTTTTCTTTCTATTTCTACTTAATTAATAGGATTGTAAATTAGCCGAGCCGTTTATGAACAGCTGACATTCGGCCAAATAAAAGCTCGATAGTATTGGATTCGATTTATAAATGAGCCGAGATTGAGCAAAGCGGAACTTGGTTCGGCATAGATTCGTGAATATATAAGCTCGTAAACAAATTCAATTACAAATGTTCATAAACAATTTGTTTACTTATTCACGAACTTTGAACGCGGCAAAGTGACACGACCGATTATACGACTCGGATTTTTAGTGTTAATGTTGAACTTAGTAGGTAATGAGTCATTTTCAGATCAACCAAAAAATGACACTAAAAAATTCGGGTCATGTTCGGGTCAGCCTGAAAAATACAAAAATGACACGAAAAAATTTGAGTGGTTTGGAATCCTTTAGATTCTTCAAATAGGTCAGGTTGTATTAGGAATTGGGTTGTGTCAGCAGGTCAGGTCATGTCGAGTTAACATGCTTAGGTATTTAAACGAAAAACTTGTATAGTATCGTGTTTTTCGTGTCAACAGGTCAAATCATGTCAAATTAACATTTTTTTTTTATCTATTTCTATACAAAACTTGTGTCGTGTTGTTCGTGTTAAGAGCAGGCCGTGTTTGGGTTTGAGCTTTTGACACGAAGTGTCGTGTTCGTGTTTTTGACACTCGGAATTTGACACCACACGGACACGGAAGTTTCCACCCTCTTGCTTAATTAACGATTCGGTCTCAAACAAAATTTAACAACCGAATTAATGAGCTGCTCATAAACAAAAGTTCATAAATAGAATTAACGAACTTCTCGCAAGCAGCTTATGAATAAATAATTTTCTTAACGAGGCAAGTTCGCACAGAATTGTGAGCTCAAATCAAGCTTGAAATTCGAACTTGTTAATTTTCTGACGAGTCGAAGTTTACTACTCTACATTTTTAACAATAAAATGTGCAATTTCATATACAGTACCTTTGGAAAGACAAGATCATTGCGCTTTGGTGTTGAAATCATGAGAACAAGTAAACGTTCCTCCGCTCTGCAAGTTTTATCCTCAACTCTTTTGTATGGAATGCACCTGTTTCATTTTCAGCACAAATTAATTAATCATATGAACATCGATATATATGTATTTAGATTTTTTCTACGAAATAAGATTTGTATTTTTTATACAACTTTTAATTTTGCACACAAAACTCTATAATCTTTTGGTGAAGTACAACCAGTCAACGCGAAATCAACGCATTACACCAACAATTTGACCTCCTTAAAAAGCAAAAGTTGACCGGTCCATGTAAAGTCAACACACCACGCCAGCAATTTTGACTTTTAGAGAGGTCAAATTGTTGATGTGGTGTGTTGACTTCGCGTTGACCTGTCATAATTACTGACTGTACACTTTATTGGTAAGTCACCAAAAGATTGTATAATTTTATGTGCAAAATTGAAAGTTGTACACCAGAGTGTGAAAAATGACAAAAATTGTATACCATGTATGTAATTTGCCCACGAAACTAGTTGCATGCGTGTATTCATTGACAGGAGGATGTTTGTGGTGGTTTCTCGTGATTTATGAGTGCTAAATTGATAATTTTTTTTAATGTTTTTACATTAACAAAATTAAAACCCGTACACAATTTTCATGAAATTTTAGACGTTTTTCAACAACTAGTAGTGTCAAACTAGCTCTAGCTCCCCTCGGATCCGTTCTTGCAAGGACGGATTCAAGGGAAGCCAGGGATTTGAGCATCTATTGGTAGTTAGAAAACGCTAAAAATTCATGGAAACTGTGTAGAGGGTTTTTTTTTTTTTAATGTAAACACCTAAAAAATATCAATTCAGCACTCATAAATCACGAGAGACCACTACAAATTAATTAATCATATGAACAACGAGATATATATATATATATAGAGTGACGGATTCAGAATTCACTCATAAGCGAGTGTTTGTGGTAGTTTCTCGTGATTTATAAGTGCTAAATTGATATTTTTTTAGTGTTTCTACATGAACAAAATTAAAACTCATACACAATTTTTATGAAATTTTAGACGTTTTTCGACAACCAGTAGAGTCAAACTCACCCTAGCTCCCAGGAGCTAGGGGGCTTAAGCAACCACTGGTTATCGAAAAACGCCGAAAATTCATGAAAACTGTGTAGGGGTTTTATTTTTGTTTATATAAAACACCAACAAATATCAATTTAACATTCATAAATCACGAGAAATCACCACAGACGCTCACACTTATCAGTAAATCCTGAATCCGTCACTGTATCCCAGTATATGTATGAAAAAGATAGGAGTAGAAAAGGAATTTAAAACATACCCAGCAACAAGCCTAAGATGATCCTGATAACGTTGTTTATGTCTTCCTGTTCTTGCTAAAACAGACATTATCACAGAAACAAGAATCAATTTCTTTTCTTTGTAAATAATATTAATGGAGCTGATAATACAGTATATATTTATGTGTGTGTTTTTGAAGGCGTATATATATAAGAGATTAGGGATGAAAATGAAAGGAGTTGACACCGACAAGGATCTAATCTGATCATACAGACAAAATTAAGGAAATGTTTGGGGTTTGGATTAAATTAGTAGTCAATAAAGGCAACTCTTCCATGTTGCCAAGTATGTTGAACTGCAACTTCATAGAAGAAACCCAGTTGAGAGTTCTTTCTTTCTCTTCAAGACTTGGTCAACGTTTCTCAATTATTATCCTATGTCTCTAATCTAACTGTATCCTAACGACTCTTTCAAATATATATATATATATATATATATATATATATATAGGGTTTGACTAGTTAATATTTGATGAGGGATTTAATATAATAAAGGGTTAATTTCAAGTACAACCAATTGATTTTACGTTTTTATAGATTGGTCTATGTACTGAGAGGTCACGGGTTTGAGTTCTTTCTCTTCAAGACTTGGCGCAACGGTAAACGTTGTTGTCGTGTGACTGAGAGGTTACGAGTTCGAGTCTTAAGAGCGGCCTCTTACCAAAATATTGGCTAGGGAAGGCTTGTCCCAGTACATCCTTGTGGTGGGACCCCTCCCCAGACCCTCGCTTAAGCGGGGACGCGTAGTGACCGACCTTATAAATTGGTCTATGTAGTATTTTTGTTACAAAACAAACCATGTGGGTCACGTGTAATTTTATTATGTACGTATATTAGTAATGACTTTTAAAAAGGGAAAAGTACGAAAAAAATGCTTGTGGTTTGTCTAATTTGCAAACAGATGCATGTGGTTTAAAAGTTTGCGAATAGAGGTTTGTGGTTTGTTTTATCTACAAAATAAAGTATTACAATTAATTACGTTCTGAATACAACCAAATGCATTTTTATTTTTAAAAATTCATTTTTACATATAGACAAAACACAGTCCCCCAAAAAACAACTCCCTCCATCGAAACAATAAATTATATAATGTACATTCTACGTTTTTTACTAATTTGATGGTTTATATACTAAATTGATATTTAAATTCATTTATACAGTTGCAATTTGATTTTGCACTCAGTGTTATATCAATATATAAATGTAATTTAAAAAAATAAAAATACTCTTGATTGTCATCAAAACATAATAGTGTAATTTCAAATACTTTGTTTTGTAAAAAAACATACCATATACCTTTATTTGCAAACTTTTAAACCACATACCTCTATTTGTAAATAGGGCAAACCACGAGCATTGTTTTTGTAATTTGTCCCTTTAAAAATATAGAAGGATATGGTACAAATTTTAAATATTTTATGTCATTTTTGGATTAATACGTTAACACTAAGCATTCAAAAGTCCTCTAATAATATTATGTTGGAGGTCATGTAATATGTTTAGAACAATATAGATGATATCGTACAAAATAATATCGACATGTGGCACCTCAGGAGCCCTAGGATCATCTACCACGTGTCTCAAAACAAACTTTCGGATCCGTAGTAAAGCTTTCGTGAACGTATCCTTTCCAAAAAGGAACTCTCATGCGGCTAGATCAAAGACTCCTTACTATGGAGGACTTCTCCTAGAACCAAACTCCTAATGCATAAAGGGTTCCTGAAAAGCAAGGGATTTGGCCCAACCTTATATATAGACAAATATAGCCACATCCTATGGTACCTTAACTCAATAACTCATAACTAGTCCTTATTCTTCGACCCTTCCTAAAGCACCTACTAATTTAGGTATCAGAGCGGGTTTGCCAGACCTCGGCCCCTCTAACTATTGGTTCTGTTTTATAGATTCAATCAGGAAGATCCATCAAGACGTTCGGACCTTCTACCCCGAGTTCATAAACACAGTTATCAATAGGAGATTTTTGAGTCATGTTTGAAAGTAATAATTGTAATTTTATTACCTTTATTAATAAAGGTAACATGTAAAAAGAGGGGAGAATATTTTAATAATTTTAAATATTCGTATCTTTTTTGGGTGAGCAATGCAACCTAACCCAACCTAAAAATTTGTGTGTCAATCTAAAAACAACATATTACCTACTAACTAAAGTCAAACACTAAAATTGTGTGTCGATTTCGTGTCGTGTAATCGGATCGTGTGTACTTTTATCACCACTAAGTTTTATAGTGGCTTGAATGTAATGGATCTCAATATGTAAAATAAAATGCATATACCACTTTATTGGGAAATGGTCGATTGGTGTAAAGAACAAAATTACACGATTGTTGTTATTTTATTAGTAAGACCCATTGAACCGGGTCCATACTAAAACAGTGAATAACTGTATATTCAATAATGATATTCAAGAGTACAAACAAGAGTATATATACGCACAAGGAGAAATTCTAACTAGAAGAGGAAACAAATACAAGTTTGTAAGGAAAACTACCCAACCCTAAACGTATTGGACTAGGACTTTCAAACCATAAATATAGTCTATCACACCTTCGCAAAGTTGAGCACGGGTAGGAACGAGTGTCAACTTGGCTCTCAAATCTTGAAACTGGCCTTATGATAAAGCCTTTGTCAGTACATCAACGGTCTGGCTAGAGGAACACACATAGCACACGTGAAGACGCTTGCGAGCAACATAATCCCTAATAAAATGAAACTCAATTTCTAAGTGCTTGCTACTGGAGTGAAAAAAATAGGATTCATGGTAAGATATGTAGCACTCAAATTGTCGTACGGAGTTGGGGAAAGAACTAGAAAGCCAATTTTAGTGAGAAGTTGTTGTAATCGCAGGATGTCCAACGATGCAGTTGACAATGCCCAATATGTTGCCTTTATTAAAGAGCGGGCAACTACATGCTGCTTACAAAAACACCACAGAATTAGATTTGGTCCAAGATAGATAACAAACGCATTTATTGATTTTCTATCATCCAGCGAACTGGCCCAATTTGCATCAGAATAACCCTACCATCATATGGAACTTGTACTAGGAAGAAACTGAATACCATAGGAGGTCGTCCCTCGAATGTAGTGTAGGATTTGTTTGACTGCGGCCCAATGAACCTAGGTCGGGGCACTAGCAAACTGTGAAACTTTGTTGACAACAAAAGAAATAGTGTAAATAGTGAGACACCCATGCCAGACTCTCGGTACCTACTTGAACCATTTATAGAGCTCATTAGCTGCAAACATAATCGGAATACTAGGGATTCACATACCCCAGTGGTTGGTCCATGTAGACCTTTTTTACAAGATATCCATGAAAAAACGTATTAGAGACATCCAACTGAAAGCTCTATTTATAGGTCACTACAATAGACAAGATGATCTGGATTGCAGCTTGTTTGACCATGGGACTATAAGTATTACTAGAACGTTGACAAAACCTTAGAAACCAACCGTGTTTTATAGCGATCAATGGATCCATCTGGATTCCGTATGGTTTTAAAAAAACCCATCTACAACCAATAACATTAGGAGCCTTAGTGGTACAAGACACCATGTGTTAATTTAACAATGATTGAAACACATTCAATCATACCCAAGATCGTTAAACATGAATCAAAGATAAATTGACGAACTATATAAAGGTTTTTACGGTATAAATACTGTTGAAACACCTTTCCACTAGATTTTGATTTGACAAAATCATCCATGATTAAGAGACAATTAAATTTAAGTGCTTTGATTTAATTGTACTAATCTGTTTGTTCAATGTTGAGTATAAAACTTAAATACAAAAAGATATAAAAAAGTAAGTCAGGACGAAGTCAGCATAAGATCAAAGAACAAGTTGAGTAGAATCGAACTCAGTATCAAAGAATTGAAGCCTGAAGTTCAACGAAGCTAAGTGAAATGGAACTCAGCATCAGAAGCCTTCTGAAGAATTGTCTTGCAAAACAAAGCTGACTAAAAGGGAACTCAGCATAGAAGTCAACAACAAACGAAGAGAACGAATAAAGCTGAGTAATCTTCAGGACAGCATGAGAGATCCGTTCACTAGAAGACAAGTTTTGCAAACCTTCTGCACCAATAATTGAATCCTCAGAATTACGTAAAAGACACATTCCGAGATGCATGGGTCAATAGATTATTGCTAAAAGACAACTGCCACAAAAAGACAACGTCTGCAGGAAGAAGACAAGTATGACGTCTGAAGAAATCAGAGAACAGGATTGGCCTGCAAAACCTGAAGCTGACCAGAAGCTGTCTCCTAAAAAGAGCCGTTTTGGACTTAACGGCTAAATCATTTCAAATGATCCACCTCCAGATTTTCGTCTATATAAGGACAATCAAAATCCTTGGATCATTGCTGAATCACAACAAGAAAAATACAAGAGAGAAAAATACAAGTTCAAAGCACTCAAAAACAAGAAAGAGATCTTACACCCATTTTCTATTCCTGTGTAAATGCTAGATTGATTATTTGTAATCATCTAAAGTGTTCTTCATTTGAAAAAGAACAAATTGTATCAATCGTGATTTTGAGAGTGTTGTACTGAGTTCTTGGTTGTAAACACTCAGTGGTAGAGAAATCTAAGTACCGGGTTGTGGTGCTTGGTAGGAGTTGAGTAGAGGAATAGAGGACGGTACTCTTGCATATTCAACTGCCTGTAATCGGTTTGTGTTCTACCTTTAAAGAGCTCAGTATTGGATTCTAAAAGCCCGGAGGACTCTGGGGACTGGACGTAGGCAGAGAGGCCGAACCAGGATAAGTGATACTGAGTAACTTCTAAACTCTCTCAAATATATATATATATATATGTGTGTGTGTGTGTGTGTGTGCTTGTGTTGATTGTTATATTTACTCAGTATATAAACTGTAAGAAGCTGGTACTGAGTAAATTGGAGTGTTGAGTTGGAAACTGACCACACTAGTGTCAATTCCCAACTCTCAAGTAAAACAGTCTTAGTCAGCATCTGACTAAAGCTGTCTTACGCTAAGTTCAACCAAGTTGACCAAAGGTTAGATAATCAACTCATCAAAATAATTAAGTCAGCAAGATAAATTAGCGAAAAAGTTATATTAGTTCCTACCCCCCCCTTTGGAACTAATCACACGGGACCAACAAGTGGTATCAGAGCCTAAGCTCACTACTCAAAGATATAACTATCTTGAGCGGATCCCCATAAATGGCTGAGAACAGCACTCATTTCCTTCCAGGGAACCAAACAACACAGATACTCCCTGAGGGATTATCTATTAGTCGGCCTCCCCTATTCTTTGGATCCAACTATACATTCTGGAAGAATATGATGAAGAACTTTATCCAAGCCACAAACATGAGTGCATGGCTTGCAATTGTTCAAGGCCCATACGTGCCATATAAAACTGTTGACAATGAGAAAGTTGTTAAGAGTGAAACTGAGTGGTCAGAAGATGACCTCAGAAAACTTCAAAACAATGCTTCGGCTATCAATATGCTTCACTGTGCTCTAGATGCTGCAAAATACAATAAAATATCAGGTTGCGAGTCAGCACAGGAGATATGGAAAAAGCTCGAGGTGACCTATGAAGGCACAAGCAAGGTCAAAGAGTCAAAAGTGAACCAACATATGAGATTGTACGAGCTGTTCGAAATGAACGACAACGAGGACATCTCTGGAATGAATGCTAGGTTCACTAATATTATAAATGAGCTGAAAAGACTCGGCAAGAACACTGAAGAAGAGCAAGTAAAGAAAATCTTGAGAAGCTTACCCAAGAGTTGGCAAGCTAAGAAAACTGCTGTAGAAGAAGCTCAGGACCTGACAACATACAAGTATGACGAGCTGATCGGATCTCTGCTGACTCATGAGATCTGAATGCAAAACTTTGAAGCTAAAGAGAAAGAAAATTCAGAAGACAAGAAACAAAAATCATTTGTCATGAAAGCTGACTCGACTGAAGCTGACTCATCAGACGATAAGGAGATGGCCATGTTTACACGAAAAATGAAGAAGCTGTTTAGAAAGAATGAAAAGAACAGCAGAAGGCCATTCAGAAAAAATGACAAATACAAAGCTGAGTCCAGTGACAAATACAAGAAGGACAGCTCCAAGTCTGTCACATGTTTTGAGTGCCACCAAACTGGGCACATCAAGTCAAGCTGCCCAAACTAGAGGTGGCAATTTCTGACACGAAAACACGAAAACAGAGCCAACCCGACTGACACGACACGATTGACACGAAACTCATTTTTCTAACATTTATAACATATAAAACCATATGGAACATAAATATGAGATAACACGATTTTGACACGAAACACGACAATTGCCAGGTCTAGCCCAAACCTCAAAAGAGATAAGAAGGGAAACAAGAAAGCAATGGTAGCAACATGGAGTGACAGTGATGAGTCAACATCATCTGAAGCTGATGCAAATCAAACGGCAAACATATGCTTCATGGCCGATGATGCTGATCACTCCCAATCTGAGCAAGCTGACCTCTCTGATGAAACTGACCAGGAGGTACACAACAATGAGGTAACACCCTTACTCATGTTTAGAAATGAGATGGTCAATGCCCTGAGTGATTTATATAAACTAACTAAGAAATGTAACAAGAAAATAAAATCACTCAACAGGCAGTGTGACGAGATTGAAGAGGTCAAGCTGAGTGACCTCCGATATCTCCTCCAAGACAACTCAGATTTACATAGTAATATGGAAATAATGCATAAGTTTGTCACGGAGGTCCAATCTGAGTCAAAGAAACTAAGAAAGGACGTTACAACCTTACAGAGTCAAATAAAAGGCTCAAATAAAAATAAAACCCATGCTGAGTACCCAAGTACTAGTCAGCATAAACAGTTCACTCAGTGTGACTGTTGCGGGAAAAAGGGTCACACAAGAGAAGTGTGCTGGTACAATAAGCGGACTGTTCAATGTGACTTCTGCGGAAAGAGAGGACATACCACAAAGGTATGTTGGCATGCTCAGCACAACAATGCTGACCACCCCCAAAGGGTAATTCATTGTGACTTTTGTGGCAAAAGTGGCCACACTATCAAAGTATGCCGTCACAAATTAAAATATAACTTTGCACCTTTTTATGCTAACAAACGAGGACCCAAAAGGAATTGGGTACCTAAAAATGAATAGTCTAAAATGCAGGTGAGCCTGAGATGCGTGGAGAAATCAAAATTGTGGTATATAGACAGTGCATACTCGAGGCACATGACTGGTGATGAAACTCAGTTCATCACACTAGAGCTTAAACGAGATGGAAGTGTAAGCTTTAGAGATAATAAGAAGGGTAAGATAGTCGGGTCAGGTACTATCGGAGGTAACCCATCTATTGAGTCAGTCTCCTTAGTTAAAGGTCTCAAATACAATCTGCTGAGTGTAGCTCAGCTTTGCGAAAGCGGCAGAAAGGTTGTATTTGATGATACTAAGTGTCAAATACTCGAGGGAAAAACAAACGAATTAATTTTAACTGCCCCTCGTATAGACAATGTATACATGCTGAGTTTAGAAAAACAGTTTTTTAAAAATATATGCTTAGTGTCTAAAGAGGATAACTCCTGGCTATGGCATAGAAGACTTGGTCATGTAAGCATGGATCTTCTTGCCAAATTAGCTAGAAAGCAACTAGTTGAGGGATTACCCAAACTAAAATTTGAAAAAGATCAATTATGTAAAGCTTGTCAGCAAGGAAAACAAACTAAGAGGTCATTTCAAAGTAAAAATACTGTCTCAACCAAGAGACCATTGGAATTACTACACTTGGATCTTTTCGGACCTATCCAGCCACTCAGCTTGGGTGGTAAGAAATTTTCCTAAGTCATTGTAGATGATTTCTCTCGGTACACTTGGATCATCTTGCTGAGTAGCAAGGATGAAACATTTGAGATGCTTACCACATTGATTAAAAAGCTAGAAAATGACAAAGACCTAAGAGTAGCTCATATTAGAAGTGACAATGGTGGAGAATTAAAAAACCAACAGTTTGATGAATTCTGTGAAACCAGTGGTATTGACCACAATTTCTCTCAAATTCTTTCCTCTCTTCAGTAGTTAATTCTTGAGCAATTTGTATAAGTTTAGGATTTTCATCCGTGCCAAGATTGAAAGTTGACATTTCTATTGTATTGATTTCAAATGTAGGCATGTTATATGAATGAGAATGCATGGAATGATCAAAATCAACATCAAGCAAGTAAGCAAAATCAGAGTTCATTTCATTGATAGTATTGGCGAGTACATCATCAGATTCGAATAAAGCAGTAATACAATTATCATCATCGGGGTTCTCGAGTTTCTCATAGGCCTTGGAGGTGCTGGGCTCGTCCACCGCTCCCACAGTTGCCTCAATAGTGATGACCTGTTCCTCGGCATTCAGATCTAACATCATGATCTCCTCGACGAAGCAGCTTGCTTCTCCTTTGCCCCAATTGGTGACATCGTTGAAGATCTCAAAGCCTGGCAGAATCTTTCCTTCGGTGCTAGTCCACGACTCGGGGGTTCCAGAATAAACTTTCCCATGGCCCTCATTCACAAAATACTTCTTTAGGCCCACCTTTCCCTCACTGCCTGTGTTGGACGGACCTCCCAGTTCATATCCCAAACCCCTCCGGGTTTTCTGACTCTTGAAGTCCGGAGATTCTGGCAACCCCTGATGGTGTGCTCCCAAGCCCATACCGGGGATAAAACCCCCTTTCATCATCTTCACCACATCGGTGGTCATACTGGACTCGTAGATCCCAGAAACCTGGAATCCGAAGAAAAGCTGAGGCTCAATTCCCAATGCAGCCACTGAACTTAGCTTCTTGGCTCGGATAGTCACTATCTCCTCCCCGAAGGGGAATTTGATCATCTGATGGAGTGTGGAGGGCACGCCTCCCAACTTGTGGAACCATGGACGTCCCAACAACACAGCAAAAGTCACCGGTATATCTAACACAGTGAATTCAGTCTCTTCCTCATGCGGCCCCACTTTCAGTTTGGCCTTGAAAACTCCTTTGATGTGCCTACGGCTATCATCATAGGCCCTGATCACGGTTTCCAAGGCAGTCAAATGCCCTCTTTCTACTCCCAATTTGGACAAGAGTTTCAGCGGGCAAACATTAATGGCCGATCCATCATCAACCATCACACAGCTAGTTTTCTTTCCATTAATTTCAGCTCGGATGTATAAAGGCTTGTTGTGAGCTTTCCCCTCTTCCGGGAGATCTTCGTCGGTGAAGGTGATTTCAGTTCTCTTTCGGGCCATGATTGCCCCTACTAGCGCTGTCGGCTCAGTATCGGTAGAGATGACCAAATTCTGCAGCTCTTTCATCAAATTCTCACGGTGGTACTTAGAATGGCACAAGACTTCCCACACGGTAGACTTGGCTTGTGTTTTCTTCAACTGTTCGAGGACTTGATCATCGGGCTTGGGAGCCGATCCTTCTCCCGCCTCAGTTTCCACCATTGGCGCCTTTCCCTCGGCCACTCGACCCGATCTTGTCATAACGGCAATCTCCGGCTCATCATCAGATTCATCCCAAATATTGATAGGAATTCTCTGATCGGCATCCTCCTCCTTCGAGGAACTTTCCCAAATGTCCACAACCATCAGATCCATTACGTGAGGGACGTTTGAGTTCAAATACAAGGGATCCGCTGATCCATATATGGCCCAGCCTATCAACACATCATAGTCCCTGAGGTGCACTCTGTTCATCCTTCTTGCCGCCATCGGAATAGCGCCTATTTGTATGCACATGAGCTGCACCTTATCACTTATCGTTTTATGACACTGCTCGTAGCGATACCTCCACCTCCTAGCGTAATCCACAAACGGTTCCTCGGGGAATTGTCTGATCCTATCCAAATCTTCCAGGGATCCCGTCCATGGCACATACATCTCATACCTCGACACAAACGCATCCCGAAGAGGTATCCAATGACCCATTTCTTCCTCTGATAGCCCTTGATGCCACAACAAGGCTTCTCCCATGAGAGTTTCCGGGAAGTGTTCGTGTAACTCACTTTGAGGGAACCCGACGTCATACATATGGTTGCGGAATAACCTTGCATGTTCAGCGGGATCCCGATATCCTCCATACTTGGGCATTGCTAATACTACTTCAGGCATCTCGTAAGAGGGCGAGTCCGGTGTTTGCTCCGCAAGCATCCATACTGTATATTCCTTAATGAACCTCTTAGTCATTGCGGCCCAGTCACACTTGATACGCATCGGGAGAGACATATACCACATCAGCGGCTCCCCCATTAGTGAATTGCAAAACAGACTGGTGATCTCTTCTTTGTTAAAACCCAAAGGCCCCATGGCCGACAAGTAGAAGTGAAGGTGTTCCATCGGATCCTTGTTGCCGTTATACTTACTGACAGCCGGCAACGGACGTTTGATGGGCCCAATTTGCAGCGCAAAGCGCTCCGTGGTCCTATCCTTAACTTTCTTGTACTTCTCTAGGAATAGGTCGGACAACTGTTCCCAATCTTGCTTGCAGGAGTTGGGCAATGAGTGGAACCACCTTAAAGGCTCGCCTATTAATGAATGGTGGAACCACTGAGCGACCTCGTCCACCCCAAAGGATTCAACAAACATATCATGCATATACTCGCGCAAGTGAACATCGGGATTCTCCACCCCACTGAATAAACTCAACTCTGGCACAATAGTTCGAGACGACCCTTCCCCGGTCTCTTTGGCACTATCTTCATCATACGGTGCTCTGCCGTCTAGTCCTTCATCCATTGGTTCATCCTCCTGCTCCTTGCCCAGAAAGGACACATATAAACCATTTCCCACATTACTCTTTTCATCGGAGTCCAACAACTCCTCTTCGTCTTCCCCGAAGGATTCCATAACCAAACTCTCTTCGAGCCCAGACCCGATCATACCCACCCTATGGTTAGGCAATGGATTACGTCTAGTGGAAGGGTTTGCTGACGAAGGATCAGCTATCTTCTTCTCCTTAATCAAATCTTGGATCTCATGCTTCAACCTCTCACAGTTCTCGATATTGTGCCCATAATTACTGTGGAACTCGCAGTACCCCCTAGCTTGTATCTGCGGAGTAGGCGGTGCTTTATTATAAGGAGTGAGGGCTTTCAACAATCCCTTTTTCTGTAATCGTTCGAAAACTTTTGCGTAGGTCTGATCAAACTTGGCAAACTGCCTCTTCTCGATAGCATTAAGTTCAAGCACTTTCACTACGGCAGATTCTGTACTCGCGCTTGGCCCTCCGGCACTATATCCAGACTTTGTCCACTTAGTATAAGCTTTCTTCGGCTCACCATCCCCCTCAACTGTCAAGGCACAACTATACATCTGATTGAAATCGGTAAAAGCCATGTATCGCAGCTCATTCTTAATATACGGCAAAGTGTTGCCAATTACCATTCGGATCTGATCCTGTTCAAGCGGCTTCTGCTTCATAACTGCCGCCTTGGCTCTCCACCTTCTTACAAAATCGGTCAAAGACTCACCAGCTTGCTGCTTAGTGCTCTCTAGCTCTTTCAACGTAACCTCAAGCATAGTGTTGAAACTATATTGAGCAATGAATGACTTCGCCAACTCCTTCCAATCTCTCTTCGTCACCAGCGGCAACGCATGAAACCACACGAGAGCAGCCCCCTCCAGATAGGTATTAAACAGTCCCAAGACTTGATCCTCGGTCAGGATTGTGTGCTTCATTACCGCAATATACTGATTCATGTGAGCCGTGGGATCCCCAGTTCTATCGAACTTCTTCATGTCCGAGAGCCGGAATTTCAAAGGCAAAGCAGTCGCCGATAAGCAGTTTTTCAAATTATAAAAGTCCTGACTCCCGGAGCTTCCCCCACGCAGATCCTGCACCTCCTAAGTGATGTGCTGCTTCCACTCCTCTTCCTTAGCTTTCTCTTTCTCAAGCTATTTCTGGATATAATCCTGATAGTCATCCTCATTCCCGAAGCGGGGACCAGTGTTCACTTCGTTCTCAGCACGCTTGCTACCGCTCTTGTTATCCTTCAGGGCCAGCTCAGCTAGCTGGGCCAGAATTGCGGCCAACTGATCGTTAATGTTGTTCATGGAATTCTCCAATTCGGCCACCTTTTCGTTGGTCGCAGACATACTGACCGAAGACTGAGTATACTCGGGCGAAGATGATTCGGAAGCCACAACTGCTGACTGCGATGGCTCGGAACTAACAATCTGCAACTGGTCGAACTGTCTGACTAGCCGACTACTCTCACGGAACCACAACCGCTTAATGATGACGTCTGCGCGAGCGATATCCATTAGTATGTATGCATGATTTTATATGCATGATTCGTGGTGTGTGCGTTTATTATTTACGAATATATAAGGTAAGAAGAACAAACGTTAGTCTAATTACACGTATCACAACATCTCTCTTCCACCCTTATTCCTCCACACACTCGATGGTCCAAGTCTCTTTCCTAGGATTTTGGTTTGGGGCTCACATTGCGGTCCACGGGACGCGTGATGCCGTCGATTATTGCGGAAAAGTAAATCATCCATCAGGCAATACAATTCGTTTTTTAACGTATCAGCGTTCAGTGACTAAGATATCGACCAAATTGGATTGTCCTTTCGGAATAACTCGTCTTTTGTTATTTCACGAGACGCATTAGTTTGGGTTTTGACTCCCTTTCGAGCGTATCTCGGATTTAGACGCGGTACGAGTTATTCCTTTGAGTTCAATCGTTCGTTACCGACAACGATTCGTTCCCTTTTATTCGCGTGGGTTCATATCTCGATTTTTGGATTACAACGGGATCTTTTGGATCTATCGAGAGACGTAACCACGTGTTTGTTTAGTGAGAGTATCACTTTTGGATTTTATTCTTAGGGAACGGAATTATCACGTAACGTGTTTGTTCCTAGCGTTAAGATCCGCTTGCTCGTTTTAGCTACGTGAAAAGACGGCGAGTCTTATTCGAGCGCACGATAATCTCTCGGCTAGCAATAAATTTTTACTTCTTCCAATTTACGGGATATACCATCCTAGCGTGGTTATAGAAAATCAACGTTTCGTTTAATCGCATGCTTATTCGAAGCGGGGGCATTACCGTTCTTTTTCATTTAGGCACGAGTTAAACAAACACGCAGATTGGGCCATATTTCTTGTAGTTTTGGTAACGGTCGAAATGATCGAGCCATTAGTCAAACCCACAGTCTCGTCCATATGGCGCAATTATGCGGTTTAGCTTAATTCGGCTTCGTGATTTCAAGCGGCGTATATACCCGTTCGAGGCACGTATTCAACGGCATTGGTTCATTTTCTTTAACTACTCTCGGGATTGACATATATCGTAGATACGGAATAATTTTGGTCGTTTTTTGTTTTTCTTTTATTTTCTTAGTCACTTTTGCGGATACTTCCATTTCTCCTTAGAACAACGCAAGGTATAACGTAAGAGCTCATTTTTTATTCGGAAGGGACGGGTCACGTTTATGAAACTCTTTACGTTACGATAAGGTCGTTCAAAACAGAAACGTTCTTCGTTTTTGTTTTGTCATAATCTCGTTTTATCCCAACTTATTTAAAGAATGTGAATAATGGCTACTGTTAATATAGTCTATTGAATCGAGATACGACTATCCTTAATATCAAATCGATTTGTACTAATACGTGCTTACGTCACAACGTGTTTTCTGAACATGTGCCTTCTTTGGGACACGGAAAGGGAGTAGGCGGGCCGCACAAGTTCATTCACACGAGATGACTAAGTCGTCTTTAGTTCGAATCGTTTCGATGCTTCGTGGTAGTTTATATATCGATTTAAGAGTATATATTAACGTTCCGTTTCATTTTCTTTACGTATTTTAGGATTAGACACGTATCATGGCAATTTGAAAACACGAATTGATTCATTTATCACACCAAAAATAGTAATGGGTAATCCTATGGCAACTTCTAAGGCTACTATATGCTGACACGGCTGATCGCGGGACCTCACAGGACCGCACAAATTCGCCCCTAACGAATGGATTGGGATCCTTTGGCGCCTTACTGTAAGGGGGAACTTACACTAGCCTCTTTCGAGCGACGAATGGACTCTCGCTAGAGGTTTCGCGGAAATTACCCAAAAGGTTTGCAATAATGGGTATGAATGCATACGAAAAGAAATAATACGATCCGTTCCCGTTAAGGGCTTAATACACGCCTTCCGGAATCAAATTTCTCGCTTCCCCAGTAGAGTCGCCACTTGTTAGACAAGGTGCCGATGGCCTCGCCCGGGCGGACCGGGGGGTGGACACCTCATGGCGACGTAGGCTGTGATTGGTGCCGAAAGCAACCAATCGCGGAATCAAGCTACTCGGCAGGGCCGGAGCTCGGAGTATGGAAGAGTCGCCACCCACGAACGGGAAAATGAACACCGATCCCTTGCAAGAGACCGGTGAGGGTTCAGGAAACTTAGGTACGAGCCGAGAAGGCTAGCTCCTTTCCGGAGAAAGGCTACTAGGCACCCTGACATCGCCCGATTATGAACCACCGGCCTCCTACTTAGCGTGTTAGGCGATAACGGACTAATCGCATATTTCTATAAGTTTAAAATTCATTTGAAACCTTTTCTTTCTCGCTTTGAAAACCGTTTTAAGTATGTTATTTGAAAGCCATTTTAGTAAAGAATCACCCATTTTGCATAAATTTAAAGTATATAGGAGAGAGAGGGAGAAGAAAGAATTGATTTATTCACAGTGTGATTTATGCTTTATATCATATATTACATCTACGCTAAGTTCACTCCCAAAAAACGAGTTTATGTACATGGTTCATACCTTAATCGCCATTGCAACGATTTTGGTACGTTTTAAAACCCCGTTAATGATGTTCACTCGAATCGCCGTTGGAACGACTCGAGCGTTTGAAAACATTGAGCAAACAGTTTTAATCCAATAACGTGGTTAAGCATACAAGTCCATTTATTTTGTACAAAACCGCTTAATTAGGAAAACCATTCAAAACTCCACTATTTACAAGGAGAAAACAATTTTAATTACAAGGTTCGCTTAATCCGTCGTTGGAACGAATTAAGGTTTTAACACGTGATGTTTTAGGAAACGGTTTAAAGTGATAAGAAAGCCTTTTATTTACATTAGGAACTTCTAGAAAACTTAAGTTTAAATAAGCAAATTAAAATCTCTTTTTGTGGTTTATTTTCCCATTTTTCACTCAATTTACTCCTCACTTAAACATAATCACAATAATGAACCAATTAAACCAAAATTCACCAAGTAAAACTCATTTAAAATATATGCCCATAAATGTCAAAAGAATAGGAAAATGAATATATACATATATATATATATATATATATATATATATATATATATATATATATATATATATATATATATATATATATATATATATATATATATATATATATATATACATTTTTAACTAAAAATAATGATATATCTATAGATTTAAAGAAAAACAAATAAAAGATACTATGTTACATTATTAAGTATATGTATAATAATGAAAATAAGAAATACTAAATATAATACCTTCTTTATTCTAATTAAAGCTATGTAACAATAATAGGCAAAACTCCAAAATAAGAGAATATCATTTATCCCAAAATGGTTTCACCTAATAATAACTAATATAATCCAAATAACCCAAAAATTATATGTATATACAAATATAATACTTTACAAAACCAAATCAAAATGGACTAAGTCCAAATACGAAATATATAGCTACATAATACGTAATTAATAGTTATAGGATTCAAAAATAATTTTTATAAATATATTACATAATTAAATATATATATATACCAGTATAAATATCAAAAAGTTGAGAAAAGAGGGTTAAAAGGGTAGTTTTTCGGATTCCAGCAGATTACCGACGGAAAATCCGTCGCTAATCTGCTGTTAGTGACAGAAAAGGCAAAATATCAACATCAGTCTCTATACTTTTCAGATTTATTCAAACACTTTAAATTAGATCTATTCTATAGTTTTGGGACCTCCGAACTACCCAAATAGGATCATAGTCTATAACGGAGACTCCTAAAACGATGTTTTATTTTTAAAACGTTAATTCAAAAGGCTTTTCTAAAATCTATATATATACAACGTTTTAATCCCGAACTACCCTCAAACGGGATCACGGTTCGTATTGGGATGTTAAAACGAGGTTTTTTCTTTATTTCAAAACCAAAACCAACGTTTATTTAATACGAGACAAGAATTAAATAAATACGGGAAAGTAAATAAATGTGATAAAGAAATAAATAAACAACTAAAGAAATTAAAATTATAAAATAAATGAAAGAAATAAATAAATGATACGAGTCTAGTCCTCGGATAATACCTCAAGATCGGTATTGACAGCTGAGCACTCGTGAGCCGTCCACTTGACGACCGCAACCCTTACGGACCCTCTCGCGATTTTTTTTTTTGCTTTAAATTATCGGAACCAACCGCTTCAACCGTCTTGTTATGGGTTTTCGTCATAGGTCCTCCGAGTCGGTGTCTACAACCATTCTATCCAAACTGTCTGAATACTGTGCTTAATATTATGTGCTAAAAGCTGATCCATCAAAATTGAACAAACAAGTAAAAGTAAACATACTCAGTATACATTAAAACACTAAAACAATCCATGAATCAAACTGAGTATTTAACCATTTCTGAAAACTGACCTAGACTCATCTAAACTAGATCTTGGAAAGTCTAGAATTGAACTAAGTCAGTATAAGCATGTCTAAGTCTATTCGATTCAATCTTGAAAAGTTTAGAATTAAGTTAGAACAATAGATGCAACCCTTACGGGGGAGTAATTTCAGAAATAATTCAATCATGGGGAATTTCAAAACTGAGTTCCATAATTATGTATTTTGCCAACATCAAAATGGGGGAGTTTGTTGAAACACCTTTCCACTAGATTTTGATTTGACAAAATCATCCATGATTAAGAGACAATTAAATTTAAGTGCTTTGATTTAATTGTACTAATCTGTTTGTTCAATGTTGAGTATAAAACTTAAATACAAAAAGATATAAAAAGTAAGACAGGACGAAGTCAGCATAAGATCAAAGAACAAGTTGAGTAGAATCGAACTCAGTATCAAAGAATTAAAGCCTGAAGTTCAACGAAGCTAAGTGAAATGGAACTCATCATCAGAAGCCTTCTGAAGAATTGTCTTGCAAAACAAAGCTGACTAAAAGGGAACTCAGCATAAAAGTCAACAACAAACGAAAACAACGAATAAAGCTAAGTAATCTTCAGGACAGCATGAGAGATCCGTTCACTAGAAGACAAGTTTTGCAAACCTTCTGCACCAATAATTGAATCCTCAGAATTACGCAAAAGACACATTCCGAGATGCATGGGTCAATACATTATTGCTAAAAGACAACTGCCACAAAAAGACAACGTCTGCAGGAAGAAGACAAGTATGACGTCTGAAGAAATCAGAGAACATGATTGGCCTGCAAAACCTGAAGCTGACCAGAAGCTGTCTCCTAAAAAGAGCCGTTTTGGACTTAACGGCTAAATCATTTCAAATGATCCACCTCCAGATTTTCGTCTATATAAGGACAATCAAAATCCTTGGATCATTGCTGAATCACAACAAGAAAAATACAAGAGAGAAAAATACAAGTTCAAAGCACTCAAAAACAAGAAAGAGATCTTACACCCATTTTCTATTCCTGTGTAAATGCTAGATTGATTATTTGTAATCATCTAAAGTGTTCTTCATTTGAAAAAGAACAAATTGTATCAATCGTGATTTTGAGAGTGTTGTGCTGAGTGCTTGGTTGTAAACACTCAGTGGTAGAGAAATCTAAGTATCGGGTTGTGGTGCTTAGTAGGAGTTGAGTAGAGGAATAGAGGACGGTACTCTTGCATATTCAACTGCCTGTAATCGGTTTGTTTTCTACCTTTAAAGAGCTCAGTATTGGATTCTAAAAGCCCGAAGGACTCTGAGGACTGGACGTACGCAGAGAGGCCGAACCAGGATAAGTGATACTGAGTAACTTCTAAACTCTCTCAATATATATATATATATATATATATATATATATATATATATATATATGCTTGTGTTGATTGTTATATTTACTCAGCATATAAACTGTAAGAAGCTGGTACTAAGTAAATTGGAGCGTTGAGTTGGAAACTGACCACACTAGTGTCAATTCCCAACTCTCAAGTAAAACAGTCTTAGTCAGCATTTGACTAAAGCTGTCTTACGCTAAGTTCAACCAAGTTGACCAAAGGTTAGATAATCAACTCATCAAAATAATTAAGTCAGCAAAATAAATTAGCGAAAAAGTTATATTAGTTCCTAACCCCCCCCCCCCCCTTGGAACTAATCACACGGGACCAACAAATACCTCTTATAGAATTCTAAGTATGTTACTTTGGTTACTTCCACTCACACAGAAACAACGAAGAACAGAATCTGAGAGATGGAAAATAGCGATTTGTGTCTTTTGTTTTTACAAAGACAAAAGGAAAGAACGTATCTTTTCTTTTTGCAGAGAATTAAAAGCTACCTTTTCACTCAACCTCTTCCCTATAAATGGATCAGATCCCATTAAGAGCAATCCACCCGAAATATCTAACACCATGTATTATTAAGCAACAAAGCATTATATTCTAACACCATGTAATATTGGAATTTTTCTTCAATTTGGAATGTCATTTTAATATATTTTAATTATTTACATAAAATTGATATCACACGGAATAAAAGAATACTCTTAGAGACATGTATCAATCAAAGAGCTTTAATATAAAGCACAACTAACCGGCATGTATACCAATAAGTATTCCTGATTACAAAGATACACTCCTAATCCCAATAAGACATCAGATCTTGCGGAAAGGTAAAAAGGTAAACGTATATGAACCAATTGACCACTTACACGTGGCAAGGTATTCAGTCACAGGTACGTTTCCTAACATCTATAAATAGTTCATCAGCAAACGTCACAATCTACGCAATATTCTTCAAACACATTCTGCTTTCAAATTAGCTTATTTTCTTCAAGTATATTACTGACTCAGAGGGGACGATGGACGCCAGACTTCGGCCCCTCCCTAACCGTTTGTTGATTGTTCCAGATCCATTGAAATCTGATCGTGATCATTGTGTAGATTGAGAGACATTAAAAATTAAAGATTAAAATTTAATTATTTAATAAATAAATAATTAAAAGGTAGAATTCAAGAATTAAACCAATTTCAACTATTAATTTTATGATTAAAAGGTTGAAATTAGGACTAGTTGACAATATTTGAAACTCTGGGTCCGTTTGTTTTCTCTGCTGTTTGCTGTTGCTGTTTGCTGTTTCCTGTTACGGTTTGCTGTTTGCTGTTTGAAAAGGCTGCTGTTTCAAAAAGCAGGGATTCCCTGCTTTTATAAAAAGCTACTTTTCGGCTTCAAAAGGCAAACAGGAGGTGTCTAACCAAACACCTTAAACTCTCCTTTTCAAAGTGAAAAGGCAAACAGGAGATCGAAAAGCAGCTACCAAACACCCCCTCTATCTTGAAAGATTATTTAATGGAAAGAGTCTTATACATGGGGTACTTACGGTTCTAATTGGTATTAAGAAATTTAATCCACGTAATTTCAAATGCAATGAATAGTTTGACCATAATTAATCAATTAATCTTCTATTATAATCTCAATCATGTGTTGAAATTTATTATTTTATTATTATACATTGCACGTGCGTATAATGAAGGGACAAAAATGAATAATCATATTAGACCAACTTGACAAATTAAGAATAATCCATCCTTAACTTCCATTTTATAAATAATAATAATAATAATAATAAAAGCCATTTTTTATTAGGTAAATAATTTGTTAGTCTCCTCATTTTTACCTAACACACTGTTTAGTTCCCTTATTTTGAAAAACACATTATAAGATCTTTATTTTTTATCAATATTAACCATTTGGTCCTTTTATCCAGTTTTGTTTAGATTTTTAACTGAACATATCTTAACTTTCAAGACAGCCATAGTAAATACAAAATGGTCATTTTACTCTATTATTTTCTATTTGTCTGTTTATGCCAAATATAACTGTTAAAAATCTAAAAAAAAATAGACAGAGCCAACTCAATTCTCACAGCTTAGACTTACTGCTCGGCGAGTAATAACGAAAGGCGGATATATTCCTACTTCAATTCTTACTCAGTGTTTCATTCCAAATCAACCTCAAAGCTTCACAGTCTGACTCCAATGTGGAAAGAGAACCGAATTAGACCAGGGATAGGAATCAAAGCACTATAAATAGGGGCCTATGCTATGTAATTAGTAATCAGTTTTTTTATCTTAGTTCAGTTTAGCTTTAGTTTACGTTTATAGCTCGTTTTTACTTTCAAGCTACTTCATATTCGAATTTTGTATTAGCAGCCAAGGTACATTCGTTCCTTAGTTGTAAGATATCAATATCGGTTTGTCTTCACCCTTTGTTCATTATTTACTTATTGAATTCAATTCCTTTCATCTCGTATTTCTTTATCGCTTGAATTCCAATAGCGTAATCGATAAACACGGGATCATCTTATATTCATCCTTCCACCATTCTGTGTATTAGCTCAGACATGAGCTAAATCACCTTTGGACTAAGATTATGGTGAACCGTGTTTGACGAGTATGATTTAATTTAACTATTGTTTAAAAGTGTGTTGTGAAAAGTAATTAAACGAAAGATTTAGTTAGGATTCTTTACTCATCTTATGCTGAGAAACCTAAACAAGTAATTAGTAATAAAGGTTGAATTGTGAAACCTAATCAAGTAAACAATTCAACCGAGTAACTTAACTTTACCTATACCTTAACCGGATAGTGCGGCTTTGTAGTCTAACTTACGGCTTAGTTTTAGCTTTCATCATAATTCATGCTTCTTAGTAACTTAGGGATTTTGCCTAACCAAGCATCGACCTAAGGAATTAGAAATAGAGTAAGTAATTCTAGACCGGGATTACTATCTTTTTAAGGGAAGCTACCATCTTTAGTTTATGTCTTTATTGCAACACTACTTAGTTAAATGTCATAGGAGTTAGACACAGGGATCCTAGATTTTAGCCTTTCACTCATTCATTAGACAACCTTTATAAACCTTTGTCTTTATTTAACCTTAGTTTTAGAACACACAATTCCAATCACTTTAGCATTCAGTAGTTAATATAGAACTTTAGTCGAGTAGGGAATTGAAACCTAGTCTTTGTGGGATCGATATCGTTCTTAGGAACGTTTACTACTTGAAACGATAGAGTTCATTTGCTCTTAGGAGTTAGGTATATTTTATCCCTATCGATTTTTTGGCGTCGTTGTCGGGGACTAGTGTATTTCAATACTTATTTTAACCAGTTCTCGTTAATCTAACCTTATCTTGTTTCTTTTCTCTTTTATTTTTCTGTTTTTATCTGTACTTATTATACATGCACCGCAGATCTAAAAGCTTATCTCCTTTGCCATTTGACTTAGAAATTGAAAAAACTCTTCGTATGATTCGACGTGAGAAACGTGAGGAAGAGATCATACTCGAGAAGATGGCAGAAAAACCTTCAATCCTCAAGCTCCTTAAGCCTTTAAGGGATGATGAAACTTCCAACATAGTTGATAAGTGTCCAAAATGGCAAGTTTATTAGGTCATTTTTGTGAATATTCCCCCTTTATTTATGTCATTTTGGAACCTTTTTACTTGTTTTGTTGCATAAGTACTTTCAGGGATCAAATTGGAGAAAAGAAGGCTTGGAAGGCTGTTTTGGACCTTTTTCACTCAAAGTTCAGCTTTGCGGACGTAACTGGTTTAGTCTTGCCCAAGATTAAGAGGGTCAACTTATTCAAATCGCCAAGTCAGCAGAATCAGAAACTAACTTATCTCCGCAGTCTCAACAACGATGTTTTGAACGAAGGGAATCCCTGAAATCAAGGAAGGAACTCAGAAGATGAAGGATTTTTGAATTAACACTATAAAAGAAATCCACCATTGTTTTTGAAGGCAACTTTTGATTTGACAATTTCATTTTTCCTTGTTAGGGTTTTTGTAAGCTTTTAGCACAATTTCTCATTTCATTTTTACGTTCATCATTTTTACCTTTGTAAGCTATCATAGTCGATTCATGACTATGCGTAGCTAATTTCCTCATTCGATTAAGGGATTAATCAAAGGCTAGCATTATTTCCAATTGTGAGATTATCGTTCTTAATTTCAGTATTCTAAATTTAGTTTGATCTGTTCACATATTTATTAATCTATAAAACCAGACCTTCAATGAAAGTTTAGGCTATAGTTCGGCCGGGCTTAGGCATCTTCATTCATTGAAACAATGTTAGGTCGTAGGATTTGTAATCATCTGAAATCCTAACTGTGATCAAGCGTATGAATATGTAATTTGGTTTAAATCGGAATCGCTAAGAATTCGGTTAACTTAGATTGGGTCCTTCTAATTCCTAATGCTTTCGACAGATTAAATTCTAAGGGCTAGGCTAGAACTGTCTGGCCGAATAGGAGCTTATCTTTAGGCGCTCTAGGATTCGCTTTACAATTAAGGAAGGATTAGGTCGGGAATGAATAAGGAACGACTATAACCAATCCAGATCATGTTAATTAGGCTGGTTTCTCACTTTCAGTGATCAATAGGAAATATTTGCTATGCCTGCGGATACCCCTTGATCGATATCCTCTCATATAATAGTAACAAGATTTAATTTCAATTCGGTTTTACAAAATCCATTCCTAGATAACTACCAAACAATCATTTCCCCCCCAATTTACATTTATTAGATTTAGTCATAATACGTAATCAATCGGTATTAATCCTTAGGGTACGATCTTTACTTACCATTCCTACAAACTAGTAGTCGGTCTGTAACAATTATTTATTTGGTGGATTCGACACCCATCAAATTTTGGCGTCGTTGCCGGGGATTAATCTAACTTGATTTTATTTCGTATATGACCAGGTCTGAACCTTCTAAACAACTCCTTTTCGAATCAGAAATAGAGTTATTGGCAAGAAGAATTCGCAAAGAAGTAAGGTTACAAAAATCACGAGCAATTGGAATTCATAGTTCTAGCGAAGAAGAAGAGGAATTTTCAGGCGAAGGAAGTGAGATACCTGGAACCGAAACTGAAACGATGGCAACCCTCAAACAACTACACGCCCCTCAAGCTGATCAACAGCCTCTATGCGTGACATATCCAAATCTGGACGCAGCATTCGAACTTAAATCGGGACTGATTCACTATTTACCCAAGTTCCACGGGATGGAAAGTGAAAATCCACACAATCATCTGAAAGAATTCCATGCTGTTTGTTCAGGTATGAGCCCACAAGGAATTACTGAGGAACAAGTTAAATTGAGAGCTTTTCCTTTTTCTTTGCATGATGCAACCAAAGATTGGTTCCTCAATCTACCTTCAGGGTCCATCACAACATGGGTCGAGATGACCCAAGCATTTCTGGAAAAATATTTCCCAGCTTCACGGGCAGCGATGATCCGTAGAGAAATCAGTGGCATCAAACAAAAGGATATAGAGACACTCCATGATTATTGGGAGAGATTTAAGAGGCTTTGTGCAAGCTGCCCTAAACACGGTATAACTGAACATTCTCTCGTTCAATATTTTTATGAGGGAATGCTGAGCATGGAAAGAAGAATGGTAGACGCTGCTAGTGGGGGAAACCTCATAGATAAAACACCAGCAGCAGCTAAAGAACTGATCCGAAGCATGGCGGCGATGTCACAACAATTCGGGAAACAATAGGAGAGCCCAAGGAAAACATATGAGGTAAGTACTTCAGCCATTGAGGAAAAACTTAATTCTCTGACCTCTCTTGTTCAAAATTTGGTTTTAGGGACAACCGTGCAAATAAAGGCATGCGGAATCTGTGCGGTGGCCGGACATGCTACCGACGAATGCCCTACGTTGCAAGAAGGAACCCCGAAACAGATCAATGCCGCTCTCGGGTATCAAGGACAGCCTCAGCGGAGGTATGACCCGTACTCTAACACGTACAACCCCGGATTGCGTGATCACCCGAACCTTAGTTATAAACAACAAAACAATGTTCTCCAGCCAAATGCCCCACAACAGTACCATCGGCCTCAACAATACAGACCCCCTCAGTCTGATCCTAACTCAGGTATGGCATCTAGTTCTAATGATCAATCTGTCATCGCTAACTTGGTTAAATTTCAGGAAGAACAAAGCAAGGTAAACGCCAATCTTCAAGCAAACTTACAAAATTTAGAGAAACGGATGGGTCAAATTGCAACCTCGTTGAGTGCAATTCAGTCACAGGGGAAGCTGCCATCACAAACTGAAACAAACACCAGACAAAACGCAAGTGCAGTCACACTGCACAGTGGGAAGGACTTGGTCTTGCCCAAGACTAAACCACCCTGCGCTCAGCAGCAAGCCGTTACGAAAGAAAACGAAGTGACTAGAAAAGAGACTGATAGTTCCACAAATGACAAACCCCCAGAAAAAGGAATTGAGGACCAGGATCCACCTCTGTTGATCAGACCACCATTTTCTAGCCGTCTAGCCAAATCAAAAAGAGAAAAGGAAGAAAGGGACATCTTCGAAACCTTTCAAAAGGTGGAGGTAAACATCCCTTTACTTGATGCAATTAAGCAAATACCTCGATATGCAAAATTTTTGAAAGAATTATGTGTGAATAAGACTAAGCTAGACATGCATGAAAAGGTAGTTGTAGGAGAAAATGTTTCCGCTGTTTTACAAAGAAAAATACCCCAAAAGTGCAAAGATAAGGGTATGTTTTCTATTTCCTGTCTAATCGGTAATACTAGCATTAAAAGGGCAATGTGCGATTTAGGTGCGTCAATTAACGTCATGCCTATGTCTATTTACTCTGCTTTAAATGCTGGTCCACTAGAGGAAACATGTGTAGTAATTCAACTTGCCAATAGGGCTTTGGTCTATCCGAAGGGTGTTTTGGAAGACGTTTTAGTTCAGGTCAATGATTTAGTTTTTCCAGCTGATTTTTATGTGTTAGATATGCAAAACGATGACAATACCTTGGAATCTTCCAAGATATTGCTTGGAAGACCTTTTCTGACCACGGCTAGAACAAAAATCGACGTCCATAAAGGCGTACTGACCATGGAATTTGACGGTAAGGTCGTCCAATTTAATGTTTATGATGCCATGAAATATCCAATTGATGTATCTTCTGTGTGTGGAATTGATATAATCGAACCTGTAACCCAAAATGTGTTTAATTTGAATGGAAAGGATGAGTTGCAGGTAGCGCTAAGCGAAAGCTTGACCACGGACAGCGAATACATGGAAGAGAGCATAAGAGAAATTGTCGACGCCTTAGAAAAATCTGACCAGCAGGTAGGAAATGTCTTTCATGTTTAAAAGATTAAAGCTAATCAGCGCCCTTTACCATCTATTGTGCAGGCACCTAAATTGGAGTTGAAAGAGCTACCCAAACACCTGAAGTATGCCTATTTGGGGGCTGAAGAAACATTACCGGTAATAATTTCAAACGAATTGAGTCCGGACGAAGAGGAGCAGCTAATTGAACTGTTACGACAACATAAAAAAGCTATAGGGTGGACAATAGCTGATATGGAGGGTTTGAGCCCATCGACGTGCATGCATAAGATTCATCTTGAAGAATGAGCAACACCAAAACGTGATGCTCAGCGGCGACTGAACCCACCCATGATGGAAGTCGTGAAGAAAAAAGTCCAAAAGATGTTAGATGCAAACGTAATATTCGCAATTTCGGACAGCAAATGGGTGAGCCCGGTCCATGTGGTGCCAAAGAAAACAGGGATTACAGTAGTTCAAAATGAGAAGGGAGAAATGGTCCTCACTCGTGTTCAAAACGGATGGCGTGTCTGTATCGACTACAGAAAGCTAAATGCCTCTACAAGAAAAGATCACTTCCCGCTCCCTTTTATTGATCAGATGTTGGAAAGGTTGGCCGGTAAGAAATTCTATTGTAACATGGATGGTTATTCGGGTTTCTACCAAGTTCCGGTGGCACCCGAAGATCAGGAAAAAACGACGTTCATATGTCCCTTTGGTACATTTGCCTACCGACGAATGCCGTTCGGATTATGCAACGCACCGACAACATTCCAACGATGTATGGTAAGTATTTTTTCTGATTATGTCGAGCAAATTATCGAAGTATTCATGGATGATTTCACTATTTACGGTGATTCCTTTGATGAATGCTTAATTAACCTTGGTAAAATACTGAAACGATGTTTAAAGTTTAATCTAGTCCTGAATTATGAGAAGTGTCATTTTATCGTCAATCAAAGTATAATTCTAGGACATGTGGTTTCAGCTAGAGGTATTGAGGTAGATAGAGCAAAAATTGATGTAATTCAGTCTTTACCTTACCCCGGAAGTGTCCGGGAAGTCCATTCTTTTCTTGGCCATGCAGGTTTTTACCGGCGTTTCATTAAAGATTTCTCCAAGGTAACACAACCCATGTGCAAATTGCTGCAAAAAGAGGTGGCGTTTGAGTTCGATCAGACTTGTAAGAACGCATTTGATGAACTGAAAGATAAGCTAGTTTCAGCACCTATCATCCAACCACCAAATTGGAATTACCCCTTCGAGATTATGTGTGACGCTAGCAATTACGCAATCGGTGCTGTTCTAGGACAAAGGGTGGACAAGCTACCTCACGTTATATATTATGCGTCGAGAATGCTTGACAACGCCCAATGCAATTATTCGACCACTGAAAGAGAACTTTTAGCTATTGTATTTGCTTTAGAAAAATTCCGTTCCTATTTGCTTGGCACTAAGGTTATTGTGTTTTCTAACCATGCAGCATTGCGGTATCTATTGAAGAAGAAAGACGCGAAACCTCGCCTAATTCGGTGGATACTTCTGTTACAGGAGTTCGACCTTGAAATATGCGACAAAAAAGGGTCTGAAAACTTAGTGGCGGATCACCTTAGTTGACTTCTCTCACCGGATAATGACAATGATGAGCTCAAAGACGAATTTCCCGATGAACACTTGTTTAGCATTAACACAATTGCACTTTGGTATGCTGACTTGGTAAATTACATGGTTGCAGGTGTAATGCCGGGAGAGCTCAACCGGAACGAAAGAAATAAATTGAGAAAGGAAGCCAAATATTACATCTGGGATGAGCCGTATTTGTGGAAACATTGTTCTGACCAGATGATTTGGCGATGTATCCCAGAAACCGAAGTCGAGTGCATACTTCAGTTCAGCCACTCAGGTTCGTGTGGTGGTCACTTCGGACCAAGGCGAACAGCACGCAAAGTACTCGATTGTGGTTTGTTTTGGCCCAACATCTTTCGTGATTCATACTTATTTTGCAAATCTTGTGCCAATTGTCAGAAAACGGGAAATTTAAGCCAACGGAATCAAATGCCACTTACGTCGATTTTGACTTGCGAAATCTTCGACGTATGAGGCATTGATTTTATGGGGCCATTCCCAAGTTCTTTTGGTTATCTTTATATT
The DNA here is from genome assembly GCF_963576675.1 of Euphorbia lathyris. NCBI lineage: Eukaryota > Viridiplantae > Streptophyta > Magnoliopsida > Malpighiales > Euphorbiaceae > Euphorbia > Euphorbia lathyris. The sequence goes on from NC_088918.1 coordinate 3,074,066, forward strand.
TTATTGGCAGTGGATTATGTTTCGAAATGGGTGGAGGCGATTGCCACCAAGACTGATGATGCTCAAACAGTTGTCAAGTTTTTGCAGGGAAACATATTTTGCAGGTTCGGCATGCCCCGAGTATTAATCAGTGACAGAGGGACTCATTTTTGCAATCGGGTAGTGATATCGCTACTTAAAAAGTATGGAGTCAATCATCGTATGTCCACAGCTTATCACCCACAGACCAATGGTCAGGCTGAAGTTTCGAACCGCGAGATTAAGTCTATCCTAGAGAAAATGGCGAATTTCACAAGAAAAGATTGGAGCGTTAGACTCGAAGACGCCCTATGGGCATACAGGACAACGTACAAAACCCCAATTGGGATGTCTCCCTACCGAATGGTTTACGGCAAACCATGTCATCTCCCCATGGAACTAGAGCATAGGGCATTTTGGGCAGTAAAAAAATGCAATATGGCCTATGATGAAGCAGGGGAAGAGCGAAAGTTACAGCTACAGGAGTTGGAAGAGCTGAGAGGTGAAGCCTATGAAAGTTCAAGAATCTATAAACAGAAGTCCAAAAATTACCACGACAGCCTGCTCACACGGAAGGAATTCCAAGTCGGGCAAAAAGTCCTTTTGTACCATTCTCGACTCAAGATATTTCCAGGCAAACTAAGAACCAAATGGATTGGTCCTTTCATGGTAAAACAGGTATTCTTACACGGTGCAGTCGAAATTAAAAGCTTGAAGGACGACAAATGTTTCAAGGTAAATGGGCATCGCCTCAAGCCATTCTACGAAGGATTCCAAGCCCAGGGGACCGATGAAGTTTACTTTGAAGTTCCCGAAGACTGAGCACTGAAGTTCAGTTACGTCTAGCCTCAGACGTAAAATAGCAGCGCTACAGGGAGGCAGCCCTAAGAATAGTCTTGCCCAAGACTAGTCACTCCTTTCATGTCAGCTTTTCTTACTGTTTTTATTCTTCAACTAATTTAACTAACTTCACCCCTCTCCTTGGATGATTTCTGGGTTTTATTTTGTTAATTGCAGGAATAGGCATTGGCTTTTATGGAGTTGGGCTAAGGAAACTAAAGAACATACGGATAATGGGCCTGAGAAAGGTTAATTTTTAAAGAGAAAGGTAAAAAGTTTTTTACCTTTACTTCACTCAAACTTAAACCTATTTTTAAAACCCTTTACCCCTAAAACCCCTTCCACTTCATCGAATCACTCCAACACCCAGAAACCTTTCACCTCCTTCCCCAAACTCTTCCATGGATGGCTACTTCAGCGACATTCCCAGATGGAGCCGCTACCACTCACCACCCTCTCCTCCCCGCCAGTACCGCACAGACGCCGAGTCCCCTTCACCTCCGGCGAACCTTCGCCGATACTCAAGGAAGGAGAAAGGGAAGGCATCGATGGCGGACCGAACCCCTTCCCCAAAGGAACTCGCCGACTCCCCATACCGGTTCCACTCTCCCTCCGCCTCTGAAATAGCCGTAAAGTTGGTGCGGATCCAGGAGACCGATTCCGTCGGCGACATACGAGGGGCGGATCACCAATCACCACTTCCAGCAGGTTCGGCACCTTCACCACCACTGGCGGACTACCAGTCGCCGCTCCCTGCTGGCTCGAACTCACCCCTACCTACGGCGAGCATCCACTCGCCACTTCCAGCAGGTTCGGCACCTTCCTCACCTACGGCGGATGACCATTCACCACTCCCTACAGGTCCGACACTCTCACCTCAGGTATCTGACCACCGTCCTTCACCACTAAAAACTAAGAGGAAGAGAAAGCCCCCGCCACCCAGGAAACCGGCCCCATCTCGGAAGTCCCAGCGACTTGCTCCTCCTCCAAAGAGGACCATCTCCATTGAACTCTCCGAGTCAAGCTCCACTGACTCTATGGAGATCGATTCTAGCTCACACAATAACTCATTCGAGCAAGCAGAATCGGAGGCCTCAGACACTCACAGTGAACAACCCGAGCAGGCCGCAGCTCCAACTTGCTCCACACGACCAAGGAAAACGACCCGAGCTCGCCTAGAGAAAGGACCACAACGATCCAAGCCCATAGTCGTCGACACCGAGATGACTTTCGACTTTTCGGCGCATCAACAGAGGTACAATTCTTTGAAACTTAAAACTTTTGTTGAGGGTCGTTGGTTGCATGAGCCCACCTTAATTGCTTTAAATATCAAGTCTGATGTGCATGATTTGATGGATAATATTGGTTGGAAGCCATTTTTGCTATTAAATTATCCTGTTTATAACTGTCTAATGCATGAGTTCTTTAGCACGGTCACTGTGGATAAGAAGAAAATGAAGAAATCACAAGCCTCATGCATTCAATTTCAATTGTGTAATAAAATGCATAACTTGTCCGTAGATGAATTTAACATGGCTTTGGGCCTGTTTGATAAAGAATTTTGCTCAACTGATGCATATTCTAACATGCTTTGTGATTATCCTGCTGAGTTTAATGCTGTGAGTGTCTATTCTGAGTTAACTGGTTTAGCCGACACTGTTTTTAGCCCCTCAAAGTCTAAGGCAAATTTAATTTTAAGTGAACCTTTACGATTCATGCATAGATTTTTGGCTATTAACTACTCAGCTAGGAATGAGGACCCGACTGTCGTGTCAAAGCAGGAATTATTTTTCCTATGGTGCATGGTAACTGAGAGCAAAGTCAATTTAGGCTATTGGCTAGCCTTGAAATTTTCTGAAATGATGAAAAAGGTAGCTAAATTTCACTTAGGGCATATCATCACTTGCTTAGCTGTTAACTTATGTGAACTTAATGTGAATGAATGCCCTTTGTATGTTGCTTGTCGTATGCTCCCTTTTGATTTGAAATTGTTGAAAGCCATGAAGCTAATCCGGACTGAGGAAGGAGGTTCTGTTTCTTTTATCCCTGCAGGAGACTTACCCCCCCACGCAGGTCAGATTCCCAAAAAGTTTGCGTCTTCAGCCGCACCTCCTCCAGAACAGGGACAAACTTCAGCTCCCAACCAGCAGCCTGTTGACCCAGCCGAGCAACTAGCTTCCTTGGCTGCCATTGTTGGCACAATGGCAGAGATAATTCAGAAAATTTACCAGAACCAGGCAGCCTATTTCAAGGAGGTTAGATTCACTCCTCCGCATCCCTTCGCTCCTTGACTCGGTTGGATTCACTCCTCCACAGGGCAGTTATTCTTATCTCTTCTCTTTTCAATTCCAACTGCTGCTCTTAGTTCTTCATCGAGACGATGCTTCATAATAGTGGGGGAGGGACAATTGAGTCTTACAGGAAGGGTTTGCTAGGTTTGCTGGTGTTTGTTCTTATTTTTGTTGGAATTTTGTGAATTTTGGATTTTGTGAATTTTGGGTGCTAAACTTGTGCAAATTTTTGTTTTTGACTAAGTGTGAGGTGCCCACCAATTTTGTTTATAAATACAGTTAAAGACTAAGTGTGAGGTGGGCACTCAAATGCATGTTCCTAAGTGTCATTGTCGTCTTTATTCCACACTTGGAATTGTTGACAAACGAAGCTAGTCTAGTACGTAGACCCGCTCGTTTTATGAAAATTCACCACCTTTGATTTGAAAAGATCCGGGATGAGTAGATAACCCATCATGCTTTGTTTAATTGTTTAATCGATTATGAAGTCTTTCAACTCGGACTCGAAAAACATTTTGAAACCTGTACCACCATTTTTACCCCAGTTTATGGAAAGATTTTTTAGCCGAATTGCAAGAACAAAAACATTACGCTTTGTTCTATTTTTCTGAGTGTTGTCCAATTCTAGTTTGGAATTCTAGAACTTGCCATGTTATGCATTTCGAGACCACATTGATGGATCCAAGTACTAACCATGATAAGGGCAGTAGGTTTTCTTACTTTCAGCCACTTCAAATAAACTTTGAACCCTTAGTCTTGCTCAAGACTAACAAAATAACAGTACCAGCCCCTAGCTAGCCACATTTGAGCCTTTTCCCCATTCTTGACACACCCCTGTTCAAGTCTCTTGGCCAAGGACATGCTAGCCATCAGAGTCTGTACATTCTTTTCATTTATCCTAGTGTTTAGTTGTTGTTTCAAGCAATTCCCACATTCAAATTAGCCACGTTTATATGTGGTTGTGCTTCAAAGGTGTCTAAATGGTTATTAGCTTGAAAAGTATTAGTTTTCTTGTTTGAAGCATTATTTCCAAAAAAAAAAAATCTGCTTAGTTTGTTCATTTCAGTTTGTTTACAATGGAATAAGTCTGTCTCACTCATTCATTCATTCATCTTGAAGTCTGAGAATTGTCAATGATTTATATATGTTTAGGTTTTCGTTTTTTGGCCATTCCCGTTTTGATCAATTACCCTTCTCCTTCATTCCCAAACCTTACCCCCAGCCAACATTACACCTGTTTTAAGTCCCTTTGATTTAGTGTCTTAAATTCATACTAAGTGGTGGAGATTTGATATATTGGCAAGCTTATGGTAATCCCATTTAAGGGTTGTGATTTGAGCGATTCCGAAAAATAAATCATTGCCTAAACACTCGAGCGATATGAGAGAAATCCGATGAGGGTGGTACACTTTTCAAACTGTTTTTCTTAAAGGTTTGACTGCTTTATTCTTTGTCATACATGAAGCAAGCATGCTTGGGATAACGGAAGTCCCTTTCTACTTGATTTGATGGTTTGTGATCTTCATAACGCTAGGGGGGATTGGAAAGATTAGTAGGTGCGTTTCATTTGAAAAGGGGAATATTGACTTACACATAGACATGCTTAGGGACAAGCATTTGGCAAGTGTGAGGTAATTTGATAAGTGTCCAAAATGACAAGTTTATTAGGTCCTTTTTGTGAATATTCCCCCTTTATTTATGTCATTTTGGAACCTTTTTACTTGTTTTGTTGCATAAGTACTTTCAGGGATCAAATTGGAGAAAAGAAGGCTTGGAAGGCTGTTTTGGACCTTTTTCACTCAAAGTTCAGCTTTGCGGACGTAACTGGTTTAGTCTTGCCCAAGATTAAGAGGGTCGACTTATTCAAATCGCCAAGTCAGCAGAATCAGAAACTAACTTATCTCCGCAGTCTCAACAACGATGTTTTGAACGAAGGGAATCCCTGAAATCAAGGAAGGAACTCAGAAGATGAAGGATTTTTGAATTAACACTATAAAAGAAATCCACCATTGTTTTTGAAGGCAACTTTTGATTTGACAATTTCATTTTTCCTTGTTAGGGTTTTTGTAAGCTTTTAGCACAATTTCTCATTTCACTTTTACATTCATCATTTTTACCTTTGTAAGCTATCATAGTCGATTCATGACTATGCGTAGATAATTTCCTCATTCGATTAAGGGATTAATCAAAGGCTAGCATTATTTCCAATTGTGAGATTGTCGTTCTTAATTTCAGTATTCTAAATTTAGTTTGATCTGTTCACATATTTATTAATCTATAAAACCAGACCTTCAATGAAAGTTTAGGTTATAGTTCGGCCGGGCTTAGGCATCTTCATTCATTGAAACAACGTTAGGTCGTAGGATTTGTAATCATCTGAAATCCTAACTGTGATCAAGCGTATGAATATGTAATTTGGTTTAAATCGGAATCGTTAAGAATTCGGTTAACTTAGATTGGGTCCTTCTAATTCCTAATGCTTTCGACAGATTAAATTCTAAGCGCTAAGCTAGAACTGTCTGGGCGAATAGGAGCTTATCTTTAGGCGCTCTAGGATTCGCTTTACAATTAAGGAAGGATTAGGTCGGGAATGAATAAGGAACGACTATAACCAATCCAGATCATGTTAATTAGGCTGGTTTCTCACTTTCAGTGATCAATAGGAAATATTTGCTATGCCTGTGGATACCCCTTGATCGATATCCTCTCATATAATAGTAACAAGATTTAATTTCAATTCGGTTTTACAAAATCCATTCCTAGATAACTACCAAACAATCATTTCCCCCCCAATTTACATTTATTAGATTTAGTCATAATACGTAATCAATCGGTATTAATCCTTAGGGTACGATCTTTACTTACCATTCCTACAAACCAGTAGTCGGTCTGTAACAATTATTTATTTGGTGGATTCGACACCCATCAATAGTCGAACCAACAATCACTGCCAACAATTTTAAAATCAAACCGGTTATGATCCAGATGCTTCAGAATTCAGGGCAATATCATGGGGAGTCATATGAGGACCCAAATGCTCATCTAAACAAGTTCCTACTTCATTATGGGACTGTCAAACATAATGGTGTTCCTCCAGAAGCCATCCATTTAAATCTCTTCCCTTTCTCATTAAGAGACGACGCTTCAAAGTGGCTATACCTATTAGAACCGAGAGCCATAATGAGCTGGGATGTTATAATGAAGGAGTTTCTTTCAAAGTACTTCCCACCTTCAAAAACCACCCATATGTGCAACGAGATCACCAACAGATTGAGCAAGATTCACTTTTTACGACATGGGAATGGTTCCGAAACTCTTGAGAAGGTGCCCCCACCATGGCTACCCAAAGTGGCAACTGATTAGTTTCTTCTATGGAGGTCTCTCATCAGTAAACTGATCAACAATAGACTCTGCTACTGGTGGAAATCTATTTAGAATGAACAAAGACGGAGCCTACGAATTAATCAAAGAGCTAGCCAAAAAGAGTGCTCATTGGCAAGCGAAAAGACCTACAGTAAGAAAGATCATGTTTGCTATGGAAACTCCACCAACTCCGCAGCTACACATATTAACTACAAAAATCGACCAGCTGATGTTAGTGATACAGCCTCCAACTGCACCAAAAACACCAACTCCAGCTGATTGCAATGTGTGCCACACGAGCAATATGGGAACAAAATTTCCACTCACCACGAACCAAGAAAATATGGTTTCCAACTTCATAAGGCAATAGAACAACCCGTACTCCAACACATACAATCCGGGATGGAGAAATCATCCAAACTTTAGTTAGAATAACACTTAACCTCCAACCCTGAGAATGGGAGTTAGGGCTTAAATCCAATCCCACCTCACAAAGGCTTATGAAATAAAGCTTGAGCCCAGCCTTCAGAAGGATCCAGAAGTCTTCCAGCTATCTAAAAGATAAGATCATTTTCGGAAGACAAGAATCAAGCCACATTGGACAAGATCAACAACACTGGACAAGACAAAGTTGACTTCTACACAACTAACAATGCCCATACTAGATAAGGAAAGTTTCAGAACCAACAGACGACTTGTCTCCTGGTCAACCTGAGAACTTTGCCTGATTTGGCTAGACCAAGAATTCTACCTCCGACCAACTCTAGAGCACAGCGCAACAGACAAAGATAATGGTAAAGGATAAAAGATCATTGTCTGTTAGCACTAGGCTTAGAGTACTGAAAACGACAGTCGAACGTTTTCCCTCTCAACGGTTATTTTGAATTTCGAATTCAACCCAGCCTCAAGTGTCAACTATAAAAGGCCTCTCATTTGCAACATTGGAACTTGATCTTCAACGCACAAAAACTCTGAGTGATTATTCCTTGAAGTTCCAAGCAAACAAAAGCAAAGCAAAGAAAGAACTGTTTACACACACCTTCATATCTTTCTGTGTAATCTTTTCTTTAAATTCATTCAAAGTGTTCTTAGATTAGAACAAAATTATCAATTCTTTAGAATAGTTTGGAAGCTCTGTTTGTTCGGTATTTAGCAAATAGAGTTAGATAGTTCGGAGTGTAGGATTATAGAGAAAGGTACTCTGTAATTGCTCAATAATTATTGTAAGGGTTTGTGCTCTACCAGAAAGCGCTTAGTAGTGGATTAAAGCTCGGAAGATGAATTCTGGGGACTGGATGTAGGCAAGAGGCTGAACCAGGATAAATCTGCCGAGTTCATTTTCTAACTCTTACTCTTTATAATTGCTTGTTGTTAATTCGGAACCATTAACTAATCAAAGTTATATCTTAAACGTGCAAAGTTCGGAAGACTCCTAAGTGTTATCTTTCGAACCAAGGACAGAAGCAATCTTAGTTGGTAATCAACTAAAGTTGCCTCTGAACTTTAATATTTGCACTCTGAGTTGTGTTGATATGCTGTGAGAAATGTTTTACACTTGGCAAATAATTTTAAATCTGTAATAGTTCCATTAACCCCCCCCCCCTCCCCCCCCCCCTCTGGAACTAATTCTCATATAACTAAGGGACCAACAGTTAAATGATGTCACTCGGAAGGATCACTTCCCTCTACCATTCATTGATCAGATGCTTGAAAAGATGGCATGTAATCTCTTTTTCTACTGTTTGGATTGGTATTCGAGCTATTTGCAAATTCTCATCGATCCTTGGATCAAGAGAAAACTACCTTCACGTGCCCTTATAGGACATTTGCTTATAGACGGATGCCCTTCTAGTTGTGCAATGCATCGGCCACCTTCCAAAGGTGTATAATGGCCATTTTTCTTATATAATAGAGGAGTTCATGGAGGAATTCATGGATAACTTTTCTGTTTTCGGACTTGAAGCCTCTAGAAGACTAGGTTCTGCATCCAGCTGATTAAGGGAAAAAGTTCATCTCAATGAAGAGATCGAATCTTGAGGATCTAATTCATGAGAGAAACTGGATCCTTTTTCCACTTATGTTATCAGAAACACTCTCATAAGCTGAATCTAGTCTTTATGCTAGAGTAAGCAGGTGGATGCGGACAACAATCTCTAAAAATAAAGGATGTGTCATTTCCCTTCAAATGTCTTATTTCATCAAGGTAAGAACAACATGTTTTTTTGTTGAGACAACCTCTTTATGGGTTGTTGCACTCTTTATTTTTAAAAACAATTCGTTCATATCCTTGTTTATGATGGAACCGGTTTGCCATTTGTTGAAAATATTATCGATCTTGCAGAGGAGGTTTCAAGCATCAGTTCATTGGATTTCGAGGAACTCATGGTGAAAGCAGATGAGATTATCTCCAATTTTGGAGATGCTTTCTACATTTCGCCACACCTTGATCCTAACTGTGTCGAAATTCTTTAGACTTCCCAATAAATTTTGGCCAAACTTCATCGTTGTAAGTCCGTTGGCATCTCATAAGGTCGCTATCCATGCGTGAGGGATGTCCACAGCTGCCCTTAGGGACTTGGGGGCTACGATGTCCAACTTTCCTTAGTTGCACGCCTATTCCCTATTGATTCCTCATTCAAAAGATATGGCAGATCGTCTTTTAAATGGATATTTCTCCCTTTACAGTCAATAGGTATTCAGGGGGTTTTCATATCCTCTACTAGATCATATTACTTCCACACTCTACCATTTCAAGGTCTGCACTAACCAGATTCATCCTTATGCCTGGTAGGATTTGATGGCCTTGTACTAGGTATGTTGCAATATATATAGGGATTCAACTCAACAAGAGGTTGTTCCATTTATTTGCCCACTCGATTAAAGATGAGTCTGAGGATCATCTATCCTTATACAAGGAGGACTATCTGTTCTTCATCTTTGAGGGGTTGGACTATGGACTATGGAATTTTTCTTCATCCAGACGGACGAGAAAGGTAACTTTCTGATTTACCGATCTCCGCGATAACATGAAGAAGGAAAAGTTATGGAAAGTGGAACCGGATGGGCTTTCCAAAGGCTTGCTTTGCTCTTCTTTTGGCAATAAGGTTCTTACGTAGGTCGACAGGAATTTTCACATGCACCTTAATGAGCAAGTGAATTTGCTCATTCACCGTTAGATATAGGCTTATTAAATCTAAGTCTCAAGATTCTTTGAATCTCCACCTTAGGATTCTAATAAGCATAGATCTAATGGTGAATGAGCAAATTATACATGCTCATTAAGGTGCATGTGATCAAGACTGTGTCGAACTAAAGGTTGCAATCAAAGCAGCGGCATATAAAGGTTCATTCCCTACTTCAACTTAAATACCAAAATTTCAACTAGGCTCCATTTCTTTGGTGAAAAATAATGTGATGCATTTGGTTAGAAAAATAAGTCAACAGAAAATTTAAGGTTAGTTAATAAAATATATATAAATAAAGTGAGGAAAATGTTTTACCCTTTTGAAAAAGAGTAGCCACCCTCCACTTCTTTCTGGTTTTTTGGTATTGTAACCAAACACCGGAAAATATTTTATTTTTCCAACAAAAAAATTCTCTTACCCAATTGATGTGGTTGAATCTTAATAGTCCACTTGTCAACTTGCTATTGCACAGAAACAAGGTCGGAGAGAGGTCATTGTTCGGCTAACCCGTTCCGATGACTAAGCCAGTTAATGAAAGGCTAGGAGGATGATCATTAGTAAACAAAAGTTGTAACGTAAGCTTAATAGAATGAATGAACATCTCTACCTTGAGTTGAGCTTACTCTATTTATATTATGATCAAACTGTAGAAGATGACTACGAGCTGAGGAGCAGGGCATGCAACGTGTCACCTGTTGACAAGTGAACATGTGTCTACATATCGAGGCATGATATTCCTCAAGCCCACTAGGTCTGTGATTCTCGAGATCGGACGTAATCATGGTAATGATTGAGTCTTGTAAGTAGGGTTGTAATCGAGCCGAACCGAGTTTTGGTCTGCTCAAGATCGGTTCGCTATAAAATTAACGAACTCGACCTGATTCGAGCTTTGACTTGCTCAAGCTCGGCTCAGCTTATTAGAAAATAATGAGCTCGAGCCGAGCTTCGAGCTTTTTTCGAATCCAAAATCCTTTTTGAACTTGGTTCATTAAGAAAATGATCTAACCATGAATTATTTGTTAGTAAATTGTTAATTATATTTATGAAGTTTGCTCACAAATAGCTCTTTAATTGTGTACATAAACTGAAGGAAAAATAGGCAAACACAGGCACAACGGAAATATAAAAATTTTACCTATTTTCCTTAACCAAGATCTGTTAAATGTTATTTCATATAAAGAGGCATAGAACGAAATACCTTATTTGACGAACTATCTACAATTGCAAACGAAGTGCCCACAACTCTTAATCCCGAGTTTCACGAGCACAAACAAAAACAACAAATAAACTATTAGAATCACAACCAATGAATAGCAATCAAGAAAGATTGCCTCTAATAAATCAACACAAGATCAAGGATAGAGAAAACGGAGATAGGAATTAATCGAATGGAGACGAGCGGAATAATTTCCTCCTCTAAGTGTGTTGGCCGAAATTCCTATGTGAGGGGGTGTATTTATAGTCTCTTAATTCCAATCCCTAGTTAGATTGAATTAAAACACTTAATTAGAGTCATATTCCGAATAGTACTTTTAATTAGTTAATATTAATATTATCTATAATTATATCTAAATATAATATAAATAATATTTATATTATTTATTTGTGATAGGATAATAATTAGGGATATAATTAAATTAAATCACCTAACTAATTTTATCCTATTATTAATTTAACCATAATTATAATTTAATTATAATTATCTAAATAAATTAATTATACAAATATATATATTAGATATGATAATATATTCTCAGTTAGGGATGTAATCAAATTAAATCTCCTAACTTAATTATCCTACAATTAATTTAACTATAATTATAATCCAATTATAATTATCTAAATAAATTAACTAAATTTATATATATATATATATATATTATATACAAATTTTGGCCCCCTTAATTATCCATTTTTATCTCTCCATTCAATAATTACTATCTTGTCCTCTTTTGGTTCCAAGTCTTATATGCGACCCATTTGGTTCTTATTGCTACTAGCCGTATACATTCATTGAATTAATTTCCAATATTACATTCAACCTATTGTATATCGGAATGAGTGCGCGGACTGTGAATAGCAGAACCGTAAATATTCCCCCAGAGTCATAAGAAGACAGGTTGATTCCGTCGTTGACCTTTCCGTATTAGGTCCAGTATAATTCGATCCTTCACCAACTATATCCTTGAACGAATCCTGTGACTATGGATAGTGTCAAGTCACATACATTGAGACGTTCATTTTACTTGTTTAGGTAGAGTTAACTCTGAATAGATAGATTAAGTGAAATCTCCATTTCGACTCTTAATCTATCACCTTACAAGGATTTAGAGTTAAGTCTCCACAAGTGATCATGGATACATCCCCCATTTATCAGGAGTGATGAATGCTCGATCCAATATTAACTATTCCGCAATTACTTTGTGTGATACCCAACGCCTGCCCGCACACACCTCAAGATCCTTCCTGCTATGGATTGTGTTTGAACAGAGTCAAAGCATCACAATCTATAATCCAGAATCACTAATTAATATTCCTTTGAGTCTGAGGATTACTTATACCTACTAATACCAATGTGATAAACAGGTGACATAGGATAAATCCATCCATCTTGTTATCTCAAGTTGGGTCCCCAATTCTAATGAACTCCTTCACCGGATCCATGTAACTGTCCAGATATCTCCATATCTGAAACTTGTGAGATCAGCTCTCTCTTCATGACAGAAGAAACTATTACATGCAAGTCTCAACAGTATTATGTTAATCCCTATGTAAACATATTACTTGACTTGGGGTGGTTTTAAGTTAGTTTATTATAAGGTTTGGTCTCACTTCATGCTTGTATGAATACTTTATAATCACTTTAAATAAACTTCGGGATTTTCTTTTATTTGACTTAATTAGTTCTTAAAAGATGAATGCCTTTATATAGTTAAAACAAACTATATCTTATCAAAACAAATGATATAAAAGAACAATTCATTTAAAATGTTTATATCCTAAAACAATTGTCTATAGGACATAAAACCCCAACATAAACAAGCTCACAAGCAAAGTTCGTGAATAAACAAACAAGATGCTTACAAATAATTTGCCTATTACACATTTATTATGTTTGTGAACGAATTCATCTAATAGCAAATGAATTAATATTACGTTTAGATATTTGTGAACTAATATAAAACTAAAATTTGTTCATAAATGTTCTAATCGAGCCTACTCGCGAGCTTTCGAGCCGAGCTTTGGCCTACTCAAGCTCGACTCATTTACGAACCGAGCCAGTAAATCATGCTCACGAGCGGCTCGATTACAAATCGAGCCGACTACCGAGCCGCTCATGAGCGGCTCGGCTCATTTACAGCCCTACTTGTAAGACTTCATGGATCAAGCTTCCTGATATGTAGTCGTACTACTCTATTTTGTTAGATGTGATTACCCAAAAAAATAAAACGAACACAGAAAAGTGTATAAACAATAAAACTGGAATCAAAAGAATAGAGTTAGACAAATCTGAGGCATGTATTAGCAGTCTTCTTAAGACAGATTTCGTCTCTATTGACGGTCATCTCCCAGGATACAACAGATTATGCAAGTGAACTCTTACCATGTGTAGATTCGTTATTACTGGAGCAGGAAAACAAGAACAACGTAAACCGACGTAGAGCAGAAAATTTCAAAAAATCTTCTTTCCAACAGTCTTTTAATCTGACAATTCCATTCTGTATAAATAGAACTTGAAAGAACATGTCTTTTCACGAAAGAACACGATTGTTCACAAGCACGACTGTTCATGACGGACATGACAGTTCACGAACAAACACAGCTATTTATGTAGGGAGGTGTTTGTTGGTATTTAAATTAATTATTTAATTTTATTCATTTTTATCCAACATATTCTAATGAGGAGATGCTACGTGCTTTCGATCCAAGAGTTAGTTCTAATTTCTTAAACGTCACGTGAAAGAGTGATATTCGTCTGATATCACACCGAGCCTTAATAAATGTTTCCATGTATTTATTTATTTGTTTGTTTATTTTATTTGGAAAAATGGTTTCATATATTTAAATGTTAAACAATATTTCAGTCTTAGGGTAAAAAGGAGAGAGACGTGAATGGCGATCTAGGGTTTTCCGCCGCTGCTTCAATTTTCTGCCACCGCCGTTTGATTCTATCACAGCCGATCTCCGATGATCCCTTCTAAGGTTGCCGCCGCCGCCGACCTTTGATTCTGATGGTGCTTTCGCGTTCGACCTAGAAAGAGGAAAGGGCATGTTTTTGTTTAATGGAGTTTCCACCACCGATGATAAGGGTTCCGCTGCTAGGGGTGCCACCGCCGATCTCTACTAGGGTTGCCATCGCCGATCTCTGCTAAGGCTTCCGTCACCTCCGATCCGCCACCGATCTCTGTTAAGGCTTCCGTCACCTCCGATCCGCCGCCGATCTCTACTAATGTGTTTCCGCCGATCTAGAAAATCAAGAAAAAAATGAACATAAATTAAATATTCTTTCAAAATTGTAGAGTAAAAATTTATTGAAATATTTCAGAAAAGAGATTGAAATGGTGATTAGTTAGAATCGATGATCTGATATCTGTCTCTCCTCATGGAGTGTATTATCGTCTTCTCTGTATGAGATGCAACCCTAAATCTAATTGGTTTAAAACATAATCGCACCGTCATCACAAAATAACCCTATCCTACCGTCGCTGCTCACCACCCTATCGGAATCTACTCTGAAATATACACAGCAACCCTAAAATATATCCAACCAACCACTTTTTGCAGAAAACTGAAAAAAGAAACTGCAGTTTATCATGGACAAAGCGAAAAGCTTGGCAGCAACATATGCTCGATTACAAATTAACCCTGCCGAAACCGATGAGTTGGAGGTTGGGGAGGAAGCCGTTATCGATGAAGGAAAGCAATTCTGGTTTGTGGTTGGAAGATTTCTGAACACTAGGACAATGCACTTTGAATCTATGAAAAATACATTGGCTTCAATCTGGAAACCAGTAAAAGGCGTTACCATTACTGAGACTGATGAGGAAGGAAGATATCTCTTTCAATTCTATCATGAAAGGGATGCGGCTCGAGTACTGAATGATGGACCATGGACTTTTAACCAGAATTTACTGATCATCAGAGCTCTTGACATACATGAACAAGCAATGCAGGTGGAATTATCAGAATTAATAATATGGGTGCAAGTATCAGATTTGCCTATTGGTTTCCAAACTCCAACGATATGTAATATTCTAGGAAATAAGTTAGGCACTTTTCTGGAGGCAGATCCAAGAAATTTTACGGGTCAAAGAAGAAGTTATCTTCGCATCAAGGTAGCCATTGATATCACCTTGCCTATTCGCACTAGTCAGAAGATGAAAAGAAGTGGAGGTACTTGCTTTTGGGTGGATTTTCGCTATGAAAGACTACCACAGTTTTGTTTCTACTGTGGAATTATTGGACATACTGATAAATTCTGTAGCCTACTGTTTGATAATCCTGACAATCCCACAGAAAGGATGTACGGTACTCATCTACGTGCGCAATTGAGGAAAACAGGAGTACAAATAGGTCGCGAATGGCTAAGGGAGCAAGTATCAGATGGAGAAGGATATTCAAAATCTGATGGAGAGCCAAAAAATCAGATACAAAGCGATAAAGAGATGGAGGAGGCGATAGCCATCGATCCCAAACGAAGTAGGAAAGAATGTACTTCAAATAGCAACACAACAAACTGTACCGTACAGTTAAAACACGGTCAAGTAGCGGGTTCTGGAGACCAGACCCGTGAAACCTCATGAGTTGCTTAAGTTGGAACTGTCATGGAGTGGGCAATCCACGAACAATGAATGTCCTTAGGGACTTGATTCGAGCCCACAAACCGTTGATTCTATTTCTTATGGAAACAAAGGTTAAATCGGAAAAAATAAAAAGATTATGTACTAAATTGGGATTTCATCAATACTTCAATGTGGATAGTCAGGGTATTGGAGGGGGATTAGCACTTATATGGAAAGAGTCGGTTTCAGTACAGATTTTATCTTCAACACAAAATTTTATTGATGCACAAATTTCTACCCCTCAGTTACAAATGTGGCGTTTAACTGGCTTTTATGGTTATCCGGAACGAACAAGAAGGCGCGAATCATGGGACTTATTGAGATCTCTGAATACCAACCCAACTCAAGCATGGTGTTGTATTGGGGACTTTAATGATCTCCTCTCACTGGATGACAAACGTGGTGGTAATCGTCATCCAAATTGGTTGTATGAAGGTTTCCGAAACGCTGTTACGGACTGTCAGTTATCAAGTATGAATATGCAGGGGCATCAGTTTACGTGGGAAGTGGGACGAAACACGAATCGCTGGATTGAGGAGCGTCTTGATCGTGCCTTAGTTAATTCGACATGGAAGGAACGATTTGCGAACTCAAAATTACACAACCTGATCACTGTTGCATCAGATCACTCGGCACTATTGTTTGAAGTAAAAGCATGGTTACCAGTTAGAGGGACCAAACATTTTCGCTTTGAAAACGGATGGTTGCGGGAACAGCAATGTGGTGAAGTAATCAAAGTGACATGGGAAAATATGGGTGAAGCGGAATTACAATCCAAAATAAAAGCATGTCAGGAAGCTTTGCAAAATTGGAGTCGAAAATTGGCTCAAAATTTTCGAATTGACTTGGATAGATGGCGATGGCAGATAAAACGATATAGAGGCAGTAGATACAGATATGGGATTGAGCAGTATCGAATTGCTTCAGTGGCATATGACAAAGTGATTCAGCAGCAGGCTGATTTCTGGCAACAAAGAGCAAAACTATTCTGGCTACAGGAAGGAGATACTAATTCCAAATATTTTCATCTACATGCTTCAGCCAGACAGAAACGGAACAATTTCACCCAATTACGCGATGACAATGGTGAGTGGCGGGACTGGAATACAGGAATGTCGCAATTGTTGATTGACTATTACAGGGATATCTTTACATCTCGGGGCTGTTCCGACACACCAATAACATCACTAATTCAATCCAAGGTTACTCAGATAGACAATGAAGTACTTATTTCAACATTTACTGATGAAGAGATTAAGGCAGCCTGCTTTTCCATGCACCCAGATAAAAGCCCAGGACCTGATGGGTTAAATCCGGCATTTTATTAACATTTCTGGGGTGTGATTGGGTCTGACGTAACCAAAACCTGTCGTATGATCTTACAGAATACGCATATACCAACACCAATGAATGATACTCTGATTGTGTTGATACCAAAGAAAGCGACAGTTGACAAGGTAACCGATTTGCGCCCTATTGCTTTATGTAATGTTATTATTCGTATTCTTTCCAAAGCTATAGCAAATCGCTTTAAACAAGTGCTACCTAAGCTCATTTCTGAATATCAAAGTGCTTTCCTATCTAATAGACTGATTACAGATAATATCATTGTGGCTTATGAGGTTATACATAAGTTGAAAGGCATGAGACAAGGGAAGCATGGTACTGCTGCTCTTAAATTAGATATGAGCAAGGCTTATGACAGGGTTGAATGACAATTCTTACAGAATATAATGGAAAAAATGGGTTTTAATACAGTATGGATTAATTGGCTAATGATGTGTGTCAGATCTGCCAGATATACCATCACTCATGGTGGTAATGAAATTGGGCCAATTATACCATCAAGAGGTATACGCCAGGGGGATCCACTGTCCCCTTTCCTATTTTTGGTTTGCAGTGAAGGATTATCAGCACTTATTCAGGAAAAAGAAAACCAAGGAGAACTACATGGTTGTCGAATTGCTAATACTGCACCTTCAATATCCCATTTATTCTTCGCAGATGATAGTTATTTGTTTTTCCGTGCAAACTTGCAGGAAGCTTCTGTCATTCAGGGAATTCTTCAAGCTTATGAATTAGCATCAGGTCAGAAGATAAATTTTGATAAATCCACACTATTCTTCAGTTAGAATTCAAATAATACAGTGAGAGAAAGTGTAACTTCAGTACTTGGGGTGCAGGAGGTAATGGATATAGGATGTTATCTAGGTGCACCAATATCAGTTGGAAGAGGTAAACTTAGAGTATTTAAGTATCTGAAAGAGCGAATATGGAATAGAATCAATGGGTGGAAAGAAAAATTTCTCTCAAAGGCAGGCAAGGAGATTTTAATTAAATCGGTTTTGCAATCTATTCCATCATACATTATGAGCGTGTTCTTGATGCCGATACAAATCTGTTCAGATATTAATCGAATGCTCAATAAATTCTGGTGGGAATATTCAGGAACAACGCACTCTGGTATTCATTGGCAGCGTTGGGAGATATTATGTCGGCCAAAATGCAATGGTGGAATGGGGTTCATAAATCTTCATACCTTTAATTTAGCGTTGTTAGCAAAACAAGGCTGGAGGATATTACAAAACCCAAACTCACTGGTTGCAAGGTTATTACGAGCCAGATACCATCCCAATACTTCATTTTTATCAGCAGATTATGGTCACAATCCGTCTTTTATTTGGCGAAGTATTATTGCTGGCCGTGAATTATTGTGTAAAGGAATCCGATGCAAAGTTGGTGATGGAAGATCGATAAATATATGGATGGATCCTTGGCTACCGGATTCGGTACATCCGACTCCAACAAGCCTGATTCCTCTTACTCATCCGCCAGAAATGGTACGCAGTCTGCTACTTGATTCTGGACTTTGGAACCAACAGATACTCAATCAGCATTTTAATAATCGTGACAGGCAACTGATTATGGCTATTCCACAAAGAGATATGGGTCGAACAGATGGATGGTATTGGATGTTTAATCAGAATGGGATGTACACTGTTAGTAGTGGATACCGAATTGATAATCCCTTGCTTACTACTACCCCTCAACCAGTGGATTGGAATGTATGTTGGGCATTGAAGGTACCTCCTCGAGTCAGAAATTGCATTTGGCGTTTTTTCGCTAATACACTTCCTACGGCATCCAATCTGATTCGCAGACATGTTTTAATTGATAATATATGCAAGTGTTGTCAATCAGTTGGTGAAGATGAGGAGCATATATTTCTTTAATGTCTGATCGCCTCCGATGCATGGGAGGTATTTTTTGGTGATAATCGGATGCGAAGAGTGGGATCAATTCGAGTGTGACTGGCAACGGAATTGAACAAATTGAATAAAATGACAGCTGCAACAGTGGTAATGCTAATCTGGCCATTATGGAAGGCACGGAACCTATATGTCTGGGATCGGAAACGTACATCTCCAAATCGGATAGTATGTGAAGCACAACAGGAATTAGAAAGCTGGCGGAAGGCACAAGCAACACGAGTAATTCCTATGAGTTACCCGACAGCAGCAAACGCTACCTGGCAGAGACCACCTGAGAATCATTGGTATTGTAATGTCGACGCAGGTACGTTCAAAGAGGATGGACTGTTCTGTTGGATTCTTAATCAGAAATCATCAGGGCCAGTGTGAATTTGCAATGCACTGTGCAATTGAGGGGCATTTTGAGCCAATTATAGCCGAGGCTATGGCAGTACGTGAGGCGTTATCCTGGTTGAAATCCATTCCACAACGACGAGTTACAATTCAAACTGATTGTTTATCAGTAGTGATGGCAATCACACAACCATCGGTGCAGTTTTCTTATTTATCTGATATCATTCAAGATTGTCTTTCTATTATGCAAGATTTAGATTTTATAGCTATTTCTTTTGTTAAACGTTCAGCGAATCAGGCATCTCATACTCTAGCTAGGGCGGTCAGGTCTAAGTCTGTATGTAGTGAGTGGGATAGTCCTCCTACCTTTTTGTTTGATGTTCTTCGTTCAGATTTAAATTAATATAAAGTTCTTTGATTCAAAAAAAAAATATATATTTAAATGTTAGATATGGTAAGTGGAGTCAACACCGGTCGGTTGAATTTCACCGTCCGAAGACTTAATAAATGGTTTCATATAAACAATTTCTGCCGGCCATACCACTTGGTCTTCAATTTGACAAACTATGACATATTATTCATAAGTAAACTCTCACATTTTGCAATTTCCATTTTTATTAATTTTTCTTTAAGAGTATCCATTTTTTTTATAGTTTGTCGAGGTACAAAAATATTTCTAACATTTTGAATCAGGAGAAATTTTAAAATAGTGTAATTTTATCTCTAATGTTGGAAGTCAAGAGTAATTTTACCTCTAACGTTGATAAATTTGGTCAATTTGAGAAATAATTCATCAAATTGTCTTCTCGGTCATAAATCTTGTCATTTACACTTCACAATCACAAACATATGTTGGGATATGAAAAAAAAAATATACCGTCTTTTTGTACGAATTAGTAAAAAAAATTCAAAAAATTCACCGAATTTATAAATATTAATCTCCAATTCTATTATTAAATTATAAAAAATATGAAATCTTTTTTTAGGACGAATTGTTATGAAATTGGTGTAGGATAAAGAACAAAAATATTTGTGTTTTATATTAGTGTCTGAAATTGACTCAATTTATCAACGTTAGAGGTAAAATTGCTCTTGGCTTCCAACGTTAGGGTAAAATTGCACCATTTTAGACGTTAGTGGTAAAATTGCTCCTTATCCAAAATGTTAGGAGTATTTTTGCACCTTAACTCTAAATAAAATCTATATGGTTTCACGTTTTTGCAGATCGATACATGTGGTTTTTTAATTACAAAACAAACTATATGGTTTGCATCGTTAGTTATTTTGGGTTGACTTTACCAAATTTGACCAGTAACGATCTTAAAATGAAAATTTTTTGAGAAAACAACCGGGTGAGGATTACCGTCTCATATATTTTTAAGGAAGGCAACCGGATTGCCGATGCTCTAGTGACTCATGGTCGGACTGCATCGCATCCATTGTTTTGGGACCCTTCCTTTTACACTCACTTTTATTTCGACTGACTTAACGGGATCCCGGTTTCGTTTTCGCTAGTTTGCTTGCTTGTTTATTTGTTATTATTTTTTATTGATTTGTATTTGTATTTTTATTATCAATAATATCTTAGACCCGACTTATTTAATTCAGATTGTACCAATATTGTTAGGATGTTTTAGCTTCTCGTAGAGACCAATCTTCAATTAAAAAAAAAACTATATAAACTCGTATAAGACAAAAAAAAAATAATAATAATAATAATAATCAACTCAATCAATTAATTTTCAAACACCAATGATTATTCAAAAGTCAAACGAGTCTTTTAAGAATGAAATAAAGCCCAACTTTTTTTATGAACAATAAAGCCCAACTTGAACATGTTAAAAATTGGGCTTTTTGTTAGGGCTCGATGTAACTAACCGGAAAATCGAAAAATCGATTTCCGAAATCGGAAAATCGAAAAATCGATTTCTAAAACTGAAACCAAACCGAAAAATAGATTAACCGTAATCGGTGGACTAGTTTACGGTTTTTCATTTTAAAAACCGATGGTTAACCGAAACCGAAAAATAAACCGATTATATATCGATACACATAAAACTAATGTAAATATATGTAGAAATTTAATTATCAATATATAATAAATATACATATTTACATTGAATTTTTAAGTTAAAAATATTAAAATAACTTAGAATTTATTTGTTTTGACAATTTTGTTAATTAAATTTGAAGTTCAATAATTTTATTTAATATTTAAATAATTATATATTTATTTTAAAATGAATAATTATATATTTAAAGTGATATTTGCTACGAAAAGTCACTAATGGTTAACCGACCGAAATATAGGTAACCGACCGAAGTAATAAGCTAACCGAAATATGATTAACCGAATTAAAGGACTGGTGAATGGTTTTTGTTAATGGACTGATTAACCGACCATGTGCACTCCTACTTTTTTATATAAAAAAATATAATTAAATATAAAATTACAATTAATTCATGTTATTAATATTAATTCTCTGTCGTTATTTTTTATATATCATAAATAAAATATATTTTTATATTTTAATTTTAAGAAAAATTGACCTCTATCTTTAAATTTTAAATTCTAAAAAAATATAGTCTAAATCCTAATTTATAAAAGATTAAGTGATTTGTAAAAGATTAAGTGATTTGTCTGGTATTCCTCTTACTAATTCTCTTGGGAAGTATCTGGGTATTCCCCTCCACAATGAAAGAGTGTCTAAAGTTTCCTTTAAAGAGACTTTGGACAAAGCCAATACGAGGTGTGCCACGTGGAAAGCCAAGACTCTCTCCCTCGCTGGCCACCTGACTTTAATTCAATCGGTGAATTGTGCAGCTCCCAACCACATCATGCAGGCTTGTCAGCTTCCGGATCCTATGCTTAATGATCTTGATAAGATTAACAGGAGGTTCCTGTGGGGGGAAGCGGCGGAGGGAAGAAAGATCCATCTGGTGCCTTGGAGTGAGGTTTGTCAGCCCAAAGATTCAGGTGGTTTGAGCATTAGGAAAGCTAAGGATAGTAATAAGGTTTTATTAATGAAACTCCTTTGGCGTATGTGGCAATGCCCCTCCTCTCTCTGGGTTCGTCTTCTTTGTGGTAAGTATCGAAAAGATAAGATCTTCGGGGGCCCTAAAGAGAGAGTTGTCAATTGTTCCTTCCACTGGAAAGGGTTTAGCGCCATATTTGTTGAGTTCTGCTCGGGGGTTGGTCTTGAGGTGGGTAATGGTAAGTCCATTAGCTTCTGGTTTGATACCTGGATTGGGGATAAACCTTTAGTGGATGTGTGTACTTCCCCCCCGCCTAGTGATATCCACAACTGGAGGTTAGCCGATGTGGTGGACTCTGAAGGGGACTGGATTTGGCCTAAGTTTGATTCTTTCTTTAGCCTTGAGACTCTCCTTAGAATTGGAGGAGTGAAGGTGAATAATCAAGAGGAAGATATGGATAGGCATTGCTGGGCGCTGACTAACAATGGAGTTTATTCTTGCAAATCTGCCTTTGAAGCTTTTTCCCTTAACAGGACTGATAATCCCTCGGATATTTGGAAGACCATTTGGTCCCTTAAAGTCCCCTACCGTATGAGGAGCTTCCTGTGGCTGGGCGTTAAAGACAGGTTACTTACTAACTCAGATAGGTACAGAAGGCATTTGGCGACCTCTGGAGCTTGCGGTAGATGTAGAAGCCATATTGAATCTTTGTGCCATGCTCTTAGGGATTGCCCTAAGAGTGAAGAGGTTTGGAAGAAAATTCTCCCACAACATACTTTCTCTTCCTTCATGTCCCATTCAGTGAACGACTGGTTCGCTGATGGTATTAGGGGAAAGTTATTGTCTTATATGGAGCATGGGGACATTTTCTTTGCCATTATCTGTCACCAAGTTTGGAAATGGAGAAACGATGAGATTTTTTATAATAAAGTTGTGCTTTTGCCTAACTTAGCCGAGCGCTTCTTGAAGAAACTCTCCTCTGTTATTGATAGTTTCAAAGGTGAGTCCCTTGCCAGATCTTCCCAGAGTAGTGATGTCCACCTTGTGAGTTGGAGCAGGCCGAGAGATGGGGTTGTGAAGCTGAATACTGATGGATCCTGCCTCAGTAATGGTAAGATTGCTGCCGGAGGTGTTCTTAGGGATGCGGGAGGCGCCTGGCTTTCTGGGTTTACCCAGAATTTGGGTTTGGGCTCTTCCTTCTCTGCGGAGCTCTGGGGCATTCTCTCTGGAATCCAGCTGGCGATTAGGCTGGGTGTTAAGAGGCTTTCTGTGGAGTCTGATAACTTGGAGGCCATCAATATGATTTTGGGTAATCATGCCATGGGTCTTCATAGCCGCAACCTTATTAAAGCTATTAAGAGGTTTAGCTCCTCATTTGAAATCCTTGAGTTCAGCCACATTTTCCGGGAACAGAACCGTGTTGCAGATCACTTGGCGGCGGCTGGCCATGAGGGGGTGTTAGGTGTTTCTACCCTTACCGTTCCCCCTATCGCTTTTTCTCCTCTTCTTTTAGAGGATAGGATTGGGGTTAGCTTTCCTAGGCTAATCCCGGTGTAGTTGCTTTTGTTTCATTTGCTTTCCTTTCCTTTTCTACAAAAAAAAAAAAAAAACAATAGTACTTAAAATATATTAAAAAAAGGTTAATACATCATTTGCCTTTAACTTGTCTAAAAATTTTGATTAGTTCCCTTAATTTTCAAAATATCGTGATAGTTGTTTGAACTTGCATAAAATGTTTAGATAACTCATTAACTTACGTAAAATGTAATTAATTAATCATTCTATTGTAAAAAAAGGTAATTAATTTATTAGTCCATATATTTTAACAAAACACACTGTTTATTCCCTATATTTTCAAAAACACATAGTAAGGTCCTTAACATTCATAAATTAATTACCCAAAAACAAATTATATACAGAAAATATGTTGCACTCATTTTGAAAAAATAAAACAATGAAGGTCGGAGTTTTAATTCCTTTTTAATATGTTTTAGTCAATTCTGTGAATTATTTAATAACATTTTAAGAGTGCGTGCAATCCACTTTCCATATACAACTTACTTTTTTTTGTAACCAAATAATTAATTAAATAATTATAGAGACATTTTGAAAATTCAAAACATCAATCAAATTTTTTAAACAAATTCAAATCTATTAAAAATAATAATTTACTTAATTCGATATAATTTAAATAATTACTTGACATAATTATAATAGATAATTTCTAAAATTAAGTTTCTATATAAATTTCACTTAAAAATTATATTCCTGGTCTTCGTCAGAAGCAAAAGTTCGAGTACCAGATAAACTCACAAAGTACAGCTTAAACCTGTATAAAGAATAATGGGCTTTTTACATGAAAAATTAGTTATAAAATTAAGAGATAAAGAATAAAAATACCTCCCATGTTTACAGTCAGAAGTAATTTTACCTCCAACATTTAAAATTGTATAATTTTATTTTTAATATTTGCAACCAAGAGCAATTTTACCATTAACGTGGACAAATTGGATTATTTCTCAGTCATTAATGTTATCATCTACGCTTCACATCTGCGCCATTTTATCATTCATTAGTAACAGATCACAAACATATAATTAGACTTGAATTTTTTTTTAAAAAAATAAAAAATATATGGTCTTTTGTACGGGAAAAAATTCAAATATTTCCCGAATTTATAAATATTAATATTAAATTCTATTATTAAATAAAAAAAAATATGAAACCTGTTTTTTAGACCAATTGATATGCAATTGGTGCTGAATAAGGAACAAAATATATTTCTTTAATAATAATAATATCTGAAATGGATCTAATTTGCTAATGTTAGAGACAAAATTTGTTTTTGGCTACCAACGTTAGTAGTAAAATTGCACAATTTTAGATGTTAATGGTAAAATTGCTCCTGACTATAAACGTTAGTGGTATTTGTACACTTTATCCCTAAAATTAATTTTTAACATATCGTTATTTTTTATATATCACAATGATGTATACTTTTACCTTAATTAAAAAAAATTTAAATCCAAATTATAAATTTTAAACGCTAAACAATATATTCTAAACTCCTGATTTATAAATCCAATCCTTAAAAAAATATTTAATATAATAATTTACTCATTTTGACATAATTCAAATTTTTACTTAAGAGAAATTTCTAAAATCTAAGTAAATTTCCTTAAACAGTAATTACCTTAATAAAATGATGATCAAGTCATTCCATAGCATTTAGAACCCATGGTATTAACATCATTTTCTCAAATTAAGTGTCAAAAAAATAGCCCCTAAATCTTACATTTATAAATTCAAAAAAATAGCCCCTAAATCTTACAGTTATAATCAATTTAGCCCATTTGATGTTTAGATATTAACTCAACCATCAAATTGGCAAATTATTACAAATGGATCCGAATACAAATGAGTCCTAATACATTTAGATCAATTTGTCAATTTAAAACCGTGATTAACTATCTCTGTAGTTTCTCTGGAAAAAAAAAAAACTTCCATCATTTTCATTCTTCTCTTTCTAAATCAAAGCGGATCTACTTTGAGGAGGGAGAAGGAATTTTCCTTCTTCCTCCTCCAACCGGATTAGATTTTGATTTCCAAGAAATATATGTTTCATTGTTTTTTTGTATGTTTTATTCCTTTTATGCATGTTGCATGCTCTTTGTAGTCAATTTTATTCCTTTGTGGTTTTGTTAGGATTTTATTCCTTGTGATTTTCTGGTTGTATTTGTACTCTCTTCATCTAATGAAGTAGGTATGTTTATAAAAAAAAATTTGTCAATTTAAAGACCGAATGGTTTAAACTTAATTAATCTTGACTGCCAAATTTAAGAACCATTTCGACCCTTATTTTTTAATTTCTCTATTAGGAGTATCAATAAATTGTCATGTCATACTCAGTGATACATAAAACCTACCAATTAAGAGTGTAAGAAACCATTCCGCACAACATTCAAAGTTTTAGACGTGTTTAATGCTTTCTAAAAAATATTGATTCAAACAAGTGAGGATAGTCAAATGCAATAAGTAAACAACGAAAAGTACACCTAGAAAACAAAAAGAACATTGGATTATCATAATAACTAAACCTCAAGCAAAAACATAACTTCATATGCATAATCGAACCAAGCATTAGCCGGCCAAAAGCTCAATTCGTTAAATAATTGCAAACTCAAGCAAAAATTCTTATTTGTTAATTGCTCACAAGATTATAGATTTTGACAAAATGCAATACACATTACTTTAAAGAAGTTTAGAGAGCAAATGGATCACTGTAAATAAATTTAACGAGCCAATATATCACTTTAAACAAATTCAAGTAGTCAATAGGTTATTTAAACAAGTTGAGAGGGCTAACGAAACACAATGTAAATTCAAAAGGTCAATCAAACTTTTTGAACAAATTCAGGATGCTTTTGATGAATTAAGCCTTTAACTAAAATTTAAACAAAACTACATTATTTTACATTTTCCCTTTTATAGTACTATTATTAAAAAAAAAAATCAAAACCAAGCTTCCTCACGAAACTTGCTCCTGAATCTTTAACTATTCAAGCCGAGTGTCGAGCTTTTGTCAAGCCAAACAACCAACAATTCGTGAACAATTACAGCCCTAACACTGGCTAAGATGTCATTTGGGGGAAAATTATAACTCTTGCCACAGCATAGGTTGAAGTTCAACATAATCATATCACACATCTTCAGTAGCGGAGGCAGAGCTCAAGGTCCGGAGGGGCTCAATTGCATGAAGATTTTTTTTTTTAATAACAACTTAAGGCTTTGATTCATAGTAGTCAAATCGAAATTTTCAAATTTTTGATAATATAAGGGTAAATTTGATCATAATTGGAAAAATTAAGGTACAAAACAACTGAGATTCAATATGAAGTAAGGATAAGGTGCAAAAATACTCTAATGTTTACACCTAAGAATAATTTTACCTCTAACGTATAAAATGGTGCAATTTTACCCTTAATATTGGGAGCCAAGAGCAATTTTATCCCTAACGTTGACAAGTTTGGTCAATTGGAGAAATTATTCATCAAATTATTTTCTCGGTAATGAATTTTGTAACTAAAAAATATAATTAAAAATAATAAAGGAGAATGAGGTTAATAATGATTAAAAATGATATTTAATATTGATATTTTTAAAGGAGAATGAGGTTTAAGGGAAAAAATTAAAATGAGATAAAAAGTGGAGAGAGAGAGATTTGAACACAAGACCACTTGAATATAGAGATGTCTTTAATTATCACTACAACCAACTATGCAAACTTAGTTTCATGTTATATAATTACATTCTACATTATAAGTATTAATTTTAACTATTTTGGGGGGGCTTCTCGGGACTGAACCACTATTCGTCAAGGGTGTTCCTGAGGGTCGGAGGGTCGGGAGACCCTCCCTTACCCCCCTAGATCCGCCCCTGCACATCTTATGTCACCCTTGTTGTAAAATAAATATGAATCCGTGACACATGCCTATTAAAATACAAATGACATTCTCATCATGAAATATGATGCACATTTATTTTTTTCAAGCAACTGGAACAACACACTTAACTGATCCATCCACTCATCCAAGAAAACAAACAAAAACAACTTGTAATTCTAATTTCTCAAGCAATTCCGAAACAATGAGAAATACAATAGAAGCACAGGCACATCTCAAGGAAAGAGCACACATAAGTGACTTCACGGTAGTGATAACTAAAGTAATTTTTAACCCAATTAAATTATTAATGTAGCAAATTTTATTCAATAAACCACCAAAAAGTTGGCATGGCTGCCACATGGATTAAACCTTTGTGTGGGGCTTAAATAATAAATTATTATAAGGTTGGGTTGGGTTGGATTGAAATTTATTTTTAAGGGAGGGGCTGTTTTTCAACCATGGTTGAGAAATGTCACCATTCCGGCGCACCTGACGCCGGAATGGTTATTGTACCACTGCACAAAACTTTTGCGCAGTGATATACTATGTTAGTAACCATTCCGGCGCCACACTTGGCGTCGGAATGGTTACTGTTTTAATGGGTAGTGGCTTCACGCCACTACTCAAACAAATACATATTAATATTTTTTTGAATTATTAATATATATTTTTTAATTTTTTTAATTTATTATATTATAAAAATAAAATTATATATAAATTATAATGATGTGGATTAAATTTATATTTTATAAAATTTAAATTTGACCCTGCTTAGAAACGTTAGTGCTAAATTTGCACAATTTCATATGTTAGGGTTAAATCTGCATTTCGTTTGAAATGTTAAGGTTAAAAGTTTAGTGTGTTACTGACAAAAAAAAATTAGTGCGTTATAATAGAGTATCAATAGTTACGGGTGTATATTTGTAATTATCCCTATTAGGGTTTGATAACTCTCCTGTATATATACTACAATCTGCTCAATACAAATCTCGTTGCCTCCCACTTACATAGTATCAGAGCCCACCTCTGAACCCTAATCTCAGATATTTTTCTTCTCACCGAATTCTCTTCCTTCGGCTGCTATGGCTTCGTCTTCCATCTCAACATCACCAATCGATTCAATTGCTATGCCATCCTCGTCTTCCTCTATCCCGCCCTCCTCATTCACCTTCATCAATCCGTTTTCTAATCCCACAACAACTGATTCAATTGTTTCTCATATCCCAAATTTTCCACCACCTCCTACAAACACAGTAATATCGCCTTCTCCTCATACTCCCTCTCTGCACAGCCAGCTCACAGTCAAATTGACGTCTACCAACTACATTCTCTGGCGTGCTCAAGCTCTCTCTGCAATCCGAGGTAGCGGATTGGCTCATCATATTGATACTCTATATTGGATGACCGCAAGTCAACTAATGGTTATGCTATCTTTCTTGGTCAATCTCTCATCTCCTGGACTTCGAAGAAACAACGCTCCGTTGCGCGATCCTCTACTGAGGCCGAGTACCGCGCCCTTGCTACCGGGGCATCTGAGATCGGCTGGTTACACATTCTTCTTCAGGAATTGGGCATTCAGTTACACAGGCCACCTCGGTTACTTTGTGACAATATTTCAGCCACTTATCTGACGGTAAATCCAATTTTTCATCATCGGAGTAAGCACATTGAAGTCGACTTCTTTTTTGTTCGGGATCGGGTATCCAAGCGTCTTCTCCAGGTGCAATACATCCCCACGGTGGATCAACTTGCTGATCTATTAACAAAGCCTTTGACCAAAGCACGGTTTCAATATTTATGTTCCAAGTTGAACGTTTGTAAAAAAACCGGTTCAACTTGAGGGAGGGTAATAGAGTATCAATAGTTACGGGTGTATATTTGTAATTATCCCTATTAGGGTTTGATAACTCTCCTGTATATATACTACAATCTACTCAATACAAATCTCCACTTACACGTTAACAATACAGTAAAATATCTTAGACAATTTCAAGCGCAGTGCAGATTTAGCCATAACAGTCAAACAAGTCTTTTCAAATTTTCGATAGCGTATGGTTAAAATTGATATTGCTTAGAAAAGTTATGGTTAAATTTACACAATTTCATATGTTAGGATGAAATCTGCACTCGCCTGAAACGTTAAGGTTAAATATATAGTGCATTAATAACACAGTGAAATATTTTAGACAATTTCAAAAAAAAAAGTTGTGCTTAATTTATATGTATCAGATTTAGTTTTTTAAAACCGTCTACAATATTTTAGACCGTGTTATTAATATAGTTACAAAAAAAAATGTATGAAATTGCTTCAATTTATCGTCAAACTGGTTTAGAAGGTCCGATGTGGCTAAATAACAGTCAAACAAGTGTTTTTAAATTTTTGGTATCGTATGGTTAAAATTGATATTACTT
Source organism: Euphorbia lathyris (assembly GCF_963576675.1). Classification (NCBI taxonomy): domain Eukaryota; kingdom Viridiplantae; phylum Streptophyta; class Magnoliopsida; order Malpighiales; family Euphorbiaceae; genus Euphorbia; species Euphorbia lathyris. The sequence goes on from NC_088918.1 coordinate 3,104,043, forward strand.
GAAAACGTTAGTGCTAAATTTGCACAATTTGATATGTTAGGGTTAAATCTGCACTTCGCTTGAAACTGTTTAAAATATTTTACAGTTTGTTAATACACTAAATATTTTTTGTTTGTCGACATGGCATTAAATATTTAACCTTAACGTTTCAAGCGAAGTGTAGATTTAACCTAACATGTGAAATTGTGCTAATTTAACCCTAACATTTTTAAACAAGATTAAATTTAAATTTTAACCAAAATTTTATAAAACATAAATTTAATCTATATCAATATAATTTATATATAATTTTATTTTATTTTTATAGTATAATAAATTAAAATAAATAAAAAAAAATATATATTAATAATTCAAAAACAAATATATATGAATATATATATTTGTTTGGGTAGTGGCGTAGCCACTACCCATTTGTATAAACAAGTTCATTACGGCGCCAGAAGCGCCGTAATGAACAATATATTTTAAAAAAAAGTTAAAAAGTTAAAAAATTAACTCTGGTTAGGAAAATAGCCTCTTTTGGAGAAATTTTTCCCAACCAGACCTAATAGGATAATTTTTAATAAAAACTACCCTAAATAAGAGATTAATCCTGCCGCATCAATAACACCATATGACGGACACATGTTGCTACAAGTTACCAAGTTAAAATATTCAGAAATTTCATTTTATTTAATTGCTACAGATCACCATATCAAACATATTGTGAGGGTTGCTGACATGCAGTCGCACCAGCTTTTTAATGGTACAAATCGTCAAATTTAAAGCTGGTGTTGACATCAGCCATATCAGCTTTTTTGATGGTCCAGATAGTCGGATTTACCCATAATGACTTTATTGGCATAATTTTGCTACTTCAGTGAATTTATCAAGCTAAAAAACTATTTTACTGACCACCAACGCACAACCTTTACTTTAGTGACTGGAAACTCTTTATCAAACATGTCATGTACTACTCATGACAACCAAAAACAAACAATCATAACGTGTCCATGCGTCAAAAATTGAAACATTGAGTTCAATCCAACAGAATCATTGTGAATTTGCAATGGCAGCTGATACATAAACTAGGACTTTGAATGGGTAAGAAATGAAGACACTAAAAGAAGTTCCACTGAAATAGAAGCACACTGCCATTCTGTGCAAAGTGAAGAACAAAATTTAGGGATTACCAATTGAAACTAACTTCAACCGCAGTTCAACATCTGCTTCTAAATTCAAATTTTATACAATGTGTTCCAAACTCCAAGTTAAACGTAAGAGCTATGATACATATATAAGTAGCTTCAAGAGATTACATCTTCTCAGGAATGATAGATATCAGAATTGAAATTGGTACTAATTTGTCAAATCAAGTGGTAAATCGAAACTAGTAGCCTAAAATGTCTAATTCAGACAACATTAATAAAATGTGCATCACCAGTAAAAGGATATATGAAGATAAGATTGTGAATAGGATTTCAAAGCAAAAGGGTTAACTAAAACAATAACCTAATTTCATTGAACTATTTGGATAATGGTACCTTCAACTAAGAGACACTATAGAAAACACAAACATTGCATCAATTAACTATAAGCCTTGCTTAAATAACTATTCAATTTCAAAAACAATAAGACAAGGACCAAATAGGACTCCAAAGCAAAAAGGTTTACTAAAACAATAAACTAATTTCATTGAACTATTTGGATAATGGTACCTTAAACTAAGGGTCTGCTTGTTTCAGGGTTAGTGGAGGTTAATCAAAAGGAGATTATTTAGCTAAGCTTGCTTGAAAAGGAGGTTAAATGGGGGGTTAAATGAAGGATAGAAAACCTTGAAATAACCCAAATTTCAGTCCCACCAAATTGGTGGGATTTGGAGGTTAACTAAATAGCCTCCCCTCCCTTTAATGAACCTTGTCAAACCTTCATCCAAGCAAACCCTAAGAGACCATAGCAAACACAAATATTGCATCAATTAACTACGAGCATTACTTAAATAACTAATAAAAAAAAAAAGGGCGGCCCGGTCACATTACGCGTCCCCGCTGAGCGAGGGTCCGGGGAGGGGTCCCACCACAAGGGTGTATTGGGGGCAAGCCTTCCCTTGCCAATTTAATTGGCAAGAGGCCGCTCCTAAGACTCGAACCCGTGACCTCTGGTCACACGACAACAACGTTTTACCGTTGCGCCAAGGCTCGCCCTCACTTAAATAACTAATCAATTTCAAAAATAACAAGATAAGGAACAAATAAGATTCCAAAGCAAAAGAGTTTACTAAAACAATAAACTAATTTCATTGAACTATTTGGATAATGGTACATTAAACTAAGAGACACCATAGCAAACACAAATATTGCATCAATTAACTACGAGCATTGCTTAAATAACTATTCAACTTCAAAAACAACAGGACAAGGAATAAGTTCAGGTAAATAGATAAGATTAACATATAATCTGTAATGGTAAAATGAAACCATATTTCAGAGCAGCGATCCAAAATCAGATAACGAACCTAGTATAGAGAAGTCTATATCATCTTTGTGCTATAAAAATAACATAGTGAACATAAATATTGCATCAATTAACTAAAAGCCTTACTTAAATCACTATTCCACTTCAAAATAACAAGATAAGGAACAAGTTTAGTTAAATAGATAAGATTAACATATAATCTGAAATGGTAAAATGAACCCAAATTTTAGAGCAGCGATCCAAAATCAGATAACGAACCTAAGATAGAAACAAGAAGTCTATCATCTTTGTGCTACAAAATTCCACATCACAAGCAAAAAAAAAATCCATAAGCAAAACTCAGAAGAGCCATATTTTTGCTGAAACCATCATTCCTCAAGTATAACTCCACCAACATTACCAGCAACTGGCAGTATGCAAAGCATAATAATCAACTTCAATCGCCCTTTCTCCGGAAGGAGCAACCCTCTGTAAGCCTGGCACGCCCTCCGGTTGGTTGGCACAATACAGTCTGGCAGTTTCCACACACCACAACGGTTTGCGAGTGACTAAAGACAGTTGTTCTGTATCACAAATTATAAATTCAATTTCTCAATTCTTTGTTCAACAAAAGAACAGCTAACAATTCAAATATTAAACTACCAAATCCTATTTGATCAAAACAATAAAACAGAACTAAACAATGCTTTCAACTTAATTAACGGACTTACATGGTGAAGCACCCTTGGCACTTCACGTCCTGCACCAAAAGAAGTTGAAATCAGGCATCGTGTATCATCAAAATCACAAAATCAGCTAGAGCTAAACATGAATAAGACGTTTGGAGACTCAACATGAATAAATAAATCTATACAGAGTAGAGATTGAGTTTTACCATGAAAAACGAGTTAGGAGACTGAACAAGACGCTTGAGCTTGTGCTTCTTCTTCTCAAGCTCGGCGGGAGGGTTAAGCAAATCAATATCGTTTTGGAGAACCTGAAAGAATCATTCACAGATATAAATTCAAGAATCACGAACCAGTTCACTGAGAATCAACGGTGAAACAGATCGGAGAAAACACAACACTGAAATATTACAAGTACTTACCATTTTCGCCGGTGAAGAACGAACCACCTTTGCAGAAACGGGAGAACTGGAAAAAAATTTCCTGCTGCTAGCGCAAGAGAATGCTGCGGACGGCGATAGAAAGAAGCAAGACGAGAACATTAAGATGAATATATAGGGTCTGGAGGAAATATGTGGAGCCTTAGATTTTCAATCCTAATGCATCTCAGCCGTCCATTTTAGAGAACTTTTTTAGGGCAACAATTAAATATTAGGGGTATCATCGTCATTTGATTTATCGTTTCAAAAACTTCAATTTTACCCGGAAAAACAGATAAATTGCATTCATAACTCTCTACTTTATCTTTATTTTCTATTTATTGATGTCATTAACAATGTACCTTAACTTTATTTATTAACATAAAAGTTTACGAGTGTGTTAATAAATAATCCAGGGTTAATCTACGTACGGTGAAGACGAGTGTGTGGATTGGTTGGGCTAAACCAGAGTGGGGTTCCGGAAACTTAATTCTGATGGCTCGAGGAGGACTGACTCAGGGATAATTGTTGTTGGGGGCGTTATCCGCGATGAGAATGGAAGCTGGTGCAGCGGTTTCCTTCAGAACATCGGGATAGGGAGTTCGTTTGAGGCGGAACTTTGGGGAATTCTGTCGGGATTGAGGCTTGTTGTTGAACTGCAAATTAAAAGACTATTAGTTGAGTCAAACTGTATGGAGGTTGTGAACATGATCCAGAGGACGTGCCTGTTACACCATCCGTCTCGCATCTTGATCTGAAATATACAGAAGCTTTTAACAGGTTTTGAGGAGATACATATCAGCCACATTCATCGTGAAGTCAACAGAAGTGCGGACTGCCTAGCGAACTTAGCCCACGGATCCATGCTGGGTCTGAACACCCTTGATCAACCTCTCCGGGAAGTTCAAGATATTCTTCATCAGGACTACATGAGAGTCTCTTCCCTTAGAAATATAGCTACTTAGTGTAGCCGTTTTTGTTTATGTTTTGACTTTTATTTTTGTTCTGCTGTTCTTTTCTTTTCCTTTTGCTGTTTTTTTTTTTTTGTTGTTGTTGTTTTAGTTCTTGTTGTTGTTCTACCAAAACAAAAAGTTTACGAACTTTGCATGTTCTAATATTAAAGTCAAAATTAATGAAAATTTAAAGAAATATTGGCTTAAATAACCTTTAACCACATGATTAACTTTGAATAATTTTAACCATATGATTAAATTTTTTTATTTCGTGCGTTTAAGTTGAATGTTGATGTTTTTTTATTACGGGTTCAGAGTTGCTGGGATTAGATGTTGTAATTCGGGATGATAATGGTGTTTTTTTGCAGGCTTTCTCAAAGACTATTCAATGTAATTTTCTTCCTCGTGATGGTGAGGCTATGGGTATTCACGAAGCTCTTAGTTGGTTGAAGAATATGGGACTTCATAGTTGTGTGATTGAGACTGATATCGCTATTGTAGTTGAGCATTTGAGTCATGGCTCTGTTATCTCTTTGTACGGTATCATTCTTGATGATTGCAAATTCTTGCTCCGTTCTTTTAATGACGTTTCTGTCAAGTTTATATAGGTCGTCATGCAAATAACGTAGCTCGTCAACTTGCTAAAACTTCTTATTTTATGTCAATATATATGGATTGATCCTTAAGACCTTCTGATTTTCATTTACATGCTTTATATTTGGATTCTGTTTCATGAATATCTTTCTCTTTTTAAAAAAAATACTTTTTTATTTAATCCATATCACTATAAATTATAGTATATACATATTTTACATTCGTATATAAAGAATCAATTATACAATAGTAAAATAAGTATTGGGTCATGAGACATATTCAAATTTGTAATTATGAAAAGTGTGTATTTTGATTATTTGTTAGTTAAAACAATTGACATATCAATCCCCTTTTAAGGTTTTATTTTAAAAAGACCCTTTGTATTCCCATCTTCGTGTCTTCGAGCATTTATGTTATTCTTTTTTCCCTCCACCACCATAAATAAAACGTCAACCCCATTCCACACATTGTGTCTTTTGGGGGTTTGCCCCCTAACCACTGTGGCTTCAAATGTTATGTTCTTACCTCACATAAAATCATTAGTCGTCATGTGTTATTTGACGAAACTCAATTTTCCTTTTCTAAACTCCCATCTCCCCACTCTCCATCTTATAAGTTCATAGACCATGAACTATCTCCCACAATTCTTTGTCACCTTACTCAATCTAGTGGCCCAGAACCCACTAATGTCCAGCCCCACTACTATCCCACCTGTTTATCCAAGCTAAATTTTTGTCGCACCCAGCAATCCCATACCCATCCATGCTCCCTCTATTGGGCTTCATTGGTCCAGCCTCTCCTCCTCAACCCACATACTTCCTTCCCAACACCTAGCCCGCCCAGTCTGCCCACCTCTTTCACCTCCTACTCACCATGACCCACCCAGCCCACATTCACCGCCTCCTTTCCCTGCCAATATGTCCATCACCCGGAGTCAATGGCGTATTTTTAAGCCCAATAAAAAAATTCAACCTCCACTCCTAAATTGCCAAATCCTCATTACCTCGTAATCTTGTGTCTACCTTTCGTGACCCAAACTAGAAAATGGCTCTAGATTATGAATTTAGTGCTTTAATTAAAAATAGGACTTGGGATTTAGTACATCATCCTCATGGTGTTAATATCATGTGTTCTCTTTGGATTTTTGCACATAAAGAACATTCTGATGGCACTTTTGTGAGGCATAAAGCCCATTTTGTAAGTGATGGCAAAACTCAATAAGTGGGAGTCGATTGTGGTGAGACTTTTAGTCCAGTGGTGAAATCGGCTACTATTCACACGGTTCTAAGTTTGGCTCTATCCAAGGGTTGGTCTCTTAATCAACTTGATGTCAAGAATGATTTTCTTCACGATGAGCTTAATGAGATTGTGTACATGCATCAACCCATGGGATATAGGGATCCCACTTATCATAATCATGTTTGTTTACTTCGGAAATCTTTATATGGGCTTAAACATGCTCCGCAGGTCTGGTATCAACGATTTGCAGATTTTGTTGCTACTATTGGTTTTTCTAACAGCAAGTATGATCACTCTCTCTTTATTTATAAACAGGGTAGTCATATGGCCTATCTCATGTTATATGTTGATGACATTATATTAGCATGTTCTTTTCCTACACTCCGCAATACTATCATTTCTCTCCTCAGTTTTGAGTTTGCAATGAAAGATTTGGACTATTTGTATTATTTCTTAGGAATTGCAGTTACTCATTATAAGGGTGGTCTCTTTTTGTTACAACGAACATATGTTGAGGAAATTATTGAATGGGTTGGAATGTCCTCTTGTAAGCCATCTTCCACACTTGTTGATACTAAGTCCAAACTTGGTGCTACTACGAGTTCTTCCTTTTTGGATCCCACCTTGTATCACAGTCTTGCGAGTGCCTTGTAATATCTCACTTGCACTCACCCGGACATTTCTTATGTTGTTCAGCAAATTTGTCTCTTCATGCATAATCATATGCAAGCTCTCAAGTGCATTGTGCGCTATGTTCAGAGTACTTTCTTATGGGCTCCATTTGTCATGTTTTATTTGCTCACTCTTTGGTCTCCTATATACTGATGCAGATTGGGATGGTTGTCTTGACACTTGGCGATCCACCTCCGGTTATTGTGTTTTTCTAGGTGATAATGTGGTCTCTTGGTCATCCAAGCGACAACCAACTCTCTCTCAGTCGAGTGTAGAGATCGAGTACCGTGGGGTCGCCAATGTTGTTTTTAAAACTTGTTGGCTCTAAAACATGTTGTTGGAACTTCGCTGTCCTCTTCCGAAGGCAACTTTGGTCTATTGCGATAATATTAATATTATTTATTTATCTGACAACCATGTCCATCATCAGCGGACTAAGCATATTGAGATGTATATACATTTTGTTCGCGATAAGATGGCTATGGGCCACATCCGGGTTCTTCATGTTCTGTCTCAGTACCGAATTACAAACATCTTCACCAAAGGCCTTCCCTCAGTTTTGTTTGAAGATTTTCGAGCCAATCTTAGCATATGTCCTCCACATGATTTCGATTGAGGGGGGTGTATTGGATTATGAAAATTAGTCAACTTTGTAATTATGGAAACTGTATATTTTGATTATTTGTTAGCTAATTAGTAAGCTACATTTTAATTATTAGTTAGCTAACTAGTAGGCTACAATCATGCTTGTATATCGGTATATATATTTGTATCACTGAGAAGAAATGGATGTGCAATCAAACTCTTTTAGTAAGTATTTAATCACCATTTTATTAAAATTTTAATATATTTTTATTGATTTTTAGGCTAATATTATAATCATAAAAAATTATTACCAAAAGTTAAATTTAATTAAAGGCAATCATGTATTCTATAATAAACTATTAGAAGCATTGGGTTCTTCATGTCAAATGGAGGACCCCGTATACATACTTTATCATATGTAGCATGAACTCACACATGTTATAAAAAAACTTTATCATTATGTTTTATCAGGTGAAGTCACAATATACGTGTCAAAATATGTATCGGGATCCCATCCCCTATGTGATGTAGAGAACTTGGACTATGATATAAGAACTTGTATTTTACACTAAAGAAAAAATGGTTAGTTACGAGGAAGTCAATAATAGCTTAAATTATTATAAGTGTACTGTATTTATTATAAGTGTACTGTATATAGAAAAAAAAAAGGGATAAGGTATCAAAATAGGTCTAAGGTTTTTGGGGAAGTACCAATTTAGGCTCAACGTTCAAAATAGCACCAATATAGGATTAACGTTTATAACATAATATCAATTTAGGCTTAATGTTTACAATATAACATCAATTTAGGCTTCACGTACAAAATAGCATCAATATAGGCTTAACGTTTACAAAATAATACGAATTTAAGCTTAACGTTCACAAAATATATCCAATTTAAGCTAAACGTAACAATTAAATTAACCATATTATATTATTTTCCTATTAACTTTATATGCTATCTTTTTATTTAGTTCTATTTTCTTATTTATTATAATACAATTAATTAGTATTATTACCCATTAAAACCTTATATTTGTTTTTCATCAACCATTCCATGACTCCTAAATTTCATGGCTCATGTAATATATGCAAACTAAAAGTAATTGAATATCCATAATATTTCGAACACTAGTTAAAATAATATTGATATATGTCCGTGTTCAAAATATTGTGGATATTCAATTACTTTTAGTTTGCATATATTACATGAGCAATGAAATTTAGTAGTCATGGAATCATTGATGAAAAACAAATATAAGATCTTAATGGGCAAGAATACTAATTAATTGTATTATAATAAGGGTTAGAATAAGAATATAGAACTAAATAAAAAGATAACATATAAAGTTAATATGGAAAGAATATAATATGATTAATTTAATTATGACGTTTAGCTTAAATTGTATATATTTTGTAAACGTTAAGCTTAAATTCGTGTTATTTTGTAGACGTTAAGCCTATATTTGTGCTATTTTGTACGTGAGGCCTAAATTGATGTTATATTGTAAACGTTAAGCCTAAATTGATATTATGTTGTAAACGTTAATCCTATATTGGTGCTATTTTAAATGTTGAGCTTAAATTGGTACTTTCTCAAAAACTTTAGACCTATTTTGATACCTTATCCGAAACAAAAATTCTAACTATGTCAAATCTATTATCTATCTATTATATCTATAAAGTGTGGAACAAAAGTACCACATGGTAGAATTTTAAAGCTTTAGCTTATGTGTCATTATAATAGAGCATGTAGGTAATATGTTAATTTAATAGAATTTTGAATTTTTTTAAATTCATTCACCCGGAATTTCTCCTATTTTCTCTCAATCAAATATTGCTACGTTAGTCATTCTCAACTCATCCTAATCCATCTCTTTTCAATTGCTTTTGTCTATCATTCCTTCTTATTTGTATCACCTACCAACACCATATGCTGATCTTAATCCAATAAAATTCAGCAACATCAATACCTACATTACTCAATAAACCACAAGAGTGTCACTACTAGGTTTTAATTTCCCAATTTAGTTCGAGGTTCCAGGTGAATTCATATTTTCTTTTTGTTTTAATTTGATCATGTGAAGGACGGAATGATGTTGTTGTCTCCTTGATCGACCAGAGAAGGGCTGGTGGAAAGATGAAGGGTGATGAGCTAGCAAAATTAGGATTAGCTTCTTCATCTATTACTGTAACTACCCATATATCCCCGTCAGTGGTAAGTCTTTTAGGCATTTGATTAATAGTAGGGGTGTTCATCGGTCAGTTCGGTCTGGAAACCGAACTGAATCGAAATAACAAAAAACCGAACCTAACCAAATAATAATCAATAACCGAACTAAACTGACCGAATTATTTCGATTGGTTCGGTTCGGTTATTCGGTTTTTTTATATTAAAAAATTTCATTAACAATTATTTTTATGTAAGGTTAATATTACACCGTTAATGATGTTGTTGGGTATTTACTTATATATAACAATTTTTGTTTTTATTTTCATTTTTGGATTGAAAGAAAAAAACATAGAAATTATATAGAAATTAAATCAATCTTAATTCCAAATATGAATTAGTGTGCAATTGTACTAAATTGGTAGACAAACGTTAAATAGACCAATAATATAATCCGTTAGAGGCAACCCAAAAACTATCATACTTAACAAAGATTCTAATAATATAATTCTAAATCAAATATAACTTAGAACAATAAATGACATACACTAATTATATAATAAATCTAATTTCTAATTATATTTAATTTATTTCGGTATGTTCGGTTAGTTCAGTAATTTTGATTTAAAAACCGAACCGACCGAAATTATCAAAATATTATAAAAAAAATAAAACCGAAACCGAACCTAATAGATCAAAAACCGAACTTCATCGGATCGGTCGGTTATTTCGGTCCAGTTCGGTTTTTGAACATCCCTAATTAATGGAATATACAAATGGTTCACTCAAAAAAAAAACACAATTCTGAATTTTGGCTATTAATTTAATTTTTCAAATTATAATTGCATTACCTTTAATTGTTAAGATTACTGTCTTGACTTTTTAATTTCATAATGTCATTTTTTAAACGTTGGATTATGTTGTATTATCTTGAGTTTAGTTAATTTTTCAAATTATAATTGTTATAGACGAGGATAAAAATATATATTTTTTTTCTGTTTCAGATTTCTTATATCCATTTTATTAAATATATGTAAAGATAAGAATGAGTTTATTTGTCTTCAAACATAAAGCCATTATTATTATTTTTAAACATTGGATTATCATTGTTACGAAGTTAATTTAATTTTTAAATTATAATTGGAGTAGGTGTTTTATTTATTTCAAATATTAAATTACTAAACAATATGAGAATAATTTAGTACGTCATGAATGAATTTATTTATTCTTCAAATTATAATTGAATTAAAAAATAATTTTGGCCTCTAAAGTTAGACCGGCATGTTTAATTTAGTCTAAATTAAAATTTAAGTATCAATTTAGTTTTAAAGTTGATAATATTTTACAAATTAGTTTAAATATAATCAATTTTAATACCTAAAAACTTCTTAAATTTGTACTAATTTGTTAAATATTGCTAACTTCATAATTGAGTTGATTTAAATTTCGATTTGGGTTAAACTGAATCCGTGTCAACACCAAATTAACCTTAATTCAATTATACTTACAATAGATAAATATAATGAGTTGTCAATTCCAATCTAACTTTTTGGCTTGAGTTAACTCAAATATCACACATTAAAAAGAGAGTAAGTACTCTTCAAAAAAAAAAAAAAAAGTAAGTATAATCTTACAATCTAGCTTTTTGTTTGAGTTAAACTTAAATATAGGCACTAAAAAAAAAAAAATATAATCTTACCTAATGTCCACTACAAGTTTATATTTCTATTATCTTTACCATTCAAAAAATAAGTAAAATATGTATCAAAATATGACTGTATTGAAGAAATTAGTACTATAAAACATAACTGAAAAATTACAGCAAATATTATTTGATTATGGAAAATTTATCGCAAGTCGAAAAATGACATAATAGGTGGCATATGTATGTTTAACTTCGGTTAATGTTTTTTTGTCAAAATTAGTGAAATTATGTAATCCGTGCATTGCACGGGCTTAAATCTAGTTTTAATAATGTTAAACGTACTTTAATTCCGTTTTCTTCTCATTCTTTGATATTACTGTTTTTAAACTTGCAAACATCGTCTGCTTGGGCGTTTAGCCTTCCTTTGTTAACCAAAAAAAAACTTGCAAACATTCATGAAAAATAACTACAAAAAAAAAAAGATTCATTTCATTGTAAAGACACCAAACAATGAGAAAATGGTATCCATAGTAGACTCGTGATTCATTAGTATTTACGATTATCCATAATTTCTTTTGCAAGTTTGTCTTTCAAAGAAAAAAAATTGAATTACTAAACCCAGCTATGAATTCCCACCCTTAGCCCCGTGAAAAGACCGAACTACCCTTTACCCAAAATTTGAAAAAACACAAAACCTCTCAAACACCCTACACACTCTTTGATCAAATCCGGACTAATTTGTGAACCAAAACATGGAGCGTAACAACAACTGTAAAGGGAAAGCGAAAATGATAAGATTTACCGTTTTTGTTTTTTGATTTAAGCTTAAAAATGGAATCTGTGGGCGATTTTTCAAAAACGCCGGAATGAAACTGCTTTGGGTGGGGCCAATTACTGAACGGAGAAAGGGCTTGAGATAGTTGACAATGCATTTAGTAACCATCTTGTATATCATATTACAAAGGCTAATAGGGCGGAATTGGCTTACATACTCAGGTGCTTCAACCTTGGATTGACCGTAAGAAATGTCTCATTCCATTCCTGCGGGATACTACCTGAGGTCAGAACTTGGTGGACAGCATCTGAAAATTGAGTGCCCAATAAAGACCAGAGGCGCTGGAAGAAACCGGCTTGGAACACGTCAGGGCCGGGAGCTTTAAATCCCCCCATATCAAAGAGAGCCTGTCGGATGTTATCTCTTGAGAAGCGGCTGAAGTTAGGCATAGTCGGCCTAGAGTGGTTCTCCTCCGTGTAGAGCTGCTCATAATACGTGGAGACCAGATCACAAAGGTCCTTAGGATTCCAAACCTAGATGCCATTAAGGTCCCTAAGACACTCGATTTTGTTGCGGCGCCTCCTGATAACAGTAGAGATATGGAAGAAGTTAGTATTCATATCTCCATACCTGAGCCATTGGACATGGGATTTTTGGAACCAAAGGATCTCCTCCTGCATGAGCACATTGTTTAGGTCCCTAAGCAGAATCCGTTCGAGCCTTAGTAAACCTCTGAACACTCGGGTGCTAAGGGCTTTTTGGACCCCCTCAAGTCGGCGGAAGAGACTCCTCTTTCTATTCTGTATGTTTCTGAACACATTCTTGTTCCAGGTTTCCAGCTCAGGAGTGATACTCTTTAAACCTCTTGTAATCGGCGCTGAGTTATCCCAAATAGAATTGATGAACTGTTCAAAGCAAGCATGTTTAAACCAGGCGGCTTCAAAATGGAAGGGAGTTCTAGAGATGCTCGGGGGCCTGAGGTTAACGTTCAGCATGATAGGCACGTGATCAGAACGGTTCCGGGGCAGATGACGGATGACCGCCTCAGGGAAAAGGAGGCGAAACTGCGGATTACTCAGCGCTCTATCAAGCCTGCAGGCCATACGGGTTCTGACGGTGGAGCCACGAAACCAAGTGAATTTTGGCCCCAGGAACTCTAAGTCCATTAACTGCATCTCGTTGATCCATTGAGAGAACATAGAACAGCGATCCAGCGCACCTGGAACTCCTCCAGATTTTTCCTCTAAGCATTTTATGCAGTTAAAGTCACCAATCAACACCCAAGGCCTGTCAACACGGTTGCGAAGGGACAACATGGAAGTCATAAACTCTCTTTTATAACTCATTTGGGGCCGCACATAAACAAAGGAGGCTAGGAAAGAAGTACCCCGAGCCTGACCCGTTTTGAGCATAATCGAAGTATGCATGAACTGTCTATCCCACACAAGAACGTCTATATCAATAACCGCGTCATTCCAAAAGACCCAAATGCCACCTCGAAAGCCCTCCGTGTCCACAACCTCCACTTTTGAGAATTTGATTTTCCGACGAAGATCCTCTGCTCTATCGGACTGAAGCCGGGTTTCAAGGAGAACTAAAACATCTGGTTTGTAAACTGAGAGCAAGTGACGAAGAGCCCGGTGAAACTCATTACCACCGGCTCCAAAACAGTTCCAGGACAAAATCATAAAGAAAATAATCAATAAACAGGGGAGCAGGTAAACCTATAACAAACAATTAAGCAATCTGAGAGGCCAATTTCTGGACCTCAGGTATCTCTATATTCACATCCCGTGGTTGAAGTGGTTCTCTGATACTGATACCAGACCGACTTCTTTTGTTACTGGCTGGGTAATCATCATTATATTGGGAGTTCTCTTTCCCCTTTTTGGCGTATTCGACATCCATTGAGGCATCAGAGACATTTTTCAAGAGGTTACCAAAACTGTTGGGGGCAACTCGGAGGTTTCCTGAAGCTAGGTCCAGTGATCGCACGCGAAGCCTACCATGTTGATTGGGAATTTTTCGTTTGTTTAATTTAGTTTTACTAAATCTTTATTTTGTTAAATTTTTATTTTGTTGATTAAGGTATTTACGGGTTTAATTCAACAGCGGACTAATTTTTTTTTACGTAACAGGTATTTACGGGTTTAATTCAATAGCGGACTAATTTTTTTTCCCGACACACGGGCGTGTGGTTATCACACCCAACCGTGAGGTCGGACGTGTGGCTATCACGCCTCACCGTGTGGTCGGGCGTGATAGCCCTACGCCTCACCTTGTGGTCGGGCTTGTAGCTATCACGCCCGACCACACGGTGAGGCGTGGGGCTATCACGCCCCTCCACACGGTGAGGCGTGATAGCCACACGCCCGCGTGCCGGGAGAGCAAAAAAAATAGCATTTTACACCCTTAACCTATAAAAAGGCATTTTCGTCCTTTCACGGGGCTAGGGGTGGGAATTTGAGGCTGGATATAACCACACCCAAAAAAAATCGATGGCAAAAGTAGGGTTTTCCTTTCAAATAGAACTTCGATAATTCCATCGATAATAGAAGTACAGTTTTCCTTTCCCATTCCCATTCAATTAATATCTACGATATTCCAATTATAATCTTTGAAGTTCCAGAATTTGATTGCAAGTTTGTCTTTCAAACAAACTTTCAATGATAGAAACATAATTTTCCTTTCAAACAGAATTTGGATAATCCCATCGATAAGAGAAACAGAGTTTGTCTTTCAATTAGTTCTTTCCAAGTTTTATCGGTTGATTTGCGTTTCGTTATGGACTATACTATATAAATGTACATTTACCTCTCCATGTTTAATTTTTGAGTTGTTTCAAATTTTATGGGGTTTGTTGTCGTTAGTTTCTGCACATATAAAACATTACTTACTATTAGTTTTCAATTGACTTTACACTAGGTGATGATACGGTTGTAATTGAATGGGCTTTGAACGTTTGGACTTCAGATTAGGCTCAAGTCCAACATTTAGACCCAAGTCCATGGTTATGTACATTCAGATACCAGATAGATGGATAAAGCTTTATTGGGAGCTGCCTCAAGGGACACGTGTGTTGGTCCCGTGTGATTAGTTCCAAAGGGGGGGTTAGGAACTAATGTAACTTTTTGAGTAGATTAATTATACTGACTTGATAATTTTGATGAGTTTATTAACTCAGATTTTGGTCAGCACGGATGATCTTGATATAAGGCAGCTTTGGTCAGATATTGACTAAGGCTGTTTTACTTGTGAGTTGGGAATTGACACTTTCTGTGGTCAGCTTCCAACTCAGCACTCTAATTTACTCAGTATCAGATTTAAATGATATATATGCTGAGTAAATTCAACAGACAACACATGCATATATATATATATATATATATATATATATATATATATATATATATTGATAGGGTTAGAAATTACTCAGTATGACTTATCCTGGTTCGGCCTCTCCGCCTACGTCCAGTCCCCAGAGTCCTCCAGGCTTTTAGAATCCAATACTCAGCTCTTTAAAGGTAGAGCACAAACCGTTTACAAGGCAGTTGAATATGCAAGAGTACCGTCCTCTATTCTTCTACTCAACTCCTACTAAGCACCACAACCCGGTACTTAGATTTCTCTACCACTGAATGTTTACAACCAAACACTCAGCACAACACTCTCAATATCTCAATTGATACAATTTATTATCTTTCAAAAGAGGAACACCTTAGATGATTACAGACAATCAATCTAGCATTTACACAAGAATAGAAAATGAGTGTAAGATCTTTTTCTTGTTTTGAAATGCTTTGAACTTGTATTTTTCACACTTGTATTTTTCTTTCTGTACTTCAGCAATGATCCAAGGAGTTTGATTGTCTTTATATAGATGAAGACCTTGAGAAGGATCATTTGAAATGATTTAGCCGTTAATTCCAAAACGACTCTTTTGGGAGACAGATTCTGGTCAGCTTCAGATTTTGCAGGCCAATCCTATCCTCTGAATTCTTCAGGCGTCAGGCTTGTCTTGTTCCTGCAGACGTTGTCTTTTTGTGGCAGTTGTCTTTTAGCAATAATCCATTGACCTATACATCTCGGAATGTGTCTATTGCGTAATTCCGAGGATTCAATTATTGGTGCAGAAGGTTTGCAAAACTTGTCTTCTAGTGAACGGATCTCTCATGCTGTCCTGAAGATTTACTCGTCCTCTACTTTGTTCGTTGTCAACTCTTATGCTGAATTCAGTTTTGTTTTGCACGACAACTAGTGAGAGGGCTTCTGATGCTGAGTTCCATTCCACTTAGCTTTGTTGAACTTTAGGCTTCTATTCTTTGGTACTGAGTTCGATTCTACTCAGTTTGTTCTTTGCTCTCATGCTGACTTTGTCATGTCTTACCTTTTATATCTTTTTGTATTTAAGTTTATACTCAACATTGAACAAACAGATTAGTACAATTAAATCAAAGCACTTAAATTTAATTGTCCCTTAATCATGGATGATTTTGTCAAATCAAAATCTTGTGGAACGGTGTTTCAACAAACTCCCCCATTTTGATGTTGGCAAAATACATAATTATGGAACTCAGTTTTGAAATTCCCCATGATTGAATTATTTTTCATATTTCTGAAATTGCTCCCCCGTAAGGGTTGCATCAATTTGTCCTAACTTAATTCTAAACCTTCCAAGATTTAATTGAATAAACTTAAGACATTGCTTACACTGACTTAGTTCAATTCTAGACCTTCCAAGATCTAATCTAGGTCAGTTTTTCAAAAATGGTTAAATACTCAGTTTGATGCACAGATTGTTTTAGTGTTTAACGTATACTGAGTATGTTTTACTTTTACTTGTTTGTTCAATTCTGATTTATCAGTTTTTAGAACATAACATTAGGCATGGTATTTGGATAATTTGGATAGAATGGTACTTACCATAGCTTAACTCGTTAAGCATACAAAACATCAAGATGCACACAAAAAAAAATATTAAGTAAAAATACATGCTAAGTCCTGAGGTATGACTAAGCTACTTTTTCTTCCTACTTTTTCTTCCTTGAGGTAGCGTGAGCTTGCTCCCCAGCTTGATACTTGCCTTTTCCTTTTTCTTTGCTGCCTGATGCACTACCTGCGTGCTGAGTTCCATCTTGTCTGTTCTCCCCCGTTTTTCCATCATCGGGTGGAGGAGGAATGAAGGTATCATTTCGAGCAACAGCAGACAGGTGTTAGACAAGGTGTCGCGGCCTAATCTCCCGGACGGACCGGGGGGTGGACACCTCATGGCGACGTAAGCGGTGATTGGCGTCGAAAGCAACCAATCGTGGAATCAAGCTGCTCAGCGGGACCGGAGCTCGGAGATATGGAAGAGTCGCCACCCATGAATGGGAAAATGAACACCGATCCCTTGCGGGAGACCGGTGAGGGTTCGGGAAACTTAGGTACGAGCCGAGAAGGCTAGCTCCTTTCCGGAGAAAGGCTACTAGGCACCCCGACATCGCCCGGTTATGAACCACCGGCCTCCTACTCAGCGTGTTAGGCGATAACGGACTAATCGCATATTTCTTTAAGCTTAAAATTCATTTGAAACCTTTTCTTTCTCGCTTTGAAAACCGTTTTGAGCATGTTATTCGAAAGCCATTTTAGTAAAGAATCACCCATTTTGCATAAATCTAAAGTATACAAGAGAGAAAGGGGGAGAAGAAAGAATTGATTCATTTACAATGTGTTTGTGCTTCATATTATACACTAACTCTAAACTAATCTCATTCCTCAAAACGAGTTTATTTACATGGTTCGTACCTTAATCGTCGTTGGAACGATTTAGGTACGTTTTAAAGACCCCATTTAATGATTTTCACTCGAATCGCCGTTGGAACGACTCGAGCGTTTGAAAACGTTTGAGCCAACATTTTTAATCTAAAAGCGTGATTAGGCATACAAGTCAATTTATTTTGTTCAAAAAAACATTTAGTTAAGAAAACGATTCAAAACTTCATTATTCACAAAAACGATTTTAATTACGAGGTTCGCTTAATCTGTCGTTGGAACGAATTAAGGTTTTAAAACGTGATGTTTTAGAAACGGTTTAAAAATGTCAAGAAAACATTATTTACACTTTAGGAATATCTAGACAAGCTTTAATTTAAACAAATTAAACTCTCTTTTTTGTGGTTTATTTTCCCCTTTTTCACTCAATTATCTTCTACTTGAACATAATTACAACAATTAATGAATTAAACCCAAATTCACCCAAATAAAACTAATTTAAAAGAGTATATATATAAGTATGAAAATAGAGTAAATATATATAGATATACGTATGTACAAAAAAATGATTAATAATGCCCACTAAAACAAAAATAGAGAAAGTAATACACATTAATAAAAATAGTGATAAAGATACTACTAAGTATAATGTATTTTTATTCTAACTAAAAACATGTAAAAATGAACCAAGTTCATAAATAAGAAAATAGTATTTAACCCCTCCCCAAAATGGTTTATGATAAGTAGATATAGAAAATAACCCTTAATAACTCCAAAATAACAAACATGTATAACTTAAATGAATTTAAAGGAAAATCTATATATATCCATATAATTTTATCAAATTAAATTAATGAAAAATAATATCTAAACATGTTAAATAAACATATACCAAAAGGTTGAAAATAATTTGAATACATATATTACATAATTATACATATATATATATAAAGGACCAAAAGTCTAAGAGTTAAGAAAGGAGGACCAAAACAACATTTTTTACATTCCAGTAGCTTTACCGACGGAAAATCCGTCGGTAAACAGCCTTTAGCGACAGAAAATGGAAATTTACAGAATCAGTCCAACAGTTTCCAGATTTATTCAAAAGCTTTAGATTAGATTTATTCTATCATTTCGGGTCTCCGAACTACCAAAATTAGATCATAGTCTATAACGGAGAATCCTAAAACGATGTTTTATTTTAAAACGTTATTTAGAAATATTTTCAAAACTTATAATTACAACGTTTTTTAATCCCGAACTACCTTTGAATCGGATCACGGTTCGTATTGGGATATTAAAACGAGGTTTTTATTTCAAAACAAAATCGAACGTTTATTTAATACGTGACGAAAATTAAATAAAGTGTGATAAATAAGTAAATAACTAAATAAATAAAATTATAACATAAAAATAAATAAATAAAGGAAATAAATTAAATAAAATAAAACGAGTCTAGTCCTCAGATAATACCTCAAGATCGGTATCGGACAGTCGAAGTCGGTTGATTCCACGAGTTATGATTTTCCGGTTTTTTTTGTGTGTTTTTGATGAAATATTCAACTTTGGAAAATTTGGAATTTTTTTGGGAAAAAAAATATTTTCTCCAAAAAATTGACTTTCTCTCTCTAAAAATGTCTAGAGTGAGAAAGCTCCAAAAATTCTTCCTCCCTCACAAATGCATGGGGATCCGTGCCTTAAATAGGCAACGGATCCCGGAAGCTTTGGGCGACGCCCAAATAAAATTGGGCATCGCCCAAAGCCAGTTGGGCGGACGCCCAACCAGCGTTGGGCGCGCACGCCCAACGAGCGTTGGGCGTCCGCCCAACGTCGCTGGGCGCTCGCCCAGCAGCTGCCGGGCGTGCTTGCCCCAGCGGCCATCGGGCGTGCGCCCCGCGCTGTCGGGCGTGCACGCCCAACGGTCGTCGAGCGCGCGCTCCGCGCTGCCGGGCATGCGCGCCCAGCGGACGCCGCGCGTGTGCTCTGCGCCGCCGGGCGCGCACGTCCAGCGGACGTCGAACGTGCGCCCCGAGCTGCCGGGCGTGCGTCCGACTGTCGTCGGGCACGCGTCGGCATGCCGCTAGGCGCTTGCACCACGTCGCTGAGCACTCGCGAGCCGCCCACTTGACGACCGCGACTCCCATTAACTTTTCCTTTCCCCTCTTTTTTTATTATATATTTTTCTTCTCTCTTTTTTTAAAATTTCCGGAACCAACCGCTTCGACCGCTTCGTTACAGGTTTTCGTCACAGGTCCTCCGACTCGGTGTCTACAACAGGGCGTTGGAATAACGCTTCAACCTCTTTGTACTCTCTCTTAGGCCATCTATAACAGGAACACCATCATCTTGAATGGATCTAGGAACGCGTAAGAAGCTACTCAGTATGCTAACGATGTACTAATGAGATTTGCTGATCCAGGAGACGGACTCGGTGAGCTGGGCATAGGATTGGTGGTACATTTTGAGTACAGCTGAGTCAAAGAATTTTCGTTGATCATGGATGTCTTGCACAAAGTTCAGAAATGCATCAGTATTGACGGGGTCAATATCCATCTGGTCCTTATTAACATTGAGGAGGCGCACAGCTTCACTCAGTTGATCAATGGTACACTGAGAAGTGGAGGAAATCAACTCAGGTGGGCAGTTCAGATCAGATGTCAACTTTGAGAAGTGTTGGTTTAACTCAGTAGAAGTGGCATACTGATAGGGGTCAAAAACCCCTATCTTTGGGTACGGTTTTAGGACGGGTTTTAGCATTATTTAGTTAATAAGCGAGCATTTCTCGCATTTAAATGCTTTTGTGTGAGTTAGTTAGGAATTGGAAACGTTTTATTTATTTTTCGTTGTTTAGGCTCGTTTTATGACCAATTTAGGCAATTACGGCCAAAATAGCATGCATAGTATAATTCCGTTATCTTTTGAAGCTAATTGGTCCGTCAAAAGTCGCACCAAACGAAGCGTTTGCTTAAAATAAGCGATTGGCGGGTCAATTTAGCCTTTGGACTAATGTTATCTGGAGTTTCTGTACATGCGCAGGTATAAGTTCGGACGAAAAAGGCATCAACGGCAGTCAGCAAGCACGCGGGGGTATACCGGGCAAGAATGCTCGATGAGCGGGCCTCCGTAGGCCATGCCTGCTCGTCGAGCAGGATGCCTGCTCGCCGAGCAGGGCGCTGCTCGCCGCGAGTAGCGCCTGCTCGCCGAGCAGCTCGCCCTGCTCGGTGAGCAGACCTGCGGGAATTGGTCAAAAAGACCAATTCCGCCCCCACGATGTCACGACGGACCCCATGACTTCCTACCTGCATAAGGACACGAAAATAGGTCAAAAAGAGGGCCGAGCCATGCCTATAAATAGAGTTTTTCCAATGTAAATTAGTATCTTTCATTTATTTGTAAATTACTTTAGCTTTCCCCTTGTAATTCCTCTCCATCTCCTCCATATCCTTCAAACCTCCATTGAAGCTCCTTCAAAGCTTTTCTCGAGGAATTATCAAGGTTCGTCCTTAAGATTAGGTCGCCGGCTGCAGAGTAAACAGGTTCCCTGAAAGGGATTTTTGTATCTCCTTTTATCTTTCCTTGTTTGTACTCTTTGATACAGTTGCCGAACCTAGCTTATTGTATCTTGTGACATTGTTCTTCGCCTTTAATAATAATTTAGCTCTTATTTTGTTCTATGATTATTTGTCTAATCTCTGTCTTACGTTTTATTCAATTGGTTTAACTCATTCAAAAGCCCCAAAATCTAGTAGGCACATATTGTGAGCTGAATCTGACCTAGTCAGAGCCTAGGAGATTGACAACCTCTTAGTTGATTAAGCGCCAATTTACTGAGCCTTAGACCTAGTTTCGGCCTTATGGAATCACGCGCTAGGAACCTCAGGAGGGTAAGTAGTGTTAATCGCCTTGAATACAAGTGACTCAGATTAGGTTTTTACTCAATAGGCCTAACAATCTATCTTCATTATTATCGTTCATACCATGTTCCTTCGGGTAATTGCATCTAGTGAAAGATCAATTAGGAGTAGTTTAACTTAATTAGGGGTAGAGTAACTTAATTAGGCGTAGAATAACTTAGTTAGAATCAGATAACTTAGCTAGGAATAGTATAATTCAACCTAGGAGTAGATTAACTTAGAAAAACCAACTCAAAACCCCCTAAGCCTAGATAACACCTGAGACTAAGTAACTCGATACTTGCAGAAATAAATCCTGTGGACGATAACCTGGACTTAACCAGAAATTTATTACTTGATAACGACGGGGTACACTTATCCCTAAGATCGGCCTCGCTCCACAACCGCGCGAGGCCGCATCAAGTTTTTGGCGCCGTTGCCGGGGATTTATTTCTTCTGCAATATCGAACCAAAGGTCGATTTGTTACTTTAGGCATTCCTTGTTATTATCCTTTGTTTATAATCGTTTATACTTGTTTATATATAATCCTAACGCGAATGTCAGCATACACCTAGGCGGGAATTCTATGTCGAGCTCACCGACTATAACGTAGCGCTTCTTGGGAGGCAACCCAAGTTTTAATAAAACTTTTCAGGTTTATTTTATTTAGATTATACATTGATCTTTTAGTTTAGTCTTTTTAGTTTTCTTTTACGTTTTTTTTAAAGTGTTCGTTTAAAAAAATAAATAAAATAAATAAAATAAATAAAATAAATAAATAAATAAATATTTTTTTAGTTGTTTAGTTTTCTTTTATTTTTTTTATTTTTATTTTTATTTTTTTTAAGTGTTCAGGTTTAAAATAAAATTAAAAAAAAAATGAATTTCGCCCAACCCGGACGAGTTAGGCACTGCCCAGCTCGCCGGGCTGGTCGGCCGAGCCAGTCAGCTCGGTCGACACGGGCTGTTCGGGATTTTAAAATCCCGAACCAAAAAAAAGAAGGAAGAAAGAAATAAGAAAAGAAAAAGAATAAGAAAGGGGGGGGGGGGGGATGACTCATCATCTCCTTCCCCACCTTCTTCTTCCCTTCTCTCTTTCTTTCTTTTTCTTATTTCATTCTTTCTTTCTTCCTTTCTTCCTCTCTTTCCCTTTCAAAACCTAACCCCCCAAATCCACCATACTAACCCGAATTCAAGATATAAGGTATGAATCTTTACCCATTTTTGATTTCTAACATGTTTCTAGGCTTAGATTTTAGCTTAGGGTGATAATTTTTGAGATTTAAGGAAAAACCTAAGTTTTAGGTTTTTCTCTCTTTTCTCAAATAAATCTCTTGTTTGCTTTTAATTCTTGATTTCCTTGCAATATATGTTAACATCATGATTAATTTGTGGTTTGGGTGTGATTTCTGTTCTTAATTTGTGAATATTTGGAGAAATTGCTTAATTTGGGTAAAATCTCCATTTTAGGTCAAAGTTCAACTATTCAATTTATAGTTAAAAACTTGTCAATAGAGTTATGAATTGCATTCTTACCATGTTTTAGTCATTGGGCATCTCTAATTTTGCATGAATTTGTGAATTACGGGTAAAACACTTAGGGACCGAATACTTATGGTTTTAGTCCCTAAATTCCTAAACTATGGTTTATGCCTATGAATGGTTTATTTGGGGGTTTATGTTCAAGATTGTAAATATGTCCTAACTTGACCATTTTTCTATTCCTCATGAACTATGGGTAAGAAGGGCAAAGCCAAGGTCGTAGTTGAGAATGAAGCCGAGTCTGACGTCGAGTTCAGCAATACACTCCAAGCTAAGTATGACCCACCTTTTGGGCTCGTTAATGAACGTGAGGGGGTATTGTATGATAGATTTTCTAAGCAAGAACTTGCCACCCATATAGTTGTTGATCAAACATATTTAGCGTTTATAGGCCTGAAAAAGGATTTCAATGAAATCCTCAAATTCCACGGCTGGTTTAGACTAGCCACAAAATCGACCCCAGTTTATCACAACTTCACTATGGAATTTTTGACTACTTGGAAAAAAGAGCTACCCTTGGGCTGTGGTAAGCATTCTTTTAGACTGAATGGTAAACCTTACCGTCTCAGTGATACCACACTAGCAGCCCTGATGGGAGTCTATAACAATCCAGAGGCAATCTCAGATTTTGAGAAACCCATGACAAAAGATATGGCCTGGGAACAATTAACAGGCATATCGGAATTTGACTCCCAGACTGCTAGCCCAGTCGCTCTCTTGGACCCACTCCTCAACCTTGTTCACAAGTTTGTGGCTCACAACTTGTTGGGCAAAAACGAGAGCAATAAAGTCTCAAAGACAGAATTGCTCATACTATGGTGTGTGGCCAACCACAAACACGTGGATAATGTCAAGACCATCTTTGAGGGCTTCTCAAGCCAAACGAGTAGAAAACGCGGTTCCCTTGGCCTTGGACACTTAGTTACCAACGTACTTGATAGCCAATTCAAAAATTTGGACATTCAAGAAGTTGCTTTTTACCCTACTTTGCTTAACTCCAAGTTTTTGGGGAGATCTACTTTTCGTGAAGTCTTAAACAGGAACCTTACCAAAGGAGCAAGCTCTAGTAGAGGGGGACGGAAAAGAGCATGAATTCCACCACAGCATAGGGACGAGGAACCTGAGGAAGAAGAACCTGCGATAGCAGGAGACCAAATGGAAGACCAAACACCGGGGACGGAGGCCCAATTCCAAGCCATCAACACCATGATGGCAGAAATGCGAGACCTGAACCTTCGGACATTCAACACTATTCAACAAATGGACCATCGGTTCATAACCTTCGAACAGAACATGAACCGGAGGCTCACGGGCCTTGAATATGTAGCGTCAGACTACTGCGAGCGCTATAACATGCCATGGCCACCTCCCCCGGCCGATCAGTAAGTTGTCTTCTCCACCCTGACTTTTTACACTCGTACTTTGTGATTTGTGATGCAATGTTGGAACTTATTGCATATTTTTAGTGTGAGGAGGAGGGGTAGACAAACTTACAAAAATTGTATAATTTTTAAAATTTTTGTTGCGTCGTGTCTAGTTTAGTTTTGCGTTTTTCGGGTTTTATTTATGTTTTGCATGCTTAGGACCT
This sequence comes from Euphorbia lathyris, assembly GCF_963576675.1. Taxonomy (NCBI): domain Eukaryota; kingdom Viridiplantae; phylum Streptophyta; class Magnoliopsida; order Malpighiales; family Euphorbiaceae; genus Euphorbia; species Euphorbia lathyris. The sequence continues at coordinate 3,128,992 of NC_088918.1, forward strand.
AAAACCGTGAACCTCCTTCGAATCTAAACTTCGTTATTTGTCATTGAGGACTGAGAACCGAATCTAAAATTGCATGACAACTAGTTTAGGTGTAGGACACAATCCTTGTATCTATAAAAGCATGAGCTAAAGTTTGCATTTAGACCCTACTTTTGAAGAAATGTCAAAATCATTACTTAGGTAGATAACTTAAAAATTGAAGGCATGTGATGTTGAACTTGAGTTTGGGGAAAACTAGTAAACACAAAATTGAAACCCAAAGAATTGTGAGTTGAATTTGAGCCTAAGAGCGAACATCAAAAAGCTATTTTTCTTGACATTTTTGTGTGAATGCTTTGACTTGTGGAAAGATTACAGATTTTGCACCTAATACTGTGTTGAACCTACATGCAATGATTTGAGATGATAAACGATGAAATCAGCCTCATTAGAATTAACCCTTTTTCTTTACCTTATTTTCTCTTTTTCATCCACTCTGGGAAACCCCTTTGAGCCTATATTTTTGTAGACTATAGATTTTTCTTTCGTTCTAACCTATTTTTGCAAACCACAACTTGGTTTGCTACTTAACCCAAAATTTTTGCAAAGCTCAAATTGAGCCTTTGTTTTCTTCTAGCGCTTTTTCTTTGTTTATGACATTACAGTAGCAAGCCAAAAGGCTAAGAAGTGAATGAGCATCACTATCCAAAAAAAAAGGGAAGAAGAGAAAAACAGAAAAGAAAAGAGACGAACTAAAAGGGGAGAACTTCATCCCCCAATTCTTTAAATCAAAACGTCTCAAGAAAACATCCCAAAAAGAGAATAATGGATGAATAAAATGCTCAGTCACTTCATATTTGCTAAAGCCATTTGAACTTTGTTTTTCTAGCGCTAGAACTATTAACCCCTGTTGTACCTTTAACCCTCTAACCACATTACAACCCAAATTCGAGGCTGTTTTCGATATCATCGGAGTCATATAGCATAGTAGAGGAACTCGGATGAACGTGCAAAATCAACGTAATCCTAAGCAAGAACATAAGCCGAGAGTAAACACTTTAGCCACCAAAATTGTGTGAAATGAGTGAACTACCTATGGTGAGGTGTTTTACTTAGCGATCCCCTCAAGCTCGTTTAATTGAACATGTGTCCTTTTCCTTAAAACATATGACCTATGATAATTGAAATGTGGCTTTTGGATATCGTGTCTCTACTTTGTATTTCCGAATGCATGTAATTACAGATGCTCGAAATTGTGTCAAGCACCTAGTCAAACCGGGAGGTTTTCTGGCTTGCTTGTGATTGCGGGTTTAGTTTTTTAGTTTACTTGGGGACAAGTAAAGTTTTAAGTGCGAGGAGATTTGATAGGGGTCAAAAACCCATATCTTTGGGTACGGTTTTAGGACGGGTTTTAGCATTATTTAGTTAATAAGCGAGCATTTCTCGCATTTAAATGCTTTTGTGTGAGTTAGTTAGGAATTGGAAACGTTTTATTTATTTTTCGTTGTTTAGGCTCGTTTTATGACCAATTTAGGCAATTACGACCAAAATAGCATGCATAGTATAATTCCGTTATCTTTTGAAGCTAATTGGTCCGTCAAAAGTCGCACCAAACGAAGCGTTTGCTCAAAATAAGCGATTGGTGGGTCAATTTAGCCTTTGGACTAATGTTATCTGGAGTTTCTGTACATGCGCAGGTATAAGTTCGGACGAAAAAGGCATCAACGGCAGTCGGCAAGCACGCGGGGGCATACCGGGCAAGAATGCTCGACGAGCGGGCCTCCGTAGGCCATGCCTGCTCGGGCGAGTAGGATGCCTGCTCGTCGAGCAGGCCGCTAGAGGCCTGCTCGGGCGAGCAGGATGCCTGCTCGCCGAGCAGGCCGCCAGAGGCCTGCTCGCCGCGAGTAGCGCCTGCTCGCCGAGCAGCTCGCCCTGCTCGGTGAGCAGACCTACGGGAATTGGTCAAAAAGACCAATTCCGCCCCCACGATGTCACGACGAACCCCACGACTTCCTACCTGCATAAGGACACGAAAATAGGTCAAAAAGAGGGCCGAGCCACGCCTATAAATAGAGTTTTTCCAATATAAATTAGTATCTTTCATTTATTTGTAAATTACTTTAGCTTTCCCCTTGTAATTCCTCTCCATCTCCTCCATATCCTTCAAACCTCCATTGAAGCTCCTTCAAAGCTTTTCTCGAGGAATTATCAAGGTTCGTCCTTAAGATTAGGTCGCCGGCTGCAGAGTAAACAGGTTCCCTGAAAGGGATTTTTGTATCTCCTTTTATCTTTCCTTGTTTGTACTCTTTGATACAGTTGCCGAACCTAGCTTATTGTATCTTGTGACATTGTTCTTCGCCTTTAATAATAATTTAGCTCTTATTTTGTTCTATGATTATTTGTCTAATCTCTGTCTTACGCTTTATTCAATTGGTTTAACTCATTCAAAAGCCCCAAAATCTAGTAGGCACATATTGCGAGCTAAATCTGACCTAGTCAGAGCCTAGGAGATTGACAACCTCTTAGTTGATTAAGCGCCAATTTATTGAGCCTTAGACCTAGTTTCGGCCTTAGGGAATCACGCGCTAGGAACCTCAGGAGGGTAAGTAGGGTTAATCGCCTTGAATACAAGTGACTCAGATTAGGTTTTTACTCAATAGGCCTAACAATCTATCTTCATTATTATCATTCATACCATGTTCCTTCGGGTAATTGCATCTAGTGAAAGATCAATTAGGAGTAGTTTAACTTAATTAGGGGTAGAGTAACTTAATTAGGCGTAGAATAACTTAATTAGAATCAGATAACTTAGCTAGGAATAGTATAATTCAACCTAGGAGTAGATTAACTTAGAAAAACCAACTCAAAACCCCCTAAGCCTATATAACACCTGAGACCAAGTAACTCGATACTTGCAGAAATAAATCCTGTGGACGATAACCTGGACTTAACCAGAAATTTATTACTTGATAACGACGGGGTACACTTATCCCTAAGATCGGCCTCGCTCCACAACCGCGCGAGGCCGTATCACATACTTAGGATGACCCGTAGATCCAATGTTGGCCAGGTCCGTGGTCAGCTTAGTAAAGTAGTCTTTGAGCTCAGTAGAAGTAGCATACCCTGGATTTACGTCAGATGGACTCTGGATTTTGCCTTCAAGTGCATTCATATGGTTGACCATCATGAGCAACAGTTCAGTTATCTTGGCAATCTGGTCTTGCTTGGGTTGCTGTGTCTGGACCGTGGTCATAACACTGATGAGATCTTTGAGGCTCCGAATTTCGTTCAGAAGTGGAGTGATGGATGTAATTTGGGAGGACTCAAGATTGGTAGACCCAGCAGCATTTGTATGAATAGGATTCAAATCCTGAAGAAGAGACTGAGCAGAGGCAATGATTCTGCGTGTTGAGCGATTTCCGCAAGTGCACGGTATACGCTTGTAGTAATAAAAGATATCGAACCCACAGGGAATGCTTTTTAACTAAAACTTTATTTAATTCGGTTTTAATCACGTGTTTAGGTTTAATAAAAGAAATATGTTTAATTGATGGAATTGGTTTTGGTAAATTAGGATTAGATAGAAGTATTATATCGAGTTTAGAGAACAGTTCTGTTTTGGAATTTTGATTACAAGACAGATACTACCGTAACTGAAATAAATAGAAGGTATAAAACTTATTTTCATAAAGCAAAGAAAGCAACTTTAACTTTGTAAGATTATAGACATGTAACAATATAAGGATTTATTCAATTAAATGGCTTTGAACCGTAGAAATCCCCCTGATGTTGAGGTGATTCCTACCTTAATCAAACTAGTATTTTATGTCTGATAAGCCACGATCAGCGATCATGTCATCCATAAAAACTAAATCTGTCAAGTGTTCAACAAAGTTCTTATATGAATAAGATGGAATAGAACGTTTTAATAAAAACACCAGTTTATCATTTTGAAAATCATTTTGTCAGAACAATATCAAAATAATCAACAGTAAGAATTTATTGAATAAATAAGTATATCATTAATGAAATGTGAATTTTCACAAGTTAACAGAGAAGTAGAAACTTGGATAGCATTGTAACGAAAACTTTGAGATCCGGGTTGTCAATCTTTCTCTCAAACTCCGTAGGTGCGTCAAACCTCATGCGCTTCAGCCGTCAATTTTTCTCGCTGGATCTTCGGAATAGAGACTGATCTCGTCCACTACCAGAATGAAAACTAAACTAATACTGTTTTTATAACTAATCTAATAACAATTCGTGTACAGCACGATTGTTTATACAGAGATGAAATCTAACTTTCTGATTCTTTTCTGAATCAGAAACTCGACATAACAACTTTCTTCTCTAATTTCTCTAACTTTTTCCAACCATGATTTCTGAAATGGATCACTTATTTATAGTTGTTGAAGGGTTGTAAATGACGGGTCGTGTCCGCTGGTGAAGGGTTGCTTTTATCCGAACGAACAGACGCGTTTTTTCGATTTAAACATGTGTTTTGTGTGCAAAATGGTTCGCTGTCACGACTGAGATTCTGAAAATCTCAGTCGCGATAGGGAGTATAGGGGCGAGTGAAAACTTCGTTTTTCTCCCGAGCTGGCTCCGTAGGTCGCGACTGAGATTCTCAAAATCTCAATCGCGACAGAGAGAATTTTCACTGTCTCTCGACTGCTTCTTGTCCTCCTTGAGCGTTCTTCTGACTGATATGCATTCTCGATACGTTTTTTAGGTTTTTCCTCCATTTTAGCTCCGTTTTGGCTCCTATTTGGATTTAACCAAATAATTAAGTACCTTGCATCAAAGAAGTAAATAAAGACGTAAAAGTATTCCAAATGAACATAATTAACTCGATTTCAATGTAAATTTAATGTATTTATGTATGATATTTTAGGTATATTTTGGGCTTAACAAACTCCCACACTTAAGCTTTTGCTAGTCCCGAGCAAAATTTCACTGAATTTATTCTTTAATCAATCTCTTTATAAATAGAACATATATCCATATATTCCTCTTTGAATTAGTTAAACCAAAAGATAAACTTTTCATGGAAAATTTATACGCAAAGTATCAAACTAGCTTGTTTAAAAGAGATATATCATTCGTCTTGTATTTCAATTTTTATATTGAAGTATTCGGGACGGTGTAAGCACGCATGTTTTTGAATCTTTCGTCTCAAGGCATTTCTAAGCACAAAATTTCCTTTCCCAAACCTAAACTTTTACAAATATAGATTTATTAAGGACTTATGTTTAATATATTTGCTTTAATCACGCCCAAGATAAGGGTGGTCTCGATCGTAACTTTATACGCATTTGCTTTCGTGTTCGTTTAAGAGGTACCGACCATGCCATGGGTGGACGCAATCGTTACTTAAAACTTTAAACACATTTAATTTTGCTTTAATTTCTTAACGTTCCTTTCATACCTCGACCGTGATAAGGGTGGTCGCAATCGTGGCCAAAAGTAAACGGTACTTAATGTTCTTCCCTTTCATACCTCGATTGTGATAAGGTTGGTCTCAATCGTGGCCAAAAGTTAAGAATACGACTACTTGATTTAATTAACATGAAAATAAAATTGGGAAAGAAAAATAGCACATTCATCCTATATTGACTTGAAATTCAACATGTATTATGGCTAAAGTTTCCTTAAAAACTTCAATTGGTTTTTAATGTAAGACGACAAATCATATCGAGCTAAAAAGCTAAAGTTGTTAGTTTGATTTATGCCTATAAACCTAATTGAAAATTGAAAATTGAAAATAAGATTTATATTTATCATGAATTCATGATATAAAATAGAGATTTGAGACTAAAGAAATTTTACTTATATACATTTACTCGAGACGTTTTTTGATAAAATCGTATCAGAGATTTGTAAAAATATTTGTAAACATATAGCCCGTATAAAAATATTATTTCTATCAATAATGATAACCTTAAAATATGCTTAACATTATTTTGAAAGTTAAATTGTTTGAAACATATGAAATCAAAAATATATGTTTATGAAAAATAGCTATTATTTTTGAAAAGTGTTGCACATTATATGAAAATGTTGCATTTCTTGTTTGAAAATGTTGCATAATATACTTTACTTAAGCTTGAGTAACAATATGCATTTATACGTAAATAAATGTTGCATTCATTCGTACTTAAAAATAAAATGATATATGAAATATCCCCTCCCACATTTAATTTGGACCATGTCCTCATTGGTGCAAAAAGCGATAAAACACGAAAAATAGTACGAAAGAAACCATACGAACTGGAATTGAAGATAATAGAGTACGATAACATTCAAACATAATAATAAAGAAAATTGTACCAAACATAATTTGAAATATTGTACCAAATTGAACAAGACATAATAATAATAATAATAACGGAAAATGAGTTAAAGATAGAAAGGATAAAACCTATCAAGGTGAAGGTGGTGGAGAAGGCGTAGTCTCAACTCCTTGGCGTCGGAAGAAAGAGAGCAACCGGCGACGAGTAGATTTGTGCTCACGACTCAACGTAGTGATCCTTGAACTCATTTCGGCATTGTTGGCAACGACTTCATCTAACCGCAAATTCATGTGATGGTTATGCTCGTTCATTTGTGTCAAAACACGTTGCCAACCAACTTGTTCTTCTTCATTTGGTTCCACATTCGCTTGCTCGGTGGCATTAACATCAACATTCTCTTCCTCCTCTTCCTTGTCATCAAATGCCTCTTCATCCTCCTCATCATCATCTTGGGCACCTAAACCTTGAGAACCCGAGGCTTCACTACTCATGGTAGCAAAAACACGTCTTGTGCGATCCGCATAAGAGATAAAGGCGGGTGGTCCCAATTTCTTCAATAAATTGGCCCGTTGAAGTGCCGTGAGATCCAACGAAGGTAAACCAACATGGGGCATATTTTGATAATCCGCTAATTCACCTCGAGCACCCAAAACAATGCCGGTAATTAAATTACCCATATGCACTTGCTTATTGCGGGACTTGGAAGCTCGAACTAAATTAGTAAATATCATCTCAATACTATCAACGGTCAAATTCTTAAAAATACTATCCAAAACAAACAAATCACGGACTTGCACCTTTGAACTTTCAACCCGCCCAAATAAAGAAAAGGATAAAAACTTGTGAAAGAAAAAGATACAATTATCCTTAATTAACTTACTAGAAGTGTTCTTCGAATGAAAAACATCTAGGCCGGTTAAAGATTGCCAAACTGTGTTTGAATTAAAAGGCTTTGGTTTGGAATAAAAATTCCGAGTAGGAAAACCAAACCAATGGTTCATGGCCGCATACCCAACATCATAACGAACTCCACTATTACGAAAAGAGATAACTCCTTTCTTCTTGTCATAGGTTAGAGTAACCAAAAACTCAATAATATGCGATTTAATACTAGGAAAACGCATACTAGAAATTCGTTTCCAACCAAGAACGGATAGATATTCATCAATACGTTCGGTAAAAGAAAGTGTTTTTATCGTGTCGGTGTCAAGAAAAAGCATGTCGACGAACACCACTTCGCTATTAGAAAAACGGCGAAATTTTCGTCCTTCGGCTTCTGTCGCAATATCGAACGGTGCTCCATATTGAACCCGTAATCGATTGACTTCGGTGGCCTTAGCTTTGTTAGCAACGGTCTTTTGTCTAGGCATATTTTGTAGTGAAAGTTGGTAAATGAGATGAAGAAAATATGAAAGGATAAAAGGAAGAGTAAAAGATAATGGTGGTGAATTGGGGAAGAAGAAGATGAATAGGGTAAAGATTTATGGGGAAGATGAGTGAATCTTGGTATTGGGAAAAGAAAAGATGATTGATTGGTGTAAAAAGAGGTGATTTAAATAGGTGTAAGTAATAGGTATTGATTAGGATAGAGTAATAGGTAAGTATTTAGAGTAGGAATAGGAAAAGAAGTAAAATTTCGCCCAAATCCCGTCCCTGTAAGTTGCAAGTCGCGACTGAGATTTTCAAAATCTCAGTCGCGACAGCAAGTAGGTAGGGGGACGAAATTTTTGCTGAATTTGGTCCTCTTGCTGTCTCAACTGAGAATTCGAAATCTCAACTGAGATTTTGGAAATTCTGGGTAAAATTGGGACTGTTTTTGATGATTCTAACACTTCTAACCCAATTCCTCTTATAATTAAGTGACATTAACTTGAATATTAATCCCTGAAACTGAGATAAACAAAACTGAAACATTAAATTAAAGGAAAACCAAAGGTTGTTCCTTAAATAAAAGAAATAAACTAAAGAATTAATGCACTTTTATTTATTATTATCAAAAATATAAACAATACCATATTATATATTACATAAAAAACATCTTACTCATAAAAACACAAGATATAAACACTCATTTATATAAGAAAACAAACAGAAACTCATAATATATCCCTAAGTAGTTGACAAACGACGTGCGTTGGCCCTGTTAATCTTCGTTTGAATGAAGATTTGCCTCTCTGGTGCAGAAAGGAATGTTGGACCAGAACGGAAAACTCGTTTGACAAGCCCCTCGTTCTCCAAGAACTCGTAGTCTAGAATAGGGAATGGTTCTGTATCAGTCCAAGGGACAGAAATGGTTCCCTTGGTTTCTAGAATTATTCCACAAATGATGTTGGTGAACCCAATCTTCCGATTCTTTGAACGGGAAGCAGCAACTAACCCCTCCATTAGAATCTTCGAGGAGTTCACTGAGTTGCCTTGGAAAATGTCGCCCAACACATATAAATCAGTATCTTTCACAACATTACTACTGACTCGACCAAAAAAGACTATGACAGAGGAATTTATGTAGATACAGCATGGAGTTTAGAATTTATTGATTTGTTGTAGGCAAGACTTTGATTGAGTCTCCAAAATCCTGTCAACATTCTCCAGATATCAGTATAAGTCATATCTCTGCCAGGATGATATGGAGTGGTGTCCCGTGACGGAAAACCAAACCAAGTATGAAGTTCAGGATATCCAAAAGTGAATATCTTCCCTTCACAACTAAAAATGAGACGAACACGCCTCTTATTGACGAACCGAACAGTAGACAAAAACTCTAATACCCAGTTTCCAATAATAGGAAACTTCATTGATGCAAACTTGGCCCATCCTAAGTTTGTCAGATAGCGATTCATATCATCGCTTATCCCGAGTTCTTTGTTCAGGAACTCATATACAGCATTCCACAAAACTGTGCATATCTAAACTATAAATAACGTTTCCCCTCATCATGATTGTAGATTGGAAACCATGCTCCATAGCGTGAAGAAATGTCAACACGCTTGCTATGAGCAGAAGTGTGTTTTCGAACATTTTTCAAAGACTTAGTCATGTCTGTGAGAGAAAAGAAAATGATGTCTGTAGGATTGAGAATTTGAGAAAGAAATTCAGAAAGATGAAATGAAATGAAAGAATTCTGATCCTACATGAATACATAAGATACATATAAGTGAAATGTTGTGTCTGTTGAAAAGAAAAGATGCAAAAAGTGATACCTCTTCGAATCAACTGACAGAAATTTTAAAAATCAGATGGCTGTAATCCCTTACAGTTATTTCAAATTGGAAAAGACAGAAAATCTCAACTGAGATTTTCGGAATCTCAACTGAGATTTCCAAATCCTGAAACATGGAAAATCTCAACTGAGATTTTTGCATTTTGTAATTCCTCAAGATCACTTAACACTTAATGAAATCATTTTCAAAACATGACTAGATTAAAATTTAATTTTACAAAAACTTATTTATACACAAATTCAAAAATAAAGATAAAAATAAAAATAAACAAAAATAAATTAACCTAGAAATTAAAATAAATATAGATTAATTTAAAAAGAAATAAAAATAAAAATTATGAACAAAAGATAAGAAAAACTAAAAATTAAAAATATGAAAACTAAATAAATTAATTTTCATAGAATTCGTCCACGAATTCAATTGCTTGAATTGGAGCTCCTTCGTAATAAATTTTGCATCGATTACCGTTAACCTTAAATCGATCGCCTTTGGAATTTTCTAATTCTAAAGCTCCATAATCAAACGTTTTATTAACCACAAACGGTCCATTCCATCTAGACCTGAGCTTACCTGGGAATAATTTCAAGCAGGAATAAAAGAAAGTAGAACTGTATCCCAAACTCTGAAATTATTATTTTTTTTCCTTTTTTTTTTCTTTTTTTAGCATTTTTAAGTGTTTTTTTTAGCGTTTTCTCAATTTAAGGATCTAATGATTTCGGTTGAATGTCCGAACTTCTGGTTCTGGCCACAAACAAAAAAACTCGCACATGAACTGAAACTTTCAAAACTATTGTAAAAATCAACAATTCCTTCATGGGGGATAAGATAATTTCAAGGACTGTATTCCTCACTCCACGTTCTGATGTATCTGTCTGAGAAAAATTTCCATGGTGATTTCTTAGAGAGATAAATGTAGGTGTTTAAGGAAATGGTATGATAAAAGAAGAAATTATTTGGATGTAATGTAGGATTTGAATAATTTGTTTACAAAGAGAAATGATGTTTTGGTGAAGGGTTAGTGTATAGAAAAGAGGTAAATGTGTTTGGGAAGAGGTCAATTTTCTGGAAAAATCATCTGTCACGTCTGACATCCTGTTTCATAAAATTTTCTTTTCCTTCTGATGTATCTGCATGCTTAATTTTCTTTTCTGTAAACTCCTTCTGTGAATTTTATTGATAATCAAATCTCCAGGTTATCTTTTGAGAAACTTGGATTTTTTTTCTGTTAATCTGCAAACATCTAAATGCAAACGTTAAATAATAACAAGGATTTAGTCCTAGTGACCATCCTCAAATAAATAAATAAAAACTATAAATTAAATAAATACATATACTATAAACCAAGGTTCGGAATAAAACACGAAAAATATAAATTTTTGTTAAAAATTTGGCGTTCCCCGGCAACGGCGCCAAAAACTTGTTGAGCGATTTCCGCAAGTGCACGGTATACGCTTGTAGTAATAAAAGATATCGAACCCACATGGAACACTTTTTAACTAAAACTTTATTTAATTCGGTTTTAATCACGTGTTTAGGTTTAATAAAAGAAATACGTTTAATTGATGGAATTGGTTTTGGTAAATTAGGATTAGATAGAAGTATTATATCGAGTTTAGAGAACAGTTCTGTTTTGGAATTTTGATTACAAGACAGATACTACCGTAACTGAAATAAATAGAAGGTATAAAACTTATTTTCATAAAGCAAAGAAAGCAACTTTAACTTTGTAAGATTATAGACATGTAACAATATAAGGATTTATTCAATTAAATGGCTTTGAACCGTAGAAATCCCCCTGATGTTGAGGTGATTCCTACCTTAATCAAACTAGTATTTTATGTCTGATAAGCCACGATCAGCGATCATGTCATCCATAAAAACTAAATCTGTCAAGTGTTCAACAAAGTTCTTATATGAATAAGATGGAATAGAACGTTTTAATAAAAACACCAGTTTATCATTTTGAAAATCATTTTGTCAGAACAATATCAAAATAATCAACAGTAAGAATTTATTGAATAAATAAGTATATCATTAATGAAATGTGAATTTTCACAAGTTAACAGAGAAGTAGAAACTTGGATAGCATTGTAACGAAAAATTTGAGATCCGGGTTGTCAATCTTTCTCTCAAACTCCGTAGGTGCGTCAAACCTCATGCGCTTCAGCCGTCAATTCTTCTCGTTGGATCTTCGGAATAGAGACTGATCTCGTCCACTACCAGAATGAAAACTAAACTAATACTGTTTTTATAACTAATCTAATAACAATTCGTGTACAGCACGATTGTTTATACAGAGATGAAATCTAACTTTCTGATTCTTTTCTGAATCAGAAACTCGACATAACAACTTTCTTCTCTAATTTCTCTAACTTTTTCCAACCATGATTTCTGAAATGGATCACTTATTTATAGTTGTTGAAGGATTGTAAATGACAGGCCGTGTCCGCTGGTGAAGGGTTGGTTTTATCCGAACGAACAGACGCGTTTTTCCGATTTAAACATGTGTTTTGTGTGCAGAATGGTTCGCTGTCGCGACTGAGATTCTGAAAATCTCAGTCGCGACAGGGAGTATAGGGGCGAGTGAAAACTTCGTTTTTCTCCCGAGCTGGCTCCGTAGGTCGCGACTAAGATTCTCAAAATCTCAGTCGCGACAGAGAGAATTTTCCCTGTCTCTCGACTGCTTCTTGTCCTCCTTGAGCGTTCTTCTGACTGATATGCATTCTCGATACGTTTTTTAGGTTTTTCCTCCATTTTAGCTCCGTTTTAGCTCCATTTTGGCTCCTATTTGGATTTAACCAAATAATTAAGTACCTTGCATCAAAGAAGTAAATAAAGACGTAAAATTATTCCAAATGAACATAATTAACTCGATTTCAATGTAAATTTAATGTATTTATGTATGATATTTTAGGTATATTTTGGGCTTAACACTGCGCCCAGACTCAGTAGCACTCAGATAGGCCAATGTGCCAGCAGGATTTGACTCAGAAGTAGGAATTAAAGTTGAGCTTGATGGTGGTGGAGTTGGCTGCTTATCAGATTGATTTGGTTGGTCAATGGTTGGGCCTTGTGGTAGCTCAGTACGAGGAGCTGAGTGCACAACATCTTGTGTATTTTGAGGTTGCGGTGAAGGACTTACAAAGATGTTGACCTGCTCAACATGATGTGGGAGTTGAGTAGGTTGTTCCATAGTTTTCTCCCCATCTTGAGCATCTTGGACATCGAGCCCTTGCTCGGCAGAATTTGGATTTTCCAGAGTCTTGGCTTGTTCCTCAGTATGAGTAACAGAGGCTTGATTTTCCCCAGATTCCTTAAGAGGAGACTCAGTATTGTTGGAAAAGTATCTGAACTGGATATCAGACAGATCAGAGATTGGGTCCTGAAGCGGAGAATCACCTAACAGATCAATAAAAGGTGCTTTGTAGGTTTTCTTCTTTAGCCTTTTGAATGTCTTAGCTTGAGGGGGTGGAGAGTCAGCTTGAATATCCTCACTTGAGTCAGAAGAGGAGTTGTCTCTAAGCTCAGCATTGATCTCATTTTCTGCAATGTTATGTTCGGTGAGCTCAACATCCACTGTTTGAAGTGCCATACTTGGATTCTCCTCTTGCTCAGCATTGTCTTCAGTCTGTGTTTGCTCAGCATACTCTTCTTCCTCAATATTAGGCTGAGCATCGTCATTTATCTGTTCTTCCTCTTCTTGCTCAATAGGGGTTTGCTCAAGATCAATCCCGAGACTTTTGACGAAGTGTGATTTTGGAGGGACAACCCAGTCAAAGGGGTCAGCTTCAACAATTTTCAACGCAGAGCTTCTTCGTTTCTTCTGCAGAGGTTGTTCTGGAGTTTCTTCACTCTCCTCTTCAGGCTCATCTTGCCCTTTTCGTTTCTTTGCTGACCTAGGTGTTTGGTCAGTATCAACTTTCTTCCCCTTAGATACAGCTCGTATCTTCCTTAGAACAGAATCAATATCTTTTGAACACGTTTCAAGTACTTTTCTCTTCTTCTTTGTCTTTGCTGGCTCAGCAGACTCAGCAACAACTTTCTTTCCTTTCTTTAGTTCCACTTCATGTTCAGCATCATTTTCTTCTTCATCTTCCTCAACATCTTCAGTCCCCTTCAAGGGCTGGTTGAATCTTAACCCCAACAACAGAGCCGCGGAAATTTCATTTCCCAAACTCCGCGTTTCATTGATTGTTTCTATTTTCTGATCTTCGAGGATTTTAGTGATTAGGGAGCCCAGTCTAAGTTTCTTACCTCCTCGTTGAAATGCACCGACTAGAAATACCGGCATATTGAGTGGGTTGTAGGTTAGCATGTGCCATATGAAGCACTGCTCGAAGTTGGAGGCCGACGATAATGAGTTGAGTTTTGGGAAGATGAAGTTGCTCAATATGTAATGAGCCATCTTCTGATTTTGCCCCATACAGGTGCTGGGTATCTCTCCTTTGTGATTTTCTGGTTTGCAGAATCCTTTGACATGGTCAAGCGTTTCTTTGGTTGTCCTAAACTCTTTCCCTTCTTCTGGCAGGTTGAGTAAGGTTGCTAGGTAAGATGGGGTGATTGTAATCTTGTGGCCCTTGACGGAAGTTTCCAAGTAGTCAGCATCTTCTTTGTCAACATGAAGATTGGAATAAAATTCCCTAACTAACCTAGGATAGGTTTTCCCAGGGAGAGAGAAGAGTCCCACCCATTTATTCTTCTCAATCCACTCACAGAAGGGTTTTTCAGCGGTGATGAAGCTGGAAGAGAACCATTTGCATTTCAGAACTTCCAGATTGTTGACTTTCTTGTGGACCTTGACCATGATCCTTTCCTTGGGCTTCTTTGAGGAGCTTGCTGGGTCAGCTTGAGGGTTTTTGTTTGGAGTTTGGTTAAGCTGTGGAGGAGATTTTGGATTTTCATCGGTGTGATGTTTGCCGGAATCACCACCGGAGACATTCTGAGGGTTCGACATTTTTCTTCTCAGAGATTTTCGAGGGTTTTTGAAATTCAGAGAGAGAGAGAAAGATTTGGAATGCCAAAGGATTTAAGCGTAAGGATGATTAAGTGGGAAATCTTCCACGATTTATAAAGATTTAAATCGATCCTATTTATTGGACTAGCCGTTTTTCCTTGGGATATTCAACCGACAGAGATTCTGTCACTTATGACACATTCGGCGCATGGGTTTTGCCATTATTGCTTACGTTATCCTAGGTGCTATTTATTACACGTGTTGGCATTTAATGGTGCAAGTGGCCTTTTAACTCAGTTTTGCCAGAATGTGAAGCGTTTGTGATACTGAGTACCTAGTTCTATGTAGATGAATTTCTTATCTCCTAGTAACTTAGCATAGGATTATCACTCAGCATGTGTATCTACTCAGAATACTCACTCAACATGTATATTAACTCAGCATAGAGTGTTTTTCTATATTTTAAGCTCAGTATTCATTCATTGTGAATTCACTTAGCATGGCAATCACACAACATTCAATTTTTCACATAGAATTATTGAAGAGGATTAGAGATACCGATAGCTTCCCTTAGTATATTGAATTGTTCACGGGCCAATGGCTTGGTGAAGATATCTGCAAGCTGTTCATCTCTTGGCACATAGGTCAGCTTGATCTCACCCTTTAATACGTGATCTCTGATGAAGTGATGCCTTATGGTGACGTGCTTCAATCTGCTGTCTTGAATTGGATTTTTGGATAGATCAATGGCACTCTTGTTGTCACATCTGATCTCAATTGTTTCAGTTTTTACTCCATAATCCTTAAACTGTTACTTTATCCATAGGACTTGGGCAACACAGCTTCCAGCAGCTACGTACTCAGCTTCAGTTGTGGACAGGGCTACGGATGATTGCTTCTGTTGGTCCCTTATAACGTAACAAGTTAGTTCCAAGGGGGGGATAGGAACTATTTAAAATTTTAGTACGTTAAGGCTGATTTCTTTTTCTTTGAAAAGATTTACACAACGTGCTGAGTGAGTTTAAGACACTAGCTTAGTCAACTTGTGACTAAGTCAGCTTCTGTCGTTGAGTCAAGAGATAGCACTTGAGTCTGTTCCTGAACTCAGCTACTCAGTATGCACAACTCAGCTTGACCTCTTTACTTGGTCAGTTTCAGTTTTAAGCAAGCAATATATATAATAAGGAGTTTAAGGTTAGAAAGATATTACTCAGCAGATTTATCCAGGTTCGGCCTCTAAGCCTACGTCCTGTCCCCGGAACACGTTCCGAGCTTTCGAATCCTCTACTAAGCTCTTTAAAGGTAGCCTCAAACCTTTTACAACTTAGACACTGAGTATGACAAGAGTACCTTCCTCTATACCTCTACTCAATCCTAATCTCACGCTGAGTACTATAACCGAGTACTCAGCTTCTCCTTTCTACTTCTAGAAATGATAAGTGTTTGTCCTAAACAACAATTGCTAAGACACCTTAGATGATTGTATAATCACTCTAGACTTTTACACAAATGATATAGAATTTGGTGTAAGAATTTGCTTTGCTTTTCTTCACAGAACTTGAGTAGAATTTTGGTCAGCGTAATGGCTTGATAATGTTCTGTGTTGATGAATGAAGCAACTGAAAAGTACTATTTATAGAGACATCTGAGGCATCAGTCATTTCGAATTTTGAAATAACCGTTGGAGGGAAACGGCTTCCTGTCATTGTCACTCAGTCTTGCTCAGAGCTCTCGGCCAATCAGATTTGAGTATCTTCTGTCCTCGGTCAGTGTTGAGCAGCTTTTAGTCAGATCGGCAGAATGTCTCTCCATTTACGGTAAGGTCAACTAGACAGCGTTCTGTGTCTTCTGAACTTTACCCAAAGTGGAAATACTTTGTCTGGAAGTTGTTCTTGCTCAACTGCTGTCTTGTACTCTATGTCGATTCAACTCAGCGGCTTCACTCCGAAGTTGTTCAACGAAGGTCTTCTAGATCCTTCTCTTGTTGAGTTGCGTTTTGATCATAACGACAGCGTTTTGCACACGCGGGCCGAGTTGTCTTGATCTGTTTGACTTGGGCCTTGGCTTCCGTATGGGCCTTGGGCTTTTTATTCTTTATGTCTTATAAACAATTTAACTCGACATTGAACAAACACATTAGTTAAATAAATCAAAGCATTTAAACTTAGTGTGTTTAGAATATATTTAATTTTACTTAAATAATTTTGTCAAATCAAAATCATGTGGAAAGGTGTTTCAACAAACTCCCCCATTTTGATGTTGGCAAAACTATTCAGCGAGGAACTCAGTGTTGAGCTCCCCCATGATAGTTGACCTATTATTGCTCAACAAACTCCCCCGTTAGGGTTGAGCTACTGACTTGGTTTTACTTTAAACCTTTTAAGTTTTAATCGAGTAAGTCTAAGGTCAGTTTTCAGATATAGGTCAGCTCATGGAACATATTCTATTTTACTCAGTATTAAGCGGAAGGTTTAACATTCAGAGAGCACTGAGTAATCATTTTGTTCAATGGGTCTTATGAGACAATGTTTTATAAACATACAAGACAATGTCAAACATATTATCAGCATTGGAAACAATCAACACGTTTTATAAGCATTAAACATAGTTGATGTTTTTGAAGATACATAATAACATAATACACATCATCATATGTAATAACTCAAGTTTGGATAAAAGATGCAAGTATTGTATTGAATTAAAGTAGTCAGCATACATAGAATGAGCATAAAAGAAACATAGCCTATAGACTAAGTACAAAACTAAGCTAGCTAGCCCATTTCTACTTCTTTTTCTTTTGCTTAGACTGACTGCTTCTAGAAGCCTCTTGCTGAGTCCTAGCTGGTTCTTTCTCCCCCGTTTTGTCAGCATCGGGAGGAGGAGGAATTCTAAAAGAGTCGGTTAGGACTGCGGCGGTCAGTACAGCGGACAGCTCCTTAAGTTTGTCGGCACTTTCATTAATGCCGTCAAAGACAATAACGCCTTCATCCAACACATCTTTAGGTATACTTAGTTCAGCGGCGCTAAGTAGGCTCAGGATGTAGGCTTGAGACTTACCTACCCAAGTAATTGTATCTGACAGCGCAGCATGAAACGTCTTTAGCAGAGCTGAGTCATAGTATTGGCGCTGGATATTATTATGACGCACATGTGTGAAGGTCCTTTGGGTAGTGACCAGAATCTCATTCTGCTTCATCTGGTCAGTGTCCATCTCCTGTTTATTTAAGTTCAGCAGACGAACTGCTTCGCTAATTTGCTCCATCGAGCATTGAGAGTAGGAGGCAAGCTGATTGTTGGTCTTGATTTGCTCAGTGTGAAGCTGGGCAAAGAGCATCTTAACTTCATCAGAAGTTGCATACTGAGTATTCGTAGCTGACAAGGTCTGGAATTGGCCTTGAAGAGTGTTAAGATGTTGAACAGTTGTCAGTTGGAGCTCAGCCAGCTTGGTTATTGAGTCCTGCTTGGGTTGATGTGATTGAATTGAAATCATATCACTTAGCAGATCTTTCAGTCCTTTAAATTCACTCAAAAGCTGAGTGATTTGTGATGACTGAGTGGACTCAGTTTGGGAAGACCCAGCAGCAGGTTTAGCATGATGAAGGTTTTGAATTAAGGATTGCACCGAGTTGATCAGTTTTCTACCAGACTCGGTGGCATGAAGATAACTGAGTAATTCATCATCATGTTGCCTAGTTTCCTCAGTATGACCAGTTTGTGGAGGAGTCAGAGTTATGATAGGGTCAGTGACTGGAAGTGTGTTTTCAAGCTGTACTTGATTTTCTGGAAAAGAGGATTGATCGGCAGTAGTGATGGTCGGTGAAATAGTCATCCTAATGCTGTCAGTGCTGACTGGGGCAGGAATGTTCTGAGTCAGCACAGTGCTTGGAGCAACAGCATTAATGAGAACTTGCTCGATCTGGCTCGTTGAGTTAACGGAAGCATTCAAGTCGGCTTGTTCCTTTGGTGAAGAAACAGAGGCTTTCTTTTCAAGAGAAGCTTGTTGAGAAGAAGGGGTTTGCTTACTGAAAAACTTCAGCTTCAGAGAAGAAGGATCTTTAGTCGGCTTTTGAACAGGGAGATCGATGACTGTTTTCTGACTTGCCTTTACTAATCTTCTTCTACGAGGAGGAGTGGGATCAGCTTGGATAGATTCTCCTGAGTGAGAAGGAGAGGTTTCTTCTTGATCAGCATCGGGCTGATTAGCTTGTACTTGTACTTTATCTGCAGCCAACTCAGTGTTAGTTGGGTCAGCAGCTTCCTCTTCACTCGCTCTTTCCTCATCGTCATCCTGATCGCTGTCTTCTTCTTCATCTTCCTCATCATCCTGCTCTGAGTTATCTAATTCTTCTTCCACTTGAGTGATGAAGTGATCATCCAGTTCCACATCATCTTCTGGATACTCAGCTTCAGTTCCTTGACACTGTGTGAAGTGTGAATCACCAGGAACAATGATGTCAGTGGGGATAGCATCAATTGGGGTCAGCTCTGAAGACTTCTTCTTCTTCAGAGGTTGCTCAGCACCCAATCTTTCCTCTGTATTAGGCTCATCTTGCCTGCTTCTCTTCTCAGCTGACTTAGGTCTCTCCTGACCTTTTTGAGAAGCTGACTTTAGCTTCTTGGCCTGAGGCTCAGCCTTCTTTGAAGGAGTCCCAACAGCTTTCCTCTTTCGGGCAGCTGGAGCCTTTGTCCTTTTGCCTTTCTTTGGGACAGTTGTCTCCTCATCAGCCTCATCAACATTTTTGCCTTTCTTAATTGGTTGGTCATACTTCAAGGCACGCAGCGAAGCAGCTGTGATCTCAGAGCCTTGGGCCTCAGTTTCCTCGAAGAGATCAATTTGATGATCTTTGAGGATTCTGGTTATGAGTGAGCCCAGCCTTAAAGTTCCAGTGCTCCTCTGGAAGCCGGCTATTAAGAAAACTGACATGTTGATGGGCTTGTAGGTCAGCATATGCCATATGAAGCATTGCTCGAAATTTGTCGCTGAGCTAGTACAGTTAATCTTGGGGTAGATGTAGTAGGTCAGCAGATAATGAGCCATCTTTTGGTGCTGACCCATCGAAGTACTGGAGATTTCTCTAGAGTGGCCAGCGGGTTTACAGAACGTGGCATCGTACCCAGTTCCTTCATGATCCCCAGATCTCCTCAGCTTAGTTCCCTCATTCTTTAACTTCAGTAAGTTGGCTAGGTAGGTAGGGTTTATGAAAATGGTCTTCTCCTTTACCACAGTTACCAGATAATCATGGTTATCGTCAGCAACACGGAGATTGTGGTAGAACTCCCTTACTAGGTCAGGGTAAGTGGGATCTCTAATGGAGAACAGCTCGGTCCAGCCATTCTTCGATATCCATTCACAAAATGGTTGCTCGGTTGTTACAAAGGCCTCAGAGAACCATCGTGAGAAGTCTATTTTCCACTCTCTAACATCTGCGAAGACCTTGGTGTAGGTTCTGACCTTGGTCGGCTTTCCCTTAGATGAGGTGGCTTGGCCAGCTTTGCCTTTGCTCGGCGTAGTGACCTTTGTAGCTTCAGGCGAAGTAGTTTGCCTGGAAGGTTCGTCGGAACTGGTCTTAGGGTGACCGGCACCGGAGATGTTAACGGAAACCTTAGTCATAGTTTCAGAGAAAGATTGGGAAGTTTTGAGAGTTTTTAGAGAGAGAATGCTTATGCCAGAGAATTCGGTAAGTGAAAAGAGATAAAAATGGGGATTTGCCCATTATTTATAGCAGTGAAAGGTGGATCTTATCGAATCCATGTGTCAGTTTTGCCTTGGGATTGTCATCCGATAATGATCCTGACATTTATGACACATTCGGCGCATACGTCATCCTAGGTGGCTATTCGCGTGCTCCAAGCATTAAACATCGTATCTTGAACTCAGCGTTTAGGATTATAAACGTTCTAAATTCTGAGTAGTCAGTTTTATACAAACGGATGGTTTAAGTAGTTGGTTACTCAGTTTGAGATAACTACTCGGTGCCAATGTTTTCTCAGTATGTGATATTCATTCATTCAGCATTAATCACTCAGCATACATCTATTCACTCAGCAAATAATAGATCACTCAGTATGTTAATTCACTCAGCATGAATATATGTTAAGAGCTGGAATTTACTGAAGAGGATTAAACATACCAATGGCTTCTCTCAGTATGCTGAACTGCTCACGAGCCAGTGGCTTTGTGAAGATATCCGCAAGCTGCTCATCCGTTGGGACGTAGGTCAGCTTTATCTCACCCTTGAGTACATGGTCTCTAATGAAGTGATGTCTTATGCTGACATGCTTCATCCTGCTGTGTTGAATTGGGTTCTTGGATAGATCAATTGCACTTTTGTTGTCACATTTGACCTCAATTGTCTTTGTTTGAACACCATAGTCTTCAAGCTGTTGCTTAATCCATAGGACTTGAGCAACACAGTGTCCAGTAGCAATGTACTCAGCTTCAGTGGTAGATAAGGCTACTGACGCCTGCTTCTTGCTGAACCAAGATACAAGACAGTTTCCTAAGAAGTGACATCCTCCAGAGGTGCTTTTTCGTTCAAGCTTGTCTCGTCCGTAGTCAGCGTCAGTGTATCCAACGAGTGTGAAACCATGAGTGTTGGGATACCATAAACCTGCGTTCACTGAGCTTTGCAAATATCTAAGGATTCTTTTTACAAATATGTAATGAGATTCCTTAGGGTTAGATTGATATCTAGCACAGTAGCATACTGAGAACTGAATGTCCGGTCTACTTGCTGTTAAGTAAAGTAGAGAGCCTATCATACCTCGATACAATTTGCTGTCTACCGACTTACCATTCTCGTCAGTGCGGAGGACAGTGTCAGTGCCCATAGGAGTGGATATTGGCTTGCAATTTTCAAGATCATATTTCTTCAATATCTCCTTGGCATATTTAGCTTGACTGATGAAGATGCCATTTTTCCCTTGTTTGATTTGAAGTCCAAGGAAGAAGTTGAGTTCTCCCATCATCGACATTTCAAACTCAGTCTGCATTTGCTTGCTAAATTCCTTGCACATTGACTCATTAGTAGCATCGAAAATAATATCATCAACATATATTTGAGCCAGCAGGGTATCTTTACCTTTTCTCTTAATGAATAAGGTTGTATCAGCTTTGCCTCTGACATAGTTTCTAGTCAGCAGGAAACTGGTCAGCTTCTCATACCAAGCACATGATGCTTGCTTGAGGCCGTACAGAGCCTTTTTGAGTTTATAAACGTGGTTTGGGAATTTAGGATCCTCAAACCCTGGAGGTTGATTAACATAAACTTCCTCGTTTATAACTCCATTAAGGAATGCACTCTTAACATCCATTTGAAACAGTTTAAAGTTCATATAACTTGCATAAGCGCATAAAATTATAATAGCCTCTAGCCTTGCCACTGGGGCAAAGGTCTCACCATAGTCAATACCTTCTTGCTGACTGTAGCCCTGAGCTACAAGCCTTGCTTTGTTCCTGACTACATTTCCTTGCTCATCCAGCTTGTTGCGGAAGACCCATCTTGTTCCAATGGTCTTCTGACTCCTTGGATGTGGTACTAACTCCCATACATCGTTTCTTCTGAATTGGTCAAGTTCCTCTTGCATTGCGCTCATCCAGAATTCATCTTCCTCAGCATCAGCGAAGTTCTTAGGTTCCTGAACTGAGACGAAGGCTACGTTGCTGAGGTATCTCCTGAGTTGATTTCTTGTCATCAAGGTATTCTCAGCGGCATCAAGAATGGCACTCTCTGAGTGTCCTCTTGGTATCCTTATCTCCTTTGGTAGATTGGTGTCTTGTGCTGTCTGTGTTTCAACAATCTCTGCAAGTGTATATTGGTCAGTGAAAACAATTTGAGGTTCACTTTTACCTTTGGTCAGCCCTTGAGGGAATGACTCAGCGGCTGTATCTTGATCAGCGGGTACTGATTGTGGATCATCCTCGGTCAGCGGCAGATATCTTCCTGCAAGGTTAGTTTCGTCGAACTCAACATGTACTGACTCTTCTAAAACTTGAGTTCGTTTATTGAAAACTCTGTATGCTTTGTTGTTTGTTGAGTAGCCTAAAAAGATAGTTTCATCAGCTTTTGAGTCAAACTTAGCTAGGCTATCTTTGGTGTTTAAAATAAAACATTTACAGCCAAAGGCACGAAAGTATCCAATGTTGGTCTTTCGTCCTTTCCAAAGTTCGTATGGGGTTTTCTTTAGTATAGGTCTAATAAGAGCCATATTAAGAATATAGCACGTTGTGTTAACAGCTTCTCCCCAAAAGTACTTTGGAAGCCTATGCTCACTCAGCATTGTCCTGGCTATTTCAACCAATGTTCTGTTCTTCCTTTCAACAACCCCATTTTATTGAGGCGTCCGAGGAGCAGAGAAATTATGGTCAATGCCGCTGGCTTCACAGAATTCAACAAACTGTTGGTTTTTGAATTCTCCACCATTATCACTTCGGATGTGAGCCAATTTTAGGTCTTTATCATTTTCAAGCTTTCTTACCAAATTTGAAAATGTCTTAAAGGTCTCATCCTTGCTACTCAGCAAGATGACCCAAGTGTACCGAGAGAAGTCATCTATAATGACCAGGGAAAATCTTCTTCCACCCAGACTCAGCGGCTGGACTAGACCGAAGAGATCCAAGTGTAGTAACTCTAACGGACGCTTAGTTGAGACAATGTTTTTACTATGAGAAGATTGTTTGGTTTGTTTTCCAGCTTGGCAAGCGTGGCATAGTTGATCTTTTTCAAATTTAAGTTCTGGCAGTCCCTCAACCAATTGTTTTCTTGCTAATTTGGCCAGGAGGTCCATGATTACATGACCAAGTCTCATGTGCCATAGCCAGGAATTTTCTTCCTTTGAAACTAAGCATACAGTTTTTGAAAACTTTTTCTCCAAGTTCAGCATGAAGACATTATCAATGCGAGGGGCAGTTAAAATTAACTCATTAGTTTTACCCTCGTATATTTTACATCCAGTGTCATCAAATATAACTTTTCTCCCATTATCACATAGCTGAGCTACGCTGAGTAAGTTATATTTGAGTCCGCTGACTAGGGAGACTGACTCAATAGTAGGATTACCTCCAACGGTTGACCCTACTATCTTACCCTTTTTGTTGTCTCCAAAACTTACGCTTCCTCCTCGTTTACGCTCAAATGTGATGAACTGAGTTTCATCACCAATCATGTGCCTCGAGCATGCGCTGTCAATATACCACATCTTTGACTTCTCAGCACATCTCAGGCTTACCTGCAATGTAACTAGTTACTCTTAGGTACCCAATTCTTTTTGGGTCCTTGCTTGTTAGGTTCAACAGGTAAAGCATCATATTTTATTTTATGGCGACATACTTGAACAGTATGGCCATTCTTTCCACAGAAGTCACAGCTGACCTTCTGTTTAGGATTTCTCACTGACTGGTCAGCACCCCAGTGCTGAGCGTGCCAGCACACCTTTGTGGTGTGTCCTTTCTTCCCACAGAAGTCACACTGGACTTTCCGCTGAGGATTCCATCTCTGCTGACCAGTACCTCGGTACTGAGTATTCAGAGGAATATTTCTTTTGTTTGGAACCTTTAGTTGGTTCTGGATAGTTGTGACGTCCTTTTTCAGTTTCTTAGAATCTGATTGGACTTCAGAGACAGACTTATGTATGATCTCCATGTTATCATGAAAAGTTGAGTTGTCTTGAAGAAGAAATTTGAGGTCACTTAGCTTGACCTCTTCAACCTCGTCACAGCGCCTGCTGAGTGCTCTAACTTTCTTATTACATTTTTTGACAAGTGTGTAGAGATCACTCAGGGCATTAACCATTTCATTTCTGAGCTGGGGTAGTGATATTACCTCATTTGATTGCTCCTCATCATCAGATGCGATGGAGGGGTCAGCATGCTCAGAGATGCACGGCTCAGCAAGTTCGTCAGCCATAAAACAGATCTTTGCTGACTCAGTGACATCAGCTTCTGATGATGAAGACTCATCACTGTCGCTCCATGTTGCTGTTGGTCCCTAGTAATTAGTCCCAAGGGGGGGCGGGTTAGGAACTAATGTAACTTTTTCGCTTTTAATTATGCTGACTTAATGTTATTTTAAGAGTTTGATAACTCAACGTGTTGGTCAGCATGGGTGTTTGATTAGTCAGACAGTTTTAGTTCTATGCTGACTAAGACTGCTTGACTTGAGAGTTGGGAATTGACACTTGAAAGGTCAGCTTCCAACTTAGCACTCAGATTTACTCAGTTTCAGTTTTAACAATTTATAAGCTGAGTAAATACAACAAGCAACACATGCACATATATATATATATTGAGAGGGAGAGTTTAGAAGTTACTCAGCACGACTTATCCTGGTTCGGCCTCTCTGTCTACATCCAGTCCCCAGTTCCTCCTGGGATTTTCAATCCAATACTGAGCTCTTTCAAGGTAGAGCACAAACCCTTTACAAGGCAGTGAGTATGCAAGAGTACGTCCTCTATTCGTCTACTCAGCTCCTACTAAGTATTACAACCCAGCACTTAGATTTTTCTACCACTGAATACTTACAACCAAGTACTCAGCTCAACACTCTCAATATTCCTATTGATCACACACTTGTTCTTTTTCAACTAAAGAACACTTTAGATGATTACAAAATAATCAATCTAGCATTTACACAGAGAATAGAAAAGTTGGTGTAAGATCTTTTTTGTATTTGAGTGCTTTGAAGATTTTCTCTCTTGTATTTTTCTTTTTATGCTTGAGCAAATGATCCAAGAACTATCATTGTCCTTTTATAGATGAATTTCTAAAGATTGGATCATTTGAGATGATTTAGCCGTTAAGTCCAAAACGGCTCTTTTAGCAGACAGCTTCTGGTCAGCTTCAGACTGTTCCGCCATTCCCTTCCTCTGTTTTCTTCAGGCGTCAGGTTTTGTCTTCTTGCATCAGACTTGTCTTTTTGTGCCAGTTGTCTTTTACCAATAATCCATAGACCCATGATTCTTGGAATTAGTCTTCTGTGGGCTTTCGAGGCTTCAATTATTGGTGCAGATTATTGGCAGACTTTGTCCTTTAGTAAACGGATCCTTCATGCTGTCCTGACTGTCACTCACCTTCATTCGTTATCTTCGAATGTTCAACTTCCATACTGAGTTCCTTCTTAGTCAGCTTCGTTATGTTTGTATAATTCTGAAGGAGTCTTCTAATTTAGTCAGCTTCGTTCTGGCAACTTTGAAGGAAGCTTCTGATGCTGAGTTCTACTTCACTCAGCTTCTATCCTTTCATGCTGAGTTCCGTTCCACTCAGCTTTTGACTTATGCTGACTTTTGACCTGTCTTACTTTATATATATATTTTTGCACTCAATATTGAACAAAGACATTAGTACAATTAAATCAAAGCATTTAAATTTAATTGCCTCTTAATCATGGATGATTTTGTCAAATCAAAATCTTGTGCAAAGGTGTTTCAACAAACTCCCCCATTTTGATGTTGGCAAAATACATAATTATGGAACTCAGTTATAAGTTACCCCATGATTGATATATTTTTGAAATGACTCCCCCGTAAGGGTTGCACATATTGTCTTAACTTAATTCTAAACCTTACTAGATTTAAGTCAGCTTTCAAAAATATTAGAAGTATGTTGTTACTCAGTTTATTACCTAAGTATTTTAGTGTTAATGTATACTGAGTATGTTTTACTTCTTAATTTGTTTGTTCAATTTTATCGACTATGTTGAGAAAATAGTACTTGACATAGATTAAACAAAAAATAAAGCAAACACATATATGAAAGTTTCTATGCAAAGTTCTAAACATTTACTAGACTATATCTGGTTCTTCTTCTTCTGAGCTTGGTGGTCAGCTTGAGCTATTCCTTTGCCTTTGTCTTTACTTCCTGAGGCATTCCCTGTAAGCTGAGTTCCTCCTTGACTTGTCTCCCCCGTTTTGCCATCATCGGGTTTATAAATGAATGTGTCAGTGCGAGCATGAGAGGAGAGGTGAGTTGAGTAACGCTGGAGCCTCATAGTACTTTCTCGCAAGCCATCAATTATAGGAACACTGTCATCTTGGACATGGCGAGGAACCCGAAGAGAACTGCTAATCATGCTGAGCAGGCATTCATGAGATTTGCTAAGCTAAGTGAGTGAGCTGGTGAGCTAACCAAAAGATTGGTGGTACATCTTGAGTAAGGCAGAGTCATAAAATATGCGCTAGACATTGTTGATGCGCATTGCCTTCATAATTGCCTGGGAAAAGCTCAAGAGTTCACTGTTGGAGACTGGATCAACATCCATCTGTGCTTTGTTGATGTTGAGTAGGCTGACTGCTTCACTCAGTTGGTCAATTGTACACTGAGAGGAGGAGCAGACTAATTCACACGTACTGGTCAGCTCAGCATTAAGCTTGGTAAAGCATTCTTGAAGTTCAGCAGAGGTGGCAAACTCAGCATTGCCAGGTGCACTTGTTTTAGTCAGTTCTACAGTTAACTTAGTAAAATATCCTTGAAGTTCAGAGGAAGTGGCATACCCTGGATTAACTTCTGATGGTTGTTGGATTTTGCCTTCAATCGAGTTCAGATGGTTTACCATGGAGAGAACTAGTTCAGTCAGCTTTGCTATTTGATCTTGATTTGGTTGCTGAGTTTGAACAGTTGTTATAATACTTACCAGATCCTTGAGTCCTCTTAGTTCATTGAGAAGCTGAGTGATGCCAAATATGTGGGAGGACTCAGCATGAGACTATCTAGTAGCATCAGCTTGAGAAGGGTTCAAATCTTGAAGCAAGGACTGAGCAGAGGCAATGATTCGTCTTTCTGACTCAGTAGCATTCAAGTATTGGAACTTGCCAGCATTTGTCTCAGAGGCTGGAATTGAGCTTGATGGTGGGGGAGTTGGCTATTTGCCAGATTGATCACCTTGATTAATGACTGGACTTTGATGCAGATTACCTTCAGGAGCTGAGTTGTCAACATGCTGAGTTGGAGGTGGAGTTTGGTTAATCATGTTGACCTGCTCATCCTGAGTGGCAGGATTTGTTCCATCTTGAGCAGTTTTTGGATTTTCTGGAGTCTTGGCTTGTTCCTCAATATGAGTAACAGAGGCTTGGTTTTGCACAAGATCCGTTGGAGGAGACTTAGGCTCAGCATCATGAGAGAAGTATTTGAACTGAATTTTGGACATTTCAGCATCAATATCTTGAGGAGGAGAGTCTGCAAGGAGATCAATAACTTGAGTTTTATGGGCTTTCTTCTTAAGCTGCTTGAACCTTTGTTCCTTGGGAGGAGAAGGGTCAGCATCAATGTTCTCCTCATCAGTATCAACTGTCTCTTCTACCATAGTTGGATGCTCATGTTGCTCAACATGATCCTCTACAGTAACAGTTTCTTCTTCCTCAACTCTTTGCTCAGTATTACCCTGAGGTTGCTCAACATCAGCAGGTTCTTCCTGCTCAGTATGGACGTCTTCCTCAACATGAGTTTCTTTGTCAGCTTCCTCTTCTACTTCAACATTTGTTTTCTCAGCTTGTTGCTCAGTTTCTTTCTCAGCTTCCTTTTCTACTTCAACATTTGTTTTCTCAGCTTGTTGCTCAGTTTCTTTCTCAGCTTCCTTTTCTAGGTCAGTTCCATGACCTTTGGAAGATACAACCCAATCTAGGGGATCAGCTTTAACTGTCTTTAAGGAATTAACCTTCTTCCTTTTCATCAAGGGGGATTCTGGAGTTCCCTCTTCTTCATCCTCAGGCTCTTCTGGCCTCTTTCTCTTCTCTGCCGACTCAGCTTTCTCCTTAGCCTTGTCAGCTTTAACCTTTTCTTGAGACACTAGTCTCACTTTCTTGGGGACAACATGGATGTCTTTGGAGCATGTTTCAATGGCCTTTCTCTTCTTCGTCTTCTTTTCCTTAGGTGACTCAGCAGGAGCCTCCACTTCATTTTCAGGCTCAATTTCTAGCTCAGCTTCATCATTTTCCTCAACATCTACAACTTCTTCATATCCTTTCAACGGTTGATTGTACAACAGTCCAACCAGCAGAGCTGCTGTGATCTCACTTCCCAAAGTGTCAGTTTCATTGATTGTCTCAATCTGTTTGTCCTCAATGATCTTAGTGATCAGAGAACCCAGCCTGAGCTTCTTTCCACTGCGTTGAAGAGCCCCAACCAGAAAGACGGGCATGTTAAGTGGAGTGTAGGTCAACATGTGCCATATGAAGCACTGTTCAAAATTGGAGGCAGATGAGGCTGAGTTGAGTTTGGGGAAGATGAAGTTGGTCAGCATGTAGTGAGCCATCTTCTGGTCTTGCCCCATACACGTGCTGGGTATTTCACCTTTATGGTTCTTGGGTTGACAGAACCCCTTGATCTTGTCAAGCTTCTCCTTTGGTACCTTCTCTTTTGTTGTCCTAAATTCTATTCCTTCGTCTGGTAAATCAAGTAAAGTAGCTAGATAGGCAGAGGTTATGGTGATTTTCTGACCTTTGACTATAGTCTCCAAATAGTCAGCATCTTCTTCATCAACAAGCATGTTAGAATAAAATTCTCTGACCAACCTGGGGTATGTTTTTCCGGAGAGTGAGAAGAGACTGGTCCATTTGTTCTTCTCGATCCAGTCGCAGAATGGCTTCTCAGAAGTGACGAATCCTGGAGAAAACCATCTGCACTTCAGAACCTCCAAGTTGTTGACCTTTTTATGGACCTTGATCATATTCCTTTCTATTTGCTTTGAAGAACCAGCGGGGTCAGCTTGAGTGGGTTTGCCAAAGGTTTGTCCAGGCTGAGTGGTAACGTTAGGGATTTCATTTTTACCGGAAGCCATTGTTGCAGATGAGGGTTTTGAGGTTTAGGGAGAGAGAAGTATTCGATTACAGAAGATTGTAAGCGTAAAGAGTAATGAGTGGGGATTCTTCCACTACTTATAGAGTTTTGAGTCATTAATGAACTAGCTGTTTCCATCTTGGGACTTTAATCGACAAAGATTCTGCCATTTATGACAGGTTCGGCGCATGGGTATTCATTATTACTTGCGTTTCTCTAGGTATGATTTGTTACACGTGTCATTGTTTATCGGTGCAAGTGGGTTTTTACTCAGTTTGCCAGAATATGAATCGTTTATGATACTGAGTATTTAATTCTACGTAGATGGATTTCCTATCTCTTAGTAACTTAACATACGTTCATCACACAACATGTATATTTACTCAGCATAAGGTGATTACTCAATATGTCTATCTACTCAGCACAGAATATTTACTCAGCATTTGTATCTACTTAGCATAGACTATTAAGCTCAATGTGCAGTAGTTACTGACTATAGCCTTGGGCTACAAGTCGAGCTTTGTTCCTGATTACATTTCCATGCTCATCTAGTTTATTTCTAAAAACCCACTTAGTTCCTATGGATTTTTTATTCCTAGGTTTAGGTACTAAATCCCATACCTCATTTCTTGTAAATTGGTCAAGCTCTTCTTGCATAGCATTGATCCAATACTCATCATGCTCAGCATCAGCAAAGTTCTTTGGTTCATGAATTGATACAAAAGCAACGCTGCAAAGGAATTTCCTAAGCTGGTCTCTAGTCATCACTTTATTGTTGGCATCATCAAGGATGGACTCTTCTGAATGTCCTCTTAGAATTTTTATTTCCTTGGGTAATGTTGAGTTGTTTGGAACAGGTGTTTCTACAATCTCTGCAGGGACAGATTGGTCAGCAAAGGTAATTTCAGTTTCGATTTTACCTTTGGTCAGTTCTTGTACTGATGACTCAGCATGTCCATTCTGGTCAGCAGAAGCTGAGTTGGGTTCTTCCTCTGTGTGTTGAGTTGTTCTTCCTGCAGGGTCAGTTTTATCGAAATCTACATGGGCTGACTCTTCTACAACCTGGGTTCTTTTATTATAAATTCTATATGCTTTACTGTTTGTTGAGTATCCCAAAAAGATCGCTTCGTCAGCTTTGGCATCAAACTTTGCCAGATTATCCTTAGTGTTGAGTATAAAACATTTACACCCAAAGGCACGAAAGTATCCAATATTGGGCTTTCGTCCTTTCCAAAGTTCATAAGAGGTTTTCTTGAATATAGGTCTTACCAATGCCCTATTCAATATATAACATGCTGTATTAACAGCTTCTCCCCAAAAATACTTTGGAAGCCTATTTTCACTCAGCATTGTCCTAACAATTTCTACTATTGTCCTATTCTTCCTTTCAACAACTCCATCCTGTTGAGGAGTTCTAGGGGCAGAGAAATTGTGGTCAATACCATTGGTTTCACAAAATTCATCAAACATTTGGTTTTTGAATTCTCCACCATTATCACTTCTAATGTGAGCTACTCTTAGGTCTTTGTCATTTTCAAGCTTTTTGACTAATGAAGTAAACATCTCAAATGTTTCATCTTTGCTACTCAGCAAGATGACCCATGTATACCTAGAGAAATCATCTACAATAACTAAGGAAAATTTCTTACCTCCCATTATGAGTGGCTGGATAGGTCCGAAAAAATCCAAATGTAGTAATTCCAATGGTCTTTTGGTTGAGACAACCTTTTTGCTGTGAAATGACTTTTTGATTTGTTTGCCTTGCTGACAAGCATTACAAAGTTGATCTTTTTCGTACTTTAATTTGGGTAGTCCCTCAACTAATTGCTTTCTAGCTAGTTTGGCAAGGAGGTCCATGCTGACATGCCCAAGTCTCCTATGCCACAGCCAGGAGTTGTCCTCTTTTGACACTAAGCATATACTTTTTGAAAATTGTTTTTCCAAACTCAACATGTAAACATTTTCTACACGAGGGGCTGTTAAAATCAAATCATTTGTTTTCCCCTCGAGTATCTAACACTTAGTATCATCAAATATAACCTTCCTTCCACTCTTGCAAAGCTGAGCTACGCTTAGAAGATTATATTTGAGACCCTTAACTAAGGAGACTGACTCAATTTTAGGGTTACCTCCGATAGTTCCTGAGCCAACTATCTTGCCCTTCTTGTTGTCTCCAAAGCTTACACTACCTCCTCGTTTAAGCTCTAGTGTGATGAACTGAGCATCACCTGTCATGTGTCTTGAGCATGCGCTGTCTATATACCAAAGTTTTGATTTCTCCATGCATGTCAAGCTGACCTGCATTTTAAACTATTCGTTTTTAGGTACCCAATTCTTTTTGGGTCCTTTCTTGTTAGTGTAAACAGGTGCAAAGTCATATTTTAACTTGTGATGACATACTTTCGTAGTATGGCCACTTTTACCACAAAAGCCACACGTAGTTATCATTTGAGGGTGATATTGAGTGTGGTCAGCATTGTTGTGCTGAGCATGCCAGCATACCTTGGTAGTATGACCTTTCTTACCACAGAAGTCACATTGGACAGTCTATTTGTTATGCCAGCACACAGCTTTTGTGTGTCCTTTCTTCCCACAACAGCTACATTGAGTAAACTGTTTATGCTGACCAGTACCTGAGTACTCAGCATGGGGTTTATTCTTAGTTGAACCTTTTATTTGGTTCTGTAAAGTTGTGACATCCTTTCTAAGTTTCTTTGACTCAGTTTGAACCTCCGTGACAAACTTATGTAAGATTTGCATGTTCGTATGTAAATCTGAGTTGTCCTGGAGGAGATATCGGAGGTCACTCAGCTTGACCTCCTCAATCTCGTCACAGCGCCTGCTGAGTGCCTTAATCCTTTTGTTACACTTCTTAGTTAGTGTATATAAGTCACTCAGGGCATTTACCATTTTGTTTCTAAGCAAAAGTAAGGATGTTACCTCATTGTTGTTTTCCTCTTGCTCAGAATCTTCAGAGAGGTCGGCTTGCTCAGATTGAGATTGGTCAGCTCCATCATCTGCCATGAAACATATGTTGGCTGTTTCATTTTGCTCAGCTTCAGATGATGTTGACTCATCACTGTCACTCCATGTGGCCACCATTGCCTTTTTGCTTCCATTCTTATCTTTCTTCAGGTTAGAACAGCTTGACTTAATATGCCCAGTTTGATGGCATTCATAACATGTGACAGGCTTGGAGCTGTCCTTTTTGTATCTGGTGTCACTGGACTTAGCTTTATATCTATCTCCTCTCTTGAATGGCCACTTACTATTTCTTTCATTTCTTCTGAACAGCTTTTTCATTTTTCTAGTAAACATGGCCATTTCCTCATCATCAGTTGACTCACTTTCTGTGGAGTCAACTTTCATCACTAGTGATTTCTGTTTCTTATCCTCAGATTTTTCTTTAGCTTCAAAGTTTTTCATGGAGATTTCATGGGTCAGCAAGGAACCAATCAGCTCATCATATTTGTATGTGGTCAGATCCCGAGCTTCCTCTACAGCTGTCTTCTTGGCTTGCCAGCTTTTGGGAAGACTTCGTAAGATCTTCTTCACTTGTTCTTCTTTAGTGAAATTCTTACCGAGTCTTTTAAGCTCATTTATTATGTTGGTGAACCTGGCATTCATTGCTGAG
Source organism: Euphorbia lathyris (assembly GCF_963576675.1). NCBI lineage: Eukaryota > Viridiplantae > Streptophyta > Magnoliopsida > Malpighiales > Euphorbiaceae > Euphorbia > Euphorbia lathyris. The sequence continues at coordinate 3,161,837 of NC_088918.1, forward strand.
ATGTCCTCATTGTCAGTCATCTCGAACAGCTCATACAATCGCATGTGTTGGTTCACTTTGGATTCCTTGACTTTGCTGGTGCCTTCATAAGTTACTTCCATCTTTTTCCAGATCTCCTGTGCTGACTCACAACCTGAAATCTTATTGTATTCTGCAGCATCTAGAGCACAGTGAAGCATATTGATAGCCGAAGCATTATTTTGTAATTTTCTGAGGTCATTCTCTGTCCACTCAGTTTCACTCTTGATAACTTTCTCATTATCAACAGTTTTATAAGGTACATGTGGACCTTGAACTATTGCAAGCCATGCACTCATGTTTGTGGCTTGAATAAAGTTCTTCATCCTATTCTTCCAGAATGTATAATTAGATCCGAAGAATAGGGGAGGTCTAGTGATTGATAATCCCTCAGGGAGTATCTGTGTTGTTTGGTTTCCTGGGAGGAAACGAGTGCTATTCTCACCCATTTTTCGGGATCAGCTCAAGATTGTTAGATCTTTGAATAGTGAGCTTAGGCTCTGATACCACTTGTTGGTCCCTAGTAATTAGTTCCAAGGGGGGAGTTAGGAACTAATTTAACTTTTTCGCTTTTAATTATGCCGACTTAATGTTATTTTAAGAGTTTGATAACTCAGCGTGTTGGTCAGCACGGGCGTTTGATTAGTCAGACAGTTTTAGTTCTATGCTGACTAACACTGCTTGACTTGAGAGTTGGGAATTGACACTTGAAAGGTCAGCTTCCAACTTAGCACTCAGATTTACTCAGTTTCAGTTTTAACAATTTATAAGCTGAGTAAATACAACAAGCAACACATGCACATATATATATATATATATATATATATATATATATATATATATATATTGAGAGAGAGAGTTTAGAAGTTACTCAGCACGACTTATCCTGGTTCGGCCTCTCTGCCTACATCCAGTCCCCAATTCCTCCTGGGATTTTCAATCCAATACTGAGCTCTTTCAAGGTAGAGCACAAACCCTTTACAAGGCAGTGAGTATGCAAGAGTACGTCCTCTATTCGTCTACTCAGCTTCTACTAAGTACTACAACCCAGCACTTAGATTTTTCTACCACTGAATACTTACAACCAAGTACTCAGCTCAACACTCTCAATATTCCTATTGATCACACACTTGTTCTTTTTCAACTAAAGAACACTTTAGATGATTACAAAAAAATCAATCTAGCATTTACACAGAGAATAGAAAAGTTGGTGTAAGATCTTTTTTGTACTTGAGTGCTTTGAAGATTTTCTCTCTTATATTTTTCTTTTTATGCTTGAGCAAATGATCCAAGAACTATCATTGTCCTTTTATAGATGAATTTCTGAAGATTGGATCATTTGAGATGATTTAGCCGTTAAGTCCAAAACGGCTCTTTTAGCAGACAGCTTCTGGTCAGCTTCAGACTGTTCCGCCATTCCCTTCCTCTGTTTTCTTCAGGCGTCAGGCTTTGTCTTCTTCCATCAGACTTGTCTTTTTGTGCCAGTTGTCTTTTACCAATAATCCATAGACCCATGATTCTTGAAATTAGTCTTCTGTGGACTTTCGAGGCTTCAATTATTGGTGCAGAAGATTGGCAGACTTTGTCCTTTAGTAAACGGATCCTTCATGCTGTCCTGACTGTCACTCAGCTTCATTCGTTATCTTCGAATGTTCAACTTCCATGCTGAGTTCCTTCTTAGTCAGCTTCGTTATGTTTGTATAATTCTGAAGGAGTCTTCTAATTTAGTCAGCTTCGTTCTGGCAACTTTGAAGGAAGCTTCTAATGCTGAGTTCTACTTCACTCAGCTTCTATCCTTTCATGCTGAGTTCCGTTCCACTCAGCTTTTGGCTTATATTGACTTTTGACCTGTCTTACTTTATATATATATTTTTGCACTCAATATTGAACAAACACATTAGTACAATTAAATCAAAGCATTTAAATTTAATTGCCTCTTAATCATGGATGATTTTGTCAAATCAAAATCTTGTGGAAAGGTGTTTCAACAGTTGCCACCATTGCCTTTTTGCCGTTCTTCATTTCTTTCCTCATCGTGGGGCAGCTTGACTTGATATGGCCAGTTTGATGACATTCAAAGCATGTAATGGGCTTTGAGCTATCCTTCCTGTACTTGCTGTCGCTGGAGTCAGCTTTGTACTTGTCAAACTTCTTATAAGGCTTCTTAGAATATTTGTCATTCCTTTTGAACAGCCTTTTCATCTTTCTGGTAAACATAGCCATCTCTTCATCATCTGTTGAGCTCCCATCAGTGGAGTCAGCTTTCATGACAAGAGACTTTTGCTTCTTGTCATCAGACTTTTCCTTCACCTCGAAATTCTTCATTGAGATCTCATGGGTCAGCAGTGAGCCGATGAGTTCATCATATTTGTAGGTGGTTAAGTCTTGAGCTTCCTCAACAGCAGTCTTCTTTGCTTACCAGTTTTTAGGAAGACTCCTAAGAATCTTCTTGACTTGTTCTTCCTCAGTGAAGATCTTCCCAAGTCTCTTGAGCTCGTTGATGATGTTTGTAAACCTTGCATTCATGTCAGAGATTCCCTCATCATCATTCATCTCGAACAGCTCGTATAGTCTCATCTGCTGGTTCACCTTGGACTCCTTTACTTTGTTGGTTCCTTCGTAGGTGACCTCTAGCTTCTTCCAAATCTCTCGCGCTGACTCACAACCTGATATCTTATTATATTCTGCAGCATCAAGCGCACAGTGAAGCATGTTTATAGCCGAAGCATGATTTTATAGCTTCTTGAGATCATCTTCTGTCCATTTGGACTCAGCTTTAACAACCGTTTGGCCATCAACAGTTTCAACAGGGACAAACGGGCCTTGGACTATAGATAGCCATGCACTCATGTTTGTAGCCTGAATGAAATTTTTCATCCTATTCTTCCAGAAGGTATAGTTAGACCCGAAGAATAGGGGAGGCCGAGTTATGGACAGACCTTCAGGTAGAATCTGAGTTGTCAGATTTCCTGGGAGAACCCGAGTGCTGTTTTCAGCCATAGTAGGGATCAGCTCAAGGTGGTTAAACCTTGTACAGTGAGCTTTTAAGCTCTGATACCACTTGTTGGTCCCTTATAACGTAACAAGTTAGTTCCAAGGGGGGGGGGGATAGGAACTATTTAAAATTATAGTACGTTAAGGCTAATTTCTTTTTCTTTGAAAAGATTTACACAGCGTGCTGAGTGAGTTTAAAACACTAGCTTAGTCAACTTGTGACTAAGTCAGCTTCTGTCGTTGAGTTAGGAGATAGCACTTGAGTCTGTTCCTGAACTCAGCTACTCAGTATGCACAACTCAGCTTGACCTCTTTACTTGGTCAGTTTCAGTTTTAAGCAAGCAATATATATAATAAGGAGTTTAAAGTTAGAAAGATATTACTCAGCAGATTTATCCAGGTTCGGCCTCTACGCCTACGTCCTGTCCCCGGAACACGTTCCGAGCTTTCGAATCCTCTACTGAGCTCTTTAAAGGTAGAGCCTCAAACCTTTTACAACTTAGACACTGAGTATGACAAGAGTACCTTCCTCTATACCTCTACTCAATCCTAATCTCATGCTGAGTACTATAACCGAGTACTCAACTTCTCCTTTCTACTTCTAGAAATGATAAGTGTTTATCCTAAACAACAATTGCTAAGACATCTTAGATGATTGTATAATCACTCTAGACTTTTACACAAATGATATAGAATTTGGTGTAAGAATTTGCTTTGCTTTTCTTCACAGAACTTGAGTAGAATTTTGGTCAGCGTAATGGCTTGATAATGTTCTGTGTTGATGAATGAAGCAACTGAAAAGTACTATTTATAGAGACATCTGAGGCATCAGTCATTTCGAATTTCGAAATAACTGTTGGAGGGAAACGGCTTCCTGTCGTTGTCACTTAGTCTTGCTCAGAGCTCTCGGCCAATCAGATTTGAGTATCTTCTGTCCTCGGTCAGTGTTGAGCAGCTTTTAGTCAGCTCGACAGAATGTCTCTCCATTTACGGTAAGGTCAACTAGACAGCGTTCTGTGTCTTCTGAACTTTACCCAAAGTGGAAATACTTTGTCTGGAAGTTGTTCTTGCTCAGCTGCTGTCTTGTACTCTATGTCGATTCAACTCAGCGGCTTCACTCCGAAGTTGTTCAACGAAGGTCTTCTAGATCCTTCTCTTGCTGAGTTGCGTTTTGATCGTAACGACAGCGTTTTGCACACGCGGGCCGAGTTGTCTTGATCTGTTTGACTTGGGTCTTGACTTCCGTATGGGCCTTGGGCTTTTTATTCTTTATGTCTTATAAACAATTTAACTCAACATTGAACAAACACATTAGTTAAATAAATCAAAGCATTTAAACTTAGTGTGTTTAGAATATATTTAATTTTACTTAAATAATTTTGTCAAATCAAAATAATGTGGAAAGGTGTTTCAACAGCTTCTTGCTGAACCAAGATACTAGACAGCTTCCAAGGAAATGACACCCTCCCGAAGTACTCTTACGTTTTAACTTATCTCGTCCATAGTCAGCATCAGTATATCCAATGAGTGTAAAGTCATTTGAGGTTGGATACCATAAACCTGCATCAACTGAGCTCTGCAGATATCTAAAAATTCTTTTTACAGCAATTAGGTGAGATTCCCTGGGGTCAGCTTGATATCTTGCACAATAACATACTGAGTACTATATATCAGGTCTACTAGCCGTGAGATAAAGTAAGGAGCCTATCATACCTCGATAAAAGTTTACTATCTATTGACTTACTTTTCTTATCTTTGCATAGAATAGTATCAGTACCCATAGGAGTTGATATGGGTTTGCAACCTTCCATATCGAGCTTCTTTAACATCTCTTTGGTGTACTTGGACTGACTTATGAAGATGTCATTCTTACCTTGCTTAATTTGAAGTCCAAGGAAGAAGTTGAGTTCACCCATCATGGACATCTCGAATTCAGTTTGCATTTGTTTGCTAAACTCTTTACACAAGGATTCGTTAGTAGCACCAAATATTATATCATCTACATATATTTGTGCAAGTAGGGTATGTTTCCTCTTTTTCTTAATGAACAAGGTTGTGTCAGCTTTTCTTCTGACATAGTTCCTGGTCAGCAGGAAGTTGGTCAACCTTTCATACCAAGCTCTTGGAGCTTGCTTCAGGCCATACAGGGCCTTCTTGAGTTTGTAAACGTGGTTTGGGAATTTTGGATCTTCAAACCCAGGAGGTTGGTTTAACATATACCTCTTCGTTTATAAAGCCATTAAGAAATGCACTTTTAACATCCATTTGATATAATTTAAAGTTCATAAAACTAGCATAGGCACATAATATACGTATAGCTTCTAGTCTAGAAACTGGTGCAAAAGTTTCACCGTAGTCAATACCCTCTTGCTGACTATAGCCTTGAGCTACAAGTCGAGCCTTGTTTCTGACTACATTTTCATGCTCATCTAGTTTGTTTCTAAAGACCCACTTAGTTCCTATGGACTTTTGATTTCTAGGCTTAGGTACTAAATCCCATACCTCATTTCTTGTGAATTGGTCGAGCTCTTCTTGCATAGCATTGATCCAATATTCATCGTGCTCAGCATCAGCAAAGTTCTTTGGTTCATGTACTGATACAAAAGCCACATTGCTTATATATTTTCGAAGCTGATCTCTTGTCATTACCTTGTTTTCAGCAGCATCAAGAATGGATTTTTCTGAATGTCCTCTTGGAATTCTTATTTCCTTGGGCAATGCTGAGTTATTTGGAACAGGTGTTTCTACAATTTCTGCAGAAGTAGATTGGTCAGCAAAGGTAATTTCAACTTCTTGTTTACCTTTGGTCAGTCCCTGTATTGATGACTCAGGAGCACCATTTTAGTCAGCGGAAGCTGAGCTTAGTTCTTCTTCTTCGAGCTGGGTTGACTTTCCTGCAGGGTCAGCTTCATCGAACTCAATGTGAACAGACTCTTCTACTATTTGAGTTCGTTTATTATATACTCTATATGCTTTGCTGTTTGTTGAGTACCCTAAAAAGATCGCTTCGTCAGCTTTAGCATCAAATTTTGCAAGGTTGGGCTTTCGTCCTTTCCAAAGTTAATATGGAGTTTTCTTAAGAATAGGTCTAACTAAAGCCCTATTGAGAATATAACATGCTGTGTGGACAGCTTCACCCCAGAAATACTTTGGAAGCTTATTTTCACTCAACATGGTTCTAGCAATTTCGACAATTGTTCTGTTCTTCCTTTCAACAACCCCATTCTGTTGAGGTGTTCTAGGAGCGGAGAAATTGTGGTCAATGCCACTGGTTTCACAGAATTCATCAAACTGTTGGTTTTTGAATTCTCCACCATTGTCGCTTCTAATATGAGCTACTTTTAGGTCTTTGTCAATTTCAAGCTTTTTAATTAATGTGGTAAACATCCCAAATGTTTCATCCTTGCTACTCAGCAAGATGATCCAAGTGTACCGAGAGAAATCGTCTACAATGACCAAGGAAAATTTCTTACCTCCCAAGCTGAGTGGCTGGATAGGTCCGAAAAGATCCAAGTGTAGTAATTTCAATGGTCTCTTGGTTGAGACGATGTTTTTGCTTTGAAATGACTTCTTAGTTTGTTTGCCTTGCTGACAAGCTTTACACAATTGATCTTTTTCAAATTTAAGTTTGGCCAATCCCTCAACTAGTTGCTTTCTAGCTAATTTGGCAAGAAGGTCCATGCTTACATGACCAAGTCTTCTATGCCATAGCCAGGAGTTATCCTCTTTAGACACTAAGCATATGTTTTTGGAAAACTATTTTTCTAAACTCAGCATGTATACATTGTCTACACGAGGGGCAGTTAAAATCAATTAATTTGTATTTCCCTCGAGTATTTGACAATTAGTATCATCAAATACAACCTTTCTGCCGCTTGTGCATAGCTGAGCTGCACTTAGCAGATTGTATTTGAGACCTTTAACTAAGGAGACTGACTCAATAGTTGGGTTACCTCCGATAGTACCTGAGCCGACTATCTTACCCTTCTTATTGTCCCCAAAGCTTACGCTACCACCTCGTTTAAGCTCTAGTGTGATGAATTGTGTTTCATCACCTGTCATGTGCCTTGAGCATGCGCTGTCTATGTATCAAAGTTTTGACTTCTCCACGCATGTAAAGCTGACCTGCATTTTAAACTATTCATCTTTAGGTACCCAATTCTTTTTGGGTCCTTTCTTGTTAGTATAAACAGGTGCAAAGTCATATTTTAATTTGTGACGACATACTTTTATAGTGTTGCCATTCTTACCACAGAAGTCACAATAAATTACCCTTTGAGGGTGATGCTGAGTGTGGTCAGCTTTGTTATGCTGAGCGTGTCAACATACCTTAGTGGTATGTCCTTTTCTTCCACAGAAGTCACATTGAACAATCCGCTTGTTGAACCAACACACATCTTTTGTGTGCCCCCTTTTTCCACAACAGTCACATTGAGTGAACTGTTTATGCTGATTAGTACTTGCGTACTCAGTATGGGGTTTATTTCTATTTGGGCCTTTTACTTGACTCTGTAATGTTGTAACGTCCTTTCTTAGTTTCTTTGATTCAGATTGGACCTCCGTGACAAACTTATGCATTATTTGCATGTTGCTATGTAAGTCTGAATTGTCTTGGAGGAGATATCGGAGGTCACTCAGCTTGACCTCTTCAATCTCGTCACACCCACTACTAGAAAATACCCGATTTCTGACGGAAAATTCCGTCAGAAATCATACTATTTCCGTCACAAAATGTATTTACCCACGGAATTTCTGACGGATTGAAAACAATTGTGAATCAGTCGATGCAATGTTTCTGACGTTTTCTATGACGGGACCTCCTGACGGATGGCTGACAGAAATGCAAACGGATTTATACGTCAACATTTTGTGATGGAATTGCAGACGTGTTTCCGTCAATTATTCTGACGGAATAAACGTCTGAATTAAACCATCACCATGCTCTAAATCCGTCAGGAACATATTGTATTGACGTTATTCCGCCATGATATGCTTTTTATTAAAAAAAAATATATTTTAATTGGTTATACCAATTGAAATATCATATGATACAAATTTGTACATACAAGAATAATATACCTCCAAAATAACAATAATTATAAAACATTAATTTTAATTGATTATGTAATACAAATTTATATACACATTCTAAACTAAAAATTATCACAACACCAATCTAAGTACCAACATGAATTAACATGACCATATCTCAATACCTTCCATCTGATAACCTCTTGCAATCATTAATGTAATAAATCAAAGAACTGTTTCAATTCTTCTTTGTTTTACAAGTATTGATTACACTCAAAATGACAAGAACAAAATTAGGGGTGTGGGGCGAGTCAGGTATGCATTTACTGTCTTCTCTCAAGCCCCATAAATACTCCCATCTGTTGTATGCTGCTGATCTTTCCTGTGGCACCAAATTCATTTTAACCAAAAAAAAAACAAAAACAAAATTATTATAGCCTACATAAGAACATTAAACACTACTCCCTCCGTTTTTTATTATATGACGTTTTGGACTTTTCAATTTGTTCATTTTTATGTCGTTTTATATTACCAATGCACTTTTTACAATACTTTCTCTAATTTGCCCATATTTATTGTAAGAGAGAGATATAGTTATTAATGCAAATTATCTTAATTAAGTCATAAAAATTAATAAGAGAGAGAAATTTTGCATAGAAAGTAGAGATCCAGGAGAAAAGTATGAAGGGTACATTAGTCATTTTAATAGTCTCATTAATATTGCATTGGTCTTGATAAAAAACCTTAAACGACATATAAAAAAGAATGGAGGGAGTACTTAATTATTATTATTAAAACTTTGCCTCGGAAAGGAAAATTGCATTTTTAAAATTTATCCAAAACCCTTTTCACCTTTCAACAATAAAATATCAGCCCAATTTAAAATCTTATTATCTCTTAACAATCATACTGTTTTTGCTTATATCAAAATCTTTTTGTATCATAAAGTTTAACTAGATCAAACGATGACGACTTGGTAGACTTTACAGATTGTCTATTAGTAAAAGCTAAATTTGATTTCCAACCATGTGAATATTAAGATAAGTTTTCATGGTTAAGAATAAACTCCCAATTTAACATTCTGATTTGATTTGCACAATTTATCATGTATTATATACCATAACTATAGAACTTTAAAAAAATCTATATGAAAGTTTACCTCATTTTGAGGCCATTGGATGAGCCATAGCTCTGTAGTCTGTCAATGAAAAATAAACTAGTGTTTCTCATGAATCCTCTTAAAATCCGGCTTTAGGGTTATAGCCCTCATCCTTCAATAAACAATCAAGTTCAGTTTCCAGATTGCACAAAGAATAAGTAAAGCACCAAAATTTACAGCTCAAGCTCGCTTCTTTTTATTTAGGTATGATTCTAAGAAATTCAGAACGTGTATATATATGTATATATATAGAAAGAGAGAGAGATGAAATAAATACCTTCGTAGATGTTCTATGAAGAACTTCAAAGAGCCCTCAAATTTCAGATGCATTCAAGAGATCCAGCTGCTTCCTTCAAAGTTCACTAGAGAGCCTTTAGTCCTTCAAAATAAGAGAAAGATTAAATAGCAAAGTTAATAAACAGAGAAAGATTAGATATAAACAGGTTACATAATTATGGCAACTAATCTGATAGTCTTTAGTCCTTATTTCACCCAACAGATAACATTCAATTCATGGTAATTACATCAGTATAATAGTATATTCAATTGATGTAGTTGATTACCACAAAAAAAATTCCAAACCTCATACTCATAAATCATTTTCATACCAATCTACCATTAACATCCAAACCTCATTTTATTTATATTGCATATCAATCACCAGCTATCGAAGAAAAATTCACAAGTCAATGTTGCAACTCCAAAGAGTCCTCACCTTTCAAACTACTCATATCCATATATTAAAAATATGCTTAATTTAATTGACAAGTGTTGTATAAAGATGGTAACATGTGGTCATTTTAAAATATAATAAGGTAAGTTTGAGATAAAAACAAAATCATTCGGTAAGTTGCATCTTCTGTTGCTCCATGTTCATCCAGCAGAAACACTGTTCAATCCCTGAATTTTAAAACTAAAATTAGAAACATTGGAGAAAAAACTGACTACATATGATTCAACTAAAGCAACAGACCAAGAGAAAAAGACCATATTAATTTTGTCTTTCATCAAGAAAACATAACTTTTAAAATAACAAGCAAACCCACAATTACAGATGTATGCGAGAACTTCAAGTTATTCTTGAGAAGTAGATAGAAAATGAAGTGAATATATATTAAATGTTTGAGTTTTACCTCTCATCTGCTCGAACTGCAAAGGTGTCTCCTTTCCATCAGAAGATTTAGGAATCCCATTTATAAACTCACCTGCTTCCTACAGTTCATCACTGATAATACAGAAATCATAATAGCGAACAAAAATGCTATCTTACTGTTTTGATTATGCGTACAGGAGAAATTCTAACCTCATCTTCAGCAATTTCATGAAGCCGAAGCTCAAGGTTTTGTCCTCGCAGATCCAAAATTCTTCGCATACTTTTCCTTTTCAAGACCTTTCCCGTCTATGTTTGTCCATGTCTCTCCCATTTACCTTAATTTATGCTTATTTTCTTCACAAACCTTTCAATAAAATAAAGAGAGGGGTGGCTCTGGTCGGATGAAAAGGAAGAGGAAGAAGTTGGGGTCGAGAGAGAGAGAGAGAGAGGGAGAGGGAGAGTCTGATTTGCGATTTAACGCAAAATAGAGAAAGCGGCGGAAAGAATAAGAGGGAGAGAGTAAATAAAGTTAGGGTTTTAATTGGGATCATCCGATCAAAGAATGAATCAATGATCCAGATCCAATCTTCCAAGTGAAAATGACGTTTTTGCCCCATTTCATTCAACAGATTATCAAGGCTTCTCCAAGGCCCAATGATATGATCTACGGGGTTATTGGCCTTTTTAGGAATTAATTATTGAGGAAAGTATGTGATCCTCAAGTATTGGGTTAATATTACAATTAATGCACGTTTTTTTAGGATAAGGTGTAAAAATCTCTCTAACGTTTATAGTTAGAAGCAATTTTATCTTAACGTCTAAAATGGTGTAATTTTATTCCTAACGTCGGTGGTCAAGAGCAATATTACACCTAATGTTGATAACTTGGATCAATTTGAAAAATAATCAAATCAAACTGTCTTCTCGGTTATGAATATTGTCATCTACACTTCATATGTGCGTCAATTTATCAGTAATTAGTAACAGATCACAAACATATGATTAGATTTGTAAATAAAATTTTAAAAAAAATACTATATTTTGTTCGAGTTTGACAAAACAAAATTAAATATTTCACCGTTCAATTCTATTATTAAATCATAAAAAACATGAAATCTTTTTTTTAGAACCAACAGATATACAATAGGTACAGAACAAGGAATAAAATATATGTATTTTATAATGATGTCTGAAATTGACCAAACTTATCAATGTTAGGGGAAAAATTGTTCTTAGCTGCCAACTTTATAGGTAAAAGTGCACCATTTTAACCGTAAGGGGTAAAATTGCTCCTAACTATAAACCTTAGAGGTATTTTTGCACCTTATCCCTACTTTTATTTAGTTAAGTTTAGTTGGAATTTTATTTAATGGTTAAAAAAGTATTGGTTCAAAAAAAAAGTATGGATATATGAATAAACTAGTACATCAATAATGGATTAATGTAATTTTTTTATCGGTAAAATTTTTTTTACACTTCAAGAATAAGAAGTAATTTCAAGTAGTGATATTTATTTTTGTAAATATATGTATAACCAAAATAAAAAATAAATATTTAAGTTGAAATTATATGATTTTTCGTTTAAAATGTAAAAATATATTAATGGAAAACAAGGAAACATATTTCTGATGGCATATCTGCCAGAATATCCGTCAGACACGTCTGACGGAATAGATTTTCGTCAGAATATCCGTCAAAGCATCTGACGGAATGTCTTTCCGTCTAAAAGTTCCGTCAGAAGAGTGGCAGGAATTTGGCACGCCATGAATTTAGACGGAAATTTTGATCCGTCTTAAAACTTCCGTCAGTAAGACTAACGGAACACCTTAGCGACGGAATTTCGTCTGAAATTTGTGACGAAAATATTTCCGTCAGAATTTTCCGTCAGAAAATAAACATTTTCTAGTAGTGACCGCCTGCTGAATGATTTTATTTTCTTGTTACACTTTTTAGTTAGCTTATATAAATCACTCAGGGCATTGACCATCTCATTTCTAAGCAAGAGTAAGGGTGTTACCTCATTGTTGTGTACTTACTGGTCAGTTTCATCAGAGAGGTCAGCTTGCTCAGATTGAGAGTGATCGACATCATCGGCCATGAAGCATATGTTTGCCGTTTCACTTGCATTGGCTTCGGATGATGTTGACTCATCACTGTCACTCCATGTTGCTACCATTGCTTTCTTGTTTCCCTTCTTATCTCTTTTGAGGTTTGGGCAGCTTGACTTGATGTGCCCAGTTTGTTGGCACTCAAAACAGGTGACAGACTTGGAGCCATCCTTCTTGTATTCGTCACTGGACTCAGCTTTGTATCTGTCATTTTTTCTGAATGGCCTTCTGCTGTTCCTTTCATTCTTCCTAAACAGCTTCTTCATTTTGCGTGTAAACATGCCCATTTCCTCATCGTCTGATGAGTCAGCTTCGGTAGAGTCAGCTTTCATGACAAGTGACTTTTGTTTATTGTCTTCTGACTTTTCTTTCTCTTTTGCTTCAAAGTTTTGCATTGAGATCTCATGAGTCAGCAGGGATCCGATTAGCTCGTCATACTTATATGTAGTCAGGTCCTGAGCTTCTTCTACTGCAGTTTTCTTAGCTTGTCAGCTCTTAGGTAAGCTTCTCAAGATTTTCTTCACTTGTTCTTCTTCGGTGAAGTTCTTGCCGAGTCTTTTTAGTTCACTTATAATATTAGTGAATCTAGCATTTATGCTGGAGATGTCCTCGTTGTCGTTCATCTCAAACAGTTCATACAATCTCATGTATTGATTCACCTTTGACTCTTTGACCTTGCTTGTACCTTCGTAGGTCACCTCGAGCTTTTTCCATATCTCCTGTGCTGACTCACAACCTGATATTTTATTGTATTCTGCAGCATCTAAAGCACAGTGAAGCATATTGATAGCCGAAGTATTATTTTGAAGTTTTCTAAGGTCATCTTCTGACCACTCAGTTTCACTTTTAACAACTTTCTCATTGTCAACAATTTTATATGGCACGTATGGGCCTTGAACTATTGCAAGCCATGCACTCATGTTTGTGGCTTGAATAAAGTTCTTCATCATATTCTTCCAGAATGTATAGTTGGATCCAAAGAATAGGGGAGGCCGACTAATAGATAATCCATCAGGGAGTATCTGTGTTGTTTGGTTCCCTGGAAGGAAATGAGTGCTGTTCTCAGCCATTTATGGGGATCCGCTCAAGATAGTTATATCTTTGAGTAGTGAGCTTAGGCTCTGATACCACTTGTTGGTCCCGTGTGATTAGTTCCAAAGGGGGGTTTAGGAACTAATGTAACTTTTTTAGTAGATTAATTATACTGACTTGATAATTTTGATGAGTTTATTAACTCAGATTTTGGTCAGCACGGATGATCTTGATATAAGGCAGCTTTGGTCAGATATTGACTAAGGCTGTTTTACTTGTGAGTTGGGAATTGACACTTTCTGTGGTCAGCTTCCAACTCAGCACTCTAATTTACTCAGTATCAGATTTAAATGATATATATGCTGAGTAAATTAAACAGACAACACATGCATATATATATATATATATATATTGAGAGGGTTAGAAATTACTCAGTATGACTTATCCTGGTTCGGCCTCTCCGCCTACGTCCAGTCCCCAGAGTCCTCCGGGATTTTAGAATCCAATACTGAGCTCTTTAAAGGTAGAGCACAAACCGTTTACAAGGCAGTTGAATATGCAAGAGTACCGTCCTCTATTCTTCTACTCAACTCCTACTAAGCACCACAACCCGGTACTTAGATTTCTCTACCACTGAATGTTTACAACCAAACACTCAGCACAACACTCTCAATATCTCAATTGATACAATTTGTTCTCTTTCAAAAGAGGAACACCTTAGATGATTACAGACAATCAATCTAGCATTTACACAGGAATAGAAAATGGGTGTAAGATCTTTTTCTTGTTTTGAAATGCTTTGAACTTGTATTTTTCACACTTGTATTTTTCTTTCTGTACTTCAGCAATGATCCAAGGAGTTTGATTGTCTTTATATAGATGAAGACCTTGAGAAGGATCATTTGAAATGATTTAGCCGTTAATTCCAAAACGGCTCTTTTGGGAGACAGATTCTGGTCAGCTTCAGATTTTGCAGGCCAATCCTATCCTCTGAATTCTTCAGGCGTCAGGCTTGTCTTGTTCCTGCAGACGTTGTCTTTTAGCAATAATCCATTGACCCATACATCTCGGAATGTGTCTATTGCGTAATTCCGAGGATTCAATTATTGGTGCAGAAGGTTTGCAAAACTTGTCTTCTAGTGAACGGATCTCTCATGCTGTCCTGAAGATTTACTCGTCCTCTACTTTGTTCGTTGTCAACTCTTATGTTGAGTTCAGTTTTGTTTTGCACGACAACTAGTGAGAGGGCTTCTGATGCTGAGTTCCATTCCACTTAGCTTTGTTGAACTTTAGGCTTCTATTCTTTGGTACTGAGTTCGATTCTACTCAGTTTGTTCTTTGCTCTCATGCTGACTTTGTCCTGTCTTACTTTTTTATATCTTTTTGTATTTAAGTTTATACTCAACATTGAACAAACAGATTAGTACAATTAAATCAAAGCATTTTAAATTTAATTGTCCCTTAATCATGGATGATTTTGTCAAATCAAAATCTTGTGGAACGGTGTTTCAACAACGTGGACCAATGACCACTGTGGATTCTAAATGCACGCTCCCCAATTGGCATTTAGCACGGAACGGAAGGATAGGGTCCAAAGACCTATCAAATATTGCCACGTGTACTTTATTGCCTATAAATAGTTTGGGAATCAGAGCTACATATACATAATCAAACACACTTTCTTTCAACTTAACTTTGTACTCCCTCAGGTACTCACAACTTTAGCATTAGAGATGGTTCGCCGGAACTCCGATCCTTTTCTAATGATTATTATCCTTTCAGTTAAGCATTTCAGAAAAAAAGACATGAGGCATTGACATAGTTCTTCATCATTTTATGAATGGTTTCACCGTGTCAATACGATAATCTCATCAGAATTTCCTATTTTCATAGACTTTTAGCCTTAACACGTATATTTTTCTATTATAATAAATTAATCAAAATTTTATAAATTTGAAAGTTAATCAATTATGTCCTTTTTGGTTGTTCGGTATATGCGAATGCACTTATTATCGGATGCAAATTCATTAAACTTAGAATTCACAATATTTTATTTAGAATTTTACATAAGACGTTGTTAATATTTAGCCAAAATCATTATTTATTTCCTACTTGTACTCAATGTTTTGTTTAATCTAAATAGTTTATGAAATATATTAGGGTAATTAATTTATTAGTCCCTATATTTTGACAAAACACACTGTTTAGTCCCTGTATTTTCAAAAACACATGGTAAGGTCCCTAACCTTTTTATCAATGAACTGTTTAGTCCTTCCGTCTGTTTGTTATATTTTTTTTACCGTTTATGACTTCAGAAATGACTAAATTACCCTTTACTATTTACCTTCAAACTTTAGAAGAGAAAGTCTAATTTAAAAGAAGCTATTTGTATGGAGAACAAGAAAAAGAAAAGACCCAATGCATACGAATTTGAACGATTAACAAGAAAATCAAGAAGAAGAACATTCAAAGTTGATTTCAGATGCATTAGAGTTTAAAGGAAATGAAAAGAAGAACGCAAATCCAAATTGACTAACAAAATCTTCATGAGAGTCTAACGGCAGGGACTAAACAGTTCACCGAGAAAAATGTTAGGGACTAAACAGTTCATTGAGAAAAAAGTTAGGGACTTTATCATGTGTTTTTGAAAATACAAGGACTAAACAGTGTGTTTTGTCAAAATATAGGGACTAATAAATTAATTACCCAATATATTGTAACTAGTTTTAGACCCGTGCTTTGCACGGTTTTTATATTTGGTTTTATCACCATTATGTAAATATCTATAAATTTACATATAATTTTTTTTAATAAATATATAAAATATTTGCTTTCAAACATTGTATTCAAACTTAGTATATTATTTTTCTAATGTATGGCGTATTAAAGTATTAGCTTGAAATATGGACTGATCCAGGTGAAGTGAATACGCCGTCCATAATCCAATTTTAATGGCTAAAAAATTGTTCCAAAAAGAGAACTTCTAAATTTTACTTCTTCTATCATCAATAATTTTGAAATTGAGATCATTTGGTATTATAAATTTAAAATTATTTGAACATCGACATACTTCATTTGTTGAAAATTTTAGTATCAATAAACCATTGTCTTCATTTTTATATATTGACATCATTGATACACTTTTTTTTTTATCTAAGTTTGAAAAACTTCTTAATGAGTTCAATGAAGTATATTCATTTACCGAGCTTAGGATTATGGCAAGGGTTCTGATTTATTTTTGTTTTTTTGTTATTACTATTTTGTGCATTTTTTTTTTGGGTGGAATAAAAAGCTAGAAAATTATGCATCATACATAGCAAATTTAGGGTCTGTTTGGTTCAGCTGTTAGCTTATAGCTGTTGCAGTAAGCTGTTTGCAATTAGCTAGTAGCTGTTTGCAGTTAGCTAATTGGTAATTACTGTTTGGTAAATTTATAAAGAGTTGTTGCTGTTAATATATGAAAAGACAAAAATACCCATATTCTTTAACAATATAAAATAATAATATAAATAAACATGTTGTACGAATATTGATAAAAATAAAGGTAATTAATTTATTAGTCACTAGATTTTGATAACACACTGTTTTAGTCCCTGTATTTTCAAAAACACATGGTAAGGTCTCTAACCTTTTTCTCAGTGAACTGTTTAGTCCTTTCGTCTGTTTGTTAGATTTTTTGCCGTTTATGACTTCGGAAATGACTAAATTACCCTTTACTATTTACCTTCAAACATCATAAGAGGAAATCCAATTTAGAAGAAGAAGCGATTTGTATGGAGAACAAGAAAAAGAACAGACCCAATGCTTACGAATTTGAACGAATTAGCAGGGAGTATAAATATAGAGAACTGAATAACCTTTAAATTCTAAACTGGCTTCAAAACAAATCGACCTCTTACTATACCCACTCCTAAGAAATCCAGCCACAATGCAGATGAAGGATGGTTAATTGGAGCGTTCTGATTTATTGAAGGTGATTTTATATTTGGTGAGATCAATCCTTGTAAGGTTAGGATTAATAGGTCTTATAGAATTTGAATTAAGATGAAAGTAGAAATTGAATCCTTATGAAAGTAGAAATGGAATCATATTAAAAACTAAAGAGGGATGAAACTGAAATTTACTAAAGAGGGATGAAACTGAAAATTTCACTTTGATGGAATGGGATCTGGCATTTTTTTAAAATATATATTTGGAGAGATCAGTAAGTTGGTTTGGGATAATTATAAGGAAAGAAATAGGTTGCCGTTGGTTTCAAAAAAAAAAAGGATGCTGTTTATATTTTTTTAAGAATACAGGAATAAAAATAAGGTTAATTTTGTCTAAAGCTAAACAGCTAAAAACAGCGTTTCGTGAAAAGCTCCAAGTTGGAGCTTTTCGTGAACCGCTGCTGTTCGCTGCAAAACCGCTAACCGCTGCGGTTTTAAAATCATAACCAAACACTATATTATTAGCAGTTTGGTGTAAAACCGCTAAATGCTCATGCGAAACGCTAAAACAAACACCCTCTTAGTGTTATTCCTAGAAAACGTGCATCATGTAATAAAAATCAATAATAATAATTACATGAACAATTGAATGTCTTTTAAATCTCATATATGGTTTCACTTTCTATGATTTACCGATAAGATCTCCTAATCACTATAAATATGGGATAAAAATTAAATTTCAACCTAACATTTTAAGGGAAGTGCAAATTTAACCTAATATTTCCAAGAAAGATCACTTTTAACCATACATTATCGAAAAGAATTATAAAAAAAACTGGGTTGAGCGGTATATAACTGTCATTAATAATAGTTACAAAAATAACCAACAAAAATTGAAGCATTAGAGAACCATTATCTCTATAAATATATAACCATATAATAATAATATGTTACACAATTCAAATTGTTGATTCAAAATTTCATTCAATATCAATAACAATCTTTAGCAAAACAAAATTGAACATAACAATGCACATAGAAAGATGTTTTAATATAACAATTGCTTAGGAAACGGATATCGGAAATTCCACCACTGTTCCAAAAAGAAATCTTAAAGTTATTTTGACTACATAATATATTGATTGTCAACAATGATACCTGGCCAACTATATATTGCATCCAAACAACCTAAGACTTATTATGAAAATAATGTGAATCATGATGAGAGTGGAGCATTATATCACATAAGAAACTGTCATACCTGGTTTATAGCTTCTGTCTCAATAACTTACAGCTTTATATCTAATAATAATTGTATGGAAGAAGAAGAAAATGAGGAACAATATACAAAAAGTTCAATGCTGATTTTACTGCTCATGGAGTCATATAAAAACACCTATGAGGGAGATTATATATATATAAAAAATAAAGTTCAGAGGCAAATTTACAGCTCATCATCATTTGCAATTTGGAATTAGAAAAAAAATTAGGGAAGCAAATTTTATACAGGATAGAGGCTAGTTAAAAGGTGTGACCAACCTCGAACCAATTAATCTTGATTAATGGAATTTGATAAGTACCAGAAGCCGAAACCGAAACACGAACATCACTTTAAATTGATTAATGGAAGAAAGGAATCGAGCTTTTAACCCATGCAAAAAACAAAGCAATGAGCCTGATAACCGAAATGCAAAGAAAAAAAAAACATAAAATTAAGACATTTGAGCGAAATGAAGAGATATGACAGTGTGCAACATATATTAGAGCTCTCTACATATATAGTGATAGTAATAGCACAAAATTTAAGCAAGATCTACACACAACTAAACCTAAAATTGGCATGGTAAAGAGAAGTTTGAACCAAGAAATCGAGAGTAAAAAATTAGAGAAACAAAACGAAATTTTTTACCTTAAGATGCTGGAGGTCAGTACAACAGAATCTCCATTGCTGCTTCTAACACCAGCATTTGTTTCAGAAAAGTATTCCCAGAGCAGTCCGTACCCTTGGAATAAATAAAGTTCATATGAAATGTCAGCATTAGTGAGATCCACAGAAAACACATCATCGGTCTTTCTACACATTTAGTATATAGTATAGATAATAAGAAAAGTGAATGATAGGGAGTCCTTCAAAAGCTTGTGATAGCAACACAAGAAGTATCATGAGAACTGCATAAATTTTCTTACACCAAAGTTCAAATTTTGCAAGCTTTGAGAGAAAGGGGAATTGGAACTTCACATTCAAAGTCAAACATAAATCTTAGTATAAATTAGCACATTAGATTGTATCTGCAATTTAAAAAGAATACTCATCATCTGTAGATCTAAGAATCAGTTCAACCTCAACAAAACAATCCTCTCTACATAGTTTTTGAGCAAAAGAAACATCCAATACACCAACAACAAAAACATGAGTAACCTAACAAAAATATGTCAAACTAAAAACCAATCTTGAGTTGTTGCTTGTTGAAAAACCTTACCTGCAGATTTTACCATGAACTTTCCTAACCCAATTGAAATTGGTTCATGAATTCTTCTGCTTCCTGTTACTAACCGAATATTTTGAATAGAAAAATAGTTAATTTCCTTCAAAACAATTCCCTGAAAACAATAAAAGTAAGATAGAAACAAACAATATAGGTGAAATCCCAAACAATGACAAAATATTGATCAAATTGCAAAATGATGAATTAAGAAGAGAGAGTAAACAAACCCAATATGTGGAAGACTAAAGATTTTACATGTTAAGAAAAGACGCAACAGATTAAGTTTCTATTGATAAATTAATTTATTTTGAAACTTAAATAATCTCAATTCTCCGTCTACAATTCATTTTCCTGCAAATTGTTTTACACAGTGGTGCAAACTGAACTCCTAATTTCATCATCTCATAGTTTAAAACAGTTCACAAACAGTTGAGATGGAACTAATCAGTTAACAGAAAAAGTAAAAGAAAATCCGATGATCAAACTCTACTCTGGAATGTCTAAAAATAAGATACTCAAACAAACAACCAGACGAACTAAATTAGACAATGCCAGTTAATCTAAATTCAATAAATAATAAAATCGAGAGCAAATTTGACACAAATCAAACCTCCAACGGAAGAGATAATCCCTCCCCCAGATCGATGCATGCAGGTAACCGTCACCTCGCTTACTCCGTGTTGACAAAGACGAAGAAGAAAATCTGAACCTAGAGAAAACACAAACAGAGAACAATTGTGAAAATTGAAGCGATCAAAGTTCAAAACCCAATTGTGTAAGATGAAACAATCTGAGTTAAGAAATAAGCAAAAAGCAAGCGATGGTATAAAGGATCAACTGAGAAATTACAGAACGGGGTTAGGTATTCTAAATAGATACAAAATGGGTAGATTGAGAAAGTGGGTAGTTTTCTTGGGAACGGTTTGTGACCATCCATAAGTAAAGGTACGGAGAAAAAAAAGAAGAAACAACTTTGAGATTTTAAGAATTTGACACATCAGACACAAATAATTTTAGAGATGACACATCAGCATTTACGACTGCAGATTTAGTATATAGTATAGATAGATAGATAGATATGTGGCGTTTTAAATACGTATGTCTAAAGAAGTGTTTGGTTACCTACTTTTCACTCATTGTTTGCCTAATCAATTTAAAATAAAGAGTTTTAAGTGGTTGTTAGACATTTCATGTTTACCTTTTATAGCTAAACCGTAGTTTTTTTTACAAAAACATAGAATCACTGTTTTTTGGAAAAGCAGCGTTTTCCAACAACAAACAACAGTAAACAACAGTAAAACCGCAAACAATAGTAAACAACAGTAAACCAAACACCTTAATAGGAGAATTTTTTTTTTTTTTTTTGGTATATAATATGAAAAAATCTATTAAATAAAATAAAGATAAATTTTATTAACAATAGTAATAATGTTACAAATTTTACATATTCAAAACAAATCTAACTCATTTCTTTATTTTTGCAAGAAAAATAAATTCCGCGAATCCAAAGGATCCACATTTTACCTTTGGAGGTTTTAATCCTCACTTTAAGCAAACCCGAAGACAGCTCGTATAATACTGAGTATTCCCGAAGAGCTGGGTCGAGGCCCACATTCAGTTCGGAAATCGCGACAAAATAAAGATGACCAGTTTATTTATTGGGAAATTTACAGCAAAATTCAAATTTAAAAACTTATTTATATTTTTATCAATCACTTATTTCAATTATATCAAGTATCAAAATATGGCAGTTGAAAAAAATTCTTTCAGTTATTTCTCACGGCCATTTCATGAATTAAAAATTTACTTTGACATTTATAGAATAAAAAGTTATACTTTTGATATATTAAAAATTAAATTATCATAATTGATAAAACAATAATATTATTGTTATATATGATTTTCATGTAAAGAACCCTTATTTATTCCAATTATCAATCGGAAATTTATGATTCAAGTTCGGGACATTATCCATATGGGCTGAGACAATTTCAATTCGGGTCAGGAATCACTTTGATTCGGACCAAGAATAATTTAGTCCGAGGCCAGGGTCCGTTACGGGTAAGGTGACCGTTTGGGCCTAAATTCATAAAAAAAAGGAAAAATTACACAGAAATTCATCTTTTAAAAACTATTTACGACTATGTCAAGTTATAATTTTGGATTATGTCAAACTAGTAAAATCAGTACTTTTAATATATTTTAAGGATTAAGATTTATAAATTAGAAGTCTAGAATATATTTTATAAGGTTTATAATTTATAAATTGGAATCTAGATTTTTTAAATTATGGTGTAAAATCATAATTATAGAAAATAATGACATATTAAGAATTAAGTTTAGTAATATGACTTAGTTGTAATTTTCTACTTAATTATGATATTCATGTGTTTAACCCCCAAAAAAATAGGGTAAATTACACAATAATCAGGATTCATAAATTATTTATAAGTGTTTTATTTTTTAAACAAATTTATTAAAATGTCAAATCTTATGGTTTTTTTTAAAAACTGTTTTTTCTATAAGTGATTAACTGAAAAATTGACCAAAACAAAATTAAAATTGTGATATTTTAAGATTTAAAATCGTATAACGATAAAATACACCATAAATAAAAATAAAAATAAAAATCTGATTTTTTTTATGTAATTTCCTAGAAAAATAGGAGTTACATGTAATCAGGGCTCATTAATACAAGGCCCAACCGAAAAAGCCCAACTTCAGTCCCATCAAACACAAATTCATTTCAGAAAGGCAACCTTAGCCAAGAAGACTCAAGAAAATCTTATCAAGCAAGCCCATTAAAGGAAGGAGGAGCAGCAGCCATGTAACCCGTTTATTTTTAATTCGAAAATACACAGCCAAAAGGGAGCCAACCGTTTCTTTTATAATTAGTATAAATTAGACCTGACCATAGCCGGGCTGGGCCGGTTCGGACCGGACAGGTTTTTATGTAAAACCGAGCCCGGTCCATTATTAATTTAGACGGTTCAGGTAGGACTGGAGTCAGGTTTAAAAATCAAATCTCAAATCCAGTTCATACAAGTCCATCTAAAAAATTTACATAATTTTTAATTGTAAATATATAATTTTCCAAATTAATATTAATAAAACAGATCAGGCTGAGCCGGCCCGTATTATTTTTATTAATCCCAAGTCCGCCCAAAAAATAAGTGGACTTTAGTGAGTCTAAGCCGTATTGGACCTAAGATCAATTTTCATTGTCCAAACCCGGTCCAAAGAACACGGGTCTGGATGGGTACTTGGACCGTGGATAGGTCTTAGTATAAATAGAAGCGAGGGTCCACCGTGTTAGGGGGCATAAAAATGCAAATTCTAGAAATATCACAAGCACATAATAAAGGGAGAAAATAGTATGTAAAAAACACATTTAGGTATTGTTTGGATGAAGTGTAATTAAAATAAGTTAATCTAAAGTGAAGTAAGGCCCTGTTTTTTATCACTTAATTTTAGTAGCAATCAGTTCAGTTCAATTCGGTTCAATTCAGTTCAATTCAGCATTCAGTTTCAGCATTCAGTTTCAGTATTCGGTAATTTATCATTATTTATTAATCTGGGAATGCGAATACAGTGATCCGAGCCCCTTGCCGAAGAGGTCTGATGCTCTGGACGTTCGTCTCTGCGCCGGGAAGGGTCCCTATGGACACTCTGACGATCAAGACAGTTAGTAGCTCAAGAGCGTATATTAATCAAATGTGTGAGAGTTAGAAAGAGTTACCCGCCCTTCACTTTATAGAGGGTGCTCGGGCCTTGGGGCCTCCTGGGCCTTGGGGCCTCCTGGGCCTTGGGGCCCTTATTCATATCCCGAATCATGTAGTCCCCCCGCCGAAGAGTCATTTCGAGTATTTTATGCGAGAAGATTTGAGATTGCAACTGTTTCTTGCCTAGATAATGGTGGACAACTGTAAGAAGAGCTCGTCGGATTAATTGAAGAGACCTCTGGGATTGCTGCATGCGTTTTTTGTTTGTAGCGCCACATTAATTGCGTCTGTAATTAATGCCTCCGCATGCGCCGTAAATATTTCTCGAAAATATGCGCGGTGCCGGCGCCCCTTACCCCTTTGATATAAATAGTAGAAGAGGTATGTAGAAAGTTTCTTATTTCTTCCTCAAATTTTCTTTGGGAGAGTATTTGCCGTCGTTTTTTATTTCTGTGGGTTCTGCCTTCCTCCTGCGATCGTGCCGGCCCACCTTATTTTGTTCGTGCTCTGCGTATTTGGTGGTCATTTGACTATCGTTGTTCTTCGGGAGATTCCTTACGTCAGTTTGTCGTAACTCTTTCCTAAGGTTAGTCGTATATTTTCTTGGCTTTGGCTTTGTGTATTCTTTTTTTTTCGTCTTTTCTGGGGAGGGGTATTATGTCAGAGGGTTCTTCACGGGGATCCCTAAGTAGACTGCCGCCAGTTACCCCTGGTGACTTCACGCTTCGTGACGCTTCGCGGACGCGAACAGTATCGCGAAAAAGGCGAGCGGAAAAAGAGAGTGAAACTAGCGCAGTGGCCGGTGAGGCGAAGAAAAGAAAGAAATTTGTCGCTCGTCCGTCGCCTACCGTCGAGCGGCCTGCCGGAGGCGTTGCTGCCGGGGTTCTAGAGGTGGTAGTGGTTGTGCCGGAGGGTCTGATTACCGAGGAGCGGCCCCATGCCGCGATTTACGACGAAATGCGCGAGAGGGTGTGGACTCGATCTCCTGGGACTTCTAATATCGACGGTAAGCGCTTTGAGAGAGCCGATCGTCCTAAGAGACCAGAATCCTTTTTGGTGGAGGATGCGTATAGTATAATCGTCTCGGCGGACCTACCGGCGATATCTGCGGTATATCGACTCGGGAAACCCTATGAATTGGTTGCGCTGGGCGAAGAAAATCGAGCTCACTCTGCAGGTGGCGCAAATGAGCTCGTCGTTTACGAGGAGCAGTTTGAATCGGGGATGCGGCTGCCGCTCCTTCCCTTCTTTGTAGAAGTGCTGAAGGAATACGATCTATGCCCCGGGCAAATACATCCGAACAGATGGAGAATGATGGTGGCCTTCTATTCATTGTGTCGATCTGCCGGGTATCGAGCAACAGGTTTGGTTTTTCATGAGTTTTTTAAACCAAGCAAAGGGCCCCGATCTCAACATGTTACGTTCTCCCACCAGAAGTTCAAAGTGATCGGTGGTTTGAAAGATAAAGTATCTGAATACCGGCACCGCTATTTCCTGGTGAGGAAACTCGATGGAGACTTTCCTTTTAGGGTGGTATGGAACGAAGACCCCATGGACTCTAGTCGATGGCTGAAAACCTGCCCGAAGCTGCCATCAGAGGAGAATCTAGTGAAATACTTAAAAGATCTCCCGTCAGATAAGGATCATAAGCAGGATGTAGATGAGTTAGTTCGTCATTTCCTGGCCGCCGGTTACTACATCTGGAACCAATGGCGGATGGCTCAACTTTCGGGGTGGTCCGTTGCTGAATTTGAGAAATGGAAACGGGGATATAACTTCAAGGCTGGAGAATTGGCGGAACTGGAGGCGATCTCGGTGAATGTTGCCGTTGTAGGTAAGGGGCTGGGGTTTTAATTTGCTTTGTGAATTTCGTCGCACATAATGCTCTGTTGTGTATTCGGAATGCCTTAGTGTACTTTTTCCTTCTGTCTTTGCAGGTCCAGGAATCCCCATGTCAGCATGGACTTTGACCCCAACGAATTCTGTGTTGGTCTGGAGACCGTTGATGAGGCATTTGAAGGAGCGTCGGGTTCATTGGCCTCGTTTTCCTCGCTCGAGGATGCGAACCAAGTGGTGCAGAGTATGGGAGGGGTTCTTGATGCGCGAGAAGATGCTGACGGAATAGTCGACGTCCCGCAAGGAATGCCCGTGAATGATCCAGCTGCCAAGGAGCCTGAGGGCAATGTGGAGGTGATCATCGTTGAAGAGGAAAAAGGCGGGAGCCCGAATCATGGGGTGCTTGCTCGAAAAGAAAAAGGGATACGGCGAAATCTGTTGATGAAATTGGGGCCGAGGAAGAGCCTGCCGGGAAAAATGCAGCTGGGGCCAGCGAGGGTGCCAGGAAGTCCTGTACTAATGGCGGGACCGAGCTATCTGCTGATGTGCCGGATCGGGTAGGAGATCATCCGGAATGGTTAAGAGGATGGAAACGAAAATCTCTAAGTTCAGGGACTATGTCATGAATTTATCGGTGCATTCTGATATGATGACCTCCGATCTAGCTCGGGCGATGGCTCATGTTGCCAGGGTTCCCGGGGAGCACCAGCGAATGGAGGGGGTTTCAAAAATGAACCTGGGCTTGGAAACCTTATCGGCGCTTGGTGTGGTGGGTTTTTCTATCCGCACTGTTTGCTTAGATTTATCCTTCATGATTTTCGAATTTAACTTGTGTTATTTTATGTAGGCTATCCAGAATGCAACCAGGGTTTTTGACATGTGCGTTAATGATGATCAAGTCTTTCGTGACATGGAAAACACTCTGCGGAGATCTGTTGGCGATCTAGAGGATACAAGTAAGAGATTGGTAGCTGCCGGGGAGCTTTTGGAACGTCGTGGGGCCGAGATTACCGTTCTGTCCGAGAAACTAAAAGTAGAGACGGCCGGTCGAGTGGAGCTCTCCAAGAGGTTGATACAGGATGTCGAGGAGATTTGTGCTTACCGGGTGTTGCTCAGGATGGCTGTTGCGTGGACTCGCCGAGTAGTAGAGAATCTGAAGGAGAAGATGGGACAGGCGAAACTGCTGTCTGTGGAGAACGACTCCCTTAGGCAACAACTGGAAGTTGCGCGGAAGGAGGCTGCTGATCTTCGTGCTTTCACTGGTCAGCGCGAGGAGAAACTTATAAAGCTGGATCGTATGATGCTGATCACCGCTACTCACTCTGCCGGGTATGAGGTTCCTCCGGAGGTGATCTTAGCTCCGAATGTGTATGACAAAACTGCCCAGGCGAAGGCTGTCGAATTCTGTGGTCGTTTCAAGAAGAAATAGTAGGCAGTTGTATTTTGCTCATTCGCTTTTGCTTTCAAAGATGTAATGATGACCCGTACAATCTGAATCTTTTTTGTGATCTTGTGGTATTTTAATTATGTATTCTGTATGTTGATTTGATTGGAGTTCATTGTGATGTCTTTCACGTCCTCTCTCCTTCTTACTATAAATAGGAGCCGGATTTTTTATGGACTTGCAATCTGTCTTTCTTCTCTTCCTTTTCTTATTTAACTAATCTTCTCAGAGAAATGTCGCTTCGGGACGTTGTCGATCCAGCCCGCGTGTTGGAGGTGCAAAAGGCAATATCAGCGATGCCACATCCCTACGTCTATTGTCCTCCGTCTGAGGAGCGTGACTTGGAAAGGAAGGTTAGGTATTCGTCCCCTGTTTGGATGAACCGGGACTCGTTCTCTCAACGGAGGAAAGTGGAGAGTGAGAACTATGTTCCCTATACTGGATATGTCACCGATTCCTGTGAGGTAGCTATTAGCGCGCTCTCTTCGACAGAAAAGAAAATGTGGTCTCATGAAGGCATCGGGTATCTCCAGCCTGACGAGACTGTCTCTCCGGTGCTCAATCTGCATCCTTCCTGGATAAAAAGGCTTCTGGCTGATGAGATGGAAAGGGTGATTAACTTGCCTCATGAGACGGAGTACCGGCGAGTAGGGTGCCATGCCTCGCCGAAACGTCCGTATGGACCGACGTTCGTCGATCCTATCAAACCTCGAAGTGTGGTTTTCTTGGAGTTCGTGAGGCAGGGTAGTCTCGGTCCCGTTCCTGCTAATCCTAATCACCGTGTGACACATGTGGGCAAAGCCTGTTTATACCATAGGCAGAACGGCCATAATACCGATGAGTGTGTGGACTGGAGAGCGATGCATCAAGATTTGATGGATGAGGAAGCTATCCCGAACCCTGATTGTCCTCGGTCTACCTGAATGAATGTTGGGTTTGTGTATGTGTTGTTTCAGCCATAGGTGTATTTGTAATGGCTTTCTTTGTAGCAGGAGTGATCTTGTTGTAGCGTTTTGATATTTTAGTTGACCTTGTTTATGTAGTTTGTGTGTCTATCTGAATCTATTCGCTTTGTTTGTGAAGATTCCCAAAAAAAATTTATGCCAACGGTATTACAACATGGAGAAAATTTTGTTAGCGAGAATAGATAATCGTTATTGATATAGGAAACGTCGGACGACGTTGCAAACGTTCGAGGTGCTCGAGAAGCCTTATGATAACATTTGAATGTTATGTTCGGATGCTCGAAGAGTCTTATGATAACATTTGAATGCTATATTGGGATGCTCGAAGAGCTTTATGATAACATTCGAACGTTATGTGTAGATGCTCGAAGAGCCTTATGATATCATTTGAATGTTATATGGAGCGAAGAACGTGATAAAGTTCTGCTTGCTCAAAATCGTTAACAATATGGGATTGTTAGACGATGTAGGAGACGTTCGATATGCTCGAAGAGCCTTATGACAATATTTGAATGTTTCTTGGCCGAGAACGCGACAGAGTTCTGCTCGCTCGACATCGTTAACAATATGGGATTGTTAGATGATGTAGGAGGCGTTCGATATGCTCGAAGAGCCTTATGACAACATTTGAATGTTTTCTTGGCGGAGAACGCGATAGAGTTCTGCTCGCTTGACATCGTTAACAATATGGGATTGTTAGATGATGTAGGAGGCGTTCGATATGCTCGAAGAGCCTTATGACAACATTTGACCCCATGGTCTCTTGGCGGAGAACGCGATAGAGTTCTGCTCGCTCGACATCGTTAATAATATGGGATTGTTAGACGATGTAGGAGGCGTTCGATATGCTCGAAGAGCCTTATGATAACATTTGAATGTTTTGTTGGCGGAGAACGCGATAGAGTTCTGCTCGCTCAAAATCGTTAACAATATGGGATTGTTGGACGAAAAGACGAAAACATCTTTATTAACCATAATTCTCGTGTACAAGCTATTGATAATATTTTTTTAATGTTTGGATATTCCAGCTATTGTCGTAGACCATCCCGTCTAAAGAGGCGATCTTGTAAGCTCCATTATGGAGAACAGTGTCGATCTTGTACGACCCTTCCCATGATTGGCCGAGCTT
The DNA here is from genome assembly GCF_963576675.1 of Euphorbia lathyris. Taxonomy (NCBI): domain Eukaryota; kingdom Viridiplantae; phylum Streptophyta; class Magnoliopsida; order Malpighiales; family Euphorbiaceae; genus Euphorbia; species Euphorbia lathyris. Next base: position 3,190,783 of record NC_088918.1, read on the forward strand.
CCCTTGAGCTAATGGGGATTGTGCAGCTGCGGCGTCTCTGAGCACAAGGTCTCCGACTTGAAAAGTGCGGGGGCGAACTCTTCTATCGTGATAGCGCGCGATGTTCTGCTTATGGGCCATGATATGCAATAGAGCATTAAGGCGCTCCTCCTCTAGTCGGTCATTGGCGTCCCTGAGCTCCGCGTTGTTGTCGACTTCTTCGAAACTGGTTTGTCGGGGGGAGCGAAAGATGACTTCAGATGGTGCCATTGCTTCTGCCCCATAAGCGAGGAAAAAAAGAGTGCGTCCTGTTCCTGTATGAGGGGTGGTGCAGTATGACCATAGTATTGCCGTAATGTGGTCGGGCTATGCCCTGCCTTGGTCGGATAATCGCGTTTTGATTCCTCGAAGGAGCGTTCGGTTGCTTACCTCCGTGAGGCCGTTGCTCTGAGGGTGAGCCACCGATGTGTACCGTCCTTTGATGCCCCAGTCCGCGCAAAAATTGCGAAACTGACTGCAATCGAACTGCTTCCCATTGTCAGTGACAAAGGAGTGAGGGACCCCGAATCGGTATATGATTGTTCGCTTGAGGAAACTGATGACGTTGTCGGCGGTTATCTTGGCAATTGCTTTAGCTTCGATCCATTTGGTAAAGTGATCGACCGCCGCAACAACGAAATGCTTTTGTGCCAAAGCCATCGGGAAAGGGCCGAGCAGGTCGATGCCCCATACCGCGAATGGCCAAGGTGTGATGATACCTTTGAATGGAGCCGTCGGGGCGTGATGAGTATTGGCGTGTAGTTGACATGCCTGACAACTGCGGACTAGATGCATTGCGTCGGAATCCATGGTCTGCCAGTAGAGCCCCTGGAGCTGGGCCTTCTTCGCAATTGTCCGGGCGCCCTGATGCGAGCTACAAACGCCCTGGTGAATTTCCTTAAGATAGTGATCCCCCTCTTCCTCGGATACACAGCGCAACCAGGGATGCGTGGCAGATTTGTGATAAAGTAAGCCATCATGCAATGCATAACGCCAAGAACGCCGGACCACGAGGGATGCCGCTGTCCGATCTACGGGGAGTGTCCCATCCTGAAGATATCTGATAATCGGACTTCTCCATCCTCCTGCCGCGGCGTCTGCTGAGTCGATCTGCAGCGAGCTCTCGATGTGAGTGGCCGGGGCGCCTACGATCTCGATTAAGGTGAGCGGGTCATTGGACCGCTCGCCTGCTGTAAGAGCGGCGATAGCGTCTGCCTCCTCATTCTCCTCTCGTGGTACTAATACTAGGTCAAGGGTTACTCCTTTCGTCCTGAGGTCATTGATCAGGGATGTGGCGAGGGCCAGGTACTGGCACATTGTTGGGTCCTTTGCCTTGTAAGTGCCGCTGACATGGCTGACGACAAGCTTTGAGTCCGAGCATATCGTTAGCCGTCTGCTCACTATTGTTTTCGACAGTCGAAGAGCTGCGATCAAGGCCTCATATTCGGCCTGATTATTCGTGGTTGGGAAATCGAGTCGGACGGCGTACCGCATGTGGAGATTGTCGGGTCCTTGAATGGCTATGCCAGCGCCTGCCCGTCCTGGAGCGCAGGATCCATCTATGCTCATAGTCCAGATGTCGCCAGTGCGAGCTGTCGTTGTCGTAGGTTTGGTGATAGAACAGCTGGTGAACTCCACGATAAAATCGGACAGTGCCTGAGCCTTGATCGTCGTGCGGGGCTCAAAACGTACGTCAAACTGGGAGAGCCGAACGGACCAGTTGGTGATACGACTGGAAACCTCTGGTTTCTGGACGGCCTTTTTTATCGGATAATTGGTTCTGACCACAACCGTATGCGCTTGGAAATATGGTCTCAGACGCTCTGAAGCTTGAGTGATATCGAATAGAGCCTTTTCAACCTCGGAGTATCGGATCTCAGCTCCCTTCAGCACTTTGCTCAGAAAGTAGATTGGAAAAAGCTCCGTCCCCTCCTCTTGAGTTAAAACGACTCCTACTGTTTCATCCGTGATGGTGAAGTATAAGTGAATGTCCTGCTCTGGTTTTGGCACCGAGAGTAGTGGGGGTGTTGCGAGGAAAATTTTTATGGCATTGAACGCGGCCTGGCAGTCCGTAGACCACCTAAAGGGATGCTCCTTCTTGATTGCTTTATAAAAGGGCAAACAACGTTGCGCCGAGCAGGAGATGAAACGTCCCAAAGCGATGATTCTTCCATTGAGTCTTTGAACCCCTTGTAGGTCGCGCGGTGGTTCCATTGCTAGAATTGCCTCGATTTTTGCGGGGTTAGGCTCGATGCCCTTCTCTGATACCACGCAACCCAGGAATTTACCACTGCGAATTCCGAAGAAACATTTTTCCGGGTTTAGCTTAAGGTTATAGGCTCTGAAAATTTTAAACACTTCCGCTAAATCTTGCGGATGGTCGCCCTCTTCAGTGCTTAGGACCACCATGTCATCGATATATACTTGTACCGTCCTGCCAATGAGATGGGCGAACATCTTATCTACCAAGCGCTGGTACGTGGCCCCCGCATTCCTTAACCCGAAAGGCATGACATTGTAACAATATGTGCCTTCGTGCGTAATGAAAGAGGTTTTCTCGGCGTCGGCTGGGTCCAAAGGGATCTGCTGGAAACCAGCGATGGCATCAAACTGAGACAAGATCTTGCGACCAGCAGTTTGATCAAGGAGTTGATCTATGTTAGGCAGCGGATAAGAATCCTTGGGGCAAGCTTTATTGACATTTGTAAAATCTACACACATGCGGTACTTTCCGCTGGCTTTCTTTACAAGTACAACATTAGAAAGCCAGTCCGGATAGTTGACCTCGCGGATAAACTTTACATCTAGGAGTTTGTCAATTTCTGCCTTTACTGCTGCCTGCTTGTCCTTTGCCTGCACTCGTATCTTCTACTTCACGGGTTCGACAGAGGGGTCGATGCTCAGTTTGTGTATTGCTTGATCAGGTGAGACCCCCGTGATGTCCTCAGTGCACCAGGCGAACACATCCGAATGCTCTGTCAGGACAGCCTTGATCTCTTCGGCCAACGGGGATGCGAGTCTCGTCCCCATTTTCACTATCTTGTTATCCCCGAGGATACAGTCATCGACCGGCTCGATGGGCATGGGATTGTAACCCCTCATGTCCATTAGACCATCCTCCAGGTAGAGCGCTGTCCGAGGCTGAGTCGCCTCCCACTGCAATCTCTTGGCCAACATACGATCTCCCTGGATGGTGATCCTTCCACGCGGAAGGGGCAAAGTCAAGCATAGTCCGGAGATATCCACTGTGGCCCTCAGGGCGGCCAGAAGAGGCCTTTTGATGATGGCATTATAGGCCAGGGGGATATCAACCACCACCCACTTTGCGGTATCCTCGATTTCCTCGGCCCCTTCGGTGAAGATAATTGGTAATTCGATAACTCCTTTTACCGGCACTTCGATCTCTGAGAGGCCAACCAAAGGGAAAGTCCCTGCTCGGAGGGCAGTGTGAGTATTCTTCATTGCGTGGAGTGCTGCCCAGGTGAGCAAGTTCACCGAAATCCCTGTGTCTACCAGCACTCGGTGTGTCTTAAAACCTGCGATGCTGATGGTGACAACAAGAGCCTCCGAATGGCTGGTCCGGAGTGGCGGTTGCACCGTTAGTGTCTGTCCGACTGCTTTCCTTTTACGGGAGCTCTCAGATGGGGCGGAAAGTGCTGGCGCTCCTTCCCTTATGACGTGTATTTCCCCATGGTACCTTGGCTTCTTAGGCTCCTCTGCTCGTCCCGCTTCCCGCTGCTTCGAGCTTTGCTCCCTTTGCCTGCTCGTCTTTGGTGGCGCGCCCTGGTCCGTGATCCGCTCAATCTCCTTTTGTAGTTGATAGCAGTTCTCCGTGGAATGTCCGGAGGATCTGTGATACTTACAGTACTCCTTTTCTGCCCGGGTTTTGCCCTTGTCGATGGTCAGAAATTGCTGCGTGAATCGGCGAGGTTGACTCTGAACAGTGTAATGCACCTTCTTGCCTCGGGATCGATATCCCCTACGCTCCAAGTTGGTGCGCTCGGTCCGGGCCGGAAAAGGCATCGGGGCCTCCTTGCGGACTCGGGCCTCCTCACGTGCCTCCGGGATCAGCCTGCCTTTATCCTGCTTGTGTGTGTCGCCTTTGGCCTTGTCCCTTTCTGTCTCCTCGTAGCTGGTGGGCCGGTCACAGTCATCGTATCTGACAAATGTCTGTGCCATGGTCATCAGCTCTTCGAAAGATCTTGGCATCTTTCGGAAACATTTCTGCTTTAGAGGCTCGCAAGTAGTCCCTTTTCCCAAGGCATCATGGGCCACCTCCAGGTTGAGGCCTTTAACTTGTGAGGCCATGTGATGAAACCTTGAGAGGAAATTGCGCAGAGGCTCGGTTGTTCGGTGCTTGAGCCCGTTGAGGTCCGAACTGATCTTCCTGACCTTCGCTGCTGCGACAAACCGGGAGGGGAAAAGATCTTTTAGGAGATCAAAAGAATCAATTGATTCCGAGGCAAGTCCTCGATACCATTCTTGTGCGCTCGATGAGAGGGTGGTGGGGAAAACCTTGCACATGATGTCCTCATCCTTCGAGTATAAATTGATGGTGCTCATGAATGATGCCACATGGTCGTTGGGGTCTTCGGTCCCTGAATATTGGGCCAGTCGAGGAGCTTTCCAGTCGCGTGGGAACCTCGTCTCGATGATCCTTTGCACCAGTGGTGTTTTGCTGGAGGTGATGCTTCCTCCCATCACGCCCCCGAGGGCCCTTTTGTCCAGAAAACGTTGAATCTTCAGTTCCAACAAGTCTTCGCTATTTGCGACTGCAGTCCCCACTCGCCGCGCTTCGCCCTCACTGGTCGCTACGGCCCCGGCTCCTCTTCCTGCGATGACCACCGGTCCCGCGGCCTGCTTTGGCAAAGTTCCCTCTTTCTGCATTTCTGCCGCCTCTTTAAGGTATTGCCAGATTTTGGCGTTCTCCTCCTGCAAACTTCTTTGCTGGTCTATGATCTTCATCTGAGCCGCCGTATGTACGGCCTGGGTCATTTGAAAACCTTGGATCGCACTGAGGAGTTGAGTGGTGTTGAAGGTCTCCTCTTCTTCAGGGCTTACCTCTTCCATCAATGGCCCAAGGTTTCTGGGGGAGATTGGAATGTTTGGGATCGTACCCTCGGCGTGCGTCATGGAGCTGGTTGCTCCTGTTTCGGGTACTGCAGTTGGGGCAGAGTCAGTAGGGGTCTGCATTTTGTTTGAAGCTCTGAAGTCACTTGTATTCCACGCTCACCGCACTAAATAATCTGGGAATGCGAATACAGTGATCCGAGCCCTTGCCGAAGAGGTCTGATGCTCTGGACGTTCGTCTCTGCGCCGGGAAGGGTCCCTGTGGACACTCCGACGATCAAGACAGTTAGTAGCTCAAGAGTGTATATTAATCAAATGTGTGAGAGTTAGAAAGAGTTACCCGCCCTTCACTTCCCAGATGAGTTGTGTATTTATAGAGGGTGCTCGGGCCTTGGGGCCCTTATTCATATCCCGAATCATTTATTATATTATAATTATTTAAATATAATTTATTATAATTATTATTATTTATCTATAATTTATCATTATTTATTATTATTATTATTATTATTATTATTATTAGTTTATCATTATCTATAAATTAAATAAAAGTCAAGAAATGATAGTTTATTAAAGTATATATCGTTTAATAAAATTTTTTTTATCAACTTGATCTTTTATTTGATATTCAATTTAGTTTTATCTTTAATAATATATTTATTTATTATTGATATTATTAAATTTATTAGAACCATTATTATTATTATAAGTTTATTAATGTCCAATATTATCATTAAAATTTTTTTAAAGTCTAATATCATCATTATTGTTAAGTTCGGTAGTATTCAGTCAAGTTCAGTAGCATTCAGTTCATTCAGTTCAGTTCAGTAGCATTCAGTTCAATTCAGTTTAGTTTAGTTCAGTTTTTTTTAGCGATAAAGAACAGAGCCTAAGTGATGTAAATGAAATAACTAGGGATGGCAACGGGTAAGGAACCTACGGGTAGTGCCAATCCCAAACCTTTACCCGTTTATTTTTTAATTACCCATACCCGTCCCATTACCCTAACGGGCACATCTTTTACATTCCATATACGTCCCATTTAATTCGCAGGTACCCGTGGGTACCTTTATCCATTAAAAATAAATAAATAAAACAAAAAATATTACAAATTTAATAAAGTATAAATTTAATAAATCATCCATCTAAAAATTAAACAAATTGAATCTTAATCAATAAAAATAAAGTTGGTTAGTGGTATCACACAATGGTGGAAAAACAAAAGGTTGTGGTTTAAATCTCAAATCTTACATCTAAAAAAACAATAATATTTTTTAATATATAAAAGAGTGATAACAAGTAACGGGTACCTGATGCGTGCGGCGCCTAGGTAGAGTTTCTACGACGAAATATATATTACGATAAGTGCGTTATGGCTATGGATGTGATCTTCCTAATTACTTTATCTCTACTAGACGCTACGACTTTGGGGCAAGTGTACTCCATCGTATCAAGTAATAATCCGGTTAAGACCGGGTATCGAATCCGCGGGATTTATACCTGCAAGTATTAAACGACTCGGTTTTGTATGTTATCTAAGCGGTGAATACTTTGAGTTGATTCGGGGAACAACTACAAACTACTGCTAACTACGGGTGAGGCAAATTTATATAACAAAACTCTACGAAATGATATGGATGGCGATAAGTTATAAATATGACAAACAATGACTCCTAATGTATACACGGTTAATGATTTACTCTTGCAATGACGACTACGTGTAGTGTGACCGACCCGTGAAGTACTTAGACTATGTACGTGGTTCCTAGTCAATGCGTGTCTAATGCTTGGGATCAGAAATTAGGGCCCGTAAGTTCCGTGGCTTGTCAATTCCTACGGTTTCCGGAGCGTCACTTTCGGTAAGGCAACACCTATGTGAATCCCTAAAGATAGCCCGAATGGCGTCGGAAATCGCGTTCTCCTACACAATAATCAATTACGAGTATCAAAACAAGTAACAAACATCAACACATATATAGAACAAGAGATTATGAATCATAAATTATAAATATGGAGAATGTAAATATGAAATACAACCAAGCCTAGTACATAGGAAGAGTACAAGCTAATTAGCAAGTGAAAAGGGAAGAATCCACCCTCGGAACTAGCTAACCGGACTCAAAGCCATCTCTTAGGTCTTGGAGGTGGAGCTTTCGAGCTTGGTGAACGGAGATGGAACGGAACTTTGACGGGATTTCCGGAATCAACGAACAAGCTCTCAAGATGCTAGAGTTTAGCTATATAAAGCCTAAAAACAAAATCTAAAACTAAAATAGCAAGAACTAAATCTATATCAAGAGTTTCTTTTTATGCAAAAGAGGGATTCTGAAATGAGTGCTAGTCACTCCTATTTATACACATCAAGCTAGGGTAGATTTGTAATTTCACAAAGTACAAGCATGGAGCAACATTATTTTCTGCAGAATTCCCATGATACGCCTCGCGTATGGTGTGGAACGCCCCGCGTGTTTGCCCATTCTGTCAGAAATTTTCTGCATGTGGACCAAATCCAGATCTTGTTGTCTCAACCACGCCCCGCGTAGACTGGGATGCGCCTCGCGTGTTTGAGTTTCTGGGATTTTATTGCTTGAATTGGGTCATTTACGCACCGTGTAGCTGAGGCACGCCCCGCGTAAATGAGTCTCTGAGCTTTTTGCATTGAAGAACTTCCTTACACGCCCCGCATGTAAGGTGGTACATCCCGCGTAGGGTAGTTGACTCAGGGAGACCATGCAGTCTGACTTTCAGGATTAGGCTTATCATTTCTGACACATGTTCCACGTCTCACGTGGTTGTTGATACGCCCCGCGTATTGTTGAGTAGATCCCACGTGGTACCTGTGGATAGGGCAATTATTTCTGACTAAGTGTTCCACGCCCCGCGTGAGGAGTGATATGCCCCGCGTATTTTGGTAGATTTTCACTTCTTGCTCGTACCTGAAATACAATTCTCGAGAGCCGAGTTAGCTTGACGTTTTTATTTTCTAAATTAATCAAAAATAAGGAAAATTAACCGAAAGTACGGAGTTTATTTTTATTTTGTTATTTTATTAAAACACTCTATTTTTGCAATTAAACTTATTTATTTCATCCAAAATTAAACCGTAAATTACGCTAAAAGATAGGGACGAAACGCCCCTATCAAACCTCCTCGGACTTTAAAGTTTTACTTGTCCTCAAGTAAAAGAAATCGAAAGACAAGGGATTGAGATTATTAAGAAACAAACTGTCGGTTGGTTTTACCAAGTGCGTGATTCCGAAGCTAAAGTTTTATACAAAGTTTTCGGTAAGTACCTACGCAAACAAATGAGTGACCAAAACTTGCTTGAAACCTCCATGATCAAATTTAATAGGCAATATTAACGGGGGGTCGATTATCTTTTGAGAACCCGATAGTACCTCACCAAGGGATTTCACTCTTACGCTCAAATTTTGGTGGGTCGGTGTTTTTGCACTCTTCTTTGCACTTACTCGAAGTCACTTTGAGTTTGCATTTTCATCCGGGTTTTTCCTCCTATGTTATGGTATAGTCAATATTAAAAATGAACCCGGAGGGGGGGTTGGGGGTTGTAATGCGGGTGGCTTTTTAGTGGTTAATTTTTAAGAACTCGAGTTTAAACATCATTTTGATGATCGCACCGTGCTTTTGTTTTGGTCTTAGTAAGTTCATAAAATATAACTCGAAATTGCTCGGGTGGAGCTTGAGAATGCCTTTTGCTCTTTATTGTATTTTTCTTTTTGTTTTGAGAGCGGCACAAAAACGATTTCGAAAGCTTATGGTGCTTACTTATCAAGGCCTTGGCTTATTTCGGGTGCGATTTGATTTTGTTGGTATTTAAACGAAAGGAAAAAGGGTCAATTGTTAAAAGGGTATTGACAAGAAAAGTCGGTTAATAGGCTCGAGGGGGTTTCCTAGAGGTTGATGAAAACGAGAAAAATAATTTAAGAAAAGAATTAGACTAAGTGGGTTCGTTTTATCATCTATTACCATTTTAACCAAAATAAGTGTACTTAACCCGGTATTAGGTGCAAACTCTATGAGTCGAGTGAAGTCAAAGCTCTCGAAGAATTGTGAAAGAAATAGAGTTCTCGTACGAACTCTTTTAGGCTCAAAAATATCTCACAAAATTTTGGGTTAAATTGTGTACATTCAAGTTCTCGTCAAATTTTCAACTATCCCGTTTTTATTGCCTTTTTGAATTTCATTATGGAGATGACCTATGGGTTAGGACTCAATGCTTTTGTTTAGTACAAACCTAGGCTTTGCATAAATTCTAGAGTTTCAGAATTAAGACTAAAATTTCTTACTAAAACCGATCCTTTGTATTAATGTCTTTACGTCTAAGGACAAACAACGGAACTTTAATTAATTTCCGAGGGAGGTAGTGTGTCGGAAAAATTAAAGTATCAATAAATTAGTTTAATTATTTTGTTGTTTATTTAATTTTTTTATTTTTGTTTTTGTTAGTGCAAAACAAACGGTAAGTGCGGGGTTGCACGGCCCTCCGCGTTATTAAAATGACGTCTATTCCAAGGATGTCGCAAAAGAAAAGAAAAGAAAAACAAAAACAAAAATAAAGATGGAATTTAAATTAAAAATAGGACCCTTGAAGGTCAGGTCCTACGCGAGGCGTGCCGAGGGGGCGCCCCACGTAGGAGGTGCATTTTTAGCCATTTTTGGCTAGAGACTCAAATACGCGGGACGTACTACGAGGGGCGCCCCGCGTGGCCAAAGGTTTGATCTTAATAAAAAGATTAGAAACTTGGCTACGCGGGGCGCACATGCACGTACGCTTCGTGTGATTTGCCGAAATGGTGCCAGAGACTCAACTGCGCGGGGCGTGCTGGTGTGTACGCCCCGCGTAAGAAACTTGGATCAAAATGGGATTTGTTTTTGTGATTTTTAATTGAAGAAGAAAGGAGAGAAAACAAACGGATATGATACATGTATACAAAGGGTTTGAGGGACGCAAACCGAGGCTACGTTTAGAGTCGGAGTAGCTTGACTTTCTCCAGATGTGTGTATGCTTACGGTGTTTGGAGGAATGTGGCTTCACCGTGTTGTGGAAGAGTGCCTCCGCAGTATATTTTCAGACGGTGTCCGTTCTCCCGGTGAGTTGCGCTGTCGGAACCTTGGATGTCGACTGCTCCAGACGAGTGGGCATTAATAACGGTCTACGGTCCCGACCACCTGAAGGAAATTAAGGCTAAGGTATAGCAGCGGAAATATAAAAATTTTAGCCTACTTCCTTTTAACCATAGGATCCGTTAATCGTTATTTCATATAAAGAGGGATAAGAAGAAATACCTTTCGATGATCAATCTACCGTTGCAAACGAAGTGCCCACAACTTCAAAAGAGATGTAAACTGTTTACCAATCTGCCCCTATCCGAAACAGACCTTTCAGACCTCCGAACGACAATCCCTTCGGTGGAAACGTGGAAGAATATGTCTAGAAGCTACTGTCCAAAAATCGCGACGATCCGACGGTTCAATCTCCGGGAATCCTCGAAATAGTGAACTGACCTGATGTAGGCGAAGAAAAACGAATTTCTCCCTTTTGATTGTTTTTCCTTCTTTCGTGAACACGGTGAGATTAAGTTAGAATCAACCCTTATGAGATGCAACCAAAATAGATTGCCTCTAATAAACCAACACAAGATCAAAGAGAAAGAGGGATGAACAAGATTAATCAATCGATGGAATGCCGTATGAATTCTTGTTCACGAACTTGGGAATAAAATTCTTTTCTCTCTCTCTTAAGCAATTTCGAAAATCACAAGTGGGGAGGGATATAGGCTTAGTCGAAACTCATTAAGGGAAGGGGTATATATATTAGCTTGTATCTAAACCTTAGTTAGATAGGAATAGGTTACTTAATAAGAATCCAATTCGGAAAAGGATTCCTAATTATTATCTCACTATATATCTAATATATTTAGGATAATAATAAATAACCTAATTGGATAATAATAGGAGAATATTAATCTAATTAAAACTCCTAATTAAATTATCTCTTAATTAATTTAATTCATAATCCTAATCAAATTAGGATTAATGGAATAAAATTAATTCCTTACTAATACATATAAATTTCGGCCCCCTCCTAGTATTTGGGCCTTAATGGGCTTAATTGGGCTTCCATCTATTAATCATATCCATCTCTCTTTTGGTTCCAAGTCTTATGTGTGATCCATTAGGTCCTTACTACTTTTGGTCGTATGCAACTTATTAAATTAATTTCTTCAAGAATTATATTTAATCCCTTGCATAACGGAATGATGTACAGAGTATGTTATTGGCAAGTCCGTAATCATTCCCCCAGAGTCCGTTAAGAAGACAGGTTGATTCTGTCGTTAACCCTTCCGTATTAGTTACGGTATAATACGATCCTTTATCAACTACATCCTTGAACTGAATCTTATGACTATGGGTAATGTCAAGTCACATATAGCGAGACGTTCGTTTTACTTGTTATTGGCCGAGTCAACTCAAAAAGATAGGTTAAGTGAAATCCGAATTTCTACTCTTAAGCTATCACCTTGTAAGGGTTTAGAGTCGAGTCTTCCACAAGCGATCCTTGGATGTATCTCCCATTAATCGGGAGTGATAAATGCTCAATCCAATGTATAACTACCCTGAAATTACTTCCTGTGACACCCAACCTTTGCAGTTCACACCCCAGAGTCATCTCTGTTAAGGATCGTGGGACCACAGGATCAAAGTCTCACATTCAGTAATTCAGGGTGACCAATTAACATTCCTTTGAGTCTGAGGATTAGTTATACCTATTAATACCAATGAGATGAACAGTTGACAAGGATGAATCTACCCATCCTGTTATCTCAAGTCGGATCCCCAATCCTAATGAACAACGTTTCACCGGATCTATGTAACTGTCCATATATCTATATATGTGAAGCTTGTGAGATCAGCTTTCTGTCGGACAGAAGACATTGTTACATACAAGTCTCAACTGTGATATATCAATCCTAAATATATCACTTGACTTGGGGTGGTTTTAAGTTTATTAGTTTATTATAAAGTTTTGTCTCACTTCATGCTTGTATGAACACTTTATAATCACTTTAAACAAACTTACGGATTTCCTTTTATTAGACTTTATTTAGTGCTTAAAAGGGATTGCCTTTATATAGTTATAAAACATATATCTCATTAAAACAAATGATATAAAGAACAATTCATTTACAATAAGTTTGTATCCTGCAACAATTGACTATAGGACACAAAACCCCAACATACTCCCACTTGGACTACAGCCAATTGTTTCTAAAACTTATCCCAGTAGAAGTTAAATGACGATCATGTACTTTCTGGGTTAAAGGCTTTGTTAACGGATCTGCAACGTTGTCCTCTGTAGGTACTCTTTCTATTCTCACATCTCCTCTAGCCACAATCTCTCTAATGATGTGGTATCGCTTTAGGTAGTGCTTGGATGCATTATGAGACCGTGGTTCCTTTGCTTGCGCAATGGCTCCATTGTTATCACAGTACAGAGTAATGGGATTGATAATGTCAGGCACCACACCTAGTTCTGTAATGAACTTTCTAATCCAAACTGCTTCCTTTGCTGCTTCCGCAGCAGCGATGTACTCTGACTCGGTCGTAGAGAAAGCTACGCTTCCCTGCTTGGAACTTTTCCAACTGACCGCGCCCCCATTTAGGATAAACAGGTATCCTGATTGGGATTTAAAATCATTCTCATCTGTGAGATGACTAGCGTCTGAAAATCCTTATATTTTCAGATCTCCTTCTCCGTACACTAGAAACATATCTTTAGTTCTTCTCAAGTACTTAAGAATGTTCTTGACGGCAATCCAGTGCTCGTCTCCCGGATTCCCTTGGTAACGAATCGTTACAGATAACGCGAACGCTACGTCGGGTCTAGTGCATAGCATAGCATACATAATCGAACCGATCGCGCTGGCGTACGGGACTACAGCCATGTGTCGTTTGTCATCATCAGTTTTAGGACATTGATGATTGTTTAACTTTACTCCATGTACCATGGGTAAGTTACCTCGTTTCGATTCAAGCATGCTAAACCGATTTATCACCTTTTCAATGTATGTAGCCTGTGAAAGACCAAGTAGTCTACGTGATCTATCCCTGTAGATCTTTATACCAAGTATATAGGCTGCTTCACCGATGTCTTTCATTGAGAAGTTACCGGATAACCATATTTTCACTGACTGTAAAAGAGCAATGTCATTTCCCATTAACAGTATATCGTCCACATATAGTATGAGAAATGCTATAGAGCTCCCACTTGCTTTCTTGTAAATGCAAGCTTCTTCGCAATTTTGTTCGAAACCAAATTGTTTTATGGTTTCGTCAAAACGCTTGTTCCAGCTTCTAGATGCTTGCTTGAGTCCATAAATGGATCTCTGAAGTTTGCAAACTTTATTTGCATCCTTTGATATGAAACCTTCAGGTTGCATCATGTATACATCCTCAAGCAGGTTTCCGTTTAGGAAAGCTGTTTTCACATCCATTTGCCAAATCTCATAATCAAAGTGAGCGGCAATTGCAAGCATGATTCTGATTGATTTGGACATAGCAACGGGAGAGAAGGTTTCGTCATAATCAACACCTTATTTTTGACGATATCCTTTCGCTACCAACCTAGCCTTGTAGGTGCTAACCTTTCCATCCATGTCAGTCTTCTTTTTGAAGATCCATCTGCACCCTATGGGTTTTATCCCTTCGGGTGGATCAACCAAAGTCCAAACTTGGTTAGTATACATGGAATCCATTTCAGAATCCATGGCCTCAAGCCATGCTTTAGAATCTGGACTAGTAAGAGCCTCTTCGTAGTTTTCGGGTTTGTCGTCTAACACGGGAACCTCGTCATCATCTCCCACTAGAAAACCATATCTAACTGAGAGTTCACGAACTCTTCGTGATCTACGAATAGGTTCCACTGGAGTCTCATCTAGTAGGACTTCTTCGGGTACCTTGACCGCCTCCGTTGTTTCAGTTGGTGTTTCTTCCTCTTGAACTTCATCGAGTTCAATCGCGCTTCCCTTTTGTGTTTCTTCGAGAAACTCTTTCTCTAAGAAGGTTGCGTGTTTGGATACGATCACTTTCTGATCATCTGGATGATAGAAGTAATATCCCATAGTTTCCTTAGGGTATCCAATGAAGAAACATTTATCAGATTTAGAATCTAATTTGTCGGACGCAACGCGTTTGACATATGCTGAACAACCCCATACTCTCATGAAAGAGAACACGGGTTTCCTACCAACGAACAATTCATATGGCGTGGAACTAGCGGATTTAGTTGGTACTCGATTCAGGGTGAAGAGGGCAGTTTTTAAGGCATAGCCCCAGAACGTCTTTGGAAGTAAGGCCATGCTCATCATGGATCGTACCATATCTAATAGGGTACGGTTTCTCCTCTCGGATACACCATTGTGTTGTGGTGTATAGGGAGGTGTCCATTGTGAGCATATCCCACATTCAGTTAGATAATTCAGAAAATCATCAGAAAGATATTCGCCACCTCGATCAGATCGAAGTGTCTTTATTTTCTTTCCTAATTGATTTTCCACTTCATTCTTGAAGCATTTGAACTTGTCAAAAGCTTCTGATTTGTGCCTCATCAAGTAGATATAACCATAGCGAGTATGGTCATCTATGAAGCTAATGAAGTATCTGAATCCTCCTCTTGCTTGGACTGATATAGGACCGCATACATCTGAATGAATAAGTCCTAGAGTGTCTGATACACGCTCACCTTTATTGCTAAAGGGTGTCTTTGTCATTTTACCTTTTAAACATGATTCGCATGTTTCCAATGATTTAGGATCAATTGGATCTATAAGCCCATCTGAATGTAGCTTTAGCATGCGTCTCTTGTTTATATGACAATGCCACAAGTAAGTTGAATTATCTAGCTTATGTCTTTTGGTATCAATTGCGAAAAACAGAAATCAACACATAAATCCCATTTTGTGAAATTCCTGAGAAATAGAAAATCCCATCTCTATAAAAATCGCAATGTTTGTTCTTTATCGAAATATAGAACATACCAGATGTTGGAGTACCGGCTTTTTCCCTTCTTGAGGGTAGCTAGGTACACCAAACAGTTTCTTTTCCAATGCCTTTCTTCACCACAGAAGTGGCACTCTCCTTTGGGCTTCTTCACTTCCTTTCCCTTAGTTTTGTTGGGCACGACTTTCTTACCTTTCTTTATATTGGGCTCAACTGACTTGAGCATATTTGCAAGCTCTTCAAAAGAGGTTTGCAAGTCATTCATCTGATAGTTCATAATGAACTGTGAATAACTCTCTGGGAGGGATTGAAGAATTAAGTCTATGCTCAATTCGTTATCCATCGCAAATCCAATACTAGAAAGTTTGGTAATGTAGCCAATCATCTTGACACAATATGTCATGACAGATGCGCCCTCTTGCATCCTACTACGATATAGCATCTTGGATATCTCGTAGCGTTCGCACCTGGTCTGTTTCCCAAACAATTCCTTTAGGTGGATGATGATGGAACAGGCATAGTTGCCTTTGTAATTCCGATGTCATTGATGCAAGTATGATGCATCCGGCATGATCGTCATCAGCCTTGTGCTTCTGATAAGCATCGATTGGGAGCATCATCCTCAGGGATAGGGGTTATCGATGTATCAAATACATACCCTATTTTTATCGAACTTCAAAACGATTTTGAGGTTACGAAACCAGTCGGTGAAGTTTGAACTATTCAACTTGTTATCGGTAAGTATATTTTGCAGATTGGTGTTAGTCATGATTTTAAGAGTGTTTAATTAAACTTGAGAGTGAGAAAGAGTAGACGTATGTTATTCATTTGCTTTAAAGTATAACAATCTAAAATTATAGGCCTTTTAATTTATTTCAGATTGCTCCCACTATTTTGCCAAATTAATAACCCTCCATATTAATTCGAAGAATTTCACAAATCCTTTAGTGAGCTAGGATCCTAACTCCTGAGATTTCGCCTTGAGTTTACTCAACAAGCTAGTCTCATTCATTAGGTAAATTCATATAATCAATCACATCTCTAATGTGATTCCTAGGTTATTGGGTTACTAACCACATTAGTAACTAATATGCTATTCATATTAATCCCAACCGTTTTGCCCATTAGTTTATGACAACATGAGTTTACTCATCCAATTATCATAATCTAATTTAAGTATTACCCCATATTCATGAAAAATGATTTTCGATAATTCAGGTGTTACCATAAGACCCCGAGCTTGAGTTTACTCAACAACCCAAAGGCCCCCAGTACTGCCGGCTGAATTATAATATTAGGGAGTGGCAACCGATTTTAATAACTTACTTATTTACGTAACTTTTTAATGAGGGATTTTATTTAAGTCTCATAATCTAACTTAGTCTTGATTTGCTTTAGCATACATCAGACATACATACATTCACATACATTGGCGTTATGGACATATCATCTAAATTATTCCGTCGAGCCAGAGACGGAATAAAAGGCCAAACCTAAGGAAATACTAACTATTACATATTTCTCTTTAGGTCCTCCGTCTTCTCCTTGGCGCCTTGAAATTACATATTAATTTCTACACTACTTTAAGAAAACTTCAACTGAATTGAAGGGAATTAGATGAGAGGAGAAATTACAATAGATAGTAGAAAGGCAGGACGCGCAGGCCCTATTTCAAAAATACCAAAAGACTAAAAGAGGGTCCAAATATGTCCATAACTCCAAACATGCATAGACTCAATTAAATAAATTTAATTGGTTGATTACATAACCGGCTTATGTAATATTTAGGTTAATCACATTAACTCGTCAAATTAACTTTCATCCAATTTTACTTCTAATCGGTTTGTATCTTTATATTAATCCTTAGATTAATATAACCATATAAAACGTTGATTATGCTCGTCCCATTTATTTTGATTTTAATTCATTTAACACTTTGATTTACATATTGGTAAAAACAAACATTTAAACGAATTATTCATTCGATAATCAAAACAGAAAACTATTAATTTCTGAAAACATTCTAAAACAATTTTAAAACGGTTTTCAGAAATAGGATAATCTACAATAGATTTCCGTTTTATCATTTAGAATTAATAAAACTAATTTTATCAACCTAACTATAAAACTAATAGATTTTGTTATAATGATTATCAACCGAAATAATTAGGAACATAAGCATAATCAGTTTTAATTAACAATTAATCAAAACTTTATTTATCTTTAGAATTAATCAATCAATACTATTTGTCAATTAATCCTAACCATAAATATTTATTCAATCCTATTGAAAACTTCTATATTTTCATATATGAAATAACGGATTTAACGATGGCTCTGATGCTACTGAAGGAAATTAAGGCTAAGGTATAGCAGCGGAAATATAAAAATTTTAGCCTACTTCCTTTTAACCATAGGATCAGTTAATCGTTATTTCATATAAAGAGGGATAAGAAGAAATACCTTTCGATGATCAATCTACCGTTGCAAACGAAGTGCCCACAACTTCAAAAGAGATGTAAACTGTTTACCAATCTGCCCCTATCCGAAACAGACCTTCCAGACCTCCGAACGACAATCCCGTCGGTGGAAACGTGGAAGAATATGTCTAGAAGCTACTGTCCAAAAATCGCGACGATCCGACGGTTCAATCTCCGGGAATCCTCGAAATAGTGAACTGACCTGATGGAGGCGAAGAAAAACGAATTTCTCCCTTTTGATTGTTTTTCCTTCTTTCGCGAACACGGTGAGATTAAGTTAGAATCAACCCTTATGAGATGCAACCAAAATAGATTGCCTCTAATAAACCAACACAAGATCAAAGAGAAAGAGGGACGAACAAGATTAATCAATCGATGGAATGCCGTATGAATTCTTGTTCACGAACTTGGGAATAGAATTCTTTTCTCTCTCTCTTAAGCAATTTCGAAAATCACAAGTGGGGAGGGATATAGGCTTAGTCGAAATTCATTAAGGGAAGTGGTATATATATTAGCTTGTATCTAAACCCTAGTTAGATATGAATAGGTCACTTAATAAGAATCCAATTCGGAAAAGGATTCCTAATTATTATCTCACTATATATCTAATATATTTAGGATAATAATAAATAACCTAATTGGATAATAATAGGAGAATATTAATCTAATTAAAACTCCTAATTAAATTATCTCTTAATTAATTTAATTCATAATCCTAATCAAATTAGGATTAATGGAATAAAATTAATTCCTTACTAATACATATAAATTTCGGCCCCCTCCTAGTATTTGGGCCTTACTGGGCTTAATTGGGCTTCCATCTATTAATCATATCCATCTCTCTTTTGGTTCCAAGTCTTATGTGTGATCCATTAGGTCTTTACTACTTCTGGCCGTATGCAACTTATTAAATTAATTTCTTCAAGAATTATATTTAATCCCTTGCATAACGGAATGATGTACAGAGTATGTTATTGGCAAGTCCGTAATCATTCCCCCAGAGTCCGTTAAGAAGACAGGTTGATTCTGTCGTTAACCCTTCCGTATTAGTTACGGTATAATACGATCCTTTATCAACTACATCCTTGAACTGAATCTTATGACTATGGGTAATGTCAAGTCACATATAGCGAGACGTTCGTTTTACTTGTTATTGGCCGAGTCAACTCAAAAAGATAGGTTAAGTGAAATTCGAATTTCTACTCTTAAGCTATCACCTTGCAAGGGTTTAGAGTCGAGTCTTCCACAAGCGATCCTTGGATGTATCTCCCATTAATCGGGAGTGATAAATGCTCAATCCAATGTATAACTACCCTGAAATTACTTCCTGTGACACCCAACCTTTGCAGTTCACACCCCAGAGTCATCTCTGTTAAGGATCGTGGGACCACAGGATCAAAGTCTCACATTCAGTAATTCAGGGTGACCAATTAACATTCCTTTGAGTCTGAGGATTAGTTATACCTATTAATACCAATGAGATGAACAGTTGACAAGGATGAATCTACCCATCCTGTTATCTCAAGTCGGATCCCCAATCCTAATGAACAACGTTTCACCGGATCTATGTAACTGTCCAGATATCTATATATGTGAAGCTTGTGAGATCAGCTTTCTGTCGGACAGAAGACATTATTACATACAAGTCTCAACTGTGATATATCAATCCTAAATATATCACTTGACTTGGGGTGGTTTTAAGTTTATTAGTTTATTATAAAGTTTTGTCTCACTTCATGCTTGTATGAACACTTTATAATCACTTTAAACAAACTTACGGATTTCCTTTTATTAGACTTTATTTAGTGCTTAAAAGGGATTGCCTTTATATAGTTATAAAACATATATCTCATTAAAACAAATGATATAAAGAATAATTCATTTACAATAAGTTTGTATCCTGCAACAATTGACTATAGGACACAAAACCCCAACACCACCGACTTTTTAATTTTCCTGGGAACAGGCGGAGGCAAGAATTATATAGGAGGACTTGGTCCCCCTTGTTGAATTCCCTGATTTGCACGTGCTTGTCGTGCCATTTCTTCGTACGTTCCTTGTAAATCTTGGCATTTTCGTACGAACCGAGACGAAGTTCATCAAGGGTATTGAGTTGGAGGAGACGTTGGTCCCCCGTGGCCTGCACATCAAAATTTAAAAATTTCAGAGCCCAATAGGCCTTATGTTCCAATTCCACTGGTAAATGACATGATTTCCCGAAAACTAAACGATAAGGAGACATCCCGATAGGCGTTTTAAACACCGTGCGGTAGGTCCAAAGAGCGTCGTCGAGCTTTAGGCTCCAGTCTTTCCTAGAGGCACTAACCGTTTTTTCCAAGATACATTTTAGTTCGCGGTTAGAAACCTCGACCTGTCCACTAGTTTGCGGGTGGTAGGGTGTGGAGACTCGGTGTGCAACCCCGTATTTTTGTAAGAGTTGGTCGAATTGGCGATTGCAAAAATGGGAACCTCCGTCGCTAATGATAGCTCGAGGGGTTCCAACCCGAGTAAAGATGTTTTTCTTTATAAATTTCCCTACCACCTTAGAGTCATTTGAAGGTAAGGCAATGGCCTCCACCCATTTGGAGACATAGTCAACCGCCACGAGAATGTAGGAGTTGTTATGCGACTTAGGGAAAGGTCTCATAAAGTCTATCCCCCAAACGTCAAAAAGTTCGCAAACTAGGATCCCTTGTTGGAGCATTTCATGTTTACGGGAGATGTTCCCGCTCCGTTGACAAGCGTCCCATGATTTGACGAAGTCTTCAGAATCCTTGGACAAGGTAGGCCAATAAAAACCACATTGTAGAACCTTTGCCATAGTCCGACTAGGGCCGAAGTGGCCCCCGGCTCTTGGGTGTGACACATATGCAACACATGATTTACCTCTTCTTCCGGTATGCACCTACGAATGATATTATCAACACAAGATTTAAACAAGTAGGGTTCTTCCCAAAAATAATTCTTAGCGTCGTGAAAGAACTTCCTACGTTGCTCGTAAGTAAGGTGCGGGGGAAGAATATTACCGGCTTTGAAGTTCGCCATATCGGCGTACCAAGGTAAAGGTGTTACCGCATAGAGAGTTTCGTAGGGAAAGGTCTCCTTGATCTCCACAACTTCCGGAGATGTGGCTTGCTCGCTTTGTAATCGGGAAAGATGGTCGGCTACGACATTCTCCACTCCTTTTTTATCCCTAATTTTGATGTCGAATTCTTGTAGGAGTAGAATCCACCGTATCAACCGTGGTTTGGCGTCCTGCTTAGTCATTAGGTACTTGAGAGCTGCGTGGTCAGTGTATACGATAATTTTGGATAACACGAGATATGATCTAAATTTATCGAAAGCAAAAACGACAGCAAGCATCTCTTTTTCCGTAATGGAATAGTTTTGTTGGGCTTCATTAAGCGTTTTGCTCGCATAAAAAATGGGACGGAAAATTTTATCCACCCGTTGGCCCAAACAAGCACCTACAGCCAAATCACTCGCATCACACATAAGTTTAAAGGGGAGACTCCAATCGGGTTTCACCATGATGGGTGTGTTAATTAGTTTTTCCTTTAGCGTGTTAAATGCAAGCAAACATTCGGAGGAAAAACTAAATTCCGCATCCTTTGCGAGGAGTTGGGTCAAAGGGGTCGCTATTTTAGAGAAATCTTTAATGAATCGCCTATAGAACCCCGCATGACCTAAGAAACTCCGGATTCCCTTAACATTGATTGGAGGAGGCAATTTCTCAATTACCTCGATCTTGGCCGGATCGACCGCGATTCCCTCCCCGGACACCTTGTGTCCCAAAACAATACAATCTTGAACCATAAATTGACACTTTTCCCAACTAAGAGCTAGGTTAGTGTCCTCGCAACGTTGAAGGACTTTATCAAGATTGCTCAAACAAATTTCGAAGGATGACCCAAAAATAGAAAAATCGTCCATGAAGACTTCCATGAAATCCTCAATCATCTCGGAGAATATAGCCGTCATGCACCGTTGAAAGGTGGCGGGGGTGTTACAAAGCCCAAACGGCATCCGCCTATATGCAAATGTCCCATACGGACAAGTAAATGTTGTCTTTTCTTGATCCGAAGGATCAACGGGGATTTGCATGTAGCCGGATAGGCCATCTAGGGTACAAAAGAATTTATTTCCCGCCATTCTTTCCAACATTTGGTCAATGAACGGCAAGGGGAAATGATCTTTTCGGGTAGCTTCATTAAGTTTCCTATAATCAATGCATACTCGCCACCCCGTTACTTTTCGCGTGGGAATTAATTCCCCTTGATCATTTTCCATCACCGTAGTGCCCCCCTTTTTGGGAACGCATTGGACCGGACTAACCCATGGACTATTGGAGATAGGAAAGATTATACCTGCGTCGAGGAGTTTGATTACCTCGGCCTTCACTACCTCTTTCATGTTGGGGTTAAGTCGTCGTTGCGGCTACACGGAAGGTTTGACTTTATCCTCCATAAAGATGCGGTGTGTGCAAATGGTGGGGCTAATCCCTTTAATGTCATGAATGGTCCATCCAAATGCGCCCTTGTGTTTTTGTAACACCGCAATTAACGCTTCCTCCATTTCCTCTGTCAAAAGTGAAGAGATAACAACCGGTAAGAAATTAGGAGGTTGCAAACATACATATTTTAAATTATGAGGCAAGGGTTTAAGTTCTAAAGTCAGAGGCTCTTCGAGAGAGAACTTCGGCTTTGCTTTGCTATCCCGGTCCAAACCCTCGAACCGGCTCCTTACCAATAGAAATTGTTCTATTTCGGAGGAGTATTCAAATGGCTTGTTCAATGGCTCCTCATCCAAATGCTCATTACCATCTATTTCCGAAGAGGTTCCCGCAGAAGACCTAACACAAAAATCCTCAACAAAAAGATCAATAGAGTCTACGGAATTTAAAAAGTTACAATCCTCCATGGTATTAGATGGGAATTTCATGGAGTTGTATACGTTAAACTCTACCTCTTTGTCTTGCAACCGTAGGACGAGCTTACCTTCGTGGACGTCAATGAGAGTCCTACCTGTTGCAAGAAATGGTCGTCCTAGGAGGATCGGTACCGAGTCGTCTTCCGCCATATCGAGTACTACAAAATCGGCGGGGAAAATGAACTTGTCCACTTTCACTAAGACATCCTCCACAACTCCTTTTGGCCGGGCAATGGATCTATCGGCCAACTGGAGCGTCATATTGGTAGGCTTTGGATCTCCCAAGCCGAGCTTCCTAAAAACAGATAAAGGCATTAGATTGATACTAGAACCCAAATCACATAAAGCTCTTCTAAACTCAACATTACCAATCGTGCAAGGGATAGAAAAACTTCCTAAATCTTTGAGTTTAGGTGGGAGTTTATTTGTTATAATCGCGGAGCATTCCTCCGTGAGCGCTACCGTTTCATTATGATCTAACTTCCTCTTTTTGGCGAGGATTTCTTTAAGAAACTGTGCATATGTAGGCATTTGTTCCAATGCTTCCGCAAGCGGGATGTTAATATGAAGTTTCTTAAAAATCTCCAAAAACTTGCCATATTGGTGATCCAATTTTTCCTTTTTAAGTCGTTGCGGAAAAGGGAGCTTCGGTATGTAAGCCCCAATTGGATCACACACATTCTCATTTTTATTCGAGGAAGTCATAGGTTTCCGATCCGAACCGGGGTGCTTACCACTTCCGGTTCGACGCTTACCTTTGGAGCGGTGGGAATCGCCTTTGGAACCGGTGGTTCCAAACCCTTACCACTACGAAGAGTTATCGCTTATGCGGACTCCCGATCCTTGGTCCTCGGGTTTAGTTTGGTGTTAGTCGGGAGAGACCCATGTTGTCTCTCTTGTTGTTGGCAATTCAATTGGGCCATTTGACGTCCCAAATCCCTACAAAATGTCTCATTGTTAGCAAGATGGGAAGATATTTCTTTAAGGAGATCAATTACCGTAGAGTCTTGCGCATTGTTAGGAGGTTGAAAATTTTATCCTCTTCGGACACGAGGGAATTGGCCCAAATTTTGCTCCTTGAACTCATTATGGTGTTCGGATGGGGGCTTCAACACATTCCGATTATTACCATAAGACAAATTTGGGTGTTGGTGTTGAGGCCTCCATCCGTTGTTATCGTTGTCACGGTGGTGATAAGCGTTCGAGTTATGAAAGGAGTTATAATGAGAATTATACCTTTGTTGCTTCCCTACATAACTTACGCTTTCGGCATCGCCGGCAAAAGGGCTTCCGGCTTGACAATCCTTACCATGGTGATCACCACCGCAATGTGAGCACATCAGGACCTGTGCCGTATTTTTGAGGCTCATTTATGCCATTAAGGCATCTAACTTTTTATTTATTTCAACCATGAAGAGCTGGGGAGCCTCGTCTTCCACGGTAAAAGTTTGATGTCGCGAGGGTCCGGCAAGCCGATCTTCTTGCCATTGGACACTTTTCCTAGCTAATTCGTGGATGAGTTCGTAAGCCTCGCTTGCCGATTTTCGAAACAAATCCCCACCTGCAGCAGAATCAACGGTTGCACGATTAGTGGGTGTTAAACCATGGTAGAAGGTACTTACCAAATCATGCTTAGGAATATCATGGTGGGGACAGCTTCGGAGCAACTTTCGGAACCTAGCCCAAGCTGAATGGAGGGCCTCGTATTCAAGTTACCTAAAGGAAGTGATATCGTTCCTCAACTTAACCGTTTTGGAAGGCGGGAAGTAGTAAGAAAGGAACTCCTTCTCAAGCTCCTCCCATGATGTGATCGATCCCGCCTCCAACGAGTGCAACCACTCCAACGTTTGTCCTGTCAAAGAGAAAGGAAACAATTTTAGTTGGATGGCCTCAACCGGAACACCGTTTTGCCGAGAAGTTTCAGCACACATAAGAAATTTATCAAGGTGTTCGTTAGGGTTTTCATGGGGTTCCCCTCCGAATTGACCAAGTTGTTGGATTAGTTGGATCATGCTAGTCTTTATTTCATATGTGTCGGCCGGAATGGTGGGGGCAACGATTCCGTTGCGGTTTTGAGGGCGATGCGGAGCAAGAATCTCCATCATCGAGCGCATGTCATTGCCTCCACCATTGCGGTTGTTATTCACGGGTTGCTCCGGCGGCCTTTGGTTGACCTCGGGCTGGTTAGCTTCACTGTTGAGGTTTGCCATTTTCTCTCTCCGAATCCTACAAAGAGTACGTTCAATTTCGAGATCAATAGGAACGAGAGAATCACTCCGGGATCGGGTGTGCATAAAATAAATAAATGAAATAAAATATATATATAAACAAGAAAGAATATTGTTAGTGAAAAGTATATATGTAAAGTATATATAAACAATTTATACAAATAATGCTTAGACTAACAATAAAACGTTTTTGTGTAATATTGCAAGAAATTATAAATCCCCGGCAACGGCGCCAAAAACTTGATGCGTGCGGCGCCTAGGTAGAGTTTCTACGACGAAATATATATTACGATAAGTGCGTTATGGCTATGGATGTGATCTTCCTAATTACTTTATCTCTACTAGACGCTACGACTTTGGGGCAAGTGTACCCCGTCGTATCAAGTAATAATCCGGTTAAGACCGGGTATCGAATCCGCGGGATTTATAACTGCAAGTATTAAACGACTCGGTTTTGTATGTTACCTAAGCGGTGAATACTTTGAGTTGATTCGGGGAACAACTACAAACTACTCCTAACTACGGGTGAGGCAAATTTATATAACAAAACTCTACGAAATGATATGGATGGCGATAAGTTATAAATATGACAAACAATGACTCCTAATGTATACACGGTTAATGATTTACTTTTGCAATGACGACTACGTGTAGTGTGACCGACCCGTGAAGTACTTAGACTACGTGGTTCCTAGTCAAGGCGTGTCTAATGCTTGGGATCAGAAATTAGGGCCCGTAAGTTCCGTGGCTTGTCAATTCCTACGGTTTCCGGAGCGTCACTTCCGGTAAGGCAACACCTATGTGAATCCCTAAAGATAGCTCGAATGGCGTCGGAAATCGCGTTCTCCTACACAATAATCAATTACGAGTATCAAAACAAGTAACAAACATCAACACATATATAGAAAAAGAGATTATGAATCATAAATTATAAATATGGAGAATGTAAATATGAAATACAACCAAGCCTAGTACATAGGAAGAGTACAAGCTAATTAGCAAGTGAAAAGGGAAGAATCCACCCTCGGAACTAGCTAACCGGACTCAAAGCCGTCTCTTAGGTCTTAGAGGTGGAGCTTTCGAGCTTGGTGAACGGAGATGGAACGGAACTTTGACGGGATGCCGGAATCAACGAACAAGCTCTCAAGATGCTAGAGTTTAGCTATATAAAGCCTAAAAACAAAATCTAAAACTACAATAGCAAGAACTTAATCTATATCAATAGTTTCTTTTTATGCAAAAGAGGGATTCTGAAATGAGTGCTAGTCACTCCTATTTATACACATCAAGCTAGGGTAGATTTGTAATTTCACAAAGTACAAGCATGGAGCAACATTATTTTCTGCAGAATTCCCATGATACGCCTCGCGTATGGTGTGGAACGCCCCGCGTGTTTGCCCATTCCGTCAGAAATCTTCTGCATGTGGACCAAATCCAGATCTTGTTGTCTCAACCACGCCCCGCGTAGACTGGGATGCGCCTCGCGTGTTTGAGTTTCTGGGATTTTATTGCTTGAATTGGGTCATTTACGCACCGCGTAGCTGAGGCACGCCCCGCGTAAATAAGTCTCTGAGCTTTTTGCATTGAAGAACTTCCTTACACGTCCCGCGTGTAAGGTGGTACGTCCCGCGTAGGGTAGTTGACTCAGGGAGACCATGCAGTCTGACTTTCAGGATTAGGCTTATCATTTCTGACACATGTTCCACGTCTCGTGTGGTTGTTGATACGCCCCGCGTATTGCTGAGTAGATCCCACGTGGTACCTGTGGATAGGGCAATTATTTCTGACTAAGTGTTCCATGCCTCGCGTGAGGAGTGATATGCCCCGCGTATTTTGGTAGATTTTCACTTCTTGCTCGTACCTGAAATACAATTCTCGAGAGCCGAGTTAACTTGACGTTTTTATTTTCTAAATTAATCAAAAATAAGGAAAATTAACCGAAAGTACGGACTTTATTTTTATTGTGTTATTTTATTAAAACACTCTATTTTTGCAATTAAACTTATTTATTTCATCCAAAATTAAACCGTAAATCACGCTAAAAGATAGGGACGAAACGCCCCTTTCAGTACCCTAGGGGGTATTTCCATTACCCTAATGGGTAATGGTTTTGATCACATATATGTCCTATACCCTTTTATACAGGGTACGGGTAGTCCCATTAGGGTCGGATAGTGCCGAGTACCCACGAATATAGTACCCATTGCCATCCTTAGAAATAACTTGTTATGTTTGGATAGAAGGTAAAGTAAACAATGATTTAATAATGTAATTATATTTGGTTTGATGGTAAAGTAAGGTAAGGTTATTGTTGAGCGATTTCCGCAAGTGCACGGTATACGCTTGTAGTAATAAAAGATATCGAACCCACAGGGAACGCTTTTTAACTAAAACTTATTTTAATTCAGTTTTATTCACGTCTTTAGGTTTAACTAAAGAAAATCGTTTAATTGATTGTATTGGTTTGGATTAATTAGGATTAGATGGGAATATTATATTGAACTTAGAGTACAGGTCTGTCCTGAGAATTAATTACAAGACAGAAGCTTTCGTATTTGGAATGAATCAAAGGTATAAAACTTATTCACATTAAGCAAAGAAAGCAACTATAACTTTGGTAAGATTATGAACATGTAGTAATACAAGAATTCATGCAATTAAATGGCTTTGAACCGTAGAAATCTCTCTGGGTCGGAGCAGATTTCTACCTTAATCAAATTAGTATTTTATATCCGATAAGCCGCGGTCACGATCATATCTTCCGTAAAAACTAATTCTTTCAAGTGTTCAATAAAGTTTCTTTATAAATATGGTTGTATAAAACGTTTTAATAAAAACACCAATTTATCATTTTGAAAATCATTTTGTCAGAACAATATCAAAATAACAACATGAAGAATGTATTGAATAAAATAAATATGTTATTAGTGAATTGTGAATCTTCACAAGTTAACAGAGAGGAAGAAAGATGGATAGCATTTTGACGAAAACTTTGAGATCCGGGTTGTCAATCTTTCCCTCAAACTCCGTAGGTTTGTCAGACCTCTTTGCGCTTCAGCCGTTAGTTCTTCTCGCTGAATCTCCGGAATAGAGACCAGTCAGTCCACTACCAGAATGAAAACTTGTCGCTGATCAACCTTTGAAACTAAACTAATACTACTATGTTTATAACTAATCTAATAACAACTTGTGTACATCAAGTTTGTTTATACAGAAATGTAAACTAATCTGACTCATTTTTGAGTCAGAGTTTCTTCAACATAATAACAACTCTCTAATTTCTCTAACTATTTCCCAACTTAACCAACAACATTGATTTCTGAAATGGATCACTTATTTATAGTTGGTGAAGGGTTGTAATTGAAGGGTCGTGTCCGCTGGTGAAGGGTCGCTTTTATCCAAACGAACAGACGAATTTTTTGGCTCTAACTATTTCCCAACTTAACCAACAACATTGATTTCTGAAATGGATTATAGTTGGTGAAGGGTTGTAATTGAAGGGTCGTGTCCACTGGTGAAGGGTCGCTTTTATCCAAACGAACAGACGCGTTTTTTGGATTTAAACATGTGAAATCTGTGCAGAATTCTTCGCTGTCTCATATGAGATTCCGAGACTCTCAACTGAGACAGGGGGCATAGGAGAAAGCTGTGCAGAATTCTTCGCTGTCTCATATGAGATTCCGAGAATCTCAACTGAGACAGGGGGCATAGGAAGAAGGCTGAAAACATCAGATTTCCGGTGACTGGCATCAGCGTGTCGCGACTGAGATTCTAAAAATCTCAGTCGCGACAGGGGTATTCTTCCCCGTCTGTCGGCTGCTTCTTGTCTCCTTGAGTCGGTCTTCTGATTAACACGTATTTTCGGCATGAAACTTAGGTTTTTCCCTCGTTTTTGTTCCGTTTTAGCTCCTATTTGGATTTAACCAAATAATTAAGTACCTTGCATCAAAGAAGTAAATAAAGACGTAAAAGTACTCTAAATGAATATAATTAGCACGATTTCAATGTAAATTTAATGTATTTATATATGATATTTTAGGTATATTTTGGGCTTAACAGTTATATGCAGAGAAATGTAGACCTTCTCTATACATTTTCTTCCTTTTTTCTCAACTCCTTGCAACCGCTCTCGTCACCGTTGCTGCTCCTTTTTCATCTTTTTCTTTGTTTTTCTCCATTATAGTCTTCTAATCAGGTTTACTTTCCTTCTTCCTCCTCTCATTTGTATTTTAGATTTAGTTTTTAGCTTCACATTTATTTTTTCTTATTGGTTTGAAGTCTATACTTTATCGAACTTCCTTTTTCACCAGATCTACACTTGTTAGCTATACTTTTTCCATTTTTTTCGGTCTTAAGAGTAGAAAAAGTTCATCTTGTCTGTATATCTATAGATCTGCATGGTTGCAAACAAAGAAATGACTCAGATCCGAATGTCCGGAAGAGCCTAAATAATGAAGAATGGACTATAATGGTTTTTTTAACGGGATTCGACTTATGTAAAGGATATGATTTCTATCTTTGTTGTGTTTGTACCTTTTATGGTTTTTATTGCTTTTAATAATCTTTTTTATTCCCTGTGTGAATCTTGCACTGGATGTAGCATGTATGAGCGTAGGGTTTTATTTCTCTTACTGTACTTTTTAATCTAATGGAATAATATATTGCATTTTTATATAAAAAAAAGTTACATACAAAATTACTCTTATTCTTATATCCTCCATTTCTCTATAAACTAAATTAATTCTAATCAATTTTTTTAAAAAATTAAAATTAAATTACTAAACCTGTTTATTTTTTAATTACCTGTACCTGTCTCATTACCCTAACGGGTATACTTTTTGCATCCAATACGCATCCCATTTAATTCACAAAATCAATACATAAAACAAAAAAAAAATATTACAAGTATAAATTTAATAAATCATCCATCTAAAGATTAAACAAATTGAACGTTAATCAATAAAAATAAAATATAATGATACCACTCAATGGTTGAAGAACAAATGTTGGGGTTTGAATCACATATCGTACATCTAAAAAATAATAATATTTTTTAATATATAAAAGATTTATGACGGGTACCAGGTACCCTGGAGTATTCCCATACCCATCACGGGTAGTGGTTTTCATCTCATACTTGTCACATACCCTATTATATAGGATGTAGATAGTCCCATTAGGATCAGGTAGTGATAAGTATCCATGGTACAGTACTCGTTGTCATCCCTAATTACACGTCAGCCTGAAATAACACAATATGTTGTGAACATGACATGATTAAAAAAACTATAAGAAAGTGTTAGAGTATCTTTAACAACCTCTTACTTAGATTTTTAAGTTAAAATTTGAGAGGAGTCTCTCAATAACTCCTCTAATCCCTAAGAGATTCTTCATCATTTCTATTATTGAGGAGCTCCTAGTGCCTTTTTATTTCATTTTTTATTGAGTAGTCTTTCTTCTCACTATTGATAAATATAACAATAAATAATAATTTTAATAATAAAATAATAAATAAGGTGAGAATATTTTGAGTATTGTTGGAGATGGTATGTATTAATCACTTAGAGTCAATTGTTTATATTATTTTTGATGTGAGATTTAGTTCATTCTTGCCCTACCGTTATCCTTTAAAGTTGCTTCTTGCTCAAATTTTCTACCCCAATACCATTCCCCCAAGATTGAATAGTTACAAGCCCGCCAACTTTCACCTGGTTCATCCACGAGCCAATACATCGTACATGGAGACCCAGCCCCAATACCAATTATTACAGTCAGGGCCAATCCTGAGGTTTTAGAGGCCCAGGAGCGAGTTACTAATTGGGACCTTAATACATAAGTACAAGTAAGAAATAAAATAGAAAAGTCAATTGTATAAAAGAATATTACTTAAAAAATGACATTTTTTTTGTTACATTTAACAATCAATCTAATAAAAACATTTCATATCAAGAATACATTTTATATTCGTTTAAGTAACCAATTTTTTTTATACAAAATGATGTCTATGAGTATTTTCAAATACAAATGTCACGTCCGTGTTTAAATTTTTAGAATTTATATTTTGATAGTAATATATATTATAATTATTAGGTGTGTGATTTTTATTTGGTGCTATAGGAAAAGTTTGGAGTTCATTTGATGGTTTTATATGACAATTAAAAATTTAGGGTGATTTTTAAAAAATTATATCAAGATGAAGGATCAAAATTGATATTTTATATATTTGAGATATACATCTCTCACATCGGTGGATGATCATTGTTAAGCCCAAAATATACCTAAAATATCATTAATAATTACATCAATATTGCTACGAATTTGTGCTACTTATACCTGTTTAGAATGCTTTTACTCTCGAATATGTTTCTTTCTTGCAAGGTACGTAAATATTTGGTAAAATCCAAATAGGAACGAAAAGAGCTTAAAAACAGAATAAAAACCTTACAAAAGGAGTTAAAAACGACGAAGATCAAATTACACCAAAACGAGGACAAAAGACGATGTCAGAAACAGAAGAAATGTCAAATTCTTGGTTGAGGAAACAAATTCTCGGTAGAGAATTTTATGAAAGCCGCGACCGAGAATCCACAATTCTCGGTCGCGACACGCGCGGCCAGATCTCCCTCCTTTTCGTCCGAAGGCTGAAATTTCACTTCCCCATTCTCGGCCGAGAATTGCCATTCTCGGTAAGTGCAGAAATTCTGCCAAGTACAATGAACACATGTTTAATTCAAAGAAACACGTTCGTTCGGGTGGATAAAGACATCTCTCCGCAGCGGACACGACTCTCCACAATGGACACGACACTTCAATCACGACTCTTCAACATCTATAAATAAAGAGTTGATTGAGAGTTGAAAATATATAGAGAGAGAGTTAGATTTTAAGATTAGTGCAAGAGTTATGCAGAAACTCTGACTCAGAAATGAGTCAGAATTTAGATTTCATTTCTGTTCAAAGCAATATGATGTACACACATTGTTTATTCAATAATAACAAACACAGTAGCGTTTAGACATTGTTCATATTTAGTTTTCATTTTGGTAGTAGATATACCAGTCTCTATTCCGAAGATTCAACGAGAAGATTGAGTAGAGAATCCGCCCCTGAGTCTGACAAACTCTAACGAAACCCAAGGAAAGGATTGACAACCCGTTCACTTGCACGTCGTCGAATGTTTTCATGCTCCTTGTTCTCTGTAAACTTGTATCAATTTATATTTCATCTAATAAAGTCCGTTCTATTCGATAGATTTTTATGCAGCACTTTGGTAAAGGATCCGAAGTGGATTGATGCTGGTGTTTTCATTAAAACGTAGTTTAATTCAAAATCTTTACAAGGAAACTTTGTTGAACAACTTAGACAAATTTCTATCTCGAAAGAGTTTTAATTTGGTTAAGGTAGCGATCTAACCCGGCCGTAGGAGGATTGACTACAGTTCAAAGCCTAAAAATTAGAGGTTCCGTCATTTATTTCATCGTTATAATTTATACAAAGTTTAAAGTTGTTTTCTTTGCTTAATGCAAACGAATATATTTGTTTACTTTTCTAAAAAGTACTAAACGTTCCTGTCTTGCAAATTCACTCCTAATCAGAAGTATTTTCTAACATCTTCATACTCTAATCTAATTCTCATTCTAGCAATTTCAAAACCAAGTCTGATTTAACGATTTTTCTTATTATAAATCTTAAAAGTATATTTAACCAATTCAAAATAAGTTTTTGTTGAAAAACGTTCCTTGTGGGATCGATATCTTTTATTACTACAAGCGTATACCGTGCACTTGCGAAAATCGCTCAACAATCATCTTCTTCCTTTTTCCTTTTCTTTTTTATCTCATATTTATCATCAGTTTTCTCTGAACCGTTTCTCCACCGTTTCTTTGATTTACGGAGATTTGACCGTCCGAATCACTCGAAATTTAAAACATAGCATCCTTATGCATAGATTTAAGTCCTAACCGAAGAGTTTTTGAGTTTCAGCAGTGTTTGGAGGGAAACGTCTTAGACAGAATTTAGAGGAGAATTGAATGGGTGTGTTTTCTTCAATTAGTAGGCAAGGTAAGTAACTATCAACTATATTTTGAGTTTTATGTATATAGATATATATAATCAAAGAATATTCAGAAATTGATATTTTAGGGTTATGCATGAATTTTATAAAATTGGGGTTTTTCATGATTTTGCTTGTTATTGTGAAGCTATTAACTATGCTTCTATGTGAATTTCAGATTAAACTTGATTATTTGATTTAAGGCTTAATTTGATTGATTAACTTTGGAATTTTTATTGATTAAGGATTGATATTTTGGAGAATTGAAAAATTGAAGTGAAGTATATACATATATACACATATGTTTTTGGTTTCAATGTATATATATTGAATAAAATGAATTTGATGATTTCTTACGAACTGTTTTTGGATTGAGAAATCTGTTGCGGTTATTGTTGTTATTATTTTGGATTGAAGTCCAAATATAATTTTTATGAGTTGTGATATTTTGAAAGATAAAATGGTTTTGTCCATCTAGGATTGCTCGGGGTAAGAGTTGTAAGTTGTAAGACCATACCTAATGGCGGTATGGCCAGATTGCACGGCTGGTAGACCTAACGTTAGGCAAGGAACAAGATATGAATGAGATATCTCGATTATTGATATGATTGATGTTATGATTAGCTACACGGGTGAAATTCAAGGATGGATACACATACACAAATTTTATTTTATGAACTTAAGTTTTGAGTATATTTTATAAGGTTTTGATTAAATCCCTTTATAAATGTATATATGTAGCTATGTTAAGTAAAGTTGGTTTTTATAGCTCATAGTTTCTTACTGGGATTTTTGTCTTACGTTTTTAAATGTTTTAATATTTTTAGGTGAGAAAGTACAGGATATAGAGAAGGTTACCGACCGATTAGGCGATGTTTGGAAGTTGGCTGCTTATTGTTAGAATTATGGTTAGAACTTTGGTATTTCAAGTGTAATATAATGGAGTTGGTGTAGCATATATATTGAAGAGGAATGCCAAATAAATAAATAAATATGATATTATGATATTTGGATAAATTGGAGACTCCTAAGTATTGATTATGATCTTTCTATTTCACGTCTGATGCCGATTGAGGTCGTCTAGGGTCGGATGTGACAACAAAATTTTCAAATTTAATAAATTATGAAATAGTTCTAATAGATTTTATGCTCTTCAGGACACAAAGTATGATAATAGAAAAATGAAAAATCAAATCTGAAAATCATCTCACTTAAAGGGCTTTAGCGGCTAAGTTCTTGAAATTGGAAGATTTTGATGCGTTTCTCCCAAATTGTCTCTGAAGACCAAGTAAATCAGAATCTGCTAGAGTTTTGCAAAAACGAAAGAGATAAATTAGAAATTTTGTTAGGAATAATGGGTGAGAAAAATAATTATAAAAAGACTCAGAGATAAATTGGAGAATTGATATCCAACATTTTTATTAAGAAATTTGGAAACAATGTGAGATAAATTAGAGAATTTGGAAGCATTACTTAGTAACTAATGCCGATGTTTTTAATCAAGTATAATTTCTTTGTGAATTCAATCTAATACCAAGATTTTTAATTTGGGAAGAATCTTATAACAATGTTTTTAATCGAAGTATATTTTCTTTCTGAATTTAATCAAGTATAGTTTAAAAGCTTATAATAGTATCATACATTATTATAATTGGGCCATTTTCATCCATAGGTCCTGGGCAGGCGCCCCTCCTGCCCATGCTCAGGGACGGGCCTGATTACAGTCTGATAATACCATGCAAATATTATCCTTTATGTTAAATATTTCACGTTGTTTGACTGGAAAGCTATATGAAGACTTTTATATGTGTGAGGCAGTCATAATCATTTGAGTACCAAAAACTGTTTATTTATATGGTATCAAAGCAGTGTTCAATGTTAGGTTTTTCACTAATATTAACATTACGTACCAAATGAATAAGATGTAAGAGTGTATGTTAAATATCTCATATTGCTTAACTATAGAGTTATACATCTCCTTTTATGCGTGAGACATTTCTAATCCTTTAACGTACCTCTCTTGGGTAAATTAGCCCTTTATTTAATAGATCTAAATAATACTAACTGTAACAACATGATCGAATATTATATACATATTATCCACTTTGATCCAAGTCCAACTCATTGGATCCCACAATTTTAAACCGCGCCTACATATATTAGAAACACATCTTACTAATATATCCTAGTTATTTCTCCATTTTTTGATGTGTGATTCAGTTTATTCTTACCTCATCGGGATCCTTTAGAGCTTCTCTTTGTTTAGACTTTCTACCCGGCATAACCAATACACGACTTCTTCGTTAAATTTAGGCCTAAACCATACGCAACCCCCTGAACTTGCCAATTTTGGTCATTTTGCCCCCTGAACTTACGGGACGACCTATTTGCCCCCTCAACTATTTAAAAGTGGTATTAGTAACCCCCTATTTTCGTTATAACGGAAACAAAATGAAATTCCAACATTAGTACAAGTGTTCATGGAAGTATTAGAACCAGCCTGCATATATGTAACCTCATTTGCAGCTTGTTTTAGTAGTACACAACCCTATATGCAATTTTTACAAGAGAACTTGTGTACTGTCTGTACTAACCTTATTTGCAGCTTGTTTTAGTAGTACACAACCCTTTTTATTATGACATTGGTCCTTGCAATGAGATATGTCATAATTGTTTCCATTATAATGAAAACAGGGGGTTGCTAATACCACTTTTAAATAGTTGAAGGGGTAAATGGGTCGTCCCGTAAGTTCAGGTGGAAAAATGACTAAAAGTGACAAGTTCAGGGGACTGCGTATGGTTTAGGCCTTAAATTTAAGTATCAGAATGTAGACGTGGATTATTCAGACTCTCCCTAACATTATTTTTAAGGTTTCAATCGCACCGAGTTTTGGACTGCTCATTTCCGACTCGTTAGAAAACTGACAAGCTTGAGCTCAAGCTCAACATCCTATTCGTGAGCTACTCACGAGCTTTGCTCACAGACATCTTGTTAATTCTTTCCATGAACTTCATTCGCAAACATCATATTAATTACATGTTCACTTGAATTTTTTTAACACAAAACTACATAATTTTAAAACCTACAAAACTACATTGTTTTACATTTTCTATTTATAAAAGTGGACTCCACGACTTTAAACTACGTTGTTTTACACAAATCTATTCGACTCCACGACTTTGAACCTACATACTTTGAATAGACTTTCTACCCGGTATAACCACCACAAGGCTTTAATGTTATATTTAACTATCGTAATGTAGACGTGGACTATTCAGACTCTCTCTAACATTATTTTTTTTAGGGCTATAAACGAGCCGAGCTTTGGATTGCTCATGTTCGACTCGTTAGAAAACTGATAACTTCGATCTCGAACTCGAGCTCAACATCATGTTCATGAGTTGTTCACAAGTTTTGTTCGCGGGCATCTCGTTAATTCTGTTTATTTGATTTTTTTAACACAAAACTATATAGTTCTGAAACATAGGAAACTATGTTGTTTTATATTTTCTTTTTATAGAAATACTATTATTGAAAAATAATCGAACCAATTTTGCTCACGAACGTGCTCAAAAACATTATAATTGAATTTACTCACGCACTTGTTTATAAATCTATAATCGAGCCGAATATTGAACCGCTACAACCCTACTTATTTTCTCGTAGGTGAGAGTTGAAAGTAAAGCATGTGCATCACCATCCAATCCTTGAATAAGAATTTAAAGTTACATCTGATGCTTATGGGCTCTATCAAATGTAGACCTCGGCATGGACCGGGCTGGGCCGGGCTCGGATTGGGCCTGTCGGGCCTGTGATAAAACCTGATAAGCTCAAGTCCAGTCCAAGCCCACACTAATTAGATTCGGGCTCGGGCCTAAACAATGAATCCCAAGCCCGTCCGTCCAAGCCCATATCTATATTAAGAAAAAATCAATTAAAATAAAATACTAACTTTTTTTAATAAAAAATAATAAAAATAATAGTTAATAAGTCTTAGAAAAATATAACCAACTAATAGTTAAATTCGAAATAAAATTACAACATAACAATAAAAAATAACTATCGAAAATTACAACATAACAATAAAATATAGCTATCTAAAATTTAGGGTTAGTTACATAAACGTTAAAAGAAATACCCAAATTATTACACCTGTCTCATGCATGAAAAATAAATTGCAACTATGTCAAATTCCTAAATTTGGGCGGAACAACAAATGATAAATCCATAGACTTTTTTATTGGATTTAAAATCAGCAACCGTAACTTGACAAAACCAAAATAAAAAGTATGAATTTTTGACATATTTATTAGAAAACTTTATCTGGTTAGTAAAGTGTAAAATAAAATTGAAATGTGATTTTTAATGTAATTTTCTCTAAAATTTATATAATTAAATTTATAAATATATATATATAACGGACCGGGCCGGGCTAGGCCCGTCGGGTATTTACATAACCTAAGCCCGCCCATTTACTAGACGGGCTTAATCGGGCTTGGACCGGGCCGGGTCTGGCACTAATTTTATGTGTCCAGGTCCGGCTAAATGGGCATGGGCTCAGGGCGAGCGGGCGGGCTCATCGGCCCATGGCAAGATCTAATCAAATGTAACGTGCAAATTTTCATTTTTCTAATATTTGCTAAAACTCATAAGACTTTTTAAGGATACGTTTGCTTGAGTAAAAACTAAAATGTAAAGAGTATTAATTTCTAAATGTTAAAGGGATAAGGTACAAAAATACCTCTAATACTTACTATCAAGGGTAATTTTATCCCTAACGTTAGCAAGTTAGGTCAATTTCAGACATTATTATAAAACATAGATATTTTGTTTTTTATTCTGCACCAATTGCATATCATTTTGTTTAAAAAAAAATTCATATTTTATGTGATTTAATAATAGAATTGAAGATTAATATTTATAAATTCGGCGAAATATCTTGATTTTTTTTGTCCAACTCGTACAATAGACATTGTAATTTTTTTTTTTGAACTTTTGTTTACGTCTAATCATATGTTTATGATCTGTTACTAATGACGAATAAAATGACTCATATGTGAGGTATAGATGACAAGATCATGACTGAGAAGACAATTTGATGAATTATTTCTTAAATTGACCCAACTTGACAACGTTAGAGGTAAAATTGCTCTTGGCTGCCAGTTTTAGGGGTAAAATTGTCCATTTTAGATGTTAGAGGTGAAATTGTTCCTGACTGTAAACGTTATGGGTATTTATCCCAATGTTAAATGGGAAAATTACACAGAAATTCATATTATAAAAACTATTTACAACTATATCAAGTCATAATTTTGGATTATGTCAAATTAGTAAAAACAACACTTTTAATATATTTTAAAGATTAGAATTTATAAATTAGAAATCTAGAATATATTTTCTAGGGTTTATGATTTATGAATTGGAGTCTAGATTTTTTAAATTATGATGTAAAATCATAATATATAGAGAATAATGACATATTAAGAATTAAGTTTGGTGATATGATTTAATTGTAATTTTGTACTTAATTATGATATTCATGTATTTGACCCATGTTAAATTAGGATAAAAATAGGCTTAATACATCATTTGCTTACTATACTTGTCAAAGTTGACAGATCAACGATTTTATATGCAGAAGGTCCGAATAAGCCAACTATAGATATGTGATAGTTTTTTAAAATCTATAGGTGTGTGATATGTTTTTAAAGCAAACTATAAGAGTGCGATATATTATTTTAAAAGTTCGGAGTGCCAATATGGAAAACGTGCCAAGTTTTAAGATGGAAATATGCACTAAATAAGCCTATTTTTTATATATCGACAAAACAAAGTCTCCCATAAAATGCAGCTCCCAAAATCGAAACATAAATCATATATGTGGTGGATATTTTACGTTTTTCATGAATTTAACAAATTATGAGCTAAATTAATGTTTAAGTTGATTTTACACACTTCAATTCGATTTGGGGGTCTATATTTTTTCAATAAGTAAATGTAATTTAAAAATAAAAATAAAAATGTTTTGATTGTTCCGAACTTAACAATGCAATTTCAAATATTTTGTTTTGTAAAAAACATACCACATATTTCCATGTACAAACTTTTAAACCACGTGTTTGTGTTTGCAAATAAGACAAAACGATTTTTTTTTTACTTTGCCTTAGAAATAAAGTTTATACATTCATTTTTTTATGCTTAAAAAAATACATTTATTTTCTCTTGTACTTGGACCAAGACTTTAACTACCCCTCCGAACTTTTAAAAGTTCCAAATGATCCTATATTTTTGTCTAATTGCATTTAATAGCTCTTTATTCTTGTCTAATTGCATTCAATAACTCCAAAACTTCAATTGTCCCGTGAACTTTCAAAAGTTCCTAATTAGCATTTTCACGCATAGCGAACACTTTGACACGCGACGGAGCGTTTTCTCATTTTCATCATCCAATAAATTGGTCCATGTGGCGTTGTTGGTAACTACTTCGGGAGAGGTAATTCTATTGGATCACATGTAACATGATTACAATCCATCGATGAAGTCTAAAAAAACTTTAACGATTAGAGTATAATACAATGCTCAGTGACGAATTCATGAATCACTAACATGGACTAGTTATTAGAAGAATTATGAATGTTTAATTAAAAAAAAAATGGATGTTTTTATCTTAAAATTTAAAAACTCCATATATAGATTCGGTTTTTTAGCGACTAATGAATGCTCAAGCTCCTTCCCGACTCGCTAGACCCATCCTATCACCCCCCGGACTCTAGTCACTTGATGATTATATCAAACTTTCAAATTTAGTTTATAGCCTAGCTAGGGTTTCTTCAACTAACATTTTTTTTTCTTCATTGATGATATTTTATGGTTGACCCCAAAGATGAAATAATTAAGAGATAACCGTCAAATTTAACCCTAACATTTTAGAAGACGAGCAAATTTAGCTCGAACGTATGAAATAGTACAAATTTAATCCTAATGTTTCAAAGTAAGAATCAATTTTAGCTATACGTTAGGGAAAATTTGAAAAAACTGGGTTGAGTGTTATTTAACTATAATTTCAAACTTTCCAAAGATCAATTATGTTTAAGATATTTAGTGTGTTTGGGGATGACAACATACAAGGTACCCACAAGTAGTGTCAATCCCAAACTCTTGCCTGTTTATTTTTTAATTATATGTATCCGTCCCAATACCCTAATGAGTATACTTCATGAATCTCATCCTCGTCGAATTTAAATTGCGGGTACCCGCAGGTACCCTTACCTATTAAGAATTAATACATAAGAAAAAATATAATAAATCTAACAAAAGATAAATTTAACAAACCATCCATAAATAATTTATCTACAAATTTAACGAATATTTCAAATTCAAAAATTCTAAATCAACCTTAATAAAAATAAAATAAAATTGGCTTAATGATGAGGGCATCTTTAGCTCGATTGGCCAGGAGTCAAGTCACGCGGAGCATGGGTTCAATATATGTGAAGGAGGGAGAGACCCATCCAAGGAGAGCCAAGTCCAGGACCCCATCCACGTGAAGCATGTATTAGTTAATCCAGGCGTGGAGGAGAGACCAGCTAAGAAGAGCCAAGTCCAGGACCCTATCCACGCGGAGCGTGGATTAGAACACGCGGATCGTGGAAGAGTTGATCCAGGCATAGAGGAGAGACCAGCCAAGAAGAGCCAAGTCCAGGACCCCATCCACGCGGAACATAACACGCGGAGCGTGGCTTCGTTAACGAAGACTTCCTCCCCAAATTCTTTAGGAAGTGACTGTTGAAACACCTTTCCACATGATTTTGATTTGACAAAATTATTTAAGTAATTGATAAAAAATATTCTAACACATTAAATTTAAATGCTTTGATTTATTCACACTAATGTGTTTGTTCAATGTTGAGTTTATTGATTTATAAGACATTAAGATAAAAAGTCTAAAGGTCCATAAGTGGAAGTCAAGCCCAAGTCAACAGATCAAGACCTCACGGCCCAAGAAGATAAAACACAGTCATATCAAGTGAAACGACGACTCAGCATGAAGAAGGATCGAGAAGCCTTCTAACAAAAGCTTCAAGAGGAAGCTGCTGAGTTGAGCGACAATGCAGTCAGGTCAGTGGCAGAACAGAACCAACTTCTAGACAAAGTATTCCTACTTTGGGTAAAGTTCAGAAGGCGCAGGAAGCTGTCTGGAAGACTTTACCGTAAATGACGAAACATTCTGTTTATCTAACGAAAACCTGCTGAGCACTGCCGTAGACAGAAGATGCAAGAATCTCATTGGCCAACGACACTGAGCACGTCCTGAGTGACAACGACAGGAAGCCGTTTGCCTCCAACGGTTATTTCGAAATTCGAAATTACCGGTGCTTGAAGTGTCACTATATAAAGGCCTCTCAATTGCTTCATTCGATGCAGATCTTCAATTAGTCAAAACGCTGACCAAATTCATACTCGAAGTTCTGTGAGAAAAGCAAAGCAAAATCTTACACCAATTTCCAATCATTGTGTAAAAGTCTAGAGTGATTTCAATCATCTAAAGTGTCTTAGCAATTGTTGTTTAGGACAAACACTTTATCATTTCTAGAAGAATAGAAAGGAGAGGCTGAGTACTCGGTTATAGTACTCAGCGGTAGTTATAGGAGTGAGTAGAGGTATAGAGGAAAG
Source organism: Euphorbia lathyris (assembly GCF_963576675.1). Classification (NCBI taxonomy): domain Eukaryota; kingdom Viridiplantae; phylum Streptophyta; class Magnoliopsida; order Malpighiales; family Euphorbiaceae; genus Euphorbia; species Euphorbia lathyris. Next base: position 3,232,255 of record NC_088918.1, read on the forward strand.
TACTCTTGTATACTCAGCTTCTATTGTAAAAGGTTTCGTGCTCTACCTTTAAAGAGCTCAATAGAGGATTCAAAAAGCTCAGAACGAGTTCCGGGGACTGGACGTAGGCGGAGAGGCCGAACCAGGATATGTCTGCTGAGTAACTCATTTCTAACCTTTAAACTCCTTTATATATTGCTTGCTATAAAACTGACTAAGTAACGAACAGACACTGAGTTGAGTGCACTAAGAAGCTGAGTTCAGGAATAGACCTAAGTGATATCTCCTGACTCAAGCAAAGAAGCAGACTTAGTCACCAGTTGACTAAGCTTGTGTCTTGAAACTACTTAGCGCTGCTGTGTAAACCTTTTCTAAGAGAAAAGAAGTCAGCCTTAACGGATAAAATTTTAAATAGTTCCTATCCCCCCCTTGGAACTAACCTTGTCACGTTATACGGGACCAACAAGTGGTATCAGAGCTTTAAAGCTCACTGAGCAAGATATAACTATCTTGAGCTGATCCCCACAATGGCTGAGAACAACACTCATTTCCTCCCAGGAAATCAGACAACTCAGATTCTTCCTGAGGGACTATCCATTACTCGGCCTCCTCTGTTCTTCAGGTCTAACTATACCTTTTGGAAGAACATAATGAAAATTTTCATTCAGACAACAAATATGAGTGCATGGCTTTCTATAGTCCAAGGCCCATTTGTTCCTGTTGAAACTATTGACGGCCAAACGGTTGTTAAAGCTGAGACTAAGTGGACAGAGGATGATCTCAAGAAGCTACAAAATCATGCTTCGGCTATAAACATCCTTCACTGTGCGTTAGATGCTGCACACTACAACAAAATTTCAGGTTGTGAGTCAGCGCATGAGATCTGGAAGAAACTGGAGGTCACCTACGAAGGAACCAACAAAGTTAAGGAGTCCAAGGTGAACCAGCACATGAGGTTGTACGAGCTGTTTGAAATGAATGATGATGAAGGAATCTCTGAGATGAACTCAAGGTTCACAAACATTATCAACGAGCTCAAAAGACTTGGCAAGATCTTTACTGAGGAAGAGCAAGTCAAGAAGATACTGAGGAGTCTTCCCAAAAGTTGGCAAGCCAAGAAAACTGCTGTTGAGGAAGCTCAAGACTTGACCACCTACAAGTACGATGAACTCATTGGATCTCTGCTGACCCATGAGATTTCAATGAAGAATTTTGAGGTGAAGGAAAAGTCTGAGGACAAGAAGCAAAAGTCTCTTGTCATGAAAGCTGACTCCACTGATGGGAGCTCAACAGACGATGAAGAGATGGCCATGTTCACCAGAAAAATGAAAAGGCTGTTCAAAAAGAATGATAAGTATTCAAAGAAGCCTTACAAGAAGTTTGACAAGTACAAAGCTGAGTCCATCGACAGCAAGTACAAGAAGGACAGCTCAAAGCCCATCACATGCTTTGAATGTCATCAAACTAGCCATATCAAATCAAGCTGTCCTACCTTGAGGAAGGAAAAGAAGAACAGCAAGAAGGCAATGGTGGCAACCTGGAGTGATAGTGATGAGTCATCATCATCAGGAGATGATGCCACTGAGTCAGCAAAGATCTACTTCATGGCAGATGAGCTTGCTGAGCCTTGTATTTCTGAGCATGCTGACCCCTCCGTTGCATCTGACGATAAGGCACACTCAACTGAGGTAATATCACTACCCTTGCTTAAAAATGAAATGATAAATGCCCTGAGTGACCTCTACACACTTATCAAAAAGTGTAACAAGAAGTTTAGAGCACTCAGCAGGCGATGTGACGAGATTGAGGAGGTCAAACTGAGTGACCTTCGATATCTTCTCCAAGACAACTCAACTTTGCATAGCAACGTAGAAATTATGCAAAAGTTTGTCTCTGAGGTCCAATCAGATTTTAAGAAACTGAAAAAGGACGTCACATCTATTCAGAACCAACTCAAGGTTCCAAATAAAAGAAATATTCCTCTGAACACTCAGTACTGAAGTACTAGTCAGCAGAGATGGAATCCTCAGCGGAATGTCCTGTGTGACTTCTGTGGGAAGAAAGGACACACCACAAAGGTGTGCTGGCATGCTCAGCACTGGGGTGCTGACCAGTCAGTGAGATATCCTAAACGGAAGGTCATCTGTGACTTCTGTGGGAAAAATGGACACACTGTTCAAGTGTGTCGTCATAAGATTAAATATGATGCTTTACCTGCTGAGGCTAACAAACAAGGACCCAAAAAGACTTGGGTACCTAAAGATAACTAGCTATATTGCAAGTAAGCCTGAGGTGTGCTGAGAAGTCAAAGATGTGGTACATTGACAGCGCATGCTCAAGGCATATGACTAGTGATGAAACTCAGTTCATCACATTTGTGCGTAAACGAGGTGGAAGTGTAAGTTTCGGAGACAACAAAAAGGGTAAGATAGTAGGGTCAGGAACCGTTGGTGGTAATCCTACTATTGAGTCAGTCTCCCTAGTCAGCGGACTCAAATATAACTTACTCAGCGTAGCTCAGCTATGTGATAATGGGAGAAAAGTTATATTTGATGACACTGGATGTAAAATATTCGAGGGTAAAACAAATGAGTTGATTTTAACTGCCTCTCGTATTGATAATGTCTTTATGCTGAGTTTAGAAAAGAGATTTTCAAAAACTGTATGGTTAGTGTCAAAGGAAGAAAATTCCTGGTTATGGCACAGGAGACTTGGTTATGTAAGCATGGACCTCCTGGCCAAATTAGCAAGAAAGCAATTAGTTGAGGGACTTCCAGAACTTAAGTTCGAAAAAGATCAATTATGCCACGCTTGTCAAGCTGGAAAACAAACCAAACAATATTTTCATAGTAAAAACATTGTCTCAACTAAGCATCCATTAGAGTTGCTACACTTGGATCTCTTCGGTCTAGTCCAGCCGCTGAGCTTGGGTGGTAGAAAATTTTCCTTGGTCGTTGTAGATGACTTTTCTCGGTACACTTGGATCATCTTGCTGAGTAGCAAGGATGAAACCTTTAAGACGTTTTCAACTTTAGTAAGAAAACTTGAAAATGAGAAAGACCTTAAGTTAGCTCACATCCGAAGTGATAATGGTGGAGAATTCAAAAACCAACAGTTTGTTGAATTCTGTGAAGCCAACGGCATTGACCATAATTTCTCTGCTCCTAGAACGCCTCAACAGAATGGGGTTGTTAAAAGGAAAAACAGAACCTTGGTTGACATAGCCAGGACAATGCTGAGTGAGCATAGGCTTCCAAAGTACTTTTGGGGAGAAGCTGTCAACACAGCGTGCTACATACTTAATAGGGCTCTAGTTAGACCCATATTAAAGAAGACCCCCTACGAACTTTGGAAAGGACGAAAGCCCAACATTGGATACTTTCATGCCTTTGGCTGTAAATGTTTTATTCTAAATACTAAAGACAACCTAGCTAAGTTTGATTCAAAAGCTGATGAAGCTATCTTTTTAGGCTACTCAACAAACAGCAAAGCATACAGAGTTTTCAATAAACGAACTCAGGTCTTAGAAGAGTCAATACACGTTGAGTTCGATGAAACTAACCCTGCAGGAAAAGACAAGCAGCTGACTGAGGATGATCCATACTCAGCACCCGTTGACCAAGAAACAGTCGCTGAGTCACTACCTCAAGGGCTGACCAAAGGTAAAAGCGAAACTCAAATTGTTTTCACTGACCAATCTACACCTGTAGAGATTGTTGAAACACAACCAGCTCAAGACATCACTCTTCCAAAAGAGATCAGAATACCAAGAGGACACTCAGAAAGTGCCATTCTTGATGCTGCTGAAAACACCCTGATGACAAGAAATCAACTCAGGAGATACCTCAGTAACGTAGCATTCGTCTCAGTTCAGGAACCAAAGAACTTCGCTGAAGCTGAGTACGATGAGTTCTGGATGAATGCAATGCAAGAAGAACTTGATCAGTTCAGACGAAATGAAGTATGGGACTTAGTGTCAAAACTAAGAAGCCAGAAGACCATAGGAACAAGATGGGTCTTCCGCAACAAGCTGGATGAACAAGGGAACGTGGTCAGGAACAAAGCAAGACTTGTAGCTCAGGGCTATAGTCAGCAAGAAGGTATTGACTACGGTGAGACCTTCGCCCCAGTGGCAAGGCTAGAGGCTATAAGAATTTTATGTGCATATGCAAGTTATATGAACTTTAAATTATTTCAAATGGATGTTAAGAGTGCATTCCTTAATGGAGTTATAAACGAGGAAGTCTATGTTAATCAGCCTCCAGGGTTTGAGGATCCCAAGTTCCCAAACCACGTTTATAAACTAAAAAAGGCTCTGTATGGTCTCAAGCAAGCACCACGTGCTTGGTATGAGAGGCTGACCAATTTCCTGCTGACTAGAAATTGTGTCAGAGGTAAATCTGATACAACCTTATTCATTAAGAGGAAGGGTAAAGATACCCTACTGGCTCAGATATATGTTGATAACATTATTTTTTGTGCCACTAATGAGTCAATGTGCAAGGAATTTAGTAAGCAGATGCAGACTGAGTTTGAAATGTCAATGATGGGAGAACTCAACTTCTTCCTTGGACTTCAAATCAAACAAGGGAAAAATGGCATCTTCATTAGTCAAACTAAGTATGCTAAGGAGATATTGAAGAAGTATGAACTTGAGAACTGCAAGTCAATATCTACCCCTATGGGCACTGACAATGTCCTCTACACTGACGAAAATGGTAAGTCAGTAGACAGCAGATTGTACCGAGGTATGATTGGCTCTCTACTCTACTTAACTGCTAGTAGGCCAGACATTCAGTTCTCAGTATGTTATTGTGCTAGATATCAATCTAACACTAAGGAATCTCATTACATAGCTGTAAAAAGAATCCTTAGATATTTGCAAGGCTCAGTGAATGCAGGTTTATGGTATCCCAATACTCATGATTTCACACTCATTGGATACACTGACGCTGGCTACGGACGAGACAAACTTGAACGAAAAAGCACCTCAGGAGGATGTCACTTCCTTGGAAGCTGTCTTGTGTCCTGGTTCAGTAAGAAGCAGGCGTCAGTAGCCTTGTCAACCACTGAAGCTAAGTACATTGCTGCTGGAAGCTGTGTTGCTCAAGTCCTCTGGATTAAGCAACAGCTAGAAGATTATGGTGTTCAGACTAAGACAATTGAAGTCAAATGTGACAACAAGAGTGTCATTGACCTATCAAAGAACCCAATCCAGCACAGCAGTATGAAGCACGTCAGTATAAGACATCACTTCATCAGATATCATGTACTCAAGGGAGAGATCAAACTGACCTATGTCCCAACGGATGAGCAGCTTGCTGATATCTTCACAAAGCCACTGGCTCATGAGCAATTCAACATACTTAGAGAAGCCATTGGTATGTTTAATCCTCTTCAATAAATTCCAAGTATGATATGTGATATATGCATGCTGAGTTGACTACCATGCTGAGTGATTTATGCTAAATCAATGTCTATTACATACTGAGTAGATATACACGCTGAGTGATTATCTCAAGCTGAGTTACTAAGCACACAAATAATTCTTTTGCGTTGAACTAATTACTCAGAACCTTAAACGTTTGGAATCTTTAATGTTGGTCCCTTATAACGTTACAAGTATAGTTCCAAGGGGGGGTTAGGAACTATTCAAAAAATTTAAGCTAGGGCAGGCTTCTTTTTCGTGAGAAAAAGGTTTGGACAGCGGCGCTGAGTGAATAGCAAGATACTAGATCAGTTTCTTTACTTGAGTCATGAGATAACACTTAGAGTCTATTCCTGAGCTCAGATATTCAATGCGCACAACTCAGCTTGACCTCTTTACTTGGTCAGTTTTTGTTTAAGCAAGCAATAAATATATAAAGGAGTTAAAGGTTAGAAATATGTTACTCAGCAGATTTATCCAGGTTCGGCCTCCAAGCCTACGTCCTGTCCCCGGAACATGTTCCGAGATTTCGAATTCTCTACTGATCTCTTTAACGGTAGAGCATCAAACCTTTTACAATCTTAGCAACTGAGTATAACAAGAGTACCTTCCTCTATACCTCTACTCAATCCTAATCTCTTGCTGAGTACTATAACCGAGTACTCAGCCTCTCCTTTCTAATCTCTAGAAGTGATAAGTGTTTGTCCTAAACAACAATTGCTAAGACACCTTAGATGATTGAATAATCACTCTAGACTTTTACACAAATGATATGAAATTTGGTGTAAGATTGCTTTGCTTTTACTTACAGAACTTTGCGTAGAGATTTGGTCAGCGTAATGGCTTGATCAAGTTCTGTTCACTGTATTGAAGTATCTGGAAGGCCCTATTTATAGAGACGTCTGAACACATCGGTCATTTCGAATTTCAAAATAACCGTTAGAGGGAAACGGCTTCCTGTCGTTGTCATCCTGACTTGCTCAGAGCTCTCGGCCAATCAGATTTAAGTATCTTCTGTCCTCGATCAGCTTTTGGTCAGCTCGGCAGAATGTCTCTCCATTTATGGTAATGTCAACTAGACAGCATACTGTGTCTTCTGAACTTTACCCAAAGTGGAAATACTTTGTCTGGAAGTTGTTCTTAGCCAGCTGCTGACTTGTACTGTTTGTCGAATTAACTCAGCAGCTTCGTCCCGAAGTTGTTCCTCGAAGGTCTTCTAGATCCTTCTTCCGCTGAGCTGTGTTTTGTACATAACAACAGCGTTTTGACATATGCGGGCCGAGTTGCCTTAAACTGTTTGACTTGGGCTTTGACTTCCGTATAGGGCTTGGGCCTTTTAATCCTTGTGTCTTATAAACAATTTAACTCAACATTGAACAAACACATTAGTAGAATAAATCAAAGCATTTAAACTTAGTGTGTTTAGAATATATTTTAATTACACTTAAACAATTTTGTCAAATCAAAATTATGTGGAAAGGTGTTTCAACACTTAACACTGAGTAAAGATCCGTTGCAAAATTTAATGCAAAACTCGCGAGTTAAATAGCCACCTAGGATGATGTAAGTGCAATAATTAGAAAATACATGCGCCGAATGTGTCATAAATGCCAGAATCCTTGTCGATTGAGTATCTCGAGGTCAAACGGCCACCTCAACGCTTCAGATCAACTCGACACTTCTATAAATAGTGGATGAATTCCCACTCTTATCTCTTTACGCTTAGAAATCTCTGGTATTCAAATACTCTCTTCTCTAAAAATTCTCAAACTTCTCAAACTTCTCTAAGAATCATGACAAAAGATTCTCAGAATCTCTTCGGTGCCGATTACGCCGATAATCGCTCCGATGAAAACCCTCCATCTCCTGCTCAGCAGGAACATAGAGAGACTCCCACCAAGTCTCAAGAACCTGGTCAGCGTGACCATTCTAAGGTCACTACCCCAAGGAAGAAAACCCAGGCTGACCAAGCTGCCTCTTCAAGAGGGAAACAACAGAAGGACAAGGGTAAGAAACCCATAGAGAGAACCTACTCACTGGTATACGAGAGTGTTAGGGGGTATAAGGTTGACCACTCTCGCTGGTTTTCGAAGGGATTTGTGGAGGCTGAGCAACCCTTCTGTGAGTGGATCTCAAAGAACGGCTGGACCGAGCTGTTCTCAGTCCGAGAAGCCACCTATCCTGAGTTAGTGAAGGAATTCTACGCTAACCTAAGAGCCGCTGATGATAACTGGGACTACATGGTCACCAAGGTTCAAGGGAAGGATATCTTCATCAACCCTGCTTACCTTGCCTCACAGCTCAAGCTGAAAAACGAAGGAGTTCAACTCAGAAAATCAGGTAACCAAGACAAAATTGAGTATCCCGTTGAGTTCTGCAAACCCGCTGATCATATAGGAGAGATATCCAGCACTTCCATGGGTCAGAATCAGAAGATGGCCCACTACATACTCACCAACTTCCTTTTCCCCAAGATCAACTGCACCAGCTCAGCAACGAACTTCGAACAATGCTTCATTTATCACATGCTGAACTACCAGCCGATCAATATGCCAGTCTTTATTATCGGTGGTTTTCAACGGAGCACTGGAACCCTTAGGTTAGGCTCCATTATTACCAGAATCCTCAAAGATCACAAGGTGAGTTTGGTTGAGGAAATCCACACCTGGGGAACAGAAATTACTGCAATTGCACTGTTCGGCTTGGTCTACGACCAACCGATTATCCCTATGAAAGGAAAAGGGGCCGCTGTTCCGGATACAAAGAGGATGGTGACCCGAAAAGGAAAGAAGGAAACGAGAACTCAAGCTGACCCAAAGGATAGAAAGAGGAAAATTGTTCAAAGCCCCTCCAGAGACGTTGTCTCTCCACCGAAGAAGGTTCGGTTTGTATCCAGGGGAACAAAACCTCAAGTTCAACAAGGTCAGGATGGACCTAAGTCTACAGAGAACCTCAAAAGGCAAGCTGAGCCTAAGGAAGCCGAAAGAGAGGACACTGATGAGTAACCTCTTAGAAAGAAGAAGAAAATCTCTTCTGAGTTAAGTCCCATCAATGAACCTCCCACTGACTTCGTCATTCCTGCTGACTCACACTTTGCACGAAGTCTTGGCATTGACATTGAGCAACCATAGGGTGAACAAGATGAAGAAGAACTGGGTGGTCAGTTTGATAATGAGGAAACAGTGGATGATGAGCAACATGAGCCATCAGATGTTGAACAACATGAAACAACCTACACTGAGCAGGTTTGATGCGGACATCTTTTCAACAAATTCCAAGTCCAGGTTAGGGAAGTAGCAAGGTAACAAATTTCGTCAGGTATGTGGGGAAAGTGATTCAGAAGAGGAGGAAGACACACTTAAGGTTCTAGTATATCTTTTTCTTTTAAGTGTATCTACCTGGATGGATCTCCTTCGATGGATCTCTTCGGCGGATCTCCTTTGAAGGATCTCTTCGATGGATCTCTTCGGCAGATCTCCTTTGAAGGATCTCTTCGGCGGATCTCCTTTGAAGGATCTCTTCGATGGATCTCTTCGGCGGATCTCCTTTGAAGGATCTCTTCGGTGGATCTCTTCAGCGGATCTCCTTTGACGGATCTCCTTTGACGGATCTCCTTTGACGGATCTCCTTTGACGGATCTCCTTTGATGGATCTCTTCGGCGGGTCTCCTTGGAAGGATCTCTTCGATGGATCTCTTTGACGGATTTCCTCGACGGATCTCCTTTGATGGATCTCTCTGATGGATCTCCTTTGACGGATCTCCTTTGATGGATCTCCTTTGACGGATCCCCCTCGACGGATCTCATCAACGGATCTCTTCGACGAATCTACTCTACGGATCTCTTCGATGGATCTACTCAACGTATCTACTTCATTGTATCTACTTCGACGTATCTCATTTAAGCATCTACCTGGGCTGATATACTTCGACGTATCCTCCTCAAGTATCTTTTTAGGCAGATCTACTTCAATCTATCTCCTTCAGGTGTCTACTTGGGCGGATCTGTTTCGATGTGTCTACGTTGATGTATCTCTTTCAGGTATCTAGTTGAGCGGACCTACTTCGACATATCTACCTTGGCATATCTATTCATTGTATTTCTGTCGATGTATAACTACTTCGACGGATCTACCTATTGTATCTACTTTGACCCAGATTGGCGGATCTCACTCTACCTTGAATCCTGGCAGATCATATTCACTGGGGCGTACGAGAAGCGTACCCTTAAGCTATTCCTGGGCGGATCGTCAGGTTTACTTTCTCCCGAAGGAATTCACCAACAACCCTGACAATCCGTACCTGTACCTTTGTACTGAATTATCGGGGCGTATCACCTATTTTACCCTTTTGTTGATAACCTTAGTGTAACCCTAGTAGGGGTAGTCCTTGTCTTTTGTTATCATTAGGGGAAGTATTTAAACCCCATTTTTGTAAGGATGAGTCAACTTTTTATCAATCAAATTATATCTTCTCTTTGAGAGTGTTTTTAGGGTTCATCCCTCTTAACAATGGGGATTTCTAATTCCTTCAAGTTTAGCTTGAGAATATCTTTGGTAGTTTACGATTGAAAACTATCGCCCGTTACCCGATCTGTATCAGTTGGTATCAGAGCCGATCGTTTCCTGATCCGAAACTCCTCTCGACAATGGTAGCCACTGATAAGAGTTTTGAAGAATGGCAAACTGAGGTTGAAGAGATGGATTTCAAGCTTGCGGAAGCAAGGAGAAAGACAATAGAAAATATGAGCAAGAAAGGATGGAGAATCTGCGAAGAGGAACCAGAAGCAGCCGAAATAGCCGGAGACGACAACGTTGAGCCCAACAAAAACCTGAAGGAGAAAACACTATCTCACCTCCTAAAGATTCATACCAGATCTGTCCACTGTTGCGCAAGGAAGAGGTAACTCCAAAACTTTCAGTTCTTGATGTGGAAGTTATGGGTATGCCTATTAGTAGTGAGGATTTGGTTGTTTGTGATGTTGTGAGTGATTTAATTTCTCATTGTGGAGTTGTTGATAATGACCTTGTGAATGAGGACCTAAATGTATATGTGAATGAGGAGGAAGAGGGGATAACATGTAGGAACTTTGAAGAAGTTCAAATAGAAAAGGGTGCGTACTATGTGTTTGATGAAATGCCCCATAGGAAAAATTTCACTTGTATGCTTAATGAGGGTGATAACCTTAATCCTAAAGAAGTGGATGGTGACTTTGGGTTGGCGAATCTCTTTAAGACGGATGATGAATTCATTTTATGCATGGAGGTTGATGGCTATGGCGATGGGAGAGATGTTAGTGGATCAACGATGCTCACATGTAGAATGTCGTTTAGGTCGGATGACTCGGTAAATGGAGTGGTCGGCTTGAACTATAAGAAGGAGCTGATGGAAGTGAGAGGTCGTGGGAAAGATTGGGTGAAGGAAGAGGAGCTGTACAAATTTGAAAATCATCGTGAAGGAGATGAACTCGAGTGGGAGATTGATAAAGAGGAGGACCATTATGAAAGCGAGCTGGATAGCAACAATGAGCTTGAGTATGATGATAATGGGTCCCGGAATGGGAATGAAGGGGAAGAGAGTGATTTTGATGGTAAGTTATATGATGAAGGTAGATTTCGTCATCATGAGAATGAACTTGATTATGATGAGGATGATGAAACCTATTATGATGAAGATGAACATCAAATCACTGAGTGGAACCAAAGTGAGGCCACATATAAAGATGAGGAGAATAGATTTCATTGTGATGATGAGTTAGAGGATGGTGAGTGGCGCCAAAATGAAAATACTTATGAAGATGATGAAGGTAGGTTTTATGAAGAGGAGTCAAGGAACATTGAGTGGAACCAAAGCGGAGCTCCTAATTATGAAGATAATGAAGATAGGTTCTACTGTGATGATGAGTTGGAGGACGTTGGGTGGAGCCAAAATGAGTACACCTACAATGACGATGACCAAGAGCTTCAGGGAACACTTGACGAATGGGAAGGGTAGTTCGAGTGATAAAGAGTATATGGTCTGCTGGTGTTTAAAGGCAAGTGTGATCCTATTTCTTTTTTTTAAGAAAGAGAGTATGATGCGGACATCTTTTCAACAAATTCCAAGTCCAGGTTAGGGAAGTAGCAAGGTAACAAATTTCGTCAGGTATGTGGGGAAAGTGATTCAGAAGAGGAGGAAGACACACTTAAGGTTCCAGTATATCTTTTTCTTTTAAGTGTATCTACCTGGATGGATCTCCTTCGATGGATCTCTTCGGCGGATCTCCTTTGAAGGATCTCTTCGATGGATCTCTTCGGCAGATCTCCTTTGAAGGATCTCTTCGGCGGATCTCCTTTGAAGGATCTCTTCGATGGATCTCTTCGGCGGATCTCCTTTGAAGGATCTCTTCGGTGGATCTCTCCGATGGATCTACGTTGATGGATCTCTCTGATGGATCTCCTTTGATGGTTCTCTTTTGACGGATCTCCTTTGATGGATCTCTTCGACGGGTCTCCTTAGAAGAATCTCTTTGATGGATCTCTTTGACGGATCTCCTCGACGGATCTCCTTTGATGGATCTCTCCGATGGATCTCCTTTGACGGATCTCCTTTGATGGATCCCCCTCGACGGATCTCATCAACGGATCTCTTCGACGAATCTACTCTACGGATCTCTTCGATGGATCTACTCAACGTATCTACTTAAGTGTATCTACTTCGACGTATCTCCTTTAAGCATCTACCTGTGCTGATCTACTTCGACGTATCTTCTTAGGCAGATCTACTTCAATCTATCTCCTTCAGGTGTCTACTTGGGCGGATCTGTTTCGATGTGTCTACGTTGATGTATCTCTTTCAGGTATCTAGTTGAGCGGACCTACTTCGACATATCTACCTTGGCATATCTATTCATTGTATTTCTGTCGATGTATAACTACTTCGACGGATCTACCTATTGTATCTACTTCGACCCAGATTGGCGGATCTCACTCTACCTTGAATCCTGGCAGATCATATTCACTGGGGCGTACGAGAAGCGGACCCTCAAGCTATTCCTGGGCGGATCGTCAGGTTTACTTTCTCCCGAAGGAATTCACCAACAACCCTGACAATCCGTACCTGTACCTTTGTACTGAATTATCGAGGCGTATCACCTATTTTACCCTTTTGTTGATAACCTTAGTGTAACCCTAGTAGGGGTAGTCCTTGTCTTTTGTTATCATTAGGGGAAGTATTTAAACCCCATTTTTGTAAGGATGAGTCAACTTTTTATCAATCAAATTATATCTTCTCTTTGAGAGTGTTTTTAGGGTTCATCCCTCTTAACAATGGGGATTTCTAATTCCTTCAAGTTTAGCTTGTAAATCTGGGGGTTTCACGGCTCCTTCAAGTTTAGCTTGAGAATATCTTTGGTAGTTTACGATTGAAAACTATCGCCCGTTACCCGATCTGTATCAAGGTTGAAGAAGAGGAAGCTGAGCCAACAACAAAGGATCACACTGATCAATGGGCACCTTCACCCACTGACTCAATTGAGTCCATTCCTGCTGACCCCTCTCCTCAAAAGACTAAAAAATTAAGCTGACTTAAAAAGAAGGCACATAGATCCCCTGTCATTGACCTTATGGGCGACTCACCTCTGCGGGATCCAATCACTGACCTATCAGATATGCAATTTAAGTTCTTCTCAAATCCCACTGAGTCTCCACCATAGCAACAGAAAAAGCAAGCCTCTGTTTCTAATCCTAAGGAACATACCGACTCAACTGCTCCTCTGAACCAAGATGATCCCGAGCAAGTGCTCGAAGTTCCTGCTCCTCAACATGTTGAGCCAGCTAAGGAAATACCTGCTCAGGTCAGTGCTGAAATTCTTCAAACTCCTCAAACCAGTCAGCTTTAGTCTAACTCTGAGCAAGTAGATAATTCTGCCGATCTTTCTCTTCCACACACACAAGTGCAGAATATCATCCAGTCAGCTCCTGCTGGAAATATCCACTCAAGACCAGCCGCTGATCATGCTGGCACTTCGAACATTGAGCAAAACCAAACACCTCCACAATCCGGTTCTACTCGTACTTCGGCCACTGAGCCAAATAATGATGGATCCTACTCTTATTTGAATGCCTCTGAGTCTGGTCGAAGAATCATTGACTCAGCTCAAGCTCTACTCCAGGACCTCCATCAAACAAATACTGATGCCGTTGGGTCAGTTCCTGTTGAGCCAACTCAGCTTTCGTTTGTCACTCAGCTTCTCACAGAAATCAAAGGTCTTAAGGATCTTCTGAGTGTCATGACTTCACTTCAGTCTCAACAGCCCAGACATGAATCAATAACAAAGCTGGTCGAACTCCAGCTAACCATGGTCAATCACATGAACTCTCTACAGGGTCAACTTCATCAACTGTCAGCTGCGAACACAATGTATGCAACTTCTGCTGAAGTTCATCAACTCTTCAACCAGCTTCACACTGAGCAAGCCAGAACAAATGAGCAACTCTCTTCCTCCTCCCAATGCTCCATTGAGCAAATTAGTGAGGCTGTTCGTCTACTCAACTTGAGTAAGGCAGAGATGGAAACTGACCAACTCAAGATGAATGAAATTCTGAAGTACTCTCGAGTTACTTTCAACCATGTGCGCCACTCAAATGCTCAACGTCAGTATTTTGACTCAGCTTTGCTAAAGATGTTTCATCAAGCCTTTGCCATACTGACTGACAGTATAACATGGGTTGGAAAGTCTCAAGCATACATCCTGAGTATGCTCAGTGCCTCGAATATCAGGATTCCACGTTCTGTCTTGGATGAGGGTGTTCCTATTTTTGATGGCATCAATGAAAGCACTCGCAGGCTTAAGGAATTCTCTGGCCGCTTAACTCGTGCTGCCATTGACGACACCTTCATTCCCCCTCCTCCAGATGGTGGCAAAACGGGGGAGAAATAACAAGCTCAAAGAACTCAACAATCAGGAGAAGCATCAGGAAGTCAGCAAAAATTCAAGGGAAAGGGAAAAGCTAAAGAGCATGAAGCCCAACTCAACTACAAGAAAAAATAGCTTGGCTAGGATTGCTAGACTTAGATTTTAAAAACTTGTAGTCTTTCCCTTATGAATTTTGTTGTGCTGACCCTGAATACAAAACTATGCATGCATCTACCTTTTCAAAATTGACCAATCTTATATGATGCTTACTTATATTTTGTGATAAACTCTAACGCATCTTCATTAAATCAACTGTGTTAATTGTCTACATTGCTCTATGACTGTATGCTGTGTTGATCTATAAGTTGACCTCTTTTATATGTCTTCTTAAAAAATTGAACAAAGATATACTCGGCGCTCTCTGATATCTAAATCTTCCGCATAAATTGAGTTAAAAAGAATATGTTCCATGAGCTGACCTAATTCTGAAAACTGACCTTAGACTTACTTGATTAAACCTTGAAATGTTTAAAGTAAAGCTAAGTCAGTAGCTCAACCCTTACGGGGGAGTATCCTGAGTAATATAAGGTCAACTATCATGGAGGAGCTCAACACTGAGTTCTTCACTGAATATTTTTGCCAACATCAAAATGGGGGAGTTTGTTGAAACACCTTTCCACATGATTTTGATTTGACAAAATTATTTGAGTAATTGATAAAAAATATTCTAACACATTAAATTTAAATGCCTTGATTTATTCACACTAATGTGTTTGTTCAATGTTGAGTTTATTGATTTATAAGACATTAAGATAAAAAAAAAGTCTAAAGGTCCATAAGTGGAAGTCAAGCCCAAGTCAACAGATCAAGACCTCACGGCCCAAGAAGATAAAATGCAGTCGTATCAAGTGAAACGATGACTCAGCATGAAGAAGGATCGAGAAGCCTTCTAACAAAAGCTTCAAGAGGAAGCTGCCGAGTTGAGCGACAATGCAGTCAGGTCAATGGCAGAACAGAACCAACTTCTAGACAAAGTATTCCTACTTTGGGTAAAGTTCAGAAGGCGCAGGAAGCTGTCTGGAAGACTTTGCTGTAAATGTCGAAACATTCTGTTTATCTGACAAAAAGCTGCTGAGCACTGCCGTAGATGATAGGGGTCAAAAACCCCTATCTTTGGGTACGGTTTTAGGACGGTTTTTAGCGTTATTTAGCTAATAAGCGAGCAATTCTCGCATTTAAATGCTTGTGTGAGTTAGTTAGAAATTGGAAATGTTTTATTTATTTTTTCGTTGTTTAGGCTCGTTTTATGATCAATTTAGGCAAATACGGCCAAAATGGCATGCATATTATAATTCCGTTATCTTTTGAAGCTAATTGATCCGTCAAAAGTCGCACCAAATGAAGCGTTTGCTCAAAATAAGCGACTGACGGGTCAATTTAGCCTTTGGACTAATGCTATCTAGAGTTTTTGTGCATGCGCAGGGATAAGTTCGGGCGAAAAAACACACTTTTGGCATTCAGCGACCGCGCAGAGGCGTGCCGGGCAAAACTGCTCGACGAACTGGCCTATTTAGGCCAGCTCGCCGAGTAGGCCCTCAGAGGCCTGCTCGGGCGAGCAGGGAGCCTGCTCGCGATGAGCAGTGCCTGCTCGCCGAGCAGACCTGCGGGAATTGGTCAAAAAGACCAATTTCGCCCCCACGACTCCACGACCGGCCCCACGACTTCCTACATGCATAAGGACACGAAATAAGTCAAGAAAAGGGCCCGAGCCGCGCCTATAAATAGGATTTTTCCAATGTAAATTAGACATCTCCGAAGCTCCGCTCACCGAGGATTGCTCAAGCTCCATCCTTAAGTCCTAGGAAGATGCCTACATTGGTAGACAGGTTCCCTGAAAGGGATTTTTCTTCTTTTATATTCTGTCTAGCCTCTGATCCATGCTATGAATCCTAGGCTCATTGTATCTTCGTGACAATACTTTCATCTTTGATATATATTATAGTTTTGTTTATTCAATTGTTTTAATGCTTTAATCTTTGTCTTACGCTTTGTCTGATTGGTTTAACTCATTCGATAATCCCAAAATTAAGTTGGCACATATTGCGAGCTGAATCTGACCTAGTCAGTGCCTATAGGATTGACGACCCTATAGAAGATTAAGCCCAAATTGCTGAGCCTTAGAGCTAGTTTCGGCCTTACAAGGGAATCACGAACTATGGACCTCAGGAGGATAGGTAGGGTTAATCGCCTCGGACACAAGTGACTTAGATTTTAATTCCGTTGTCTAAACAATCTATTTTCATTATCATCGTATCCCTTCATGATTCCTTCGGGGAATTACATTGGTAAAAGATCACCTAGGAGTAGTTTAACTTAATTAGGGGTAGAGTAACTTAATTAGGCGTAGAATAACTTCGTTAGAATTAGATAACTTAGCTAGGAATAGTATAATTCAACCTAGGAGTAGATTAACGTAAGCAAAACCAAACTCAAAACCCCCAAAGCCTAGATAACACCTGAGACCAAGTAGCTTGATACTTGCAGAAATAAATCATGTGGACGATACCTGGACTTTCCAGAATTTTATTACTTGATAACGACAGGGTACACTTATCCCTTAGTGAGTCTTCTCTGAAGGCGCATCAGTAGACAGAAGATGCAAGAATCTCATTGGCCAACGACATTGAGCACGTCCTGAGTGACAACGATAGGAAGCCGTTTGCCTCCAACGGTTATTTCGAAATTTGAAATTACCGGTGCTTGAAGTGTCATTATATAAAGGCCTCTCAATTGCTTCATTCGATGCAGATCTTCAATTAGTCGAAACGTTGACCAAATTCATACTCGAAGTTCTGTGAGAAAAGCAAAGCAAAATCTTACACCAATTTCCAATCATTGTGTAAAAGTCTAGAGTGATTTCAATCATCTAAAGTGTCTTAACAATTGTTGTTTAGGACAAACACTTTATCATTTCTAGAAGAATAGAAAGGAGAGGCTGAGTACTCGGTTATAGTACTCAGCGGTAGTTATAGGAGTGAGTAGAGGTATAGAGGAAGGTACTCTTGTATACTCAGCTTCTATTGTAAAAGGTTTCATGCTCTACCTTTAAAGAGCTCAGTAGAGGATTCAAAAAGCTCGAAACGAGTTCCGGGGACTGGACGTAGGCGGAGAGGCCGAACCAGGATATGTCTGCTGAGTAACTCATTTCTAACCTTTAAACTCCTTTATATATTACTTGCTATAAAACTGACTAAGTAACGAACAGACACTGAGTTGAGTGCACTAAGAAGCTGAGTTCAGGAATAGACCTAAGTGCTATCTCCTGACTCAAGCAAAGAAGCAGACTTAGTCACCAGTTGACTAAGCTTGTGTCTTGAAACTACTTAGCGCCGCTGTGTAAACCTTTTCTAAGAGAAAAGAAGTTAGCCTTAACGGACAAAATTTTAAATAGTTCCTATCCCCCCCCTTGGAACTAACCTTGTCACGTTATACGGGACTAACAGGGACAAGTGCTGCCATCTTTTAATTACTGTTTTGTCACTGTGCCCTATTTACAATACTGCCACCTCTTATTTTTGTTCCTTAATTACCCCTAGAGCTAATACTTCTAATTGTAACCCTAACCTAGCCTTTTGGTCTTTTTCCATCAATTAGAGGTAGGTATAAAAGGATCTTATTTTGTAAGGAAAGACAACTTTTATGAATATAAAACTTTCGCCTCCACTGGAGCTTGGATTTTATCCTCTTGGGTTTACTCAACCTTCGAGTTTAGCTTGAGAAGATTGCATTCTTTCGGTTTACGATTAAAACCGTTCATATCGACTTAATCTACATCACTTAGTAGTTAAATTCAATAGATAAAAGTGAAATATATAACGGGTATCGAGTACCGGAAGGGTTATTCTCATACCCGTCACGAGTAATTTTTTTTTAGCTCATACTCGTCTCATACCTTTTTATACAGGGCACATTTATACCAATTAGGGTCAGGTAGTGGGTTGAATGCCCTTTGCCATCCCTAAGTGTGTTACTAACATAATTATAAAAAACACGTTAAAATGCTAACAACTAAGTCTGCCACGTATAACTTAGTCACAATTTTTTTTTATCTAATTGTTCAAAATGTTTATTGTGTTACTAATATAGTTACAAATAACCAACAAAACAATATACGAAAATGCTTCAGTTTATCGGCAAACTCATTTGTAATGTCCAACAGTTAAATCAGTCTTTTCAAACTTTCGGTAAAGTATGGCTAAAATTGATCTTGTTTGAAAATATTAGGGTTATAAAATTATACAATTTCATATGTTAAGACTAAATCTACTATTCTCTTAATAGGTTGAGATTAAATTTAG
This sequence comes from Euphorbia lathyris, assembly GCF_963576675.1. Lineage (NCBI taxonomy): Eukaryota > Viridiplantae > Streptophyta > Magnoliopsida > Malpighiales > Euphorbiaceae > Euphorbia > Euphorbia lathyris. Next base: position 3,250,914 of record NC_088918.1, read on the forward strand.
CCCTTATCCTAATAATTAATGGATGAGAAGCCTTTCAAACATCTAAACACCAACATGTTGGTGGTCCTTAACTACCTTGGATCACATGCATTGTTTAAGAAAGCAATTAAAAGCCATAAGAACACAAAAATTATTGAAAGACTCATTCTCTTAATTATATTTATTGGACTAATTATTGCTTTAAGTGGAGGTTGTCCCCAAACTCTAATTCTGTTAATAATTTTGTATTAAATGTAATTATTAAGAATTGAAACTTTGATGATATTGAACTATACAATGGTGAAATGAGATAATCGATTCGGTTAAGTTTTAATATAAATTGGGTGAAATTTAACCAATTGGAATAGATTAGGAGCCAAATGATAAAATTTTGGATTGGTCAGAGGCCAAATAGTGCTTTTGGTATTGTTGTGACCAACAGAACTCGATGTGAGAGATAGTGCTATGGAAAAAAGCGTTATCATAAAAAAAAACGGTAAATGTTTGGTAAATACACAATAAAAATTCTAACAATCGAGAAACAAAAAATAATATATATATTAGGGATAAGGTGCAAAAACACCCCTAACGTTTACAGTTAGGAGCAATTTTACTCTTAATGTCTAAAATGATGCAAATTTACCCTTACTGTTGGCAGCCAAGAGCAAGTTTACTCATAACATTGAAAAATTGGGTCGATTTCATACATTATTATAAAACACAGATACTTTGTTCCTTATTCCCCACAAATTGCATATTAGTTCGTTTAAGAAAAAAAATCATATTTTCTGTGATTTAATAATAGAATTAGAGATTAATATTTATAAATTCGGCGAAATATTTTGAATTTTTTTTGTCAACCTCATTTAATAGACATTATATTTTTAATTTTTTCCACGTCTAATCATATGTTTGTGATCTGTTACTAATAAGTGATAAGATGACTCACATGTGAAGTGTCGATGACAAGATTCATGACCGAAAAGACACTTTGATTAATTATTTCTCAAATTGACCCAACTTGACAACGTTAGGGGTAAAATTGCTCTTAGTTGCCAACGTTGGGGGTAATTGCACAACTTTAGACGTTAGAGGTAAAATTGTTCCTAGATGTAAACGTTAGAGGTATTTTTGCATCTTATCCCTATATCTTAGGTTATATTGAAAATTACGACTATTTTTGTTCAAATTTTTTTAATAATATTAGCTTTCTTGAATAGTCGTGACAAGTACTTTTCCTAAAAGTTATAAAATGTAGTTTTTCCTAAAAGCAGCTTTCGTAACTTTTAAGGAAATCAGTTTTATATTTATCAAATACTGCTTTTAAGATCTGAAAAAACAATGTCAAACACGTCCTAAGAATGAGTATTGCATTTCGTTAATATAGCATTGGCTTATTATAGACATCATCAAAACTTAACGTTTGTAATTTAAATTATTGCATTTCGTTAATAGAATATACCATAAATCTCTATTTATAAACTTTTAAATTACGGATCTAAAGTTTACAAATATGTCAAATTACAATTTTTTTTTAATATACTATTGTTCATTGTCCAACAAAGTGATTATTATTAAATCATTAAATGTGGTCTATAGAACAGAAAACAAATTAATTAAGCATAATAATTGTGGCATTCATAATTTTGAAATTGGAGCTTATAATTTTATAAGTAATATGATATTAATTTTGTGGTCTTGGATCTGCTGAATTTAGTCAAATGATATTAATTGAGGGATCATGTTTCTCAATATATATATATAATAGGGAAAACAAACATATATATATATATATATATATATATATATATATATATATATATATATATATATATATATATCGGATAAGGTGTAAAAATATCCTTAACGTTTACAATCAGGAGCAATTTTATACCTAAAGTTTAAAATGGTGCAATCTTACCCCATAATGTTGACAGCCAAGAGCAATATTTTACCCCTAATGTTGATAAGTTGGGTCAATTTTAGACATTAATATATATATATATATATCGGATAAGGTGCAAAAATAGACCTAACGTTTACAACCAGGAGCAATGTTACCCCTAACGTCTAAAATGATGCAATTTACTTGTAATGTTGGCAGCCAAGAACAATTTTACTTCTAACTTTGGTAAGTTGGATCAATTTTAGACATTATTATAAAACATTGATATTTTATTCTTTATTCTGCACCAATTGCATATCAGTTCGTTAAAAAAAAGATTGCATATTTTCTGCGATTTAATAATAGAATTGGAGATTAATATTTATAAATCGATGAAATATTTTGAATTTTTTTTGTCCAACTCGTATAATAGACAATATATTTTTAAATTTTTTTCACGCCTAATCCTATGTTTACGGTCTATTATTAATGAGTGATAAAATAACTCACATGTGAAGTGTAGATGAAAAGATTAATGACTGATAAGATAATTTGATGAATTATTTCTCAAATTGACCTAATTTGACAATATAAGGGGTAAAATTGCTTTTGGCTGCCGATGTTAGAGGTAAAATTGCACCATTTTAGACGTTAGAGGTAAAATTATTCCTGACTGTAAACGTTAGGGGGTATTTTTGTACCTTATCCCTATATATTAGACCTGACAATTATCGTGTTCGAGTCGTATTTGTGTCGTGTCATTTTCGTGTTCGTGTTAAAAAGAGTAAACCCAAACACAACCAAAAAACTTTCGTGTCACAGTCGTGTTAACCTGTTCGGGTTAGTGTCGATTTCGTATCGTGTTTCCGGGTTACATATAATTTTGTTATGCATATATATTAACGATAATTTTTAAAAATATAAGAAGATATAGTACTATTTTTAAATACGTCATGTAATTTTACATTAGTATGTTAACACTAACCATCGAAAAGTCCGCTAATATTATGTTAAGGGGTCATATAATGTGTTTATAGCAATTTAGCAGGTTCAAATTATATTTACAAGTAATAATTATAATTTTATTATATTTATTAATAGAGTAACATATAAAAACACGAGAGAATATAACAATAATTTTAAATATTCGTGTCATTTCGTGTTTTTTGCGGGTTAGCATATCAACCCTAACCCAAAAATTTGTGTATCGGTTTCGTGACAATCAAAAAATGACACATTACCTATAAATGTGACTTATTTTGAGAATCAGTTTTTGATTTGTTATTTATCCGCTTGAGCGTAAAATATAGCGTTGGAAAGATCTCATTGAGTAAAATACAATGACATATTACATGTTATTCAAAACCTCGTCTATCCCTTATTATATATTTAAACCTCAAGTTAACAAGTAATCACACTTTAAAACCCAAACTTTCAACTAGGGTTATAACTGAGTCGAACCAAACTTTAGCCTGCTCATACTCGACTTGATAGAAAGTTAATGAGCTCGAGCCGAGCTTCGAGCTCGATTCGAGCATAAAATCCTATTCGAGCTCGGCACATCAAGGAATTTAATTGTTCATAAGCTTCTCACGAACATCTCGTTTATTTCGTTCACGAGTTTTGTTTGCTAGCAATTTATTAATTTTGTTCATGAACTTTACTCGCGAGCAACTCGTTGATTCTATTCATAAATTTTGCTTGCGAACAACTCATTAACTATGTTCATAAGCAATCTTATGAGCAAATCCCGTGTACAAAACTACACAATTTTAAATTTATCCGTTTATAGAATAGTAGAAATACTATTATTAAAAAAAGAATGGAACCGAGCTTGCTCACGAACATCTTCATAAACATTATAATCGAGCTTGTTCACGAATATATAATCAAGCCTGCTCGTGAGTTTTCGAGTCAAGTTTTGTCATGCTCAAGCTCAACTCGTTTACGAGTCGAGCCTCCAGATCATGATCAACCTTGATTCATTTACAAATCGAAACGAATACAATCGAGTTGAATTTTAAACTACTTTTTGAACAGCTCGACTCATTTACAACCTTAATTGCAACAACTAAAATCTTTTAGTATATCGTTTATAACATTAAGAAAAAAAAATTATTTTCATTGATAACTCTTTAAATTTTCCAACAAATTATATGAGGAAAGGAAGGATGGTGGTGAGGTTCATGATGGATCGATATGGTTAATAAAATGGTGTTGGTTAACTCCTTAAGGATCATCATGATTCTCGTTAATTCTGTTCATAAACTTTGGTCGTAAGCAACTCATTTATTTTATATACGAGGTTTGTTCGTGAGCAGCTTGTTAATTCTATTAATGAATTTTGCTCGAGAGCAATTTGTTAATTCTATTCATAAAAGTTGCTTGCGAATAACTCATTAATTATGTTCATAACCAAGCTAACGAGCAAATCTCGTGAATAAAACTACGTAGTTTTACTATTAAAAAAAATAATGGATCGAACTTACTCACAAGCCTCTTCATGAAAATTATAATCGAGCTTGTTCACGAATATATATCGAGCCTGCTCGCGAGCTTTTGAGTCGAGTTTCATCATGCTCATAAAACTCGACTCGGCTCATTATAAATCGAGCCGAACACGGTCGAGCTTTTATCGACCTGAGCGTACAACTGCTCGACTCATTTACAGCCTTAATTTCAACAACTAAATCTTTTACTATATCATTTGTAACAAATGGCGGCCCGGTGCATTACGCGCTCCCGCTTAAGCGAGGGTCCGAGGAGGGGTCCCACTACAAGGATGTATTGGGGCAAGTCTTCTCCTGCCAATTTTTTTGGCAAGAGGTCGCTCCTAAGACTCGAATCCGTGACCTCCCAGTCATACGAAAACAACGGTTACTGTTGCGCCAAGGCTCGCCCTCTACTATATCATTTGTAACATTAGCAAAAAAAATTAGGGTTAATTTCAACTAAATGCTCTGTAGTTTCACGAATTTGCAGATGGGTACTTGTGGTATTTTTTATTACAAACCAAACCTTGTGGTTTGCACCATTAACAAATTCGGGGCAACTCATGTAACTTTGTTAAAAGGCTGACGTGGCAGAGGGGTATTTCGGGAAAAATAAAAATTTTGATTTTTTTTTTTTAACTTTTTCTACTTTTTTCTCTCTCATTCTCTTCTTTCTCATGCTCAAACTCGACTCCTTTACGAATCGAGTCTCAAAATCATGCTTAAACTCGATTCATTTAAATTAAGTCGAACACGATCGAACTGAATGTCAAACTGCTCTTGAACAGCTCGGCTCATTTACAACCTTAATTTCAACAACTAAATCTTTTACTATATCATTTATAACATTAGCAAAAAAAAAATATGGTTAATTTCAAATAAATACCATGTTACTGTGGTTTCACGAATTTGCAGATGAGTACTTCTGATATTTTTCGTTATAAACCAAATCTTTTGGTTTGCACCGTTAATGAATTCGCAGCAACTGATCTAACTCTGTTAAAAGACTGATGTGACAAAGAGGTATTTCGAAAAAATAGATTTTTTGACTTTTTTTAATACTTTTTTTAATACTTTTTTGACTTTTCTCTCTCCTTCTTTTTCATGTTCAAACTCGACTCGTTTAGGAATTGAGCCTCAAAATCATACTCAAACGTGATTCATTTATAAATTAAGTTGAACACGATCGAGCTGAATTTTGAACTGCTTTTTGAGCGACCCGATTCATTTATAACCTTAATTGCAACAATTAAATCTTTAACTATATAATTTATATCATTAATAAAAATATATATTTTCATTGAAAACTCCATAAATTTTGCAACAAATAATATGAAGAAAGGAAGGTTCATGATGGGTTGAAATTGTTAATAAAATGGTGTTGGTCCTCTTATTTAGCCCATTTCCAAGGGCCCTTTGTCTCCTTTATAAGACACCTATTTTGTCTTTTACTTTCAACTCTTCAACCAAATCTAGCAAATCCCGTTTTCAATGTCCTTTTTTATTTCTTTAATTCATCATTATCTTAATTAATTACCCTTTTCTACATTTTTATTTGGGACGACAAATTTATTTAAATGACTAATCCTTTGAGTCAATATAAAATTAAGGGATAAGGTGTTAAAAATCTCTAACGTTTTCCACTCTTAACGTTTAAAATGATACAATTTTACCCCTAATAATGGTAGCCAAAAGCAATTTTACCCTTAACGTTGGCAAGCTGGATCAATTTTAGACATTATTATAAAATGTATATATTTTGTTCCTTATTTTGCACCAATTGCATGTCTGTTGATTCTAAAAAAGATTTCTGTGATTTAATAAGAGAATTAAAGATTAATATTTTTAAATTCGTCGAAGTATTTCAATTTTTTTTATCCAACTCGTACAAGATACAGTATAGTTTTTTAATCTTTTTTACATTTTTTTCACGTTTAATGATATGTTTATGATCAATTACTAATGATTGATAAAATGACGCGCATGTGAAGTGTAGATGACAAGATTCATGACCAGGAAGACAATTTGATGAATTATTTTTCAAATTGACCTAACTGGTCAACATTAGGGGTAAATTTCATCTTGGCTGCCAATGTTAGGATTAGGAGTAAAATTGTACCATTTTACATATTAGGGATAAAATTGCTCCTGACTATAAACGTTAGGTGTATTTTTGCACTTTATCCCTAAAATTATTGAAGTTTTTTCAGTAATTATTTTATTCATAGAAAAAATAATATATCTTGATATAAGTAATTAAAAAGTTATAATGTAAAAGTATATTAGATAAACTCGAATCGAATCTACATCTTTAATGTTATATTGGCTCTGTTTGGGAATTAGCTGTTAGCTGATTACATTAGCTGTTAGCTGATTACATTAGCTGATTTGACTAGCTGATTTGATTAGCTGTTTGTGTAGACCTGTTTGGTAAAAATTAGCTGATTGATAATAGTGGTTTGTGCAAAAAGACGAATAAGGGCATTTCTTTTTTTAATATATAAAAATATACATAAAATAATTAGGGTTAAAGAAATCCATTAATTTTAATATTGCAAAGAGCTTTTTCTAAATTAGCGTTTTCATCCCAAATCTCTCTCCACCAAACACTCCAATCAGCGGTTTCAGTGGTCAAACCGCTAAAGTTGGTCAAAACCGCTCTTTTTATCCCAAAACGCTCTTTACCAAACATGGCTATTATATATTGTGATAGAACAATAATATATAGGGATGATAATGGGTAAGGATACCTCTAAAACCCGGTACTACCCGATCTTAATGAGATTGTCTGAATGTTGTGTAAAAAGGTTTGAAACGGGAATGAGATTTAAAAAATTACCCGTGACGGGTATAGAATTACTCCTCTAAGTACCCGCTACCCATTGCCCGCTTTATATCAAAACAAAAATTGTCATTTTATGAAATTAATTATCTAGTTTTAGTGTTAGTAAAAAAGAAAAATATCTAGTTTGAGTGTATTTTAATTTCTTGATAATTTGAATAATTTAGAATGTTTATTAATTTTATGGATGGTTTATTCAATTGTGTTTTGTTAAACATGTCTTTGAGTTGAATATCCCTAGACTTCTTTATCCCTTACGTCAGTAACTTGGATGTTATGCTCAACCTCTGTCGACTATTGCCCAAATCAAATGGAATATCGCGACGGCACTTGTCATCTATAGTTTTATCTATATTAAAACTACCATAGAAGAACCACTCAGAAAAATGTACTTCGCCGCTAGAGAGAGAAGGTCCTCACCTTCTCTCTAGATCTCCAGTCCTCTTCCACTACCGCCTCCCACCTTCTCCGCTTTCTGTTTTCTTTCTTCTTCTCCATCCCTCCTAAACCACCGACTCTTCTCTTGCTTGTCTTCGTTTGCTGCTGTGTAGTTGAGGAGGAAGAATGAAGCTTGTCTTCCTTCTTCCTCCTCCCACCGTTTTTATTTTTTCTGTTTTCGTAGTTTTTTTCTTTTGTTTGTGTCAGTTTTTTAGTTGGATCCTATATTTCATCGTATCTCCGTATCCGTTTGAACTGTGCCTGATGGTTAAACTTTCTGTTTTTGTAACCCTTTCTGTTTTAGCAAGGACAGAAACGGTACATCTTATCCGTAGATCACTGGATCTACGTGGTTGCAAAAGAAATGACTTAGATCCGAAGGTTCATAATGGTTTAAAAGCTGAAGATTGGACTACAGTTGCTTTGCGGCGAATTTGGAGTTACGATCTATATATAGTTCAAATGTTGTTTATGTTTAATGTACCTTTAATAGTCATTTTCTTGCTTTTAATAGTCATTTTCTTGCCTTCGTGGACTATGTATTGGGCTTTACCTATATGTATGTAATGTTTTATTCTTTACTGGTCTCTTATGTACTTGCAATTTTATGATTTAATGAAATGTTAGCATTACTATAAAAAAAAAGGCTTAATACGCACCCAACCCCCTAAACTTGTAACGTTTTTTCACCTGGCCCCCTCAACTTAGGGGACAGCCTCTCAACCCCCTCAACTCTCCAAAAACATCACATACAGCCCCTTACACCTCTATGTTCGGTCAAAACATTGATCCGTGTAGAAAACGCGTTTGACTGTTGACCACACCAACAGAACCGGCCCTGGGCTTAGGCCAGGAGTGCCGTGGCCTAGGACCCAAAATTTTTATTAGTCTGAGCCATGTATATAATTAGTAAAATAGATAATTTATAACAACTTGTATAAGCATGTTAGTGGTAATACTTACCTTCTCTTCCCAAAAGATTCGGTGTTTAAATACCCCACAAGCTGAAAAAGCAAATTTTTTTTTCAAAAACAAAAATTATACAAATTCAGTTTTTAAAAACTCATTTATAATTATATCAAATAATACAAAACAGTTTTTTTTTCAAAAACAAAAATTATACAAATTCATTTTAAAAAAACTCATTTACAATTGTATATCAAATAATACTTTAGGTTATGTCAAACAAATAAAATCATTATTTTTAATATATTTTAAAGATTAAGGTTTATAAATTAAGAGTGTAAAATATATTTACTAAACTTTAGAATTTATGAATTGAAGTCTAATTTTTTTTTATTTAAAGTATAAAATCATACTCTATTTCTTATATATGAAAAATAATGACATATTGAAAAGTAATTTTGATGATATGATTTAATTGTAATTTTGTAACCAATTGTGATATTTATATAAAAAGCTCTAAAATATTTAGGTTTTAAAGGGTTTAAATATTTTAAACATAAAGGAGGTCCAATTTTTTGAATATAAATTGAGGGTTAATTTAAGAATTACACTTATATTTAGCCTTTGTGGTATCCAAAATTTTGTCATATCATTTGGTAACATTTTCCCGTTGAAGTACTTTATAAGTGACATTTAACTCATTTTATATGGAAAATTAATCGATTTGTTAAATTTTTTTTGCCACATGACACAATTTTTGACATGCAATATATACACACGACAATTGATTTAAGTTTTTACCATATAAATTTAATATGTAGATAAATAAACAATTAATTTTTTTCTTATTTATCCACGTATTAAGTCTATATAGATAAACAATTGTATTTAGTGAACGTAATAAAACGTACCGTTATAATTACTAATAAAATACTTTTCTATTAAAATGAACTCGCAAGTGAACTCGTAAAAGACGATTTTCATAAGATATTTTTATTGATGACGATAGCAATAGTAGAATAGTGATTCGAATGGAAAAAAAATTGTTATTTGAAAAACGACGTTTGAAAATTTTTGTTACGTACAAATTTTTTTTTATAAGGGCCTTTATTCTGTAATTTGCCTAGGGCCCATGAATTTTCAGGACCGGCCCTGCACACCAATGCCACGTGTCACTTTTTTATTAAAATTTTCCATTGAGAGTCCTGCTCCCCAAATCAATTTGATTGGTGCATATGATCAACTACGACTTTACTCTTTAAAATGATCACCATTTAAATGAAGTAAAGTTTAAGATCGAGATATAAAATATGTCTTCCGTGTTTATAGAAAAAGAGAGAGGATATGGTGAATGAATGATGGAGTCTGACAAATCTCTTATGTAGTCTTCGTTTTTTTTTACTTCTAGACTTTGATCATTACAATGACTGTTTAGATTCATCATGCACCACGATCAATCAAACTTCTACACCAGAATAAAGAATGATATAAAATTACCGAAAATTATAATTGCATTCTTAATATAAAAAACCACTAAAACATCACAAAAAAAAAAAATCATCTCAAAAGTCAATCAAATAGAAAATAAATTACAACCTTAATGTATTTCATGATATGTCACATATCGTATTATCCTCATCGAAAATTGTATCTGTTAGAATCATATAATTTTCCTTATAATCTTCAAAACGAAATTTGTACCGATTAGAATAATATAATTTTCCTTATAATCTTCAAAACATTTGAAATAAAAGTAAAAACTCTCACAAACCAACATAGAGATGCAAGGCTCATAGTCCAGTTAACCTAGTTTAACAAGACTCTTTATAACACGCTTTCATAATAACTGGTACTAATAAGTCAAAACGCAACGCATCAGAGCACGCTACCAATAAAGCGTTAACAATGAAGTTTTTGGAGAAAGAAAAATCAACGGACAATTAACATTTGAATTAAGGGTTAATTTGGTCCTTAAAATTGGCAGACAAGTCCAGTTTAGTCCAAATCGAAATTTAAATATCAATACGGTCTCTAAAATTTGCAATATTTAACAAATTAGCCTAAATTTGATAAATTTTTAAGTATTAAAAATAATTATATTTGGTCTAATTTGTCAAATATTACCCACTTCAGAGCTAATTTGATACATCGATTTGAATTTAACCGTGTCATGGAACTAATTTAACTAAAAATTTAAGCTGATAGTTAAAGTTCAATTATAGATTGGTAACATCCAAAATGTTATCAAATGACCTAAAGAGTAAAACTCCCAAGAGTAAAGGAGACGTCAATATTTTAGCTGGACATAGGGAGGATGTGATGTGCAAAGATACATATGCCATGAAGATTCGCCTGAAAGGATACAACTTAGGCGAATATAAGGACTTACAAGGACGTATATATACACCATAGAGGTCCGTCCATAGGGCGTCAATTACTCCATATTAAGAAGCCTTGAGCATTATAGCTGGACAGAAAGATCTAACCAAATAAACATCCCAAGCAAGTTATAAACGCCCATACGGCTATAAAAAGGTATTAAAGGGATGAGACAGTTAAATCTGTTTCTACCTCTTAGCCTTAATGGCGGAAATTGTAGAAAACTTATATAAATACCTCCAACCATGGAACGAAAGGTACACATTCATAGCTAGATTCTAAAGCTTTAAGTTTATTCTAAATCTTTAGATCATTTACTAACTTTGGCATAGAACCATTCCCCGCCGAATTCAATGACATCTCACAGAAGGAGATTCCAGCCAAATGAACTTTTCACACGTTATCAATAATCTCTGACACATCCTCATACACAAGTGCATCCTGGGCTCTGATACCATATCATGTAACCAATTGAGCTAAACGCTTAAACTAATAGTTAAAATTTAATAATAAATTTTATATTAATCACTGACAAACGGAACGTGTCAGCTAACTTAAGCCTCAAATCAAACCATAATTTCATTAATATTCATTGAAAAGACATTTAAATAACAATGAAAAGACATTTATATATGATATGATACATCCTTTTGGCCTACATTCTTGTTGTTTTCTTTAATTCAATTATTAAAATTTATGGACACTTTTAATGATATGTGTATATATTGAAATATACATGTGGAATAAAATGAATATAATATAGTGGTGGAAAAGTTGCCATGATAGAATTATAAACAAAAACTGTTGTCAGCAAAGCATACTATTTAGCCCCCAACACACCTAATTTTCTTTTGCTATAAATTTCATAATCATTTGCCTAATTAATATCCCTCTAATCATCTTACTGTTTTTCAATGCATTTTTATGTGTATCCATGTGCATTGCTTTGCTCCTACTTAATTCTATAAGACCTAATGCATCCCGAGACTCCCGAGTTGTCTAAAAACTGCAACTGATTCTCCAAACTTCAAAACGTTGCAACTAAGGTTGTAGTGAATTATAATAAAGTAAAAAATAAATTCACAATAAAAAAATATTTTTCTTTATCGTCACTTAGGCGGCGGCTAAACGGAGCCCAAATGGCTAAAAATCACTTAGGGGCAAAAAAAGGCCTAGAGGAACTAATCGGAGAACATCGGGGCGGATTCTCAATTTCGAACGCCTAGACGGTCTTGGTTCTGAACAGTGGTTACAACTAATCTCTTCAAGTTGCTTATTTGAAATAAATAACCCGTGAACCCAAAAAACATTCAATATAACATTACAACATAAATAAAATATGTCCAAAATATCTGCTGTTACATCTAACTAATCTGATTATACAATAACAAAAAGGAAAAAAAATCACGAAATCACAAATATTAACTTATTTTGAGGGTTTATTTATTCCAAATAAGCAAGTTGAGGGAGTTAGTTGTAACATTTTGAAGTTAAAATAGTCAGTTGTAGTTTTTGGATTCTATAATATATAATTGCAGGTAGTTTTGAATATTTAAATTATTAAACAGTTTAGTCTTTATAAAGGACCAACTGTTGAATAAAACAAAAGTTAAAAACTTTATAATATATTATTAAAACACGAGAACTAAATAATGTGTTAGATAAAAAAATGTAAGAACTAATAAATTATTTATCCCTAATATATGACGATTCCCTGGAATTGATGTAAACGAAAAATTATAGTTTTATCCATTTGAGTGGGACCCATGGACAGATTCAGGGGACCAGGAAGTTTAAGCATCCACTGGTTGCTTGAAAATGTCAAAATTTCTACAGAAGCTGCGTATGAAGCTTTTTTTTTTATTGTAAAAATACTCAAAAAAAAAAATATATCAGTTTAGCCTCCATAAATCATGATAGACCACTATAAACACTCCCCTATCAGGGAATTCTAAATCCGTCACTGGTGGGACCCACAATAAACACATTGTTTTTAAAATGTGTTGGAGTCCATATTGCGGGTTTAACAAATGAAGCATCCTTATTGATTGTTAGTTTCAAATAGGATGCTCACTTAAAACTTTCAGAAATTAGTATAATTTCATGTCATGGTAGGGGTGGTTCCGACGGCAGGGAACCTGTTCCAAGGTTTATTTTTTTCACTAAAAATACGTACAAAATAAAAATAATTATTTTTTGGGGATAAGGTGCAAAAATACTTATAACGTTGACAATCAAAAGCAATTGTATTCCTAACGTCTAAAATGTACAATTTTACCTCTAACATTAGCAGCCAAAAATAATTTTACCCCGAATGTTGGTAAATTGAATTAATTTCAGTTATGGTTATAACTCTTTTCCCTTTCTCTAATAATAAGGTAAGCTTCATAGCTCCATCCGGGCTTTGATATCATTTTTTTAGGGTTGGTTGCTAGATACGGGATCCTTCTGCACCAGTTACATTTCGATTAGTTCTAAAAGAATGTTTTCACATTTTTTTTTCTGTGATTTAGTAATAAAATTAGAGATTAATATTTTTAAATTCGATGAAATATTTAAATTGTTATGTCCAACTTGTGCAAAATACAGTAAAAAAAATTTATTTTTATTTTTTTCACGTCTATTTATGTGTTTGTGATCTATTACTAATGAGTAATAAAATGACACACATGCAAACCGTAGATGATAAAATTTATGACTGAGAATACAACTTAATAAATTATTTTTTAAATTGATTCAATTTATCAATGTTAAAAGTAAAATTGCTCTTGATTGCAAACATTATTTTTTTACACCTTTTATATATATATATATATATATACTATTTTATTTTGGTCATTACATTTTCCAAAATCTTATATGCTTTATTAGTTAGATCAGCAACAACATTGGCATTTATTGATTTGAATACCTTTTTTTTTATTAAAATTATCACCCAATACTTATCTTTAGCTAGTGACACAACAACTTTACTCATATAAATTTATGTTATACTCTGATTTGGAAAAAATTAAATTAAAAAAAGGTCCTTGTAGTTTGCAGGTAGTTTTGACCAATCAAAATTGCATCTAATCACAGCTTACCAGACAAAGCCACGTGTGTAGGGTCTTTCATAGCTTGCAGGTAGTTTTTGAATATTCAATCATTTTTCCCAAAATTTTAGCACTAAATTACACTAATAGTCACTTAACTTTACTTATTTTCACGATACATCCAAATAAAACGTACACTCTAACATTATGGTTATTAAACTTTGATTAACGTTTCAAAATAGAAATTTCAAGAATTAATGATATTTTAAACAATTTTAATTCGTTAAAATTTTTATTTTGAGATCATTAATATGTTGTTTTGTTAGGAAAGAGTCGATTTTTAGAGAGAAAAAACTTCAAAAACTGTGATTTTGGAGAATAAAAAATACGGCTTCATGGTAAATATGATTCTAAACAATTTTAATTCTTAAAGATTTCCATTTTAAGATCGTCAATGGTTATTTTGATGTGTGAATTAAAATTGAGTAGCTATAATATTAAAAAGTGTAATAGAGTGATTTTTATGTTACGTTTTTAAGTTTACCGGCCGTATTGTGAAAATGAGTAAATTTTAGTGGCCATAAGTGTAATTTAATGCATTTTCATGATATAACTCACTTTAAAACGTAATATAAAAGTCACGTAATTTTATACTTTTTAACATTATGGCCATTAAATTTCAATTGACTTCTCAAAATAGAAAATTTTAAGCAACTTTTTTTTTAAAATTATCGTTTTGATATCATTTATGTATTGGTTTGTTGGGAGAGAGAAATTGATTTTCTTAGAGAGAAATCTCCACAAACTGTGATTTTGAAATCTAAAAAATGTGATTTCATAGTAAAAGTGGTTCTAAATAATTTTAATCCTTGAACATTTTTATTTTGTTTTTGAAGAGTTAATTAAAGTTTAGAAGTTATAATATTAGAAAGTATAAAGTTGATAACTTTTAGAATAATTTGAACATGACCAGCGAGCTTTACTATTTTTCACGGTACGAGCACTAAATATCAAAACGTAACATAAATGTCACTCAAATTTACACTTTCTAATATTATTGTCACTAAAATTCAATTAACGCCTCAAAATAGAAAATTTTAAGAATTAATAATATTATAAGAAATTTTAATTCTTCAAAAAATTTCGTCTCAAGTTTTATCACGAGATAGAAAGTGAAATTTTAGAGAGAGAAAGTTCCAAAAACTCCGATTTTGAAAAATAAAAAATGTAGGTTACATGATAAATATAATCCGAAACAATTTTAATTCTTAAACATTTCCATTTTGAGATCGTCAACTGTCATTTCGAGGCGTTAATTGAAATTTACGCCAGTCCAGGGATCTCCTGGTAATTAAGCAATCATTTCTCCTAAAATCCCCCTCCAAAAATCTGTTATTTAATCATTTCCATCTCTTCCATCTTCTCCTCCCCCTCCATAAATACCTCCTCCTCCTCATCATCATCCATGGATTCAAATTAACTCCAAAAATCACTTCAAAAATGCTGCCAAGTTTCGATCCAAACGACACCGAACAAGGCCTGCAACTTCTGGAGAAGCTCACGTGCAATGCAGGTGCCATACAAGAGAAAGTTTTGGAAGAAATACTTCTCAGAAATGGTGAAACAGAGTATCTCAGAAAGTTCATCAATGGCCGCAGCGGAGGCGGAGGAGTTTACGATAAACAGAAGTTTAAGAAGAATGTAAAAGTTGTTAGTTATGAAGATATTAAACCTTGTATTGATCGAATTGCTAATGGATCGGAACCTTCTTCTTCCATCATTTCTTCTCAACCCATCACTGAGTTACTCACCAGGTATGTTCGGTTCGGAATACTATTCTCAGGTTTTAACTATCGGTTTAAATTTTAACTTTTTTCATAAATATGAAAAACTTCGCGTTTTACGTGTATGTGTGCCGTGATCATCAACGTTTTGAGATACTTTTCGGGTGAATTATGTTTATTTACAATTTGTGGCGGAGACGAGGGGCAGCTCCAAGGGGAAGCCGCCGCCCACGGCCTCCCCGTTTTGGGCCATCCGGTCCATTTTTTTTTTTTTTTATAAAATTCAAAACTAATTTGTATAATACAATAATACGTTTATAGCCTGGAGTAATTTTAACTCTAACGTCTAAAATAGTGCAATTTCACCTCTAACGTTGGCGGTTAAGAACAATTTTACTCCTAGCATTGTCAAGTTGGGTCAATTTGCAGAAATAATTCATGAAACTATTTTTTTGTTATGAATCTTGTCATCTACACTTCATAATATTTAAATTTTAGGGGTATTTTTGCGAATAATATTTAAATTTTAGGGGTATTTTTGCACATTATCTCTACAATAATTATTGAGATTTTAATTGTTATTATAAATTATCCCAATAAATGATTATTATATTGTATCTAAATTTAATAGTAACGATATATACAAAAAAAAAAGAATACAGTCTACTGAATGGAATCGAAAATCGACAATACTAACATATATTGTCTCTTTTTTTTTTTTGTTAATTATTGTCTCTTAACAACAATAGCATAACAAGAGGTTCCAAAATTTATTTCACAAGTTTTATTTTAAGTAGGGGTGAATTACAAATTTAGTCATATGGTTATTGAAGAAAGCATATTTAGCCTCTATGTACAAAATAGTACAATTTTAAGTCTAACATTTACCAGACGATATAATTTCAATCTCATCAATGGAAGATGCGTTTTTTTTTAATTAATATATATGTGAAATTTAAAATCTTATTGGGTAGTCAGAATGCTAGAAGTTTGGGGAATGGCTAAACATAAAATTGCATATTGAAAAAAAAAACTCTTCTTTCATTAATGAACCTTGAAATTGCATTGTTTTCAACTAGATTTGGACTACGAAAAGTAAGATCGAGTCGTTTTGAACAAACTTAGAGAAATTTATCTTCTATCATATATTAATCAAGTTGGGTTTTGTAATTAAATACAACACATTTCCCCTCCAGGCTCACCCTTGTCTCGCCCCCGTGTGTGAGTCGATCATCGATGTTTTGAGATAGTTTTCGAGCGAATTATGCTTGTATCAAGGAAAATTACAAATAAAACCGACGTGTTTTTATCGATTTGCAAATAGAAGAATGTAATTTTTTTATTTTTTTTAAACAACATGTGTTTTATAATAAGCAAAATGAAGGAGTTTGACCGACAATGTTAGTTTTTAATAACGTGTCGCATTGATTTTGATGATGCAACAATGTTGATTTGTTGACTTTTTTTTACGTGATTCAATGAAATGTTGATTTTTACTGACATGGCAAATTGCTGAGATCACATGGTTTTTTTAATTCCCTCTTTACAGAAATAATCTTCTACCGAAATCACATGTTTTTTTATACTTTTTTACAATACTCAATCCGGGTGGAAACATGATTTTAAATGAGAAATGTAAATATTTAAATTATATATATATATATATATATATTTAGTAGAGTCGAAATACTATAAAATTTATAAATATAGGATCAACGTACTATAAAATTTTATAAATATAGATTTTTGGGTAAATAATTTATTAGTCTTCATATTTTTACGTAACACACTGTTTAGTCCCTTATTGTGAAAAACACATTATAAATCTCTTTTTTTTGTTACGTTAACCCTTTGGTCATTTTATCTATTTTTTTAGATTTTAAATCAAACATATTTTAGCTTTCAGGACAGTCATAGTACGATGCAAAAAAGAGTTGATCTATCGTTCTTTCCGAAGTATCTTATGTTGCTTAATTAAAAAGCTATATAACTTGTTATAAATGCGAGTCAATTCTCTTATTTTAAGATACTTCTCCGTAAACCGAGTCTTTGTTGACAAGTATTTGTTTTTTCTGATATAATATTAAAGCTTCTTAGATCAAAGGTCGAATGTTCACATCTTGACATTATCATTTACTCGTGCAATATATATTTGCAGTAAATGTTTTTTTTATTAAAGGCTGGTTATCGAGGAGGAGCCGAAGACGGACATCCCAGCTATGCTGGCACTCCCGACCTCAACCCCATGACCCCGAACCAATATTATTAAAAGAAAAAATAAAAATAAAAAATCTGAATACAAAAGGATGGAAGAATAAAAAATACAGAACATGATCAAGAGAAACGGTAAGAGCACTGTCCTCCCCTATTGTGAAGAAAAGCTGATTCACAGAAGTCCGGAATATCATCCCACCACGTAAAACTAGAAGTCGTCCGTCCAAAGTTTGCAAGCGAGTCAGCAACCTGATTGCCTTCGTGAAAAATATGAGAAATAACACAGTTCATAGCTTTAACCTGTGTCAAACAATTTAACCAATTTTGTCTAATTACCCAAGGAACCGATGTGGATTTGGATTCCAGCATCTGCACTACATATATAGAGTCGCTTTCAATCCAAATCATTCGCCAACCTTTGTTGTAAGCCAAATCAATAGCATGAATAGCCGCAGACAGCTCAGCAAGGAAGGCAAACGAACTGGTGATTGGAAAAGCAAATGCTCCCAGACACAAACCAGTACTTGAGCGAAAAATTCCTCCACACCCGGCCGGTCCAGGGGAACCCGATACAGAGGCATCAGTGTTAATCTTCGTCCAATCCCTCGGAGGAAGCTGCCAAACAACCGGGATGATTCGCGGCCCTTTAGCAAGCCTTTTAGGAATCCTGAGCTCTCCCAAAATTTGTGTTTCCACTAACGAATTCCATGTAGCACCCCGACCCGTGTGAGAAGATTCTCTCAAGGCTCTCCAAATGCGTCTTAATATTTGCAGTAAATGTTAATTGATTTTATTTTTAAAATAGCTATCAGTAATTTTATAATCTTAGACGATGTTTATTTGATCTGAAAAATATTATGTTTTAAAAATATTAAATAACATAATTTTTTTTGTTGGAAAATAAAATATTTTCAAGTGTTTGATTATAATACCGAAAAAATGAAAGAAGTAATGGGCGGCTAATCTTTTCAAAATCATATATTTTCTGTTAATTAGATTTAAGTAAATAAACATCAAAAAAATCAAAAAAATATTTTTTACACAATATTTTCTGACAAATAAACGGAAATAATTTTATTGATATTTTCTTGTTTAAATTACAGTTCCGGAACTTCAGGAGGACAGCCAAAAATGATGCCATCAACAGCTGAGGATTTGGACAGAAAAACATTCTTTTACAACCTTCTAGTACCTGTGATGAACAAGTAACATTTTATTTTTTTTTATGAAATAGATAATATATTATTAATATATATTTCTGAATTAGTTAATTGCATACACATACTCCATCCGTTTCATAATAATTATCGTTTTGAGGAGAAATTTTTGTTTCAAATTATTTGACGTTTTACACTTTTCAAGGAGCATTAAATGTGTTTTTTCCAACTTTGTCCTCATGTAATAAGAGGAAAGAAATTTGTAGAGAAATTTAAATATTAATTGCAAGAGGGTAATAAGGTAATATTTACCTACTTTTTAGGCTAATTAATAGATTTCTTAATATTTGTGTAGAAACCTTAAAAGACAATTAAAATGAAACAGATGAAGTAATACATAAAAAAAATGGATAAATTACACTCAAAGCCATTGAACTTTACTCATTTTCACGGTATGACTACTAACTTTCAAGACGTAACATAAAAGCTATTCAATTTTACATTTTCTAATATTATAGGGAATAAACTTTAACTAACGCCTCAAAATGACCGTTGATCAGTGACGGAGCTAGGAATCCGTACTTGGAGGCTAATTTTAGCCCTACATTTGGTGGTAATTTTCAAAAAAATTTAGCCTCCAATATCCTAAAATTTTATCGTTTTAAAAGTGCTCGACGTGAAGAGTAGACATATTTAATTTTTTTATAAGTTCAACACTAATTTTTTAAAACTGATAACATTTTTGCGTTTTTTTATTTTTAGTTATAATTTTTTTATAATTTTTATAAATTAAAATTTAATTTAGAAATTAATTTTTTTTAAACAATTCAAAAATTAAGTTATTTATCTGAGTATTAAAAGTAAGAAATTGATTTTTTTTTAATGGAAAAGAGATACATAAAAATGAGTTGAAAAGGTGTTATTAAAATAAAGAGTCTACGCATTTTAAACTAACTCAATCACTCTAAAATATTGAAATAATACTACATACAGTAAATATAAACCAATATTTGGAGGGTCACAAGAGGCGAACTAACTGCTACTCAAGGATGGAGCCGGTGACTGAGAGGCTCCGGCTCCCTGGTCTCTTGGTTTGCTCCGCCCCTGCCGTTGATGACCTCAAAATGGAAATTTTCAAGAATTAAAGTGGTTTAAAACGACATTTACCGTGAAATTACATTTTTTATTTTTCAAAATCACTCTTTTTGGAGTTTTTCCTCTACGAATCTATTTGCTCTTTGCTAACCAAACAACACTTAAATAATAAAAAAAAACGAAAAGTTTGAAGAATTAAAGTTGCTTAAAATATCATAAATGCTTGGAATCTTTTATTTTCAGGTCGTTAACGATCATTTTGAAACGTTGATTAGAGTTTAGTGGTCATAATGTTAAAACATGTAAAGTTTAGTAGCTTTTATGTTAGCTTTTAAAATTTAGTAGTTATACCATGAAAATGAGTAAATTGAGTCGTCATTGATGTATTTTATCAAAAAAAAATAAAAAAATAAAAACTAAGCTTATGCAAGATTCTTTCTAGCTAAGACATTAATTATTTTACTAAGTTTGTGAAGTAAACTTTACTATTTGAATTATTTAACGAAATAAAAATAAAAAGATATCTTCTATTTAAATTTAGGTAGATATTATGGTTATTTTATTTTTAACAAAAATAATTATTATTTTTTTTTTCTATAGTTGGATGATGATTTTATTTTTTTCCTACTATTAGAGTAATTTTCTAATCTCATAAAAAAACAAAATAACCATAACCTGCACCTTAAATTTAATAATAACAAAATTCTAATAATATGATTAGAATAAAAAAAAATATATCTTTAATTAAGTTGAAAACTATTAATTAGAACATCGCTTACTAAGAGACTTTTAATGTACCTCTAAAAAATAATATAAATAAATGACTCTTAATAATTTAAGAGCAACTAAGACATATCATCTCCAACAATACTCATCATATTCACAATTTATTTATTATTTATTTATTAAAATTATTAATTATTGCTATATTTACCAATAGTGAGATGAGAGATTTTTCAATAATAAATTATTAATAAAAAATGAATTAAGAAGACACTAAAAGAAGAAAAGAGACTAGTTATTAATAGAAATGATGGAAAGATTCTTAGTAAGTGAGGAGTCATTAAGAGACTGATGGAGATGATTTTTAACTCTCCCTCCTCAAATTTTACTTAAAAGTCAAACTAAGAGGCTGTTGGGCGACAAATTATTAGAAGCACCCGGTTCTCCATGTCAAATGGAGGACCTTTTATACATATTTTGACATGTGTAACATGGACTCACACATATTATAAGAGGGCTCACTATTTTAATTATTACGTGGGGTCACAATACACGTGTTTAAATATGAATTGAAAGTCCTCCAAGTGACATGGAAGACCTGGTGCTTAATATAAGAACTCATGTTGGACATGCCCTTAGCCATTAAGAAAATAAAATTTTGTTTATGTGTATATTTAGGATTTTGTTTTGAACAATTTAGGAATTAATTAATTATATCTATATAATACATAAAAAAAGCTAAAATTATTATTAGACATATATTTGTAAAATCTAGTAGGTAAGGCTATTAATAAATTTGTTTTCACTATTTTATTGATCACATGTTGAGTTACAACAAAAAATCCCACACCAATAAATTTTTGCCTTTATTGGCTAACCATTTCAACAATTATTGAAGTAATTTGTCTCTACCAAACCCACCCTAGTGTTACTATTTTCATACAAGAATAAATGCAAGAATATATATATATATATATATATATATATATATATATATATATATATAAATAAATAAGTTCTACTATTGAGTAAGATTGGTACTGGTCTTTCCTGTCATATCAGTAATTATCAATTAGGATGATGTGACATCATCTATCTGAGTGGACGGAACTAATAATGATCTCGTTCATTGTAGAAATTTTAATATATAAAAAGTGGTTGAAGAACATTATTGGTATCAAAATGGTGATGTGATTATGTGATCTATCTAGCAATGATAATAATAATAATAATAATAAAGTTATCTTTATAAATCGCGTTACCATGATAAATACTAACTCTAAAATCTTTTAATTTCAGGTACATAGATGGGTTAGACCAAGGAAAAGCAATGTACCTTCTATTTGTAAAACCTGAAACAAGCACTCCTTCTGGTCTAATGGCCAGGCCCGTCTTAACAAGCTACTACAAGAGCAAAAACTTCAAAAATCGGCCTTTCAATCGGTAATTTTTTTATTTTTTCAACCAAATGCATCCTCACAGAGATAATTCTATTTAACCTATTCATCAATTCTTTAATGATAGGTATAATGTTTACACGAGCCCTGACGAGACAATCTTATGTCCAGACAACAAGCAAAGCATGTACTGCCAGTTGCTCTGTGGTTTAGTCCAACGCGATGACGTATTGCGAGTTGGTGCAATTTTTGCCTCTGCCTTTCTTCGTGCCATCAAATTCTTGGAAGACCACTGGCAGGAACTATGTTCCAACATTAGAACAGGCCGTGTTAGTGATTGGATTGATGTTTCTAGTTGGAGAGCTGCTGTTTCGTCAATCTTAACCAAACCCAATTCAAAATTAGCTGATTTGATCGAGTATGAATGTTGTAGAAGTGAATCATGGGAAGGGATAATTAAGAAGCTCTGGCCTCGGACAAAGTTCATTGAAGTCATTATTACAGGTAATGGCTATCAATTTCTAATACGACAATATGATTTTGTAACACCCTGGTCCAATACCATGTAGACGCGTTTTAAAGCCGTGAGGCCCAATGTGTTGGAATTGGGTCAGAGCGGACAATATCTACGTGATATTGGACCAGGGTGTTACAGATTTAGTAGCACTGTAAATGAGTCGAGCCGCTCATGAGCGGTTCGGTGTTCAGCTCGATAAAATCTCGATCATGTTTGACTTGATTTATAAATGAACTGACGAAGCTCACAAGCATGCTCGATTATAGCTTTATGAACAAGTTCGATTATAATGTTCATGAACATGCTCGTGAGCAAGCTTGATTCGATTTTCTTTATAAATGGGGAAATATATAAATCAATATAATTAATGAGTTGTTTGCGAGCGAAGTTCATAAACTGAATTAACGAGTTGCGTATAAGTAAATCTTGTGAACAAGCTCGTGAACAGAATGTTGAGCTGGAGCTCGAACTTGTCAATTTTTTTGACGAGCCGAGCATGAATATGTCAAAACTCGACTGAGATCAATTATATAAACAAAGGTCTAACTCACCCCAAATGTACCTCAAATGGAGAGAATTGCCTCACACATATAAAGAGTTATATATCTCTCTAATAAACAATGTGGGATGTTTAACACGCTCCCTCACGCCCAATTCATTTGGTGCATGATGCTAATATCAGCATGACCCCATTATTGAATACTAATGCTCTAATACCATATAAACAAAAATCTAACTCACCCCTAAAAGGTACTTCAAAGGGAGAGGATTTCCTCACACTCATATAAAGAGGCATATAGCTCTCTAATTTAGCAATACATGATGTTTAACACGTTCCCTCACGTCCAATTCATTTAGTGCATGACGTTAATATCAGCGGAGCCCCAATATTGGATACCATGGCTCTCACCTAGCTCACCCTAGAAGGTACCTCAAATAGAGATGATAGCCTGACTCATATAAGGAGGCATATAGCTCTCCAATTAAGCAATATGAGATGTTTAACAAACTACAGTGATACGATTTACAGAGATAATCTGTCTGATACAACTTATTTTGACAGGTTCAATGGCACAATATATTTCAACACTTGAATTTTACAGTGGAGGACTACCTTTAGTTTCAACAATGTATGCTTCTTCAGAGTGTTATTTTGGGATCAATTTTAAGCCATTAAGCTCACCTTATGATGTTTCTTACACTCTCTTGCCAAACATGGCCTATTTTGAGTTCTTACATGTTGAAAAAGACTGTCAAGAAGTGATTCAAGATTTTCATTTCAATGGTGTTTCTGATCACACTTGCATATGCAAAGAAGAAGATGAAGAAAAGACTTTGGAAACTGTTGATCTTGTTGATGTTCAGATTGGTCAATACTATGAGCTTGTCATCACAACTTTCACAGGTTAGTTTTTTCAGGATTCACTGTCTCTCGTGATTTATTGGTGTTAAATTGATATTTTTAGTATTTTTACATAAAAAACTTAAAAACTCGTACAAAATTTCAATAGAATTTTTAGCGTTTTCTAGTAACCAGCGGGTGCTCAAGCCTCCTCCTTCCCCCCCCCCCCCCCCCCCCAAGCCCCCTTAGGACAAAGCCCCCCAGGATGCATCCTGAATACATCAACGTGTCCATACCATGTAGATATTATTTGTTTTGGTGTAAATTTCACATATGACCACTGAACGTTACTTTTTTTAACGTTATGGCCGTTGAATTTTAAAACTTAACATGAAATGTACTCAATTTTACACTTTTTAACACACGTGACCACTCAACGCTTCAAAACGATCGTTGAAGGTCTCAAAATAAAAAATTCTAAGAATTAATGATATTCTAAGCAATTTTAATTCTTAAAAAATTTCGTTTTGAGGTTATTTAGGTTTTGTTTGGTTAGGAGAGAGAGTGAATTTTTAGAGACAGAAAGCTCAAAATGGTGATTTTGGAAAATAAAAAATGTTGTTTCATGGTAAATGTTGTTCTGAACAACTTCAATTCTTGAATATTTTCATTTTGAGGTCGTTAAAAGTTGTTTTGAGGAGTTAGTTAAACTTTAGTGGCTATCGGTGTTAAAAAAACGTAAATTGAGTGACTTTTATGTTAAGTTTTGATGTTTAGTGGCTATACTGCTAAAAAAAGTAAAGTTCAGTGGCCATGGTATAATTTACCTGTAAATAGAGTTATAAATGAGATGGAGTGGTAATAGAAAATAGTTTTCTATGAATTTAAAAAAGATATGTGCTTGATAAAATTAGCAAACAAAGAAATTTAACTAACATTGTTTGTAAACATGGCATATCATTAAATCAATATGTCACATCATAAAAAAAATCAACATTTCACTGTATCTCATAAGCAAGGCTAAAATGATATATCATTGAAGTCAACATATCACATCATCAAAAACTAACATTATTAGTCAAATTTATTTATTTGTTAACTTTATAAAGTGCGTGCCCTTTTTGCAAAAAAAAAAAAAAAAAAAATTCCCCTGAATGCAAATCGATTAAACAACGAAAATTTTTTATTTTTTTTCTAAAATAGACATAAAATTAATAAAAAAAAATAACTATAATAATTTAATATTTTAATGAATTATAAATATTTTAATAGTGATGTAATTATATTTATTGAATATAACAACTAATGTTAATATTTAAACAATATATATAATTGTATTAATAATTTTGAGATACTCGCGAGGCGAGAGGGTTATCCCATCGCTGCCTCAAATTCGAGGATAAGAAAAAACTCCCCGTTTCCACGACACATTCTTTTAAAACACGTTTGAACGTATTTTAAACATTCTTTACTAGTATAACTCCACCACTCTCTTCTTTTCTAATGTAAAATTCTATTCAATCTTATTTCTTTTACCACCCTTTAAAATCGCTCTTCGATAAGAACTTCCACCTCAGCGCCACCTCGAAGAACCGAATACTTACTTATTTTATTTGTTACGCAGGCTTATACAGATACAGAGTTGGAGACATTTTAATGGTAACAGGGTTCCACAACAAAGCACCGCAATTCAAATTTATTCAAAGACGAAACGTAATTCTTAGCATAGATTCCGACAAAACGAATGAGGAAGATCTCTTAAACGCGGTAACAAAATCGAAACTTATTCTAGAACCACTTGGTTTTCTTCTCACTGAATACACAAGTTTCGCAGACACATCTACAATCCCTGGCCATTATGTTCTATTCTATGAACTCAAAACAAAAGGAGATCGTAGCAACGGGGAATATTTAGATCCAATAATCATGGAACAATGTTGTTTCAGTGTCGAAGAATCATTAGATTCGGTTTACAGAAGATGTCGGAAGAAAGATAATTCAATTGGTCCACTTGAAATAAGAGTTGTTAAAAATGGAACATTTGACGAACTTATGGATTATTGTCTTTCTCAAGGTTCGTCGGTGAATCAGTATAAGACTCCGAGGTGTATTAAATCGGAGGAAGCTTTGAATATTTTGAATTGTAGAGTTATCGGGAAGTTTTTCAGTAAGAAAATACCTTTTTGGGAAGCTTTTAGGATGGAAAAAAGTGAAACTTATTTGAATTAATTAATAATGTTGTAATAATCTATAATTTTTAATTAGTTTTTGGTAATTTAATTTCTTTCTCAATTAATTTGTTTTGCATTTTGATTAATGATCAATGTGTCTTTTTTTTCCTGAAATTAAGTAAATAGAACTGAACTAAATACTACTAAACTGATAATATTGGACTTTAAAAATAGCAATAATTAAAATAAAAAAGCTTATAATAATAATAATAATAAACACTAATAATAAATTATTATAATTATAATAAATAATGATAAATTAATGAATTGAACTGAAAATTACTGAACTGAATTGAATTGAATGCTACTGAACTGAACTAAACTGAAATTACTAATACTAAAATTAAGTGAAAAAAATGGTATTACTCTTGAATCTTGTTTTTTTAAAAGAAAAGATCATGCATTAAATAGAACCAGAATACAAGGCTTGAACAATTAAATCTGGAGGACTAGTATGTCATTCCATCAGTCTTGACATAAAATAGGATGCCCTTGCAAGTTCATGGGCAACACTATTCGCAGAACGACTAGCAAAAATGATACTAACATCATTAAACGAATAAATCAACCTATTACAATCATCAAGAACAAGGTCGTAATGAGACCTGAAGGAAGGTTGATTAAGAGAACTCTTGAATCTTGTTATGTAGCAATTAATTGAGAAAAATTTAATTTCACTAAGAAGGTTTAATGCATTTATTGCTTTGTATTTGGTCCAAAACTTCAACTTCCCTTCTGAACTTTCAAAAGTTCCAAATAATCTCATATTCTTATCTAATTGCATTCGACTGTCCTTTTGAACATTCAAAAGGTCCCCATGTATATTAAACTTCGTCCTATAAGGGGTATGCACTATGGCCTATCTCGGAGCCCATAATGTCCATAGGGTTCCAACCTTATGAAGATATCTTCCTCTATTTACGAAGGACAAATGTTCGACCCTCCTAGTCCCTAGTCGACTAGAGTGGATCGTTTAAGCTAGTATCGACTACTGACCCAGGGGGTAGCGGAAATCTAACGTCAGAGTATCCATATCTCCTATAATGTTCTTTATACCAACTCGGCCTCCACGGCTAGTGTATGTTGATATGTTTCATTCACCACTACATGTCGAAGCCTCCTCATAACCTTGCCAATGCTTGAGGTTGAGTTTGGGTATGACTAAACTCCCCCCTACACTGTGCTGGGGGCCACTGGGAATTCTGATAAGATCAAAACCCTTCACTCATCATATTAAAATATATTTTTGAACTAGCTAAAAGGGTAAAATCCTTTACTCATCATACTTAAAATGTATTTTTAGACTAGCTGAGACAGACAAGTACGCCTCTAACTCAAACATCAAACTAGATATCCATGTTGGAAAAACTTTATGTATTGAAAAATGTACATTATTTACTTGTTAACGGTTGCATTAATTGCATTTGATAAGGACCATCTCAAAAATTTCTCATTCATTCATTACAATGTACAAATTAAGTGAAACTACACATTTACTCAAGAAAAAAAAGTGAAACTATACAGGCTAACCTATTTTTTTTTAGGTCCATAACATATAAATTTAATTAATGCAAGAGATTGATTGAAGTGCAATGTATCTCTTCCAAAACAGTTGGAGTCTTCCTGTCAACTAAAAAGAAAAAAAGAAAAACATATACAAGAGCAATTCCTCCCACTACACCTATTTGAAATAAGAGATAAGAGATCCTTAATAAAATAAAATGGGATAAGAGCCAAATTTAACCCCTAAAATTTAGCGAAGTGTAGATTTAATCTTAAATATGAAATTGTGTAAATTTAACTTTAATGTTTCCAAAAAAAATCAATTTCAGTTCTGTGCTATCGAAAATTTAAAAAAACTGGTTTGATTGTTATTTAACTGTCAAATCAGACATTCTAAACAAGTTTGTCGATAAATTGAACTAATTTCGTACATTGTTGGTTGGTTTTTTGTAACTATATTAATAATACAATAAGTATTTTACACAATTTGATAAAAAAAATTGTGATTAACTTATATGTAGCAGATTTAGTTTTTAGTATTTTAAGAGAAATTTTATAATTTTGTTAGTAATACACAAAATATCTTAAATATAATTGATATTTGAAATGCCTGAAGTAATATTTAAATATCAGTCAAACCAGTTTTTTCTAATTTTCTATAATGTATGTTTTTTTTATTGAAGGCCGGTTAGCGAGCGAGTGCAAAAAGCAGACATCCCAGCTATGCTGACACCTTTGAAAATCACAGCAAACCCGAACCAATATTATTAAAGAAGAAAAGAAAAGTTACAAAGAACCAAATACAAAAGTTCAAAACAAAACCATGTCAAGCGAAGCGATAAAAACCACGCCCACAAGATCATGCAAAAAAGTCGGGCAAAAAAAAATCAGGAATTAAATCCCACCAATACAAACTATCAACCATACGACCAAAAGAGGCAAGAGAATCAGCAACCGCATTTCCTTCACGATAAATGTGAGAAATGACAAATTGCATGGATTCTAATTTTGATAAACAATCAATCAAACTCTGACGAACCACCTAAGGAACAGTAGTCGACTTACTACGCAACAACTGAACACATAAGTCGAGTCACTCTCTAACCAAAGGTGACGCCAACCTTTGTCAAAAACCGTATGAATCACATAAATGGCAGCCTTCAACTCAGCTAAAAAGGCAAAAGAAACGTCAAACGGGAATGCAAAAGCACCAAGGAACATACCATTTGAGGAACGGTAAATACCGCCACAACCCGCAGCATCCGGACTACCCAAAACAGAAGCATCAGTATTAACCTTAGTCCAACCGACCGGAGGACGCTGCCAAACCACATGAATAATACAAGGTCCCTTAGGAAATCTTCTATCAATTTTCAATTCCCTAAGAATTTGTAATTCCACGGAAGAATTCCAAATAAAACCATGACCCTGATTTTTCGCTTCACGAATTGCGCTCCAAATACGCCGAAGAACCAAAGAAATTACCGATTTCTCATCATTAAAAATTTAATTTTTCCTTGCTAATCAAAGAGCACACACAGTGCTAACAATTGCCGCAGACCAAAGTTCAGCAATTTGTGAACTAAACCTTTGTTTACTAGCCTCCAAAATCAGAGTTTGGAAATCACCATCCAAAGGCAGACGCCTCCCAAACAAAGCAGAAATACCTTGCCAAACCTCCTGTGAAAAAACACATATTAGCAAAATATGATCAGCCGTCTCCTCATGAGAAAGACACAACGGACATCTAGAAACAATCAAGCAACCCCGCCGCCTCAAATTCTCATGGGTAGGAAGATAACCCAAAAAAGCCCTCCAAGAAATAAATGAATGCGCAGGGGGAATAAATCGGTGCCCAAGAAAACAACACCAATCCAATTTCAACCTAGGAGGCCGCAACCAATCATAAAACAATTTAACCGCCAAAATCCCACCAGTCGCAGGCTCCCAAATACAAAAATCCTCCATTTCAGAACTTCTACAAACCCGCTTGATACCTTCTTCCACCTCTACCGGCAAATTCGGCAAACTAACCCAAGCATTATTGATCAAAAAACATCCACCATATCCAAGCCACGCCTTTGCTGCAAGGCCGATAACCCCAATTGGGAAGCCACAGTAGGGCAAATCCATCTACCATTCCAAAAATTAAGACCAGATCTCCGTCCAATCCACCAACAATAATTATTTAAAACCAAAGAATATACCTCTCTAACCGAACCCCAAATGGATAAATTATGAAGCCAAGGCCTGTGCTGACCCGATTTAGTAATAAAACGGGATCTTAATAAATTAAAACACAATGACTTCTCCTGAATTAAGCCCCAAGCCATCTTACCAAGCAAAGCCTGATTAAGTAAAATCAAATTCTTCACCCCAAGCCCACCAGAGTCAATCGAACCACAACACAATTTCCAAGGAACCAAAACTAATTTCCGATTGTCAATCGACCCAGACCAAACAAAATTTCTCATACAACCCATCATGCTCCTAAGCAGAGCCACAGACCATTTGTAAACAATAAATGAATGAATGAAACTACCAGTAATAACAGAGTTAATAATGTATGGTTAAAATTGATCTTGCTTGGAAACGTTAGAGTTAAATTTACAATTCGCTTAAAATGTTAGAATTTTTTTTTGTTGAGAAGAAAACGTTAGGGTTAAATTTGATTTGTATCCCAAAAAAATACTTCAAAGTTTAAAATAGAAATTTAAGCGTATTTTAAGCCTAAAAGATCATATTATTTGATCATCTTTTAGGCTTTATTAGGTATTATAACTATATTTATAATAAAAAAATTTATTGGGGCCTGGGCGGTCTTTCACTTATGCCCTATGCCCAAGGCCCTCGTTAAATCAATACTTTAATGTTACATGGAATACCGACCAATAAAATATTAGCAGTGTGTAAGCAGTGACGAATCTAGAAGAGGTAGAGGGGCAACTGACTTTGTAGTTTCGCCACTATAAAAATATCATTTTCTTCACCTTTATCGGGTGTCTCGTTACTTTCCGAACTTATTCGAAGTGATTTATTGACTGTTGGAATTTGTTTAAAGTAACCTAACCTCCTAAACTTATTTATAATGATCTATTAATTACATGAATTTGGGGGTTAAATGCACCATTGTTCACTAAAATTACATGGTTATCTTAAAATGGTTACTCAACTTCAGTTTGTCTCAATAAAATCACTCAACTTTGAGTTTTGTCTCAATTAGGTCACTCTGACGATTTTAGTAATTAAAAAACATCGAAATTATAACATGTCTGTTGGAGTTTAGTGTCCTAAATACAATTGTTTTAGGATATAAATATTAAATGAATAAATTGTTTATTTAGTCATTTATTTAATTAGATATATAGCATTAAATTGTAACTATATATAAAGGCACAAATCTTTCGTAAAGAAAGTAATCCTAAGTTTATTTAAGTAGTTATAAAGTGTTCATATAAGCATGAAGTGAGACTATACTTTATAATAGACCAATAGACTTAAAATCAACCCAAGTCAAGTAATATGTTATAGGGTTTGGCATATTACTGTTGAGACTTGCATGTAACAGTGTTTTCTGTCGAGACAGAAAGCTGATCTCACAAGCTTTAGATATTTAGATATCTAGACAGTTATATGGATCCGGTGAAGGAGTTCATTAGGATTGGGACCTGACTTGAGATAACAACATGGATTAATTTATCTAAAAGTGTCAACTATTCATCTCATTGGTATTAGTAGGTATAACTAATCCTCAGACTCAAACATTCGTTAATTAGTGATTCTGGATTATGGAGTCTGGTACTTTGATTCTGTGCGAGCACAATCCAACAGGTGAGAGCCTGGGGTGTGTGAGAGCAGGGTTGGGTATCACACAAAGTAATTGCAGAATAGTTAATGTCAGATTGAGCATTCGTCACTCCCGATAAGTGGGAGATATATCCAAATGGCCGCTTATGGTGAATTAACTGAAATCCTTGCAAGGTGATAGAGTTAAGAGTAGAAATGAATATTTCACTTAACTTATCTTTCAGAGTGAATTCAACCTGTACAAGTAAAACCGGACTCTTCGTTATATGTAACCTTGACACGTTCCATGGTTATAAGGAATTGACCGACAGGATATAGTTGATGAAGGATTGTATTATACTGTACCTAATGCAGAAAGGTTAACGTCAGTTATCAACCTGACTTCTTAATTGCTCTGGGGGAATATCATAGGTTCTGCTAGTAACAGCTCGCGACGGTATTCCGTTATATATATGTTGGAATTAATCGTGATGAATAATTTCAAAGGATATATACGGCTAGTGGCAATAAAGAACCTAATGGGTCGCATATGGGACTTGGAATCGGAGGACGAAAATATAATTAGTGAGACACTATATATGGACCGAAATTTGTAGATTAATTAGGGATAAATTAATTTGATTAATAATTATAATTTGATTATGGTTGTGAATTAAATTAAAGGATTATCTGATAATATTAATTAGAAGTTTTTATGTGATTGAAACTCTAATTAATTATCTAGATATAATTATCTAGATATAATTAGTTATTATTTAGATATAATTATCTAGATATAATTAGTTATTATTTAGATAATAGTAAAGTGTTTATTTAATTATCTAATTAGGAATCCTATTCCGAATAAGATTCCAATTATTTAATTACCTAACACAACTGGGATTAGGGTTTTGAGAAGTCTATAAATAGACTCCCTAACCCCATAATTCGGCCAACACAAAATAAGAGAATGAGGAATCGTTCCGTCGTCGTCTCGGCTAATTTACTTTGTTTCTTACTCCCTCTTTGATCTCGTATCGATTTCTGTTAGAGGCAATCATTGCGATTGCTATACTTTAAAGGTTGATTACTGATTAGTTTTGTTTTTCTGTGTTGAACAAAAACGTTCGTTGCTCACGAGTTGATAATAAGAAGTTGTGGGCACTTCGTTTACAACGGTAGATAGTTCTTCACTAAAGGTATTACTTTCTATCCCTCTTTATATGAAATAACAATTAATAGATCTTGGAAAAAGGAAATAGATAAAATAGATAAAATTTTATTATTCCGCTACGCCTAGGCTTGTCTATTTTCCTACAATGTCAGCATGAGTCAACTCAGATACCTGATCGAGACGACGTGTGGCAGCCACATGTCGTTTATTTATGAAAAAAACTATATTTTGTTTTTTTCATAAAAATAACCGACACGTGACAGTCAGGTGGCGCATACATGTCTTCCAAGTGTCGTTTCGACCAGAGATTTGAGTTGACTCAAGCTAACATGTCAGCCGTATTCTTATTCTGGTGCTTTTTAATCATTGAAATCGCTGGAGTGACCTAGCTGAGACAAAACTCAAAGTTTGGTGATTTTATTGAGACAAATTGAAGTTGAATAACCATTTTGAGACAACCATGTAACTTGAGTGACCAATGATGTATTTAACCCCGTGAACTTGTTTATAATAGTCTATAAGTCCCCTGGTATATTTTTTAATTTTTTCAAATCCTCTCTTGTTCTTCCATGTGAATTAAGAGTTTTAATCATATCAGTTTAAGCAAGTTTAGGAGTTAACGAGACATTCTATAAATTCATAGAGTCAATCCGTTTCTTAGACTATATTCACGGGCTCTTGATTTATTAAACCTATTATAAACAATATTTTAATTATCTTATTTATCCATTAAACTCTTCTAGCTTACGAGATTTTTTACTGTTCAAAATCCAAATATCCAGACAGTAGAATAAGTCTACGTTTTCATTTTTCAACCGCCTTAATTATTTCGTTCCAAAATTGCCCTCATTATCCTTGAATCTTAAACATCATTTCTAAAATTTACAAAAACTCAATTATAATTTATAACTATATCTCTCATCTCTCATCTCCTTCTCTTTTCTCATCGTTCATGTTTCTTT
Source organism: Euphorbia lathyris (assembly GCF_963576675.1). NCBI lineage: Eukaryota > Viridiplantae > Streptophyta > Magnoliopsida > Malpighiales > Euphorbiaceae > Euphorbia > Euphorbia lathyris. Next base: position 3,284,752 of record NC_088918.1, read on the forward strand.
TTATCGCTATTGCACTCTCTCAAAAATTTGTGAATCCGTCAATGTATGTTAGGCACATGGCTTATACAAAACATATACAAAGGGAGAGATTCTGCGTGGTACATCATGTTATCCGTGTGCTAGATCAATAATTTAATATGACGTGAGATGCCAACCAATAAAATACTAACATTGTGTAAGCACTAACAGATCTAGAAGGGGGTACAGGGGCAGCTGCCTCTGTGGTTCCGCCACATTAAAAAGATCATGTCGCCACCCCTTGTCGGATGTCACGTTAGTTTCTAAACTAATTTAAAGTGATTTATTGCCCGTCGCAATTTATTTAAAATAATCTAATGATACAATTTTTAATTTGTTCAAATTCTCTATTGTTTGTCCTTGTAGATTTAGATGATTTTCATATCATTATTTCAAGCAAGTTCAGGGCCAACGAGACACTATAAGTTTATTTGGCCAATCCTTTTTTTTTACGAAGTTCATGATTCTTTATTTATTAAATCTATTATAAATAATATATTAATTATCTTATTTATCCACTAATCTCTCCTAAATTAAGAAATATTTTTCCGATTTCATTTTTAATCAATAAACTCAAATATCCAGATAGTAGAATACGTCTGTATTTTCATTTTTCAACCCCTTCAATTATTTCATTTCGAAAATTGCCTTCGTTATCCTTGAATTTTCAAAAATAAAAATAAAATCTTAAATATCATCTTCAAAATTTACAAAACTCAATTCTCAAAATCTCTCGTGACCTTTTCTCATTTCATCATTTGTTTTTTCCTTACCTCTTACCGTATTGCCCCTTCTCAAAAAGTTATGAATCTGCCTCAATGTCTATGCTTAGGGATGCTAATGAATCATGGTAATTCACAAACTATTTGAGCTTGTCTGGTTCTCAGCTCGATATTTGAGTTCGGGATCTCTATTACTACCAAATCTGAGCCTAGCTTTTTTTGGTTCGGCTCGAAAACTCGTGAACAGGCTCAATATTTTTTAATTACTATATAGATTTCGTTAATTTTTTATTTTATATATATATCATTATTTTAAATTTTTCTTTCATTAATTATTATTAATTTTTCATCACAATTCACTACTCACGTAAAATTTCAACAATAAAAAAAGATAAATAATTTATTAGTCTCATCCTTTTTACCTAACACACTATTCTCTATTTTGAAAAACACATTATAAGATCTCTGCCTTTTATCAATATTAACCCGTTGGTCCGTCTGTCTATTTTTTTCTAGATTTTTTGTTAGATATTAGTCTTTAATATTGGTGTTGTGGAAATTCCACATGGAAAGAATAAGAAGGAAATCTGTATTTTATTTTGTCTAAGAGACATCTGTATTGTCTAAAGACATCTGTATGTCTGGAGACATCTGTATGTCTGGAGACATCTGAATGTCTGGAGACATCTGTATTGTCTGGAGACATCTGTATTTTGACAACCAGTTTTTTGGCTATAAATATCTTCAATCCTTCATACCTTTTCACTTACTGTTTTAATTATTCAAATACGTTCATAGGGAAATTAGTGAAATTGCTATCATTAATTTTATGTTAGGGAAATCCTAGAGGAAACTTAGTCAGAAACCCAATAGCAATTGATAGTGGGGGCTAATATTTCCTTAAGGACAGTGATTAATCACGTCCCTATTTTATGTTTGTGATCCCATATTTCTAACATTTTTAACCGTTATATTTGGAATAAACATACAGACAGAAAATAACAGAGTAACATGACCATTTTGTATTTATTATGGCTATCTTGAAAGCTAAGATATATTCGGTTAAAAATCTAAAAAAACTAGACAGAAAGACTAAATGCTTAAAATTGACAAAAAAAAAATAGGGATCTAGCCTTATAATGTGTTTTTCAAAATAAATGACTAAACATAAAAGTGTGTTAGATAAAAAGATGAGACTAATAAATTATTTACCCTAAAAAAATGACATTAAAAAAGTTTTTACCTTCGAAACTTTTAGCTAAAAAATTAGATTTTGATAAAAAAAAAACAAAATAAATTACAAACTTCATCTCAACTGACACGTGAGTCTGTAACATAGTTACAGCGGTAGTTCCATCCACACCAGTACGGTACAGTAGCATTATCATCTACGGTCCATACACAACCACGTCGATAACAAAGTTATCACGTATTCTCCAACTACAAGTATCATCTACTATTCTTGAATCTCAATCAACTCAGAGATATTAACGAGCTAATGCCTCGGCTCGGCCTTGGCTCGACTCGGTTCGTTAACACCTCTAATCAGGCTATAGCTCTAGGCACACGACCAGAAAACAAATAATAGCAATAAAGCTGACGAGGAAACAGTAAGGTTTTTAATGAAAAAAGTAGTGATCAATTAATGTGGGAAAAAGAAGATATATGGCTTGTTTATATCCACTAAATAAAAATAAGTGTTAATGTACTATCATTTTCTCAAACAGTTTATACATTAAATGAAATTAATTTTTGGCTTAATACATCATGTACCCTCTGAATTTGTCTAAAAAGCTTGATTGGTCCCTAAACTTTCAAAGTGTCTCGATAGTCCATAAACTTGCATAAATATTTATTTAGCTCCTTGGACTTGCACAAAATGTAATCAATTAATCACTCGGTTGCAAAAAAAAAAAAAAGTTAAATGCGGAAGATGTATTGCACGTGTGTTAGAATGTTATTACATAATTCATAGAAGAGATAAAATGAAGTTCTTATTCGTTCAACTATAAAACTTGTCTTCTCTAATATTAGAATCGCATTATCCGACCTTGGTCGTTTTACTTTTTTTAAGAGGCGTGCAATATATCTTTCGCATTTAACTTACTTTTTTACAACCGAGTGATTAATTGATTACATTTTATGCAAGTTTAGGGGGCTAATTGAATATTCTATGCAAGTTCAGGGAGCTATCGAGACACTTTGAAAAGTTCAGAGAACCAATCAAGATTTTTTAAACAAGTTCAGTGGCAAATGATGTATTAAGCCTTAATTTTTTTTATCATCCGGAAAAGAAGATGGATGTCTTAAATTTGGGGTTAGATACATCATTGGTCACTGAACTTAAATGGTTGTTTTAAAATAGTCACACAACTTCAATTTATCTCATTAAAATCGTTCAACTTTGAGTTTTGTCTCAATTAGGGCACTCTGCCGATTTCGGTGGTTAAAATACATGGAAATAATGACATAGGTGATATATCAACATGAGTCAACTTAGATCTCTGATCGAAACGAAACGTGAAAGCCACGGATCGGTTATTTTTATGGAAAAAAACTAAATTTTGTTTTTTTCATAAAAATAACCGACATGTGATAGTCATGTGGCACATACGTGGATGTCATGCGTCGTTTCGGTCAGAAATCTGAGTTGACTTATACTGACGTGTCACATTTGTCATCATTCTGATGCTTTTTAATCACTGAAATTACCAGAATGACCTAAGTGAGATAAAACTTAAAGCTTTGTGATTTTATTGAGACAAATTGAAGTTGAGTGACCTGATAGGGGCGTTTCGTCCCTATCTTTTAGCGTGATTTACGGATTAATTTTAAGAGAAATAAATAAGTTTAATTGCAAAAATAAAGTGTTTTTAATAAAATAGCAAAATAAAAATAAACTCCGTACTTTCGGTTAATTTTCCTTATTTTTGATTAATTTAGAAAATAAAACGTCAAGCTAACTCGGCTCTCGAGAATTGTATTTCAGGTACGAGCAAGAAGTGAAAATCTACCAAAATACGCGGGGCGTATCACTCCTCACGCGGGGCGTGGAACACTTAGTCAGAAATAATTGCACTATCCACAGGTACCACGTGGGATCTACTCAGCAATACGCGAGGCGTATCAACAACCACGCGAGACGTGGAACATGTGTCAGAAATGATAAGCCTAATCCTGAAAGTCAGACTGCATGGTCTCCCTGAGTCAACTACCCTACGCGGGACGTACCACCTTACACGCGGGGCGTGTAAGGAAGTTCTTCAATGCAAAAAGCTCAGAGACTCATTTACGCGGGGCGTGCCTCAGCTACGCGGTGCGTAAATGACCCAATTCAAGCAATAAAATCTCAGAAACTCAAACACGCGAGGCGCATCCCAATCTACGCGGGGCGTGGTTGAGACAACAAGATCTGGATTTGGTCCACATACAGAAGATTTCTGACGGAATGGGCAAATACGCGGGGCGTACCCCACCATACGCGAGGCGTATCATGGGAAATCTGCAGAAAATCATGTTCCTCCATGCTTGTATCTTATGAAATTACAATTTTACCCTAGCTTGATGTGTATAAATAGGAGTGACTAGCACTCATTTAGACACCTTATCTTAGACTTTGTATACACTTTTGATATATAATTCTTAAGATAGTTCTTGTTAGATAGTTTGAGATTTTAGTTTACATAGCAATTCTCTTCCACCTTGAGAGCTTGTTCGTTGTTCCCGGCATTCCATCAAAGTTCCATTCCATCTCCGTTCACCAAGCTCGAAAGCTCCACCTCCAAGTCTTAAGAGACGGCCTTGAGTCCAGTTAGCTAGTTCCGAGGGTGGATTCTTCCCTTTTCACTTGCTAATTAGCTTGTACTCTTCCTATGTACTAGGCTTGGTTGTATTTCATATTTACATCCTCCATATTTATGATTTATGATTCATAATCTCTTTCTCTATATTTGTGTTGATGTTTGCTACTTGTTTTGATACTCGTAATTGATTATTGTGTAGGAGAACGCGATTTCCGACGCTATTCGGGCTATCTTTAGGGATTCATATAGGTGTTGCCTTACCGGAAGTGACGCTCCGGAAACCGTAGGAATTGACAAACCACGGAACTTACGGGCCCTAATTTCTGGTCCCAAGCATTAGACATGCCTTGACTAGGAACCACGTAGTCTAAGTACTTCACGGATCGGTCACACTACACGTAGTCGTCATTGCAAGAGTAAAACATTAACCGTTTATATATTGAGAGTCATTGTTTGTCATATTTATAACTTATCGCCATCCATATCATTTCGTAGAGTTTTGTTATATAAACTTGTCTCACCCGTAGTTAGGAGTAGTTTGTAGTTGTTCCCCGAATCAACTCAAAGTATTCACCGCTTGGATAACGTATAAAACCGAGTCGTCTAATACTTGTAGTTATAAATCCCGTGGATTCGATACCCAGTCTTAACCGGATTATTACTTGATACGACGGGGTACACTTGCCCCTAAGTAGTGGCGTCTAGTAGAGATAGAGCATTTAGAAAGATCACATCCATAGTCGTAACACACTTAACATAATACACATTTCGTCGTAGAAGCTCTACCGCGCGCCACGCCATCAAGTTTTTGGCGCCGCTGCCGGGGATTTATAATTTCTTGCAATATTAGACAAAAACGTTTTGTTGTTAGTCTAGGCATTATTTTTGTATAAATTATTTATATATACTTGTTACTAACAAAATTCTTTCTTGTTTATAATCTATTTCATTTATTTATTTTATGCACACCCGATCCCGGAGTGATTCTCTCGTTCCTATTGATCTTGAAATTGAACGTACTCTTTGTAGGATTCGGAGAGAGAAAATGGCAAACCTCAACAATGAAGCTAACCAGCCCGAGGTCAACCAAAGGCCACCGGTGCAACCCGTGAATAACAACCGCAATGGTGGAGACATGCGCTCGATGATGGAGATTCTTGCTCCGCATCGTCCTCAAAACCGCAACGGAATCGTTGCCCCCACCATCCCGGCCAACACATACGAAATCAAGACTAGCATGATCCAACTCATCCAACAGCTCGGCCAGTTCGGAGGGGAACCTCATGAAAACCCTAACGAGCATTTAGATAAATTTCTTATGTGTGCCGAAACTTCTCGGCAAAACGGTGTACCGGTTGAGGCCGTCCGACTAAATTGTTTCCTTTTTCTTTGACAGGGCAAGCGTTGGAGTGGTTGCACTCGTTGGAGGCGGGTTCGATTACATCATGGGTGGAACTTGAGAAGGAGTTCCTCTCTTACTACTTCCCGCCCTCTAAAACAGTCAAGTTGAGGAACGACATCACTACCTTCCGGCAGCTCGAACACGAAGCCCTTCATGCGGCTTGGGCAAGATTCCGGAAGTTGCTTCGAAGCTGCCCGTACCACGATATCCCCAAGCATGATTTGGTAAGCACTTTTTATCACGGATTAACACCTACTAATCGTGCCACCGTGGATTCCGCAGCAGGTGGGGACCTGTTTAGGAAGTCGGCCAGTGAAGCATATGAGCTCATCCACGAGCTCGTAAGGAAAAGCGTGCAGTGGCAAGAGGATCGGCTTGCCGGACCTTCGCGACATCAAACGTTCGCCGTGGAGAAAGAGGCTCCGAAAAGTTCCATGGCGGAAATGAATAAAAAACTTAACGCTTTGATAGCCCAGTTGAGCCTTAACAAGGTTGCACAGGTCCTGATGTGCAATCACTGTGGTGGAGACCATGATGGACTTAATTGCCAAGCCGGTAGTCCCTTCGCCGGTGATACCGAAAATGTAAGTTACATAGGAGGCAATCAAAGGTACAATCCTAACCCGAACTCCTATCACCACCACAATAATAATAACGGCGGATGGAGGCCTCGATACCAACACCCGAACTTGTCATATGGCAATAATAATAATGTGTTGAGGCCCCCATCCGGCTTTGATCAAGAATATCGGGAAAACGGGCTAGGGCAATCACAAGCCATGCCCAGTAATCGGAACGCTCCGCCTCCCGATAATGTACATGGCCAGTCGGTCACGTCTTTGTTGAAGGATATTTTAACCCGTCTTTCCGATAGTGAGGTGTTTTGCAGGGACCTTAGCCGCCAAGTAGCCCACTTGAATCGTCAGCAACAGGAGAGGCCACTAGGAACCCTCCCGGCAAACACCGAACAAAACCCGCGGGGCAAAAATAGGGAGTCCGGACAGGCGATAACGCTCCTACATAGTAGAAGTTCGGACCCGTCGAGTTCCAAGTCGGACAACTTGCAGTAAGCCGCCGCATGAGAAAGTCGAGCTACTTCGACTCTAAACGTAGCATCGGTTTGAATTTCTCAAACCCTGTGTTTATATGTATCATAACCGTTTTACAACTTTTATTTATTCTTAGTTGTTCTCTCTTTTATGTTATTTTCAGTTTTCTCTCTTTTATGTTATTTGTTTTTTATTTTTATTTTTTTTACCTTTATTTTTATTTTATTTTTATAAATCAAAAGAAAAACAAATCCCACTTTTAATCCAAAGAAAATAAGCCAAGCGGGACGCACACACCTATACGCCCCGCGCATCTGCGTCTCTGACCCATTTGCCCGCAGTAGAAGGCATGTTACGCGAGGCGTTTACCCTTCCACGCCCCGCGTAACGTTCGATAAATAGTTGCCCCGAAATAAAAGCCACGTGGAAGGACACGCGGGACGTGCCCTAGGGCACGCCTCACGTATCCTCGGGGAGTTGTGAATTACAACTCCCCATGGCAGCTTTTTCCTCTTCCATTCTTCCCATCACTCTCTCTTCCCCAAAAATCTTTCCCACTTCTCCACTCCACCTCTTCTTCCCTCCAATCACTCTCCACCTTTTCAAATTCAAAACTTCCCTCTTCATTATTTTTGTAACCACCTTCTTAATTATTCATTAAAATAATAAAAACATTAAATAAACAATTAAAACCCATAAAAATCAAGAAAACTCCCTGAAACCGAAAACTGCTCGTTCCATGCGGGGCGTACCCTCAATTACGCCCCGCGTGCTCGCCCTTCTTCCACCAAATTAGGGTCAGAAGGTGCAATACGCGAGGCGTGCTCTCCTTCACGCCCCGCGTTCCATGCTATTTGCGTGTCAAATAACGGGCAAGAGGTGGGATACGCGTGGCGTGGCCTCTTCACGCCCCGCGTACCCCTCTGGGAATCCGAGTTTTCCTTGGATTCCCCACTCCTCCCCTATAAATAACTCCCCTTTTTCCCTTCTTCTTCCTCACAACTCATTCTCACTTCCCACAACCTTCCTACACACTTTCTCAATCCCTCACTCACACCATGGCTAGGCGAAAACAAGTTGCCAACATGCGCCCCCCGCGGTCCACTCGGGCCCGTACCTCTTACACCCAAAATCAACAACCACCACCACCACCCGAACGGGAAGAAACACCACCACTCACCCGCCAATACCGGGCTCCCTTCCATCTTCTCACCGAAGAGGAAGCCCAATCCTACCAAACACTCTCCGCCGCCCACGTGATGGAGCTCCCATACATTGAACGTAGCGTTCTCGATCGCTACAATGTTGGAGGTGCCTTCGAGGACCGCCTCCGTGTTCTAAATTGGCTCGATCACTATCCGGCACGCCACTATGTCTACTCTTCGTTGGTCGTGGAATTCTACACCTCCCTAGAATCCAACAATGTTTCGGGAGCCGCCCTCTTCAACTTCCACCTCCACAACCAACCTTTCATAATTAACACACAATGGCTCCGCAATCATTTCACCAAACAAGCGGAGGCGAGCATTGCACATTGGCCCGAGGGTGTCTCCCCTCGTGATTTTTGGACCTCCATCACCGGGTCCGATGATTACGATATCTCCAACCTCCGCCCGACATGCATCCGTGATCCAATCCTCCAACTTCTCCACCGCTTCATCTCCTTCTATTTCTTGGGGAAGTCCGAGTCCACTAAGGTCAATAAGCACGATCTTTTGGCCCTTTATTGTTGTGCAAACGGCCTCACCTACGACCTCTCCTACCTCGTGGCCATCCAACTCCACCACATGCCCACCCGAAAACGTGGGAGAATCGGGTTGGGCCATCTCATCACCATCTTCGCCACCACCGATCTTGGCGAGGCTGCACTTGATTGCCTTCTAAGTCTTGAGCCTCGGCCCTTGGAGAAAAATGCTTTCAAATCTCTCAAGCGCCCTACCTCCGGCCCGGGTGAAACTTCGGGGGCGGTCCACTCAAACGAGGAGGAGGGCTCGGACTCGGACATGGGCCTCAATTTCAGTCCACCACCCCTCCACGACTTCAACTCCCTCTATGCCCGGTTGGATATTTTGGAGGACAACCAACGCCGAGATCGGGCCCACTTCGACTCCCGCTTCGATGCCATCGATGCTCGCCTCGACGCCTCCGAGGTTCAAAGGCGTGAGGATCGGGCCCATCTCGATGCTCGCTTCGATGCCCTCACCAACTCCTTCGCCTCTTACTTCAACATCCACGGAAATCCTCCTCCGCCTCAACCATAGTTTCCATTTTTTTTTATGTTTTCATTTGTTTTGTATTTTCTTTTTCTTTTTCGTGTTTATTTTAATTCGTGTCATTTTAGGTGTGTCCTTTGTTATTTTTGTTATCTTTTTCTATCTTTATTGTACTTTCTTTTCTGTTTTAATATATTTATGATTTTCGTTTACGTTTCGTTTGTTTATTTTTCTCAATTTCTGAGCCATTAATAACCTTCACGCAGGGCATACTCCCTTTTACGCCCCGCGTGATCGCCATTTTTTTTTGTATAATTCGCCCAGAAACTCAAACACGCAGGGCGCCCTTCTTAGTACGCCCCGCGTATTTGAGTCTCTGGTCAAAACGCACTTAAAACATACCTCTTACGCGGGGCGCCCCCCTGGGCATGCCTCGCGTAGGACCTAACCTTCAAGGGTCCCATTTCTAATTTACATTCCATCTTTATTTTTGTTTTTTTTTTTCTTCTCTTTTGCGACGTCCTTGGAATAGACGTCATTTTAATAACGCGGAGGGCCGTGCAACCCCGCACTTACCGTTTGTTTTGCACTAACAAAAACAAAAATAAAAATTAAATAAACAATAAAATAATTAAACTAATTTATTGATTCTTTAATTTTTCCGACACACTACCTCCCTTGGAAATTTATTAAAGTTCCGTTATTTGTCCTTAGATGTAAAGACATTAATACAAAGGATCGGTTTTAGTAAGAAATTTTAGTCTTAATTCTGAAGCTCTAGAATTTATGCAAAGCCTAGGTTCGTACTAAACAAAAACATTGAGTCCTAACCCAAAGGTTATCTCTATAATAAAACTTGAAAAGGCAATAAAAACGGGATAGTTGAAAATTTGACGAGAACTTGAACGTACACAATTTAACCCAAAATTTTGTGAGATATTTTTGAGCCTAAAAGAGTTCGTACGAGAACTCTATTTCTTTCACAACTTTTCGAGAGCTTTGACTTCACTCGACTCATAGAGTTTGCACCTAATACCGGGTTAAGTACACTTATTTTTGGTTAAAATGGCAATAGATGATAAAACGAACCCACTTAGTCTAATTCTTTTCTTAAATTATTTTTCCTATTTTCATCAACCTCTAGGAAACCCCCTCGAGCCTATTAACCGACTTTTCTTGTTAATACCATTTTAACAATTAACCCTTTTTCCTCTTGTTTAAATACCAACAAAATCAAATCGCACCCGAAATAAGCCAAGGCCTTGATAAGCAAGCACCATAAGTTCTCGAAATCGTTTTTGTGCCGCTCTCAAAACAAAAAGAAAAAGAAAAACACAATAAAGAGAAAAAGGCATTCTCAAGCTCCACCCGAGCAATTTCGAGTTATATTTTACAAACTTGCCAATGCCCAAATAAAAACACGGTGCGATCATCAAAATGGTGTTTAAACTCGAGTTCTTAAAAATTAACCACTAAAAAGCCACCCACATTACAACCTCCCTCCGGGTTCATTTTTAATATTGTCTAAACCGTAACATAGGAGGAAAAACCCGGATGAAAATGCAAACTCAAAGTGATCTCGAGTAAGTGCAAAGAAGAGTGCAAAAATACCGACCCACCAAAATTTGAGCGTAAGAGTGAAATCCCTTGGTGAGGTACTATCGGGTTCTCAAAAGATAATCGACCCCCGTTAATATTGCCTATTAAATTTGATCATGGAGGTTTCAAACAAGTTTTGGTCACTCATTTGTTTGCGTAAGTACTTGCCGAAAACTTTGCGTAAAACTTTAGCTTCAGAATCACGCACTTGGTAAAACCAACCTACGGTTTGTTTCTTAATAATCTCAATCCCTTGTCTTTCGATTTCTTTTACTTGAGGACAAGTAAAACTTTAAAGTCCGAGGAGGTTTGATAGGGGCGTTTCATCCATATCTTTTAGCGTGATTTACGGATTAATTTTAAGAGAAATAAATAAGTTTAATTGCAAAAATAAAGTGTTTTTAATAAAATAGCAAAATAAAAATAAACTCCGTACTTTCGGTTAATTTTCCTTATTTTTGATTAATTTAGAAAATAAAACGTCAAGCTAACTCGGCTCTCGAGAATTGTATTTCAGGTACAAGCAAGAAGTGAAAATCTACCAAAATACGCAGGGCGTATCACTCCTCACGCGGGGCATGGAACACTTAGTCAGAAATAATTGCCCTATCCATAGGTACCGGGATCTACTCAGCAATACACGAGGCGTATCAACAACCACGCGAGACGTGGAACATGTGTCAGAAATGATAAGCCTAATCCTGAAAGTCAGACTGCATGGTCTCCCTGAGTCAACTACCCTACGCGGGACGTACCACCTTACACGCAGAGCGTGTAAGGAAGTTCTTCAATGCAAAAAGCTCAGAGACTCATTTACGCGGGGCGTGCCTCAGCTACGCGGTGCGTAAATGACCCAATTCAAGCAATAAAATCTCAGAAACTCAAACACGCGAGGCGCATCCCAGTCTACGTGGGGCGTGGTTGAGACAACAAGATCTGGATTTGGTCCACATGCAGAAGATTTCTGACGGAATGGGCAAATACGCGGGGCGTACTCCACCATATGCGAGGCGTATCATGGGAAATCTGCAGAAAATCATGTTCCTCCATGCTTGTATCTTATGAAATTACAATTTTGCCCTAGCTTGATGTGTATAAATAGGAGTGACTAGCACTCATTTAGACACCTTATCTTAGACCTTGTATACATTTTTGATATATAATTCTTAAGATAGTTCTTGTTAGATAGTTTGAGATTTTAGTTTACATAGCAATTCTCTTCCACCTTGAGAGCTTGTTCGTTGATCCCGATATTCCATCAAAGTTTCGTTCCATCTCCGTTCACCAAGCTCGAAAGCTCCACCTCCAAGTCCTAAGAGACGGCCTTGAGTCCGGTTAACTAGTTCCGATGGTGGATTCTTCCTTTTTCACTTGCTAATTAGCTTGTACTCTTCCTATGTACTAGGCTTGGTTGTATTTCACATTTACATCCTCCATATTTTGATTTATGATTCATAATCTCTTTCTCTATATTTGTGTTGATGTTTGCTACTTGTTTTGATACTCGTAATTGATTATTATGTAGGAGAACACGATTTCCGACGCCATTCGAGCTATCTTTAGGGATTCATATAGGTGTTGCCTTACCGGAAGTGACGCTCCGAAAACCGTAGGAATTGACAAACCACGGAACTTACGGGCCCTAATTTCTGGTCCCAAGCATTAGACACGCTTTGACTAGGAACCACATAGTCTAAGTACTTCACGGATCGGTCACACTACACGTAGTCGTCATTGCAAGAGTAAAACATTAACCGTTTATATATTGAGAGTCATTGTTTGTCATATTTTAACTTATCGCCATCCATATCATTTCGTAGAGTTTTGTTATATAAACTTGTCTCACCCGTAGTTAGGAGTAGTTTGTAGTTGTTCCCCGAATCAACTCAAAGTATTCACCGCCTGGATAACGTATAAAACCGAGTCGTCTAATACTTGTAGTTATAAATCCCGTGGATTCGATACCCGGTCTTAACCGGATTATTACTTGATACGACGGGGTACACTTGCCCCTAAGTAGTGGCGTCTAGTAGAGATAGAGCATTTAGAAAGATCACATCCATAGTCGTAACGCACTTAACATAATACACATTTCGTCGTAGAAGCTCTACCGCGCGCCACGCCATCATGACCATTTTAAGACAACTATGCAAATTCAGTGATCAATGGTGCGTTTAACTTCGTAAATTTGTTACAAAAGATTGATTGCTCCCTTGAACTTTTAAAGTGTTCTGATAGTTTCCTCAACTTATTTAAATTATCCTGATTGAAAAGAAGTAAGTTGCATACGACAAACAGGAGCGTAAGAGGAGGGAATACAAACACCTCCTCTTTACAAGGCCGCAATTTTAAGGGGTCTAAATTTTCTTTTATTATACAATATCTAATTGAATTATTTTTATTATTTATTACTTAAAAATTTAAATGAATGTTAACTTATCCAGGAAATATCGTCTAACGGTCTAAGAATTTTAAGAGAGCAATTTTATTATTATACAATATGTAATTTTATTATTTTTATTATATTTATTATGTTAAAAATCTGATGTTTCATTTCATAGAAACATTATTGTTATATGAAAATATTTTTTTTTTTAATAAATATAACCTAATTTTTTTATTTAGCACAGGGTCCAAAAATATTTAAGACGGCCCTGGTGACATGTGTATTGCACGTGTCTTGGAATGTACCCTGACCTTGGTCAGTGCCGATTACAGGATTGGTCCGTTGGGGGCCGATTTTACAATTGCGTGCCTATTTTTTTTTTTAAATCGAACTTACTCAAAAAATTTCCGAATATATAGGTTTTATCATCTCAGCGTTCCAGAACCAAATTTTACGTACCAATGTAAAACTTCTCAAAATTAAGCTAGATTTGGACTATAAAATAAGATTGAGTCGTTTTTAAGAAATTTTTAGAAATTCTTCATCTATCATATATTAATCTAGTTGCATTTTGTAATTAAATACAAACTCAATGAGTTAATTAACCACTCCGAATCTTAATTAAATACAACCTCAATGAGTTAATTTTGTATTAATCATATAACAATCCCCAATTTAATAAAATACTCAATAATTTTAGGTCAAATACCCAATCAAAGTTCAATCAAATCAGTAATTTAGCACCGCATAGCCTCAAATTTTGTAGAGACGGGGCCGGAACTACCCTTGGTCATGGTGGTTCATGTTGGTCCCTTGAAAGGTTGCAAGTATAGTTCCAAGGGGGGGTTAGGAACTATTTAAACTTTTTTGCAATTAGGGAAGACTTCTTTTTCTAAGGAAAAAGGTTTTAACAGCAGCGCTGAGTAAACAGCAAGATACTGGCTTAGTCAACTGGTGACTAGGTCAGTTTCTTAGCTTGAGTCAGGAGATAGCACTTAGAGTCTATTCCTGAGCTCAGACGTTCAACGCGCACAACTCAACTTGACCTCTTTACTTGGTCAGTTTTTGGTTATTTTAAGCAAGCAATATAAATAAGGAATTAAAGGTAAGAAATACTTCACTCAGCAGATTTATCCAGGTTCGGCTTCTTCTAAGCCTATGTCCTATCCCCGGAACACGTTCCGAGATTTCGAATCCTCTATTGAGCTCTTTACAGGTAGAGCCTCAAACCTTTTACAATATCAGCAACTGAGTATGACAAGAGTACCTTCCTCTATACCTCTACTCAATCCTAATCTCTCGCTGAGTACTAAAACCGAGTACTCAGCCTCTCCTTTCTATCTCTAGAAATGATAAGTGTTTTGTCCTATACAAAGATTTGCTAAGACACTTTAGACGATTGAAACAATCACTCTAGACTTTTACACAGATATAAGAATTGTAGTGTAAGATTTTGCTTTGCTTCTTTGCTTGCAGAACTTGTAGAAATTTGGTCAGCGTAATGGCTTGATCAAGTTCTGTATTGAGTGAAGCTTCTCATGGCACTATTTATAGAGACGTCTGGGCATCGGTCATTTCTAATTTCGAAATAACCGTTGGAGGGAAACGGCTACATATCGTTGTCATCCTGACTTGCTCAGAGCTCTCGGCCAATCAGAATTGTGTATCTTCTGTCCTCGGTCAGCTCAGCAAACTGTCTCTCCTTTTATGGTAAAGTCAACTAGACAGCATACTGTGTCGTCTGAACTTTGCCCAAAGGGGAAATACTTTGTCTGGAAGTTTTGCTTTGCCAGCTGCTGTCTTGTACGCTTTGTCGAGACTACTCAGCAGCTTCATCTTGAAGTTGTTCCCGAAGGTCTTCTAGATCCTTCCTTTTACTGAGTTGCGTTTTGTTCAAAACGGCAACGTCTTGACATACGCGGGCCGAGTTGTACTGAGTTGTTTGACTTGGGCCTTGGCTTCCGTATTGGGCTTGGGCCTTTTAATCCTTATGTCTTATAACAGTTTTAACTCAACATTGAACAAACACATTAGTAGAATAAATCAAAGCATTTAAACTTAGTGTGTTTAGAATATGTATTTTAAATTATACTTAAACAATTTTGTCAAATCAAAATCATATGGAAAGGTGTTTCAACAAACTCCCCCATTTTGATGTTGGTAAAACTATTCAGCGAGGAACTCAGTATGAGCTCCCCCATAATAGTTGACCTAGTATAATTGAGCAAACTCCCCCGTAAGGGTTGAGCTACTGACTTAGTTTTACTCAAAACATTTAAAGGTTTAAATGAGTAAGTCTAAGGTCAGTTTTCAGATATAGGTCAGCTATATCAACATATTCTATTTACTCAGTATTAAGCGGAAGTTTTAGTCATATAGAGCGCGCTGAGTAATTTGTTGTTCAATGAGTTCTTATCAGAATGTTTTATAAACACATAGGTCAATGTCAAACATGTTATCAGCATATCATTTAGTCAATGAATGTTACAAGTATTAAACATAGCTGATTTAATTGAAGATACATAATGACTCAGTACTTAATAACATATATCATAACTCAGGATTTGAATAAGAGATGCAAATATGATATATAGATAGAAGTCAGTAATTACACAGCAAAATTTTTATAGATAAGGAAAATAGAATTAGATTACAAGTGACTCAGTCTAAAACTGGGCTAGCCTATCTATTTCTTTTTCTTGTGATGCGATGACTGACTTCGCTCATGCTGAGCTCTTGCTGCATGTTCTTTCTCCTCCGTTTTGTCAACTTCAGGGAGTCTGAAAGCATCAGTTAATACAGCGCGAGTCAGTTCTTGGGATAGCTCCTTAAGCTTCTCAGCGCTTTCATTTACTCCATCAAAAATGGCAACTCCATCAGCTGAGACCTCTTCGGGTACTTTGAGATCAGTAGCACTGAGCATATTGACGCTGAATGCTTGAGCTTTGCCTTGTCAGATAAGAGCTTCAGTAAGGCCAGCAAAGATTTGGTGGAAGGTTTTTAAGAGAGCTGTGTCGTAATACTGACGTTGAATGTTGTTATGACGAATGTGGTTGAAAGTTTGTTGTGCGAGAGTCATCATCTCGTTCTGCTTCATTGCGTCAGTATCCATCTCTTGCTTATTCAGATTAAGCAACCTTATAGCCTCACCAATTTGCTCTACTGAGCACTGACTGTACGACACCATTTGCTCGTTGGCCTTAAGTTGCTCAATATGAAGCTGAGCAAAGAGCATTTTGATTTCAGATGAAGTGGCATAGTCAGTGTTCACAGCTGACAATTTCTGGACTTGTTGATGGAGAGAGTTCAGGTGTTGCACAGTTGTCAGCTGGATCTCAGCCAGCTTGGCAATTGAATCCTGCTTAGCTTGCTGTGCTTGGAAGGATAAGACGACATTCAGCAGATCCTTTAGTCCCTTAACTTCGTTGAGAAGCTGAGTGACCTGGGAGAGCTGGGTGGTCTCAAAAATTGAAGATCCAGCAGCAGGAGAAGTGGAATGTTGAAGGTCTCTGATTAATGCTTGCACTGAGTCAATGATCTTTTTGCCGGACTCAGTGGCATTCAGATGGCTTTGTGAACCTTCAGGGATATCAGTATGACCGGAAGGAAGAGGAGTGAAAGGAGTTACCAGGTCAGTGACTGGAATAGTATTCTCAATCTGCACTTGAGTTTTAGGGATAGTTGATTGATCGGCAGAGAGTTGAGTTGCAGAAGGTGTAATGCGAATACTGTCTGTGCTGACGGCAGAGGTGTGTGGAGTCAGCGCCATGCTTGAGGAAATAGCATGAATAGTAGACGGCTCAACCTGACTGGTTGATGTTGCAGAAGCATTGGGGTCGGCATGTTCCTGTTGAGAAGAAACAGAGGCTTGCTTTTCTAATGGCGCCGATGTAGTGGAAGTGGATTGGCGTTTGAAAAACTTGAGTTTGACGGCAGAAGGGTCCTTAGTTGTCTTTGAGACGACAAAGCCAGGAAGAGTTGGTAGTTGCACAGGAGGTTCACTAACTAGCTTCTCACTGGCCTTGACCAACTTTCGCCTTCTACGAGGTGGAGTGTCAGTATGATCAGGTTCTCCTGAGTGAGAAGGGGAAGATTCTTGTTGCTCAGTATGAGGCTGGTCAGCTTGCTCTTCAGTTGGATCAACAGTGTGTTGGTCGAGTACTTGCTCAACTCCAGCAGCCAACTCAGTATCGGCATGCTCAACCTCAATCTCACTGGCTGTTTCCTCAGAGTCCTCAGCGTCATCCTGACCACTGGCTTCTTCTTCTTCTTCTTCAGTACTGTCACCATCAAGTTCTTCCTCAACTTGAGAGATGAAGTGATCATCTAGTTGAACCTCATGTTCATCATGCTCAGCTTCTGTACCTTGACACTGGGTGAAGTGAGAGTCACCCGGTACAATGAAGTCCGTAGGTATGGCGTTCAGTAGAGTCAGTGTTGAAGACTTCTGCTTTTTCTGAGGTTGCTCCACAGCTTCCTCAGTTCCAGGCTCACCTTGCCTGCTTCTTTTCTCAGCTGACTTACCAGGTGACTTCTGTCGCTTTGCTGGAGACTTAACGTTTTTGGTAGGAGTCTCAGCAGTTTTCCTCTTGCGGGAAGCTGGGGCCTTAGTCCTTCGCCCTTTCTTAGGCTCAGCAGTTCCCTCAGCTTGGCCAGCAGCAGCAGCTTTACCTTTCTTCAAGGGCTGTCCAAACTTCAATGCCCTCAGTGAGGCAGCTGTTATCTCAGATCCTCGATTTTTCTCCTCACCTTCAAGATCAACCTTATGGTCAATGAGGATTCTGGTGATGAGTGATCCAAGCCGCATCGTGCCAGTGCTTCGAAGGAAACCAGCAACGAGGAAGACCGGTATGTTGATGGGAGTGTACGTCAGCATGTGCCATATAAAGCACTGCTCGAAATTTGTTGCTGATGTAGTGCAGTTGATCTTCGGGTAGATGAAGTAGGTCAGAAAGTAGTGAGCCATCTTCTGGTGCTGACCCATTGATGAAGCTGACACTTCTCCTGAGTGACCATCAGGTTTGCAAAAGTTGTGTGCATAGTCAGTTTTGTCCTGATCTCCCGATCTTCTCAGCCTTGCTCCCTCAGTTTTTAGCTTGAGAAGATTTCCTATGTAGAGAGGGTTGATGAAGATGGTTTTTCCTTTCACCTCAGTGCACAGGTAGTCAGTGTTGTCATTGGCAACTTTGAGGTTGTGGTAAAACTCCCTCACTAGGTCAGGATAGGTTTCATCCCTAACCAAAAACAGCTCCGTCCATCCGTTTTGTGAAATCCATTCGCAGAAAGGTTGTTCGTTCTGTACGAAGTGTTCTGAGACCCATCTGGAGGGCTCAACTTTCCATTCTCGTACGTTCTCAAAAACTTTGGAGTAGGTTCGGACTTTCACAGTCTTTCCTTGACCAGAGGTTTGGCCAGTTTTTCCTTTGCTCGGCGTAGGAGGATTTCCAGTAGGTTCATCGGAGTTAGTCTTTTGGTGGCCGGCACCGGAGACGTTGTAGGATATCTTAGTCATTTTCAAGGATGGGGAAGGTTTAGAAGGATCTTGAGAGAGAAAGTTTCTTTGCCTTAGAATTTGATTAAGCGTAAAGAATAAAAGATGGGAAATTACCCATTATTTATAGATGGAATGAGCGGTGTGGATTTAATCAAATCCATGTGTCAGTTTTGCCTCGGGATTATGTACCGACAAAGATCCTGGCATTTATGACACATACAGCGAATACGTCATCCTAGGGCTATACGCGTGCTATTGCATTCATTCTAACAGATCTAACACTCAGCATGTAGAATACTAAGCGTTTGATATTCTGAGTGGTCAGTATTGCATAAAGGGATGATTTTTAAGTTTAAGTTTAAACTAATTTACTCAGTGTGCAAGTTTACTCATTATTTGATGTTCAGTCTGTTTCGATGAGTTACTCAGCAAACAATCAATCATTCAGCATAGTAATTCACTCAGCATTCATATTCATTTAGCACAGAAATTTACTGAAGAGGATTAAACATACCAATTGCTTCTCTCAGTATGTTGAACTGCTCACGGGCCAGTGGCTTCGTGAAGATATCCGCAAGCTGTTTGTCCGTTGGGACAAAGGTCAGCTTGATCTCACCCTTGAGTACATGGTCTCTAATGAAGTGATGTCTGATGCTGACATGCTTTATTCTGCTGTGTTGAATTGGGTTCTTTGAGAGATCAATTGCACTTTTGTTGTCACATTTGACTTCAATTGTCTTCGTTTGAACACCATAGTCTTCAAGCTATTGCTTAATCCATAGGACTTGAGCAACACAATGACCAGCAGCAATGTACTCAGCTTCAGTGGTAGACAAGGCTACTGACGCCTGCTTTTTGCTGAACCAGGATACAAGACAGCTTCCTAAGAAGTGACATCCTCCAGAGGTGCTTTTACGTTCTAGCTTATCCCGTCCATAGTCAGCGCCAGTGTATCCGATGAGTGTAAAATCATGAGTATTTGGATACCATAGACCTGCATTCACTGAGCTTTGCAAATATCTAAGGATTCTTTTTACAGCAATGTAATGAGATTCCTTAGGGTTAGATTGATATCTAGCACAGTAGCATACTGAAAACTGAATGTCCCGTCTACTGGCTGTTAAGTAAAGTAGAGAACCTATCATACCTCGATATAATTTGCTGTCTACTGACTTACCATTCTCGTCAGCGCAGAGGACAGTGTCAGTGCCCATAGGAGTGGATATTGGCTTGCAATTCTCCAAGTCATATTTCTTTAATATCTCCTTGGCATATTTGGCTTGACTGATGAAGATGCCATTCTTTCCTTGTTTAATTTGAAGACCGAGGAAGAAGTTGAGTTCTCCCATCATGGACATTTCAAACTCAGTCTGCATTTGTTTGCTAAACTCCTTGCACATTGATTCGTTAGTTGCACCAAATATTATATCATCAACATAAATTTGTGCCAGCAGGGTATCTTTACCCTTTTTCTTAATGAATAAGGTTGTATCAGCTTTGCCCCTGACGTAATTTCTAGTCAGCAGGAAACTGGTCAGCCTCTCATACCAAGCACATGGTGCTTGCTTGAGGCCGTACAGAGCCTTTTTGAGTTTGTAAACATGGTTTGGGAACTTAGGGTCCTCAAAACCTGGAGGTTGATTTACATAAACCTCCTCGTTTATAACTCCATTAAGAAATGCACTTTTGACATCCATTTGGAATAATTTAAAGTTCATGTAAGATGCATATGCACATAGAATTCTAATTGCCTCTAGCCTTGCCACTGGGGCAAAGGTCTCACCGTAGTCAATACCTTCTTGCTGACTGTAGCCCTGAACTACAAGCCTTGCTTTGTTCCTGACTACGTTTCCTTGTTCATCCATCTTGTTCTTGAAGACCCATCTTGTTCCGATGGTCTTTTGACTCTTTGGATGAGGCACTAACTCCCATACATCGTTTCTTCTATATTGATCGAGCTCCTCTTGCATTGCGATCATCCAGAATTCATCGTACTCAGCTTCAGCGAAA
Organism: Euphorbia lathyris; assembly: GCF_963576675.1. Taxonomy (NCBI): domain Eukaryota; kingdom Viridiplantae; phylum Streptophyta; class Magnoliopsida; order Malpighiales; family Euphorbiaceae; genus Euphorbia; species Euphorbia lathyris. The sequence goes on from NC_088918.1 coordinate 3,305,448, forward strand.
TTCTTCGGTTCTTATATCTTGGTCAGCCTTTTCGTGAATGACTCAGTAGCTGGTTCTTGGTCAGCGGTGGTTATTGAGTGTGGATCATCTTCGGACAGCGGCTGGTATCTACCTGCAGGGTCAGTTTCGTCGAACTCTACATGTACTGACTCTTCTAAAACTTGAGTTCGTTTATTAAAAACTCTGTATGCTTTGCTGTTTATTGAGTAGCCCAAAAAGATAGCCTCATCAGCTTTTGAATCAAACTTTGCTAAGCTATCTTTGGTATTTAAAATAAAACATCTACAGCCAAAGGCACGAAAGTATCCAATATTTGGCTTTCGTCCTTTCCAAAGTTCATACGGGGTTTTCTTGAGTATAGGTCTAACTAGAGCCCTATTAAGAATATAGCATGCTGTGTTAACAGCCTCTCCCCAAAAATACTTTGGAAGCCTATGCTCATCCAGCATTGTCCTGGCTATTTCAACCAGAGTTCTGTTCTTCCTTTCTACAACCCCATTTTGCTGAGGTGTTCTAGGAGCAGAAAAATTATGGTCAATGCGGCTGGCTTCACAGAATTCAACAAACTTTTGGTTTTTGAATTCTCCACCGTTATCACTACGGATGTGAGCTAATTTTAGGTCTTTTTCATTTTCAATTTTTCTAACCAAATTTGAAAATGTCTCAAAGGTCTCATCCTTACTGGTCAGCAAGATAACCCACGTATACCGAGAGAAGTCATCTACAATGACCAAGGAAAATCTTCTTCCACCCAGACTCAGCGGCTGGACTGGACCGAAGAGATCCAAGTGTAGTAACTCTAACGGACGTTTAGTTGAGACGATATTTTTGCTATGAAAAGATTGTTTGGTTTGTTTTCCAGCTTGGCAAGCGTGACATAATTGATCTTTTTGAAATTTAAGTTCAGGCAGTCCCTCAACCAATTGCTTTCTTGCTAGTTTGGCCAGGAGGTCCATGCTTACATGACCAAGTCTCCTGTGCCATAGCCAGGAATTTTCTTCCTTTGATACTAAGCACACAGTTTTTGAAAACTTTTTCTCTAAATCTAGCATAAAGACATTATCTATTCAAGGGGCAGTTAATATTAACTCATTTATTTTACCCTCGTATATTTTACATCCAGTAGCATCAAATATAACTTTTCTCCCATTGTCACATAGCTGAGCTACGCTGAGTAAGTTATATTTGAGTCCGCTGACTAGGGAGACAGATTCAATAGTAGGATTACCTCCGATGGTTCCTGACCCTACTATCTTACCCTTCTTGTTGTCTCCAAAACTTACGCTCCCTCCTCGTTTACGCTCAAACGTGATGAACTGAGTTTCATCACCCGTCATATGCCTTGAGCATGCGCTGTCAATATACCACATCTTTGACTTCTCGGCACATCTTAGGCTTACCTGCATTGTAACTAGTTACTTTTAGGTACCCAATTCTTTTTGGGTCCTTGCTTGTTAGGTGCAACAGGTAAAGCATCATATTTTATTTTATGGCGACATACATGGACAGTATGGCCATTCTTTCCATAGAAGTCACAACTGACCTTCTGTTTAGGATGTTTCACTGACTTGTCAGCACCCCAGTGCTGAGCGTGCCAGCACACCTTAGTGGTGTGTCCTAACTTCCCACAAAAGTCACACTGGACTTTTCGCTGGGGATTCCATCTCTGCTTAGTACCTTGGTACTGAGTTCTCAGAGGACTGTTTCTTTTATTTGGAACCTTTAGTTGGTTCTGGATAGTTGTGACGTCCTTACTCAGTTTCTTTAAAATTGACTGGACTTCAGAGACAGACGCATGTATGATCTTCATGTTATCATGCAGAGTTGTATTGTCCTGAAGAAGGTATCTGAGGTCACTCAGTTTGACCTCTTCCACTTCGTCACAGCGCCTGCTGAGTGCTCTAACTTTCTTATTACACTTCTTGACAAGTGTATAGAGATCACTCAGGGCATTAACCATATCGTTTCTGAGCTGGGAAGAGAAATTACCTCATTTGATTGCTCCTCATCTTCTGATAGGTCAGCATGCTCAGAGACGCATGGCTCAGCAAGTTCGTCAGCCATGAAGCATATCTTTGCTGCCTCGGTGGCCTCAGTTTCTGTAGATGAAGACTCATTGTTGTCGCTCCAAGTAGCCACCATTGCTTTCTTCCCACTTTTCTTGTCTTTCCTCAGCGTGGGGCAGTTTGACTTAATATGGCCAGTTTGATGGCACTCAAAGCATGTAATGGGCTTTGAGCTGTCCTTTCTGTATTTGCTGTCACTTGAGTCAGCCTTATACTTATCAAACTTTTTGTAAGGCTTTTTAGAGTATTTGTCACTCTTCCTTGTGAACATAGCCATCTCCTCATCGTCAGTTGAACTCCCGTCAGTGGAGTCAGCTTTCATGACAAGGGATTTCTGCTTCTTGTCTTCAGATTTTTCCTTCACCTCAAAGTTTTTCATGGATATCTCATGGGTCAGCAATGAACCGATGAGTTCGTCATATTTGTAGGTGGTTAAATCCTGAGCTTCCTCAACTGCTGTCTTCTTTGCTTGCCAGTCTTTAGGAAGACTCCTGAGTATCTTTTTGACTTGTTCTTCCTCAGTGAAGATTTTCCCAAGTCTCTTGAGCTTATTAATGATGTTGGTAAACCTTGCATTCATGTCTGAAATGCCCTCATCATTGTTCATCTCGAACAGCTCGTACAGTCTCATCTACTGATTCACCTTGGACTCCTTTACTTTATTGGTTCCCTCGTAGGTGACTTCCAGCTTTCTCCAGATCTCTTGTGCCGACTCACAACCTGAGATTTTATTATATTCTGCAGCATCGAGCGCACAGTGAAGCATATTGATAGCCGAAGCATGGTTTTGGACCTTCTTAAGATCATCCTCTGTCCATTTGGCCTCAGCTTTTACAACTGTTTGGCCAGCCACAACCTCGACAAGTACAAATGGGCCTTGGACTATAGCTAGCCAGGCACTCATGTTTGTAGCCTGAATGAAGTTTTTCATCCTATTCTTCCAGAAGGTATAGTTTGACCCGAATAATAGGGGAGGCCTAGTAATGGACAGCCCCTCAGGCAGTATTTGAGTTGTTTGGTTTCCAGGGAGAAACCGAGTGCTGTTTTCGCCCATGGTAGGGATCAGCTCAAGGTTGTTAAACCTTTTAGAGTGAGCTTTTAAGCTCTGATACCACTTGTTGGTCCCTTGAAAGGTTGCAAGTATAGTTCCAATGGGGGGTTAGGAACTATTTAAACTTTTTTGCAATTAGGGCAGACTTCTTTTTCTAAGGAAAAAGGTTTTAACAGCGGCGCTGAGTAAACAGCAAGATACTGGCTTAGTCAACTGGTGACTAGGTCAGTTTCTTAGCTTGAGTCAGGAGATAGCACTTAGAGTCTATTCCTGAGCTCAGACGTTCAACGCGCACAACTCAACTTGACCTCTTTACTTGGTCAGTTTTTGGTTATTTTAAGCAAGCAATATAAATAAGGAATTAAAGGTAAGAAATACTTCACTCAGCAGATTTATCCAGGTTCGGCTTCTTCTAAGCCTACGTCCTGTCCCCGGAACACGTTCCGAGATTTCGAATCCTCTACTGAGCTCTTTAAAGGTAGAGCCTCAAACCTTTTACAATATCAGCAACTGAGTATGACAAGAGTACCTTCCTCTATACCTCTACTCAATCCTAATCTCTCGCTGAGTACTAAAACCGAGTACTCAGCCTCTCCTTTCTATCTCTAGAAATGATAAGTGTTTTGTCCTATACAAAGATTTGCTAAGACACTTTAGACGATTGAAACAATCACTCTAGACTTTTACACAGATATAAGAATTGTAGTGTAAGATTTTGCTTTGCTTCTTTGCTTGCAGAACTTGTAGAAATTTGGTCAGCGTAATGGCTTGATCAAGTTCTGTATTGAGTGAAGCTTCTCATGGCACTATTTATAAAGACGTCTGGGCATCGGTCATTTCGAATTTCGAAATGACCGTTGGAGGGAAACGGCTACATGTTGTTGTCATCCTGACTTGCTCAGAGCTCTCGGCCAATCAGAATTGTGTATCTTCTGTCCTCGGTCAGCTCAGCAAACTGTCTCTCCTTTTATGGTAAAGTCAACTAGACATCATACTGTGTCGTCTGAACTTTGCCCAAAGGGGAAATACTTTGTCTGGAAGTTTTGCTTTGCCAGCTGCTGTCTTGTACGCTTTGTCGAGACTACTCAGCAGCTTCATCTTGAAGTTGTTCCCGAAGGTCTTCTAGATCATTCCTTTTGCTGATTTGCGTTTTGTTCAAAACGGCAACGTCTTGACATACGCGGACCGAGTTGTACTGAGTTGTTTGACTTGGGCCTTGGCTTCCGTATTGGGCTTGGGCCTTTTAATCCTTATGTCTTATAACAGTTTTAACTCAACATTGAACAAACACATTAGTAGAATAAATCAAAGCATTTAAACTTAGTGTGTTTAGAATATGTATTTTAAATTATACTTAAACAATTTTGTAAAATCAAAATCATGTGGAAAGGTGTTTCAACAGTTCCGACGGCTGGAGGGCCCCCGTATCCGCCCCTGACCTTAGTAGTTTGATTTTTTCAAGGCGTAAGACATTTTTCACATGTAGCATAATTCTTTGCAATCTAGTGATTAATTGACTACGTCTTATGTAAGTTCAAAGCAAGGGTGGATACAGGGGGCCGCCAGAACCACCATGGCCACGAGTAGTTTCGGCTCCCTGTCTCCAAGAAATTTAGATCGGGTGCTGAATTAGTACCTCCAAAATTGGTCGAGATCCAGTTAGGCTCTCTCTCTAAATCCAAAATTCTATTTATTTATTTTTTTGTCTGTTAGGTCTCCTTAAATCCAAATTTCTAATTTTTTTGACATATTATACCGTTCTTAAATCTAAATTTCTAAATTTTTTTAGCTTATTAGGCTATCTCCTAAATCTGATTTTTTCTATTAGACACATTTTTTTATATGTTAAGAATTTTAAACATAATATGTAGCTTAATTTTGAAAAGTTTTAGGTACTTAAAAACTGATTATTGACTCAGATTATAACACATACCTATACTGAAAAAATTTGAATAGATTCAATTAAGCAAAAAAAAAAAAAAAACACGTACATATAAAATCGGTCCCTCCAGTCGAATAATCTTGTATGCACTACTGGTTAAAAAGATTATCGGGATATTTTAAATAAGTCAATAAACTATCGAGACACTTTATAAGTTCAGGGAATCAATCAACATTTTCAGACGGGCGGAAAACGATGTATTAAGGCAAAGAACAATGAATGAACATGTCTTTATGAGATGACAAACAAAATGAATGGTTAGGCATATTTGGAAGAGAGTAAAACTAGGGCACACGTGTGTTGGAGTTATGTCGGGAGGAAAAGACAATTTCTGCAGCTGTCAATATTATAATTCAGTCCTTGTTCTGGATAAGGACACGTCCTTATGATAGATAGATAGATAGCCCTAACCCTAAGGGTGGGGTGGTGAAATCGATATGACTATGAATGTGGGTCATTCTTGTTCTTCCTTACCCAAACATTGAAAGTGATTTCCATGGAGGATTCATGTGTTTCAGACAATGGGAACATTTGTTACTGTGAATTGATTCATGTACTGTACGTGTATTTTAATGTGAATTATCAAAATTATTGCAACTTTCCACTCTTGAAATGATGGTTGTCATGATCGGGTTCGGAATGAGTGGCGTCGGATATATTATTTAAGTAAGCAGAGGTTATAAGAGATAGTGATAGGTATGGAAACGGAAACGGATATGGAAATGGAAGCAGAAGCAGAAGCGGAAACATAATTTCTAAAGACAGAGGAAACGAAGACATGGGGAAACGTGTAAATGTTAAAAATATAATAATATATTTAAAAAACAAGAAGGAAGAACAAGATAAAGAAAGTCGAAGCTCAATCGAGATTCAAGAGACATGAATTATTGGAGAAAGAGATATAGGTAAGTTTTTTAAATTGAATGATACAAGGAAGGAATTACCGGTCAAATAATAGGAAATTTCAATTTTCCTAATCTTAGACTCAGTAGGAATTGCAAAATAATTTCTAGAATTTTAGTCGAAATAGACAAAGAAAACCGTTTAAAAACTGAGAGACGTATTTCATATTTTGAGTACTTACGAAAATATGCTCGGAAACGTTTCGTATTAGTTTCCGAGAGTTTCTGTTTCCCACATCTGTCGGAAACGCTGAAACGTGTATCATGATGAGTTTTTGTGCATCATAGGTTTTAAGGGATATCAATGGGAGCATGAATGAATTCAATAGCGGGAATAAGGAGATAGTGACCTACCAAGGTTTATTAGTAAGGTAAATTTCAAATACATGTAAATGCATTTTATAACCATGAGTCTCGAGGTGTTGGATTTTAGTCAAAGCGAACAATAAGCGCATTGTATTGGACCAGACTGTTACAATTTATATCGGAGCTGACTCTACGCGTACCATATGTGGTTTGGCAACAAACTAGGCGAAAGTTGGTGAGCTTATAATGACCTAGTTCGAAGTGTGTGACGTCACAGTAGAAGGCCTCAACAATGAGCGGTAAGAATGAAATTAATCTCATATCAAAAATGGAAAGAGACATGTAACAGCGTTTTAAAGTCATGGGGCGAAATGCCTAAGTAAGGTGAAATGCCTTAGTAAAATTCGCTTTAAAAGATAGTATAAATGAATTCAAATTCATACCGAAAATGGCGAGAGAGAAATTGAGTTATAAATGTTTCCAATATATGTGAGCGCGTTTTAAAACTACGGGGCTTAAGGAATGTGATTTCGATTAAAGCAGATAATATCTATATGTTATTAAACTAGACTGTTATATCAAATATCAAATTTCAAGCCCAAATTATTGCAACTTTCCATTCTTGAAAAGATGGTTGTGAGGATTCGGTATGGAGTGAGTGGCGCCGGGGAGATTATTTAAGCAAGAAGCGGTTAGCGATAGAAGTATGAATGAATCCAATATCGGGAATAAGGAGATAGTAATCGAGGCTTATTAGCAAGTTCATGGAGTTCATCATTAAAACAAAACGTTTTAGGGGTTATCAGGTTCAGGTTCTGAATGGGTGGTGTCGGGTAGATTGTTTAAGCAAGACACAGTTTTAAAGGATAGCGATATGAGCATGAATGATTCCAATATCGGAATAAGGAGATAGTAACGACCGAGGTTTATTAGTAAGGTAGATTTCGAATACATGTAGACTCGTTTTATAGTCATGAGGTTATTATTAGGGTATGTAAATATTGAAACCCGGAAACATAATATCTTAAAAAAACACAGAAACAGAAACATGGAGAAACATGTAAATATTAGGGTATTGCTAAATACCGCCCCTAAATGGGTGATTTTTGCTTTAGTTTAGGGACCTGATTGATTTTGAAGTCATAGTTTGGGAAGCCAAATGGGTATTTTGCCATATTAAAAATATAATAATATATTTAAAAAACAAGAAAGAAGAACAAGATAAAGAAAGTTCAAGCTCAACTGAGATTCAAAAGATATGAATTATAGGAGAAAGAAATATAGGTAAGTTCTTTAAATTGAATGATACAAGGAATAAAATATCTGTGTTTTATAATAATTTCTAAAATTGATTCCATTTGACAACGCTAGGAGTAAAATTGCTCTTAGCTGCTAACGTTGGAAGTAAAATTATACAATTTCAGACGTTATAGGTAAAATTACTCATTATTGTAAATGTTAGTGGTATTTTTGCACCTTATCCCCTTTATTTATAATGATATCTATATATAATATAAAACAATAACAATGGAGCTAAGGTGTCACTTCCTCCTTTTTTACTGATAAAAAATATAAGGGTAAAGTTCAAATAAAACCCCTGTGGTTTCACTAATTTTCAGATAAAGGACTGTGGTTTACTTTTTGTTAAAACGAGGACTGAGGTTTTCAAATTTAGCAAAATAAGTACTTTTTCGATTGATACTATTAAAATCACCCTTGACGACTTCAAAAATGACATATTTTAAAAACTACTAATATTCCAAGCAACTTTAATTCTTCAACTTTTTTATTTCGAGATTATTTAGATGATATTTGGTAAAGAGAGAGAAAGTTAATGTTTAGAGAGAGAAAGTTCCAAAAAATATGATTTTCTAAAATCGAAAATGTAGTTCCATAGAAAATATGGCATTGAACAACTTTAATTCTTGAAAATTTTCATTTTCAGGTCGTTAAAGATAGTTTTAATAGCATTATTAAAAGTGTGAAACCTCAATCCTCGTTTTGACAAAAAGTAAACCACAGTCCTTTATCTGAAAATTAGTGAAACCACATGGGTTTTATTTGAACTTTACCCAAAATATAATATAATATATAATATCTAAGAGTTCTACATAATTTAAATTAGGCTTAATACATCATTTGCCCCCTGAACTTGTCCAAAAAGCTTGATTGGCCCCCTGAACTTTCAAGGTGTCCCGATAGCCCCCTAAACTTGCATAAAATGTTCAGTTAGCCCCCCTGAACTTGCATAAAATGTAATCAATTGATCACCCGGCCGCAAAAAAGTAAGTTAAATGCGGAAGATGTATTCCACGCATCTTGGAATGTTATTACATAATTAAAAAATAAATTAAAAATGAAGTTATTACTTACTCAATTATACGACTTGTCTTTTCTAATATTAGAACTGTATACCCCGATTTTGGTCATTTTACTTTTTTTAAGACTCGTACAATACATCTTCCGCATTTAACTTACTTTTTTGCGATAGAGTGATCAATTGATTACATTTTACGCAAGTTCAGAGGGCTAACTGAACATTTTATACAAGTTCAGGGGGCTATCGGGACACTTTGAAAGTTCAGGGGGCCAATCAAGCCTTTTGGACAAGTTGAGGGGGCAAATGATGTATTAAGCCTTTAAATTAATTTCTAAAATCTCTCTAATTCTCTGCATATCTATATATAACATAAAACAGTAACGATGAAGCTAAGGTGTCACTTCCTCCTTTTTTACTGATAAAAAATATAATATAATATATAATATAATATATTAATTTTAATTATATTATTATATTTATCTATAAAAAGATTATTTTATCCGTACTATATCTAAGAGTTCTACAGAATTTAAATTAATCTCTAAAATCTCTCTAATTCTCTCCATATCTATCTATATATAATATAAAACAGTAACGATGGAGCTGATGTGTTACTTCCTCCTTTTTTACTGATAAAAAATATAATATAATATATAATATATTAATTTTAATTATATTATTATATTTATCTATAAAAAGATTATTTAAAGTAAATGTGAAAATAAAATAATAATATTTAATTTATATAGCACTTTTATATCATTAATTGTAATTATTAGATTATATTTTTATTAATATTTATATGGTAAAATGAATCCGTGCATCGTACGGGCCAAAAACTAGTTACATCATTAAAGTATGCTAACCCGAAAGGGTAATACATTCTTATTGTCGGAGGTTCTTTCCCTAGCCATTTTTTCAAGTGTGGTGACCGTAATCCAAAAAAAAAAACGAGGTCAAAATCTCTATTTGTTTTGGAATTTTTATTGCCATATGGGCCGTGACGAGTATAAAATAGGGTCAAATACATGAATATCATAATTAAGTACAAAATTACAAATAAGTCATATCACCAAATTATGACGTGACATAATTGTAAATAGCTGTCAAAAGATGAATTTCTGTGTAATTTTCCCTATAAATAAAGAGGACATGTCCGAAAAAACCAGTGTCCAAAGTATTGGCCCAACAGGCCCATTAAAAGTCAACAGAAAGGTCAGCACCACACCTCAAGCCCATTAAGACCTGTTTAGGATTTAGAATGCCAAACTAGGCCCATAGGCCCAAAATTCATTTTCACCACAAGATCAAGCTGAGTCTAGCAGACGAAACTATAAAAAAAAGGTTACCAGATACTGAATGATACCTTAAACAATGTGAAGAAGGGTTAGATCAGTATTTAGCTCATTGAGCTATTGGTATTGGTAACTACCTGATATTGCTTAAATGTCCAAACTGTGTTGACAATTCGATAATATAGTCAAGGCCGGCTCCAACATTTTAGAGGCTCTAGGTAATTATTATAGTAAAAAAATTTCAATTGAATGTCAATTATTTGAGTGAAATTGAAATTCTCACCAGTCACTCACTCGGAGTTGTAAATGAGCCGAACCACTCATGAGCGAATCATTGTTAGACTCGATAAAAGCTCGATCACATTTGGCTTGATTTATAAATGAGTCAAGTTTGAGCACGGCGAAGCTCGGCTCCAAACAAGCTCATGAGTAAGTTTGGTTATAATGTTCATGAACACGCTCATGAGCAAGGTTGGTTCAATTATTATTTTAATAATAATATTTCTATAAGGAGAGAAATGTAAAACAACGTAAATTTATGTAAACTTTGGTTTTGTAGATTTTAAAAATATGTAGTTTTGTATGAAAAAAAATTCAAATCAATATAATTAATGAACATAATTAATGAATTGTTTGCGAGCGAAGTTCGTGAATTGAATTAACAAGCTGGTCACAAGAAAAGCTCATCAACAAGCTCGTGAGGAGCTCATGAACAGAATGTTGAGCTCGAGCTCTTCAATTTTCTGATGAACCGAGCATTAGTAGACCAAAACTCGGCTCGACCTGATTACAGCCTCCGAAAGAAGCAAGAAAAGCATATAAAGACTTTGTACATAAGGAGTGAAATTGGGTAAAATTTTATCAATTGGGATAAATTATGGGCCAAATATAATCAAATAATATGTAAGGGGTCAAATAATAAAATTTTGGATAGATCAATGGTTTGGATTTATGCTTTTTTTTTTTTTTTATTGGAATTGAAGAGGAGAGAAGGAATTGTGTTTGTTGAATTAAAATTAAATGGAGGTTTTTATTAAAAAAATATTAAACAAAGGGAGGTTTGTGAAAAAAAACCAAATCTGAAGCTTCACAAATTGGTGAGGCCCTACGGCGCCTAGGGAAACACCCCCTAGAGTCGGCCATGGTTGTAGTGAATCTGTAAAACAGTAACGTAGATCAGATGGGGTTAGAGTTCAGCGAGTCAGCTCCGATGCTTAAGTCCGTTTATAATTTAGATCAGATTTAAGGGTATGAACTAGTTGTAAGATAGTAGTTAACGTACATTAATACATGTTTATTTCTAAAGTTTTTTTTAGGTTTAAGGTTATCACTTCTTTAGGAATTCTTATGAGCTTAGATTTCCATATCCCTCAAGGAATCCGAGTCCTAGAAGAAATATTTTATCTCATGGGATTCTAGATGATTCTTTTGTTATAGGAGGTCGGAGCTCTGATCGTTGTCTTCGGCCGACCTCTCTCGCATGTGCCTTTTAGCTTTAAAGAAGACGGAACTGACGTCATTCACGTGATGTTATTTTGCATGATATCAACTATCTAAAATTTTATCATTTTGTTCCCGATTTCCTAAAAACCTTGAGACTATTTTGGTAACTTATTCCGAGATTATACCACGTTAATACCTCTATATCTTTTTGGGCTGGACCAAGTCAAATTATGTTTTAGTTTGATCCACGTAGAACCTCATGTGAAGGTTGTTTTGGTCTTTTAGCTCTTTAGGCCTCAAAGTTTTGGACTGGACCAATTCCAGTTACATTTTAATATATTGTGTACACATGAAAATCATATGATTTTAAAATTATAATTAAATTATAATTAAATCATATTACAAAATTTAATTTTCAATATTTTATTATTTTCTACATATCATATCTATGAATTACTCTAATTTATAAAATTTTAGACCTCAATTCATAAATTTTAAGCTTAAAAAATATATTTTATATCCTTAATTCATAGAACAAAATATATGATTTACAAGAAGTATATGATTTTATCGTTCGTTGTATTTCTTGTATCTTTTATGATTTATATTGTACTTATATGAGGTTTTGTTTCTTACTACTTTTTTTATTTTTTTTACTGTACTCGCATTTTATTTTTTCATCTAATAGAATGGTATAAGTAGGGATGTAAACGGAACGGAGAATCCCCGATAAGGATCACCATGGGACGGGGATAGGAAAAGATATCCCTACCCCGTTAATCCCTGATGAGGATCCCCAATTATTCCCGTGATAAATGATTTTTTTGGATGATTTAAGTACATTTTAATCAGGTGATTGATTGTTTTCAATTTTTAGTTTTTTGTGATTTGAAAAATTTGAGAGTGATTGTTAATATTTATTTTTTTGAAGCTAAATATCATTAATGAGCTAAAAGCCGGCAAAAGTTTAACACAGAAAGAGGAAACCCACTAGGGATAATATCAAAGTAACACTGACTAGCAAATTGAAAGGTCGCTCTAGCAAAAGCATGAGCTAAACCGTTTGCTTGTCTTCTAATAAAACGGATAGTGTAACCGTTTTGAGATGATAAAAGTGCGCGACATTGCCCAATAATGTCACCAAACTCAGAGTGATCCAAACTTCCTGAAGTAATAGCTTTAACAGTGGTCAAGGAATCAGATTCAAATAGAATTTTATTGTAACCTGCCTCCATGGTCCATTCCCCGCAGAGAATGTGGGATAGGGAATGTGGATAACGTTTTTGGAACATCTTTAAATGGGGAATGAGAATCTCCGTAAGAATAGAGATGGAGATAAGTTTGTCCTCGTTTAGTTCACGGGTATAGAGATAGAGAATTCCCGACTAGTCAGGGAACATGAGTGTTCCTTCCCGTTTATATCCCTTGAAATAAGCATGTTTATTATAAAAAAAAAAAATTTGAGCAATATATGTATGTTGTTCAATATATTTTTTAATTTTTATAAAAAAAAAGAAATATATATACTTTCTAATTATTTTATATACTTTTTTTTAGGGGTGGGCACGATTCGGTTAACCGGTCCATTAGGTAAAAAAATTAATCGAACCATTATCAACGGTTTTTTAACCATCCAAACCGAAACCGGTCCATATCAATCGGTTAACCATCAACCGATTAACCATTAATTTCGGTTAGGTTTTTCGGTTAACGGTTTTTAACCAATTCTCACTAGTTAACCAAAAATCAACGGTTAAATTTTTACCCAAACCTAAATTTTTAAACAATATTAAAATACACATAATTTCAAAAATTCAAACGAAACAAATTCATATAAAAGTTTAGAATTCAAACATAAATACCGAACTAAAAAACAATCCATCAAGTTTACATTTAAAATATAAAGAAATGTAAATAATATTTCGTCAAAGTACTTATTACAACATAAAGCAGTATAATCTATGTTATATATTTATATTAATCTATATTATAATCTATGTATTTATATTAAGCAATATAATCTATGTATTTATATTTATATTTGTCTTGCCTTTATAGTCAAATGGCCTATATATTTTTTTTAAAATTTATATTTATTAAATGGTTCGGTTAACCGTTAACCGCGGTTTTTGAACATTCTAACCCTAAACCGAAACCGATACCTATCTATTTTTTTAACCATTAAAAAAACCACCGGTTCGATTAACCATTTTTTCCGGTTCGGATTATCGGTTTGACCGATTTTTTTTTTTTTTTTTTTTGCCCACCCCTACTTTTTTTACATTTTCTCCAAAAAATGATCCAAAATGGAATGAGAAGAGATCACTCTCTTTGTCACATTGAAAATGGTTGATAACTTCATATGAGCAATGGACCCCACTGATTAGTGGCTGATCCAACGGTCCACATTCATCCGAACACGTCACCGTTCCCAAATCTCACAGATGACCGAAATCAGTCCGTCGTCTTCGTCAATCTCTCCTTTCTCAGATCTTCTCTAACTCTTTTCTCACACTCCACTCCCTTCCATCGGAACGTTATAATCTAACCCCCGGCGAATATGATTCCGCCGGAGCTACAATCAAGGCCGTTCCGGCCTTACATAGCAACCTCTGCAAGTGCTCCTTCTTTCTCCGTCTTCAACAATGGCCGCGGTTACTCCCCTGACCAAAACCCTACCTCTAAGTCTCACTTTCATTCTCCTCCTCCTTCTTCATCATCCTCATCTTCTGCTCCTTCTAGATCCCGATTTTTGCCTGCTTCTTTCGCTCACAATCCGAGAATCGCCATCGCACTCGTTCCTTGCGCTGCGTTTCTGCTTGACCTCGGTGGTGCTCCTGTTGTGACGACGCTAACCCTTGGTCTTATGGTCGCTTACATCCTTGATTCTCTTAATTTCAAACCAGGTGCATTTTTCGGAGTGTGGTTCTCTCTAATTGCCGGTCAGATCGCTTTCTTCTTCAGTTCATCTGTTATCTCCACATTTTCGCTCCCTCTAGGTCTTCTCGCTGTTTTGCTTTGTGCTTTTGCTAATTTCCTAATCGGGGTATGGGTTTCGCTTCAATTCAAGTGGATCCAGCTCGAAAACCCTGGCATCGTCGTTACCCTCGAGCGTCTCTTATTCGCCTGTGTTCCCTTCACAGCTTCCACACTCTTCACCTGGGCCACCATCTCCGCAGTTGGGATGAATAACGCTTCTTACTATCTCATGGCTTTCAATTGCGTCTTCTATTGGCTTTTTGCAATTCCTCGTGCTTCTTCCTTTAAGTCCAAACAGGAAGCCAAGTATCACGGCGGAGAGGTTCCTGAGGATAGCTTCATTCTCAGTCCTCTAGAGAGTTGTATTCATACATTGAACTTGCTTTTTTTCCCTTTGCTATTTCATATTGCATCTCACTATTCAGTGATATTTTCATCTGCTGCTTCTGTCTGTGATTTGTTTCTTCTTTTCTTTATCCCTTTCTTATTCCAACTCTATGCGTCCACTAGGGGTGCACTCTGGTGGGTTACTAAGAATGGGCATCAACTACATAGTATACGTGTTGTAAATGGTGCTGTTGCTTTGGTTGTCGTTGTGCTTTGTTTGGAGATTAGAGTTGTTTTCCATTCTTTTGGGCGATACATTCAGGTTCCTCCACCGCTGAATTATCTTCTTGTTACTCTGACTATGCTTGGAGGGGCTACTGGAGCTGGTGCTTATTCACTTGGTATGATTTCTGATGCTTTCAGCTCGTTAGCTTTCACTGCTTTGGCTGTAATTGTTAGTGCTGCAGCAGCCATCGTTGTGGGATTTCCTTTGTTGGTATGCCCTTTATTCCTTATACTTATTTGGCAGTATTTTACACTATTTCTACTTTGAGATGTTGAGCAATAGGATGTGCTTTTGTTTTCAGCTTAATTTTAAGAGAATTTACATTTCAAACTAAATGAAAAAGATCATAGGATGCACTTTGAACTAAATGAAAAAGGAGAATACTATAGGAAACTGAATGGAAGAGGAAGTCCTATTACTTCTGCATATCTTGCTATGCTCGGATGCCATGGTGAGGATTCCGGAAACATTAAGCCTTCAAATTACTTCATTCTGTTGTCTGTTCATTGCATCCCTTTTGATGTGTTTACGGATAAAAGGGTGCTTATTTTGTTAATTCCATAAGTAAAATGAGGCTCTGAAGTAAGAGATAAATTGCTGTTTCAGTTTTAAAACATAGTGAGCAGAATTGAAACATATATATATTTTTTTTTTGCCTAAAGCCCCTTCCAAGGAGGGCGAGCCTTGGCGCAACGGTAAACGTTGTTGTCGTGTGACCAAGAGGTCACGGGTTCGAGTCTTAGGAGCGGCCTCTTGCCAAATAAATTGGCAGGGGAAGGCTTGCCCCCAGTACACCCTTGTGGTGGGACCCCTCCCCGGACCCTCGCTCAGCGGGGACGCGTAGTGCGACCGGGCCGCCCAAAGCCCCTTCCAAGCTGCCTTAGTTGTGATCATATTCCTGAAGGTAGGAGTGATTTATACACTTGAAAAAAGACATTGTGGTAATGTTCTAGTCTTAGTTGCTGCGAATGCTTTCTAGAAAGTTGGGCTTCTGATTGTGAATTTAGTTGAAGCATGTAAACTGTAAAGTGTAAGCTCTTGGAAGGAACTCAACATTTAAGCTTTGAGCCTTTGAGGTAATGTGATGTGTTCTTAGGGCCTTCCACGGAAAATAGTGAGTCATGATGGAGAACGTACCCTTGCACATATTATTGGTGGTCCCTTGAATATGTCATTAAAAAGCCTTTTTCTGCCACCCCCACCCTGTGGGCTTCTGCCCGTTGAGTTTTCAAATGGAACAATGACTTTAAATTTTTTATTGAAATTGACTATGTGCCCTTTATCTGCTAATACAAACTCGAACTTACTCAACCTATGTCTGGAATTTGTAGAAATTATCATGTTGATATAATTGTTGTGTTCTGCAACGCCTTTGGCTGTATAGATGAAAAGAATGCCTACATGGTTGTTGGAGTTATTGGCTATACAATGGGGCTCAAAACTTTGCGCTTAGTTAAGCAAACTATGAATTTTTTTTTATTAATGCCATATATCTATCATGGTTGTCTGAATTAGTGCATGTTGAGATTACGATAGATAGATTATAGACCAATAAACATTACAAAGGACCACCTGCAATTAGTATATCAGCAGTCTCATTTTTAAATTTTGTGCAGTGATCTAGATTAATAGTCATTAATCAACTCTTTCTCTCTCCCCCTCTCCCTCCGCGTAATCATAGTTTTTCTAGACTTTCTTCTGTTTACTATATGTGTGTCGTAGTTGCAGTTAGTGGCCTTCCTGTTTAATCATCTTTATGGTGTCACTTTCAAGTGGGTAGTATAATTGTTGTTTGCAATATTGCAGTACGCCAAATAGAATTCAATTGAGTCCGCTGCTTACATGTTTTGTTTGTATAGATTGTATGGCTGCAACTAGGTTCTTACTGACTGGATGAAAATTCAAATGATATTTAGATTTTAAAGTTGAATAATATCCTTTATTGTGCAATCTTCTGTAGCCTTCTTGGGTGCATATTTGTTTAACATTACCATATCTTCTAATTCAATTTGCTCATAGTTTCAAGAGGAAAATAAGTCAAATTCAATTGTTTAACAGATAGTATTTAATATATCCCTTGTTTTTACAGTTCATCCCTCTGCCTTCAGTTGCTGGTTTTTATTTTGCTCGCTTTTTCACCAAGAAAAGCCTATCATCCTACTTTGCCTTTGTTGTCCTTGGGAGTTTGATAGTGACATGGTTCGTGCTTCATAATTTCTGGGATTTAAATATTTGGTTGGCAGGCATGTCCCTCAAGTCATTCTGTAAACTCATAGTTGCAAGTGTCATCATAGCCATGACTGTTCCTGGTTTAGCTCTTCTTCCATCAAAACTTCATTTTTTGGTTGAGCTTGGGTTGATCAGCCATGCATTGTTGTTATGCCATATTGAGAATCGATTTTTTAATTACTCCGGCATATACTTCTATGGACTGGAAGATGATGTGATGTATCCAAGCTATATGGTTATTCTGACAACTTTTCTTGGTTTGGCTCTGGTGAGAAGACTTACTGTGGACAATCGAATTGGAACCAAGGCAGTTTGGATTTTGGCATGTTTGTATTCTTCAAAGTTGTCCATGCTGTTTCTTTCATCAAAATCTGTTGTATGGGTATCGGCTATACTGTTACTGGCCATTTCTCCTCCGTTACTTCTATACAAGTTCGTATTCCTGAAATGATAATAATTTTCTCAATTAAGTCTGTGTGTGCCCGTGTAATGTTCTCTTTTTGGATTATGCAGGGATAAGTCACGGACAGGCTCAAAGATGAAGCCGTGGCAGGGGTATACACATGCTACAGTGGTTGCATTATCTGTTTGGTTTTGCCGTGAAACAATCTTTGAAGCTCTTCAGTGGTGGAATGGAAGGCCTCCTACTGATGGTTTACTTTTGGGCTTCTGCATTGTATTGACTGGATTTGCTTGTCTACCAATTGTTGCTCTGCACTTCTCTCATGTCTTGGTAAGCATGTCATCTAATTTTGTTTGTCCTTTTATTCCCGTGGAATGCACTTTTATTTTGTTTACTGATTATTAGTTGGAGGAAGGCACTAAGAATTACGTCATTGAATAAGTGATGAAGGGTTTTCTTGTGTTGACTAACTGCATTTGATGGATAAATAAATTTCTCTAAACAAAAGTGTTTTATCTGTTGACAAGCCATTTCGAATTCATCCGAAATTTATATTTTGATTTGACTGACTAGATTCTCCTCTCTTTTTGTAGTCTGCAAAGAGATGTCTTGTGCTAGTTGTGGCTACAGGTGTATTGTTTATTCTAATGCAGCCACCGATTCCGTTGGCATGGACTTACCATTCTGACATAATCAAAGCAGCTCGCCAATCTTCTGATGACATCTCAATATATGGTTTTCTGGCATCAAAACCTACCTGGCCATCTTGGTTACTTATTGCGGCAATTCTGCTCACACTAGCTGCTGTGACATCTATCATACCTATAAAATACATTGTGGAGCTAAGAACATTTTACTCGATAGCTATCGGAGTTGCTCTTGGAGTATATATATCTGCTGAGTACTTCCTACAAGCTGCGGTTCTGCATGCGCTCATTGTTGTAACCATGGTCTGCACTTCCGTGTTAGTTGTCTTTACCCATTTTCCATCTGCTTCGAGCACAAAGTTACTACCATGGGTATTTGCGCTACTCGTAGCTCTCTTTCCCGTGACTTATCTGTTGGAAGGTCAAGTGAGAATCAAAAGCATCCTTGAAGACGGAGTTGCAGATATGGGAGAAGAAGATAGGAAGCTCACAACTCTGCTAGCCGTTGAGGGTGCAAGGACATCTCTTCTCGGTTTATACGCAGCAATCTTTATGCTCATAGCATTGGAGATAAAGTTCGAACTTGCCTCACTTATGCGGGAAAAGGCGGTTGAAAGGGGCGGAATTAGGCACAGTCATTCTAGTGAAGGCAATCCAACAAGCTTTGCTCCACGGATGAGGTTCATGCAGCAACGCAGATCCTCCACTGTGCCAACTTTCACAATTAAGAGAATGGCTGCAGAGGGAGCCTGGATGCCTGCAGTGGGTAACGTTGCAACTATAATGTGCTTCGCCATATGCCTTATCTTGAACGTGAATCTAACCGGGGGTTCAAACCAAGCAATATTCTTCCTTGCTCCCATTCTACTCCTCCTGAACCAGGACTCCGATTTCGTTGCTGGTTTTGGCGACAAACAGAGGTATTTCCCTGTCGCAGTTGCTATATCCGCCTACTTAGTGATTACTTCCTTGTACAACATCTGGGAAGAGGTATGGCACGGGAATACCGGTTGGGGTATAGAAGTCGGAGGTCCCGATTGGTTCTTTGCAGTCAAGAATTTAGCCCTTCTAATTCTCACATTCCCAAGCCATATCCTTTTCAACAGATTTGTATGGAGTTACACGAAGCAGGCGGATTCAAAGCCGCTGATCACACTGCCTCTGAATCTTCCGTCGATCATAATATCGGATGTGATTAAGATAAAGATATTGGGGATGTTGGGAATTATTTATGCCATAGCCCAGACTATAATCTCTAGACAGCAATATATTTCGGGAATGAAGTATATTTAGACAGATACAAAAGTGTACAATATGTTCTGGAAATTTTCAAAGTGAGGTGTTGCAAATTCAGGTTCAACTTGCTCTTAATTTCCTTGTCATTTCTAGGTCTTAAAATTTACCTGATTATTTCTCACTTCTTATAGTAGTAGAATTTTTTAGAATTGTAGCATAATGAATTACGATTTTGTTAAACTTCTTGCTAGATTTCGGGTCCGTTTGTTGTTGTTGGTAGCAAGTAGATATAGGTTGATTTTTGGCTTAATACATCTATCGTTGCCCCCATGTATTTGGTCTAAATTTTCAATTGTTCCCTCGAACTTTCAAAAGTTCCAAATAACTCCATATTCTTATCCAACCATATTCAAGCAGCATTTATTCTTGTCCAATTGCATTCAATAACTCCTTATTCTTGTTTAATTGCATTGAGTAATTCTAAGATTTCAACTGTCACTTGAACTTTCAAAAGTTCTTAATTATTTGTATATTAGACATTTTCGTTTTGACACGTGGTGAGCACATTGACATTTGGTGGACCGTGTTTTCCATTTTCGGCATTTATCAAATTTTATTGGGAAATATGAGGTTATTGTAATTGAACAATTTTCGGCATTTATCAAATTTTATTGGGAAATATGAGGTTATTGTAATTGAACAAGAATATGAGTTATTTAAAACTTTTTGAACACTTGAAGCTTGTAGATGTATTAGACTTTGATTTTCTTCTAAAATAAACATAAACATTTGTTTTTCGGGAAAATTACAAAATTGGGTTAAATGGGAGATTCATTTATATTTTTAATCCATTTACTTAACATACTACATATCTAGGCTATGTTTGTGTGACTTTTCCAAAGTACCCTCAATATGTTTGTAATTTTATGGCGCGATTGTCTCTTTCCCGTCTGACTTTGCAGATTTTCACGATATGCGAAGTCTGCGAAGCTAATGTTTGGTTTAGTTGATGATTTTAATTTGCATATGCGAAATCTGGACGTGTTTTTAACAAAATTCGCGAAATGGTATATAACAAAAAAGGCCAAACGACAAGGGATTCTAACATTAAAATCATAATATTATCAAAATTTAAAACAAGATTGCCATAATAAACTCCTAACAAATTATTTCAAAGTGAACGTGACGAATCTGGACGGAAATTTCTCATTGTAGGTCTGGATGAGAAATGGAAGTCCAGACCTTTTGGGATGGATGTCTTCTATGGTACACAACAAGATTGCCACAATAAAGTCATAACAAACCATTTTAAAGTGAATGTGACAAATCTTGATGAGAATTTCTCCCCGTATAAGAAGGAAAGTCATCCCACCTGCATCTAAGGACACCGCCTTCTTGCGGATGTTATGTATTCAACCACCTTCAGAAAAATTTAATCGTGTTAGACGGAAAAAAAGAAGATTTGGCTTCGCGAAATGAGGATTCGCGAAGTATGCAAATATAAATGTGCAAGGAAGAGAATGATTTTACTTCGCGAAACGATGATTTTGCAAAGTCTGCGAGGAGAAATGTGACGCTCTGATTTCGCGAAAACGGATTACGCGAATTCTGCGAGGGAAAAATCATGAACTTTACCCTCGCAGACTTCGCGTAATCATCGTTTTGCGAAATTAAATCAACACCTTTCAGACTCTTTCTCCTCGCAGACATTTGCGAAAACGGCATACGCTAAGTGAATTTCTGGAGAAAAAAACCTGCAGAGAAAACAATATATACTTACATTTTTCAACAAAACCATATGATAAATTGGAAAAAACGATGAAAATAACGTAGAATAGCAATTTCTTCGATCCGTGCAAGAAGAAAGAAACCAAGAGACGGGCAGAAACAAAAATATGAAGAACAATATATACTTACATTTTTCAACAAAACCATATGATAAACTGGGAAAAACGATAAAAATAACGTAGAATAGCAATTTCTTCGATCCGTGCAAGAAGAAAGAAACCAAGAGACGAGTAGAAACAGAAATATGAAGAACTATGACTTCGTTTTCTAGCAATATGAAGATGAAGAATCAAGAGATGAAAAGAGGAAGAAGAGAAAGACATGATGATGTGGAGAAATTGTGCAAATTTCGCAAAATATAAAGGAAGAGAGGAAGATCAAAGGTCTGGGAGAGTAACCGTTCGAGTAAGGAAGAGAAGGGGGAAAATGAAAGGGTAAGGGTATTTTGGAAAGTCACACAAATATAGTCTAGATATGTATTATGTTGAGTAAGTGGGTTAAAAATGTAAATGAGTCTTCTATTTAACCCAATTTTATAATTTTCCTGTGTTTTTCAATTTTATCCAATTTTACCCAATTTTAGCAAGCACTTTTTAAATGGTGTAATTTTATTTCTAACGTTGCTAAACAATATCAATTTTATCCATACCAAAAATAGAAACAGTCTGGTTTATTGTTATTGGACTCGTTATTTAATGATCACATCAGACCTTTCAAATATCAGCTATTATATTACTAACACGGTTACAACAATATGTTGAAATGTCAATATTTAAGGCCTTGTTTGGATGATGGTATTTAATTTTATATATAATTATATTATTAAACAATCACTTATCTTCTATCCAAACACAATAAGTTATTTTATACCTTACTTTAATTACATTCTATCCAAAAAAGGTCTAAGTCTTTACCATATTATTTAAACATAACTGGTTTATTTTATTGACAAACTTGTTTAAAATATATAGGCCCTGTTTGAGAATTAGCTGTTAGCGGTTAGCTGTTAGCTGATTACATTAGTTGTTAGATGTTAGCTGATTACATTAGTTGATTTGACTAGCCGATTTAATTAGATGTTTGTGTAGACCTGTTTGGTAAAAATTAGCTGATTGATAATAGCGGTTTGTGCAAAAAGACGAATAAGGGCATTAATTTTGGCGCAGGAGAATAGGGAGGCTATCTATTAGGGTTAAAGAAGTCCATTAATTTTAATATTGCAAAACGCTAATTGAAAAAGCTCCTTTTAAGAGCTTTTTCTAAATTAGCGTTTTCATCCCAAAACTCTCTCCACCAAACACTTCAATTAGCGGTTTCAGTGGTCAAACTTCTAAAGTTGGTCAAAACCGATCTTTTATCTCAAAACGCTCTTTACCAAACAGGACCAATATGACGGTCGAAACATTCAAATTTTTTTATCACATAAGTGTAAAATTGATCTTACTTGTTAACGCGATGCCATAAAATTATATCATTCGGTACGTTAATAATAAATCTGCAAATCCTGAAAACGTTAAGGCCCAATTTTAAACTTATCCCCAAATAAAATAAAAGAAGTGCCCAAAAAACCCCAAACAAAGAATGGCCACAGTCTCCACCACAAGCACAATCTCTATCTTCTTCTTCATCTTCATCCTTGCGCCGCCTATCTCACCGGCAAAATCAGAACCGAGTCCAGCTCCATGGCCGCATCAATTTCACGCAATTCTATTTATGAATCACAGCGGAATTCTCCAGAAGATCGATCTATGGTACGATTGGATTAACGGAAGAAACTTCAACATCATCCAACATCAGTTAGGGAATATTCTTTACGATCTCGAATGGAACAACGGAACTTCGTTTTTCTACACATTGGACGCCGATCAGGAGTGTTCGTCGGCGCAATTGGAAGTTGGAATTCTCCGGCCTAATTGGCTCGACGGAGCTAAGTATTTAGGTCAACGGAAAATGGATGGGTTTGTTTGTAATGTTTGGGAGAAGGTTGATTTTATTTGGTACTATGAAGATGTTGCGACTCGGCGACCTGTTCATTGGGTCTTCTATACTGGTAATTTTTCTCCTTTTCTTTTTTTGAATTTAATAATTGAAATGGAAATGGAAAAATAGCAATGAAAATAATTATAAATAAAGTTAATTTCAAATAAAACTTTGGGTCACAGGTTCTTATAAATCAACACTTTTGGTTTTCTTTGATACGGTTGGTAAAATTTTAGGTTGACTTTGCTAATGACTTATGAAAATTTTTAAAAATGAAAATTGTTTAGTACTTGTTTTATTCAATTATATAAATTATTTTAAGTTATTTTAGATAAATTAAAAAATACAATTAATATTAAATAAAATTCATGAATTTATATTGGTTAACTAAAAAAATTTTTGTCTTCAAATGTTAAAAAACACACAGATCAATACAAAAATTTAATGTTTTGATAAAAAAAAATTAAACTAAAAAGTTATTAGAAAACTAGAATGACTTGCTAGATTGACTTATAAAAAGACAGTCTTAATCACATGCACTTTAATGAGCATGTAGAATTTGCTCATTTACCGTTAGATCTAGATTTATTAGAATTCTAAGGTTGAGATTCAAAATATCCTGAGACTTGGATTTAATACGCCTATATCTAACGGTGAATGAGTAAATTCACTTACTCATTAAGGTGTATGTGAAAATTCCTGTATAAAAAGGAATGAAGTGAGTACCATATTTATTATAGAACTACACTTTTTATTTTTCAAAATCATCATTTGTAGACATTAACTTTATTTTTCATAAAAAAAACAATACTTAAATTACCTCAAACCTAAAAAGTTAATGAATTAAAGTTGCTTAAAATTCTAACTTTTTAGGTTTAAGGTCATTTAGGTCTTGTTTTTTTTAGACATTACACTCATTTGGGTCTCCAAACTAAAGCTTCAAAATCATCAATTAAGTCCTTGAACTAAGTAAGAATCATCAATTAAGTTCTCATCATAATCTAAAATCATAAACTGTGACTATTTGATATAGACTGTAATAATCTTTGTGTTGGTTCAAAATGAGTTTAGAGAAGAGAGTCTAAAATTATTCAACCGAATGATTTTCGATGAAGCCTCAATTGAAGATTTTTTGTTTAGAATGAGAACTCAATTGATGATTTTTTTTGTTAGTTTAGGGACTTGATTGATGATTTTGATAGTTTAAGGTCCTAATTGACTTTGAAGCCTTAGTTTATAGATCCAAATGGGTATTATGCCTTTTTTTTTATGAGAGAGAATGTTAAGATTTAGAGAGAGAAAACTCCAAAAGTGATTTAAGAGTCAATAAGATATATCATCTCCAATAATGCCATTTATATTCACTCATTATTTATTATTTTATTATTAAAATTATTATTTATTGTTACATTATCAATAGTGTAAGGAGAGAGACTCATCAATAATAAATTATTTATAAAAAATGAAGTTAGAAGCCACTAGGAGGTGGAGAGAGGTTCTCTATTAATAGAGAGGATGAGAGGCTCTTAGTGATTTGAGGAGCCACTAAGAGGCTGTTGGAGCTGATTTTTTTATCCTCCCTCCTCAAATTTTAATTTAAGAACCAATTTAAGAGGATGTTGGAGATTTTCTAAGTTAATAAAAAAAATTTGTTTAAAATGTTTAATGTGTTACTAATACAGTTAAAAATAACCAACAAAAAAAATTGTTTCAAATTTTTTTTTTTGAAAAATTCAATATGATAGTCAAATAACTTCAAAAAAGTTCATTCAAATTTTCCATTAGATGCGAGTAAAATTGATTTCAGTTGAAAACGTTAAAGATAAATTTGTACTGTTTCATATGTTAGAGACAAATATGCACTTTAATTAGCTAGAATTATAGTAGAAATTGGAATTCAACTCCGTATGCCAGCGGAAATGATTTCTCAATTCGATTAAGTTTGCCTACGGCAACAGTTTCCTAAACTAGAAACGTGTATTCTATTTTCAATATTTATGGAAATGTGTTCGGAATCAAAATGTAATGATTTCTGCGAGTTTCTGTTTCCGTTTCCATTTCTATTTCTGCAATGGATATGAAACACGAAAATATTACTAAAGAAGAGTTTCCGTGCACATTGTTTATTGAATTAGTATTGATTTGAATTGCAGGGAGGGAAGCTCATGTGATGACTTTTGAAGTTGGAGCTGTTTTTGAGGATTCTAAATGGCAAGCTCCTATCTACTGTTTCCAAAACCAAACCCATTTCAATTTGCCCCTTTTTACAGGTTCTCCATTTTCACCGACACGAAAATCGCTAGTTAGCAACCGGAAATTTCGTCGCTAATCGGCCAACTATTGTCACATTGTTTCTGATTTTAACGTTTTAATAAACACTAAACTGAAATTTTTGATTTGGAATATATGTATGTGTGAGTAGAGTCGTTCAAAAATCAAACCAGATCGAAATAACTTATTGAAATGATAAAATTCTGTTTTTCGGTTTATTTGGTTCGGTTTTGATTATAATTTATATAATAATTGGGTAATTTCAATTTGTTCGGGTTTTGTGTCAAAATTATTGAATTAACCGAACCGATTGAAATAGACTCTAATTAAATTTATAATTAACCATATGATTAATAGCCTTTTAGTTTATAATTTTTCAATTAGTCAATATTGTCATAAAAAAAAACTTTTCAATTTCTAAATTTCACATAAATAGAAATAAGGATAATGTGCAAAAATACCATAACATTTACAGTCAGTAGCAATTTTATCCCTAAAGTTGGCAAGTTTGGTCAATTATAAAACACATATATTTTGTTTCTTATTCTGCACCAGTTGCATATCAGTTTGTTCTAAAAAAATATATTTTATATTTTATGTAATTTAATAATAGAATTGGAGATTAGTATTTATAACTTCACGAAATATTTTGAATTTTTTTAGTCCAACTCACAGTATATTTTTAATTTTATTTTTATTTTTTTCACGTCTAATCATATGTTTATGATTTGCTACTAATGAGTGATAAAATGACTCACATGTTAAGTGTAGATGACAAGATTTATGATCAAGAAGACAGTTTGATGAATTATTTCTCAAATTAACCCAACTTGACAATGTTAGGGGTAAATTTTTTATCATTTTAGACACTAGAGATAAAATTGCTCTTGGTTGTAAACGTTAGAGGTATTACACCTTACCCCTAGAAATAACGTTTGAAAATTATTCAAATCACTATAAATTCTATAATAATTAACGTAATTGATGAAACGATTTATATAACTTTTTAGTTTTTAATTAAAATTAAATTAATTAAACTTTTTTATCCATATGTTATTACTAATTAATTAAAAATTTTAGTTTTTGAAACTAATGAACCGAACTGAACTTTTTTGGTCGTTTTTTGGTTTGTTATTATTATTCAGTCGGATTTGGTCTCTATTTTATTGATTATTCGGTTTTTGGTTATTTTTGTTCGATTTTAAGACCGAATCGACCGTTGAACACCTCTATGTATAAGTTTTAGGTGATAATTGAGTGTTATGTGATTTAAGAGTGCGTTAGAGACTTGAATAAATGATTAGATTTTATATTAATTTGCCGATTAGTAGTAATTTATGTGGTTCTCTTGTTCGTGAATGCAGGAAAAAAAAAATTCAATCGAACTACCTAAATCTTTTATTTTTAGACTTAAAGCACTATGATCCATGATTTATATAAAATGTTGGTCTTTAACGTATTATTTATTATTATTTTTATATATTTTTCCGACATTATTTGGTAATTTTCACTCTATCTATTAAAATTGGTGAAATATCAATTAATGTAGATGACAAATTTAACAAATCTGTTAAATTTTTATAGATCGGGTTTCTATTGGTAAGTTAAGATTTTAATAGAATTGATAACTTACTATCCATATTAGTTGAGATTTCATTAATTTTGATAGGTTATAAGGTAGATATTACTAAATAATGCGCGAGGGTGCAAAAATCAACATTCTAGATAGGTCAGTACACAAATATTAGCAAATATTCCATTTGTTTCATTTTAATTGTCTTTTAAGGTTTCTACATAAATATTAAGAAATCTATTAATTAGCCTAAAAAGTAGTTAAATATTATCTTATTATCCTCTTGCAATTAATGCTTAAATTTCTCTACAAATTTCTTTCCTCTTATTATATGAGGACAAAGTTGGAAAAACACATTTAATACTCATTGAAAAGTGTAAAACGTCAAATAATTTGAAACAAAATTTTTTCTCAAAACGACAATTATTATGAAACAGAGGGAGTAATAGATTAAGAGGCAAATACCAACATTTTGGATGGAAAATTCATAACACCTTCAATTATGTTTCATCCGTTTTAAAATAAATAACTTTCTATAGAATGAATAGTTGTTACATAATATATAACCTTTTAATTTAATCAGTACATAATAATTGATTTTTACTTGTAAAAAACAATAGAGAGATTGGAAATTGTTTTCTCTTTTATCACTGATTAGCTACAAATATTCACACAAAAAGTAAAAAGCTAAACAATAAAAGCTAATAAATTTATACATATTGACTATTGACTATGACTATTTACATCTATTCACACTGTAGCACTTCCTCTCGAGCTGAAACATAGATATCTATCATGTCGAGTTTGTTATAGATATAATTTACCCGAACCCATTTAAGGTTTTAATGAAGATATGTTCAAGTTGCTCATTAACTCCGATATAGGTTGTAAAAATAATGTTCTTTTCTAGCTTCTCATGAACAAAATAAATCATGGGAAACTCGTCCTAAAAAATATAAAAATACAAATCTGATTAATCCCCGACCAACCTATGATTAATCCTTGAGGGTCTTTTCTGCCCGACTAACGCCTAACTTCTTTTACAACCTTGCTCTCAAGGCAGATAATAAATCCTGGAAAACTCGATCTAGAAACTAAAAAACTGCCCAAGAGCATAAAATACATTCTAGGAACAAACAAGAAAAAAAAAACTATTTGACTAAACTTCCTAAACCATATTCGATGACTTTGTTTCAAAGCAAGAGAAAGACGTTAATTTCTTAACCTTCCTTCTGAATTTCATAATAACCCTACCATCATAATTCTAGTTTGCTGGTAACACTACTCACGATGACAAATGGAAACTCAATTATCTATTGTGGATAGGGTTCTATTTCCCTATCGCATGTAGCCTCAAAGTTTATGACTATAAAATACTGAAAATCTTGAAGGTGGAACTCATAGGTATCCATGAGAATATATATTGAATGGGGGCATTTTGCATACTGAAATCGAGAATCAACTAGAAATGGATAAACATAGTTCTCAAAGCAATTCATTTGGCACTGCTACACCTTTTAAGAATCTAGATAAAAAGTTGACCACGAGCCAAAATCATGATGGCATGATTTTGGCTCATGTTCAACTTTTTATCTAGATTCCCAAAAGGTGCACCAGTGCCAAATGAATTGTTGTGAGAGCCATGTTTATCCCTTCTGAGTTCATTCTCGGTTTCAGTATGCAAATGCCTCATTTAATATATATTCCCATGGATACCCATGAGTTCCAACTTCAAGATTTTTAGTATTTTATAGTCATGGACTTTGAGACTACGTGCAATAGGGAAATAAATCCTTATCCACAGTAGATAATTGAGTTTCCATTTGTCATCATGAGTAGTGTTACTAGCCAACTAGAAGCATGTTTCCAAACATATGTGAGGCCAACTTGCAATCAACTACTTTCTAATTTCTATAAGAATCTGATTAGTATCCATAGGTGTTACTCTTAGTGAGGCATGACAAATGGCTTGAAAGAAGGACATAAAAAAAAGCACAAACTTTACCATACTCTCCCCCTGAGCAACAAACATGTTGTTGCACGAATTGAGAAAATAACAAAGTTACCGAACACACAAAATATAAGATTAGTCACAAACGAGGTCCCTCTTTTAAGACGTTCGCGACACTATTTATAGATGTGCAAGCAGACTAGTAGTCGGTCTCCTTTAGGATAAAATAGCCTAATCAATAAGTGTAGGTACAATTCTGATTTTCACGAATAAGACTTACTGAATGGAATAACTACAATCCAATTTCAATTCACTATTCAATTTTGAAAAGGAATGGACTGAGAAGAAAATCAGAGGAAGAATAAATGTTTTTTTGCTTCTACAAATTCAAGTACATACAATTTTTTATGTGAAGATATATATAGAGAAAAATCACGGAGGTTGAATAAAACGTCTAAGATATTAATTAGAGAGAGAGTTATATATAGAAAAGTTATAATCAATTGAAGACTTTTTCAAATATTTTAAAAAAACTGATTAAAACCAATTAATGAGGGAGTTACGTAATAATTAGTAGGGGAGTTACAAATGAGACTTTTTGTAACTCTTTCCATATCCATTGAGGGACACATTGCACTAAAAACACATAACCTATTTTTACAAATTTATAATATTAGGTCAAGCCTAACAATCCCCCACTTGAATTTTTAAAAATGTTTTATTGCGTATTCATTCAAAAATGTAATTAAAACCGAACATAAACAAATGTATCTTTTGATTTGAACTCTTGCATAGTGAATATAATTCAAATTATACTAGAGTGACTAATAGTCTTGACTCTATCTTTAACATTGTATCACGCCAAACCTTTTCAGAGTGTAGTTCAAGGAGCTCATGTGTTTATGGCTATGCATGTCTATCCCGATATAGTGAATGCTCTAGAGTTTTTTCCTAGACTCGTAAGAAGTGGCCCCGCTTCCACATTCACATAGGCGAGTCTAACAGAAGTACTCCTATAGCTAGGTACTTCAATCCAAATGGAGCATAGAACTAATTGAGAGTTTCTATTATCTCAATCTAATCTCGCTTCAGGAGTTCATGCTTTAATATGCATGTTCTGACTCTTATTACATCATAAGTTGTTGTTACCCATTGAACCTA
Organism: Euphorbia lathyris; assembly: GCF_963576675.1. Classification (NCBI taxonomy): domain Eukaryota; kingdom Viridiplantae; phylum Streptophyta; class Magnoliopsida; order Malpighiales; family Euphorbiaceae; genus Euphorbia; species Euphorbia lathyris. The sequence goes on from NC_088918.1 coordinate 3,335,604, forward strand.
TTTCTTGGGATCTTCAGTCTATAGGTTAGGTTAACATTATATGTAACTCATCTCTATAAGGGCATAAGTCTTATACTTTTTGAAGTACTTCGAATTTCTCTCTAGCTAATCCTTTCGTTAAAGGATCAACTAAATTCTCTCCAGAGCATACATGATCCACTCTAACAGCTCCTTTAGACAGGAACTCTCTAATAGTGTTGTGATTACGACATATTTGTCGTTTCTTACCATTATAGTAACGGTTTTGAATCTTAGCAACAGTCGTGGTACTATCATAGTGGGTCAATACAGTTGGAATCAGTTTTTTCCCATAAAGGAATCTCATCTAACAAACCTCTCAACCAACCTGCTTTAAGACCAAAAAAAGAATAAAAGAAGCAAGTATAGCTAATAGGTATAAATCTGATGGAAAAAGAAGTTCGAGAAGGTATATAGATTTCAAACCCACAAGAAAAAGTAATTCTGAAGCTAAAGACGAAGACTAAAACATAAAAAGGAGGGTGAACAAATACACACTTCCTTCTTAGTCCTCTAAGTAGGCCTTATTAGAAAGTTAGAACGGAGAAGGTGCCAAAGACGGTGACAAAAGAGAGCTGAGAAGAAGAAATAGCAAAATAGAAGAAAATGTAGAGAGAAGGTGGAGTCACCGTCTCCGACACCTTCTTCGTTTTAGCTTTCTCATTCTAATTTATAAGGGAAAAAATAGTTATGAACAATAACAATGAGAGCGACAGGGATGTCGAATATGAAAAAAAAGGAAAGTACAAATATAAGTTTTATGTTTAATCCGATTTGTAAAAACAGTTTTAGTTTAAAAGTTTTCAAATAGAAGTTTGTAGTTAAAAGATTTGTGAGTCAAATTTTCGTCAAACAATACTCACGGTTTAGTTAATTTACAAAGTATGACCTTATATGCGAGTTAATTTGTAAATTCAGTCGTTTTAAGTGCTCCAAATCGCATCATTTTTGGGTAAATAGTCACGACAAATTTTTTTTATACAGTGTCTGAATTAATTTGCAAATTGCAAACTGCACAAAGAGCAGACTCGTTCTTGCATATTTTAAAACCACGAGATTGTCTAAATTAAACAAATCACATGGTTTATTTTTGTACATTAAAAAAAACAATGTTGGAATTTTCTGTAATTGCTTTGAGGAGTACATATTTACTCCTAACGTACAAAACGATATAATTTTACCATTAACGTTTTCAAACAATGTCAATTTTATCCCTACTTAGCAAAAAATTTAAACAAATTAGTTTACTGTAATTTGAATCGCTATTTAATTGTTAAATCAGACTTTCCTACTTGATAAAAAAAGTTGCAAACAATGACGACATATCTATTGATCATCGAAAAACATTGTAAAACTATATAAATATTAGTGATAAGGTGTCAAAATAACATCAAGATTTTTAGGAAGTGACAATTTAATCTCAACTTACAAAATTACATTATTTTAGTGTCAATTTTTGCAAAATTGTATCAATTTATCTCGTTGGAATATACTATACACTTCTTTCAAAATCATAGGCCTGAATTTGAACCTTATCTCAAATTAAAAATTAAGGAATGATAAATAATGGCTTAGTACCTCTGATGCCCCCTTTAACTTATCACATTTTGTAACTTAGCCTTTTTTATTTAGTGGTCCACCTGCTAAACATCTCAACTCAAAAATTCGCATACATTTAGTTGATTTTGTACCTATGTATATTGCATTGAGTACATGCAACAACCCGATTCAAAGTGGGTGGTGTCGGGATAGAAGACCTGAGCAATGAGCACCTCTGAGGGATGACAGTTGGAGAAGTAATGAACTGAATCCCACATCGAAAATGAAGAGAAAGTGAGCGAGACTTATTAGTAAGGTGAGAATCCAATACATGTAGATACGTTTTAAAACCGTGAGGCCCAATGTGTTGGATTCAGGCCAAAGCGGATAATATCACATGGTATTGGACTAAGATGTTGCAATTGGTATCAGAGCCGACTCCCTACGTACGTACGACATGTGATTTAGGGAAGAACCAGACAGAAGTTGTTAAACCTGTAACGACCTGGTCCGGAGTGGATGACACCGGAGGTAGAACGCTTGAGCAATGAGTGCCCCTAAGGGGATGCCAACGAAGGCAGGAATGAAGAGAAAATTACTAGGGTCTCTTAGTAAGGTGGAAATCCAATACATGTAGACGCGTTTTAAAGCCATGAGGTCTAAGGTGTTGGATTTAGCCAGAGCGGACAATATCTACATGGTATTAGACCAGAATGTTACAATACACCCTCTGCATCTATTCTAAAACAAAACAAAAAAATTCAAATATTTCATCAAATTTAAAAATATTAATATTTAATTCTATTATTTAAAAATAATGATATCTGAAATTAATACAATTTGTCACTATTTAGGATTAAAATTTCTTTTGACTGTTAATAATAAAAATAAAATTGTACCATTTTAGATGTTAAGAATAAAATTGTACCATTTTGGATGTTAGAATATTCTTTTTTCACCTTATTCATGTTTTTAATAAGGGATACCCTAAAGTTTAGGGTTAGGAGCAATTTTACCCTTAATATCTAAAATGGTGTAATTTTACATCTAATGTTGCCAGCCAAGAACAATTTTACCCCTAACATAGACAAGTTGGATAAATTTGAGAAATAATTCATGAAACTGTCTCTCGGTCATGAATCTTGTCATCAATAACACATAACAATTATGTGATTAAACGTGATAACATTGAGATATTATCCACTGGACTGAAAGGGATATTAACCAAAACGACCGCGTATTCGGACGACCAGGAAAGCCATGGCGTATCGAGCAAGCCATCAAAGTGGCAGATCACATAGATTCCTCCACACGCTATCCGTAGTCAAACCTACGGGAGACTCGCCATCATGCCTCGATCTGCCCGTCGAACGATTGATCTGATCCTCAATAAAGGCAACTAATAACCCATTAATGAGCTAACGGTCATACTTGAATAAGATCAGTAACCGCCAGTAATGAGGCATTAATGGAGACTTTCCAGTTACCGAGGGTTACGACTATACGACTATAAATAGCTTGGATTCCAAGCTATTGAGGTACACATTCACACTTTCCTAAACCCTACTTTGTCATTACAGTTTACCTTTGTCACTATATACTGACTTTGGCATCGGAGCTTCCCCCCGTCGAACCCAACGACGCCCTCCCGCAGGGAAGGAATCCGGTTGAAAGTTCATCACCAGTTATCAATTGGTGCGGTGAGCGTGGAAGTTCTAATCCAAAAAAGACTGAGTTCACAACCCAAATATGGCAAGTGGGGGGTCTAACCCCTCAACTGGTACTACAATACCACCCGTACCACCATCAATTAATCCATCTACAAACGCTGGTCGCATTGATCCCGATGCGCCAACCGTCCATGATGAAAGGGACATGTCGCCAGAATCCTTCTGGGAGATTTGCGCAAGTGCCGTAGGAAGAGAACATGGACCCATTATGGAGGGTCGACTAAGGGCCTATTTGGAGAACTAGGATGTAGGTGGAGCCACGACATGAACTATTCCTTCACTGAATCGTCGTCGCCCGCCAAGACCGACCATATCATAATGGCAGAACGCTTATATTAGACCCGGTGCTTACCGTGATTTGTCATTTTTCCTCTCTCAACCCGTGGATTCAACAGTCGTTAATCCGGAGCTTGCTAGTGATATACCAATAAACCGAAGGTTATTTTCTGATATACCAGAGGGAAGTCGCAGGAATGATCAAGCTCCCTTGAGGAACACGACAAACCCAGGAATTACTATTGGCGGACCTCGAGCTCCTCCAGTGTAAACTGGAACGTCGGCGGATTAGGGACAAAATAATGTAGTGATGGATCCACAAAAAGGCGGACGTGATGGTCACAGGCATAGGAGACGAACCATATCGCATGGGAAAGGACGATCCAAATCCCGTTCTCATCACAGACGCCGAGCTAGATCCCCCCGGCATGGAAGATTTCCCCCACCTCTAGAGCGAAGGGAGGATGAGTGCCGAGCTGGGTCACCTCACCAGGTCATGCAACACCTACCACCAAATCGGGGAGACGGTGGACGGTCTCCACCTAGGGGGCGTGGCGGCGGAGGGAGAAGGTCACCATCAGAGCCTTCATCAGAATCCATCTCCTCTTCCTCACAGCGAAGTAGGTCTCATAGTAGGAGACGCCCAAGAAGGAATCAAGGTTCTATAGCAGATCAGATCAGGGCAGAGATACGCAGATAAAACGAGGAGAATGCTAGGCACAATCTGTTCGCCAACCAAGAATCGCCCTTCACTGCGTGGATTGAAGCCGAGGAAACTGATAGGCAGTTTAAGATCCCAAACATACTAGCCTACTCTGGTGAGGATAATCCTGAAGCTCATGCAAGGAAGTACCGCATGCTGCTTGGTCTTAACTGTGCAAGTGAAGCAGTGTTGTGCCGGATGTTTATCACCACACTAAAAGGTCCAGCGTATGACTGGTTCCAATCTCTCCCCACAGGATCGATAGATAGCTGATGAGTATCCAGTAAAGTGGTACAATGTAATGATAAGTGTGTGTTGGGGCTATGGATGTGATCTTTCTAAGTGCTTTGACTCTACTAGATGCTACTACGTATGGGCAAGTGTACCCCATCGTATCAAGTGATAATCCGGTTAAGACCAGGTATCGAATCCACAGGATTTATATCTACAAGTATTAAACTACTCGGTTTAACACGTTATCTAAGCGGTGGATACTTTAGTTGGTTGGGTAACAACTATAAACTACTCCTAAACTACGGGTGAGACAATTTTCATGTGTTTCAAGCCCTCTTCGAATGATACGGGTGATGATAAGTTATAACCTATGATAAATGACATGAAACATACACGATTAATAGTTTTACTCTTGCAAAGAAGACTATTAATAGACCGAACAACTCCGTGAGGTTCTAGAGTCGTGATTTCCCCTTAAGGCAACTCTAATTCTTAGGATCAGAAACTAGGGCCCGTAAGTTCCGTGGCTCGTCAATTCCTACGATTTCCGATTTGTCAACTCCGGTGAGGCAACACCTATGTGATTCCTAATAGATTTCGGAGCTCATAAATGACCTACACAACAATCAATTATAAGTATCAAAGCAAGCAATAAACATTAATACGTATAGTGAAAACGGAATCGTGAATCATGTATTATAAATATGGAATACGAAAATACGGGATACAACTAAGCCTAGTACATAGAAAGAGTACAAACTAATTAACAAGTAAAAAGGGAAGAAGAATCGGCCCTTAATACTAGCTAACCAGACTCAAAGTCGTCTCTTAGGACTTGGAGGCGGAACTCTCGAGCTTGGTGAATGCGGATGGAGCGGAACTTCGGCGGAGTAACGGAAGGATTATACAAGCTCTCAATGTGTGAGGAACTCTAATACATGGAAAATTGAATGAATCAAATGAGTGCTAATCACTCTTATTTATACATCAAAATCGGGGGTAAAATTATAAATACACAAGTTGCATTATTTCTGCATTTCCCCAGGACACGCCCCGCGTGGACAGGCAGGCACCCCGCGTGGGTGCCCATTCCGTTGACAATTTCTGGCATATTGATCAGGTTCAGTCTTGTTATTCAGACCACGCCCCGCGTGGCAGGAGTACGCCTCGCGTGTTTGCCCATTCCGTTGATAATTGACTGTGTGTGGATCAGATTTAGGCCTGATGTCATGAACACACCCCGCGTGGACAGGCAGACGCCCCGCGTATTTGCCTATTCCATTGATAATTGTCTGCGTGTTGATCAGATTCAGACTGTTTGTCATAGCCACGCCCCACGTAGGTTGGAGTACGCCCCGCGTGGTTGAGCCTCTGAAGTTTAATTGCTCGAATCATGACTTTGGCGCCTCGCGTGGCTTGGAACACGCCCTGCGTAACTAAGTTTCTGAAACTTATATTGAAGAATTTCTCTTGTACGCCCCGCGTATTGATAGAGACGCCCCGCGTGGATGGTGGATTTTACTTCTTTGCTTGTACCTGCGAAATACAATTCTCGACGACCGAGTTAGCTTGACGTTTATTTTTCCGAAATTAACTAAAAACAAGGGAAATCAATCAAAAGCATAAAATCATTTTCATTTTGTTATTTTATTAAAAACACATTATTTTTATAACTAAACTCACTTATTTAGTCCATAATTAAACCGTAATTCACGCTAAAAGATAGGGACAAAATGCTCATATCAACCTCCTTGGACTTTAAAGTTTTACTTATCCTCAAGTAAAAGAAATCGAAAGACAAGGGATTGAGACAATTAAGAAACAAACTTCCAGTTGGTTTTACCAAGTGCGTGATTTCGAAGCTAAAGTTTTATGCAAAGTTTTCGGCAAGTACTTACGCAAACGAATGAGCGACCAAAACTTATTTGAAACCTCCATGATCAAACTTAATAGGCAATATTAACGGGGATCAATTATCTTTTGAGAACCCGATTGTACCTCACCAGGGGATTTCACTCTTACGCTCAAATTTTGGTGGGTTGGTGTTTTTGCGCTCTCCTTTGTACTTACTCGAAGTCACTTTGAGTTTGCATTTTCATCCGGGTTTTTCCTCCTATGTTATGGTTTAGGCAATATTAAAAATGAACCCGGATGGGGGTTGTAATGTGGGTGGTTTTTTAATGGTTAATTTTTAGAAACTCGAGTTTAAACACCATTTTGATGGTCACACCGTGTTTTCATTTTAGCCTTACCGAGTTCGTAAAATATAACTTGAAATTGCTCGGGTGGAGCTTGAGAATGCCTTTTTGCTCTTTATTGTGTTTTTCTTTTTCTTTTTATTTTGAGAGCGGCACAAAAACGATTTCGAAGACTTATTGTGCTTCTTACTTGTTAAGGCCTCGGCTTGTTTTGGGTGATTCTGATGCGGTTGATTTTATTGGTATTTGAACAAGAGGAAAAATGGTTAAATGTTAAAAAGGTATTTAGCAAAGAAGTCGGTTAATAGGCTCGAGGGGACTTCCTAAAGGTTAATAAAAACGAGAAAAATAATTTAAGAAAGGAATTAGCCTAAGTGGGTTCGTTTTATCATCTATTGCCCTTCTTACCAAAATAAGTGTACTTAACCCGGTATTAGATGCAAACTCTATGAGTCGAGTGAAGTCAAAGCTCTCGAAAGATTGTAAAAGAAATAGAGTTCTCGTACGAACTCTTTTAGGCTCAAAAATACCTCACAAGAATTTCGGGTTAAATTGTGTACTTTCAAGTTCTCGTCAAATTTTCAACCATCTCGTTTTTATTGCCTTTTTAAATTTCATTATAGAGATAACATGTGGGTTAGGACTCAATGCTTTTGTTTAGTACGAACCTAGGCTTTGCATAAATTCTATAACTTCAAATTCAAGACTAAAATTTCTTAATTAAACCGATCCTTTATGTTTCGATGTTTTTACCTTTGACGGCGAATAACGGAACTTTTAATTATTGTCCGTAGAAGGTAGTGTGTTCGGTGATTTATGAGCCAAAAAATGAGTTCAATTATTTTTGTCTATTTTATTTTTATTTTTGTTTTTGTTAGTGCAAGACAAACTGTAAGTGCGGGGTTGCACGGCCCTCCGCGTGACTAAAATGACGTCTATTCCAAGGACGTCGCAAAAGAAATGAAAACAAAAACAGAAAGAAAGATAGAATTAAAAATAAAGAAAGGACCCTGCAGGTCTGGTCTTACGCGCGGCGTACCCATGGGGGCGCCCCACGTAAGAGATGCATTTGATGTGATTTGGGGCCAGAGGCTCAGATACGCGAGGCGCACAAAGAGAGACGCGCCGCGTAGACTGAGTATGAAGTAGTTATTCAATAGTGAATGTGGTTCACGTGGGGCATATATAGGGGTACGCTTCGCGTGAACATTATTAATGCATGCAGAAACAGAAATAACGAACACGTAAAGAATGAGTGAGGGCAAAATAAAATAGAAGGGCGGAAAAGAAACGAATCAAAACACAAAGAGAGACCGTAGGAAAGTAAAATATATATTAAAATAAAAGAAAATACAATACTAAAAACACGAAAGACAAAAGAAACACGAAGCGAAAAACATAAAAACGAAAAGGAAAAACACAGAAATGACAAAATCATAAAAACATAAAACGAAAAACAAAGAGAAACTAGGGTGGAGGCGGAGGAGGATGGCCATGAATGTTGAAGTGGGCGAAGAAGGTGGTGGTAAAGGCGTCGAAGTTGGCCCGGTCCGCTTGCCTTTGAGCTTCGGAGGCGTCGAAGCGAGCGTCTAGGGTGTCAAACCGGGAGTCGAAGTGGGCCCGATCGCGTCGTTGGTTCCCCTCTAAAATGTCCAACCGGGCATAGATAGAGTTGAAGTCATGGTTAGGGGTGGGCTATAGTTAAGGCCGAGGTCCAAGTCCCACCCGTCCTCCGCTTGTTGCTGGCCCGCCCCTGAACTTTCACCCGGCCCGGAGGCACGGTGTTTGAGGGTTTGGAAGGCATTTTTGTCCAAGGGGCGGGCTTCATAGTGGTGAAGGCGTTCAAGGGCGGAGGAGCCAAGAGCCAAAGAGGCATAAATAGTGACTAAGTGCCCGAGCCCGAGCTTGGCTCGCCTTCGTGATGGCATTTGGTGGAGCATAGTGGCAACAAGGTAGGAGAGGTCGAACTTAAGGTCGTTCTCGCAGCAATAAAGGGAAAGAAGCTCAATCTTGTTGACCTTGTTGGCCTCGGATTTCTCCAAAAAGTAAAAGTTGATGAAGCGATGGAGGAGGTAGAGGACATGATTGAGGATGCTTCCCGGGTGGAGGTTGGAGACGTTATAAGTGTCCGACCCGGTAATGGTCGCCCAGAATTTGCAGGCAGTGTCATCGGTGGGCCAATGGGTGGTGCCGGGATCCGTTTGCATGGTGAAATGGGTGCGGATCCAAGCCGTGTCAATGGAGTGGGGGCGGTTTTGAAGGCGAAAGGTGAAGAGGGCGGCATCGGGGACACCATTAGAAGCGAGGGAAGTGTAGAATTCATGGACCAATGACGTGTACATATGGTGGCATGCACAAAAATGGTTGTGCTAGCCAAGGGCGCGGAGGCGATCCTCGAAGGCACGACCAACATTATAGTGATCAAGCACGCTGAGGTTGATGTAGGGGAGAGCCATGACAGTGGAAGAGGAGATGGTTTGGTAGGTGATGGCCTCCCCTTCAGTGAGAATGTGAAAGGGGGCGCGATATTGACGGGTGAGAGGTGGTGTTTCTTCTCGTTCAGATGGGGGTGGTGATTGTGTTTGGTGGGAACGGGAAGAGCGGGCACGAGTGGACCGCGGGGGACGGTCATTGGCGGGTCGCTTACTTCGGGTCATGGTGAAAGGGAGTGAGGGAGATGAGGGAATTAGGAAGTTGGAGTGAGTGGGAGGGAGGGGGGAGGGGAAATAGGGGTTTAAATAGAGAAGGGGTGGGAATCCAAGGAAGTTTCGGATTCCCAGTGGGGTACGCGGGGCGTGAAGGGGCCACGCCACACATATCCCACCTCCTGACCAAATTTGGTCCAAAAATGCCAAGGCACGCGGGGCGTATTAGAGAGCACGCCACGAGTACTTCGGTCTCTGACCAAAAAGGCGTGGAAGAAGGGATAATACGCGGGGCGTGAATGGGAGTACGCCCCGCGTGGAGGACGGCAGGTGAAACATTTTTTTCGGTTTTGTAAAGAGTTTTTAATTTTCATTGGTTTAATGATTTTTAAGTTTTTATGGGTTTTAATGAGTAATTAAGGGGGTGGTTAAAGGCAAAATTAATGAGGGAGGGAGGTTTAAGAAATTTTGAATTTGAAAAGAGTGGGGATGATTGAAGGGTAGAAGAGATGGAGTGTAGAAGTGGGAAAGGGGTGTGGGGAAGAGGAAAAGCTATCATGGGGAGTGGTAGTACGCAACCCCCCCGAGGATACGCGGGGCGTAGAATGGGGCACGCCCCGCGTAGCCTTTATTTTTCGCCTTTGACTGAGTTTGATTGAGGGAATCGAAAGGAACGCGAGGCGTGGAAAGGGCTACGCCCCGCGTAACCGTGCGTTTGAGTACCAAAATAGGAGCAGAAGCTCGGCTACGCGGGGTGTACCGGTGTGTACGCTCCATGCAAAAGTTTTGGATTAGTGATAGGATTTGTTTTTTTGTGGGTTTTTATTTAAAAGAGACGAAACGATCTTGAAAGAAAGAAAACAGAAAAAAAATTGAAAGAAGAAGAAAATGCACACGACGAAAAAGAAAGAAAATAAAAGGAAGGTGAAAAACGGATATAATACATATAGACAAAAGGTTTGGAAAATACAAACCGGGGCTACGTTTATAGTCGGAGTAGCTCGACTTTCGTGCGTGCGTGGTCATGGAGTCCAGAGATATGTGGCTTCGCCATGTTGTGGGAGAGCCCCGCCTCGGTATATTTTCAATCGGTGGTCGTTCACCCGTTAGATTGTGTTATCGGGGCCTTAGATTTCGACCGCTTCGGAGGAGTGTGCATTGATGACCGTGTATGGTCCCGACCACCGACTTTTCAATTTCCCAGGGAACAAACGGAGACGAGAGTTATATAAGAGAACTTGGTCTCCCTTGTTGAACTCCCGGATTTGCACGTGCTTATCGTGCCATTTTTTTGTACGCTCCTTGTAAAGTTTTGCATTTTCGTACGAACCTAGACGAAGTTCATCAAGGACATTGAGTTGGAGGAGACGATGTTCCCCTGTAACCTGTACATCAAAATTTAAAAATTTCAGAGCCCAATATGCCTTATGCTCTGATTCCACCGGTAGGTGGCATGATTTCCCGAAAACTAATCGATAAGGTGACATTCCGATGGGCGTTTTAAACGCCGTGCGGTAGGCCCAAAGAGCGTCATCGAGCTTTAGGCTCCAGTCTTTCCTAGAGGAGCTAACCTTTTTTTCCAAAATACATTTTAATTCTCGGTTAGAAACCTCAACTTGCCCACTAGTTTGCGGGTGGTAGGTCGTGGATACTCGGTGTGCAACCCCGTATTTATGTAAGAGTTGATCGAATTGACGGTTGCAAAAGTGGGAACCCCCGTCGCTAATGATAGCTCGAGGGGTCCCAAACCGAGTAAAAATATTTTTCTTTATAAATTTTCCTACCACCTTAGAGTCGTTTGAGGGTTAGGCAACGGCCTCCACCCATTTGGAGACATAGTCAACAGCCACGAGAATGTAGGCATTGTTATGCGACTTAGGGAAAGGCCCCATTAAGTCTATCCCCCAAACATCAAAAAGTTCACAAACTAGGATTCCTTGTTGGAGCATTTCATGTTTACGGGAGATATTCCCGCTCCGTTGACAATCGTCGCATGACTTGATGAAGTCTTGGGAATCCTTGGACATGGTGGGCCAATAAAATCCGCATTGCAAAACTTTTTCCATAGTTCGACTTGGGCTGAAATGGCCCCCCGGCTCTTGGGTGTGACACATTTGTAACACATGATTTACCTCCTCCTCCGGTATGCACATACGAATAATATTATCAGCACAAGCTTTAAACAAAAAGGGTTCTTCCCAAAAATAATTCTTAGCATCGTGAAAGAACTTCTTACATTGCTCGTAGGTAAGGTGCGAGAGAAGAATATTACCGGACTTGTAGTTTGCCATGTCGGCATACCAAGGTAGAGGTGTTACCATATGAAGTGTCTCATCGGGAAAGGTCTCCTTGATCTCCACAAGTTCCGGAGATTCGGCTTGCTTGCTTTGCAAACGGGAAAGATGGTCGGCCACGACATTCTCCACCCCTTTTTTATCTTTGATTTCAATGTCGAATTCTTGTAGGAGGAGAATCCATCGTATCAACCGAGGTTTGGCATCTTGCTTGGTCATTAAGTACTTAAGAGCTGCGTGGTCAGTGTATACGATAATTTTTTATAACACAAGATAGGATCTAAATTTATCGAAAGCAAAAACTACCTCAAGCATCTCTTTCTCCGTGATGGAATAGTTTTGTTGGGCCTCATTGAGAGTTTTGCTCGCATAGAAAATTGGGCAGAAAAGTTTATCCACCTGTTGGCCCAAACAAGCACCTACTGCCAAATCACTAGCATCGCACATTAGTTCAAAGGGGAGATCTCAATCGGGTTTCACCATGATGGGCATGTTAATCAGTTTTTCTTTAAGTGTATTAAATGCAATTAAACACTCGGAAGAAAAATTAAATTCCGCATCCTTTAGGAGGAGTTGGGTCAAGGGGGTTGCTATTTTAGAGAAATCCTTAATGAATCGCCTATAGAAACCCGCATGACCCAAGAAACTCCGGATCCCTTTTACATTGATTGGTGGAGGCAATTTCTCAATCACCTCAATCTTGGCCGGATCGACCGCGATTCCCTCCCCGGTCACTTTATGCCCTAACACTATACAATCTTGTACCATAAATTGACATTTTTCCCAACTAAGAGCGAGATTAGTGTCCTCGCATCGTTGAAGGACCTTATCAAGATTGTTTAAGCAAATTTCAAAGGACGACCCAAAAACTGAAAAATCGTCCATAAAGACTTCCATGAAATCCTCAATCATTTTGGAGAATATGGCCGTCATGCACCGTTGAAAGGTGGCGGGGGCATTACAAAGCCCAAACGGCATCCACCTATATGCAAACGTCCCATATGGACAAGTAAATATCGTCTTTTCTTGATCCGAAGGATCAACGGGGATTTGCATATAGCCGGATAGGCCATCGAGGGTACAAAAGAATTTGTGTCCCGCCATTCTCTCCAACATTTAGTCAATGAATGGCAAGGTTAAATGATCCTTTCGGGTGGCTTCGTTAAGTTTCCTATAATCGATGCATACTCGCCACCCCGTTACTTTTCTTATGGGAATTAATTCCCCTTGATCATTTTTCGTTACCGTAGTGCCCCCTTTTTTGGGAACGCATTGGACCGGACTAACCCATTGACTATCGGAGATAGGAAAGATTATACCTGCATCGAGGAGTTTGATTACCTCGGCCTTTACTGCCTCTTTCATGTTTGGGTTAAGTCGTCGTTGCGGTTGCACGGAGGGTTTGACTTCGTCCTCCATAAAGATGTGGTGTGTGCAAATGGTGGGGCTAATCCTTTTGATGTCGTGAATGGTCCATCCAAATGCGCATTTGTGTCTTTGTAACACCGCAATCAATGCTTCCTCCATTTCCTCTGCCAAAAGTGAAGATATAACAACGGGTAAGAAACTAGGAGGTTGTAAAAACACATATTTCAAATTAGGAGACAAGGGTTTAAGTTCCAAAGTCGGAGGATCTTCGAGAGACGACTTTGGCTTTGCTTTGCTATCCCAGTCCAAACCCTCGAACCGGCTCCTTGCCAACAAACATTGTTCTATCTCGGAGGAGTATACAAACGGTTTGTTCAATGGTTCCTCATCCAAGTGCTCATTATCATTTGTATCCGAAAAGGTTTCCATGGAAGACCTATCACAAAAATCCTCAACAAACAGATCAATAGAGTCCACGGAATTTAAAAAGTTACAATCCTCTATGGAATGAGAAGGGAATTTCATGGAGTTGTACACGTTAAACACTACCTCTTCGTCTTGCAACCGTAGTATAAGCTTACCCTCGTGGACATCCATGAGACTCCTACCCGTTGCAAGAAATGGTCGTCCTAGGAGGATGGGTACCGAATCGTCTTCCGCCATATCGAGCACCATAAAATCGACGGGGAAAATGAACTTGTCCACTTTCACTAAGACATCCTCCACAACTCCTTTCGGCCGGGCAATGGATCTATCGGCCAATTGAAGCGTCATATTGGTAGGCTTTGGCTCTCCCAAGCCGAGCTTCCTAAAAACGGACAAAGGCATTAGATTGATACTAGCACCCAAATCACATAAAAGCTCTACTAAACTCAACATTACCAATCGTGCATGGGATAGAAAAACTTCCTAAATCTTTGAGTTTAGGCGGGAGTTTATTCATTATAATCGCGGAGCATTCCTCCGTTAGCGCTACCGTTTCATTTTGCTCTAACTTCCTCTTTTTGGCGAGGATTTCTTTAAGAAACTTTGCATAGGTGGGCATTTGTTCCAATGCCCCCGCAAACGGGATGTTAATGTGAAGCTTTTTAAAAATTTCCAAAAATTTGCCATATTGGTGATCCAATTTTTCCTTTTTAAGTCGTTGTGGAAAAGGGAGCTTCGGTACGTAAGTCCCAATTGGATCACAAACATCTTTATTCTTATCCGAGGAAGTCATGGGTTTCGGATCCGAACCGGGGTTGCTTACCACTTCCGGTTCGTCACTTACCTTTGGAGCGGTTGGAATCGCCTTTGGAACCGGTGGTTCCAAACCCTTACCACTACGGAGTGTAATTCCTTGTGCGGTCTCCCGATTCTTGGGCCTCGGGTTTTGTTCGGTGTTAGTTGGGAGAGACCCATATTGTCTCTCTTGTTGTTGGCGATTCAATTGGGCCACTTGATGTCCCAAATCCCTACAAAAAGCCTCATTGTCAGCAAGACGGGAAGATATTTCCTTAAGGAGATTAATTACCGTAGAGTCTTGCGTGTTGCTAGGAGGTTGAGAAGTTTGTCCTCCTTAGGCGTTGGGGGATTGGCCCAAACCTTGCTCCTTGTATTCATTATGAAATCCGGATGGGGGCTTCAACACATTCTGATTGTTGCCATAAGACAAATTCGGGTGTTGGTGTTGAGGCTTCCATCCGTTGTTATTATTATTACGGTGGTGATAAGCATTCGGGTTATGATAGGAGTTATAATTAGAATTGTACCTTGGCTGCCCCCTTACATAACTTACGCTCTCGGCATCATCGACAAAAGGGCTTCTGGCTTGGCAATCTTTACCATGGTGGTCACCACCGCAATGCGAGCACATCAGGACCTGTGCTGTATTTTTTAGGCTCATTTATGCCATTAAGGCGTCTAGCTTTTTATTCATCTCAACCATGGATATTTTGGGAGCCTCGTCTTCCACAGTAAATGTTTGATGTCGTGAGGGTCCGGGAAGCCGATCTTCTTGCCATTGGACGCTTTTTCTAGCTAACTCGTGGATAAGTTTATAAGCCTCGCTTGCCGATTTCCGAAACAAATACCCACCTGCAGCGAAATCCATGGTTGCACGATTAGTGGGAGTTAAACCATGATAGAAGGTACTTACAAGATCGTGCTTGGGGATGTCATGCTGTGGGCAATTTCGGAGCAACTTCCGGAACCTAGCCCAAGCTTAGTGAAGGGCCTCGTATTCAAGTTGCCTAAAGGATGTGATATCATTTCTCAACTTAACCATTTTGGATGGCGGGAAGTAGTAGGAAAGGAACTCCTTCTCAAGCTCCTCCCATGATGTAATTGATCCTGCCTCCAACGAGTGCAACCACTCCAACGCTTGACCTGTCAAAGAGAAAGGAAACAACTTTAGACGTACAGCTTCAACCGGAACACCATTTCGCCGAGAAGTATCGGCACACATAAGAAATTTATCGAGATGTTCGTTAGGATTCTCATGAAGTTCTCCTCCAAATTGACCGAGTTGTTGGATCAATTGGATCATGTTAGTCTTTATCTCATATGTGTTGGCCGGGATGGTAGGAGCGATGATTCCGTTGCGATTTTGGGGCATATGCGGAGCAAGGATCTCCATCATCGTTCTTGTGTCATTTGAAGGAAATTAAGGCTAAGGTATAGCAGCGGTATAAAAATTTTAGCCTACTTCCTTTTAACCATAGGATCCGTTAATCGTTATTTCATATAAAGAGGGATAAGAAGGAATACCTTTCGATGAACAATCTACCGTTGTTAAAGAAGCGCCCACAATTCTTCTCCGAGATTCCAATCACAAAGATTAATACGGTGAGGCTAAGATGAATTCAACCCTTATGAGATGCAACCAAAATAGATTGCCTCTAATAAACCAACACAAGATCAAAGAGAAAGAGGGATGAATAAGATTAATCAATCGATGGAATGCCGTATGAATTCTTGTTCACGAACTTGGGAATAGAATTCTTTTCTCTCTCTTAAATAGTAATTTCGAAAATCACTTATAGGGGAGGGATAGGCTTAGTGAAATTCATTAGGGGGAGGGGTATATATATTAGCTTGTATCTAAACCCTAGTTAGATAGGAATAGGTTACTTAATAGGAATCCAATTCGGAAAAGGATTCGTAATTATTATCTCACTATATATCTAATATATCTAGGATAATAATAAATAACCTAATTGGATAATAATAGGAGAATATTAATCTAATTAAAACTCCTAATTAAATTATCTCTTAATTAATTTAATTCACAATCTTAATCTAATTAGGATTAATGGAATAAAATTAATTCCTTACTAACATATATAAATTTCGGCCCCCTCCTAGTATTTGGGCCTTACTGGGCTTAATTGGGCTTCCATCTATTAATCATATCCATCTCTCTTTTGGTTCCAAGTCTTATGTGTGATCCATTAGGTCCTTACTACTTCTGGCCGTATGCAACCTATTAAATTAATTTCTTCAAGAATTATATTTAATCCCTTGCATAACGGAATGATGTACAGAGTATGTTATTGGCAAGTCCGTAATCATTCCCCCAGAGTCCGTTAAGAAGACAGGTTGATTCTGTCGTTAACCCTTCCGTATTAGTTACGGTATAATACGATCCTTTATCAACTACATCCTTGAACTGAATCTTATGACTATGGGTAATGTCAAGTCACATATAGCGAGACGTTCGTTTTACTTGTTATTGGCCGAGTCAACTCAAAAAGATAGGTTAAGTGAAATCCAAATTTCTACTCTTAAGCTATCACCTTGCAAGGGTTTAGAGTCGAGTCTTCCACAAGCGATCCTTGGATGTATCTCCCATTAATCGGGAGTGATAAATGCTCAATCCAATGTATAACTACCCTGAAATTACTTCCTGTGACACCCAACCTTTGCAGTTCACACCCCAGAGTCATCTCTGTTAAGGATCGTGGGACCACAGGATCAAAGTCTCACATTCAGTAATTCAGGATGACCAATTAACATTCCTTTGAGTCTGAGGATTAGTTATACCTATTAATACCAATGAGATGAACAGTTGATAAGGATGAATCTACCCATCCTGTTATCTCAAGTCGGATCCCCAATCCTAATGAACAACATTTCACCGGATCTATGTAACTGTCCAGATATCTATATATGTGAAGCTTGTGAGATCAGCTTTTTGTCGGACAGAAGACATTGTTACATACAAGTCTCAACTGTGATATATCAATCCTAAATATATCACTTGACTTGGGGTGGTTTTAAGTTTATTAGTTTATTATAAAGTTTTGTCTCACTTCATGCTTGTATGAACACTTTATAATCACTTTAAACAAACTTACGGATTTCCTTTTATTAGACTTTATTTAGTGCTTAAAAGGGATTGCCTTTATATAGTTATAAAACATATATCTCATTAAAACAAATGATATAAAGAACAATTCATTTACAATAAGTTTGTATCCTGCAACAATTGACTATAGGACACAAAACCCCAACATCGTCGCCCCCTCCATGGCGGATGTTGTTCATGGGTTGGACGGGCGGTCGTTGGTTTGCCTCGGTTTGGTTAACTTCGTTGTTGAGGTTGGCCATCTTTCTCTCCGGATCCTACAAAGAGTACGTTCGATTTCAAGATCAATAGGAACGAGAGTACCATTCCTAGATCGGGTGTACATAAACAAAAAAAAGTAAATGAAGAAAATTTAAGTACACGAAGAATGTTGTTAGTAAAAGTTGATATAAACAATTTATACAAAAAGAATGCTTAGACTAACAATAAAACGTTTTTGTCTAATATTGCAAGAAATTATAAATCCCCGGCAACGGCGCCAAAAACTTGATGAGTATCCGGTAGAGTGGTACAATGTAATGATAAGTGTGTGATGGGGCTATGGATGTGATCTTTCTAAGTGCTTTCCGCAAGTGCACGGTTTCGCTTGTAGTAATAAAAATATCGATCCCACAGGGATACGTTTTTTTAACGAAAAAACTTATTTTTGAATTATTAATTTCGAACTTGTTGGATTTATTATTAAATGTAAATGAAAAGTGAAAATTGGATTAATTGAATTTAGGAAATTTATTTGATTGAATTTGTGAACTTTGAGTATTTGAAAATGCTGGAATAAGATTATGTATTTAGAATAAATCGATTGTTAGAAAGATCATCTGATTTTAAGGATGAATTTTACAAAACAGGAACATTTAGAACTTATTAGAAAAATGAATGAATTTGTTCATTTGCATTAAGCAAAGAAAACAACTTAAACTTTGTATCGATTATGATGATGAAATAAATGACGGAACCTCTAATTAATTGGCTTTGAACGCGACAAAACCCTTTCGGGATAGTTGCCCTTACTCAAATTAAAACTCTTTCGAGATGATAATTTGCCTAAGTGTTCAACAAAGTTTCCTTGTAATGATTTTGAATTCAAGTGCATATTAATGAAAACACCAGCCTCACTTATATTGGATTGGTTACCATAAGTGCTGCATAACGATTTGTCGAATAGAACGGACTTTATTAGATGAAATATAAATTGATACAAGTTTACAGAGAATAAGGAGCATCGAGTTCTTCGAGGGCGTGCAAGTGAAGGGCTTGATCGGTTCCGCTTCCTTGGGTTTCCTAGGAGGTTGTCAGGCTCGGGGGCGAACACTTTACTCAATCTTCTCGTTGTAACTTCGTAATAGGGATTCGGTCGGCCACTACCATGATGCAAACTAAAACTGGAACAATGTCTAAACGCTACTGAGTTGTAATTAAACTATAAACAATATGTGTACCTCATCTTGTTTTGTACAGAATCTAATTTCTAACTCTCGAAATGTTTTTACTTAGAACTTCGACATAAGTTCTACGCTCTGATTTCTATATCTATATTATAGCATTTCATTACACTTTTTCTCAACATCAACTCTTTATTTATAGATGTTGAAGGGTTGTGTTTGAAGTGATGTATCCGTTGGTTAAGAGTCGTGTCCGTTGTGAAAGGACGTCTTTATCCACTTGAACGAACGCGTTTCTTGGATTTTCAGCATGTGTTAAATGCTCTTGGTGAATTTTCTACACTTACCGAGGATAGTAATCCGCGGCCGTGAATGACGTAGCACTGAGCTGAGCGACGGACGAAGGGGAGAAAAGGTTATAGCACGCGTGTCGCGGCCACGGATTGAGGATCCACTGTCGCGGCCCGGCAGGTTTTCTTACTTCTTGCTTTCGTTCGTGTCCTCGACTTGGCGCTTTCGATTTACGTCATCTTTGACTCCTTTTGTAGGGTTTTTCTTCTGTTTTAGATCCTTTTTCGTTCCTATTTGGATTTTACCAAATATTCAAGTACCTTGCAAGAAAGAAAGATATTCGAAAGTAAAAGTAATCTAAACAGATATAAATAACATAAATTCGTAATAAAAATGATGTAAATATTAATGATATTTTAGGTATATTTTGGGCTTAACAAATCTCCACACTTAATCTTTTGCTAGTTCCGAGCAAAATTTCACTGAATTTATTCCTTAACTAATCTCTTTATAAAAATAAGACATATATCTTTGTGTTTACCTTTTAAATTAGTTAAGCCGAAAAGACTAACTTCGTATGGCAAATTTATACGCAAAATATCAAACTAACTTAGTATAAATACGATATATCATTCGTCTTGTATTTCAATTTTTAAATTGAAGTATTCGGGACGATGTAAGCACGCATGTTATTGAGTTTTTCATCTCAAGGCATTTCAAAGCACCAAATTTCCTTTCCCAAACTTGAATTATTATATATGAGTATTAAGTTTAATTTATTTGCTTAGTTACGCCCGTGATAAGGGTGGTCTCGATCGTAACTTTATATGCAATTGTTTTGTGTTCGCTTAAGAGGTACCGACCATGCCATGGGTGGACGCAATCGTTACTTTAAACTTTAAACACGCTTAATTTTTCTTATTTAAACGTTCCTTCCATACCTCGATTGTGATAAGGTTGGTCGCAACCGTGGCCAAAAGTACGCTTTACTTATTAATTTCTTCCCTTTCATACCTCGATTGTGATAAGGTTGGTCTCAATCGTGGCCAAAAGTTAAGAATACGATTTATTGATTAATTAATATGAATTGGGAAAAAGAAAATTAGCACATTCATCCTATATTGACTTAAAATTCAACATGTATTATGGCTATAGTTTCCTTAAAAACTTCAATTGGTGTTAATGTAAGACAAAATCAAAATCGAAAAAAAATTGTTAGTTTAATTTAATGCCTATAAACCTAATTGAAAATTTAAAATAAGATTTATTGTATCATGAATTTCATGATATGAAATAGAGATTGAAAATTAAGAAATTGTTTTTTACTTAAATACATTCACTCGAGACAATTTTACTTAAAATCGTGTCGAAGATTTGTGAAAAATTTGAAAAATATTACCCGTATAGAAATATTTATTTCTATCGATAATGATAACCTAAAAATAATCATAAAAATTTTAACTTATGATATTTATAAATGTAAAAATGATATTTCATAAAAAAAAATGTTAAGTTTTTTCATTTGTTGCAATATATTTAAAAGTGTTGCAATATACGTTGCATTTGTATTTTGAAAAACAAGCGATGCATATATTCATTCATTCATTTGCATACATTCATTCATTCATTCGTTTGCATAAAATGATATATGTAAATATCTCCTCCCACACTTAAATTCGACCATGTCCTCATGGGTGCAAAAATGGAGATAAAACACTAAAGATAAAACAAACGGAAATAAACGAAAGATATAGCAAAAACATTCATCAGAAAATTAATAAAAACTGAAATTGTACGAAACATAAGAAAATAAAAATGTACGAAACTGAAATTGAAATAAGATAAGATAAAAATAAAAGATAAAACCTAAGCATGTGGCGGGGAATCCGGAGGTGTTGGTGAAGTTTCCACATTTCGGCGGCGGAAAAATGAAAGCATCCGATGCCGAGTTGAACGATGCGCATGCCTCAAAGTATTGAGGTTGTCATTCATCACCATATTGTTCTCCACCAAATCATCAATTCTCAAATTCATTTGTCGATTATTTGATTTGGTTCAAAATCCGCCTTAAATCCACCGGATCATTATCTTGTGTTGCTTGGGCTTGTGGTGCAGCTTCTCCACCGTCCTCCACTCCTTCTTCGTCGGTACCTACATTATGAGAACTAGAAGCACCTCCACCCATAGTGCCACGAAGATGTGCAATACGGGTAGCATACGAAATAAAAACAGGAGGAGCCGCAGAAACCAATAAATGAGCCCGCTCAAGTGCCGCAATGTCCAAAAACCGGAACATATCCATGGTAGGTGGACATATCAAAAGTAGCCAATTCATCCCGTGCCCCCAAAACAATAGCGGTGATTAAATTACCGAGAGGGACTTGAGTGGTGTGAGCCCTCGAAGCACGATATAAATTGTCAAAAAGCATTCCAATGCTATCAACCCGTAAACCCTTGAACAAACAATCCCAAACAAACAAATCCCGGACTTGAATCTTCGAACTCTCAACACGACCAAAAAGTGAAAAACTCAAATACTTGTGAAAGAAGAACACACAATTGTCCTTAATCAACTTGCTCGAAGTGTTTTTGGAGTCAAAAGAAGTTTGGTCAGACAGAGTTTGCCAAAAAGAGTTATTATCAAAATCCCGAGGCTTATCATAAAAGTCACTAGTAGGGAAACCAAACATGTTACCCATAGCCTCATAATCAACGGTATAGGTGACACCATTATTCCGAAAAGAAATTTCAGTCCTCTTTTTGTTCATCGTCAAAGTAACCAAAAATTCAACCACATACTCTTGAATTTGTGGAAAACGCATAGAAGCAAAAGTATCCCATCCCAAAGTTTCAATAAAAGCAGTAATTTGTGTAGTGAAGTTCAGCTTTCTTACCGAATCAAAGTCAAAAAACTGCATATCCACGAACTTACGATTGGGGTTTGAAAAGTGCTTGAAACGTCCAACTTCTTCTTCAGAATGAATGTTGAAATAAGCTCCGCAACTAATCCTTAGGCGATTAGCCTCAGTGACAGCCGGCTTGTGTCCAACACGCTTTGCTCTAGGCATGGTTATGGTGTTTAGGGTTTAGTTTGAAAGAAAAGAGAGAAAAGCTTGAGGTTGAAGATGAAGTAGAGGTGTTGTGGAGACTTGAAGTTGAAAGGTGTAGGTGATTGAAAAGGGTAATGATGAAATTGGGAAGAGTAAAAGTAAGGTATTGGGAAAAGGTAAGAGTAGGGGATTGGTTAAAATTGGAGGTGATGTAAGGTTTGTGTAAGTAATAGGTATATGTAGGGTTTGAGTAGGAAGTTAAATAGGTAGAGTAGGAATAGGAATTGGAATAGGTAGAGTTGAAATAGGAAAAGTAATTAGGTAGAAGGAGAATAGGAAAAGGAATAGGTATAGGGTGAAATGTGAAGAGGCGGAAAATATAGGCCAAAATCGGACTTGGAGTGCCTTAAATACGCGTGTCGCGGTCGTGGATGTGTATCCGCGGTCGCGGATCGCGTTTTTAAACTAATGTTGTCGCTGAAATTTTTGAAGAAATTTCTGAAGTTACCGAGAATCCAGAATTCGCGGCCGCGAATCGCGTTGGGCAGCAAAAATTTTTGTCTGAATTTGGAGTAAATTTGCTGAAGTTACCGAGAATCTATTAATTCTCGGCCGCGGATCACACGGTGGTCACCCAATTCTGCATAATAACTTCAATTCATGTAATTTCTTGATAGTTTGGAACCTGTACTCCTTTAAAATGTGATCTGTACTTAAAAACATTAATGTAAAACATTAAATGATAAGGAAAACCAAAGGTTTATCCTTATTATTGGAAAATTAAAATAAAAAAATGCATTAAGTAATAAATGTTAAAATTATGATTATGAAAGGTTTGTAACTAAAATTAATTGAAGCATTTATGTGCATTTATTAATTTAAGTTAAATGAATCTTATTTTAGGAACTTGAAATGTAATTATTAATCAATTAGTTAGTTAATGAATGGATTAAGTTTGCATTTAATTGATTCATTGGTCTAGATCTATGCTAAAAATTCGTCCCCTTCAATCGGGATTTTCTTATCCCTATTTCGATCCATTTTCAACTGCACGAAGGCTTGACGTTCTGGTGCAGAAAGAAAATTTGGTCCTGATCGAAAAACTCGCTTCACTAGACCTTCAAATTCTAAAAATTCATAGTCTAGCATCGGGAAAGATTCTGCATCACTCCAAGGAACAAAAATACTGCCCTTGGTCCCTAGTATTATTCCACATATAATATTCCCGAACCCAACCTTCTTAGCCTTTGATCTGGATGCGGCAACAAGACCCTCCATCAGAATTTTTGAAGAATCAACCACGTTGCCTTGAAATATATCGCCAAGGACATAAAGATCAGATTCTTGGACGACACTACTGAACGTGCGACCGAACAGACTGTGACTCAGAAACTTATGCAAATACAGTATAGAGTTGGAATAGAAAGACTTATTATAGGCAAGTTTTGGGTGGAAAGGCCAGATACCGGTGAGCATTCGCCAAATATCAGTGGACGTCATATCTCTTCCATGATGACGTTGGGTAGTATCCTTCAAGGGAAAACCAAACCAAGCATGCAATTCAGGATATCCAAAAGTGACAGTTTTGCCATCCCGACGAAAACTGAGATGCACCCGACGTTTGTTAACAAAACGCAATGTACAGAAGAACTCTAATATCCAGTCTCCAATTATAGGAAACTTCATATCAACAAATCTGGTCCATCCTAATCGCTCCATGTAGCGACTCATATCATCTTTAATTCCCAACTGATCGTTAAGAAAGTCATCCATGTATAGCATTCCGACAAAGAATGTGTATCGGAGCCTCAAGAAGCGCCTTCCCTCTTCATGATTGAAGATAGGAAAGTGACATCCGTAACGCTCTGATATATCAACACGTTTATTGCGTGAAGCAATAACTTTCTTAGATGAAGTGCTTGAGGAAGCCATGATGTTTGGAAAGAAAAAGTTCTGAACTTAGTGTATGGATTTGTGAATGGTAAGAAAATCAGGGATAGTTCTGATAGAGATGAAAAGAAAGTGACAGAAAACTGAACCTCTAGAACCTATTTATAAAATCCTAGGATAAAAAGAGGTGTTGTTTTTGAAATGAAAAGGCATGAAACAAACCTCTTAAAAATGAAAAAACTCAATTTTTCGTTTCTGAAGAGTTGCATCTGCTGGAAAAAGGGTTAATTTGGACATAATTTCCCCCGTGTCGCGACCGAGGATTCTGACCCGCGGTCGCGACACGCTGATTTCCCTACGGAAATCAGTTGTCAAAACTCCAAATTTCTGATCCTCTACCTAGAATCCTCATCCTCGGTAAGTTCAGAAATTTTCCTTTCAATTTTTAATCAGAATTCTCAACTGAGAATCTGAAATCCTCTACAAGTCCAGAAATTTTCCTGGCTGCTAGTTATACCCAAATTCTCAACTGAGAATTTTAAATTCTCTATAAGTTCAGAAATTTCTTACCTCCTTAAGAATTCTATATATGTGAATTCTCAACTGAGAATTTCAAATTCTCAACTGAGAATCACTGAATTTCTTCTAATTCTCATGAAATTCCAAAAAATTAATTAAAATCATGACTCGAATATATTTTTCTATATCTGAAATTCTAATAAAATGATATAATCTAAAACAAAATAAAATAAAAAAATAAATAAAAATAAAAAATAAAAATAAATAAAAACTAACTATTAGAAAAATAAAATGATTTATATGTCAGGAAATCTTGTTACGAAATTAGTTCCTATTTCGGAGATATTTTCGTAATAGATTTTACATCGATTACCATTAACTTTAAAACGATTGCCGTTGGTTTCCTCAAGTTCCAAAGAACCATAGTCGAATGTTTTGACGACTAAATACGGTCCTGTCCATCTGGACTTAAGCTTACCTGCTTGTTGTAAATCGAAGTTAAGTTCCTTAATAGCCCAATATTCTTTGTTGTACCTCAAATGGTTTGGTAATTCTTTAAGTTCTAATTTAGGTGGAACTATTACTGAAGGCGGAACTGGTCCATCTTCTCGAATCAAAGGCTCTGGGTCCTTATCTTCTAATTCTTCGCCCATTACAGGTTCTATTATTTCTTCTCTTTGAACAATGTCATTAACACATTCTTCAATTAAATCAAGCTTCATACAAGCGAAATCCTCCATAGGATATTTCATCGCTTGATTCATATCGAACTCGATCTTATCGTCACCTATTTGTAAAACTACTTTTCCTTCCGACACATCAACTAGAGCACGTCCCGTGTTCATGAATGGTCTACCAAAGATTAGCGGACAATTAGCATCATAAGCAAAATCTAAGATAACAAAATCAGTAGGAAAAATAAATTTGTCAACTTTTACCAAAACGTCTTCAATTATACCATATGGTCTTTTAGTGGATTGATCCGCTAATTGCAAAACCATATTGGTACGCTTGATGTCTTCTTCTAATCCTAATTTCTCAAAATAGACAATGGCATCAAGTTTATACTAGCTCCTAAATCGCAAAGACAACTTGGGAATTCCATATTTCCCAAAGTACACGGAATGGTAAAGCATCCAGGATCTTTGAGTTTAGTAGGTAATTTGCTTGATACTATCGAACTACAATCTTCAGAAAGTGAAATGGATGAAATTCCTTCCCAACTAATCTTTTTTGAAATTAAATCTTTCAAGAATTTTCCATAATTAGGGATTTGCGTAATTGCATCCATGAATGTTAAATTTATATGCAAATTTTTAAGTTTGTCTAAAAATGATAAAAGTTGTTTATTATGGTCCTTATTTCGGACCCTGTGTGGAAAAGGTGGCTTTGGTACAAAAGGTTTTGGATTAGAGTCAATTGGCGTATCTTTTTGTTTTAACGTATCTTCTTTTGGATTTTGGTAAATCATTTCCAGGTAAAGTTGAATTTCCGGGCATTTCCGGACCTAAGTAGTTTTTCCCCGAACGAAGAGTGATAGCCTTAACATGCTCTTTCGGATTTTCTTCCGTTTGGCTGGGAAGACTTCCCTCTTTGCGGGATGGAATTGATTTAGCAGGTTGTCCAATTTGAACCTCCAAATTATGGATGCTAGATGATTGGTTTTTGATAAGCTGATCGAATTTATTTTCGATCCGTTTAAAACCATCGTCTTGATTACTTACCTTTCCATTCATAGCATCTATAAATTTGTCGATTTTTGAAGATAAAGTGCTAATCGTATCTCTTGTTTGATTTTGATAATTATTTATACGATATTGATTAGCATTTGCATTATTATTATTATTACCATCTTTCCAGTTAAAGTTAGGATGATTTCTCCATCCAGGATTATAAGTATTAGAATAAGGATTAGTAGTTTGGTTTTGTCCTTGGACAAAATTTACCTGTTCTATCTCATTCATACCTTCGTAGTCAATGTCTCTCTGGATCGGATCATTAGGATCGCATGGTGCCATAAATTTATCAATTTTGTGCGATAAGGCAGAAAATTGGGCTTGTAACATTGCTACAGGATCAAGATTCATTATACCTTTAACCGATGATGTACATGAGGATGATGGTTTCGCCGTTGGTATATGTCCACGCTCTGCGGGCCACATACTGCTGTTGATTGCCATTTCCTCCAAAAGTTCTCTTGCTTGGGCGGACGTCTTCTTCATAAATAACCCTCCAGACATAGCATCTAATGAACCTCTAGTCGTAGGATTTAATCCATTATAGAATGTCTGCATTAAAAGTGCATCTGGCAATTGGTGGTGTGGGCATAAACGTTGAAGTTCTTTAAAACGTTCCCAAGCTTCATAAAGAGTTTCATTATCATTTTGTGTAAAAGATGTCAACTCTTTGATGACTCTTGCGGTTTTTGCTAAGGGAAAATATTTTTATAAAAATGCTTGGGCTAATTGGTCCCAAGTTTCAAATGTTGCAGCAGGCATAGAAGTTAACCAAATTTTTGCCTTATCCTTCAAAGTGAAAGGAAAGAGGCGAAGTTTGATTGCTTCGGCTGTTACATCAGTAATTTTAAAAGTGTCACAAATTTCTAAGAAATTTGTCAAATGTGCATTAGGGTTTTCGTTAGGCAATCCGTAAAACGTTACGTTGTTTTGCAACATATTAAGCAAAGCAGGCTTAATTTCAAATTGATTTGCGTTTATACGGGGTCTAACTACACTATTAGTTACACCGGCCATTCCTGGCCTAGCATAATCCATAAGTGTCGGTGGATCGGCCATGATTTCTGGCTGGACTACTTTGGTTTTTAAGGGTGTTTTGTCTTTGTTTTTGTTGTTTTTCTTAAGTGTTCTTTCAATTTCTGGATCAAAAGGATCTGGTGGCGTGCCCGAATTTCGCGAACTGCGCATGAACTTGAAATTGTTACACGAGCCAAACTACCTTCAAAACAAAATTGAAAACAAAATGTGTTATATAAACTGAAAAATAAATAAAATATAAAAATTGTATAAAAATAATGTATAAACCTATATTCGAAAATAAAATACAAAAAAATAAAAATTTGTCAAAAATTTTGGCGTATCCCCGGCAACGGCGCCAAAAACTTGTTGAGCGATTTCTGCAAGTGCACGGTTTCGCTTGTAGTAATAAAAATATCGATCCCACAGGGATACGTTTTTTTAACGAAAAAACTTATTTTTGAATTATTAATTTCGAACTTGTTGGATTTATTATTAAATGTAAATGAAAAGTGAAAATTGGATTAATTGAATTTAGGAAATTTATTTGATTGAATTTGTGAACTTTGAGTATTTGAAAATGCTGGAATAAGATTATGTATTTAGAATAAATCGATTGTTAGAAAGATCATCTGATTTTAAGGATGAATTTTACAAAACAGGAACATTTAGAACTTATTAGAAAAATGAATGAATTTGTTCATTTGCATTAAGCAAAGAAAACAACTTAAACTTTGTATCGATTATGATGATGAAATAAATGACGGAACCTCTAATTAATTGGCTTTGAACGCGACAAAACCCTTTCGGGATAGTTGCCCTTACTCAAATTAAAACTCTTTCGAGATGATAATTTGCCTAAGTGTTCAACAAAGTTTCCTTGTAATGATTTTGAATTCAAGTGCATATTAATGAAAACACCAGCCTCACTTATATTGGATTGGTTACCATAAGTGCTGCATAACGATTTGTCGAATAGAACGGACTTTATTAGATGAAATATAAATTGATACAAGTTTACAGAGAATAAGGAGCATCGAGTTCTTCTAGGGCGTGCAAGTGAAGGGCTTGATCGGTTCCGCTTCCTTGGGTTTCCTAGGAGGTTGTCAGGCTCGGGGGCGAACACTTTACTCAATCTTCTCGCTGTAACTTCGTAATAGGGATTCGGTCGGCCACTACCATGATGCAAACTAAAACTGGAACAATGTCTAAACGCTACTGAGTTGTAATTAAACTATAAACAATATGTGTACCTCATCTTGTTTTGTACAGAATCTAATTTCTAACTCTCGAAATGTTTTTACTTAGAACTTCGACATAAGTTCTACGCTCTGATTTCTATATTTATATTATAGCATTTCATTACACTTTTTCTCAACATCAACTCTTTATTTATAGATGTTGAAGGGTTGTGTTTGAAGTGATGTATCCGTTGGTTAAGAGTCGTGTCCGTTGTGAAAGGACGTCTTTATCCACTTGAACGAACGCGTTTCTTGGATTTTCAGCATGTGTTAAATGCTCTTGGTGAATTTTCTACACTTACCGAGGATAGTAATCCGCGGCCGTGAATGACGTAGCACTGAGCTGAGTGACGGACGAAGGGGAGAAAAGGTTATACCACGCGTGTCGCGGCCACGGATTGAGGATCCACTGTCGCGGCCCGGCAAGTTTTCTTACTTCTTGCTTTCGTTCGTGTCCTCGACTTGGCGCTTTCGATTTACGTCATCTTTGACTCCTTTTGTAGGGTTTCTCTTATGTTTTAGATCCTTTTTCGTTCCTATTTGGATTTTACCAAATATTCAAGTGCCTTGCAAGAAAGAAAGATATTCGAAAGTAAAAGTAATCTAAACAGATATAAATAACACAAATTCGTAATAAAAATGATGTAAATATTAATGATATTTTAGGTATATTTTGGGCTTAACACCCATTCCATTGATAATTGACTGTGTGTGGATCAGATTCAGGCCTGATGTCATGAACACGCCCCGCGTGGACAGGCAGACGCCCCGCGTATTTTCCCATTCTGTTGATAATTGTCTGCGTGTTGATCAGATTCAGACTGTTTGTCATAGCCACGCCCCACGTAGGTTGGAGTACGCCCCGCGTGGTTGAGCCTCTGAAGTTTAATTGCTCGAATCATGACTTTTACGCCTCACGTGGCTTGGAACAGGCCCCGCGTAACTGAGCTTCTGAAACTTATATTGAAGAATTTCTCCTATATGCCCCGCGTATTGATAGAGACGCCCTACGTGGATGGTGGATTTTACTCCTTTGCTTGTACCTGCGAAGTACAATTCTCGACGGCCGAGTTAGCTTGACGTTTATTTTTCCGAAATTAACTAAAAACAAGGGAAATCAATCAAAAGCATAAAATTCATTTTCATTTTGTTATTTTATTAAAAACACATTATTTTTGTAACTAAACTCACTTATTTAGTCCATAATTAAACTGTAATTCACGCTAAAAGATAGGGATAAAATGCCCCTATCAATAGCTGGGATCAGTTGAGTATGGAATTTTGCGCAAAGTTTGCAGGATGCATCCCGCCAGTGATTAAATCGCGAAAGCTCTTCGAGCTAAAGCAAAAAGAAAATGAGTCTCTTCGGGAATATGTCGACAACTTCAATAAGTTGTGCATCCGCGTGGTGGATGTGGATCTCTCCATGGCAGTTGAAGCAGTGGTAAAAAATACAACTTGTAAGAGCTTGCAGGTGGATCTAATCAGAAACAAACCAAAAACTATGGCGGAGCTGATGGAAAGGTGTAAGGATTTCATGGAAGTTGATGATATCCGAAGAGGGTCGGCGTCCCCACCTAAGAGAGGAAAAGGCGAATCCCGAAGGCGGGTTAAGGAAAAAGAAAAGCTCCCTGACTCATCCTCCCGAAATAGGCGAAGAGGCTCTAGGAACAAATCAGCATATACACCATTGTTTATGCCGTTAAACGCCTCCAAAAGTGAAGTGCTAATGTGGATAGACAACAGCCAACACAAACGGAGCATTTCATACCCCGAACCAAAAGGGGAAGAGTACACCAATACGGGGAGAAACCCCAAGAATTATTGCAAGTATCACAGGAGGAATGGCCACGAAACAGATGCATGTTGGGAGCTGGCAATGGAAATTGAAAGGCTTATTGAGAGAGGAAAACTAGACATGTCCGTCCAGAATGACAAGAAAGGAGATGGCGATAAACCAAGAGATGAGCCGAAGAAAAAGGCTAAGGGGGTCATTAATGTCATCGCCGACGGACCAGGGTACCAGCCTATGGTAAAGAAGGCGAAAACTATCACTCTAGATAGAGCATCGCTTAATCGCCCCTTTGCAGATGTTGGTCCAGTGATCCCCCCACATGCAGACGCTCTCGTCATCACCATGACAGTGGAAGGATGGGAAATGAAGAGAGTAATGATTGATACTGGAAGTTCATGCAATGTCATCACTAGGGGAGCATTCTCCAAGCTCAAGGTCGATCCTATTCAAGTAGAAACCACCATTATGGATATCCTGGGAGTAACAGGTCACATAATCCAGACAAAGGGACAAGTGACACTAGAATGAGAATTAGCAGATGAAGATCAGGTGTGGATGGGAGATCTGGAGTTCTCCATCATAGACGGTCACTTGGCATACAATATCATCTTGGGGCGACCTTTTATCTCGGACTTGATATCTGGAGTACAGCTTGACTTGATATGCCCAGTTTGGTGGCACTCAAAACATGTGACGGACTTGGAGCTGTCCTTCTTGTATTTGTCACTCGACTCAGCTTTGTATCTGTCACCTCTTTTGTATGGCCGTTTGCTGCTCCTGTCATTTCTTCTGAACAGCTTCTTCATCTTTCTAGTGAACATGGCCATTTCCTCATCATCAGTTGAGTCAGTTTCGGTCGAGTCAGCTTTCATGACCAGTGACTTTTGTTTCTTGTCTTCTGACCTTTCCTTATCTTTTGCTTCAAAGTTTTGCATTGAGATTTCATGAGTCAGCAAAGATCCGATTAGCTCATCATACTTGTACGTAGTCAGGTCCTGAGCTTCTTCTACTGCAGTTTTCTTTGCTTACCAGCTCTTTGGTAAGCTTCTCAAGATTTTCTTCACTTGTTCTTCTTCGGTGAAGTTCTTGCCGAGTCTCTTTAGCTCATTTATAATATTGGTGAATCTAGCATTCATGCTGGAGATGTCTTCGTTGTCGTTCATTTCAAATAGCTCATACAATCTCATGTGTTGATTCACCTTTGACTCTTTAACTTTCCTTGTGCCTTCATAGGTCACCTCGAGCTTCTTCCAAATCTCCTGTGCTGACTCACATCCTGAAATCTTATTGTATTCTGCAGTATCTAAAGCACAGTGAAGCATATTTATAGCCGAAGCATTATTTTGTAATTTTCTAAGGTCATCCTCTGTCCACTCAGCTTCGCTTTTAACAATTTTCTCATTGTTAATAGTTTTATATGGCACATGTGGACCTTGAACAATCGCAAGCCATGCACTCATGTTTGTGGCTTGAATAAAGTTCTTCATCCTATTCTTCTAGAATGTATAATTAGACCCAAAGAATAGGGGAGGCCTAGTAATTGATAATCCCTCAAGGAGTATCTGTGTTGTTTGGTTTCCTGGAAGGAACCGAGTGCTGTTCTCAGCCATTTATAGGGATCCGCTCAAGATAGTTATATCTTTGAGTAGTGAGCTTAGGCTCTGATACCACTTGTTGGTCCCGTGTGATTAGTTCCAAGGGGGGTTAGGAACTAATATAACTTTTTCATTAATTATTTATGCTGACTTAACAGTTTTGGTAAGTTTGTCAACTTAGCTTTGGTCAGCTTGGCCAAATTTAGTGTAAGACAGCTTTAGTTAGATATTGACTAGAACTGTTTTACTTGTAAGTTGAGAATTGCCACTCATAGAGGCCAGCTTTCAATTTAGCACTCTAATTTACTCAGAGTCAGCTTAATCAGTTTAGATGCTGAGTAAGTTTACCATACAACACATACATATATATATATATATATATATATATATATAGAGGTAGAGATTACTCAGTATCACTTATTCTGGTTCGGCCTCTCTGCCTACGTCCAGTCCCTAGAGTCCTCCGGGCTTTTAGAATCCAATACTGAGCTCTTTAAAGGTAGAGCACAAACCGTTTACAAGACAGTTGAATATGCAAGAGTACCTTCCTCTATTCGTCTACTCAACTCCTACTGAATGCTATAACCGAACACCCAGATTTTCTATACCACTAAGTACTCAACACCGAGCACTCAGCATACACTCTCAATATTACAATTGATAAGAACTTGTTCCCTTTCAAACAAGGAACACTTTAGATGATTACAATCAATCTAGCATTTACACAAAGAATGGAAGTTTGGTGTAAGATCTTTTTCTTGTTTTTGAGTGCTTTTGATTTGTATCTTTCTTACTTATGATTTTCTGTAAATCGACAATCTTCCAAATGAAACCTTTGTCCCTTTTATAGTTGAAATGTATGAAATAAATCATTTGAAGTTTGATTTGTCCGTTGAGTCCAAAACAGCTCTTTTAGGGGACAAATCTCTGGTCAGCTTCAGATGTGCAGGCCAATCCTGAATCCTGAATTCTTCAGACGTTAGGCTTGTCTTCTTCCTGCAGACTTTATCTTTTTACGGCAGTTCGTCTTTTAGCCACGGACAGTTGACCCATTCATCTTGGAATTTGGCTTTTGCATAATTCCGAGATTTCTATTATTGGCGCAGAGGGTTGGCAGTCTTTGTCTTCTAGCCAACAGACTTTTCATGTTGTCCTGAGGATAACTCAGCTTGACTTCGTTGTCCACTGCCTTTGATTGTTTGCCAGATTTCATACTGAGTTCTCCCGTACTCAGCTTCCAAGGTCAGCTTCGTTCTGTAAGACTTCATTCTGAAGCAGACATTTCTTCTTTTATGCTGAGTTTCGTTTTACTCAGCTTCTCAGATCATCTTTATTCTTAGCCTGTTGTTGTGATGATGACTTATCTTTTATGATGCTGAGTTGCTCTTTACTCAGCTTACGCTCTTTTGCATTCATATTTGTACTCAACATTGAACAAACGGATTAGTACAATTAAATCAAAGCACTTAAATTTAATTGTCTCTTAATCATGGATGATTTTGTCATATCAAAATCTTGTGGAAAGGTGTTTCAACAAACTCCCCCATTTTGATGTTGGCAAAATACATAATTATGGAACTGAGTTTTGAAATTCCCCATGATTGATTTATTTTTCATATTCCTGAAATTTGCTCCCCCGTAAGGGTTGCATTTATTAACTTAACTCTAAACCTTCCAAGATTTAATTGAGAGAAATTAAAGATATTTGTACTGACTAAGTTCAATCCTAGATCTTCTAAGATCAGATAGGTCAGTTTTCAGAAATGGTCATTTTATTACTTCAGTTTACTTATGTGTGAAGATGTATACTGAGTATTATGATTTGTTTGTTCAATTTGGACAGATCAGTATATACTACTAAGCATGGTATTAAGACAGGTTAGATAAAGTGATGCTTATCATAAATTTACTTGACAAGAAACACAAATATTAAGCACAAATATTAGACTAGACTACTACTTCTTCTTCAGACTGGCTTCAACATACTTGCCTTTTCCTTTGTCTTTACTTCCTGATGCACCACCGGCGTGCTGAGTTCCATCTTGGCTTTTCTCCCCCGTTTTGCCATCATCGGAAGGAGGAGGAATGAACGTATCATTTCTAGCAGCACCAGACAGAGAGTTTGAATAATGCTGCAACCTTCTTGTACTCTCACTTAGGCCATCAATAACTGGAACACAGTCATCTTGAACAGTTCGAGGAACCCGTAAGGACCTACTTAGCATACTGATGAGACATTCATGAGATTTGCTTATCCAGGAGATGGACTCAGTGAGCTGGGCAAAGGATTGATGGTACATCTTGAGCAGAGCTGAGTCGTAGAATTGGCGTTGAGCATTTGTGTAGTGTACTGAGCGAAGGATGGTTTGTGAGAAGCTCAGAAGGGTTTCATTAGTGATGGGGTCAACATCCATCTTTTCTTTGTTGACATTGAGAAGACGCACAGCTTCACTCAGTTGATCAATGGCACACTGAGAAGTGGAGGAAATCAATTCACGTGTGCAGGTCAGGTCAGAGGTCAACTTAGAGAAGTATTGCTCAATCTCAGCAGAAGTGGCATACTCAGGATGAACCGAAGATCCAATGTTGGCCAGATCTGTGGTCAGCTTAGCAAAGTGATCCTTAAGCTCAGTAGAAGTAGCATACCCTGGATGTATTGCAGATAGACTTTGGATTTTGCCTTCAATTGAATTCATGTGGTTGACCAACATGAGCAATAATTCAGTTAGCTTTGCAATTTGGTCTTGCTTGGGTTGCTGTGTCTGGACCGTGGTCATTACACTTATGATATCTTTGAGACTCTGAATTTCGCTCAGCAGCTGAGTGATGGATGAAAGTTGGGAGGACTCATTATTCGCAGACCTAGCAGCATCAGCATGAGGAGGATTCAATTCCTGAAGAAGAGACTGAGCAGAGGCAATGATTCTGTGCCCAGACTCAGTGGCACTTAGATAGGCAAATTGGCCTGCAAGAGTTGACTCAGAGGCTGGAATTGAAGTTGAGCTCGAAGGTGGTGGAGTTGGCTGCTTGGTAGTTTGGCTAGGTTAGACAATTGTTGGTCCTGGCGGTAGCTCAGTATGAGGAATTGAGTGCTCAACATCCTGTGTATTTTGAGTTTGAGGGGAAGGACTTACAGAGATGTTGACTTATTCATCATGAGGAGGAAGTTGACCAGGTTGTCCCATAGTTGTCTCCCCGTCTTGAGCAACTTGGACTTCGAGCACTTGCTCGGCAAAATTTGGATGTTCCAGAGTCTTGGCTTGTTCTTCAATATGAGTAACAGAGGCTTGATTTTGCACAGATTCCCTAGGAGGAGACTCAGTATCATGTGAGAAGTATTTGAATTGGATATCGGAGAGGTCAGTAAGTGGCTCTCGAGGTGGGGAATCATCCAGAAGATCGATAGGTGTTTGCTTGTGTGCCTTCTTCTTAAGTCGTCGAAATTCCTTAGCTTTTGGGGGTGAAGGATTAGCTTGAATATCTTCACTGGAGCTAGACGATGATTTTTCAAAAGTTCATCATTCCCTGGTTGTTCATCATTTTCCTCCTGATGTTGTTCAATATCATCTAGCTCAGCATGATCTGCTTCCTTAGTGTCAGGCTGAGTGGCATTATTACTCTGTTCTCTCTCTCCTGGCACAATAGGAGTTTTTTCAATGTCAATCCCAAGGCTTTTGACGAAGTGTGACTGGGGAGTGACAATCCAGTTGAGGGGGTCAGCTTCAACAGTTTTCAAACCAGAGCTTTTTATTCTCTGTAGAGGTGGATCTGGTGTTTCTTCATTCTCTTCTCCGGGCTCAGCTTGCCTCTTTCTCTTCTCTGCTGACTTAAGTGTAACCTGAGTTTGGTCAGCATCAGCTTTCTCCCCTTAGACACTGCTCGTACCTTTCTTGGGACAGTATCAACATCTCTTGAGCACGTTTCAAGTGCTTTCCTCTTCTTCTTTATTGTTGCTGGCTCAACAGTAGCTTTCTTTCCTTTAGGTTCGACTTCTACTTCTTGCTCAGCTTCTGCTTTTGCTGAGCTTCTACTTCTTGTTCAGCATCATTTTCTTTCTCATCTTCCTCAGCACCTTCAGTCCCCTTCAAAGGTTGGTTGAATAACAACCCGAATAGCAGAGCCGCTGTGATTTCACTTCCCAAACTGTCAGTATCATTGATGGTCTCTATTTTCTGATCCTCGAGGATTTTGGTGATTAGAGAGCCTAGTCTGAGTTTCTTACCTCCCCGTTGAAGTGCACCGACTAGGAACACAAGCATATTTAGTGGGTTGTAGGTCAGCATGTGCCATATGAAGCACTGCTTGAAATTGGATGCCGATGATGCTGAGCTGAGCTTTGGGAAGATGAAGTTAGTCAATATGTAATGAGCCATCTTCTGATTTTGGCCCATACAGGTACTGGGTATTTCTCCCTTGTGATTCTTTGGCTTACAAAATCCCTTGACATGGTCAAGCTTTTCTTTGGTTGTCCTAAATTCTTTCCCTTTTTCTGACAGGTTGAGTAGGGTTGCTAAGTAAGATGGGGTGATTGTTATCTTGTGTCCCTTGACGGAAGTTTCCAAGTAGTCAGCATCTTCTTCGTCAACAAAAAGGTTGGAGTAAAATTCCCTAACTAATCTAGGATAGGTTTTCCCAGAGAGAGAGAAGAGTCTTACCCATTCATTTTTCTCAATCCACTCACAGAAGGGTTTTTCAGCGGTGATGAAGCTCGGAGAGAACCATCTACATTTCAGAACTTCCAGATTGTTGACCTTCTTGTGAACTTTGATCATTTTTCTTTTTGTGGGCTTCTTTGAAGAGCTTGCTGGGTCAGCTTGAGGGTTTTTGTTCGGAGTTTGGTTGAGCTGAGGAGGAGATTTTGGATTTTCATCGGTGTGATGTTTGCCGGAATCACCACCGGAGATATTTTGAGGGTTCGACATTTTCTTCTAAGAGATTCTTAGGAATTTTGAAATTTAGAGAGAGAGGAATTCGAATACCAAAAGATTCAAGCGTAAAGAGGATTAAGTGGGAAATCTTTCACTATTTATAGAGATTGAAATCGATCCTATTCGTTGAACTAGCCGTTTCTCCTTGGGACGTTCAATCGACAGAGATTCTGTCATTTATGACACGTTCGGTGCATGGGTTTTCCCATTTATGGCTTGTGTTATCCTAGGTGCTATTTATTACACGTGTTAGCGTTTAATGGTGCAAGTGGGTTTTAACTCAGCTTTGCTAGAATTCGAAGCATTTGTGATGCTGAGTACCTTGTTCTATGTAAATGAATTTCTTCTCTTAGTAACTTAGCATGGGATAATCACTTCAACATGTATATCTATTGAGCATGGAGTGGTCTTCTACATTTTAAGCCCAGTAAGTAGCAGTTACTAATTTTGAATTCACTCAGCATGGCATTCATTCAACATTCAATTTTACCCATAGAGTTATTGAAGAGGATTAGACATACCGATAGCTTCCCTTAGTATGTTGAATTGTTCACGAGCCAATGGCTTGGTGAAGATATCTGCAAGCTGTTTATCTGTTGGCACATAGGTTAGCTTGATCTCACCCTTTAGTACGTGATCTCTAATGAAGTGGTGCCTTATGCTGACATGCTTCATCCTGCTGTGTTAGATTGGATTCTTGGATAGATCAATGGCACTTTTGTTGTCACATTTGATCTCTATTGTTTCTGTTTTTACTCCATAATCCTCAAGCTGTTGCTTTATCCATAGGACTTGAGCAACACAGCTTCCAGCAGCTACATACTCAGCTTCAGTTGTAGACAGGGCTACGGATGATTACTTCTTGCTGAACCAAGATACTAGACAGCTTCCAAGAAAATGACATCCTCCCGAAGTACTCTTACGTTCTAGCTTGTCTCGTCCGTAGTCAGCATCAGTATATCCAATGAGTGTGAAGTCATTTGAGGTTGGATACCATAAACCTGCATCAACTGAGATCTACAAATATCTAAAAAATTCTTTTTACAGCAATTAGGTGAGATTCCCCGGGGTCAGCTTGATATCTTGCACAATAACATACTGAGTACTGTATATCAGGTCTACTAGCTGTGAGATAAAGTAAGGAACCTATCATACCTCGATAAAGTTTACTATCTATTGACTTACTTTTCTCATCTTTGCATAGGACAGTATCAGTACCCATTGGGGTTGATATGGGTTTGCAATCTTCCATATCAAATTTCTTTAACATCTCTTTGGTGTACTTGGACTGACTTATGAAGATGCCATTCTTACCTTGCTTAATTTGAAGTCCAAGGAAGAAGTTGAGTTCACCCATCAAGGACATCTCGAACTCAGTTTGCATCTGTTTGCTAAACTCTTTACACAAAGATTCGTCAGTAGCACCAAATATTATATCATCTACATAAATTTGTGCAAGTAGGGTATGTTTACCCTTTTTCTTAATGAACAAGGTTGTGTCAGCTTTTCCTCTAACATAGTTCCTGGTTAGCAGGAAGTTTGTCAACCTCTCATACCAAGCTCTTGGAGCTTGCTTCAGGCCATACAAGGCCTTCTTGAGTTTATAAATATGGTTTGGAAATTTTGGATCTTCAAACCCAGGAGGTTGATTAACATATACCTCCTCGTTTATAAAGCCATTAAGAAATGCACTTTTAACATCCATTTGGTATAATTTAAAGTTCATAAAACTAGCATAATCACACAATATACGTATGGCTTCTAGCCTAGCAACTGGTGCAAAAGTTTCACCATAGTCAATACCCTCTTGCTGACTATAGCCTTGGGCTACAAGTCGAGCTTTGTTTCTAACTACGTTTCCATGCTCATCTAGTTTGTTTCTAAAGACCCACTTAGTTCCTATGGACTTTTGATTTCTAGGCTTAGGTACTAAATCCCAAACCTCATTTCTTGTGAATTGGTCTAGCTCTTCTTGCATAGCATTGATCCAATATTCATCGTGCTCAACATCAGCAAAGTTCTTTGGTTCATGTACTGATACAGAAGCCACATTGCCTAGATACTTCCGAAGCTGATCTCTTGTCATCAGCTTGTTGTCAGCAGCATCAAGAATAGATTTTTCTGAGTGTCCTCTTGGAATTTTTATTTCCTTAGGTAGTGTTGAGTCGTTTGAAACAGGTGTTTCTACAATCTCTACAGGAGTAGATTGGTCAGCAAATGTAATTTCAACTTCTTGCTTACCTTTGGTCAGCCCTTGTATTGATAACTCAGAGGCTCCTGGATGATCAGCGGAAGCTGAGCTTGGTACATCTTCTTCGAGCTGAGCTAACTTTCCTGTAGGGTCAGCTTCATCGAACTCAATATGTACAGACTCTTCTACAACCTGAGTTCTTTTATTATATACTTTATATGCTTTACTGTTTGTTGAGTACCCTAAAAAGATCGCTTCGTCAGCTTTAGCATCAAATTTTCCAAGGTTATCCTTTGTATTGAGTATAAAACACTTACATCCAAAGACACGAAATTAGCCAATGTTGGGCTTTCGTTCTTTCCAAAGTTCATATGGGGTTTTCTTAAGTATAGGTCTAACTAGAGCCCTATTAAGTATGTAAGATGCTGTGTGGACAGCTTCGCCCCAGACGTACTTTGGAAGCCTATTTCACTCAGCATGGTTCTAGCTATTTCGACAATAGTTCTGTTCTTCCTTTCAACAACCCCATTCTGTTGAGGTGTTCTGGGAGCAGAGAAATTGTGGTCAATACCACTGGTTTCACAGAATTCGTCAAACTGTTAGTTTTTGAATTCTCCACCATTGTCACTTCTAATATGAGCTACTTTTAGGTCTTTGTCAATTTCAAGTTTTTTAATCAATGTGGTAAACATCTCAAATGTTTCATCCTTGCTACTCAGCAAGATGATCCAAGTGTACCGAGAGAAATCGTCTAGAATGACCAAGGAAAATCTCTTACCTCCCAAGCTGAGTGGCTGGATAGGTCTGAAAAGATCCAAGTGTAGTAATTCCAATGGTCTCTTGGTTGAGACAATGTTTTTACTTTGAAATGAATTTTTGGTTTGTTTACCCTGCTGACAAGCTTTACACAATTGATCTTTTTCAAATTTTAATTTGGGTAAACCCTCAACTAATTGCTTTCTAGCTAATTTGGCAAGAAGGTCCATGCTGACATGCCCAAGTCTTCTATGCCATAGCCAGGAGTTACCCTCTTTAGACACTAAGCATATGTTTTCAAAAAACTGTTTTTCTAAATTTAGCATGTATACATTGTCTACACGAGGGGCAGTTAAAATCAATTCATTTGTATTTCCCTCGAGTATTTGACACTTAGTGTCATCAAATACAACCTTTCGGCCGCTCTTGCAAAGTTGAGCTACACTCAGCAGATTGTATTTGAGACCTTTAACTAGGGAGACTGACTCAATAGTTGGGTTACCTCCGATAGTACCTGAGCCGACTATCTTACCCTTCTTATTGTCTCCAAAGCTTACACTTCCACCTCGTTTAAGCTCTAGTGTGATGAATTGTGTTTCATCACCTGTCATATGTCTTGAGCATGTGCTATCTATGTACCAAAGTTTTGACTTCTCCACGCATGTCAAGCTAACCTGCATTTTAAACTATTCATCTTTAGGTACCAAATTCTTTTTGGGTCCTTTCTTGTTAGTATAAACAGGTGCAAAGTCATATTTTAGTTTGTGACGACAGACTTTTATAGTACGGCCATTTTTACCACTGAAGTCACAATAAGTTGCCCTTTGGGGGTAATGCTGAGTGTAGTCAGCATTGTTATGCTGAGCATGCCAACATACCTTAGTAGTATGCCCTTTTCTTCCGCAGAAGTCACATTGGACAATCCGCTTGTTGAACCAACACACTTCTTTCATGTGTCCCCTTTTTCCGCAACAGTCACACTGAGTGAACTGTTTATGCTGA
The DNA here is from genome assembly GCF_963576675.1 of Euphorbia lathyris. Lineage (NCBI taxonomy): Eukaryota > Viridiplantae > Streptophyta > Magnoliopsida > Malpighiales > Euphorbiaceae > Euphorbia > Euphorbia lathyris. Next base: position 3,376,350 of record NC_088918.1, read on the forward strand.
TTAGTACTTGCGTACTCAGTATGGGGTTTATTTCTGTTTGAGCCTTTTACTTAACTCTGTAAGGTTGTAATGTCCTTTCTTAGTTTCTTTGACTCAGATTGGACCTCCGTGACAAACTTATGCATTATTTGCATGTTGGTATGTAAGTCTGAATTGTCTTGGAGAAGATATCAGAGGTCACTCAGCTTGACCTCTTCAATCTCGTCACATCTCCTGCTGAGTGATTTTATTTTCTTATGGCATTTCTTAGTTAGCTTGTATAAATCACTCAGGGCATTTACCATCTCATTTCTAAACAAGAGTAAGGGTGTTACCTCATTGTTGTGTACCTCCTGGTCAGTTTCATCAGAGAGGTCCGCTTGCTCAGATTGAGAATGGTCAGCTCCATCATCTGCCATGAAACATATATTGGCAATTTCATTTTGCTCAGCTTCAGATGAGGTTGACTCATCACTGTCTCTCCATATTGCTACCATTGCTTTATTGTTTCCCTTCTTATCCTTTTTGAGATTCGGACAGCTTGGCTTGATATGCCCAGTTTGGTGGCACTCAAAACATGTGACGGACTTGGAGTTGTCCTTCTTGTATTTGTCACTCGACTCAGCTTTGTATCTGTCACCTCTTTTGTATGGCCGTTTGCTGCTCCTGTCATTTCTTCTGAACAGCTTCTTCATCTTTCTAGTGAATATGGCCATTTCCTCATCATCAGTTGAGTCAGCTTCGGTCGAGTCAACTTTCATGACCAGTGACTTTTGTTTCTTGTCTTCTGACCTTTCCTTCTCTTTAGCTTCAAAGTTTTGCATTGAGATTTCAGGAGTCAGCAAAGATCCGATTAGCTCATCATACTTGTACGTAGTCAGGTCCTGAGCTTCTTCTACTGCAGTTTTCTTTGCTTGCCAGCTCTTTGGTAAGCTTCTCAAGATTTTCTTCACTTGTTCTTCTTCGGTGAAGTTCTTGCCGAGTCTCTTTAGCTCATTTATAATATTGGTGAATCTAGCATTCATGCTAGAGATGTATTCGTTGTCGTTCATTTCGAACAGCTCATACAATCTCATGTGTTGATTCACCTTTGACTCTTTGACTTTGCTTGTGCCTTCATAGGTCACCTCGAGCTTCTTCCAAATCTCCTGTGCTGACTCACATCCTGAAATCTTATTGTATTCTGCAGCATCTAAAGCACAGTGAAGCATATTTATAGCTGAAGCATTATTTTGTAATTTTCTAAGGTCATCCTCTGTCCACTCAGCTTCGCTTTTAACAATTTTCTCATTGTTAACAGTTTTATATGGCACATGTGGACCTTGAACAATCGCAAGCCATGCACTCATGTTTGTGGCTTGAATAAAGTTTTTCATCCTATTCTTCCAGAATGTATAATTAGACCCAAAGAATAGGGGAGGCCTAGTAATTGATAATCCCTCAGGGAGTATTTGTGTTGTTTGGTTTTCTGGAAGGAACCGAGTGCTGTTCTTAGCCATTTATAGGGATCCGCTCAAGATAGTTATATCTTTGAGTAGTGAGCTTAGGCTCTGATACCACTTGTTGGTCCCGTGTGATTAGTTCCAAGGGGGGGGGGGTTAGAAACTAATATAACTTTTTCGTTAATTATTTATGCTAACTTAATAGTTTTGGTAAGTTTGTCAACTCAGCTTTGGTCAGCTTGGCCGAATTTAGCGTAAGACAGCTTTAGTCAGACATTGACTAGAACTGTTTTACTTGTAAGTTGAGAATTGCCACTCAGAGAGGCCAGCTTTCAACTTAGCACTCTAATTTACTCAGAGTCAGCTTAATCAGTTTAGATGCTGAGTAAGTTTACCATACAACACATACAGATATATATATATATATATATAGTTAGAGATTACTCAGTATCACTTATCCTGGTTCGGCCTCTCTGCCTACGTCCAGTCCCCAGAGTCCTCCAGGCTTTTAGAATCCAATACTGAGCTCTTTAAAGGTAGAGCACAAACTGTTTACAAGGCAGTTGAATATGCAAGAGTACCTTCCTCTATTCGTCTACTCAACTCCTACTGAATGCTATAACCGAACACCCAGATTTTTTGTACCACTAAGTACTCAACACCGAACACTCAGCATACACTCTCAATATTACAATTGATAAGAACTTGTTCCCTTTCAAACAAGGAACACTTTAGATGATTACAATCAATCTAGCATTTACACAAAGAATGGAAGTTTGGTGTAAGATCTTTTTCTTGTTTTTGAGTGCTTTTGATTTGTATCTTTCTCCCTTATGATTTTCTGTAAATCGGCAATCTTCCAAATGAAACCTTTGTCCCTTTTATAGTTGAAATGTAGGAAACAAATCATTTGAAGTTTGATTTGTCCATTGAGTCCAAAACGACTCTTTTAGGGGACAAATCTCTGGTCAGCTTCAGATGTGCAGGCCAATCCTGAATTCTTCAGACGTCAGGCTTGTCTTCTTCCTACAGACTTTGTCTTTTTGCGGCAGTTCGTCTTTCAGCCACGGACAGTTGACCCATTCATCTTGGAATTTGGCTTTTGCGTAATTCCGAGATTTCTATTATTGGCGCAGAGGGTTGGCAGTCTTTGTCTTCTAGCCAACGGACTTTTCATGCTGTCTTGAGGATAACTCACCTTGACTTCGTTGTCCACTGCCTTTGATTGTTTGCCAGATTTCATACTGAGTTCTCCCATACTCAGCTTCCAAGGTCAGCTTCATTCTGTAAGACTTCATTCTGAAGCAGACATTTCTTCTTTTATGCCGAGTTCCGTTCTACTCAGCTTCTCAGATCATCTTTATTCTTAGCCTGTTGTTGTGATGATGACTTATCTTTTATGATGCTGAGTTGCTCTTTACTCAGCTTACGCTGTGTCTTTGTCCTGTCTTATTTTTATTTCCTTTTGCATTCATATTTGTACTCAACATTGAACAAACGGATTAGTACAATTAAATCAAAGCACTTAAATTTAATTGTCTCTTAATCATGGATGATTTTGTCAAATCAAAATCTTGTGGAAATGTGTTTCAACAGTAAATTATTTCTTAAAGTATTTTCTTGCAGCAATATAAATATTCCAGATTCAAAAAATGGGGAGGTAACAAAAGCATTCCCATGGTAGAATAATGCCGTCATGACATGACTACCTTCTCCTTAAAGATAGGAGAACAATAATCTCAGCGGCGGATCAGTTTACCTCAAAGATAGGAAATAATTGATCACTGACAGAGACAGGGTTAAAACATTTCTCAGACGTGAGATATTTACATCCTCAAATATTCTTCCCAAAGAAGAGTTACAAGACTTGGTGGCGGATCGATTCACCTCAAAGATAGGAAGCAAATCGATCGCCTAAGGCAGCTTAACTTCCTCAAAAGGAATAAAAAGCTTCAAAGCCTTCAAAAAGGCTCACACTTCAAAGTATGGCTGGCCACCTACCTTGAGCTAGCAAAATAAAGTCCTAAACCTAGAAATTTACTCGCTGAAAGATATAAAGCATAAGGTAAAGTTAATGGTCGAGAAAGGATTAATCGAAAAATAACAATTGTACTTAGTTACATTCACAAATAAACTAAATGTTTACAGCGACATCCTCCTTAGTATCTTTTTCTAAAGATGCGCCCTCGAGAGGAGCCTCACTCTCTGTAACGACAATTCCCACCTGAGGAGCCGTACTACCAATCACCGCGTCATAAGCCTTGTCACCCGCCTCTTTGGATGCTTTGTTGAGATCATCCGATTCAAGGTCGACAACAGGTTTGCTCTCCTCGCCCGATCCATTCAGCTCCTTCTGAACTTGATCGCGGATAAAATCTTTAACGTTCGATATCCTGTCATATCTAATGGCATCCTCGACCTCAGGGACCACGTACTCCGGATCCACAAAATCAATCTCGGGGTAGGTAAGCTTAACATAGGCCATGATCCGCTCACCGTAGTAGTAAGCACGGCTACCCGCCATAATCTCCGAGTTCAGTAAGGCCGCTTTATGGTTCTCAGTGTCTTCCGCCATCTTCTCTTTCAGCTGGCGGATCTCGTCATCCTTCTTTCGATTAAGTGCAATGGCAGCAGCTGCATTGGCATTGGCCACTGCTACCTCATTCTCCAGCCTCTGGATAGTAGCCTTATCCGCAACTCCCTAGAAAAGATCTGCCTCCATTGCACGCATATGAGCATAGTCATGACAAGATAAAAAGACCGTTTAATAAACAAAGTCTCCCTCATAGAGATCACTCTTTCATCCAAAAATGTAAAACAAGAAGAGAAAAGCTTACTGAAAGGAGATCCCTTTTCCCCATTTTAGCATGGTCAGACCCAGAGAACTTCGTCTAGTTCTCGTGAACCTCTCCAAGCTGGCCAATGGCTTCATCCAAGTCGTTCACTATCACCTCGTTCCGCAGAGACCCCTTGGCACCATACTTGGAAAGCCAGTATTTCCCCAAGTCAGGTTTGATCACCTATCCAAGCAAAATATGAGGATCTATAAAGCCAAGGAACAAGAAAAGTAAGACGACCGTACCTGCTCTTGGTTGGAACTAAACCAGTCCATCCTAGGCTTCCCGGCTTTCAAGGCATTCGCCAGCAACTTCTCTCCACTAGCAACGGCTGATCTCGTCTTCTTACTAGGGGGATTCGCGGCCCCCTCTAGAGGGCGTTTCTCGTCCCTCTTACTAGGATTTTCCACTTGCGCATTCTTTTAGGCCTTCAGCTTATTCTGTTTTCTACGCTTCTTTACAAGGGTGCGACTAGTTTCAGACAACTCCCTGATAAGGGAACAACAAAACAATCAAGGTTCAAGGAAGAAACAAAGGTACCTTCATCAAGTTGAGTGAACTTCACGTAAGTAATCTCATCCCCCACTCGGGAAACCAGGGGAATGTCATTCATCATGAATTCCAGAGCGTCGGCATACGTCTAAACATCTGTTTTGATGCTCTTCATGAGATCCGCCACTTTTTCATCGCTATCAGTCAGTATACGCAAGTCCCCAGCCATATGTTGAGGTTTAGCATTCCAATTTAATGGGAATCCAAGTGATTCGCCCTTTTTCGCTTTAACAAAGAAAAACTTTTCGTCCCAGAGATGGACGTTTGACATCTTATCACAAAAGGCGAATAACCTTTGAATTTGACAAACGTGAAGAAAGATTCAGTTTGACGCTTCGAAGGTTTGTGAAGAGATCGGAAGACACGGGGAGTACAGACTACCCCCAGATTCGAAGCTAAAAAAATCTAGAGCTATGTCCAACCAGCCATTTGGATGCAGCTGGCAGACAGTGATCCCGAAGAACTCCAAAATATCCCCCATCATCTGGGGAAGAGAAAGGCGGAATCCTCTCTCCACATGACTCCTATATACGGACAGGTATCCTATAGGGGGACAGGAAGGTCGCTGATGAGCAGCCGCCAATTCAGTCTCGTAATTTTTGATCCACGGATAGCGATCTGCCAAATCGGCAAGATCTGCGGCACTCATGCGAGACAAAGTGATCTCCACCCGAGGCTTCTTTTTTCTAATCGGAGTTGAAGGGGAAGCTTCCATTCCCGAAAAGATCCTAAGGTCTATCGCCGGAGCGGTATGAGCTACATCGGCGGAAGGGTTCTGGATTTCAATTAAACGAGGGCGACGATTCCTACTTGGGGTGGGCAAAAAAACCGGTCAAACCGGTAACCGAACCGTAAACCGGTAATCCGAACCGAAAAAAGCGGTTAACCGAACCGGCGGTTTCAGTTTAGGGTTGAAAATATATACTAGTTTCGGTTTCGGTTTCGGTTTGGACTGTTAAAAAACCGCGGTTTTTGGTTAACCGAACCGTTTAATATTTATATAAAATAATTTTAAAACTAAAACTCTAATTTAACGTTATATACTTATATAATATATTTATACTTAATACTAAGTATAATTAGCTATAATTTTATATTTATAGTTAACTACTGTAATTTATTTGAATATATAAAAAAACTATTGTAATTTTATACTTAGCTATAATTTTATATATTCTTCCAGAAAAACTATATTTTATACTTATTTACTTAACCCATTTTTGTCATTCCTGGTACAAAATTATACAAAACCTAAATCTAAAGAAAGAGAGACCTCACCTTACCACCCAGCCAGCCGACACAGCCTACTACCCTTCATCCCGCCCCGATCGCTCACCACTTTCCTTCATCATCATATGACTAACCAGTTCCAGCCGATTCACTTCCCTTCATCCCGATCGCTCACTTCCCTTCGACGACAGAAGTTCACCGCCGTCGGTCCTTCATCGCAAAACTTCAATTTCTAGTTCCATTTTCGATTTCCAACTGAGAAATCACGCAGTTGAGGTCAGTTTCTATTTTAATAAGTTATCGAGTATGGTTTATGATGCGATCTCCTTATTTCTTTATTTCTATTCATTTGGTTTGGGTTTATGCAGGGCTATACATTTGGTTTGGGTATAATTTTGATTTATGATGGGAAGTTTGAGCAGTTATTGTGTTCATTTGATCTGGGGTATAATTTTGTGTATGGATGAATATAATGCATGTTCCTTTCTGTTCATTGGGAGTTGGGGGGTTGATTTTAAGCTTATTTGCTGCAACAGGGCCAGAAACAAGCAAATAAGAGGGCTTTTCAACTGACTTAGAAGATGAGCTTCCACCACTTAGAAAGGAACTTGAATCACTTGAACTTTGAGGAAAATTAATGACACAAGTGCATCGTAGAATCTTTCGATGTATTGTTTTGTATATGGTAAATCTCAGAAATAATTGCTTCTCTGCTTTTGCACTACCCGTTTAAACCGTCCTAGACCAACCAGCTTGTTTAAACCATCATGGATATTGTTGTTTCAGTAAAGTTTTTGTTTCATAAAAAAAAGTAAAGTTTTTGTTTATGGTTTATTATCAAACTTGTTTCAATTAAGTATATCTGAAATGTTTTTTGCTGTTCTAAAATTATTTGCAATTTAGCCTGCAGTTCTGCTGCACAGATTTTCGAATTGCTGCTTGCCTGTATGAGTTACGATCTGGATGTTATTTTTGTTCTCTGTAGGAGAATCTATGTTGTGAAGTAGTGGTTGATTGTACCTATTTCGTTCCATATCAAAAATGTTAAGCAGTCCACTAAATAGATGTATTTTAATGAAGGGCATAAAATTATATTTGTCAACCTGAAATCTTTATATCTTCAACATCCATGCTTGTTCAGTTTAGTGTGTTTCTTTTTTTCTGGTTACCCTTTTACAGATTATCTTATTTCGTATGCTGAGTGAGTGCATGTTGGAGCTTTACATGATGCATGTGTTGTTATCCAGGTTGCTATGGAATGTAGGAGTGCAGTATTTTTGTACACTTAGTTGTTCTTGTCACATACACATACTTCAGGATAATGAGATTATTCAAATCATGCACTTAAAAATTGGTCAAAATCTTCTGACAATTGATATTTTTCTCTCAATTGTGTACATCATGAAGATTTTTTGTTTTATCCTGCGTTAAGAGGAATAAATTGAACACCATGGGGCCTATAACCATCCTCTCTCATACTCCTAGTGGCAGCAGCTGCATTGATTCATTCATGTTATATAGCTCTTATGTGTTCGGTTGTGGATGCTATGAAGCCCAACATTGGATCAACATCACATTAAAATTATGTTTACTGATGCATGTAATGTAATGTAATTATTATATTACCGTATTGATATGTGTAATTAAAAAATTGAAAGAAATTTAATTATTGAACTTTAATTATTAAGTTATTTGAATTTATTTATGTTTTAATATTATTTAAAATTTAGGTTTGGGTAAAATTATGGTTAACCGTTGATTTTTGGTTAACCATTGAGAACTGGTTAAAAACCGTTAATCGAAAAACCTATCCGAAATTATCGGTTAACCGTTTGTAAGGTTAACCGATGTGTTTGGACCGGTTTCGGTTCCATTGGTTAAAAAACCGATATTTTCGGTTCGGTTAATTTATTTGTCTAATGGACCGGTTAACCGAACCGTGCCCACCCCTAATTCCTACTCTCCCTCACCGTATTGCGTAACTCGATTAAATCACAACTAGGGGTACTTTCGGAGGAATTAGGGCTCTCGGAAGAAGTCCAACTAAACAAAGGCTCGGAGGAAGTGGTCAAATCGAAGAGTTCAGTGGTAGAACTAGAGGAGGAACTCATAAAAACCCAGATGACAACAAGAATAGGACAAGAAGGTTAACTTACATGGAAAATCGGAAGCTTCAAAGATTCTTGACGCCGGAAAAGCTCTGGAAAAATGCAAACAAGATCGAAAGAAAATTAGCAAATGAGGAAGAAAGAGAAAGAAAGAGTTTGAAAAGGTGCCGTCATGTACCTCGAGCGGAGTGTCCCGGACACCTGTCACACGGTGGATGGTCTGGAACAGAGCAATAATAAATGCGTCAGCTCTTGACGGCACGCCAGGAAAACTTTAACGTTACTTTGGGGGGACTTCTAATAATATTGAGATATTATCCACGGGACTGAAAGGGATATTAACCAAAACGACTGCGTATTCGGACGACCAGGAAAGCCATGGCGTATCGAGCAAGCCATCAAAGTGGCGGATCACGTAGATTCCTCCACACGCTATCCATAGTCAAACCTACGGGAGACTCGCCATCATACCTCGATCCGCCCGTCGAACGGTTGAGCCGATCCTCAATAAAGGCAACTAATAACCCATTAATGAGCTAACGATCATACTTGAATAAGATCAGTAACCGCCATTAATGAGGCATTAATGGAGACTTTCCAGTTACCGAGGGTTACAACTATACGACTATAAATAGCTTGCATTCCAAGCTATTGAGGTACACATTCACACTCTCCCAAACCCTACTTTGTCATTACAGTTTATCTTTGTCACTATATACTGACTTTGGCATCGGAGCTTCCCCCGTCAAATCCAACGACACCTCCCGCAGGGAAGGAATCCGGTTGAAAGTTCATCACCAGTTATCAAAACGTAAAAAAAAAATTAAAAAAGTACACTGTATTTTGTACGAGTTAGAAAAAAACTTCAAATATGTTTAATCAACTGATGTGTAATCTCCAATACTATTATTAAATTATAAAGAATATGATTTTTTTAATCAACTGATGTGTAATTGGTGCAGAATATGGAATAAAATATCTGTTTTTATAATAATGTCTAAAATTGGAGTTCTTATATTAAGCACTCGGTCTTTCATGTCACTCAAAAGATCCCCAATTCACATTTGGACACGCGTAGTGTGACCTCATGTAATAATTAAAATAGTGAGGTCTTTTATAATATATATGGGTCTATGTTACACGTGTCAAAATATGTATGAGAGGCCCTTCATTTGATATAGAAAACCGAATAATTATAATAATTTGCATAAAATTAATATAACTTATCAAAATTATGGATAAAATTATTTTTAATTATCAATATTAGGAATAAAATTGCACTGAACATAAATTGCTTTCAATACGCTGTGTAATTTTTTTTTTTTTTTTGCTTTTTTTAATAGTAACACTAAATTGACATAAATGGAATTTGATTTGATGTGATTTATAAGAATTGGTCCACACCCTCACCAAATCCACATTTCTACTAGCTTCATTAATTATAGATTAACTTATTACAATTATAATCAGCCAACGCTATCCATCTCATCTCCGCCATTAATCCGATTCCTCTATCTCCACTCCCATTTGGCGCGTTTTTCCAGATTATCACTCTGCCTCCACCGCCAGATCTTCCATCTTCACTCTCTTCTCCACTCTGCAAGGTCAAGGTCAAGGTATGTGCTCTCTGCTCTCTTTTCCTCTTTCTGTTCTTACTTCCACAATACAAACCCTAGAGTTTCACTCCCCAATTTCATCATTCTTCGCATTTCTTCTTCGTCGTATAGCTATGTAATTGTAAATTTTTCGTTTGATAATAAAAAATTACAGCCACTGTTAGAATTTCTCAGTTTTCTGCAAGTTTTGTGTTGTGATTCTTTCTGAAATTAGGAGTTTTACTTTTACTTTGTTGACTTTCTTTTTGTGGAAGCTGGTTGATGAGCTTTTTAGTTTTATTTTTTTGATGTTATCAAGGATCTTTAATAAATGCTCAATCGGAGCATCATTTCAAGTTTGATTGTCTGGTTAAAAATGATGACGTGATAGTGCTCTGTAAACTAAGTATGAAATAGGATTATCAGATTTTAAAATTGCCAAGTAGCTGGACACTATCACCAGCATTATTTCTAACTGGACAATCAACCTGAAATAATGTTATAACTGCTCTGGATAATGCTCCATTGGAGCATTATTTCACGGTGGTTGTCCTGTTAGAATAATGTTGTTATAGTGGTAGGTAAACTTGAGTGAAATCAGATAAAGATTATCCGAGTTTAAAATTGCAAAGAAGTAGGACAAAGATTGTCCGGCTTCTTCACATCATAGAGATTCCCACTCAAAAGCAGCACGCAGAACTGTGCTGCTTTTGGACAAACCCGTAACTCGAGCATTATTGCTCGGGTTACATACTATATGAAGAAGTCAAACAATCTTTGTCCGACTTCTTTGCAATTTTAAAATCGGATAATCTTTATTTGATTTTCACCCTACTTTACATAGCATTGTCACGGTCATTATTTCTAACCAGACAATCAACATGAAATAATGCTCCAATGGAGCATTATGCAGAGCAAGGTCAAGGTATGTGTTCCACAATACAAACCCTAGAGAATCACTTCCTAATTCCATCATTCTTCGCATTTCTTCTTCGTCTTATAGCTGTGTAGTTGTAAATTCTTCTTTTGGTAATGAAAATTACAGTCACTGTTAGAATTTCTCAGTTTTCTACAAGTTCTGTGTTGTGATTATTTCTCAAATTAGGAGTTTTACTTTTACTTTGGTGACTTTCTTCTTGTGGAAACTGGTTGATGAGGTTTTTAATTTTCTTTTTTTTTGATGTTATCAATCATTCTGTATGAGGATCTTGAGTAAATGCTCCATTGGAGCATTATTTCAAGTTGATTGTCCGGTTAAAAATAATGCCGTGATATTGCTCTGTAAACTAGTGTGAAATCGGATAAAAATATGATTTTAAAATTGCAAAGAAGCCAGACAATATCACATGCATTAGTTCTAACCGGACAATCAACGTGAAATAATGCTATAAATGCTCTGGATAATGCTCCATTGGAGCGTTATTTCATGGTGATTGTCCGGTTAGAATAATGCCTGTGATAGTGGTATGTAAACTTGAGATAAAGATTATTCGATTTTAAAATTACCAAGAAGCTGGACACTATCACAAATCAACCTGAAATAATGCTATAAATGCTCTGGATAATGCTCCATTGGAGCATTATTTCACGGTGATTGTCCGGTTAGAATAATGTCTGTGATAGTGGTATGTAAACTTGAGTGAAATCGATTAAAAATTGCAAAGAAGTCGGACAAACATTGTCCGACTTCTTCACATTACAGAGATTCCCACTCAAAAGCAGCACGGAGAACTGTGCTGCTTTTGGACAAAACAGTAACTCGAGCATTATTGCTCGGGTTATGTACTATATGAATAAGTCAGACAACCTTTGTCCGACTTCTTTCAGGTAAATTTCATCGATGGTGTACAACCTTTACCTCATTTCACACTTTGGTGTACAACCTTCAATTTGTCTCACTAATATATACGAACTTATAGGTGACCTCCCACTTTCGTGTACAGCAGGTAAAAATGACCGGTCAACGTGCCACGTCAGCAGTTTGACCGGTCAAAAAGTCAAAATTTAACCCACTTAATATAAAATTACTATTATACCCTCTATTTTCTCCTCCCCTTCCCTTTCCCTCTAACTTCTCTCTACTTTGTTTCTCTTCCTTCCATCTTTCCCTTAGATCCAACTGTGATATTGTTGATAAGAGTGAAGATCAATTTGAGGAGGAAGGTAATGAATCAAGATAATATCCAATTACCCCTTTTAAACCATCTTTCCAAGCAGACACCCAGAGTATCCCGCCCTTGTAGCTGGCCGACAACTTCTTCCACTAACAAACTCTCTCAACAAATTTCATCTGTAACTATTTTACCTTCAAATTGAATGTATGAACAAGCGTCTCGTCTTAGATTTCTTATAAGGAGCCTTACCCAATTCTCTATTCAAAGATTCGCCTTCTTCTCCTCTGTTTATCAATACGCTCTTCGACGACGCCAGCGGCCAAGCACCATAAATGGGATTCTCAGCTGAAATTTTTTGTCAGTTTTATCGGAAAAGGGATTAAAGTAATAAAAAATTTTAAAGCAGTAAATTGCACCTAAAAAGAAATTCTCCAATATTACGCACTGTAATCTTTTCCGTTACAGCCCAAGCTTGTAATTCTATTAACATCTGATCATTAACAGTTCATCCAATTTGATAAAAAGAATAGAAAAAATAAACTAGATCACAATGATACAAGCCCAGTCATTTTGAAGCAATAAAGTCGAGGACTTAGAAAAAAATGGCAGAGAAGAGGAGCAACCCATGAGTTTCTGCAGATATAATAAATTACTGAATATAGAAAAGTGATTGTTTAAATCAGGGTTTAAATTGAATAGTTGCAGGAGAACTTATTTTTCATATGTAGAAATATAGATTTTGGTTCCAGTTGTTTCTTGTTGCGTTAATTGTTTATATTGTTAAATCTTCTCTGATCATTCTCTTCGTGTTGATCTTTAGGGAGTGAGGAGTTGGAGAGAGAAAGGGAAAGGGAAAGGGAAGGGGAGGAGGAAATAGAGGGTAGAATAGTAATTTTATATTAGGTGAGTTAAATTTTGACTTTTTGACCGGTCAAACTGCTGACGTGGCGCGTTGACCGGTCATTTTTACCTGCTGTACACCAAAGTGAGAGGTCACCTATAAGTTCGTATATATTAGTGAGACAAATTGAAGGTTGTACACCAAAGTGTGAAATTGGACAAAGGTTGTACACCATCAGTGAAATTTACCCGACTTCTTTGCAACTAGTTTACAGAGCATTGTCACGGACATTATTTCTAACCGGACAATCAGCGTGAAATAATGCTCCAATGGAGCATTATCCAGAGCAAAGTCAAGGTATGTGTTCTGCACTCTTTTCCTCTTTCTATTCTTACTTCCACAATACAAACCCTAGAGTTTCACTCCCCAATTTCATCATTCTTCGCATTTCTTCTTCGTCTTATAGCTATGTAATTGTAAATGCTTCTTTTGGTAATGAAAATTACAGACACTGTTAGAATTTCTCAGTTTTCTGCAAGTTTTGTGTTGTGTATTTCTCAAATTAGGAGTTTTACTTTTACTTTGTTGACTTTCTTCTTGGGGAAACTGGTTGATGAGCTTTTTAATTTTATTTTTTTGATGTTATCAAGGATCTCGAATAAATGCTCTGGATAATGCTCAATCGGAGCATCATTTCAAGTTTGATTGTCTGGTTAAAAATAATGATGTGATACTGCTCTGTGAACTAGTGTGAAATTGGATTATCCGATTTTAAAATTGCCAAGAAGCCAGACACTATCACAGGCATTATTTCTAACTGAACAATCAACCTGAAATAATGCTATAAATGCTCTGGATAATGCTCAATTGGAGCGTTATTTCACGGTGATTGTCCGGTTAGAATAATGTCTGTGACAGTGGTAGGTAAACTTGAGTGAAATCGGATATTATCCGAGTTTAAAGGACAAAGATTGTCCTTCTTCACATCGTACTTAACCCCACGGTTTTGTCCGACATCTAACAAGGAAGTCGGACGAAGATAGTTCCAAACGCAGCACGAGTGTCCGTGCTGCTTTTTGATGGGAATCTATGTGAAGAAGTCGGACAATCTTTGTCCGACTTCTTTGCAATTTTAAAATCGAATACTCTTTATATGATTTCACCCTAGTTTTCAGAGCATTATCACAGCATTATTTCTAACCGGGCAATCAACATGAAATAATGCTCCAATGCAGCATTTATTCGAGGATCTTTCAATGCTGCTGACATATGTAGTCACTTCTGACACGACACTATCTATCAAATTTGAATGCTTTTTGTGAACTTGAATTGTAAGGAATACTGAATCTTTGGTTTTAACTATTTGATTTCCAGGTTGGGAACAGTTAATTCAATTGTTTTGGATACGGGCTTGAAGCCTAAAAATGGGTGCACTCTGTTGCTGTCCGTGCAACGATGAATTTGAAGAATATGCTTATGCTGGAAATTCAATGTATAGGCACTGCCTCTGTCTAAGAGTCTTTTTCCACCAGTTACTTTGTGGGGTAAGGATTGAAATTTTAAGCAATTTTACTCTCAGATGTCTTTACTGATCGATCTAGGTTCTTATTGCAATTGTTTGAATCTGGTTGAATACTCGAACCGAGCCAAGCTTTGGACTGCTCATGCTCGGCTTGTCAGAAAATTAACGAGCTCGAACTCAACATCTTGTTCGTGAGCAGCTCGCGAGCTTGTTCACGAGCTTTGGCTCTTTAATTTTGTTTACGAACTTCGATCGCGAACAACTCATTAATTATGTTCATTTGAAATTTCTTTAGCACAAGTTACGTGAACATTATAATCAAGCTTGTTCATGAACCTATAAACGAGTCTTCACGTGAGCATTCAAGCTCAGCTCGTTTATAAATCAAGCCGAACACGGTCGAGCTTTTATCAAGCCGAATTAGCGGCTCGGCTCATTTACAGCCGTAAATACTACTGCTCAAGTCTCAACTGCACTACTTGGGCAAAAACTTTCTTAGAATGTTGCTTAATGCTTAGCCAAGTTTGAGCTGGCATCCCTTTAAGTAGTGTATTTTCTTAAGCATATATGTGCATTTTACGACTCATAATCTTGTGGTTTCGTGGAGCCTCGTTCTACATGGAAGTTTTTTCCAAGAGGATTTGAGTAAGTGCAAATTTCAAAATGTACCTTTTTTTTGTAATTAGTTGTTTGGTTGGCAAATGATGGATTTAAAAGGGCTGTCTAGCTATGTTGCACCGAAATGGAAATGGAAAGTAACGCATGTTTCTGAAAAAATATAGCTAGGAAACGGTAATGGAAATGGAAACGAACACAAAACACGGGAAAACTAGTGACGGAAAAGTAATGGTGTTTTGTGTCCCCACCAATTCGGCAATTCGTGTGCAGCAATATGTAAAATCAATTTGTGAAGTAAATCTATATTTGCATTATGCTCAAACTTTGGAGACAGGGGCCAAGTTCAGATATATAATATGATTATCTTGGTTCACAAAAGTTAGCACCAGGAGATAAATGAAGGGAAAATTCATTCCCTGGATGTCTTAACACCTTGTCTTTTACTCGTGATACATCTAATTTTGCAGGCTCTTTGAATCTGATTAAAGTCATTCCCGTAATTTCTACTCGTTTTTACGTAATTTTAGTTCTGTGGCATGCTTAAGTTATCCTCTTCATGCAAACGCAGTATGTTATGATGTTTCATAGACTTGAAAGTCGGCCAATATCACCGACCCAAGGAGGTACTTCGTTAACATCAACGAATGTCGGCATTGGTTCACTAGACGGTTCGACAAGTGATACTCATGTCTTATTGCCCAGACCTGCACCATTCGATGCTGATCAGCGATATGCTCGTTTACAGCGGGACGGTTTAGTATCTAGGAAGTCAATGACTCATTTCCAAGAAGAATCACAGCCATTGCGAAGAACTATGAGCAATTCTGGGCTGGAATCATCTGGTTTGGGGAAGAAACGGATTGGGGGTGATTCTGATGATGAAAATAAATTGAGTCATTCTGAGTCTTCCGACAAATTTTCGGCAATGAAAGTTGCGTATGGACAGTGTTATGTGCAGCAGTCTTCTGAAGATGAAGACGTGTGTCCTACATGTCTTGAAGGTAAATATAATACCAATGCATATATGGGTGCACTGTATTCTAATCAGTGTTCAAGAACAAGGCCGCCTAGGCGCTCAAAATCGAGAATCCATTCCGATTTTCTCCACCTAGGCCTCCTGGTCATTTTTTGGCCGCCTAGGCTGCCTCGAAGCGGCCTTGAGAGGCTTCCTTGGGGCTGCCTGGGCAGCGATCAAAACAAAAAAAAAACGTTTTTTTTTTCATTATTATTTTGATTTTTTGTTTTTTCACAAGGGTAAAATTCCAAAAAAACTACTGTGGGTACATGAATTGTCAATTCGTGTAACCACAAGTTTTTTTTTTGGAACTTACTCTTATTATAAGTTACTTTTGAATATTGTCCCATGTTTTTTGGTGAATTGTGTTTATTATCTTCGGATATTCTTTACTAATTGCGTTTTCTACTTGTTTCCATGATATGACTGAAGACTTGAAGGACATTGTTTCATAGTTTTTGACACGTTTTAAAGGATATATGTTACAAATTACATGTTTTCTATATTAAATCACTATGTTGCACGGAAATGGAAACGGATACAGAAACTGAAATGGGAAACCTAATTTCTGAAAAACATAGGATATGGAAACGTGGGGGAAACGTGTAAATATTAAAAATATAGGGGCATATTTATAAATATTAAAAAAACAAGATGAATAAAGTCCAAGCTCAATCGAGATTCAAGCGACAAGGGTTACAGGAGAAAGAAATATTGGTAAGTTTTTTAAATTGAAGGATACAAGGAAGGAATTATCTTTCAAATAGGAAGTTTCAATTTTCCCTATCTTAGATTGAATAGGAATCGCAAAATAAAAAGTTTGAATTTCCAGAATTTTAATCGAAATAGGTAGGGAAAACTGTTTAAAAACTGAGAGACGTGTTTCATATTTTGGATACTTACGGAAACATGCCCGGAAACGTTTCGTATCAGTTTCTGAGAGTTTCTGTTTCCCACATCTGCCGGAAACGGGGAAACACATGTCATGAAGAGTTTCCGTGCATCATAGTTAAATCATTTTATATTATCATTTTAGATAGTATAATGCATATTTTAATTGCATTATAAGAAAATTAAAAAATACAGGATTAATCCCAAGGGCCCTGACTGCCTGACAAACGCCTGCATCTTTTATAACCTTGATTCTAATTAGTTGCTTATCAGTGATGAAAATATTATTTGTTCTTGCAGAATACACCATAGAAAATCCTAAAATCCCAACAAAATGTTCTCATCATTTTCACCTTGGTTGTATCTATGAATGGTTGGAAAGAAGTGAAAATTGTCCAGTATGTGGCAAGGTACGTGTGAGTCCTCTTTTTTTCTGAATATCTGATATTTTAGAATGTTAACTCGATATGATGGACTGAATAGACTTGAAGTAGGGGTATTAACGAGACTAACCGATACCGAACCTAGGTAGGCTCGGTATTGGTTCGTTACTCTCGACCTGAGGTTTGACCAAGCCGAGCTTTAACTAGATTCATCGTACATGCATAAAAAACTAAACACTTTCCTATTAAAAACTCCATTTGAGTTTAAAAGATAAAAAATAACCACTCTTCGTGGCCGAGCTCCAAGAATAGTAGTTGCTATTGGTGGTCGGAGAATACAAACTCACAGATAGCATATGGCCTTGTTGCCGACATGCTTATGTATGGACTGTAGTTGTTTGTACTATCAGTGTGGATGACAAAGTAGAGATAGAACTTGAGAAAGGAGTTAGTCTTTAGGATTTATATTTTGAACTTTCGAATTTCTAATTTTTGGACTAGCCAAAGCAGCTGTTAAGTGTTCTTTACGGGCCTAACCGAATATATTTATGCCAAGTAGGGGCATTAAAGAGCCTAACCAATACTGAACCTAGATAGGCTTGGTATTGACTCGTTAATATTTAAGTCAAGCCCTCTCGAGCCGAGCTTTGACTAAGCCGAGCTTTTACGGAGCTTTAACCAGAATAAGTAGCATAAAAAACTAAATAAAATACTCCACGTGAGTTCAAAAGATTAAAAAAAAGATAAAATAATCACTTATTTATGGCCGAGCTCCAAGAATATTAGTTACTATTGGTGGTCGGAGAATTTAAATTCATAGATGGCCTTATTGCTGACATGCTTGCTATGGACAGTAGTTGTGAGTAGAGAGAGAACTTGAGGACGGAGAAACTGATTAGTTTTTAGAATTTGTATTTTAAATTTCGAATCCCTAATTTTCGGACTAGCCAAAGGAACCGTTAAGTTTTCTTTACTGGCCTTGTAAATTGTGACTAGTTGAGAGTCATAATCGAAGACTAATTACTCATTATCTTTTCTTTCCATGTCATTAATTATTTTTATTTTGAATTAAAGATTAATGATATATATAGTAATTAAAAAATAATCGAGACGGTTCATGAGCTTTCAAGCCGAACTTAAGGAAGCTCAGGCTCGACTTGTTTGTTAATGTCTCCATGTAATAAAATCCCTATAGATTCCCCTGTTCTTATCTCTCTTTCTATAATTTACCGCCACAAAATTCTCATGTTAGTTGTTATTATTGAAGTAATTAATATGATATAGTTCTGATAATAAATTAGTAACAATAGATGTTTTTGGGCACGCCTAACACGAATGTCGTCTTTATGGAATTTCAGGAGATGGAGTTTTGCGAAAGCCCTTGAGTTGTGCAGCTCATTGCAGAGTAAAGACGCAAGAGTTTACGGGGGACTTGTAAATAAAAGCCTTCTGTTCTTATTAACTTTCTTGAACAAGAAAGTTATTGTCCATTTAATTTACTTACCACTACCTTGTAATATTCTACTATACCGTAAAACGTTTGCGCTACGCGTTTTGCGTTATCGAAACTACTGATCAATGTAAATTTACCGTTACCAACTGTAAACATTATTCTCATGCAAACTAATCAATATTAGTTACTCTTTACTGTTGTCTGCATACACACGGACACACACGTAGATAAATTGTTGCACTGCTTGTAACGATGTTCCTGGTTCTGTTGCGACTCCATATTTCCGCCTTTGGTAGGTTTTGAACCCGATACTTCTGGACAATTTGAATCATAATTGCAGTGTCTATATTTGCGTTTTGTGCGTTTCGGAAAGAAAGAACATGAGTTGAGAAATGTTACAGTTTACTCAGTTATTTTGTTTTTTTTGGTAGGCAAAGAAAGAAGAAAAAACAAAAACCAGAAGAATTAACCCAGGATTAGTCTGGGAAAGCTAACCCCCACTTGATCAGCAGAAAGTAAAGAATAAAGGAAGTCAGGAGGCGACGAGGTAGAGACCCCAAGCATCCTCTTCCGGCCCTCGGCAGCAAGGCGGTGGCAACCCTGTTCTGCTCTTTGAACACATGCCCAAAACTGATGGACTCAAAGGAAGAATAAAGCCTTTTGATCTCTTTAAGCAAATTTTGGCTGCCTAAATATGAGGACTTATTATCAGAGATAATCTCACGTAACTGATTTTTTTTTTTTTTTTTTTTTTTGCGGGTTCGGTTGTTGCTAATTTGATGTGTTATATGCCTATGCAGCAACGGGTGTTATATGCCTATGCAGCAATGGAGATATTTCTGGGGAAGCATTTTTGAAGCTCAGGTAGTATGTGTGAACAGAATAAAAGAAGTAGGGCTGTAAATGAGATGAGTGACATTCCCTCATTTCCATCCTCGAGCATTTTAAATTTCCCGTTTGTGATTTCTTGGTGAGCCGTATGCATCAAAAGGTGTATGTACGGTTTCTAAAGGATAAAATTTTATTCCAATCAACCGACTTTATCGAGAAGGATTACTTTTTTTAGGTCAAGGTATTGATAGCGAGATCGGCTCGACTCGATAAAAGCTCGATTTATAAATGAGTCTAGGCGTTCAAATTCGAGTCTGTTCCGATTTTCTCCGCTTAGGCTCCGTGGGCTTTTTTGGTCCCTGGCCGTGTTTTAGCCGCCTTGAGACCACTTAGGAGCCGTCTGGGCGACGATCAAAACAAAAAAAAAGGTTTTTTTTGCTTTATTATAATTCACTTTTAAATATTGTCGTGGTAAATTTTATGTATTATTTTCGGATATTTTTATTTAATTGCGTTCTTTGCTTGTTTTCATGATATGATAGAAGACTTTAAGAATAATGTTTTAATTATATTACTTGTGGACATTATTTTTTACTTGCTTAATACATTGTTGTTGAAATGTTCTTTTAACACGTTTTTGTGGATATATGTTATAAATACATATTTTTTTATATATTAATTCATTTGATATTACTATTTTTAGATATTGTTATATACCATCTTATCACTAAGCTATCAATTTATGATAAATAACAATACTATATACTTGTATATTACACTAGTACTTAAAATTTAAAATATTATTTAGCATTTTTTTATATATTATTAATATTATTAAAAGCTTAATTGATCTTGCAATATAAACAAAGTTTAGTTAGTATTCAAATTTTAAATATACATAAAATAAAATTTAAAATTGTTAGTAAATTTTATAATTTAAACTAAATTAAAAAACATATATTATTTATGAAGTTATCTGGTTCAACCAATCTGAGTTAACCGGTTGAACCAGTTGACTCCTGATGCAGTTGTCAATTCGGTTCGACTTTCGGTTCGGTTTTTAAAATATTGTTTGTGCAATTTTTTGGTGACTTTCTATTAAAGTGCACAGCCGGTAATCGTAACCGATCAATACAAAGTCAACGTGTCACGTCAGTAATTTTGACTTTTAAGGAGGTTAAAATTGCTGACATAGCGTATTGATTTTGCATTGACCGATAATTACCGGTTGTACACTTTAGTAGGAGGTCGCCAAAAAATAGCGCATCAAAGTATAAAATAATATAAAGGTTGTATACCACGTATGTAATTTATCTGCTAGTGTCAAATAAAATGTTGAGTTCGAGTGCATCAATTTTCTAAGGAGTCGAGTGTGAACAGGTTAAACTCCGCTAGACTAATACAGCCGTGAAAAAAGGAAGAGTTGTGCTATACATTTAAAAGAGACAGGTCCTACCCATTTCATGGTTCATTACTGATATCATATGAAACGAGAGAAAAAAGGCTTAATACATCATTTGTCCCCTGAACTTGTCTAAAATGGTTGATTGGCCCCTTGAACTTTTAAAATGTCTCGATAGCCCCCTGAACTTGCATAAAATGTTTACTTAGCCCCTTGAACTTGCGTAAAACGTAATCAATTGATCACTCGGTTGCAAAAAAGTAAGTTAAATACGGAATATGTATTCCACGTGTCTTAAAATGTTATTACATAATTTAAGAATAGAGTAAAAATGAAGTTATTACTTGCTCAACTATGAACCTTGTATTCTCTAATATTACAACCGTAATACCCCGATCTTGATTGTTTTACTTTTTTAAGACGCGTGCAATAAATTTTCCGTATTTAACTTACTTTTTTGCAACCGAGTGATCAATTGATTACGTTTTACGCAAGTTCAGGGGGCTAACTGAACATTTTATGTAAGTTCAGGGAGCTATCGAGACACTTTGAAAGTTCAAGGGGCCAATCAACCATTTTGAACAAGTTCAGGGAGCAAATGATATATTAAGCCGAAAAAAAAACATCCGATATTTTCAAAGCATAGCTGTATTATCAGGTTTTCCCTTTAATGCACCATGTTATTTTTAATGCTTTCTTATTGAATTTTCTAACCGTTTTCAAAATAAGCATTAAATTACCCAAATTCCTCAAATTTCAATTTACTTCTAGAATCAAAGTCACTTATATGTAATCGAGCCGAGCAGAGATTTGATCATGTTGGACTCGAGACAGAAAATGGATGAGGTCGAGTTCAGTTCGAGTTTAACATCTTGTTCGAGTTCAACGTATTGTTCAAGCTCGATTTATTAAGAAAATTATTTGATCGCGGGCAGTTCATTTATTTGTTCACGAGCTTTGCTTGCGAAAAGCTCGTTAATTATATTCACGAACTTTGCTCACGAAGAGCTCATTAAGTAGTTATGGATTGAGAAACAGTTGTTCGTAACTATTTTGAAAGGAAAATTAGCTAATATTTATCTGCTACTAACAAAAAAAAAAAACAATTAAATAGCAAAAGTTAGGTCTGTTCTTTGTTACTTAAATTCAATATCAATAATTTCAGTTCAATAGCATTCAGTTCAGTTCCGTAATTTCATTATTTATTATATTTATAATTATTTATTACAATTTATAGATTTTATAATTTATTATAATTTATATAATTTATTTATTTTTTTGGTAGAAAAGGAAAGCAAAGCAAAGCAAAACAAGCAACTACACCGGGATTAGCCTAGGAAAGCTAACCCCAATCCTATCCTCTAAAAGAAGAGGAGAAAGAGCGATAGGGGGAACGGTAAGGGTAGAAACACCTAACACCCTCTCATGGCCTGCCGCCGCCAAGTGATCTGCAACACGGTTCTGCTCCCGGAAAATGTGGCTGAACTCAAGGATATCAAATGAGGGGCTAAGCCTCTTAATAGCTTTAATAAGGTTGCGGCTATGAAGACCCATGGCATGACTACCCAAAATCATATTGATGGCCTCCAAGTTATCTGACTCCACAGAAAGCCTCTTAACACCCAGCCTAATCGCCAGCTGGATCCCAAAGAGAATGCCCCAGAGCTCCGCAGAGAAGGAATAACCCAAACCCAAATTCTGGGTAAACCCAGAAAGCCAGGCGCCTCCCGCATCCCTAAGAACACCTCCGGCAGCAATCTTACCATTACTGAGGCAGGAACCATCAGTATTCAGCTTCACAACCCCCTCTCTCGGCATAATTTATATAATTTATAATTTATAATTT
The DNA here is from genome assembly GCF_963576675.1 of Euphorbia lathyris. NCBI lineage: Eukaryota > Viridiplantae > Streptophyta > Magnoliopsida > Malpighiales > Euphorbiaceae > Euphorbia > Euphorbia lathyris. The sequence goes on from NC_088918.1 coordinate 3,399,009, forward strand.
AATATAATTTATATATAATTCATCATAATTTATAATTTAGCATTCTTTATATATAATTCATCATTATTTATTATAATTTTATATATATATATATATATATATATATATATATAATCTATTATTTATCATTATATATATATATATAATTTATTATTATTTATTATAACTATAATTATTTATATATAAAATTTATATTTCAGTTCAGTAGCATTTAATTCAGTTTAATTCACTTAATTTCAGTAAAAAAGAACATGGCTTTATACCGGAAGCTTTTATCTTTGTTAAAACTTCACTTTCCCCTTTCCATTTTTCTCTCCTAAAAGCATTCATATGGATATCAAAATGAAAACTTAACATGATTTTAATAAAATCAAAGTTCCGTAGATTCTTTTAGATTATAGCGGTTGTTGTTAGCTGTTTGTTATTGCAGTTAGTTATTTGTTGTTAGATGATTTCCATTAGGTGATTAATTATTAATATGGTAAAATTATGATTGTTGTTGTCAACGTTGTAAAAGGCGCTAGTCGGGTGGACATGACCCTCAAGGATAATTAGATTTGTATTTTTATAATTTTATTTGTCAATAAATAAATGGGTAAATTTCAAATAAAACCTATGTGGTTTCACTAATTTTCAGATAAAGGACTGTTGTTTACTTTTTGTCAAAACGAGGATTGAGGTTTCGCACTTGGATTAATGCTATTAAAACCATCTTTAACGATCTGAAAATGAAAATTTTCAAGAATTAAATTTGTTCATTGTCATATTTTTTATGGAACTACATTTTCGATTTTCGAAAATCATCTTTTTTGGAAATTTCTCTCTCTAAACATTAACTTTATCTCTCTTCACCAAACATCATCTAAATAATCTCAAAATAAAAAAGTTGAAGAATTAAAGTTGCTTAAAATATTAGTAGTTCTTAAAATATGTAATTTTTGAAGTCGTCAAGGGTGATTTTAATAGTATCAATCGAAAAAGTCCTTATTTTGCTAAAGCTGAAAACCTCAATCCTTGTTTTGACAAAAAGTAAACCATAGTCCTTTATCTGAAAATTAGTGAAATCACAGGGATTTTATTTGAAATTTACCTTAAATAAATTGTCATATAAATTCAATTAAAATATATATTATACTATTTAAAAATAATAATATAAAATTATTTAATATAAAAGACACTTATATTTCTAATATATATCATTAAAAATGTGCAAACATCAACATTTCAACAATAATATCATTGAATCAACTCAAAATGAATTATAATAAAGCAAAAAATAAATTCACAATAAAAAATGTTTTTCTAAGCGACGACACCAGTCGGCTATAAATTGCCTAAGGATAAAAAAAACGTCATGAGGGACTAATCGGAGAAAATCGGGACAGATTCTCGATTTTGAACATCTAAACAGTCCAGACGACATTGTTGTTGTTAGTATATAAAAAGTTAAGCAACAAATAACTTTTAAAAATAAAAAATATAATATACAAATAAAAAAAAAGCTCCAAAATGCTGTTATTTCCATAAAAAAGGATAAATTTTAAATAAAACCCCTGTGGTTTCACTAATTTTCAGACAAAGGACTGTGGTTTACTTTTTGTCAAAACGAGGATTGAGGTTTTCAACTTTAGCAAAATAAGGACTTTTTCGATTGATACTATTAAAATCACCCTTAACGACTTCAAAAATGACATATTTTAAGAACTACTAATATTCTAAACAACTTTAATTCTTCAACTTTTTTATTTTGAGATTATTTAGATGATGTTTGGTAAAGAGAGAGAGAAAGTTAATGTTTAGAGAGAGAAAGTTCTAAAAAAGATGATTTTCGAAAATAAAAAATGTAGTTCCATAAAAAATATGACATTGAACAACTTTAATTCTTGAAAATTTTCATTTTCAGATCGTTAAAGATGGTTTTAATAGCATTAATCCAAGTGCGAAACCTCAATCCTCGTTTTGACAAAAAGTAAACCACAGTCCTTTATCTGAAAATTAGTGAAATCACAAGGGTTTTATTTAAAATTTACCCTAAAAAAAAAAAAAAAAGCTAAAACCTGTCTCTTTATAAATCATATCAAGCACTATATTTTCTGCGATTTACAGTGAAACAAACACCCGTAGATTAAAAACAAAAGTGGCACTTAGCCATACAAAAGTTTATAATTCCTATTCCCCAATTGTAGCCATTGGAGTACTTTGTTTACTGCCTATAATTTCTTCCCCTATTCCAAACACTATATTTCTTACGGTTTGGAGTGAAACGCTAAAAGCTGTTCTGAAAAGCTGAAACAAACATTTCCGCATATTAAAAATGAAAATGAAATTACAAACGACTGCTCACTAAAAACTCCAAAACGATGTTGTTTCCATCCAAAAATCTAAAACCTGTCGTTTTATAAACATAACCAAACACTGTATTTCCTACTGTTTGAAGCGAAACGCTAAATTCTGTTCCGAAAAACTGAAACAAACACTCTCGTAGATTAAAAATGAAAATGAAATTACAAACAATTTCTCATTAAAAGCTCAAAAACATTGTCGTTTCCTTCCAAAAAGCTTAAACCTGCCGTTTTATATTATATTTCTTGCGGTTTACAATGAACTGTTGCTTTATAAACTAACCGAACACTATATTTTATGTGATTTGAAGTGAAACATTAAAAGCTGTTATGAAAAGTCGAAACAAACTCTCCATTATATTAAAAATGAAAATGAAACTACAAACAACTTTTCAGTAAAAGCTCTAAAACGCTATTGTTTCCATCCAAAAATCTAAAACCTACCGTTTTATAAACATAACCAAACACTGTATTTCCTACTGTTTGGAGTGAAACGCTAAATCCTGTTCTGAAAAACTGAAACAAACACTCATGTATATTAAAACGAAAATAAAATTACAAACAATTTCTCATTAAAATCTCAAAAACATTGTCGTTTCCATCCAAAAAGCTAAAACGTGTCGTTTTATACTATATTTCTTGCTGTTTACAGTGAAACGTTAAAAGCCGAAACAAACACCCGTAAATTCCTATTCACCAATAGTAGCCATTGGAGTACTTTGTTTACTGCCTATAATTTCTTCCCCTATTCCAAACTTTTGCTCTGCCCTATACTTATACTTGTTTGCTGAGTATAAAAAAACACAGAAATTTACCACACTTAAAACTGTAAGTAGCCAGTAAAAATAATCGAATCGCCCCGTATTTATATTCTGCGACAGCCACGATGGCGTCGCGCTTTTACGATCATTTGTTACTGATTTGACGACGGTATTTAAAATGCTCGCTCCGAAGCACCCTAAACCCCCGGCTACCGCAGCGTAAGCTGAGCCTATACTCTTCATAGCATCCGGGGCTTCCTCGTATAAAAACTCGAGTAACCCGACAATGCAGAATACTTCGGCTACACCAATCAAACAGTACTGGATTAATAGCCAGTACGCTGTTAACTCGGGCATCGGAGTCAAGAAACTGAATTCGTACCCGTGTTTTCTAGCGTAATTTCTTCGGTAGCTTTCGAAAATCCCCGCCCAAGCGACGGAAATAATTGAAATTGCTAGGCCAATGCCTACTCTTTGTAGCTGAGATGCTCCGTGAGGATGGCCCGTGATTCGACGGGATATTGGGACGAATGTTGAGTAGTATAGTGAGAGTATAAGGAAAATGCTTAGCCCGGGGAACACGGGCATACACGTAACGGGGAGCTTTAGACGTCCCATATGTGTGTTCATTGTGTATGCTTGTTGTACTGAGAGTGTGAGGTATTCTGTTAGGACTAGATTGAGCATGATTGTGCAGGCCGAAACCGGGATGAGTCGTATTAAGATTTTTACTTCTTCTACTTGTGTTACGGTGCAGAGGCGCCACGGACTAGGGTCCGGTCCGTCTTCTTTTAATTCGAGAGCTGCCTTGTCCAAACATCTGCAGTGAAAACAGGACAACAGGAAACGTTATTTAAAAAAAAAATAGCTAGGAAACGGTAGGGGTGTGCATCGGTTCAAAACCGAACCGAACCGAAATTACTAAAATAATTCAGACCGACACCGAACCGAATAATATATAAAACCGAAATCTAACCGAACCAAAATATTCTGTTCGGTTCGGTTTTAAACCGAACAAACCAAATTTAATTAAAAATAAATACAAACAATAAATAAAATCACTATATTTCATCATTAAATTTAGGATAAATAATTTATTAGTCCCTACATTTTTACATAACATGCTGTTTAGTCCTCATATTTTGAAAAACACATTATAAGGTCCATAACTTTTGTCAATATTAACCCTTTGGTCCTTTTTGTCTAATTTTTTAGATTTTTGACCGGACTTATCTTAGCTTTCAAGAAAGCTATAGTACAATACAAAATGACAATGTTACTCTGTTATTTTCAGTCTATCTGTTTATGCCAAATATAACCGTTAAAAGTCTAAAAAAAATTAGACAGAAGGACCAAAGGGTTAGCAATGACAAAAGATAGGGACCTTATAATGTGTTTTTCAAAATAAGAGGACTAAACAATGTGTTAGGTAAAAAGTAGGGGACTAATAAATTATTTACCCTTAAATTTACCTCAACAATAAAAAATTTAAAATATTTTCAAAATATATTCATATTAGCTTATTATCTCAACAACAATAAACAAAATTAAACTGGTAAATTCAAATATATGTATATATAAAAAAATAATAATATAGAAAATGTGTAATTCGGTGCGGTTCGTTTTTTTTACATTTTTCGTCAAACGGAACAGAATACCGAAATGCAGCAAAAAAACAAAATCGGCGCCGAACCGAAGTGTCAAAAACCGAACCGAAAACCCGAATTCAATCGGTTCGGTATGCGGTTTAAACCGCAGCGATGCACACCCCTAGGAAACGGTAATGGAAACCGACATAAAACGCGGAAACGCTACTAGAAAACAGTTTCCGTGTTTCCGTGCAACATAGGTGAAAATAGTCTCGTAAATGAGAAAAAAATTTATACCTGAAATCGTCGGTGTGAGTTATCTTTCGGCTACCTTTGATAGCAGAATGTTTCCCCGAAACCTCGTAGAGGCCTATTTGTTCGCTGCTCGAAAAACTAGTGTTTCGCTTCCGAAATGCAGCAACTAGAACTTGTGCAACTCTTGTTAAAGGGCTGCCGCCGGGCAATCTGTGCCGATACAACGGAGTACCGATAAAGAACAACATGTTCGATATTCCCATAGCGATAGTCAACGACCCGAAAGCCGAGCCCCATCCGTGTTTCATTTGAATGTAGACAACCAATGTAAAGGCAACAATTGCCCCAATCGTCACCGAAAGGTAGAAAAAGTTGAAAAATCTATCCAAATGAGACTTGTAATTCGCACTTGTTTCGTCAAATTGATCGGCCCCGAAAGACGAAACACACGGTCTAATCCCCGCAGCTCCGAATCCGGTGACGTAAAGGACGGTGTAAAGAAAGAGCATCTGCCATGATTTCGCGGGCTCGCAATTTCCGAGCAGCAAGGATAATTGATCACATTGTTCTTGGTTCGGCATGAACGTATCCATCGATGCGCATATTGTTATTCCTGTCAAACCCTCCGTAAACATAAACCGAAACCGAAAACCGAAAAAAATCATCATCTATAGTTCACTTCCAATAGCTTAAACAGAAACTTTAGTATATGAACTTACAACAAGATATATAGTTGTGAATATAGCTATAGTCCAGTACCGACCGAGATACGCATCAGCGAGGAATCCGCCTAGGACCGAGGATGCTTGCGAAATCCCGAGGAAGTTGTTAACTGCGTTGGATGAACTCGAAAACGGACGATGCATCACGTAAAACATGAATGCCACCATGTTCACCGAGAGGCCAAAATAAGCCATTCTCTCTGCAATTTCATTCCCTGAAATCAACAAAAATGTTACTCGGTTTTTGGCTCGAAAAACGCTTATGATTCTCGGTCAAGTAGTGTTCAAACCGAAAATGGACAAAAATGTCATGATATATACATATATGAGCAGCATTAATGAGGTTTTTCGCCCGAAAACGCTTATGATTCTCGGTCAAGTAGTGTTCTAACCGAAAATGGACAAAAAAAGGCTATGATATATACACATATGAGCACCATTTACGTGTTCTCGAAAAACGCTTATGATTCTCGGTCAAGTAGTGTTCTAACCGAAAATGGACAAAAATGTTATGATATATACACATATGAGCACCATTTACGCAGTTTTTTGCTCGAAAAACGCTTATGATTCTCGGTCAAGTAGTGTTCTAACCGGAAATGGACAAAAATGTCATGATATATACATATATGAACACCATTTATGCGGTTTTTCGCTTATGATTCTCGGTCAAGTAGTGTTCTAACCGAAAACAGACAAAAATGTTATGATATATACAGAATGAACACCATTTTACACGTTTTTTGGCTCGAAAAGGCTTATGATTCTTGGTCAAGTAGTGTTCGAACCGAAAATGGACAAAAATGTTATGACATATACAGATATGAGCACAATTTAGGCGGTTTTTTGTTCGAAAAAACTTATGATTCTCGGTCAAGTAGTGTTCTAACCAAAAATGGACAAACATGTTATGATAAAATACATAAACGAACACCATTTTACGCGTTTTTTGGCTCGAAAAACACTTATGATTCTCGGTCAATCAGTGTTCTAACCAAAAATGGACAAAAATGTTATGACACATACATAAATGAACACCATTTTACGCGTTTTTTGGCTAGAAAAATGCTTATGATTCTCGGTCAAGTAGTGTTCTAACCAAAAATGGACAAAAATGTTATGATATATACATATATGAACACAATTTATGCGGTTTTTCTCTTGAAAAACGCTTATGATTCTCGGTCAAGTAGTGTTCTAACCAAAAATGAACAAAAATGTTATGATATATACATATATGAACACAATTTATGCGGTTTTTCTCTTGAAAAACGCTTATGATTCTCGGTCAAGTAGTGTTCTAACCGAAAATGGACAAAAATGTTATGATCTATACATATATGAGCACCATCTAAGCGGTTTTTTTGCGCGAAAAACGCTCATGATTCTCGGTCAAGTGGTGTTCTAACCGAAAATGATAAAAATGTTATGGTATATACATATATGAGCAGCATTTACGCGGTTTTTCGCTCGAAAAACGCTTATGATTCTCGGTCAAGTAGTGTTCTAACCAAAAAATGAAACAAAAAATGTTATGACATATACATAAATGAACACCATTTTACGCGTTTTTTGGCTCAAAAAACGCTTACGATTCTCAGTCAAGTAGTGTTCTTAACGAAAACGAACAAAAATGTTATGACATGTACATAAATGAACACCATTTACGCGTTTTTTTGCTCGAAAAACACTTATGATTCTCGGTCAAGTAGTGTTCTAACTGAAAATGGACAAAAATGTTATGAGCACAATTTACGCAGTTTTTTCGCTCGAAAACGATTATGATTCTCGGTCAAGTAGTTTTCTAACCGAAAAAGGACAAAAATGTTATGACATGTACATAAATGAACACTATTTATGCGATTTTTTGCTAAAAACGCTTTTGATTACCGAAAATGAACAAAAATGATATGATATATACATATATGAAAACCATTTTACGCAATTTTTTCACTCGAAAACATGTATTATTCTCGGTCAAGTAGTGTTCTAACCGAAAATGGACAAATATGAACAATATTTAAGCTGTTTTTGCCTCGAAAAACACATATGATTCTCGGTTAAGTAGTGTTCTAACCGAAAACGGACAAAAACATTATGACATATACATAAATGAACACCATTTTACGCGTTTTTTGGCTCGAAAAACGCTTATGATTCTCGGTCAAGTAGTATTCTAACCGAAAATGAAAAGAGCAGCAATCCATCCACCAGTCTTAGAGAGGTCAGCAATAGGTTTTCCATGGATGTTTACGGGTGTAGTTCCTCCGGTATAGCCACGCCCGAACGCCATTCGCCTATGATCGGATTCGATGAAGTAGATACCGAGTTTTTTGGACTCACCTCCTGCATCTTCTTCTACTCCTTGAGGACTGATATCCATCTTTATCTGTAAAAGCATGTTATTACATCTGAATTTAGGCGTTAAAACGCGTAAAAACCGGAATTAAAATCGAAAAATCGGAGAGGAAAAAAGCACCTGAGCTCAAATTTTCTGATGAAGAATGGAAAAAGCATGAAGTATTAAGAGAAATGCACAAGACTTGTGAAGAAAAAGAGACTCTGTTTATATTTCATATGACACAGTATAAGTAGAAGATCCAATTTTTAAATGGTCCTTAAATTTGGTAGTCATGATCAATTTAGTCCAAATTTAAATTTAGGTATCAATTCCGCCCCGAAGTTAGCAAATTTTGACAAATTTAGTAGATTTTTTTGCATTTAAACTGATTTTGTATTTGGGTTTAATTCGTCAAAATTTGCCGATTTTGGGTTAAATTGATCATGAGTGTCAATTTTAGAGACGTTTTTTACCCTTTAATTATGAGTCGTAGACCTGCTTTTGAGTTTGGTCTGATCGGGCTTGGGTTGGGCTTAACCGAGCTTGACACTTAAGTACTTTATCCAAGTTTAGTTAGGACCTGTTTGTTTTACCTACTGTTTGCCGTTGCTGTTGGAAAAAACTGCTTTTCCAGCTTTCTCTGCTTTCATAAAAGGCTACTTCTAAGGTGTAAAAGGCAAATAGAAGGTCACTAACCAAACACCTAAAACTCTCTTTTTTGAAGTGAAAAGGCAACCAGGAGTGTGAAAATAAGCAACCAAACACCCCCTTAAATTCACGGGATAAAGGGTAAAAATACTATCAACGTTGACAGTTGAAGAGCAATTTTATCCTTAACATTGACAGCAAAAAAAAGACCAATTTACCCTAATATTTAGGTATCAACCTAGTCTCGAAGTTAACAAATTTTGACAAATCGACCCAAATTTCGTAGATTTTTGGTATTAAAACTGATTGTATTCAGATCAATTTGTCAAAATTTACCAAATTCAGAACTATGGGTCCGTTTATTTTAGCTACTGTTTGTTGTTACGATTTGCTGTTTACTGTTGGCTTTTGTAAAATGCTATTTTTCAAGTGTAAAAAACAAACAGGAAGTCATTAACCAAACACCTAAAACTCTCAATTTCAAAATGAAAAGACGAACAAAAGCATGAAAATGAGTAACCAAACACCCCCTAAATTTTTCGATTTTGGACTAAATTGATTGTGACTGTCAACTTTAGGGACGTTTTTGACTTTTGATTGAAAAAGTTGTAAGAGAAATTGAAAGAGGAAAGGACAGTTAGGAAGCAATGTAAATCCAAAAGAATGAGAAGAAAAAAAAAACATTAAAGGAAGCTCAACTAACACATGAAAAATCACTAGAAAACAGGCTAATGGCAATAAATGAAAGTCTATAAAAAAATGGGTAGATTGAGATTTCATTAATGTCATCTTTATTAGTTGCATTATTCAGTTAAACCTCCCTAATTATGATTCCTAGACCTGCTTTTGGGTTGGGTCCATCCGGGTTCGGGTCGGGTTTAATCTAGCTTAATATTTAATTAATTTGATCCTGTTTGACAAATAGTTGTTAGTTGATTATCTTTTTTGTTAGCCGATTTGACTAGTTGATTGTGTAAACTTGGTTAGTAAAACTTAGTTGATTGCTAATAGCTGTTTGTGTAAAATGATAAATAAGGATATGATAAAACGTTTATTTGGGGTTAAAGTATGTATTAGGGATAAAAATGTCATTAAAAAAAGATAGAGCAATAAGCTAATTGAAAAAGCTCCTAAAATCAGCGTTTTCAAATTTAGTTTTTATTTTTTTTGATCCAATAAGCACTTTCAAACATCTTTTCACCAAACACCAATATTAAAATTTGGGTAAATAATTTATTAGTCCTCTAGTGTTTACCTAACACACTGTTTAGTCCTTCTATTTTGAAAAACACATTATAAGATCCCTAACTTTTGCCAATATTAACACTTTGGTCCTTGTGTCTAGTTTTTTTAGACTTGTAACCATTATATTTTAGCATAAATAGACATATATAAAATAACAAAGTAACATGATCAACTTGTATTATACTGTGGTTGTCCTAAAAGCTAAGATATGTTTGGTTAAAAATATAAAAAAATAGATAAAAGGGCCACAGGGTTAATATTGGTAAAAGATAAGGACCTTAAAATGTGTTTTTCAAAATAGGATGACTAAACAGTGTGTTAGGTAAAAACCAGGGGATTAATAAATTATTTACCCTTAATATTTTGACTAGTCAAAACCTTTAAAGTGGCTCAAACCTCTAATTTTACTCTAAAAACCTCTTACCAAACATGGCCTAAATGTTGTCCAAATCACTCAATCAATACAGGGAAAGGTACAAAAATAATTCTTGTGGTTTGATCGATTTGCAAAGATAGTCTCTGTGGTTTAAAAGTTTGCAAAAAGGGTTATGTGCTTTGTGAATTTTGCAGTTAAAGGAAATGTGAGTCAATTTCTCAATCGAACAATATTTGTGGTTTATTTAATTTGCAAAGTTAGACCTTGTATTTTGAAAATCACTCCATTTCGGGGTAAAGAGTCACGACGATAATTTTTGACAGAATGAGTGAGTTGCTAAACTACACAAAGTATATAAAGGATCTTTGCAAATTTTTAAACCACGAGACTGCCTTTGTAAATCGGTCAAATCATAAAGTTTATTTGTGTACTTCTCACAATGATATATTTATATTAAAAATTAAATTTTATTATTAAATTTTATTCTTATGTCAACAGTCCATTTGAGGCGTTGAATAAAGTTTAGGACCACGAGTGTATGAGTGTAACAAAGTGTAAAGTTCAGTGACTTGGAGCACAAAAATAAATCTTGTGGTTTAATCGATTTGTATAGATAGACTCGGTGATTTAAATGTTTGTAAAGAGAGGTTCTGTGCTTTGTGAATTTCGCAGTTAAAAGATAAGTGAGTCAATTTCTCAATCAAACAATACTTGTGGTTTAGTTAATTTTGTAAAATCAAATATTGTATTTTGAGTAATTTGTAAAGCTGATTTTTTAATTGCTCCAAATCACTCCATTAAGAGTCACTATGATAATTTTTGACAGAATGACTGACTTTGTAAACTACACAAAGTACATAACCTATCTTTGCAAACTTTTAAACTACAAGGACTGTTTTTGTAAATTGGTCAAACCACAAAGTTTATTTGTGTACTTCTACAATTAATATATTTATATTAAAAATATTAAATTTTATTATTAAATTTTATTATTAAATTTTATTTTTATGTCAACGGTTATTTTGAGGCGTTGATTGAAGTTTAGTGGCCATATATGTAAATAAAGTGTAAATTTCAGTGACTTTTATATTACATTTTGAAGTCGTACCGTAAAAATTGATAAAGTTCAATGGCAATGCGTGTAATTTACTCCAAATAAAAATATCAAATATAAATATAAATAGGGTATATAATTTAGGGTAGAGTAAAAAAAGGGTAAACTACACCAATGGTACCTGAACTTTACACAGTTTACACTTTGGTACATAGATTACATTTTGTCCCAAAAATATACCTGAAGTAACGATGACCGGACAATTTAGTATATTTTTACCGGTTATGATCGGTCAACGCGAGTTTCATGAGTTAATTACATTAATGGTACCCGAACTTTACCATAATTCACACTTCGGTACCTGGATTTTATTTTATCCTAAAAACATAACACAAGTAAAGGTGACTGAAAGGTTTAGTTCATTTGATCGGTTAGTAACCGAGTAACATGAACTAAACATTGAGATTCACCATACACTCAATTAACATAAAATTATAATATTGTCATCTATGAGCTAAATGACAGTATTTAATTTTATATTAATTGAGTTTATGATTGGTCTCAATTTTTAATTTAAAATGGTGAAAATCGGGTTGATCAATCACTGATCGGTCAGATATACTAAAATATTGAGTCATCTTTACTTGAAGTGTATTTTTTGGACAAAATGAAATCTAGGTATCAAAATGTGAATTCGGGTAAAGTTCAGGTACCATCAGTGTAATTTACTCGTCAAAATCGCATTGACCGGCTATTAACCGGTAAAATATACTTAATTGTCCGGTCATCGTTACTTCGGGTATATTTTTGAGACAAAATGTAATCTAGATACCAAAGTATGAATTAGGGTAAAGTTCAGATACCATTAATGTAATTTACTCTGTAAACAGGTTCTGAGATTTAAAAGTGTAAAAACAAATATCTGCAGTAAACGTGGTTGTCAAATAAGTGATTTCTCGTGTGTGTGTTTTTTTTTTTTACTTTTTTGTAATCTCTTTTTAAAATAACTTAAAATTCCGAAAAAAAATCCTTTATTTAGTAACGATGTTTACCACATACACTTATTTGTACAATTTTAAATCTCAGGATCTATTTGCAAATGACAAAAACTACAGGGTTATTTTTATAATTTACTCTATATTTTATTATTCTATATATTGTTATCTAATATATTATTTAATTATTGTATTTTCAATAATACATTACAAGATCCTTAACTTTTATTTTATTCAACAGTTTAGTCTCTATCTTTTTAAATCACCAAATTTCCTTTTGCTTCTAGAGATAAATTATATTTTTGGTACCTAAACTTTAACATGTTGACACTTTGGTACCTGAAGATGAGAAGAGAAAACTCAATGATTTTTCAGGTATCAAAATGTAAGTGTCTTAAAATTTAAGTATAAAATAAAAGTTAACGGTCTTGTAATGTATTATTGACAATACGAGGATTAAACATTATGTTAGATAATAATATTAGGAACTAATAAATTATTTACTCATATAAATATAATATAAGCGTGAGGTGGGACATACTAGATCCGGCCTAGATTTTCGGATAAATTTCAGATCTAACTCATTTTATGTTTGGGCTTGTGCATGCTTAGACCAGACCTGGTTAAATGTTAAATATGTGAAAGGCCGGTTAGATTAGTTGGAGCCGATATTCACTAATAAGGAGTGTTTTCTTGACGATCAATGGATGCTCAAATCCCCAACCAACACAGTTATAAATATGTCTTATGACGGATTAGTTGAGAGTTAGGAACCACCGATACGAGCGCACATGCGACAAACGATATTTTTAAAAAATGTGAGGCACGAGTACGACGAGAACACTTGTATATATAACATCCACAAGTCATTATAAACCATAACTAATATTTAAAATACGTCATTAATTCATGAGAAAGAAATATTTAATATTCGAAACTATTTAAACTAATAAAAAGCTGCTGACGGTTGCTATATTCTTTTCTTTAGATTTAAATTTTTTTTATTAGGTTTTATATTTTATTTTTTTATATATCAATTTTATTTTTGGGTAAATTATGTAAACAAAAAACTCATATATTCTACTTAATTAACTTAGAAACCGTGTTCTCAAAGTGTCCCCATATATTAAAAAAAGCGAGGGCACTTATTTTAGGAATTATGGAACAATTAGGTCTTTTAAATTGGCTAGTAAGTTAATTTAGTCCTCAATCAAGTTGGAGTACCAATATGACTCTTAACTTGACATTTGCGATCAAATTAGTCCAAAATGACACGTGTTAGCATGAAAAAGTGATACATATCAAATAACTACTAATCATATATATTGATTCGTCAGATTGATACTCAAACTTGATTTTGGACTAAATTAATCATACTAGCCAATTTTAGAGACCAAATTAATCATTAATTCCTTATTTTGAAGTGTTTGGTGTGTATCTCTACACAATGACAAATCTAGAATTCACTGAGGGGGTGTTTATCATGATTTATGATGTTAAATTGATATTTTTTAGTGTTATTACATAAAAAATTTAAAGCCCCGTTCACAGTTTACACAAAAAATTTGGCATTTTTTACCGACCAGTGGGCGTGGCGAATACAAGATTGGTACATTGGGGTCCAATTTTACATCTACATGCGTAAAAAAATTTGCTAAATCGAACTCGTTCAATATTTTTCTTATATATACATGTTAACAGATGAGTGGTACAGAACTAATTTTTCCGTACCACTGTAAAATTTCTCAAAATTAAACTAAATTTGGACTATAAAAGAAAAATTGAGTCGTTTTGAATAAACTTAAAGAAATTTATCCTCTATTATATATTAATCAAGTTGGATCTTGTAACTAAGTACATACTCAATGAGCTAATTAAGCACCTCAATTTTAATTTGTAAAAAACAAGGGGTCGAAACCATCCATAGTAGGGTGTTTCCGATGATCGGGGGCTGAAACTATTCATAATATGAGTGGTTCCGACAGCCAGAGAGACCAGAGCCTCCAAGCCTCTCCCTGTCTCTGCCCCCTGCCATTGAGTGTTCAAGCCTCCTCTAAACCCCCTTGAATTTGTACCTATCTTTGCATGTCTCGAAATGTCAGACTGTTCAATACTCATACAATATGATACTCGAACTCTTCCATTTTGGCTGACATACTAATGTCGACACGACACTGACACGGGTATAAAATATGTGTCAGACACGATTGAAGAAGATATGATACAATTATTCTTTTTGGAGAGCAGTTATTTTCTTTAAAGAATTTGAAGTGTTCTGTAACTTTGGAGAGTTTGAAGCGTCTTGTACCTTAGGAATAAAAAACAAACAGTCTCTTTAATTCTCTAACTCTTCCTCTTCCCTCCTAAACCCCAATTGCTCCTACATTCTAAAATCTTCACTAAATCCAATATCCCGTACCCCTATCCAAAATTTTCAAACTTACCATACTGGATACTCAGATCTCTACCAGTATCAGATACGAGTTCTTGAGTCCCTATACCATAGCTCATACATTAATCTTATTGATCGATTTCAGAGACCAAATTAACCGTTAATCCCTTATTTTGGAATGTTTGGTATGTATCCCCTACCTATCCTCGAAATGTCAAACTATTCAACATTCCCATACGTTAACTTTCTAGAAGTGTCGGTACTTCCCCTAAATTGAGAGGGTACTACTGAATAATTATGTAGGTAGCTGACTCTGTTTGGAAAACTTTAATTTCTTTCAACATCTAAAGGACAAACTGAGGTCCAGGAAAGTGGGAGTTATGCTTAACCTAACCTAAGCTCTAATGATAGGTATGCATAGAGACAAAGATAGAATAGAAAGGCAAATTGGAATTGGGCAATTAGTCATTTTCAGACATGGATGGATGTTTCCATTTTATCCTAAATTTTAATGCTCTTTGCCTTTTTTAGAACTATTGATTTGGTGAGATGTTATATTCTAATTAATTTTAGGCATTAAATCCGTTTAGGTCCCCAAATTAAAGCTTCAAAATCAATTAGGACTCTAAACTATTAAAATCATTAATCAGATTTTGGAACTAAACAAAAATCATCAATTGAGTCTCCATCCTATTCTAAAATCAGAAACGGTGATTATTTGATATAGACTGTAATAATCTTTGCGTTGGTTCAAAATGAGTTTGGAGAAGAGGGTGTGAAACTGTTCAACCGAATGATTTTTTATCAGACATCAATTGATGATTTTTGTTTAGAATGAGGACAAAATTGATAATTTTTGGCTAGTTTATGGACCTGATTGATGATTTTGATAGTTTAAGGTTATAATTGACTTTGAAGCCTTAGTTTAGGGAGCTAAATGGGTACTGTGCCTTAATTTTAGGCATTACACCCCTTTGGGTCCCCAAACTAAAGCTTCAAAGTCAATTAGGATCCTAAACTATCAAAATCATCAATTAGGTTACAGAACTAAGCAAAAATCATCAATTGAGTCTCTATCCTATTCTAAAATCAGGAATTGTGACTATTTGATATAGACTGTAATAATCTCTGTGTTGGTTCAAAATGAGTTTGGAGAAGAGGGTGTGAAACTGTTCAATCGAATGATTTTCGATCAGGACTCAATCAATGATTTTTGTTTAGAATGAGGACCCAATTGATGATTTTTAGTTAGTTTAGGGATCTGATTGATGATTATGATAGTTTAAGGTCCTAATTGACTTTGAAGCCTTAGTTTAGGGAGCTAAATGAGTATTATTATGCCTTAATTTTAGGCATTACACTCATTCGGGTCCCCAAACTAAAGCTTCAAAATCAATTAGGACTCTAAACTATTAAAATCATTAATCAGATTTTGGAACTAAACAAAAATCAGCAATTGAGTCTCCATCCTATTCTAAAATCAGAAACGGTGATTATTTGATATAGACTGTAATAATCTTTGCGTAGGTTCAAAATGAGTTTGGAGAAGAGGGTGTGAAAATGTTCAACCGAATGATTTTTTATCAGGTATCAATTGATGATTTTTGTTTAGAATGAGGACACAATTGATAATTTTTGGTTAGTTTAGGGACCTGATTGGTGATTATGATAGTTTAAGGTCCTAATTGACTTTGAAGCCTTAGTTTAGGGAGCTAAATGGGTGTTGTGCCTTAATTTTAGGCATTACACCCATTTGGGTCCCCAAACTAAAGCTTCAAAGTCAATTAGGATCCTAAACTATCAAAATCATCAATTAGGTTACAGAACTAAGCAAAAATCATCAATTGAGTCTCTATCCTATTCTAAAATCAGGAATTGTGACTATTTGATATAGACTGTAATAATCTCTGTGTTGGTTCAAAATGAGTTTGGAGAAGAGGGTGTGAAACTGTTCAATCGAATGATTTTCGATCAGGACTCAATCAATGATTTTTGTTTAGAATGAGGACCCAATTGATGATTTTTAGTTAGTTTAGGGATCTGATTGATGATTATGATAGTTTAAGGTCCTAATTGACTTTGAAGCCTTAGTTTAGGGAGCTAAATGAGTATTATTATGCCTTAATTTTAGGCATTACACTCATTCGGGTCCCCAAACTAAAGCTTCAAAATCAATTAGGACTCTAAACTATTAAAATCATTAATCAGATTTTGGAACTAAACAAAAATCAGCAATTGAGTCTCCATCCTATTCTAAAATCAGAAACGGTGATTATTTGATATAGACTGTAATAATCTTTGCGTTGGTTCAAAATGAGTTTGGAGAAGAGGGTGTGAAAATGTTCAACCGAATGATTTTTTATCAGGTATCAATTGATGATTTTTGTTTAGAATGAGGACACAATTGATAATTTTTGGTTAGTTTAGGGACCTGATTGGTGATTATGATAGTTTAAGGTCCTAATTGACTTTGAAGCCTTAGTTTAGGGAGCTAAATGGGTGTTGTGCCTTAATTTTAGGCATTACACCCATTTGGGTCCCCAAACTAAAGCTTCAAAGTCAATTAGGATCCTAAACTATCAAAATCATCAATTAAGTTCCAGAACTAAGAAAAAATCATCAATTGAGTCTCCATCCTATTCTAAAATCAGGAATTGTGACTATTTGTTATAGACTGTAATAATCTCTGTGTTGGTTCAAAATGAGTTTGGAGAAGAGGGTGTGAAACTGTTCAATCGAATTATTTTCGATTAGGACTCAATTAATGATTTTTGTTTAGAATGAGGACTCAATTGATGATATTTGGTTAGTTTAGGGATCTGATTGATGATTATGATAGTTTAAGGTCCTAATTGACTTTGAAGCCTTAGTTTAGGGAGCTAAATGGGTATTATTATGCCTTAATTTTAGGCATTACATCCATTCGGATCCCCAAACTAAAGCTTCAAAATCAATTACGACTCTAAACTATTAAAATCATCAATCAGGTTTCGGAACTAAGCAAAAATCATCAATTGAGTCTCCATCCTATTCTAAAATCAGAAACTGTGATTATTTGATATAGACTGTAATAATCTTTGCGTTGGTTCAAAATGAGTTTGGAGAAGAGGGTGTGAAACTGTTCAACCGAATGATTTTTGATCAGACATCAATTGATGATATTTGTTTAGAATGAGGACACAATTGATAATTTTTGGTTAGTTTAGGGACCTGATTGGTGATTTTGATAGTTTAAGGTCCTAATTAACTTTGAAGCCTTAGTTTAGGGAGCTAAAAGGAAATTGTGCCTTAATTTTAGGCATTACACCCATTTGGGTCCCCAAACTAAAGCTTCAAAATCAATTACGACTCTAAACTATTAAAATCATCAATCAGGTTTCGGAATTAAGCAAAAATCATCAACTGAGTCTCCATCCTAGTCTAAAATCAGAAACTGCGATTATTTGATATAGACTGTAATAATCTTTGCGTTGGTTCAAAATGAGTTTGAAGAAGAGGGTGTGAAACTGTTCAATCGAATGATTTTCGATCAGGACTCAATTAATGATTTTTATTTAGAATGAGGACTCAATTGATTATTTTTGGTTAGTTTAGGGATCTGATTGATGATTATGATAGTTTAAGGTCCTAATTGACTTTGAAGCCTTAGTTTATGAAGCTAAATGGGTATTATTATGCCTTAATTTTAGGCATTACACCCATTCAGGTCCCCAAACTAAAGCTTCAAAATCAATTAGGACTCTAAACTATTAAAATCATGAACTAAGCAAAAATCATCAATTGAGTCTCCATCCTCTAAAATCAGAAACTGTGATTATTTGATATATACTGTAATAATCTTTGCGTTGGTTCAAAATGAGTTTGGAGAAGAGGGTGTGAAACTGTTCAACCGAATGATTTTTTATAAGACATCAATTGATGATTTTTTTTAGAATGAGGACACAATTGATAATTTTTAGTTAGTTTAGGGACTTGATTGATGATTTTGATAGTTTAAGGTCCTAATTGACTTTGAAGCCTTAGTTTAGGGAGCTAATTGGGTACTGTGCCTTAATTTTAGGCATTACACCCATTTGGGTCCCCAAACTAAAGCTTCAAAGTCAATTAGGATCCTAAACTATCAAAATCATCAATTAGGTTCCAAAACAAAGCAAAAATTATCAATTGAGTCTCCATCCTATTCTAAAATTAGGAATTGTGACTATTTGATATAGACTGTAATAATCTCTGTGTTGGTTCAAAATGAGTTTGGAGAAGAAGATGTGAAACTGTTCAACCAAATGATTTTCGATCAGGACTCAATTAATGATTTTTGTTTAGAATGAGGACTCAATTGATGATTTTTGGTTAGTTTAGGGATCTGATTGATGATTATGATAGTTTAAGGTCCTAAATGACTTTGAAGCCTTAGTTTAGGGAGCTAAATGAGTATTATTATGCCTTAATTTTAGGCATTACACTCATTCGGGTCCCCAAACTAAAGCTTCAAAATCAATTAGGACTCTAAACTATTAAAATCATTAATCAGATTTTGGAACTAAACAAAAATCAGCAATTGAGTCTCCATCCTATTCTAAAATCAGAAACGGTGATTATTTGATATAGACTGTAATAATCTTTGCGTAGGTTCAAAATGAGTTTGGAGAAGAGGGTGTGAAAATGTTCAACCGAATGATTTTTTATCAGGTATCAATTGATGATTTTTGTTTAGAATGAGGACACAATTGATAATTTTTGGTTAGTTTAGGGACCTGATTGGTGATTATGATAGTTTAAGGTCCTAATTGACTTTGAAGCCTTAGTTTAGGGAGCTAAATGGGTGTTGTGCCTTAATTTTAGGCATTACACCCATTTGGGTCCCCAAACTAAAGCTTCAAAGTCAATTAGGATCCTAAACTATCAAAATCATCAATTAGGTTACAGAACTAAGCAAAAATCATCAATTGAGTCTCTATCCTATTCTAAAATCAGGAATTGTGACTATTTGATATAGACTGTAATAATCTCTGTGTTGGTTCAAAATGAGTTTGGAGAAGAGGGTGTGAAACTGTTCAATCGAATGATTTTCGATCAGGACTCAATCAATGATTTTTGTTTAGAATGAGGACCCAATTGATGATTTTTAGTTAGTTTAGGGATCTGATTGATGATTATGATAGTTTAAGGTCCTAATTGACTTTGAAGCCTTAGTTTAGGGAGCTAAATGAGTATTATTATGCCTTAATTTTAGGCATTACACTCATTCGGGTCCCCAAACTAAAGCTTCAAAATCAATTAGGACTCTAAACTATTAAAATCATTAATCAGATTTTGGAACTAAACAAAAATCAGCAATTGAGTCTCCATCCTATTCTAAAATCAGAAACGGTGATTATTTGATATAGACTGTAATAATCTTTGCGTAGGTTCAAAATGAGTTTGGAGAAGAGGGTGTGAAAATGTTCAACCGAATGATTTTTTATCAGGTATCAATTGATGATTTTTGTTTAGAATGAGGACACAATTGATAATTTTTGGTTAGTTTAGGGACCTGATTGGTGATTATGATAGTTTAAGGTCCTAATTGACTTTGAAGCCTTAGTTTAGGGAGCTAAATGGGTGTTGTGCCTTAATTTTAGGCATTACACCCATTTGGGTCCCCAAACTAAAGCTTCAAAGTCAATTAGGATCCTAAACTATCAAAATCATCAATTAGGTTCCAGAACTAAGCAAAAATCATCAATTGAGTCTCCATCCTATTCTAAAATCAGGAATTGTAACTATTTGATATAGACTATAATAATCTCTGTGTTGGTTCAAAATGAGTTTGGAGAAGAGGGTGTGAAACTGTTCAATCGAATGATTTTCGATCAGGACTCAATCAATGATTTTTGTTTAGAATGAGGACCCAATTGATATTTTTAGTTAGTTTAGGAATCTGATTGATGATTATGATAGTTTAAGGTCCTAATTGACTTTGAAGCCTTAGTTTAGGGAGCTAAATGAGTATTATTATGCCTTAATTTTAGGCATTACACTCATTCGGGTCCCCAAACTAAAGCTTCAAAATCAATTAGGACTCTAAACTATTAAAATCATCAATCTGGTTTCGGAACTAAGCAAAAATCATCAATTGAGTCCAAATCCTATTTTAAAATGAGAAACTGTGACTATTTGATATAGATTGTAATAATCTATGTGTTGGTTCGAAATGAGTTTGGAGAAGAGGATGTGAAACTGTTCAAACGAATGATTTTCGATCAGACATCAATTAATTATTTTTGTTTAAAATGAGGACTCAATTGATAATTTTTGGTTAGTTTAGGGACCTGATAGATGATTTTGATAGTTTAAGGTCTTAATTGATTTTGAAGATTTAATTTAAAGAGCTAAATGAGTATTATGCCTTAATTTTATTTAGAGTATCTTTAGAGTATCACATTGAAATTTATCTATGTTTATTAATAGGGGTTAGGTTGAAATAAAACATGTGGTTTCATGTTTTTTTACATTGGTGTCTGTGGGTAAAATTTTTATTTTTTTAAATTTGATCGATAAAAAACCTCTGTGGTTTCACCGATTTCCAAATAAACCCTTGTGGTTTGTTTTTACCAAAAAAAAAAAGTGCGTGGTTTACGCCGTTACCCGAAAAACGGAAAATGGGTTAACAGTGTTAAAAATGAGGGGTAAAATTGGAAATTCCGAATTTTTTTAATTTTCTCTTTTTTCTTTTTTTCTTTCCTTCTTCTTTTTCTTTTTTTCTTTCCTTCTTCTTTCTTTATTTTCCTTTTCTTCTCCTTCCTTCCTTCCTTCCTTCCTTCTTCTTCTTCTTCTCTCCTTCTTCTTCTTCCTCTCTCTCTTCTCCTTCCTCTTTTTCTTCTTTTTTTTAATCGAAAATCTCAGATTTCCGATTTCGGTCGGAAATCTAAAAATTCCAGATTTGTGGAATTCCAGAAATCTGGAAATTCCAGATTTCCAAAATCGGAAATCTGGGAATTTCCAGGAATCTGAAAATTTCCAGATTTCCGATTCTGAAAATCTGAAATTTCCAGAACCCAGAAATTCCAGATTTCCAGAATCGGAAATCTGAAATTCCCAGATTTCCGATTTTGGAAATCTGAAATCGAAACAAAAAAAAAAACAAAAATGAAGAAGAAGGGAAGAGAGAGGGGAAGAAAAAGAGAAGAGTGAGAGAGAGGGGAAGAAGAAGAGGAGGAGGAGGAAGAAGAAGAAGAAAGAAGAAGAAGAAGAGGAGGAGGAGGAAGAGGAGGAAGAAGAAGAAGAAGAGAAGAAGAAGAAGAAAGAAAAAATAAAAAATAAAAAAAATCGTTTTTCCAACTTTACCCTTTGCCACGTCAGCATTTTTAACACTGTTAACCCATTTTCCGTTTTTCGGGTAACGGCGTAAACCACGCTCCTTTTTTTTTTGGTAAAAACAAACCACAGGGGTTTATTTGGAAATCGGTGAAACCACATGGATTTTTTTTTGGAATTTACCCTTAATTTTAATGAAGTTTTTGAACTACATATACACCGAAATTAATATACTTGAAAAAATATAGGGAAAAGTACAAAAATAAACCTTGTGGTTACACCCATTTTCGAACAACACTCATGTGGTTTAAAAGTTTGCAAAGTGGTACCATGTACTTCATTCCGTTAGCAAACACATACCAAATTGACTAACGGTGTTAAAAGTCAAAGGGAAAATAGTTAATTTGGTCCTTATATTTATTTATTTTTATAAATTGACCATCTTATTATCTAATTATCACAAACAAACCCTAAAATAAAAAATAAAAATCAAATATACCATCTTCTCCATCTCTCTTTAATTTCTTACTTTTTTTTCTTCTTTCTCTCTCCTCTCTCTTAATTTCTCTCTCTAAAATAAGGTTACCACCATCAACACTTTCAATATATATATATACATTCATTAATCTCCCTTTCAAAAATCTAAAAAACAGTCCTTGTAGAAGTATCTTCAAGCTAAAGATGGAGAAGATGATATATTTGATTTTTATTTTTTATGTTGGGGTTTGTTTGTGATAATTAGATAATAAGGGGGTCAATTTATAAAAATAAATAAATATAAGGACCAAATTAACTATTTTCCCTTTGACTTTTAACACCGTTAGTCAATTTGGTATGTGTTTGCTAACGGAATGAAGTACATGGTACCACTTTGCAAACTTTTAAACCACACGGGTGTTGTTCGAAAATGGGTGTAACCACAAGGTTTATTTTTGTACTTTTCCCAAAAATATATTATTAATTTTCTTAAATTGTAATTGTTTTTTTTATTTTTTAATATAATACTTTTAAACTAACATTAAATATTAGGGTAAATTCCAAAAAAAAACCCATGTGGTTTCATGTTCTTCCAAAAAAACCCTTGTGGTTTGTTAATACAAAAAAAAAGACTGTGGTTTGCGCCGTTACCCGAAAAACGGAAAATGGCTTAACACCGTTAAAGTGCTGACGTGGCACATGGGTAATTTTGGAAAATCGAATTTTTATTTTTTTTTTAATTTTTTTCCCTCTCTCTCCTCCTTCTTCTTCTTCCTTCTTCCTCTTTCTTCTTCTTCTTCTTCTCTCCTTCTTCTCTCCTTCTTCTTCTTCCTTCTTCTTCTTCTCTCCTCCTTCTCCTTCTTCCTCCTTATTCTTCCTCCTTTTTTTTTTTTTAAGTTTCCGGAAATCTGGGAAATTTCCGGATTTCTGGAAATTTCCAGAAATCTGGAAAATTTCTGGATTTCTGGATTTTCCAGAAATCTAGAAATTTTCCGGAAATCTGGAACAGAAAGATCAAGAACAGTACTGGACACGTAAAGATGAGGGTTATAGCTTTGTTTCTGTGAAGGAATTTGCTGAAGCATTTCAATCATTCCACGTTGGACGAAGACTAGGTGATGAACTTGCTGCACCTTTTGACAAGTCCAGAGCACATCCTGCTGCTCTAACAACTAAAAAATATGGTGTCAGCAAGAAAGAACTCTTGAAAGCTTGTGTTGCAAGAGAATTTTTGCTCATGAAGAGAAACTCATTTGCTTACATTTTCAGCATGATCCAAGTGAGTGAAATTCTCTTAGCTTTCTTAATCTTTTCTGAGAGAAAGAAGCAACAAGTAGTGCTCATGAATGATAACTTCAGTTTATCAATTCAAGAAACTTGTAAAATTCTAGAAGTATGAGAGATCGTGTTTAATTGGTTCTGTTTTCATTTTCAGCTTATTATGATGGCTTCCGTAACAATGACAATCCAGATTTCCGGAAATTTTCAGAAATCTGGAAATTTTCTAGAATAGAAAATTTCCGGAAATCTGGAAATTTCTAGAAATCCGGAAATTTTCCAGATTTATGGAAAATTTCAGAGTGTCCGAAATTTAAAAAAAAGAATAGAGGAAAAAAAAGAAAAAGGAAGAAGAAAGAAAGAAGAAGGAAGAAGAAGGAGGAAGAAGAAGAGAGAAGAAGAAGAAGGAGAAGGAGGAAGAGGAAGAAGGAAGAAGGAAGAAGGAAGAAGAAGAAGAGGAGAGAGAGGGAAAAAAATAAAAAAAAATTCGATTTTCCAAACCACAGCACTTTAACGGTGTTAAGCCATTTTCCGTTTTTCAGGTAACGGCGCAAACCACAGTCCTTTTTTTGTATTAACAAACCACAAGGGTTTTTTTGGAAGAACATGAAACCACAGGAGTTTTTTTTGGAATTTACCCTAAATATTATTATAAATTTTTTGAAAATCATATATTTTTTTCTTCATTCGGTAAAATTTATTAGAATTGTAAAAACTTTTTACAATGATAGTCTTACTCCTATTTTAATAATTTTTGAAATATTTTTCAGTCATTTTTTAATCAATAAATTTTACGTTATTAAATTAAAATTTTATAATTATATAAAAATGGGTAATTAATTTATTAGTCCCTATATTTTGACAAAACACACTGTTTAGTCCCTATATTTTCAAAAACACACGGTAAGATTCCTAACATTTTCCTTGATGAACTGTTTAGTCCCTAACGTTTTTCTCGGTGAACTGTTTAGTCCATGTCGTTAGACGCTCATGAAGATTTTGTTAGTCAATTTGAATTTGAGTCAAACTCTAGTTAAAATAAAAATATAATGTCTTAACTACCCTTTACCACATATCAATCATAGAACCAAACACCTCAAAATCAAAAGCAATTTTAATTCAAACAGGAAGAGTGGGCATGAGAGATTCGATTATGGGTTAGGGATTCAATTATTTCTTCGTTTTTTTTGTGAGAGAAATGCATAGAGGTGTGAATTGTTTTTGACTGATAATTAGTAAAGGGTAATTTAATCATTTCTGAATTCATAAACGGCAAAAAATCTAACAAATAGACGGAAGGACTAAACAGTTCACTGAGAAAAAGATTAGGGACCTTACCGTGTGTTTTTGAAAACACAGGGACTAAACAGTGTGTTTTGTCAAAATATAGGGACTAATAAATTAATTACCCTATAAAAATTAATAAATCAATTACTTTATATTCGAGTTTATATTGGAGAGATTGTGATTATGTAGGAAAAAAGAGAAAAAAATATAAAATAAGAAAAATAGATGTTTTATTATTAAAATATAAAGTAAAGGGTAATTTTGGTATTTTAAAATTTATTTAGTATAGTTTGACCATTGACCCAAGCATAAGGACTAAGGAGTTAACAAAGACAAAAACTGGAGGACTATATCATTATTTCTAAAAACACAGGGACTAAGTAGTGTATTAGGTAAAAACACAAGGACCTTATAATTATTTACCCTTAGTTTTATGGGATAAGATACAAAAATACCCTTAACGTTTACAGTCATGAACAATTTTACCTTTAACGTCAAAAATTGTGCAATTTTACTCCTAAGATTGACAGCCAAGAGCAATTTTGCCCCTAACATTGTCAAGTTGGATCAATTTGAGAAATAATTCATGAAAGTGTATTCTCAGTTATGAATCTTGTCATTTTCACTTCACATGTGAGTTATTTTATCACTCATTAATAACAGATCATAAACATATGATTAGACGTGAAAAAAATTTAAAAACTAAAATAAAAAATATATTGTCTGTTGTACGAATTAGATAAAAAAAATCAAAATATTACCGAATTCATAAATATTAATCTCTAATTCTATTATTAAATCATAGAAAGTATGAATTTTTTAAAACAAACTGATGTGCAATTGGTGCAGAATAAGGAACAAAATATCTGTATTTTATAATAATGTCTGAAATTGGTCCAACTTGCCAACATTAGGGGTAAAATTGCTCTTGACGGTCAACGTTAGAGGTAAAATTGCACCATTTTAGACATTAGAGGTAAAATTGCTCCTGGTTATAAACGTTAGGGGTATTTTTACACTTTATCCCTAATTTTATGTAGAGTATCATATTGAAATTTATCTATGTTTATTAATAGGGTTAATTTCAAATAAAACACGTGGTTTCACATTTTTTTACATCGGTATTTGTGGTTAGTAAAATTTTCATTTTTCCAAATTTGATTGATAACGATCACAAAATAAAAAAATTTCAAGGATGAAATAATATTTTAAAAAACTTTAACTCTTCAACTTTTTAGGTTTGAGGTTATTTATGTATTGTTTTTTTTATGAGAGATAAAGTTAATGTTTAGAGAGAGAAATTTTAAAAAATGATGATTTTGAAAAATAAAAAATACGGATCCATAGTAAATATGATACTAGACAACTTTAATTCTTGAAAATTTTCATTTTGAGATCGTTAGCGGTCAAATTCAGAAAAATGAAAATTTTACCAATCACAGGTATCGATCCGCAAACAATATAAAAGCACATGACATTTATTTGAAATCAACCTTTATTAATATCAATTATCCTTACATTTTTATCCATCACATTATTTAGAGTAATAATCACTACTGCATGGCCAAAGTTCATGTTGAGTCTTCCAAGGTTAAACTTATAAAACAAAACAAGAGATCAGATTGGGGCCGGAGTCCAGCAAACAAGCTCTGATGCTTAAGTGAGTAAGTGTAGGAAGGGTTTAAGTAGTAAAGATTAGTTGTGAGATAGTAATATTAACGTATCTTTTGGTGTGCTCACACTTGTCTATTTATAAGGTTTGACTGAACCCATTTTCTTCTAGAAACCCCTTTTGTATTAGGACTCATTCTTCTATTATGAGTCTGGCTTCAGGAGAAGTTCTCCATGATATGGAGTCTCTGACCTAGCCGTATGGGGGTTTACCTTAATCAGGATCGGTCTTAATATTTTATGGGCCCTTAGCGAAATAATAGATAATGAGTCTTTACTAAAAAAATTGTACTTTAAAGTTTAAAATAAAAATTCGGGTCTATTTTAGGTTTAAAATATCATATTATTTGGTCCCTTTTTAGACCTAAATTGATATTATAACTACATTTATAATAAAAAAAATTAATATATACATGATAAAAAAAATTGAGCCCTTTTGACCATGGGCCTGGACGGCCGCACTGCTGGCCTATGCCGACGGCCGATTTTGCCCTTAATAGGAAACATTTAAGGATTTTATAATATATTATTAAAATACGATGACTAAATAATGTGCTAGGTAAAAATGTAGAAACTAATAAATTGTTTAACCTATTAATTAATATGAGAAAGTACAAAAATAAACTTTATGGTTTGGATCATTTTTTTTTATATATAAAAGTGCTATATTTCATTCCATAGAATCATAAAGTACAAATACAACACAATAAAACTTCTCATCCATACAGGCTATAGTCAGTATAAGATCCACAAAGGGAAGAAAATAGACTACAAAGAGCAAGAAAAAGACTACAAAGAGTAAGAAAAAGACTACAAAGAGCAATAAAAAACCACAAAGGGTACAAATACAACAAAATAGAAATCATATACTTCTCGGAAGTCGAATCCCATTGAAAAACAGCTGTAATCCATTCTTCATCATCTAGCCTATTCCGGACATTCGGATCTGAGTCCTTTCCTTTTTTTGCAATCACGCAGATCTATAGATCTGCGGACAAGATGAACCTTTTCCGCTCTTGCTAAGACCGAAAAAAGAATAAACGATAAAAGTATAGCTAACATGTGTAGGTCTGACGGAAAAGAGATTCGAGAAAGTATATAGACTTCAAACTAGGAAGAAAAGATAAAACTGAAGCTGAAAAAACAAAAACAAAAACATAAATAGGAGGAGGAAGAATGAAAACAAGCTTCCTCCTTCCTCCTCTAAAAGAATCTGAACAAAAGAAGGGGGCGAAACGGTGACGCTGACGGAAGCTTGAAAAGAAAAGGAGCAAAGGGGAAGAAAAAGGGTAGAGAGATGGAGGAGCCTCTCTCTCTCTATTCTTTATAAGAGAGTAGCAAATAAAATCAAATGTTGCTTATGGTTTGGATCATTTTCAAACATACACTGTGTGGTTTAAAAGTTGATAAACAGGTACGTTGAGGTTAATTCCGTTAGCAAACACAGTCCAAATTAACTAACAGTGTTAAAAAAAAGTTAAAATTTAAAGGAAAAAGAGTTACTTTTATCCTTATATTTATTTTATTTTATAAATTAACCTCTTTATTATCTAATTATTAAAAATAAACTCTAAAATAAAAAATAAAAATCAAATACATCATCTCCTCCGTCCATGTCATCTGGTGTCCCTGTTCCTGCTAAGCATGGTGAATTTGACTTTCTGTATGCGAGCAATTCTGTATTCGCCACTGGATGGGCAAACAATTAAAAAGGGCGGCCCGATGCATTACGCGTACCGCTAAGCGAGGGTCCAGGGAGGGGTCCCACCACAAGGGTGTACTGGGGGCAAGCCTTCCCTAGCCAATTTTTTTGGCAAGAGGCCGCTCCTTAGACTCGAACCCATGACCTTCGGCCACACGACAACAACGTTTTACCGTTACGCCAAGGCTCGCCCTCTGGATGGGCAAATAATATTTTTAAAAAATATGTGATACGAGTATGACGGGAATACCTCATATATATATATATATATATATATATATATATATATATATATATATATATATATATAGAGAGAGAGAGAGAGAGAGAGAGAGAGAGAGAGAGTTCAGACTCATCCAATGAAGAACAAGTTGGACCCAGGAATGACAACGAGCACTGTACCTGTGGATATCTGATACTATCTGACTCTAATAGGATCATTCGTACTCTGTATAAACGGGTACGAGTTTAAAAAAAAATTACTTGTAATGGATACGGGACGAGTATGGAAATACTTTTTCGAGTACCCGTTGCTCGGTACCTGTATTTGATGGGTAACAGGTAACCCGTTATCCAATATCTGTCGCGATTTCTTGATAATTCCAGTGATTTAGAATTTTTAATGTATTTCACATAATTAGTGTATTTTAATTTCTTGATAATTGGAGTGATTTAGAATTTTTTAATTTGAAATATTTGTTAAATTTGTAGATGAATTATTTATGTATGGTTTATTAAATTTATCATTTGTTAAATTCGTAATATTTTTTATTTTATTTATTGATTTTTAACGGGTAAGTGTACCCACGATTTAAATGAGACGAGAATGAGATTCATGAAGTATACCCATTAGGTAATGAGACGTGTACATGTAATGAAAAAGTAAATGGGTAAGAGTTTAGTATTAACACTACCCGTATGTACCCTACCCGTTGTCATCCCCAGTTGGACAATTACAGATCAGGATTCACTAATAAGGAGTGTTTGGGGTGATCTACATTTGCTTAATTGTTTTTTTGAGGGTAATTAATTTATTAATCTCTATATTTTGACAAAACATATTGTTTAGTCCCTGTATTTTCAAAAACACATTGTAAGATCCCTAACCTTTTTTCTAGTGAACTGTTTAGTCCTTCTGTCTGTTTGTTAGATTTTTTACCGTTAATGACTTCGGAAATAACTAAATTACCCTTTACTATTTACCTTCAAACTTCAGAAGAGGAAATCCAATTTAGAAGAAGAAGCTATTTGTATGGAGAACAAGAAAAAGAACAGACCCAATACTTATGAATTTGAAAGATTAAGAAGAAAATCAAGAAGAAGAACACTCAAAGTTGATTTCAGATGCATTAGAGTTTAAAGGAAAGGAAAATAAAGGAAAAGAAGAACGCAAATCCAAATTGACTAACAGAATCTTCATGAGAGTCTAACGGCAGGGACTAAACAATTCATCGAGAAAAATGTTAGGACTAAACAGTTCACTGAGAAAAAGGTTAGAGATCTTACCGTCTGTTTTTAAAAATACAAGGACTAAACAGTGTGTTTTATCAAAATATAGGGACTAATAAATTAATTACCATTTTTTTAATGTTTTTTTAGTAGAAATACTTAAAGCTCTGTACATAACTTGTATGACGTTTTTCAAATTTTTTTTTTTTTTTTTGACGATTAGTGGATGCGCATATCTCTCTAACCATAAATCGTTATTGAGTTGAATCGACCAACACACTTATAAACATGTCTAATTACGACGTATTTCATACGGATGATGGTGTTGCAAATGGTATTTTTAAAAAATGTGAGACACGGGTATGACAGGACACCCTATATATGTATATATATATATAATAAGTCATTAATTCATAAAAATAAAAGGTCTAATACATTACTAGCTTCCTGTACTTGTCTATAAAAGTAGATTGATTCTCTAAATTTTACAAATGTCTCACCAGTTCCTTGAACTTGATTATTCTGTATCACCCATAGTTGTTAATACACATATTTGCCCTTGTATTATCACGAAAAAACAGATATGCTCTTATATCAAATAAACCCACAAAATTATCCCTCAATTTTCCACAACCCTACAATTATACCCTAATCTAACAAACTTAGTTATTTAGCATAAACGGCGTCATCCCCAATTGAGAATCTCCTTCTGGTTTCTTGCTCCAAATGAAACACGGCATCGTTTTCTCATCCCCAACTTATTTGTATTTCATAACTTTTGTATATTCTTTATTTTGGTAAAGTGAATAGTCATCTTCTTCGAAACTTCTTCCGCTGTACGTTTTTTAGTTGTTAAAGATTGATTTTTTTAAATGGTTGCCTGAATCGATCGAATCGGATGACCAGTGAATCGGTGGTAACTTGGCCGATTCATGAATGAAGCTTCTGAGTCGTACCATAGATACAACTCGAATTCTTCATGAATCGAATCGAATCGTATGAGTCGACTCGCGACTCTTACGATTCTAACAACTATGGTATCACCAACTCTCTGAACTTGTCCATAAAAACATATTAGCTTCCAGAACTTTATAACTGTTTCATCAACTCCCTAAATTTGTTTATTTCGTAACAACTAAATACAAAAACAGTATACATCGGAGTATTCAATATTCATACGTTAACCTTCTAAAAATGTCCATGATGATTCCTAACCAAAGGATAGTGATAAGTTAAGTAGGATTAAACCTCTGTTTGGGACAAAAATAATAAATAATTTCATAGTTAGTTACAGTTAAAAAATTATTCTCTACAAGGGGCTGTTTTTTTACCATGGTTAGAATTGTACCATTACGGCAAAAAATACGCCGTAATGGTGACAAATATGTTTTTTTTTCAAATTAATTACTCATTACAGCGCAGAAGGCGCCGTAATGAGCATTAGACAGGAATCCCAGTTAGTGGGCAGTGGCTTCACGCCACGGATTAAACCTTTGAATGATGTTAATTTAAAAAAAAAACTCTTAATTCAAATATAGTTAAAATTTATTTCTTTAGAAGGGACTGTTTTTAACCTTAGTTAAAAAACAGTCCCATTACGGCACTTTATCCACCGTAATAGTAGAAAAAGCATTTTAATTTACCTCATTACGGCGCCAGCGGCGCCGTAATGAGGCAAAAGCAAGGGATTCCTGCAGTCGTTGCAGTGGCATCACGTGATGCCACTGCAACGACTGCAGGAATCCCTTAGAAGGGATTCCTACTTTCGCCTCATTACGGCGCCAGCGCCGTAATGAGGTAAATTAAAATGTTTTTTCTACCATTACGGTGGATAAAGTGCCGTAATGGAACTGTTTTTTAACTAAGGTTAAGAACAGCCCCTTCTAAAGAAATCAATTTTAACTATATTTGAATTAAGAATTTTTTTTTAAATTAACACCATTCAAAGGTTTAATCCAGTTAAGTATGTAGGTAGCTGGTTGTGTGTTTGGAAAACTTTAATTTCTTTCAACATCTAAGGGACAAACTGAGGTCCAGGAAACTGGGAGCTATGCTTAACCTAAGCTATGCATTTCTGACATTATTTTCAGACATATGGATGTTTCCATTTAATCCAAAATTTTAATGCTGTTTACAACTATTGATTTGGTGAGATGTCATGTTATAATTAATTTTAGGCATTACAGATAGGGTAAATAATTTAGAGAAAATTACAAAATTGGGTCAAATGGGAGACTCATTTACATATTTAACCCATTTACTCAACCTACTACATGTCTAGATTGTTTTTGTGTGACTTTCCCATAATACCCTTAATATGTTTGTAATTTTACGGCGCGGCTGTCTCCCTCCCGTCTGACTTTGCAGGTTCTAGCATATGCGAAGCCTGCGAAGCTAATGTTTGGTTTAGTTGATGATTTTAGTTAGCATATACGAAGCATGCGAAGCTAATGTTTGGTTTAGTTGATGATTTTAATTAACATATGCGAAGTCTTGATGTGTTTTTAAAAAAATTCGCTAATTCGCATACTTCGCAAATCCGAGAAGAGCAGCGATGGCTCCGGGAAGAACATCGATGGTTCCAGAAAAAATAGCGGTGGCTTCGCGAGTGGAACTTCGTAGTCTTCGTTCGGATCACACCGCATCTTCCTCTTTCAACGAGAGAGCAGGGGTAGCATTCCGGTCTTAAGCAAAATCGTCCTGCCAGGGACTTATAAATCAAAGAGAATGCATTCACAGTAAATAAGATCGTCATAAGAACCAGTGGAAGCTGGACCATCTCTAATTTCTGGACTGCATGATCGAACGATTTATCTTGATCGATCTCAAAAGAAGACTGGGAAGGGGAAGAGAAATCGTGCATTTGGAAGAGGAAGGGGAAGGGGAAGATGAAAGATTAGGTTATTTTTGTAGTCTAGATATGTAATAGGTTGAGTAAATGTGTTAAATATGTAAATAAGCCTCCCATTTGACCCAGTTTTGTAATTTTCTCAATAATTTATTAGTCTCTGAATTTGTGCACATTACACTTTTTAATCTCTCAGTTTTTAAAAGCATACTATAACATCACCAAGTTTTGACAAAACTAACTACTTAGTCCCTTCATCCATAAATTATATAAAAAATGACAAGTTTATCCTTCTATCACTATAATTTTCATCTATATTTAATTAAGTTGTATCAAATTTTATTTATATCAATAATTAAAATTATTTTAATAAATAATTATAAATAAAATAATAAATTTATTAATCTACTATAAATTAGTTTAGTGTTTCATAATATTCGATAAATCAATATATTAAAAAATTAATGTATAGTATTTAACTATTTTTTATTAAACCAATTAATATTGAGTTGATTGGTAAAAAACCTCAAGTCGCGTAAACTAAAGATCTTAAGTTCGAGCCTTAGTATACGTAAAAAAAATTAATTGGAAGAAAATCTTCCTATAGGAAATCTTGAACCGAGCAATCAAATAACTTATATAAAAATATTTTTTACTAAAATAGTATGTAATAAAATTGATTAGAAATTATTTCAATAAATTTTAATTTTCTCATTAGATTAAAAAATATTAATAACTATTTAATTATATTTCAATTAACCAATTATTATTTAATAAATTAGAAACTCAATAATAAAATAGTTATTATATAAATAATATATTTAAATTATAATACTAAATTATTATAAAATTGATTATCTATTTTTAATTTAAAATACATTATAGTATAATTTTATTACTAATATTAATTTTTATTCTTGAATTAATTATAATAAATAAAATTAGATAAAACTTAATTAAACATATAAGAAAGTTTATTCTCTTCTCCTCCTACTTTCCTTTCTTCTCTCCATTTGGAGGATGTGATAGGGGTTAGCTTCCCTAGACTAATCCCGAGTTAGGTCTTTTTTTTTGTTGCTTTTCCTTTCCTTTTCCTACCAAAAAAAAGAAAGTTAATTAGTGGTAGAAATGCAAATTTGTCATTTTCTATAAAATTTATGGATGAGGGACTAAGTAGTTAGTTTTGTCAAAACTCAGGGATGTTATAGTGTGTTTCGAAAAACAAATGGACTAAGTAGTCTAATATGCACAAACTCAGGGACTAATAAATTATTTACCCTTACATATATTTGGGTCAAACTAAAGCTTCAAAATTAATTAGGATTCTAAACTATCAAAATCATTAATCAGGTTCCGAGACTAATAGGGGTTAATTTCAAATAAAACATGTGGTTTCACATTTTTACATGGCAAAAAGCATCCTAAGGCCCTTGATCTTTCATTGTTTGGTGCATTAAGCTATCGATCTTTCATTTAGACACATTGAGCTCCTGATCTTTCATAGTTTTGTGCATTAAGCTATCGATCTTTCATTTAGACACATTGAGCCCATGATCTTTCATTGTTTGGTGTATTAAGCCCTCGATCTTTCATTTAGACACATTGAGCCCTTGACCTTTCATATATGGGTGTATTAGGCCCTTCCGTAAATCAATTCATACATAGGTGTATTAAGGGCTTGTTTGATTCAACTGTTAGCTAATAGATGTTGCTGTTGATGTTAGTTGTTTGCAGTTCTAGTAAGCTGTTTGTTGTTATTGTTGGTTGTTTGTTATTAGCTGTTTAATTATTAGTGTTTGGTAAAATTATACTGAATTGTTGCTGTTAGTATTTAAAATGTCTAATATAGAGATTTTTAAATTAATCAACAAATAAATTATAAAATAAAAAATATATTAAACAAATTGTACTTAAAAATTTAAAATAAAAATTCGGACCTATTTTAGATTTGAAATATCATATTATTTAGTCATTTTAGACCTAAATGAGTACTATAACTTCATTTATAATAAAAAATTACTATATACATAATAATAATAAAAAAATTGAACCCTTTTGTCCCGGACCTAGGCGGCCGCACTCCTGACCTATATCGAGGGCCGGTCGTGCCGTTAATAGGAAACATTCCATGGAAGTATTTCGACAAATCCAAAGGCATGTGTTTTGATACGAGGTGTCTGATCTGATGGTCTTTTTAATGCCACGTGTCCTGATTCGTTTCATACGATATCATTTAGCCTTCATATTTTTTAACAATATATTATTATAAGGTCTTTAATTTTTATTTTATTCAATAGTTTAATCTCTTATGAAGACTAAACTGTTTAATAATTCAAATATTTGTGAGATTAAACTGTTGAATAAAATAAAAATTAAGGACTTTACTCTTCAAAAAAAAGTTAAGGACTTTATAATAATTTCTAGGGTAATTAATTTATTAGTCCCTATATTTTGACAAAACATACTGTTTAGTCCATGTATTTTCAAAAACACACGGTAAAGTCCCTAACATTTTTTCGGTGAACAGTTTAGTCCCTAACGTTTTTGTCGGTGAACTGTTTAGTCCCTGCCGTTAGACTCTTATGAAGATTCTGTTAGTGAATTTAGATTTGCATTATTCTTTTCCTTTATTTTCCTTTTCTTTAAACTCTAATGCATCTGAAATCAACTTTGAGTGTTCTTTTTCTTGATTTTCTTCTTAATCGTGCAAATTCGTAAGCATTGAGTCTGTTCTTTTTCTTGTTCTCCATACAAATAGCTTGTCTTCTAAATTAGATTTCCTTTTCTGAAGTTTGAAGGTAAATAGTAAAGGGTAATTTACTCATTTCCGAAATCATAAACGGTAAAAAATCTAACAAACAGACGGAAAGACTAAACAATTCACTGAGAAAAAGGTTAGGGACCTTACCATGTGTTTTTGAAAATACAGGGACTAAACAGTGTGTTTTGTCAAAATATAGGGACTAATAAATTAATTACCCTAATTTTTATAATACGAGAACTAAATAGTGTGTTAAATAAAAATGGGGTTAAGGTGCAAAAATACCCCTAACGTTTTGGGTCAGGAGCGATTTTACCCCTAACGTCTAAAATGGTGCAATTTTACCCCTAACGTTTGTACTCAAGAGCAATTTTACCCCTAACGTTGATAAATTGGATCAATTTGATAAATAATTCATCAAACTTGTTGGGGTTTAGTGTCCTATAGACAATTGTTGCAGAATACAAACTTATTGTAAATGAATTGTTCTTTATATCATTTGTTTTAATAAGATATATGTTTTATAAATATATAAAGGCAATCCCTTTTAAAGCACTAAATAAAGTCTAATAAAAGGAAATCCGTAAGTTTGTTTAAAGTGATTATAAAGTGTTCATACAAGCATGAAGTGAGACAAAACTTTATAATAAACTAATAAACTTAAAACCACCCCAAGTCAAGTGATATGTTTAGGATTGATATATCACTATTGAGACTTGTATGTAACAATGTCTTCTGTCCGACAGAAAGCTGATCTCACAAGCTTCATATATATAGATATCTGGAGAGTTACATAGATCCGATGAAACGTCGTTCATTAGGATTGGGGATCCGACTTGAGATAACAGGATGGGTAGATTCGTCCTTGTCACCTGTTCATCTCATTGGTATTAATAGGTATAACTAATCCTCAGACTCAAAGGAATGTTAATTGGTCATCCTGAATTACTGAATGTGAGACTTTGATCGCGTGGTCCCACGATCCTTAACAGAGATGACTCTGGGGTGTGAACTGCAAAGGTTGAGTGTCACAGGAGGTAATGTCAGGGTAGTTATACATTGGATTGAGTATTTATCACTCCCGACGAATGGGAGATACGTCCAAGGATCGCTTGTGGAAGACTCGACTCTAAATCCTTGCAAGGTGATAGCTTAAGAGTAGAAATACAGATTTCACTTAACCTATCTATTTGAGTTGACTCGGCCTGTACAAGTAAAACGAACGTCTCGCTATATGTGACTTGACATCATCCATAGTCATAAGATTCAGTTCAAGGATGTAGTTGATAAAGGATCGAATTATACCGTAACTAATACGGAAGGGTTAACGACAGAATCAACCTGTCTTCTTAACGGACTCTGGGGGAATGATTACGGACTTGCCAATAACATACTCTGTACATCATTCCGTTATGCAAGGGATTAAATATAATTCTTGAAGAAATTAATTTAATAGGTTGCATACGGCCAGAAATAGTAAGGACCTAATGGATCACACATAAGACTTGGAACCAAAAGGAGAGATGGATATGATTAATAGATGGAAGCCCAAAATTAAGCCCAGTAAGGCCCAATTACATGGAGGGGCCGAAATTTATATGTATTTGAGTAAGGAATTA
Source organism: Euphorbia lathyris (assembly GCF_963576675.1). NCBI lineage: Eukaryota > Viridiplantae > Streptophyta > Magnoliopsida > Malpighiales > Euphorbiaceae > Euphorbia > Euphorbia lathyris. Next base: position 3,436,114 of record NC_088918.1, read on the forward strand.
ATTTATTCCATTCATCCTAATTTGATTAGGATTGTGAAATTAAATTAATTAAGAGATAATCAAGTTAGGAGTTTTAATTAGATTAATATACTCCTATTATTATCTAACTAGGTTATTTATTATTATCCTAATTATATTAGATATATAGTAAGATAATAATTAGAAATCCTATTCCGAATTGGATTCCTATTAAGTAACCTATTCCTATCTAACTAAGGTTTAGATACAAGCAAATATATATACCCCTCCTACATGTGAATTTCGACCTAAGCCTCTACCCTCCCCTAAAGTGATTTTCGAAATTGCTTAGTTAGAGAGAGAAAAGAATTCCCATCCCCAAGTTCGTGGACAAGAATTCATTCGGCATTCCATCGATTGATTAATCTAATTCATCCCTCTTTCTCCTTGATCTTGTGTTGGTTAATTAGAGGTAATCTATTTTGGTTACATCTCATAAGGGTTGATTCTAATTTAACCTCACCGTGTTCACGAAAGAAGAAAAACAATCAAAAGGGAGAAATTCGTTTTTCTTCGCCTACATCAGGTCAGTTCACTATTTCGAGGATTCCCGGAGATTGAACCGTCGGATCGTCGCGCTTTTTGGACAGTAGCTTCTAGACATATTCTTCCACGTTTTCACCGAAGGGATTGTCGTTCGGAGGTCTGGAAGGTCTGTTTGGAATAGGGGCAGATTGGTAAACAGTTTACATCTCCTTTGAAGTTGTGGGCACTTCGTTTGCAACGGTAGATTGATCATCGAAAGGTATTTCTTCTTATCCCTCTTTATATGAAATAACGATTAACGGATCCTATGGTTAAAAGGAAGTAGGCTAAAATTTTTATATTTCCGCTGTTATACCTTAGCCCTATTTCCAATAAAACTGTCGTCTCAGCCATGAATATTGTCATCTACACTTCACACGCGTGTCATTTTACCAGTAACAAATCACAAACATATGTTGGGATGTGAAAAAAAAAAAAAAAAATAAAAAAAATATATAATGTCTTTTGTACGAATTAGACAAAAAAATTCAAAAAATTCACCGAATTTATAAATGTTAATCTCTAATTCTATTATTAAATTATAAAAAAAACATGAAATCCTTTTTTTTAAAATGAATTGATATGCAATTTGTGCAAAATAAAGAACAAAAATGTATGTGTTCTATAATAATGTCTGAAATTGATCCAAATTATTAACGTTAGGGGTAAAATTGCTCTTGGTTACAAAGGTTAGAGGTAAAATTGCACCATTTTAGACGTTAGGAGTAAAATTGCTCCTGACCCAAAACGTTAGGGGTATTTTTACACCTTAACCCATAAAAATGTGAACTTAATAAATTATTTAAACTATTAATTAATATATATTTGAAATCTTAACTAAAAATGAGGATAAAATCTAAGTTTGCCACTATTATTTTCGAGGAAGTTCAAATGTATCTCTGACATATGAAATAGTACAATTTTCTTTTTAGTCTTGTAAAAAAAGATCAATTTTTTTCCTTACCTAATATAAAATTCAAAAAGACTAATTTGAGAGTTATTTGACCGCAACAAATTTATCAATAAATTAAAACAATTTGCATTTTGGTAGTTATTAGTACCTAGATTTTAATTTGTCCAAAAACATATCTTGAGTAACGATGACCACAATTTATTACATTTTAAGTTTAACCAAGTTTATTAAAAATTTGGAATCATAATATACTCAACTAACATAAAAAAAAAAATGCTACCCTTTAGAGGCTCACATGCATGACGTGGCGATGCGAGTGTCACACCGAAATGAAGGCCATTGGACCGGTCTACTTTTGCTTTAGGCTATTATTTTTATCCTTTAAATACTTTGAGCTGAGTTCTGTTCATAAATACAAATTAATTTTTAATTCCAACAGGCACCTCTCTTATCTATTCGTGAACATTCATCTCTGTTCGTGAACATCGTGTCTGTTCGCGTTCTATTTATACAGAATCGAACTATCAGTTTTCTTACATGAAAAACCGACAAATTCCAAAATCTACTCTCTAAAATTATTTTTCTCTTTGTTTGTTTGAATTGTTCTTCTTCTCTATCCAATGATAACGCCTTATACACAGTAAGAGTTTATTTATGCAATTTGTTGTATCTTAGAAGACAATCATCAATAGCGATACAATTTGTTTAAGGAGACTGCTAATACAAGTCTCGGATTTGTCTACTTCTATTCTTCTAATTCCAGTTTAAGTGTTTTATACACTTTCATATACTTTCACTTAATTTCTATTATTTCAAATTTAACATTTCTGTTTTCTGTTTTCTGTTTACATTTGGATTAACCACGGACAATAAAAGATTTATGATCGAAAACCATTTTAAGTTAAAAACTACTCCTTAAATTAGGAGTTATTAACAAAAAAAAACATTTAAAAAAACAAAAACATAAATCATTTAAAAACTGGTAATATATATAAATAAATTACTATTTAAAAGTTGACGTGTCAAACACGTTTGAAGAAGATAGGATAATATTATTTTTGAGAGCCGGTATTCTTTTTTGAGGGCAGTTATTTTCTTTAAACAATTTGAAGCGTACTGTAACTTTGAAGAGTTTGAAGCGTCTTGTACCTTAGGAATAAAAAACAAACAGCCTTTTTAATTCTCTAACTCTTCCTCTTCCCTCCTAAACCCTAATTGCTCCTACAGTATAAAAATCTTCACCAAATCCAGTATCCCCGCACCCATATCCAAATTTAGGACGATATCCCCATATCCAAAATTTTCAAACTTATCATATTGGATATTCGGATTTCTACCAATATCAGATACAAGTTCTCAAGTCCATGTAACATAGTTCATATATTAACCTTATTGACCGATTTCATAGACCAAATGGACCCTTAATCCCTTATTTTGGAGTGTTTGGTATGTATCCCCTACCTGTCCTCGAAATGTCGAACTATTCAATATTCTCATACGTTAACCTTCTAGAAGTGTTTGTACTTCCCTAAATTGAGAGGGTACTAATTATGTAGGTAGGAAAACTTTAATTTCTTTCAACATCTAGAGGACAAATTGAGGTCCAGGAAAGTGGGAGCTATGCTTAACCTAAGCTCTATTGATAGCTAGGTAGAGACAGAGATAGAGTTGAATGGCAAATTGGAATTGGGCAATTAGTCATTTTCAGACATGGATGGATGTTTCCATTTTATCCTAAATTTTAATGCTCTTTGCCTTTTTTGAACTATTGATTTGGTGAGATGTCATGTTCCAATTAATTTTATTTAGTGTATCATATTGAAATTTATCTATATTTATTAACAGAGTTAATTTCAAATAGACCTACACATTGACCTATTCAGGCCGTTTTTTATGGATTGGGCTTTAACATTCATATTTAATGTTTGGTCCGGCCGATCCAAACCCGATTAAGCCCACACATAAAAATGAGTTGGGTTTGGGATTTGTCTTAAAATCGCAAGTGGGCTCGGTCTGGTCCAATTATATATATTTTTAACTGAATAGATATATAATTATTTTATTAGTTACATGTATATTGGAGTGATAGATTGAAATAGATAAAAAAAATAGTTAACAAATAGAGAATAAATTAATAATAATAATAATAACATATCTAATTAATTAATTAGTATAATCAGAATTTTAAAAGTTAGATGGATTTTATAAAAAAAAAATCAGATGTTAATGAAGAAATATAATACTAAGCTGGAGAGTGGAAAAGATTAATAAAGAAAAAAGCTTCAATAAAATTGACATTGCATCAATTACAGGATTATATAATTACATTAGAAATAATTTATTTTATTTTTAGTTAATTTTTTAATATTAATATATTAGATGGGCGGGTTGGGCCGGGCTTGGGAAATACTTTCTATAGTCAAGTTCAGTCCGGCCCGAGCCCGATATAAATATAGTGTGGGTTGGGCTGAGTTTGGACAAAGTAATTATGATAAATCCGATTAGGCTAGGTCCGGCCGGGTCCAACCCATAAACATGTCTAATTTCAAATAAAGTCTGGTGGTTTCAAGTTTTTTTTACAGATCGGTATTTATGGTTGATAAAAATTTTATTTTTATAAATTTAGCTGATAATAATCTCAAAATGGATATTTTCAAGAATTAAATTATATTTTAATCAATTTTAATTCTTTAACTTTTTAGGTTTGAAGTTATTTAAGTGTTTTTTTTTTGAAGTACTTAAGTGTTTTTTATGAGAGAGAAAGTTAATGTTGAAAACTCCAAAAATGATGATTTTGAAAAATAAAAAATATGGTTTTATAATAAATATGATACTAAATAATTTTAATTCTTGAAAATTTTCAATTTGAGATCGTTATCTAAATTTGGCGAAATTTTCAATAAATGAGGTCGTTATCGTTATTCTTCAGTTTATAATTAAAGATTGGTCCATGTACATATTAAAGAAAGCAAGAATAAAATAAGTTTCGTTGCTTCTCTTGCAGCGTTCTAAGGATCAATGCAGGGCCGGTTTATGATCATTTGAGGCCTTAGACGAGATATAAATTGTATTGTAGGCTCTTTATAAATAAAATTGTATTGTAGGTTTTTAATTTTTATTTTATTCAATAGTTTAATCTCTTATGGAGACTAAACTGTTTAATAATTCAATAGTTTAATCACTCCTGACCTATGCCAAGGGCCTGCCGTGACTTTAATAGGAAACATTCCATGGAAGTCTTTCGACGGATCCGAAGGCATATGTTTTGATACGTGGTGTCTAATCTGAGGGTCCTTTTAATGTTACGTGTCCTGGTTCGTTTCATAGGTTATCATTTAGCCTTCATTTTTTTAATAGTACATTACAAGGTCTTTAATTTTTATTTTATTCAACAGTTTAATCTCCGTTTAATAATTCAAATATTTGAAAGATTAAACTGTTGAATAAAATAAAAGTTAAGGATTTTATAATGTATTCTAAAGTGATTTCAAAACTATTCTCTCATTAGTCCACGTATCCCGACAATTTATACATCCTAGTTTAGTTCGATCGGGGAATTTTTTTTGCGATATGTGTCCTCGCTTCTTGTGATGAAAACACGTATGCAGCTCCTTATATTTGCATGATATCACTATCTTATTAAAACACTTATAAACAACTATCAAAGAGCAAATTACTTCAGTTTATCGATAAATTTGTTTGGAAGAACCGATTTGCGATGGAATAACTGTCAAATTAATATTTTTGAATTTTATATTAGGTAAGAAAAAAATTGAAGTGTAAAATTTCATATGTCAGGATAAATATGACCTTCCTCAAAAAATAATAATGGCTTTCGACCGGATTTGCGTGTCTTACCTTGCAAAGGTTGAGAAGAACTCATGATGGTTTGAGGCTCTAGACGAGATATAAATTGTAGGTTTTTTATATATAAATAAAATTTTAAAATTACATATATTTATATAATTTTAATTTGACGAAAAATTGTATCTTTTATGGCTTTTTTTTGTTCTTTGTAGTATTTTATTCCATTCGTAGATCTTGTATTAGCTTTAGTCTGTATTTGAGTGAAGTTTATCGTTTTCTTGCTGTGGTTGTACTTTTTTTTTTAATAGAATGGAATGATATAAACATTTTTATAAAAAAAATGATAAAAAAAATAGCTTACAACTTTAGAATTTGTACAAAAGAGAAACAAAATATTTATAAAAAAATTTAAGATAATTAATTTATTAGTCCCTATATTTTGACAAAACACACTGTTTAGTCCCTGTATTTTCAAAAACGCATGGTAAGGTCCTAACCTTTTTCTCAATAAACTGTTTAGTCTCTAACGTTTTTCTCGATGAACTGTTTAGTCCCTGCCGTTAGACTCTCATGAAGATTTTGTTAGTCAATTTGGATTTGCGTTCTTCTTTTCCTTTATTTTCCTTTTCTTTAAACTCTAATATATCTGAAATCAACTTTGAGTGTTCTTCTTCTTGATTTTGTTCTTAATCGTTCAAATTCGTAAGCATTTGGTATGTTCTTTTTCTTGTTCTCCATACAAATAGCTTCTTCTTCTAAATTGGATTTCCTCTTCTAAAGTTTGAAGGTAAATAATAAAGGGTAATTTAGTCATTTCCAAAGTCATAAACGGTAAAAAATCTAACAAACAGACGGAAGGACTAAACAGTTCACTGAGAAAAAGCTTAGGGACCTTACCATGTGTTTTTGAAAATACATGGACTAAACAATGTGTTTTGTCAAAATATAGGGACTAATAAATTAATTACCCAAAAATTTATTATCTAAGAACTGCTACAGATGTAGACATTTTCTTGTGGATTTTGTAAGGTTTTTTACCTTTTCCATTTCTTGTTGTACTTGTTCTTTTCGTATCTAATGAAGATGTAGATATTTTCATAAAAAAAAAAAAAAACTGCTATGACCCTTTCAGATGTAAAATCACTAATTAAAATTTATATTCAATGTTTTTTAATTTTTTAGGGTAAATAATTTATTAGTCCTCATATTTTTACGTAACACTGTTTAGTCTTTTTATTTTGAAAAACACATTATAAAGTCTCTATCTTTTGTAAATATTAACCCTTTGGTCTTTTGTATATTTCTTTTAAGTTTTTAACCGAACATATCTTGGCTTTTAGGACAACTATAGTAAAATGCAAAATGTCCATGTTACTCTGTTATTTTTATGTTTGTTTGTTTATGTCAAATATAACGGTTAAAATTCTAAAAAAACATAGAAAAAAGGATCAAAGGGTTAATAATGATAAATGATAGAGACCTCGTAATGTGTTTTTCAAAATAAGGGAACTTAACAGTGTGTTAGGTAAAAAATAGAGGATTAATATACTATTTATATTTTTTTATAATTATTTAATAAAATATTAATGATATATTAAGAAAAAATTATTATATGAGACCCTTATTGTTTGGGGGCTTAGGCAGGCCGCCTTTATTTCTTGAGCGGCATAGCCGGCCCTGGTAATATGCATAGGAATTTGTGATTAATTTGTATTTGACAGACTTACATATTAGTATTTGGTAGGTTATATGCAAATGTGTTAGTAACATAATAAATATTTTAAATATATTTAATGTTTAAAAAATTCAAAGTGACAATTAAATAACAAGTTAAATAACATTGTCCCTATAATATAAAATTTTTTAGTAAAATTTATCGTATTTGAAAGAGTTAAGCGAAATATTGCATCATACATTAAGGATAAATTTATATTCAGGGGAACATAATGGGAGGGGTCCGAGCCCCTCCGACTGCCGGAACCACCATGACCAGGGGTAGTTTTGGCCCTCTATCTCCACAAAATTTGAGAATGTGGTGGTTCCGGCCCCCTATCTCGAAGAAATTATGATGGGGTGCTGAATTAGCACCCCCCAAAATTGATCCAAGTCCTGTTAATCCTCCCTAAATCCATATTTTGGCTTGATAGGCTAACTCTAAATCCAAAATTCTATTTTTTTTTAGCATGTTGGCATCTCTAAATCCAAAATTCTAATTTCTTTTGATATGTCAGGTCATCTTTAAATCCAAATTTCTAAATTTTTTGACATGTTAGACCATTCTTAAACAAATTTCTAAATTTTTTCGCCTATTAGGCCGTCCCTAAATTCGATTATTTCTATTAGACAATTTTTTTCACATGTTAAGAATCTTAAACACAATGTAACTTAATTTTGAGAAGTTTTACATTGGTACTTAAAAATTAGTTCTTAACCACTCAGATTATAATACATATATATATACGAATTTTTTTTTAACTGATTCGATTTAGTAAAATTCTTTTTTTTTTATACATGCACGTATAAAATCGGTCCCTCCAACTAATAATCCTGTATTCACCACTGTTTACACTTGCTTAAAAAAAAAAAAAAAACCGATACACCAACCTTTTCCCTGTAAAATTGAATTGATGAATTTATGAAAACTAACAATCATTCCATATCCGTGACACTTTGATTCCAAATATTTTTGCATGGTGAGAATTTTTTTTTTTTTCAATTTTTGTAGATGAAGTCTTTTATTAGGAGTTATTGACCAAAACATAATCATTTAAAAATTGTTATAAAATTATAAACGGATATGGTGGAAAAATACCATAACGTCTAAAATTGTACAGTTTTATTCTTAATATTGGTAATCAAGAACAATTTTACTCATAATATGGTAAGTTAGGCTAATTTCAGACATTATTATAAAGGGATACGGTGAAAAAATACCCCTAACGTTTACAATCAGGATCAATTATACTCTTAACGTCTAAAATGATGCAAAAAATACTCCTAACATCTAAATGGTGTGATTTTATCTTTAACATTAGTAACCAAGAGCAATTATATCCATAATGTTCAAGTTAGGTTAATTTCAGACATTATTATAAAGGGATAAGGTGCAAAAATGTCCCTAACGTTCACAGTCAGAATCAATTTTACGCTTAACGTCTAAAATGGTGAAATTTTACCTCTAATGCTGATAGCCAAGAGCAATTTTACCATAACATTGGCAAGTTGGATCAATTTCAGACATTATTATAAAATGTAGATATTTTGTTTCTTATTCTGCACAATTGCACGTCTGTTGATTCTAAAAAAAAGATTTCATATTTTTTATTTAATAATAGAATTGAAGTTAATATTTTTAAATTCGTATTTTTTTTTTTTTGTCCAAATCGTACAAAATACAGTATAATTTTTTTCATGTTGAATCATATGTTTGTGATCTGTTACTAATAAGTGATAAAATGACGCACATGTAAACTATAGATGACGAGATTTATGACCGAGAAAACAATTTGAATTATTTCTCAAATTGACCCAACTTGTTAAAGTTAGGGGTAAAATTATTTTTGGATGTCAATGTTAGCGGTAAAATTACACCATTTTAGACGTGAAGGCTAAAAATGCTCATGACCCTAAATATTAGGGGTATTTTTTCACTTTAACCCTTATTATAAAACACAAATATTTTGTTCATTATTCTGCACTTATTGCATATCAGTTAGTTCTAAAAAAAAAATTCATAATTGTGGTGATTTAATAATAGAATTAAAGGTCTGTTACTAATAAATGATAAAATGGCCCACATATAAATTAGACTGAAAAAACAGTTGAATTGATTGTTTCTCAAATTAATTTAACTTGTCAAAGTTAGAGGTAAAATTGTTATTGACTAGCAGCGTTAGGGATAAAATTACATCGTTTTAAACGTTAGGAGTAAAATTACTCCTGACTGTAAACGTTAATGGTATTTTTGCACCTTATTCCAAATATAAATAAATGACTACTTAAAAGAATTTTTTTTCCTAAAATGGGTTATTTTACGTAATTTTGTGTAGAGCTTTTTACATGAAAGTCACATTAGTTATAAAAATTACAATTACAGTAAAACCTCTATAAATTAATAATGTTGGGACCATGAAATTCTATTAATTTATAGAGGTTATTAATTTATCGAGTATAAAATTAGTGATATGGCCCAAGTCGGGACCAGAAGAAATTATTATTTTAAAGAGGTTATTAATTTATCGAGTATTAATTTATAAAGGTTTGACTACATCATATTACAAAACTTAATTCTAAATATTTCATTATCTTTTATATATCACAAAATTAATATGTTTTTATACCCTAATTTATAAATTTTAGACCCCAATTTATAAAATTTAACTCTAAAAAATATATTCTAGATCTCTAACTTATAAGCCTCAGTTCTTAAAATATATAAAAATGATGCTTTTCTTAATTTTACATAATTCAAATAATAATTTGATATATTGGTAAATAATTTTTAAAAACTGTATTTCTATGTAAATTTTCCTTTTTGTGCATAGAAAAGTGGATCAAGTTTATAACAGCTATTACTTGGGCTTATTGGGCTTCAGTCTCCTTTGTAGTTGGGCCTTCTAGATGTAATTTTTGAGTTCAAAAGAATCATACATCATTGGAAAATTTACATAAAAATCCAGTTTTATTCGGGATGCGCTCGAACTAAAAATCAAATCTCAAACACAACCTATAGCTTATATATAGGGAAAGAGAAATTTTAGAGTACTTTTGGAGTAATTCTCCCGACTAATGAAAATCATTTTTGAATCCCACTACATGGACATGATTGGTGGAAAAAAATTTATATATACATGTGTCGTGAATTTATTGATCGGGAGTATTACTTCAGGAGTACCCTAAAATTTTTCATAGGGAAAATTACACAAAAATTCATCTTTTAAGAACTATTTACAATTATGTTAAGTCATAATTTTAGGTTATGTCAAACTAGTAAAATCGGTACTTTTAATATATTTTAAGGGTTAGAATTTATAAATTAAAAGTCTAGAATATATTTTCTAGGCTTTATAATTTATGAATTGAGAGTCTAGAATTTTTAAACTATTAGGTAAAATCATAATATATAGAGAATAATGACATATTAAGAATTAAATTTAGTGATATGACTTAATTGTAATTTTGTACTTAGTTATGATATTTGACCCTTTTATATATATATATATATATATATATATATATATATATATATATATATATTTGAAAATAAATATTTAATATATAAATATATAAATTTAATAATATGAATAGTGCGGGTCAATTGGAGCTATTTTTATAAATGTTAAGCCTGCTAAAAAAAAGGATCAAATACATGAATATCATAATTAAGTACAAAATTACAAATAAGTCATACCACCAAACTTAATTCTTAATATGTCATTATTCTTTGTATATTATGATTTTACACCATAGTTTAAAAATTCTATACTCCAATTTATAAATCGTAAACCTTAGAAAATATATTTTAGTCTTCTAATTTATAAATTCTATTCCTTAAAATATATTAAAAGTACTGATTTTACTAGTTTGATATAACCCAAAATTTTATGACTTGACATAGTTATAAATAGCTGTTAAAATTTTACCTAAAAAAAATAGACCGGCGTTTATGGGCTTAGGCCCCCTAGAGCTAAATTACATATAAAAAACAATTTTGAATTTTTATTTACATTTATAAAATTCTTTATTTCTGCATTTTATTATCCTACAGTTTTTTTTTGATAAAAATTGGGACGAGACAGAACTTGGGCGGGGTGAGCACCCGTAGCCTAAGACCTGGCAAACCCGCAATATATTAATAAACGAAAAATGAGTGTTTGAACAAGAGAAGATGAAGGAGAACAAACAAAAAGAAAGGGGAGGAGAAAAGTTTAGGAAAGTCAAGAAAAACGCAAATGACAAATAATACAAATGTCATCATTGATAAACCTGTGGCAAAAAGCAGGAGCTGAAGGCTACCAATTGATCACTGAGGAAGAGACTCCAAACTTTGCCAGTGCATCAGCAATTCTATTTCCTTCTCTAAAGATGTGTGGAAAAAGAATATTCATCCTAGAGCAAATGCTGTCATTTTATTTTTATTTTTATCATATCTGCAGTTACTTTTATTTTCTTATTAATTTCCAGATATTTTTCCAAATTTTTCTTATTTTAATTTACCAAAAAAAATCTTATTTTATTATTCGTTTACTACGTAATATTAGATTACAATAAATAGACAGTACAGGAGTAAATTAACTTTTCTTTTGTCTATTTCCAAATTTCATCCATGAATGGGTATGCAGTTTTTCAGGGCCGGCTCCAATATTTTAGAGGTCCTAGACAGGAACGATCCTGATATTTTTATTAGGTGAAAAAAAAAATAAAAAAGCTTTTAATAAAAAAAAATTGTACTTAAAAATTTAGATCTATTTAGACCTAAAATATCATATTATCTAGTCATTTTTTGGTTACTAATGAGTATTATAACTACATTTAAAAAAATTATTATATATACACTAAAAAACAATTTGGGTCCCTTTTGGCTTAGGCCCTAGGCGATCGCACTCCTAGCCTATGCTCAGGGCCGGTTCATAAATATTTGGGTCTTTTTATGAATTATTTCCTACTTGGTTTAGGCCCTATGCGATCGCACTCCTAGCCTATGCTCAGGACCGGTCCATAAACGTTTGAGTCTTCTTATGAATTGTTGTCCTACTAGATTATAATTTTCATTTTGAATTTGTAAAAATACTGAGCATCAAAAATTTGATCGGTACATATTGTTATGTAATTAACTCAATATGTTATATTACAAAAAAATCATTTTTTATTAAATCACGTCATAAAAATCAAATGCCGAGCAACCCATATAAGACCACAAAACATACATATATTATTTTTAACAATAAAAAATGGTTTGCGGTGGTCCATAACGTTTTGCGGTGATCCATAAATATTCGGGTCTTCTTATAAATTGTTGTCCTACTAGATTATAATTTTTATTTTGATTTTGTAAAAATTCTCACCATAAATAAATTGATCGATACATATTATTATGTAATTAACTCAATAGTATGACTAAATTACTGAAAATTAATTGTGTACTAAAATACATTGTAACAAGTAAATCAATATATAATATATTAGTCATTTTTAGATTGAATATATATTAACATTTTTTTGTTTAAAGAAAAAATTAAAATTATAAAAAATAATTATTAAAATTATATAATAATAATAATCATAATATTAATAAAAACAAAATATATATGAAAAATAAAGAGAAAAGAAATTGTAAGGTTTTTTTGGGTAAATAATTTATTACTCCCCTACTTTTTATCTAATATACTATTTAGTCTCTCTATTTTGAAAAACACATCATAAGGTCCACATCTTTTGTCATTGTTAACCATTTGGTCCTTCTGTATGTTTTTTTTAGACTTTTAATCGTTATATTTGACATAAACAGATAAACGAAAAACAACAAAGTAACATTGTCATTTTGTATTTTACTATAGCTGTCTTGAAAGCTAAGATAAGTTGGGTCAAAAATCTAAAAAATAGATAAAAAGGACCAAAGAGTTAATATTGACAAAAGTTAGAAACTTTATAATGTGTTTTTTAAAATAGAGGGACTAAATAATTTGTTACGTTAAAAGGTGAGGAATAATAAATTATTTATTTATTTTTTCTAATAAAAGGAATTGCAAAGTTAGTTATAGAGAGTTGAAGGTTATTAAGAAACTGATTTAAAAGAAAAGGTTAATTCCCTTAAAACAAGCGGATATCATGTTTCATGACAAAATTAGTTTAAATGTTTAAGAATTTGACATTTTTAGAATTGTTTTTTAAAACATGGGACACTTGTAAATTTTTAATCATCTCTTGACTATCCTGTAACTTACCGGGTTAAGTACAGGTTACTCGATTTATTTGATTATCTCAAAATGGTCACTTAACTTCAATTTGTCTCAATAAAATCACTGAACTTTGAGCTTTGTCTCAATTAGGTCACTCTGACGATTTTCAGTGATCGAAAAGCATCGAAATGATGACGTAGGTGACATGTTAACATGAGTCAACTCAAATCTTTGACCGAAACGACACATGAAATCCACGTGTCGGTTATTTTTATGAAAAAAAACCAAATTTTGTTTTTTTTCATAAAAATAACCGACATGTGATAGCCATGTGGCGCATACGATGATGTCATCTGTCGTTTTGATCAGATATTTGAGTTACTCATGCAGGCGTGTCACTTATGTCATCATTCCGATATTTTTTAATCACTGAAATCGTCAGAGTGACCTAATTGAGACAAAACTTTTGACTGATTTTATTAAGACAAATTGAAGTTGAGTGACCATTTTGAGACAACCATATAAATTGAATGACCAATGGTGCATTTAATCCGTAACTTACCCTATCATTTTTCCTTGTCCAAGTCCGGCTCAGTAGACGCGGATCGGACGGATATTCGAGCTTGTGAAAAGGGTTAAACAAAATATGTGTAATTTTAAGTTTTATTGGATGGTCAGAATCTTGAAGACAGAAACATGGTCAGAGCATGAAATTATAAGGGCTAAAATTTTACTTTTATCAATGGATTTAAGTAGTATATTATAATTAGAATCAAGGGTCGAATTGGCCCTTAAAATAAAATTCGCAGTCAAAATCAATTTAATCTAAATCGAAGTTTAGGTATCAACTCGATCTTCAAGTTGGTAGTTTTGATAAATTGACCTAGATACAATCAGTTTTAATACTAAAATTTATCAAATTTTACCAACTTAAAAGTTGAATTGATACCTAAATTTCAAATTGGCCTAAATTGACATTGAATACCAAATTTGAGGGTCATTTTAATTCTTAATTCTATAATTATAAGGGATAATATGCAACCGCTAACGTGGACAACCAAAAGTAATTTTATTCCTAACGTCTAAAGTTATGCAATTTTATCTCCATAAATTGGTAGCAAAGAGTAAATTTACCCCTAATATTGGCTAATTAGGTCGAGTACATTACGCTAATGGTACATGAACTTTATCCCAGTTGACATTTTGGTACCTAGATTATATTTTGTCTCAAAAATATACCTGAAGTAATGATGACTGGATAATTTATTATATTTTACCGGTCAGTAGCCGGTCAATACAAGTTTGATGAGTAAATTACATTGATGGTCCTTAACTTTATATTAATTCACACTTTGGTACCTAGATTTTATTTTCTCCAAAAAATACACATCAAGTAAAGATGACTCAATATTTTAGTACATTTGACCGATCAGTGATTGGTCAACGCGAGTTTGATCATTTTAAATTAAAAATTGAGACCCATCATACACTCAATTATAATTTTATGTTAATTGAGTATATGATGAATCCCAATGTTTAGTTTAAAATGGTCAAACTCACGTTATTCGGTGACTAACCGATCAAATGAACTAAATTTTTCAATCACTTTTACTTGAGTTATGTTTTTAGGATAAAATAAAATTCAGATACCAAAGTGTGAATCATGGTAAAGTTCAGGTATCATTGATATAATTAACTCATGAAACTTACGTTGACCAGTCATTAACCGCTAAAATATACTAAATTGTGCGGTTATCGTTACTTCAGGTATATTTTTAGACAAAATATAATCTAGGCACCAAAGTGTGAATAGGATAAAGTTCATGTACCATTGGTGTAATTTATCCTAATTGGGTAGGGTTAAGGTGCAAAAATACCCCTAACGTTCTGGGTCAGGAATAATTTTACCTCTAAAGTCTAAAATGGTGCAATTTTACCCCTAATGTTGGAAGCCAAGAGCAATTTTACTCTTAATGTTGAGAAATTGGGTCAATTTGAGAATAATTCATCAAGCTGTCTTATCGATCATGAATCTTGTCATATATATTTCACATTTGCGTCATTTTATCAGTAACACATCACAAACATATGTTGGGATGTGAAAAAAATATATACTGTCTTTTATACGAATTAGACAACAAAAATTCAAAAAATTCACCGAATTTATAAATATTAATCTCCAATTCTATTATTAAATTACAAAAAAACATGAAATCTTTTTTTAGAACGAATGGATATGCAATTTGTGCAAAATAAAGAACAAAGATATCTATATTTTATAATAGTGTCTGTAATTGACCAAAATTATCAAAGTTAGGGGTAAAATTGCTCTTGGCTATAAATGTTAGGAGTAAAATTGCACAATTTTAGACGTTAAGGGTAAAATTGTTTCTAACCTAAAACGTTATGAGTATTTTTACACCTTAATCCAAAAAATTATGAATTATGTCATTTTATCATTCATTAGTAACAGATCACAACTACAATGATTAATGACTCAATGTAAAAAAAAATTAATTAGGAACTTAATACTTAAAATAGATAAAGTTTAAAGGGTTAATTATGCTTGTTACTTTAATTATAAGAAATAAAGTTAAATTGTTTTATAAAAGAAAAAAAAAAGGTGAGTGAGTGAGTGGTTTTGCATACTTTAACAGGGAAATTATAAGACAAAAAACGCCCACTGTAAAGTCTGGATTTTTGCGAAATTGCCCACGTACTTTCACATGCTTTCTGGCCCAACCCTTTTTCTCTCTCTTATTAGCATTCCTAATTAATTGGATAAATTACATCCATAGTCCTCGAACTTTATACTTACTTTTATTATGGTCTCTCAATTTTAAAATGGGACATTACGGCCCCTCTTACCATTGACATTGGATAAAACTTTCAAAATGAAAAGTGCAAGAGTTAAAGTCGTTTGTAACCGTATTTCTCATTGGACCACTATTTTCAATTTTACAAATTACAATTTTCGAAACTCTCTCTTAACTAATAATATCGAAGATTTTTTTCCCCTGATTTTACGGTATTTGTTTGCTTAGGAAAATAAGTTAATGGAAAATTTTAGGTTATTCAACGTAAAAATATATGAAGAAAATAAGGAAAATGTTTTACTCTTTTGAAAAATGAAGACATTTTTTTTCTAAACTTGTTGAAGCCATACTCCACCATTTTGAAAGTAGCAGTCACCCATCATTTTCTCTCATTTTCGGCAAATTATTAGAAACATCTGGTTCTCCATGTCAAATGGAGGACCTTTCATACATATTTTGACACATGTAATCTGGACCCACATATATTATAAGAGGCGCCACTATTTTAATTATTATGTGGGGTCACAATATACGTGTCCAAATGTGAATTGGGGGTCCTCCGAGTGACATGGAAGACAAGATGCTTAATATAAGAACTCATCATTTTCACATTGTAGCTAAACACTGATGATGTGGTTAAATCCTGAAAGTCCACGTATCAACCTGCAACAGCACAAAAGTAAGGTTAAAGGGAGGTCGTTTTCCAGTGAACTTGCTCTGATGTCTAAGTCAGTTTATGAAAAGACTAAAGAATGATTACAATCAGTAAACTAAAAGTTTAATAGAATAAAATGAATCTATCGATTTGGAACTGAGCTTACTCTGTTTATACTGATATCGAGTTATAAAGACGATTATGTCTCTTGTTAATAGTCATTCAAGTATAATTATGGTAACAACTGGATCATTGACTGGTGTACTGAAACTTTCTGAATCAAGCTTTTTGATAGGCATTCGTATTACTTTATTTCGCTGAGAAGATCCCACATGCTCTCTATATCTGAGAGTTGGTTTAGGCCTGTTAGACGCCACGTGGTAGAGTTATATTCTTTTGATATCAACAAAAAAAAATATTTTATTTTTCAACAAAATTGTTTCATTACCTAATACTTTCCAAAATACAATATTTTTTAGTAAACAAACGAATATCATTTTCATTAGCTCTATAATGAAGGATTACCTAGAGTGATCATACTATTTAGGGATCATAATGTTCGATTTTGAAGTTCGGGAGCCATAATGAAAGTGGGTGTAATTTAGGATAAATTACACTTATGGCCACTGAACTTTACTCATTTTAACATTGTAGCCACTGATTTGAATTCTTAACGGTATGACCATTGAATTTTACACTTTTTAACACCGGTGACCACTCAACGCCTCAAAACAACTGTTGACGGCCTCAAAATAAAAAATTTGAAGAGTTAATGATATTTTAAGGAACTTTAATTCTTGAAAATTTTCGTTTTGATATCATTTAACTGTTGTTTGGTTAGGGGAGAGAGAGTAAATTTTTAGTGAGAGAAAGTTCCAAAAAATGTGATTTTGGAAAATAAAAATTGTGGTTTCATAGTGAATGTTGTTCTGAACAACTTTAATTCTTGAATATTTTCATTTTAAGAATGTTAACGGTTATTTTGACGAATTAGTTAAAGTTGAGTGGCAATCGATATTAAAAAAATATAAAGTTTGGTGATAACATCGTTAAGAATTGAAGTTCAGTAGCCACAATGTTAAAATGGGTAAAGTTCAGTGGCAATGATGTAATTTACTCGTGTAATTTACATATTCCTAACAGCTAATCTAGTGGACCGCATCTCTGATTCTTCCCCTTAATAACACTCTCTAGTACTTTTCACTCCCTTCACTCTCTCTCCATGGAACAGCCGTCTCTCTGATCTCAATCCCCATCGCTCAATCAGGTAAATGTTTCTTTGCGCGTCTTTTCTTGCTCTCCGATTCATGAATTCATTCAATTTTCAGAAATTCTGATTCTCCGTTTGATTTTTCAGTAAGTTCGATTGTGATTCTTGTTTTTATCGACAATGGATCCCGATAACAAGTTGTTAAATGTTGGTGTCCTCATCGTCGCCACTCTAATCGTGGCTAAACTCATCTCTGCGCTTATTATGCCTAGATCTAGCAAACGTTTGCCTCCGGTCATCTCCGGTTGGCCGGTTATCGGAGGATTGATTCGATTTTTGAAAGGACCGATATTCATGCTTCGCGAAGAGTATCCTAAGCTTGGTAGTGTATTCACTGTCAATTTAGCTCACTGGAAGATTACATTCCTGATTGGACCTGAAGTTTCAGCTCATTTTTTCAAGGCTCCTGAGGTAGACCTCAGTCAACAAGAGGTTTATCAGTTCAATGTGCCTACTTTTGGCCCTGGTGTTGTCTTTGATGTTGATTACAGTATTCGACAAGAGCAATTTCGATTCTTCACTGAGGCTCTTAGAGTTAATAAACTTAAAGGCTATGTGGATCAGATGGTTATGGAAGCCGAGGTAAGATCCTTTCTGGATCATTTGCTTTGTTTGTGAACTTTTCTGTTTACTTATTATTTATATATTTCATGAATTAAGATGAGAGTATATTCATTTGCGACCTTTTAAGATGTATTGATGGTGGAAAAGAGAAAATTGCATCTGCCTGAAAGAAAAATATTTAGGAATAAATGGCTTTATCTCAGCTTTATCTGTTTATATGAATCCTCTAAACTTTTAAGTAAATGCAGATTTAGCCTTTACAGTCAAACTAGTCTTTTAAATTTGCACCATTATATACAATAGGTCTAAATCTGGCCCTTTTCCCAGTTTTCTGATATGGATTCTTTGTTATTTTAATTTGAGACTGAACCAGCTGACGTTTGATTTTTCAAACCAATTGACAAGAATACAATCATATGATGCATGGAAACCTTGATTTTTTGAAGCTTTTGATATCTGATTCGGAATCCAAACTCTTGAAACTTGTACAAAACGTTTCGGGTTACATTTCCGTAGTTTAAAAAGAAATGGAAACTCGTTTTTTTTTAAATTTGGAACATGTTTCGAATGATGTAATGTGATTTCAGAACTGGATCAATGCTAATCACATGTTTAGTAAATCTCTAATATTTTCTAGATCATCACATACAAATCTTTGAAGATGAAGAAATCTTTGTTTTCCCTCTGTAATATCTATATTTTTATTATTTACACGTTTTCTACAATTCCGTTTTCATTATTTTTTACAAATATTGTTTTCGGATTTACATTTCAATTTCCGTATCCCTTTCGGTTTCCGTGTAACATAGGAATACATTATATTGATTTGTTATATCTTAAGTTGTATTTGCTTGCTAATAGATATCATTTGATAACCATCCCCATAGAGTCCTCATTATGGACATCCTAGAATAAAAAACTATAGGAAATGTTAAATTTTACCATATCTACCGAGAAGCGAATAGATGTGTGCGGATTGTTTGGCAAAGGCAGCGATGACTGCACCTCGAGGAGTCACAGTACTATTGGAAGCTCCCATGAACATGAGGAACCTTATCCGTGATGACTACATAAGAGTCTGTAATAGTAGAGTCATCCCCATAGAGTCCTCATTATGGACATCCTAGAATCAAAAACTTTAGGAAAATGTTAAATTCTACCATATCTACCGAGAAGCGAATAGATGTGCGGATTGTTTGGCAAAGGCAGCGACGACTGTACCTCGAGGAGTCACTACTATTGGAAGTTCCCATGAGGAACCTTATCCATGATGATACATAGGAGTCTGTAATAGTAGAGTCATTCCAGACTTCCCGGGATAGTTGTGTTTTCTACTTTTTTTTTTTTTTTTTTCTGCTTTTTGCATCCTTTGAAAAAAAAAAAAGATATCATCTGTTAACACAATTTCTGCAACTTTGCAGGATTACTTTTCTAAGTGGGGAGACAGTGGTGAAGTAGATCTGAAGTATGAGCTTGAGCATCTGATCATATTGACAGCCAGTAGATGTCTTCTGGGTAGCGAAGTTCGCGATAAACTTTTCGATGATGTTTCGGCTCTCTTCCATGACCTCGACAATGGAATGCTACCAATCAGTCTTCTATTCCCATACTTGCCTATTCCAGCTCACCGCCGCCGTGACAGAGCTCGCAAGAAGCTCTCACAGATCTTTGCAAACATCATAGCTTCGCGTAAATCCGCCAACAAAGCAGAAAACGACATGTTGCAGTCCTTCATAGAGTCAAAGTACAAAGACGGTCGCCCTACAACTGAGGCAGAGGTTACAGGCTTGCTTATTGCTGCTCTTTTTGGCGGACAGCACACCAGTTCGATAACCTCAACTTGGACTGGCGCATACCTCCTTCGTTTTAAGCAGTACATGATTACTGTATTAGAGGAACAGAAAGACCTGTTGAGAAAACACGGAAACAAAGTCGATCACGACGTTTTATCCGAGATGGATGTTCTGCATCGGTGCATTAAAGAAGCCCTCAGACTCCACCCTCCACTGATAATGCTAATGCGATACTCTCACAGTGATTTTAGCGTGACAACCCGAGATGGCAAGCAATACGACATTCCAAAGGGCCACATTGTCGCAACATCCCCAGCATTTGCAAACCGGCTTCCTCATATATACACAGAGCCAGACAGGTACGATCCGGACAGATTTGCTGCTGGGAGAGAAGAAGACAAGGCAACAGGGGCATTTTCATATATCTCATTCGGAGGCGGTAGGCATGGTTGCCTTGGTGAACCTTTTGCTTATTTACAGATAAAGGCAATTTGGAGTCATTTGTTGAGGAATTTCGAGCTGGAGCTGATTTCTCCGTTTCCTGAGATCGACTGGAACGCTATGGTCGTCGGAGTAAAAGGCAAGGTCATGGTGCGTTACAAGCGCCGACAACTTGTAGTTTAGCGAGACAAACAAGACTTGGGAATGTTTTGCAGTTTAAGATATTATCAGGCATTGTAGAACTTGTTTCATGTTTTGATGATTGACTTGTGTTTCTAGGATTTTGCTTTCCTCTCATTAACTTGGTTTTTTTATTGGTTTTTATAAATTTATGATAATTAACGCTACTTGTGATGTCTAGCTTTTGTTTCAACTGTCTTTGTTGTTGAGATTTTTGAGTCTTTTGATTCAAAGTTTGTTTTTTTTACTAAGTCTTGTATACTGGGTCTTTAATTTGTTAGTGGGATAAATAGCGGGGATTTTATTGTTCCTTAAAAATCTGATTTTTTTGTGTTGCATTATAAGCATATAAAAGGCATAAATCCGTATCTTTCATTTTGTGCAGACATTGACAAATTGAATAAAATTGTGAGCACCATTTTCTCAAAAAATCTCAACATTTGTTTGATGTTTTCTCGTTAGGCTTGAAGGAGCATCTGCCTTTAAATAGGGTATCAAAATCGTGTTAAATATATATGTTAACATTTTGGTCATTTTACTCGTCCATTACCTATTTTAACTCTCTGAGAGTGATATAACATGCTTTTTTCTTTTTTTTTTTTCTCAATTCGAGAAGATGTTGACCCATAAGGACGCCATAGCCTTGTCTTTTATAAAAAAAATTTGCAATGTGATATTTCGGAATAGTATTTTAAAATGCATATAATTTTAAAGAGATTATTATTGCAAAATATGACGTAAGAGGATAAACATTTTTAAAAGGAAAAACCACATTGTAGATGGAAAAGGAGTTAAAGTGACTAATGAGTTGGGGGATAAACCCATAAAAATGGTTTAGGGGGTGCCATATGATTTACGCCTAATATAAATACAAAAAAAAAAGATAATTATGTCATGTCAGTCGAGTTGTTTCTATAAATTTTATTATCATGTCAAAAATTGTCACTTCTAATTTTGAATGATTAAAAGTGGAGGTGGTAAAACTATACATGATATAAAATCAACACATAATTTTAATCTTTGAATTTAAATTAGTAAGTAATGCGTTATTGTTGAGTTGACACGCAAATTTTTGAATTGGTTAGAGTTGATTTGTTAACTATAAAATGGTACGAATATTTAAAATTACACAAACTTCTCGATGATCAATGTCAACATATTAAACTAAAAATGACAAAATATTTAATTTTTTTACCATATTTTATACTTTTAAATGTCACCAATATAAGCCATAACCAAAACAAAATGTCACCAATATAAATACATAGTAAATCTGAAAATACAACACAAAATCAATATTAATCCAATTAGATTAATATAATTATGGCACAAAAATTTGAATTGACTTATTTGACACTAATTCGATAATTATCACCCCTAAAGGTAAATTACACCCATAGCTACTGAATTTTATCCATTTTCATATTATGGCCACTGAACTTCATTTCTTCCCAGAATGGCCACTAAACTTATACACTTTTTAACAGCGGTGGCCACTCAATTTTAATTAACTTCTTAAAATGGCTGTTAACGATCGTTAATGACCTCCAAATGAAAATATTAAAAAATTAAAGTTGTTAAGAACGACATTTACCATGAACCCACAGTTTTTATTTTCGAAAATAACATTTTTTGGATCTTTCTCTCTCTAAAAATCACTTTCTCTCTCCTAACCAAACAAACCTAAATGATCTCAAAACAAAAAATTTCAAGAATTAAAGTTCCTAAGAATATTATTAACGCTTTGAATTTTTTATTTTTAGCCGTCAACGGTCGTCTTGAGGCGTTGAGTGACCACCGGTGTTAAAAAGTGTAAAGTTCAGTGGCCATACCGGAAAGAAACGAAGTTCAATGGCCATAATGTGAAAATGGATAAAGTTCAGTGGCCATGGGTGTAATTTACCCTCACCCCTAACTAAAAAGGCATTAAAAGATTAGATAATACTGTAAAAGACCAAAAACCCAATCCTGAGACAAATATATATTTATTTATCCATTTAATAACGAGAATCTTGGTCTGACAGATAACAGCAAGAATAAATTAATTTGTACATCTCAGACCATTAAATCTGAATCTGTACCCAGTCATTTCAAATGCCCTGTACAAACATAAAAATGTATGGCTCATAAAACCAAAAATTAAATATTTTAAAATTTAATTACAAAAAAATCAATTAAAAATAGTTTTTATTTACAGGCATAATACAAATTTTGTTCCCCAAAATAAAGCTTCAAAATCAATTAAAACTTTAAACTATCAAAATCATCAATTAGATCCTTAAACTAAGTAAAAACCATCAATTGAGTACTCATTGTAAGCAAAAATGATCAATTAAATCCTCATCGAAAATCATTCGGTTGAACACACTCTTTTCTAACAGAGATCATTAGAGTCCGTATCAAGTAATCACATCTTCTGATTTTAGGATTGCATAAGGATTCAATTGATTATTTTTGCTTACTTTAGGGACTTAATTGATAATTTTGATAGTTTAAAATCCTAATTGACTTTGAAATTTTAGTTTAAGGATAAAAATGAGTGTTATGTTTTTTTTATCGAAATCATTAATTGTCAATATCCTAAGGTAAATCATGTTGTAAATTATGTTAAATAGATAATAAAGTTAATTCATTTAATTTTTTTACCTCTAATTTAGAGGTTCTGTCGTCGTACTTCCTGCACACCTTCAAAACCGCTCTGGCTATCAGCTAATCTTACAGAGAAATATTTAATTAAACAACAAATCTCCTTTGGATTGTAACAATTTTTACAGTATGAATTAGAAAATAAAAGATGTTAACCTGATATTTTGACTTGAGCATATTGACATTGATGAATGATGAATTTGAAGTCAGCTTGGTATAATGTTGAGGAGCTCAATATCAAACAGCAAAGTTTTATCTATCAAACCCTGGTTCCTCAGCACAAAATCCAACGCTCTCTGCCCCGAAAACGTTGTCGGTCTTGGCGCACTCTTGTTGTAGTCATTCCCCGGATATCCGAGTTCTGGTGGCACAACTATCCTGCATCACTGTCAAATTTGAGCACATTATGCATTCAATTTCTCTTTAAAAGATATAGTTTAGAGGAAGATTTTTCACAGCAGAGTTGAAAACTCCTGGTGCAGCACCTTCTAACTCCGCCCAAAGCCATCCCGGAAACAGCTTCCTCAAATGCCGGTATCACCTGAATATACAAGAAAATGCATCAACATACTGTCAATTTCTGACACGATAAAACAATTTACAGAGACAATCCGTTTGATACGATTATCATTTTTGTTGTATATATATAATATATAATCATACAGTCCGTATAGATTACATAACACGATTGTAACGCAAACCCGTTTTGACACCTTTACTTAAAATATGCAGGAAGCAAGCGAATGTGACTGACTTGATTTGAATTGCAATATGTGAAATTCCATCTTCGGGAATGCTTCAATCACATTTTCTTCTATTATTCCTCAAATCAAAGCTGTTGTGCACGCTTCAAGCTCAATGGACATTCGCGTGTGGGGGTATGTCAGATATTAATATGGAGTGGACCTTTAACTATCAGCTCGAGCTTTTGGTTCAAATGGTTTCATGACAAAAGCTAAGGCTAAAGAAATACTTTTTTCCATTGAGAACTCCAGACAAGATTTTGTTAAATTGGGCAAGGAGGAAAAGCTTATAGGATGGCAATGCCTCCCTCGGATTTGGGTTAAGATCAATACAGATGGAGCTTCGAAGGCTAATGGAAGCAATTTGATCTTTCAATACATTCACTTGAGTTGCTCTAGAGTTTTTTTACCGAAGATGCGTTAGAGAAGAAACATGTTTTATGGGAATAGGAAGGATAATTTTGTCAAAAAAAATCAAATAAATACAAAGTTTTTCGTGAACAGCTCTAAAAATGATTTTTTCCTAAACAGTTGTTTCCATTAAAAAAAAAAAAAAAAAACTAACATGTGTTGCTTTATAAACATAAATACTATATTTTTGTTGTTGTTTGGAGCTAAAAGCAATTTCAAAAAGCAGAAACGAATAACCCCTCAATCTTCGGGTTAAATGCATCATTGCTCACTGAACTTTTATGGTTGTCTCAAAATGGTCACTCAATTTCAATTTGTCTCAATAAAATCAGTCAACTTTGAATTTTGACTCAATTAAATCACTCGGGCAACTTCAAGAGCAAAAAGACACTGAAGTCATAACATGGCTTCCATGTTAGCAATAATCAACTTTCACTGCTGACAGAAATGACATGGGCTATCACCTAGCTAACACGTGTTGTTTCGATCAGCTCGGTGGCAGCCGCGTATCTTCTAGGTGTTAGTCACATGTAGTTTCAATCAGCGGTGAAAGTTGACTACTAGCAGCCGTCTTCCCAGTGTCTTTTTATTCTTGAAGTTGCTGAAGTGACTTAATTGAGACAAAATTCAAGTAGAACGATTTCATCCGGACAAATTGAAGTTGAGTAACAATTTTGAGACACCATCAAAGTTCAGTAACCAACTATGCATTTAACCCCTCAATCTTCCAAATGGACATAAAATCTCACCTCCCGGGATCCTAGTTTGAATTTGAAGAAGTCCTTTTCATTTCCCTGTGCATATCAGGAACTCAAAGTCATAAAGCATAAAAAACAGTCTGAAACTATTGATTAACTTAGCCCCAGAACCATACAAGAAGAAGCATTTCATACCTCAAAAGAACCACCCTTTGTTTTGTTACGAGCTTCAAATATGCGGCCATAATATCCAATGGTGTATCCATCCCAATCAACCTCAATGAAATTCATAGTTTATAATTATCATTAACTACACCCAAGGAATTTGTTACTGATGAATGAGGTAAATTGCACCGCTGAAGTTTCACGTCCGTTTCACAAAGGTCAACTTTATTTTCTTTCAATAGAATCGCTCATTTTCATATTTGATTTCAATAAATTCATTGCAAACCAATTTGTGTACAAAAACTCAATAGAATGTTGACGTGACACGAAAGACAGTTGACTATATTGCCAACTAAGCGCAAGATTGAAAAAGAATGTGGTTTTTAAAAAAAAAAAATTTGTAGCTTATGTGCACTTCATAGTTGTTAAGGCGTTAAGGGATCCTGGAGCCTAATCTCAAGGCGCGCGCCAGAGGAACACGAGGTGCAGAAAAAAAAAAAAACTACATATACTCTATTACTAGTTAAAGCGTATCAATATTTGATATCAACATCTCTAATAATCTATTACTAAGCATAAACCAAAGAAACACACTTATGACCACAAAAACAAGACAAAACCACATAAAAACACAGTACTAAATGTCAAAAACACCAAGCTAAGTTCATACAGTAAAAGAAATCCTAGTGAAAACAGATTTACTATTCTTATGTACGAAAAAAAAAGCCGTAGTGGAAATATGTTACTGAGGCGCGCCTTGACTTTGGCTCCGAAGCCCGGGCAAGGGGCACAAGCAAGAGCCTTTTAAACTGTCCCTCACCTTGTGCAATCAAGGATCACTACCTTGAGCCTTGCGTAAGGCACGCCTTTAACAACCATGGTGCACTTGGCTGTCACGTTTTCCATGAAAGCTAGACATGTCCTATATAGCTCTTAGTTAGTGGCATATAATCAACTGTCTAAACTGCCCCGTCAACGTTCCATGAGTTTTTGTACACAAATAGGCTGGGATGACTATATTGAAATCAACTGTGAAGTTCATTGATTTTATTAAAAAAATGAAAATCAATAATCTTTGTGAAACACACCCCGAACTTCAATAACATGCTGTGCATTTTACCCCACTGACGGAAGAAATGATCTTAACTTCAAAACTCAAACTCATTATTTATCAACTTATCATCATATCTTTGCCAAATTCCTTTCCAAAATACTAAACATGAAATGCAACTTATAAGCAAATAGATAAAAAGTATATTCCCCTACCACAACAATCTCTCCCATCTTAGGCTTGGGACCGTCTCCTACTCGCAAGTCCTGCATTCTTCTTGGTTATGGATTGAAACACGAATCTAAGCACTGTTCTGTAGCATATTGTTGCAGAAGACAAATCTAAACTCAGATAACTAGTAAAATATATATAGTCAACCTTATACTGCAGTCCAGATTCAGTTTCTACATAGTCTGGATAACGCATCTTTGACTTCCCATAATCCTTCCCCCGAATTGCAGGCACTGCATCCACAGAAATAAGGCACAGAATAAGTCCTTGATAGAAATATCAAATATGGTATGAACCGAATCAGATAGAGTATTGGTTAAACAAGTTTAATATGCACAAATAAAAATTGTAAAGTCATTCTCAACAAAAGCCTATGAGCAGATTGCCGATACTAGCTAGGTTTATAAAGATCTGGAGAGTTTTTGACATTGGGGAGAAATTCTGAACCTTGTGAAGGAATATACTTATGGCCACAGTTGTTAAATGCGCAAGGCACACTAAGGCGCTAAGAGGTTCAGGAGCCTAGGCTCAAGGCGCGCGCCTGAGGAACACGAGAAGTAAAATAAAAAATATATACTCTATTACTAGTTAAAGCATACAAATATTTGATATCAAATGTCAACACCACATAAAAACCTAATACTAAATGTCAAAAACACCAAGTTAAAGTTCATACTTCATACTTCATACGTCATAGAGACATTAACACAAAAAAAAGTAAAAAAAAAAACTAGTGAAAACAGTATATGTTACTATTCTTATTTGCGTCTTTTCATATTCTTATTTAGATCAAGGGTTAAGATTAAGTTTATTTAAATTAGATTAATGGTTGAGATTAATCAACCACTTGTTTTACACAAAACAGTAAAGAAAAAAAAAACCTAGTGAAAATAGTATGTGTTACTGAGGTGCGTCTTGACTCAGGCACCGAAGGCCAGGTGAGACGCACAAGGCGAGAGCCTTTTAAACTGCACCTCACCTTGTGCAATCAAGGCTCACTACCTTGAGCCTTGCGTAATTTGCGCCTTTAACAACTATGATTATGGCCTTGGCATTTCCAATACCAACTCACACTTTCATCACAAGAATCTTCCTCTCAAGTGAGAGTCTCTACACATTGGGTCTCAACGTTGCTCACCCTCGAGCGTTTTTTTTTTTTTAAAACTACAACATCACCAAGTGTTGATCATTGACTCTACAAGGCGCACATCTAAATAAAAACATCTAGGCAACAACTTGGACTTATCCCTGAATCACCACATAACTCTTCTTTATAGGAGCATTACCTTTTGCATCATACTCCTCCCAACCCCAACCAACAGTTCTAGCAGTTCTAATACCACTTGTTTGGATCCGTGGAGCTTTTTTCACGGAGGCAAAACTCTGAACCTTATAAAAGCATACACTTACACGCTTGACATCACATCCAACCCAAACACATAACTAAGAGGTGAATGAATCTTTCCTAATTATATAATCTTCACTTGTCTCATATTGAATATGAAATTTCTCTATGAAAAAAAATTCTGGAAAGAACAAGTCATTGAAATAAGAGCTCACGGGGGAATTAAGGCGATGAAGTTTTAAAAAAACTAATTGATGATTACTTACTGTCAGCGAATTCAGAAGCCATAGCTACTCCATCAATGAAAGCATTATACAAAACTCCACAAGCTAATCCAGTGGATAACATTACAACTTCTCTTCTCCGAATGTCTCTTTCGCAACTCATTGCGCACAATTGAACTACCGAAACCGAAAACTAAAATCAGTTTGGTAGAAACAAACAAAATTGAACTACGGAAGCGTAAGAAATTGAGAAATGCTAACCGCAAAGAGGAGAATCGGAAAAATCACGGTGTTGATGAAGTGATTGAGCAGGAACTGCTCTGCGCCATTTCTGCAACGTAAAAAGTAGATGTTTGTTTAACAAAATGAAGAAGTAAGAAGAGAGAATTCGATGAGTAGGAAGCTTCACATACAGTAGGTGAAGCTTTGGAAGACGATAGAGTGAACGATTGGGGAGGAATTCCGATTCTAACTGCTGCAATGGAAGCCATTGATTCCTGTCTAAAACGAAAGGGATTGCATTTACTGAGTTAATATTAGTTTTAGGACGCGGGAAGATTTAGGCCTCACCTCTATGGCCTCGCCCCGTTGAATTAGATAGCTATAGACTTTTTAGTATGGATCCAGCCCACCCGAGCCGAATTTTGGGTCGGTTCATGTTCGGTTCAGTAGGAAAGGATAGACTTCGAGCTTGGTTCTAGCTAACATTCGAGCTTGTTCATGTTCGGTTCGGTAGGAAATGATAGACTTCGAGCTTGGTTCGGTAGGAAATGATAGACTCCGAACTTGGTTTATTGAAAAAATTATTTTAACGTGAGCTTCTTGCAAGGAGTTTGTTTATTACTCACGAGTAGATCTGTCAATTTCGTGTTCGAATCGTGTTTGTAAACTCAAACCTAACTCAAAAACTTTCGTGTCACAATCGTGTTAACCTATTCAGATTAGTATCGATTTCGTGCCGTGTTTTCGGATTACGTGTAATTTTGTTATATATATATTAATGATAATTTTTAAAGTACTATTTTTGAAATACATTATGTTATTTTTATATTAGTATGTTAACTTAACAATAATCATTCGAAAAGTCCGCTAATATCATGTTAAGGGGTCATGCAACATGTTTATAAATTTAGGAGGTTGGAATTATATTTGTAAATAACAATTATAATTTTATTATGGCCTAATGCATACCCAGCCCCCTAAAGTTGTCCGTTTTATTCATTTAACCCCCTCACCTTACGGGACAACCCTTTAACCCTCTAAACTCCAAAAAAACGCTACTTTTAACCCTATATTTTAGACTGCCGAGATATAATATTGTCCGTGTGTGTCACGCGCGTGACACGTGTGTATCCTGCATTACCCAGCCTCCTAAAGTTGTCCGTTTTGTTCATTTAACCCCCTCACCTTACGGGACAACCCTTTAACCCCCTAAACTCCAAAAAAACGCTACTTTTAACCCCATATGGGAAAGTCCTTAATATTGAAAATTTGCTATAAATATCATTTAGTCATCACTTCTCTTCCACTATATTCTATATTTCATGCCAAATCAGATTTTAACTCTTCCTTTCTATTGCCTTCCACTGTATCTATATGCACCGTGGTCATAATTCATACAAAGTTAAATCATTTTTTACAATTCCAACGTGGATTGAGACCAAAAAAAGCACCAATTAAAAATTAGAAAGACACCAATTAAATCTTCTGTATCTCCAATCCCCGTACTTGAGTTGGAACTAGGAGTTTTTTTGGAGTTTAGGGGGTTAAAGGGTTGTCCTGTGAGGTGAGGGGGTTAAATGAACAAAATGGACAACTTTAGGGGGGCTGGGTATGCATTTTTTTTTACCGTTGGAGGTAAGAACAAAATCCTCCCACGCGCCTCCTGTGTTTGAGACACAAACGTGGACTAGGTCAATGCAATGTCGGAAGATATGGGATTAAAAGTAGCGTTTTTTTGGAATTTAGGGGGTTAAAGGGTTGTCCCGTAAGGTGAGAGGGTTAAATGAACAAAACGGACAACTTTAGGGGGCTGGGTATGCATTAGGCCTTTTATTATCTTTGTCAATAAAATAACAAAATAGGAGAGAATTCTCTCTCTCCTCAATTATTTCTCTACTTCATTACTCCTAATTTGACCGTCTGAGTGTACACAGAAAACGCTCTCGATACATGTCTCGACGAACTTTGAAGATCCACACAATACAATCTCAACTTCTCTTCGCATGGAGTCTGAATCTATTCTCCTCCATCTAAATTTCAGATTGTTAAATAAAGTTAAAAGAGAAAAGTATAAAAATAAATTTTATGGTTTGGCCGATTTGCAAAAATAGTCTCCATGATTTAAAAGTTCGTAAACATGAGTTTTATGTTTTGTGTAGTCAAACTCAGTTATTTCGTAAAAATTTATTGTCGTGACTATTTACCTTAAAAGAAAACGATTTTGAGCAATTAAAAAGAGTGACTTGCAAATTAATTGAACTAAAAGTATTGTTTACCCAAATTGACTTGCACATTATTTGATTGCAAATTGCACAAAGCACTGAATCACTATTTACTAATTTTTAAACCATAAAAACTGTTTTTACAAATCAACAAATCACATTTTTATTTTTAGGGTTAATTTTAAATAAATGTCATGTGGTTTCACCTTTTTTTTGCACATCGATATCTGTCGTTGGAAAAAATTTCACTTTTCCAAATTTAACCGATAACGACCTCAAAATAAAAAATTTCAAGAATTAAACTTGTTTAGTATCATATTTAATATGGAACCACGTTTTTAATTTTTCAACACCATCATTTTTGGAGTTTTATCTCTCTAAACATTAACTTTCTCTTTCATAAAAAACAACACCTAAATGACATTAAACCAAAAAAGTTACGAATTAAAGTTACTTAAAATATCATTTAATTCTTGAAAATTTTCATTTTGAGGTGTTATTGGCCAAATTTAGAAAAAATTTCATTTTGAGATCGTTACTATAAATACTGATTTGCAAAAAAAAAAATGTACGTTTTGAAATTAACGTTTATTTTTATTTTTTACTTTTCTCAAGTTAAAAGTATAATCAAATAAAAATAATTACTGAAAGTTACAGACATATTCAAGTTTTAATCAATGGAAGAGAATAAAGAAATAACAGAACAAACCCATACAGAAAATACTAATATCTACTATCAAATGGATACTTATGAAGGTGGTATAACTCAAACTTTAAGTTTTAAACCAGATATTTATCAGAAAATACAAGATGAAACTGAAGAGCTATCTGTAAATAAGATATTTAAAACAAAATGGTTTGAGAGAAATAAAAATATACGATATATTGTTCAGAAGCATGAGAATATTATAGATACAACTACTATAAATGGTAGAGCAAGGATAAATTTAATAACAAATGACGTAATAAAAAGAGAATTATCCAAATTATCACATAAAGAAGCAAAGAAATATAGGAATATTTACTTTGGAGGAATAGAATTCACTATAAAAGCATATTTTCAGAAAAATATCGATACTCCTATTCAAATATATGTATTATATGATAGAATATTAGATAATATCCAAGATGCCTTAATAGCAGTAGTAAGAGGAAACTTAATTTATCAGAAACTTAAATTCACAATTCAACCAGATTTTAGTATCTCATTAGAAGATAAACATAAAGATCTAGCTTTAACACTCTATTATAAATTAGAAGGAATAAGAATGCCCCCAGGAAGTAAAGTAATTAGTATAGAAACAAAAATGATATATGCCCTTACAGGTAATCATCATATCAGAAAACAAAATGATAGGGATATATTAGTACCAAAATTATATCAGGAAATATTAGAACCACTAGAACATAAGGAAAATTCCATCATAACAATACCAGACGAAATATGTATAGATTTTAATTCTAGAAAACTACAACCAATCCAGAAATTATTACCTAGGATAGAAGGAGGAAGGTTAAGTTTTAAGAAAGACATCATAAGACAACCGAGAACATTAGATTTATTACATACATATTATGAAGATAAGTTACGAATAAAAGTAATATTATTTAATGAGCTACGAGCAACTGACTGTATAGCTGAAATTAATACAGGAACCAAAAGTTTAGTACATATTAGCCAAATAAATGAGAATAAATGTGAACTAATCGAACCACAAACTTATAACTGTCCAAATAGTACAAGAGAAATAATCATAACTAAAAGCATAAGAATTAGATTTAAAATTCAAGATCTAGAATATGAGATAATTGTAGGAGTAACAGAATATGATAGTACATATGCACTATTATTAGGATACGACTTTTTAAATAAAATAAAATATAAGATAAATAATGAAGGAATTACGATAGAGGACCAAAACAAAATACGGTATATAAATAAAATATGAACATACGACAACAACTTGATAAAAAAGAGAAAAAATTACAAATAATAAAAACTATTATGGCAGAGACAATCATAGAATCTCAAATAAAATATTTAGAAATTGAATCTAAACAACAGAAACTAGAATGTGAAATCAAACAATTAAACTCTTTATTAGAACCACCTAAGAAAGAATGGATCAAACTTGAAGACGGATGGATAAAAAGAATCTACAAAGATGAGTGATCCTAACCAAAAATTGGACCAAATATGGATAGAGATTGTAGCAAAAGAACAATTAAAGAATACTCTTAGTTTAATACAAGAAAACCATATTCAAATCCAAGAAATGATAACACATGAATTAACAAAACTGTGGAATACATCGGAAATACCAACGTTTAAGATAATTTTGGAAAAATTAAACATGTTAGTAGCTAATATAGACAAAAGAAAAAGACCCATAGAAGAAAGCTGTAGCATTACCTCAGGAGAAAATCTAAACATTACTATAACACAAACTAAAACTCCAGAAATAGTATCCATAGATGCTTGGAGACGAAGCAAGGACCCAATAATGATGGATATAAGTGAAATAAAACCTAAAATCCCTACAACCGTAAATAAAACCTTAGATCTGTTAACCGATTTACACAAAAAAGGACAATTCTAATCTAATGGCCGAACAAGAACATAGTGTAATAACATTTCTTAAAAATCACGCCCAAGAAATTATTGAAAAGGAAAAATACAAATATGAACCGCTAAAAAACAGCAAACTCAAAGACAATGATGCTAAACCATCCAATGTAGACGTAAGCACCGAAGCCGAATACCTTCAACTAAAAATCGAAAAACAACATAAAGAAATCAAAGACCTACAAAAAGAAAACATAAAATTAGTCATAAATTCGAGTACAGAATGGGTCGAAAAATATAAAAAATATAAACACAAATTTAAAAATACTAAAAAAGAATTAAAAGAAACAAAGCTAGAATTAAAACAAACAAAAACAGAGCTAATCCACATTACAGATGAATTAAAAGAATTAAAGGAAGAAGTAAGAGTCTTAAGAACAATGGTTAAAGAAGTAAAAGGGAAAACTATTCACATCAGTAACAGTAGTAGTGATAGTTCAGATAGTTCAGATATTCAAAGTGAAAATAAACTAAAAATCATTGGGTATATAGAAGAAGAAAATAAAGATGAAACAAAATTAATAGAAGAAAATCATCAAATAATGAAAGCATTAGAACAAATGAAGAACATTAATGCAATAATAGAAGAAGAACCAGAAAGTGATATAGAAAACAACGAATACAACAACAAATACACTAGGTATGAAGAATCAGATATAGGATCAGAAAATATAGTAAACGAAGATGCCGATAATTATCCAGAAGAAGAAATGATAGACCCCAATTTAGACGTAGTAACTAAAAGAGTACCTACGATTCCACAACATATACCTATAGGCCAACAAGGAGACTTTAAAGAATTTATAGGATCTATGTCTCAAGGATTAAATCCAAATGGATATTTTTTAGACTTAGATAATGTCTATGATGAACAAGAAATAAGTAGACGAATAAATGATTGGAATTTAGGAATGTACATAGCCTTAATGAATTCATCTCACACTGAAAATTTAGCTTATATGTATGACCTAATCTCTAAAACAATGATAGGAAAAGTAGGATTTTGGATGGAATCTATAACTCATCAGTTAAGACCAGAAATAGAAGCTTGTGCTCATGATTGGAGATCAATGTTATTATTATTCGATATGGTATTAAAAAGAGAATTTTTAGGAGAAAGATGGTTAGTGGCTAGAGAAACAGTATTTGCTGAAAGAAAAGCTGAAATAATAATGAATTTGAATAACATGAAATGTTGTAAAATTAGTAAATTACCAGAATATACTATCAGTTTTACTAAGTTCTTTTATGAAGCTAGGTTTTTACCACAAGAAGGATTGATATACCAACAACTATATTATGACCACTTACCAAACCCATACAACGTAGAAGTTTCAAAAGAATATACTCAATTAGAACCAAAAGAAAATACATTAGGAGAAAGAATTAGAGTACTACGAGCTTATCTTATGCGAAAATGTGAAGAATATAGAGTTCAACAAAAGGTTAAAAAGGATAAGAAACTCGGGTTACGAGAAATATGTGGATTCACGGAAAAACGGTTAGTTTTTGGTTGTGATGATAAAATTAGGAGAAAATATAGACGATATACTCCTAATCGCACTTATAGACATAATCCGACATATAAGAAGTCTTATACTAACAAGTATGATAATGGACGATTTCGACGAAAACGATTTAGACGATATAAAAATAATCCCGAAAATCGGAACAGATTTAGATATAAACGAAAATTTAGGAAAAGACGAGAAAGACCACTAAGGGATAAAAATACTAAACTTACAGAATGTAAATGTTGGAATTGTAATGAGAAAGGACATTATGCTAATAAATGCCCTAAATTAAAACAAAAAGGTGTCAAATATATAGGAACAACAGAATTTATAATGAGTCTAGAACAAATAAGAGCCAGCGATGATAAATGGCATAAAGAAGATGAATTTTATATTACTGAAACAGAAGGTGAGAACTCAGAAGAATTAGAACCAATAGAATATGAAGATAGTGAAACTAATAACTAATGGTAGCCATATATGTAGAAGCACCGGTAGAATATAAACCTAATAAGATTATAAAACGCCGCATATTTATAGATAGTGGAGCTGATATATGTTTAGCGAAGCAAGATGTACTAGTTCCCCATAAATGGAAAAGATCTAAAGGACATAAGGTCAGAGTTACAGGATTTAATGAACAAATGAAAGAATTAGATATTATAGCCGAAAATATGAGATTAATACTTAACAAGACAATCTTTCGATTACCCATAATTTATCAAGAAAATAATATGAAACAACATATATTATTAGGAAATAATTTTCTTGATTTCTTTAAAGTCCAGCTAATCAAACCTGAAACCATAAGTCTTTTAACTCCTTGTAATAAATGGATTATCCTTAAGCGCGTCCTACCTTTATATCCACTCACAATACATAATATCAAAACAAATAGAGATACTAATTTAGAACTTTTAAAACAAAAATATTTAGACCATTTAAAGATCAACTTTGGAGAAAACCCTATAACGTTGTGGGAAAAAGAAAAGATATATGCTAAGATAGAACTCATAAACCCTAATGATGTTGTTCGCACTAGACCAATAAGATATAGTCCTGATGATCAAAAGGAATTTGAAATACAAATAAAAGAATTATTAGACTTAAAATTAATTCAAGAAAGTAAAAGCCCTCATAGTAGCCCGGCATTCTTAGTAAGAAAACATAGCGAACAAAAGAGAGGCAAAGCAAGAATGGTAATAGATTATCGAGAACTAAATAAGAAAACGATTTTTGATGGATATTTTTTACCTTATAAGAGAAATTTAATTAATAGATTATCAGGAAAAAAGTGGTTTAGTAAATTTGATTGTAAAAGTGGCTTTTGGCAAATTAAGCTTACTAAAGAATCAAGACCTTTAACAGCATTTAGTGCACCACAAGGACATTATGAATGGATTGTGTTACCTTTTGGTTTGAAAAATGCACCCCAGATATTTCAACGACGAATGGATACGATATTTAGAAAATTAAATGACTTCTGTGTAGTTTATGTCGATGATATATTAATCTATAGCAATAATATAGCAGACCATTTACAGCACCTAGATGCATTTATAAAAACAGTACGACAACATGGAATCCTTTTATCTGAAAAGAAATCAGAAATCTTTAAAAATAAAATAGAATATTTAGGATATATAATAGATAGTGAAGGATTACAACTACAAGATCATATCGTAACTAGAATCGAAAATTTTAAAGAAAAATTAGATACTAAGAAAGAAGTCCAACAATTTCTAGGAATAATAAATTATGCATCAGATTATATAAAAGACTTACCAAAATTACGACAACCCTTGCAAGAGCTAATTAAGAAACATAAAGTATTTGAATGGACGACAACTCACACTGATACTATAAGAAAAATAAAAGAAGCAGTAAAAGTTCTCCCAAAATTAAGACTGCCTAAAGATAATGATCAATTAGAATTATATACAGATGCTAGTGATATCGGGTGGGGAGCAGTACTCATCGCATATAGAAAAGAAGATATAGACAAAGAAACTCCTTTAATATGTGGCTATAGATCAGGAACTTGGAAACCCTCAGAGAAAAATTATCATATCAATGAAAAAGAATTACTAGCTGTTAAAAATGGAATTAAAGGATTTAGGTATCATTTGTTACCCATAGAATTTATCATAAGAACAGATAATACACAAGTAGGAGCATTTATCAGAAATAAAATAGATCCCCTACCAGAATTGAACAAAAGAAGGCATTGGCAAAGTTTTTTCAATTGCTATAATTTTGTTGTTAAACCTATCTCTGGAAAACGAAATATCTTAGCTGATTTTTTGAGCAGGAATGGAGATAATGATCCAGCGAATATCAGAAATCAGAAATCAGAACCGCCAGATGCTGGCAATGATCAGAAATCATGAGAACTTTCTGGACAACCTTGAGGAAGAACTCAAGAAACTCCAGTCTCAGAACAATCAGAATATACGAACCATGACTCCTAGATCATCTTATGAGTTGTTAGGAGATCTTCATAAGAAGCCAATTGAGCTGCCAACTTCATCTAGTGGACTCTCAGGAGCCACCACCTTGAACCATTCTAAGCTGATTAATCAGAACTCATCAGAAATCACAACCTCCCAGGTTATACAATTCCCTCCAGAAATGACAGAAGCATATAAGAATATCATGAAATTTTTTACATATAAGAAGAGTCAAACCGTATATAGAACCATTAAGATGACCAAATACCCTAGGTATATATGCTCAGAAGACTGCAGTCCAGATGTTGTTCAGAAACTATTTCGATATGGATTTCTGGACAAAGTCATGACTGATGAGAGCCTTAATAGTGTTTCAAAACTCCCATCTATCATACCCAGATCCATTGACGAACTTGGATTAAGATTTGGAAGAGGAATATTTTGTGTTCAAATTTTTGATGCTGCTATGGACTTAGAAGGGAAACCGATAATAATTGCTCAGATTTTTAAGACTGGTAGAAACACTAAGATTGATGTAGATAATT
Organism: Euphorbia lathyris; assembly: GCF_963576675.1. Classification (NCBI taxonomy): domain Eukaryota; kingdom Viridiplantae; phylum Streptophyta; class Magnoliopsida; order Malpighiales; family Euphorbiaceae; genus Euphorbia; species Euphorbia lathyris. The sequence goes on from NC_088918.1 coordinate 3,474,087, forward strand.
CCGACCATCAATGGGACATTCCATGCAAATTAGAAAATTTTAAATCTTGGTTAGGAGAAAAACGAGCACATGGAATCCATACGATCAAATGTAGACTCGAAGACTATATTAGAAATAAAAAGGTGGCTATAATAGCCAGATCGAATCATGGAGAAGTTGAAGAAATGATAACTATCAACTATTTAATGGAAATGGGTGATGAAACGAGTCAACAAATTTTGATAGAAATGCATACGAAATTGATGGATAAGAAATATAAACATAGTTCAGATACATTAGCCCATTATGAATCTATATATGGCCCAAGAAAATCATGTTTAATTAGAATTGAGCCCATAAGACCTGAGCCCATGAATATTGACTCCATAAGGCCCAAAGAAGAAGCCCATCCAAGAAAAGAGGAGGATCCATTTATTTAGAAAATGAGATAAAAATGGATAAGAAAAATAAGAAATATAAGAACGAGGTGTCAATACCTAAAGAAAAGGTGGCAATAAGATCAACACGTGGCAAGACATGAAGATATGAAGAGACATGTGTCCAAAGAAGAAGCATGAGGTGGAAACATTAGAGATTAGTGGCAAGATGTAAAGCTTGAGGTGGAAGAGCAAAATAAGAAGCATTCGACACGTGTAACCTAAAAGTTTGTACTTTTAACTTTTGTGATGATGTAATCTCCTTTTTGGTAATTTCACCTTTGATCTTCTACCTATATAAGGAGAAGACATATGATGTATGAGATATAACTTGATTTGAGCAATAAAAGCTTTCTTTCTCTCTATATCCATGGCTTTCTAAACTTCCCCTTTTAGCATCCATAGTTGTTAACTACTTAAGTTTAACTTCCGTATAGCATATTAGTTTAAAAAGATCCAGAGTTATAAAGCAACAATAGTTAGCCTTCAGACGAATCCAAGAGGTGTGTAGAGATGCTGGAACACAGCCATAACCCATGATGATGATGAGAGGGTGTCAGGCAGAGTTCAGAAGTCTCCACTGAGGATTGCTTTGAAAGGTATACTAGAGTTCCTCTATAACTCTTGTTCTAATTAAATTAATTTGTTATCATTAGTTACACTTAAAGGTTTAATATATTATGGATGTTAAATTTCATTTAACAATGTTTACTTCAGCAGTCGTTTGTCTTCCTACCCTTTTTAGGGTCATAAGAGCGATCCTGCACACATTATACACATCAGAAAAAACGGTCCACATAAAATGGTATCAGAGCTTTCAAAGGATCTCACAAATAGTTAGAACTTTTTGAAATCACTATGTCATCTTCATATACCAGTATGTTTGCATCACAGCTTAATATTCATAGGAAAGCAGTTGATAAAATTACAAGCGGCATAATTGAATTAGATTTAAGCAATAGTTTAGAAATTTCTATTCTATTAGGCAAATTAATTATATTATTAGAATATTACCAACATCTCCTTAATATAGGAACTAGTGATCTAAATAGGCATATAATGTTAATAAGAAAAGTAGAAATGATTAAATGCCTAATTAATTTCACAATCGTGATTTTTCAGAATTATACACACTAGATAATGGATATACCAGTTGAAAGTCTTAGGATTATTGCTGAAAAACCATTAATTTATAATCAGGATATCAATCAACATATTATAAGTTGTAGAAGAGCATTACAAATTATGGAATTAAAAGATAGACAATTAGAAGTAGCACAAGGTGCTTTAGATGCTAAGCGTATTGAAAAGATAAAATTACAAAAAAGAGTTTTTGACTTAGAAGATGAAGTAAAACGATTAGAAGAAAAACATAGAGAGCAAGAAGAGACAATAGAAATTCAAAAACAAATAATTACTGAAAGTTACAGACATATTCAAGTTTTAATCAATGGAAGAGAATAAAGAAATAACAGAACAAACCCATACAGAAAATACTAATATCTACTATCAAATGGATACTTATGAAGGTGGTATAACTCAAACTTTAAGTTTTAAACCAGATATTTATCAGAAAATACAAGATGAAACTGAAGAGCTATCTGTAAATAAGATATTTAAAACAAAATGGTTTGAGAGAAATAAAAATATACGATATATTGTTCAGAAGCATGAGAATATTATAGATACAACTACTATAAATGGTAGAGCAAGGATAAATTTAATAACAAATGACGTAATAAAAAGAGAATTATCCAAATTATCACATAAAGAAGCAAAGAAATATAGGAATATTTACTTTGGAGGAATAGAATTCACTATAAAAGCATATTTTCAGAAAAATATCGATACTCCTATTCAAATATATGTATTAGATGATAGAATATTAGATAATATCCAAGATGCCTTAATAGCAGTAGTAAGAGGAAACTTAATTTATCAGAAACTTAAATTCACAATTCAACCAGATTTTAGTATCTCATTAGAAGATAAACATAAAGATCTAGCTTTAACACTCTATTATAAATTAGAAGGAATAAGAATGCCCCCAGGAAGTAAAGTAATTAGTATAGAAACAAAAATGATATATGCCCTTACAGGTAATCATCATATCAGAAAACAAAATGATAGGGATATATTAGTACCAAAATTATATCAGGAAATATTAGAACCACTAGAACATAAGGAAAATTCCATCATAACAATACCAGACGAAATATGTATAGATTTTAATTCTAGAAAACTACAACCAATCCAGAAATTATTACCTAGGATAGAAGGAGGAAGGTTAAGTTTTAAGAAAGACATAATAAGACAACCGAGAACATTAGATTTATTACATACATATTATGAAGATAAGTTACGAATAAAAGTAATATTATTTAATGAGCTACGAGCAACTGACTGTATAGCTGAAATTAATACAGGAACCAAAAGTTTAGTACATATTAGCCAAATAAATGAGAATAAATGTGAACTAATCGAACCACAAACTTATAACTGTCCAAATAGTACAAGAGAAATAATCATAACTAAAAGCATAAGAATTAGATTTAAAATTCAAGATCTAGAATATGAGATAATTATAGGAGTAACAGAATATGATAGTACATATGCACTATTATTAGGATACGACTTTTTAAATAAAATAAAATATAAGATAAATAATGAAGGAATTACGATAGAGGACCAAAACAAAATACGGTATATAAATAAAATATCGACTTATCACTGTCTCCTTTTGGATATCTTTGCCCTTTTCATTTTTTAAACTCAAAAACTGAGATTCTCTAAAAAAATTTCGAAATTTAAAAACCCGAACAACATTCATGGAACTTAGACACGGTAAAGGAAAAAGACTAATGATTCCCCGGATAAGTATTTTTATTTGAAAATTGAATCGAAAACACGAGTTTCATCTCCGGATTCGGAAAAAAATTCATCGAAAATGTACTAAACGGGTGATTCGCACCATTCCGCCTAGGCAGAAACGGATAGTTCATCCGTTTCTGCCTAGGCGGAATGGTACCCGTTTCGCTTAGGCAGAAACGGATAGTTCATCCGTTTCTACCTATGTGGAATGGTGTGAATCACCCGTTTAGTATATTTTCGATGAATTTTTTTTATATATATTGATTAATTCGGTTAGTTTTTTTAGACGAATTTCAATTAGTGTAAATAGGAACTGTAGTTATTCGATTTCCTCGATGTTTTCGGGTCTATTTTTCATAAATTCAATTTTTGGCTCGGGAAAGAGGATATTAAGTTTTTGAATGGAAAAATGAAAATGACGAAAATGTTTAAAAGGGGACGATGATAAATAATTTGGGGGCAGTGAATAACAAAACCCGGGAAAAAATATGCACACTTTTTCAAATGAAGCTTCTCTAGAACCTTGCTTGGTTTTGCAGAGTTGGTAGATGAATCATCAATATTGACATTTGGACAAACTTTGATCAACATACAAAAAGTTATAACTTAATCCAACTCACCTTTCAGATGTTCTTTTCATCAAACAATTTTTCAATTAAAATTTAGGCTAAATTAAAATAAAAACAATTTGATAACATTTTTCACAAATCGGTACTTATGATTTTTTTTTTGGTAAAAAAAATTAAGTTTTACTCCGTTATGTATCTGTTTCCATTTCTGTTTCTTTTCTGTTTTCACAGAAACTCTACAAAAGAATGGTTAAAGTCCAAAAATACCTCTAACGTTTTGGGTCAAGAGCAATTTTACCCCTAACGTCTAAAATAGTGCAATTTTATCCCTAATGTTGGAAGCCAAAAACAGTCTTACCCCTAACGTTGATAAATTGGGTCAATTTGAGAAATAATTCATCAAAATGTCTTCTCGGTCATGAATCTTGTCATCTACACTTCACACATGCGTTATTTTATCAGTAACAAATCACAAACATATGTTGGGATGTGAAAAGAATATTAAAAATATACTGTCTTTTGTACGAATTAGACAAAAAAATTCAAAAAATTCACCGAATTTATAAATATTAATCTCCAATTTTATTATTAAATTACAAAAAACATTATATCCTTTTTTAGAACAAATTGATATGCAATTGATGCAAAATAAAGAAGAAAAAAATGACTGTATGTTATAATAGTGTCTGAAATTGATCCAATTTATCAACGTTAGGGGTAAAATTGCTCTTGGCTACAAACATTAGGGGCAAAATTGCACAATTTTAGACGTTAGGGGTAAAATTGCTCCTGACCCAAAACGTTAAGGGTATTTTTGCTCTTGGTTACAAACATTAAATCTAAAAAAATTTTACACAGAGTTTTGACCCCTCCCTCAAATCCTGGTTGGTATCAGTTTCCATTTCTATGCAATATAGTAATGGCGTTCTTGAGAAGAGTTCTTTTTGCTTGCAATTAGAATTTTCAGTTTTAGAATTTTAGAAATCTAGAATTCAAAAATTTTGGATATTTTAAATTTTAGAAGAACAAAAACATGTCACACATGTGAGAGGAAAAGAGAGAAATTATTCATTTTATCCCTTGCCACATCAGTTCACTTAGGTACATTATGTCCATGATCACTAAACTTTACTCATTTTCACAGATTGTCGTTAACTTCAAAAAGTAATATAAAAGTCATCAAACTTTATACTTTCTAATATTATGGCCACTAAACTTCAATTAATGCTTCAAAATAATCATTGACGACCTTAAAATGAAAATGTCTTAGAAAGAATTAAAGTTATTTAAAATCACGTTTTTTATTTTCCAAAAGCACAATTTCTGGAGCTTTCATTCTCCTATCCGAACATCTAAATGACCATAAAACAAAAAAAAATTGAAAGAATTAAAATCACTAAACTTTACTCATTTTCACAGTATTGTCGTTAACTTCAAAAAGTAATATAAAAGTCATCAAACTTTATACTTTCTAACATTATGGCCACTAAACTTCAATTAATACCTCAAAATAATCATTAACGACCTCAAAATGAAAATGTCTAAGAAAGAATTAAAGTTATTTAAAATCACATTTACCATGAAATCACGTTTTTTATTTTCCAAAAGCACAATTTCTGGAGCTTTCCTTCTCCTATCCGAACATCTAAATGATCATAAAACAAAAAAAATTAAAAGAATTAAAGTTTCTTATAATATCATAAATTTTTAAAATTTTCTATTCTGAGATCATCAACATTCATTTTAAAACGTTAATTGAAATTCATTGTTAAAAAATTGAATTTTATGTCACAATTTCAATTTAAATATCATACCGTAAAAATTAGTAAAGTTCAATAACGGACCCTTTTTCTCTCATTTACCCAAAAATATACAATAAAATAACTCGGACATGCAAAATTTTGATTTCTAAAGATGAAAAATCATGGAAATTTCAGATTATTATAGAAATTTCAGATAATCGATTAAATTATATGTTTCATATGATTATAAACGATATAAATAAATAAAAAATGATAATAGTGTCAATCGTTAATCTTTATATCACCCAGCAAAAAATACGGAGATCAAAACGAATACCGAATAGAATCATCTCTCATCAAGTAACCAGAAAACCTTATGATACATAATTCATGTTTTACATAACAACACAACTCGTGCATTTACAGCAGGATTAAATTTCCCACCTTTATTTCACAATCGAAGCAAAAAAAAAGAAATTACACAAAATGATTTTACAGGCTAACAAGTTTCAAAGAGTTTGCCTTCTCTTGCAGAGTATCTAGCAAACTGTCAAAGCTCTTCTTGAATGAATCCACTCCTTCAACTTCGAGTTGATTCCCGACGAAGCTCCAGTCGATTCCCAACTTCTCGAGGGCGCTGTAAATGCCTTCAGCTTCTGATACATTCGCGTCGATTGTCCTTCCGACACTTCCGTGATCGATGAATGCTTGGAGGGCTTGGTCTGGCATTGTTGAAACCTGCACAAGTGAAATACATTCAACACTGGACCGCAATTGTCGCTTTTATGGTTAACAACTTGAGATCTTAAGTCTGAAAAGCATGATTAGCAGTATGCTATGTTGCATGGACACGGAAACAGACACGGGAAATGTTATTTCTAAAACATATTCTTCATAAAACAGCCTTCAAACAGAAAAGGACACGGACAAGGACACGAAACCGGAATCCTCACTTTGATGGTTTAACAACTTGGGATCTTAACTCTGGAAAGCATGAATAGCAGTACACTATGTTGCACGGAAACAGACATGGGAAACATTATTTCTAAAATATAACCTTCGTAAAACAGCCTTCAAACAAAAAAGGACATGGACAAGGACACGAAACCAGAATAATCACTTTTGTGGTTTAACAACTTGGGATCTTAACTCTGAAAAGCATGAATAGCAGTACACTATGTTGCACGGACATAGACACAGAAACATTATTTCTAAAACATAAGTCTTTCATAAAACAGCCTTCAAACAAAAAAGGACACAGACAAGGACATGAAACTGCAATCATCACTTTTATGGTTTAACAACTTGGGATCTTAACTCTGAAAAGCATGAATAGCAGCACACTATCTTGCACGGGCAGAGACATGGGAAACGTTATTTCTAAAACATAACCTTCACGGACAAGGACACAGACAAGGACACGAAACACGAAATACTGAAGAGAAGTGGCTGTGTAACATAGGCAGTACATGATAAAATCAAGAGACAAGATATGAGACTCACAGTGTCGGGTCCGACAAGGGGAGCAATGTATAAAGTGTCAGGATAGGCAGGGGTCTCGACACTGGTTAACAACTTTCTAAAACAGACACAGGAAACGTTATTTCTAAAACATAACTTTCATAAAAGTTAAAACAGCCTTCGGACAAAAACGGACACCGACAAGGATATGAAACGTGGACACTACTAAAGATAAGTGTCCGTGTAACATAGGAAGTACATGATAAAATTAAGAGAGAAAATATGAGACTCACGGTGTCGGGTCCGACAAGGGGATATAAAGTGTCAGGATAGGCAGGGTTCTTGACACTGGTTAACAACTTGAGACCTTAACTCTGAAAAGCATGAATAGCAGTACACTATGTTGCACAGACATAGGAAACGTTATTTCCAAAACATAACCTTCATAAAACAGCCTTCAAACAGAAAAGGACAGGACAAGGACACGAAACATGAAAATGCTACTAAGAGAAGTGTCCATGTAACATAAGCAGTACATGATAAAATCAAGAGATAATATGAAACTCACAGTGTCGGGTCCGACAAGGGGAGCAACGTATAAGGTGTCGGGATAGGCAGGGTTCTTGACACTGGTTGAAGCCCATAGTAGTCTTTGCTTCTTGGCACCCTTTTTCGCTAGAGCCTCCCATCTTGGACCAGAGAATTTCTTCTGGTAGAGCTGAAACGCGAGGGCTGCTTGAGCAACTGCAGCCTAAAACAAGCAACATAGACAAGTATTTAACTTTTTGACAATGATATATTCGAAATCTAGTAGTCAGGACTCGAAATTTGCAATTCTTTACCTTTCCTCGAAGATCAAGAGCTTCTGGGGTTCCAATCTTTTCAAGCATTTTATCAATGAGAGTGTCGACCCTACTGACAAAAAAGGAAGCAACACTCGTAACTCTGGAGAGGTCACTCAGGCCGGATGCCTCAAGACCATCCAAGTACGCATCAATGACATCTTCATATCTGGCAAGAGAGAATATAAGCTGTGTACACGAAGAGATGAAGATTAGCTGTGTCAGAATGTTAATTTCGCTCCGTTTCAAGATAAATATTAATTGAATCAATCATGATTACGGCTATCAATTTCTGACACCAGAACACAATTTATAGATTTAACCCGTTTGACACGATTTTTGTGTCGCTTATAGCATATATAATCATGTGAAATACATGTATCACATAACACAATTATGACACAATAACCTGTTTTGACACCCCTAACCACGATGAGTTTTAGTATCACTTTACCAGTATATGCTTATAACGGAAAGAACAAAAACCGATTTAAACAAGAACAGAAGGACAAGGTAGACTTACGGTCACATTGACACTAATACCATTTGATATAACTTCCTTGATTGAGGGAATGCACGGAGCCGTAGCAGGAATCTTAATGTACACATTTGAGCGATCAACCACCTTATGTAGCCATTTTGCAGCATCAACTGTCCCATTAGTATCATCAGCTAATCTGGGAGAAACTTCAACGGAAACGTAACCATCAGCACCGTCGGTTTGATCATAGATTGACTCAAAAAGTTTGCATGCATCTTGAATGTCTTTCACCACAAGTTCCCAGTATGCACTTTCAATGTCTTTTCCTGATTGTACAAGTTCACTGAAAATTCCGAAAATCGAAATCAGAAACACAGTATTAAAGCAAATAACCCCAAGAACCAAGGATATCAAATAATCAGTGAAGTTGGAAAGATATGTGAAACATCTTTTCCTTCTTTTGCAATTAAACTTAGAACATACAGACATAGCAGAGAAACAGAACGAACTCTCAATAATAATGACGATTGAAGTACGATAAACTTTTGAAAAAGTCTGATTTTTTAGTAAATACCTGAATTGCTCATTGTAGGCATTGGAGGATGATATTGCTTTCTGGAAAATCTGCAGCCATAAAATCCAAATAGCTCATCAGATGACAACAAATGAAGAAAAATTACCGAGTCGCCTGTCCCCAACAATTCAAATGGGTGTATATGTATATAGAAAAACATATGAGCAATTACCGCTGGATTGCTAGTTACACCTCTGACACCACTTTCAATCAGAGGAATCAAATCTGTCACAGGCCGGCAAAGGTTATCATACCATGGACTCTGTCCCTCCCGTTCATATAGATCATGAAGAGTTGTCTTCTTGACGGCACTACCATTTCCAGTGGATTGCGAGCACCTGACACTGCAACAAGACTTTCATTAAAATACAAATCAAATATTCAAAAGACACAATGTGAAAGATAGGAAAACTAGCAGAATAACATACAATCTTACAAAATCATCCATTTCCACGTATACCATCCCCGAACTAACTTGAACTTTCAACATTATTTACACCATACATTGGGGGTGAATGGACATATTGAAAATGCTAAATATCAAATCCATGACATCAATTATCAAAGTATAATGGTCTTCTTCTTCACAATTTATCACACAATACGCCAATCACACAATCAAAGACCAAAAGTCTGAAACTCGGGCCATAGATAATGCAAATCACGGAGAAAAACAGAGAAAGAGGCATAATATTCAATAAAACACCACAAGAAATCTTTACCAAAAGGGATCATACGACCATAAACATCAGTAAGGCAAGCAACAAAATGTGATCTTATATGATCATCGACTAATAAGCTTAAACTAAAATGCATTCTTTTCCACCCTCATAAAACAGAATTAGAACCACTGCTTAAATAGTTGACTGCAGAAAGCACGATTTCAATGAAAAAAAAAAACATAGATTCGAGTTCCCCCCCTTCAACACATACATGATACACCAATCAGACAGCCAAAGACCAAAATGCTGAAACTCGGGCCATAGATAGTGCAAATAATGGAGAAAAACAGAGAATGAGGGATCATATTCAAGCAAACACCAAAACAAGCCTTTAATCAACCAAACACCCAAAATACAGGGATCATACTCAACCAAACACCAAAATAAGGATTTAATCAGCGTCTAACATTTAAAAAATCGAAAAGAAAAAACAAATCATATAAACACGAACATGATGCCAAGTAAATTAATCAAACACTCAGTGTGCAAAACGTAAAACCGAGTAAAAACAACACAAAAAGAGAAAAATACTCACACGAAGGAGGCTCTGAAAGGGTGAGCGATGCGGAGAGAAACCTTAGAAGAAAGAGCTCTGGAGAAGAAAGCAGATTTAGAATTGGAAAAAAGATCAGACGATCTAGAAGAAGGAGAGAAAGAGGAAAGAGGAGAAGGAGATGCGAGCTTAGAAATGGTAGCCATGGAGAGGGATCGATCGGGGAAGAAGAAGAAGAAGAGAGAATTTTTTTTTTCTTTTTTTTACAGTCAATTAATACGCAACGATACGAACGAGGAAATGAAGTAGTACAAAGAAAAAATGGCTGCCTACTCGTCTTGAGCTGTAGGTGGGAACTCTTGGTAGATGCGTACGGCCACCATACTAATTTAGATTAAGATTAAGATTATATTAATCTTACTTATATAGCAACTAATTTTCTCTATTAATTACATAATTATCTCATCATAATGATTTACTTAATTAAAGTGAATTGTTATTAAAGGAGATAAACAAATTAACACGTAATGGGGACCGATCTAATAAAGGGGTCGAGGCCAGGTTGATTTGAGCATCCACTAGCCGTCGTGGTCAAAGATTTCGTATTAAAATAATTTCGGATAAAGTATCAATTTTTTTTATAGTTTGTTTGAGTTTATCAATTTAGACACCACGTATTAATATTTAGAAAATTTAGTTTATTTATTGTTTGTCGTTATGATTATTTATTTAATTGGTAAAATATTGGTCATCTTTACAAACAAAGAGGATTAAATAAGGGACGATAGAATTCTGACAGATCTTATTTTCCCAGTCTGTTTTGTTATGTAAGTCACCTCTATACGGCCTGTGGGTATGTGACACGACGTGTGGCCTTGAATTTCCAACCGCCCAGCTCGTCGATGCTTAGGATCCAATCATCCCTTCACAAGTTCACATGACGTGCAAATTACAGTATGAGTTCTATGAAGGACCCAAAAGACGGGTTACCAATAACAACAATCAAATACGCGGAATACCAATAACAACACCACAAGGATCAATCTAACAAACAATCAACCAAAGCACAACCCAAGTTCCAAATCAAAACAGCAACAATAACCACAAGGATAGAAATCTAAACCACAATCAACAACACAAGATTTATACGTGGAAAACCTCTTCGGTGTGAAGAGTAAAAACCACGGGACGTTTGAGGAGTCCACCCTACTTCTCTTATTATGATAAAATTGAGGGTAAAACAAACCCAACAAAGTCTTACAAAAGGTTTATAACCCACCAACAATCATGAAACAATAAGAGATTTGAAGAAGTAGACAAATACCAAGAAAGAGAAGAAATCAGTCTACAATCTGCCCCAACTCCGAACAGACCTTCCCGATCTCCGAACGGCAATCCCATCGGTAAGAACAAGGAACAATATATCTAGAAGCTCCTGTCCAAAAATCGTGACGATCCGACGGTTCAATCTCCGGGAATCGACAAAAACATGAACTGACCTAAAGAGAGAAAAGGCCAAATCCGAAAATCTCTTTTTGGTGTGTCTTTTCTTCTTCCTTCACTTGTCTCAATAAATGACAACTCATACACTTAAATACATATTAACTTAGCTTCTCTAAGAAGCCAAAATTAATATTAAATGGACCTTAAATATGGGTTGAACCCATAACAATCTCCCCCTCCAGCCCATCACGGAGAGGAAGAAACTCAAATTCTTCAATTTTTGAATCTCATCCCGGAAAGCTTATTACAAAGTTCAAGCTTGCTTCCGGGAACCACCTTGGTTAACATGTCTGCTGCATTTTTATCTGTGTGGACTTTCTTTAACAACATTCTAGGGGTTCTTCAAGCACCCCACACACTTAGAGCTATAAATGAACAGAGCCGCTCATGAGCGGTTCGGTGATCGGCTCGATAAAAGCTCGACTCGACTTTTAAACGAGCCGCTCGTGAACATAATTTACTGTCTCGGTTCGTAAACGGGCCAAGCTTGAGCAGGCCAAAGCTCGCGAGCAGACTCGATTATAACATTTATGAACAAATTTTAATTTTGTAGAAAACTATATAGTTTTGTGTTAGTTCACAAATATCTAAACTTAATATTATTTCATTTGCTATTAGATGAGTTCGTTCACAAACATAATAAATGAGTAATAGACGAACTATTTGTAAGCATCTTGTTTATTTATTCACGAACTTTGCTTGTGAGCTTGTTTATATACACAATTAAAGAGTTATTTGCGAGCAAACTTCACAAATATAAGCAACAATTTACTCACAAAAAATTCATGGTTAGATAATTTTCTTAATAAACCAAGTCCAAAAGAGTATTTTGGGCTCGGCTCAAGCTCGAAGCTCGGCTCAAACTCGATGAGCAAGCCAAAGCTTGGCTCGGGCTCGAGCTCGTTAATTTTATAGCGAGCCGAGCTTGAACGGGCCAAAGCTCGGCTCGACTCGATTACAGCCCTACACACACTATGTGTCTATGGTAACACGTCGTGTGGGCTACATCCTGCCAATTCCTTCAGCAGCTCCTCTGTTCACACGACGTAACTTATAGTACACGCCGTGTGAGATCTTGGCCCTTTTTGTCTTGGTTTTCCACTTAATATGTTTACATCATTTTGCTGTTAAGATTCAAACTCTCGATAATTTGATCTAAAAGAACCTAATACCAGATCTAGAAACCGATTTAACTAAAAACCCAAGCTAATTTAAAGTCCAAAGATAGTTTTATTATAAAAAATCACATGAATTATTTTCAACTATCTCCATTAATAATTTATCACGATATAGTTCACCTCCCATCCTGCAAAATGATCAACTTTCCTATGATTTTCTCTCTTTTTCTTTTCATCTCCAATTTGCAAAAGTTATATATATATATATATATATATATATATAAGGAAAATAATTGATTTGTTGTTTATTAGAACTACGAAATTAACTAAATAAATAGTCTGTGATTTGATGGAATTGCAAAGTTTAAAAATTTATAAAACATGAATTTGTGTTTTTCATAGTTTACAAAGTCAGTCATTTATTTAAAAATTATTATCATAACTATTTATTTCAAAAGGGATCGATTTGGATCAACTAAAAAAAATAACTTGGTAAATTATTCAAAATTTAAGGTCTAATTTGCAAATTAACTACACCACAAGTTAACTAAATAAATAGAGAAAAACAAAGCAAAATATAAAAATAAAACTTGTGATTTGACGGATTTGCAAAACAATCCATGTGGTTTAAAAATTTGTAAATTTTTCTGTTTACAAACTCAGTCATTTCTTAAAAAAGTTGTTGTCGTGACTATTTATTTCAAAAGAAAGTGATTTAGAGCAATAAATGTTAGAAATTTTTGAATAAAGTTATATATTAATTTAAATACCAACAAACACTTCATTTCATGAACAGTCGTGAATAGTTGTGTGCGTACCTGAATAGTCGTGTCTGTCTGTGTACAGTCGTGTTCGTTTGTGAAAAGACATATACTGTTGAAAATATATTCTCTGGAATTTTTCCTGCTCTCTGTCTGTTCATAATGTTCTTGTTTTCCTACTCCGGTGATAACGAGCCTACACACGGATTGAGTTCGCTTGCACAATCTGTTGTATCCTGGAAGACGATCGTCAATAGCGACGATGTCGTCTTTAGGAAACTGCTAATATAGGCCTCAGATTTGTCTAACTCTTCCCTTTTAATTTATAGTTTTATTGTTTATATGTTTTTCGGTGTCCAATTTGTTTTTTGGTTAATCACATCCAACATTCTTAAGACAGACGTAATTGTTTGTCCAACATTTTTTTTATAGAAATTGGGACGAGACAGAACAAGGACGGGGTGAGCACTTATGGCATATGAACTGTCAAACCCGCAATATATTAATAAAAGGAAAAAGTGAGTATTTGAACAAGATGAGAGGGAGGAGAACAAACAAAAAGAAGGGGAGGAGAAAAGTTTAGAGAAATCAAGAAAAACGCAATTGTGAAATATTACAAATGTCATCATTGATAAACTACCAATTGATCACTGAAGAAGAGACTCCAAACTTTACCAAAGCATCAACAACTCTATTTCCTTCCCTAAAGATGTGAGAAATGAGAATGTTCATCCTAGAGCAAATACTGAGACAGTGCAACCATTCTTAGCGAATAATCCAAGGAACGATGTCTAAGCAGATTAACTACGTATATTGAGTCTGACTCAAGCCAAAGCTGATGCTAATTTTTCTCCCAAGCAAGTTCAATTGGGAAAATAGCGGCTCTCAATTCAGCCATATAAGCAAAAGAATGAGGGGTAGAAAAAGCAAAACAACCTTTCGGAAAACCTCGATAGTTGCGAAAAATACCTCCCGCTCTAGCCTCGCCAGGAGAGCCAAAATCAGAGCCGTCTACATTGACTTTAACCAAGCACAGAGGAGGTTTAAGCCAATGGACCGGAATAATATTGGGAGCAGGAGGCGGCCTAAGAGAAGCCAGAAGACGGGATAAGATAATAGAATATCTCGGCGAAGAGCAAAAACCTTTAGAAGAGGCAAAGGATTCGCGAATCCTTCAAAATAGGTTGATTTTCGAGTGCTGAATAAAAGGAGAAACATCCTCAAGTATTGCTTCATTTCGATAATGCCAGATTTTCCAGATGCAAGTGACCGCAGCAACACGCTAGATTGTCGACACCTAGGAGCCAAAATGAATGCTACGAAGAGTGCTGAAGAAATGGATGAATTGGGAATGTCGAGGTAAAGAGCAGTCAAAATGAATCTCTAGGGCCCTCCAAAGAGAATCTGCAAAAGAACAAATAATGAATAAATGGTTAATGGACTCAGCATCCCTGCCACAAAGAGCACAATAAGAGGCAATAGAGAGTCCAAGGCGCTACAGGAGGTCGTGAGTCAGAACCCGGCCATGCAAAACCCTCTAGAAAGTAAATGAATGAGAAGGGGGAGTGTGAGCATTCCAAACAAATTTATACCAGTCCACTGAGGAGGAACTAGGACTGATAACCGAATAGTATTCTTTGGCAGAGAAAGTACCCTTCGTAGAGGGTTGCCAAGCGCATAAATCAATAACATCCCTACCCCAATGAATAGATCGAATACTATCTTGAACAACCGAAGGTAGAGTACCTAAGTCAAGCCACTCTGGATTTACCAAAAAGTCATCAACAGAATTATAGCGCGAACATTTTTCCTGATGATCAAGACCCAATCTGTCCACCACTAATGGAATTATCCACCGATCAGTCCAGAAATTGAGCTTAGAAGACCGGCCAATCCACCAAATGGTTTGGTCCCAAATGGAAGAATAAACAAACTCACAAGAAGACCAAAACGAGGAAGGAGCAATGGTAGCTTTAGGCAAACCAGAGCAAGCCATAAATCTAGATTTCATCAGAGAAATAGCAAAATTGGTGCCTTGAATTAGATCCCAACACATCTTACTCAAAAGAGCCTGGTTAAAGATCCTAAAGTCCTTAATGCCCAATCCTCCACCCTCCAAGCTTTTGCAACAAGTTTGTCAGGGAATCGTGATTAGCTTCCTCTGATCAATATAACCCGTCCAAAGGAAGTTCCTAACACTTCTATTAAGTTTATTCAACAATCCCACTAGCCACTTATAGATCAAGAATGAATGAACTAGAGATCCAGTAATAGCAGACTTAATTAGAGTTACACGCCCTGCAAAGGATAGAGAGCTGCCTTTCCACTTGCTAAATTGAGAGAGAAATTTGTTTGCAAGGCTGCTGAGATGACGAGCCCTAGGAGCTCCAATAAATAGAGGGACTCCTAAGTAACTGAAAGGGAGAGACTCCAAGCGGATGCCAAGACAATAAGCAAGACAGACCCTCCTCGGATGGCTCACTTGAGAACCAAAAAAGACAGCAGGTTTGTCCCAACTAACCTGCTGATCGGAGATCAGTCTATAGAACCGGAAGAAATCCTTGAGTGCATGCAAGTTGCTCAAGGAAGCCACTCCAAAACTGAGCATGTCATCAGCAAAAAGAAGATGAGAGGGGAAAAGATTCCCACCAGAATAATACATAGGAGAATAAATACCCTCCCTCACCATTTTAGAAAGCCAACAAGAGAAAAAATCTTCAGCAATGTCAAACAGAAGAGGAGAGAGGGGATCCCCTTGTCTAACCCCTCTAGAACAAGAAAAGTAACCCTTTAGAGAACCATTAATCATCACAAAAATACGAGCGAATGTCAGAATGTTAAGGATCCAATCCCTGAAAGTGAGAGAAAAACCAAAGGAATCTAGCACAACCAATAGGAAGTTCCAATCTAAAGTATCAAAAACCTTACGAATATCAATTTTTAAGGCCATGTGTCCACCAAAACATTTTCTGTCAAGCAGATTAAGTCCTTCAGAAGCTAAGACAATGCACTGATGAATGCTTCTACCTTTAAAGAAACCATACTGGTTCGGAGAAACAATTCTTGCAGCAATAACTGCAAGGCGATCAACAAGAATTTTTGAGATGATTTTGAAACCAAAGTTACTCATCACAATTGGATGAAAGTTCTCAATTCTGGCAGCTTCAGCAACTTTAGGAATTAGAGCTATAATACTAGAGTTTAAACCAGGCAGGATGCAACCATGATCAAGGAAAGCCTAAACCATATTGCAAACATCATGCCCAACAATATCCCAAAAGGAACGATAAAAAGTTCCCCCAAAACCATCAGGACTAGGGGCACTGTCAGGATCCATGAAAAAGACTGTGTCTTTAATAGCTTCAAAAGAGGGTTTAGAAATTAAGTCCTTATTTTCCAAAGTAGTTACCAAGTTGGGAATTACCTCATTAATTGGAGAAAGATCAATATGCTCCCTAGAACTACGAAAGAGATTAGAGAAATACTCAATTACATGATGAGATAATCTAATGGTGTCAAAAGTGGGACCCTCATTGTCGATCCTTAAATGATTAATGTCGGCCCAAGTCTTTCTAACTCTAGCAGACCTTTGGAAAAAACAAGTGTTCCTATCACCCGCTTTAAGCCACTTAACACGACTTTGCTCTCTGTACATCATCTCCTGTAGAAGAAGTTGTAAATCTAGGTTGGAGCAGATGGCAGAAACAACACTACTCAACTCCGGAGTATCACCTTGCTCAGAAATTTGTTTTTGAATATCTGCAAGATGAACTTCAGCCAGATGGATAGTAGAATCAATTCTTCCAAACACGTTTTTATTCCAGTCTCTGAGAATAGGCCTAAGAGTGTGAAGTTTATGACATAATAGTTGAGCAGCATGAAGGGAGATGTGGGATCCACTCTAGTGATTAGCAATTACCCCCTTTAAATAATCATTAGTGGTACACATTGCATGGAATCTGAACCTAGCAATCCTTGATTCCCCAATTCTGCATTGAAGGAGCATTGGGCAATGATCAGATAATACCTTGCCAAAGCCATGCAAGAGATAGAGTCCCAAGAATCCAAGAAGCCCTCAGACACTAAAGCTCTATCGAGACAACATTCAACATGAGCCGCCCCATGCCGACCATTGGACCAAGTAAACCTCTGACCCAAAGTATCAATATCAATAAGATCACAATCATCAATGAAATTCCTGAATTCCCTGCAGGATCCAGTAGTAGGAGGGGAACCAAGCTTCTCATGAGCGCCAGTAATGGCATTGAAATCCCCAAACACCAACCAATTATTATTTGGAAAGGCATAACTATAAAGAGAAGACCACAACTCCCTCATTTCTGAAGCCAGGTTACTACCATAGACAAAAGAAAGCAGAAAAGATTTATCACCCAGCTGGTGTTGAACAGAAATATGTTGAGCATGAGAAGAATAAAGAGAAAAAGAAGAAGCCTCCCTAGTAAGAAGCCAAAGAGTCGGTGAATCCTTATCATTCCAGGCAAAGAGAGAAAGACCCAGAGATCTCCAAAACCTATCAGCAGTGTCACTAAAACAAACAAGAGGTTCTGTAAGACACAAAAAATCAGGACGATGTTGTAGGCACAGAAGCTTCAGGGCTCGTTGAGTGCGATCATTACTGTCACACGCGACCCTAAACGACCTCAATCGGCATCGGACGTGAAATAGAAAGATCATAATCAATATAGATATATATTGACACCAAAAACATATATGTATATATGTAAATCAACCAAATTAAGCCTTAAATCATCATAATCAAGTAAAATCTGAAATTCACATATAAGCATAATCAATAGCTTCATTTGAACCATAATTTCTAATAAAAAGCAAAATCATGAAAAACACTAATTTTACAAAATTCCTGCATAACCCTAAAATATTAATTTCTGAAAATTCTTTGATTATATATATCTATATACATAAAACTCAAAATATAGTTGATAGTTACTTACCTTGACTACTAATTGAGGAAAATACACTCGATCGATTCGCCTCTAAATTCTGGCTAAGACGTTTCCCCTCCAAACACTTCCGAAATTCAAAAACTTTTCGGTTAGGACTTAGAACTATATATAAGGATGCTATGGTTTCAATTTCAAGTGATTCGGACGGTCGAATCTCCGTAAATCAAAGAAACGATGGAGAAACGATTTAGAGAAAATTGATAAATCTATCAGGAATAGAAAAAGAAAAAGAAAAAGGAGAGGATGATCATCCACCGATCAACATTTGAGATATATATATCAAATATGGATAATATCCATTTTAGTCCTTCATCTTTATATAATATTTTAAAAATTATCCTAAACTTTTAATTTACACCTAAAACCATCGAATTAACCCCAAACTTTTTCTACAACACCAAATTAATATCACATACCCAATAATTATAGTATATACTAATATCAAGATATAAATTCTAGAAATTTAGGCACGGACGTGACAATTACCCATGCCCCTACAATTTCAATATAACACAATCATTGAAACCGCACAGATGGCTTACTATGCCGTTTACCACTGACCTCAAAGGGAATGTTGTTGTCCTTTTGCTTCTTCCTTTTCTGGACTTTAGACCAAGTCTTTTCCTCAATATCATTAACCACCTGCAAACTGTCACAGATTTCTAAATGCCCATTGATTTGTAAATTAGGAATTTCAGAAATCTGAGCATTGGGGTGAGAGGTTTTCCAACCCAGGACTCCCAGGTCTTTATCAATTGATAAGATGTGAAGCCAAGAGAAGGAAAGCGGGGGTCGTGCCAGAATCAGAGTCAAGAACCGACTTACTGATCTTGGCAGAACTATGAAGAACCATCTGCAAGTCATAATCTTTAGGTTTGTCAGCCTCTCCATTGGTAGGAGCCCCTTTAGAGGATTCACCCGTAACTATGTGAACTCCTGGCTTTTGTTTCCAAATCCGAGTAACAGACCTACCTTGGGGCTTAGGAGATCCCATTTTCTGCTTCCCATTTCTTTGCTTTAGTTCAACATGATCTTCACGATGAAGGTTCCTCCTACAAGCTCCATCAGAATGACCAGGACCGGTCCTGACAATTTAGGGGCCCTAGGCAAAACAAGTAGTAAGGGTCCCTTTAATATAAAATTTACTAATTGATTTTGTGTTAAGGTGCAAAAATACCCCTAACGTTTTGGATCAGGAGCAATTTTACTCATAATGTCTAAAATAATGCAATTTTACCCCTAGCGTTGAAAGCCAAGAGCAATTGTACCCCTAACATTGATAAATTGGGTTAATTTGATAAATATTTCATCAAACTGTCTTCTCGATCATGAATCTTATCATCTGCACTTCACACATGCGTCATTTTATCAGTAACATATCACAAACATATATTGGAATGTAAAAAAAATAAGAATAATAAATAAAACATACTGTCTTTTGTACGAATTGGACTGGAAGGAACAAAATGCGAAACCAAGAGCATGAAATACAAAAGCAGATAAACAAGTAACCTGAATTGTAATAACATTTGTAAATCAGAGGAATGTGAAGGAGGTTATTGCAAAGAAAAAATTCTTCGTCGTTGTTACTGTTTCAAGGAATGTTCTTTTTCTCCTCCACCGGAATTTCTACATTAATTAATTTAGGGTAATTAATTTATTAGTCCCTATATTTTGACAAAACACACTGTTTAGTCCCTGTATTTTCAAAAACGCATGGTAAAGTCCCTAACCTTTTTCTCAGTGAACTGTTTAGTCCTTCCGCCTGTTTGTTAGATTTTTTACCGTTTATGACTTCGGAAATGACTAAATTACCCTTTAGTATTTACCTTCAAACTTTAGAAGAAGAAATCCAATTTAGAAGGAGAAGTTATTTGTATGGAGAACAAGAAAAAGAACAGACCCAATGCTTACGAATTTGAACGATTAAGAAGAAAATCAAGAAGAAAAACACTCAATTTTTTAAATATTAATCTATACTTCTATTATTAAATTATAAAACACATAAAATCTCCTTTTAGAATGAATTGATATCAATTGGTGCAAAATGAGAGACAAAAATATCTATATTCTAAATTATCAACATTAAGGGTAAATTTGCACCATTTTAGACGTCAGGGGTAAAATTGCTCCTCACCCAAAACGTTATGAGTAATTTTGCACCTTAACTTATTGATTTTTATTCATATCATTGTATAAATTAATTTTTAATTTTCAAATTTAATCAAGGTAATAAAATGAAACTTTTTTTAATTTTTAAATTTAATCAAATTAAAAATAGTTATTCTAAAATGAGGTAATAAAATGAAACTTGTCTTCTTACTCTTGACTACCCATAACGTTTATATATTAAAAATACATAAAAAATAGACAAAGATGAGAATTGAACCCATACCATCTTTAATGGGAAGACAATGCTTTACCATTATGCTAGTTTGAATTTATGTAAAATATTCAAAACATATGCAATTTATTTACAAAGCAAAAAAATTTTTTGGGCCCCCTTCCGGCCTTGGGCCCTAGGCCGGCGCACCTCGGGCCTAGGCCCAGGGCCGGCCCTGAGAATGACCAATAGAATGGAAAATGGAGCATAAGTCCGGAAGTCTCTCATATTCAAGGGAAATCCAATGGATTGAGGTTTCAGTATCCACCCGAAGTTTGTATTGAATTACCTTAGAAAGCTCCACATCAATCAAGAAAAGACTGATTTTGCAAATTATTCAAAATTCAATGTCTAACTTTGCAAATTAACTAAATCACAAGTATTGTTTGACCGAAAAATTGACCCACATATCCTTTAACTATAAAATTGACAAAGCACAGTTATATGTAAACTTTTAAACCACATAAACTATCTTTCCAAATCCGTCAGAACACAAGATTTATTTTTGTAGTTTTCTAAAAACAAATGAGAAAAAATAAACTCAAAATTGTTATTTGATTACCGTTTTATAACATTGAAATATTCAAATTTTCAGTATGTAAGACTAAATTGACATCGCTTTGAATTATGTAACAACCTGTTCAATACCATGTAGATATTGTCCGCTTTGGTCCAAATCCAACGTCTTAGGCCTCACGGCTTTAAAACACGTCTGCATATATTGGATTTTCACATTATTAACAAGCTCCAGTCACTTTCTCTCTATTTTCTATGTGGAATTCAGTTCATTCATGCCTGCATGGTCATCCCTTAGTTTGCTCCTTGCTCAAGCCTTCTATACCCTGTCGCTACCCACTTCGGACTGGGTTGTTAGAGACCTACTAGCTTTCACTTGGTTCGTCCCTGAATCACACACGTACGAGAGTCAACTCTGGTACCAATTGTAACAACCTGACATAATGTTATGTTGATATTGTTCGCTTTAGCCTAAATCCAACAGAACGCATTTGCATGTATTGAATTTTCACTTTATTAATAATCCCCAATTACTCTCTCTCCATTTTCGATGTGAGATTCAGTTCATTACTGTCTCCATCGCTATCCCATAGGAGTGCTCATTACTTAAGCCTTCTATCCCGACACTACCCACTTCAGACCGGGTCGTTACAAGCCCACCAGCTTTCGTCCGGTTCGTACTCGAACCGCACTTTGTACGTAGAGAGTCAACTCTGATACTAATTGTAACAATCTGACCTAATAGCATGTAGATATTATCCGTTTTGGTCCAAATCCAATACCTTGGACCTTACGTCTTTAAAACGTGTCTCCACCCACTCCGTACTGGGTTGTTATAGGCCCACCATCTTCCGATTGGTTGGTCCCTGGACCACACATTATATGCGGAGAGTATGTTTTGATACCAATTGTAACAAACTGACTCAATAGCATTTATATATTGTCTGTTCTGGCTCAAACCCAACACCTTGGGCCTTACCGCTTTAAAACACGTCTACATATTTGATTCTCACCTTACTAATAAGCATGAGTCACTCTCTTTATTTTCGATGTGAGATTCAGTTCATTCCTGCCTCCATCGTCATCCCTTGGTGTTGCTCACTACTCAAGGCTTTTTCTACCCCTGCGCCACCCACTCCGGACTAGATCGTTACAAGGCCACTAGCTTCTAACTGCTTCATTCTCAAACCACACATTGTACATGGAGAGTTGGCTCTGATATCAATTGTAACAACCTGACCAATAACATATACTTATTGTCCGTTTGGGCTCAAATCCAACACATTGGGCCTCACTGTTTTAAAACGCGCATACATGTATTGGATTCTCACCTTATTAATAAGCTCCAATCACTCTCTTTAGTTTCCCCTATCGCCATCTTTTAGGATCGCTCCTTGCTCAGATATTCTATCCTGGTAGCACCCACTCCGGACCAGATCGTTACATGCATAATCTTATGCTTGGGTCATCCCCGAACCACACATTGTACGTGGAGATTCGGCTCTGATACTAATTATAACAACCTGGCCCAATACCATTTATATATTGGCTATTTTGGCTCAAGTCCAACACCTTGGATCTTACAACTTTAAAACACGTCCACATTTATTGGATTCTCACCTTACTAATAAGTCTCAATCACACTCTCTCCATTTTCAATTTGAGATTCATTTCATTCATGCCCTCATCGCCACTCCTTAGAGCCGCTCTTTGCTTAGACCTTCTACTTCAGTGCCGCTCACTCCGAACAAAGTTGTTACAAAATGTTAGGATTAAATTTAAACAATTTTATACATTAAAGCTAAATCTACGCTTCGTTTCACTGAACATGTTAGGGTCAAAATTTAAGAACATAAAAATTTGACTTATAGATTGGAACAAAATAATTTAAGTAAATGGTAAGGAAAGTTTAGTATAAGAACCATGGTTGGTTGTACCTATTTTGTTATTAAATAATAAAAACTCTAACATAGAGTTTGATTTTCACATCAAAATAAAAAATAAAACACATTTATATTTTGAATTTTTTATTATTTTAATGATGGTGGATTTGCTTTTGTAATTAGCAAGATGTTGAATTTTGATTTCAATGAAGACGAGCTGGTGGTAGGTGGCACCCAATAAAAAAATATTTTCTCTTTATTTTATTCTAATCCAAGTTTGTTCTTATTAAGCTCAAGCTAATGATTTTTTTTCTTTGATAAGGCCAAATTTGACCCAGAAGCTAGATCAGTCAATTTCATGTCGAGTCGTGTTCATATCGTGTTATTTTCGTATTCGTGTTGAAAAGACTGAACCTAAATCAAATCCTAAAACTTTCGTGTCATAATCGTGTTAATCTGTTCGAGTTAGTGTCGATTTAATATCGTGTTTTCGGGTTACTTGTAATTTTGTTATGCATATATATTAATGATAACTTTTAAAAATATAAGAAAATATGGCACTTTTTTTTAAATACTTTATGTCATTTTTATATTATTATGTTAACACTAACCATCGAAAAGTCCGCTAATATAATGTTAATGGATCATATAATAATAATTTTAAATATTCATGTCATTTTCGGATTAGCATGTCAACCCTAATCTAAAACCAAAAATTTACGTATCAGTTTCATATCAACCCAAAAATGACACATGACCTACTAAGCTAAATCCAAACACTAAAATTACGTATCAGTTTCGTATTGTGTAATTGGATCGTGTGTACTTTTTCCACCTCTACCTAAAGCGAAACACAATTTATCTCTAACATATAAAATTATCCAAATTTAATCATAACATTTTTAAACAAGATCAATTTTAATTTACGCTACTGAAATTTTAAAAAAGAAGCGTAGTGTAACCAACAACAACAACAAAACCTTCCTAAAATAATTCGAAATCGGCTAACATGAACTGTCATAGGAAACCGTGAAATCAATTCCTTAAAGCATAGTGTAACCAATAAAACTAATTCTAAAATGGGCACACATAATTTATAGAGAATGATAGAAAATGAAAGACGATCAAACCCTAAAGTTTTTGGTTACTGGGTTAGGCTATGCTTACTTACCTCAATTCTGCTTGTAGATTGCAAGAATAATATCAAAACCCCTAAAATCAGATTATTGGCCTGGACTATGTAGACTTGTTATGGGCCGGGCTGGACCGGCCCATCGGGATTTTATCTAAAAATGCTTAATCCAAGTTCAACCCAACTTACTGTTAATTTAGGCGGGCTTGGACTGGACTGGGTTCAGGCTCAAAAATCAAATCCCAAACTCAGCCCATAGAAACCCACCTAAATATATATGTATAATTTTCAATAATAAAAAATTAAATTTATACTTATATTAATATATAAATATATAAATTTTATTAATTAATATTAATAGGTCAGCCGAGCTGGACTGGTCCGTGCTATTTTTATAAATCTCAAGCCCGCCCAAAAGAGAGGCAGGCTTTAGAGAAAAAATTTCATATCCAAGCCCGGCCGAAGGGACACGGGCCTGGACGGACCGGACGGGTACTCGGGCCCATGAATAAGTCTATGTTGCACAGTCACAGATGTGTATACGGATATGGAAATGTACATCGGAAATGTTATTTCTAAAATATAACCTTCATAAAATAACTTTGAAATAAAAATGGACACGGACATAAAACGCGGAAACGCTACTAAAAAGGAGTATATGCGCAACATTGAGCCTAGATGTAGATGTAATCTTAATTCAATCCAATATAGTTCGGACCAATTCAATACAATTCAGTTCGTTTATCGGTATGTGTATTAACAAATCTCTAGAATTGTACGTTATGAAAGTCACTAATAGATATGCTAAGTATGGATCCTAAATTGATATCTTTTGGGTGCTTTTGTAGGATCCGTCCACAATTTCCTTAAAGTTTTCCGGCGCATTTCAACAACCAGGCTGAAATCCCACCTCTCTCGGTGATCAACCGTACAATTCAATTTGATCCTAAGAAAAAGTGACATTTCAATCTAATTTGAATTTCTTTATTTAAATATCCAGTCCGATTTAAATTAAGAATCTCCAACCTCTGTACTTATCTAAGAATCTTCAAAACATCAATTACGTCTAAGATATTTAATGTGTTACTAACACAGTTATAAAAAACATGTTAAAATGCTAACAATTAAGTTCATCGATACAAGTTAATCACAATTTTTTTGTCAATGTGCCGAAAATGTTTACTGTGTTACTAATAGAGTTGCAATAACTAACCAGGAACTACTTCAGTTTATCGATAAATTTGTTTGGAAGGTCTGATGTGATAATTAAACACCTGTCAAACGAGTTTTTTCCAAAATTTTGGTAATATATGTTAAAAATTTATCTTACTTGGAAACGTTAGGATTAAATTTGCACAGTTTTATATGTTAGAGTTAAATCTGCACTTCTTCAAAAATGTTAGGTTCAAATTGGATACTCATCTCTATTTTTTTATTTTGAAATTGTTGGGTATAATTTTAAAAATTATATTTTATTAAGGGTAATTAATTTATTAGTCCCTATATTTTGACAAAACACACTCTTTAGTCCCTGTATTTTCAAAAACACATGGTAAGGTCCCTAACCTTTTTCTCAATGAACTGTTTAGTCATTCTGTCTGTTTGTTAGATTTTTTTACCGTTTATAAATTCAGAAATGACTAAATTACCCTTAACTATTTACCTTCAAATTTCAAAAGAGGAAATTTGATTTAGAAGAAGAAGCTATTTGTATGGAGAACAAAAAAAAGAACAGACCCAATGCTTACGATTTTGAACGATTAAGAAGAAAATTAAGAAGAAGAACACTCAAAGTTGATTTCAGATGCAGTAGAGTTTAAAGGAAAGGAAAATAAAGGAACCGAAGAACGCAAACCTAAATTGACTAACAGAATCTTCATGAGAGTCTAACGGCAGAGACTAAACAGTTCATCGAGAAAAACGTTAGAGACTAATTAGTTTATCGAGAAAAAAGTTAGAGACTTTACCATGTGTTTTTAAAAATATAGGAACTAAACAATGTGCTTTATCAAAATATAGAGACTAATAAATTAATTACCGTTTTATTAATAAGGTTAATAAAATAATGATTTATTGGTCCTAAAGTCCTTATATAAGGGAGAATAATAAAGAGAGTTTTTAGGGAAATATGGGAACAACAAGTCAATTAGTAGCATATTTTTCAGCATCACGATTCTTTTAGAAACCTGATTTTTCTGAGTACTTTAAGTTGGAATTCTACTGAGCTATATTGAAATTCTAGTTCCTTAGTTCATTACGAGTTCAGAGACTACTCATGAAGCTAAAACGAAGCAGTATTGAAGGAGAAGCATGCATTTTTCTAACAGTTGTGTACATGGTTACGGAAAACGTGTATGTTTGGAAATTGATTTTTTAATAGTTTTAACCAACTCCAACTCACATTTTGAAGTGGAATTTTGATTCCTCAAAAGGTGGAGAACGTGCCATAAGAATCTCAGCAAATTAGAATAGTAGAAGACACTGCTTTCAACGAATTTATTTTAGTAGCAACAAAAACATGTCTTTTCGGAAATTGATTTTTTTAACAGCAACAAAAATTTATCGGATATTTTAAAGTAGAATTATGATTTCTCAAAAGGTGGAGAACGTGTCATAAAAATCTCAGCAAGCTTAAAGTAATGGAAGACCCTGCTTCCAACGGATTTCTCCTAACAACAACTATAAAAAAAGTTTGACTCCTCACTTTAAAGGACGCAATACAACAAATCACATAACTAAAAAGGCGTAAAGTGTTATTTAGGGCCTAACTTATTCAAAATTTTATCATTTGACCCTTGATGTATTATTTGGTCATATTTAGCCGCTCAATTGGTGAATTTCACTCGATTTGAATAGAAACTTGACAAAACCAATATCCATTGGTATGTGGTGATATTTTGACACATAGACTTACCACGTCTTAAAATTTATTTGCTACCTTGATTTTTTCATGTGAAAATAATTAATTATATTAAAAAAACAAATCCCTAAACTAAAATTTATCAAGCCTCCTTTTAATTTTTTTTTTATCAAGCCTAAGTATCAAAATATCATCACGTGTCCATAGGATAATAATTTTGTTATTTTTTTTTATCCAAATTGGATGAAATTTCACTAATTGAAATAGACCAATAAACCAAATGTGGTCAAATAATAAATCAGAGGTTAAATAATAAAAATTTAGATAAGTTGAAAGCCAATAATGGTTTAAGCCAACTAATCTTTTCCAACCTTATTATCCTTCTTCTCAGTTTAATGTGTCACTTACTATTCTTCGAGCTTTCCCACAATTACACCATACAATGAATATCATAATTAAATACAACATTACGCTTAAGTTATATCACCAAACTTAATTTTTAATATATCATTATTTTTTATATATTATGATTTTACACCATAATTTAAAAAATCTAGATTCCAATTCAGAAATCATAAACTATAAAAAATATATTCAAGATTTCTATTTTATAAATTCTAATACTTAAAATATATTAAAAGTACTGATTTTACTAATGTGATATAATCCAAAATTATGACTTGATATAATTATAAATATTTTTTAATTCTGTGTAATTTTCCCAAATTTCAATCCAAAATTCCAATCACTCCCAGCACCATCTTCAAGCCTTTTAATTTTTTTTTTTTTATCATTTCCAAGTTTAATTCGCCCAAGCTTCCAATTCGGTTTTGTTTAATTATAATTTCTTTACGGAATTGTCCAATTGCTCTTATAATTTTCAGTTTTTAGTGGTTTCTATTCTTGTACTCAAGACATTTCACCATAAATAAAAGGCCTAATACACAAATAACCTTTAAACTTGTCTAAATTTTACAACTGTCCTCTTCAACTTTCAATTCTAACAACTTACCCCTTAAACTTGTCCAATGGTAAAACATAACCCTTAAAACTTGTCCAATTATAAAACAGAACCCCAAATTGTTGACACAGACTGCAATTGAAGAAACACTTGAAATACAAAAGCTGCAAACGCTCGTGGAATGTGATAATCAGATCTTTGGACCCAAAAAAAAATCAGTATTTAAGTAACCAAATCCTCAATTCTTCAACTTTTTCTTCTTCTTTTTGTTATTCCTATTCGTTTTTTTAGTGATTTATTGATTCAAAGTTTTGAGATATTATGATGGTGAAAATGTGTTTATGTGGAGAAATAGCTCTATTGAAAATTTCATGGCGTGATATGAATCCAGGGAAACGTTTTTACGGTTGCTTCAAGTACTGGGGTAAAAAAAAATTCCAATTTGAGATTATGTTTTACAATTGGACAAGTTTGAAGGGTTATACTTTACAATTAGACAAGTTTGAAGGGTAAGTTATTACAATTGAAAGTTGAAGGGGGCAGTTGCAATATTTAGACAAGTTCAGGGGGTTATTTGTATATTAGGCCTAAATAAAAATAAAAATTATAAATTTCTTGAATTGGTTTATTTTAATTGAAAGTAAAAGGCTAGTAAAACTTCCGGTAGTGGAACTAGGAATATTTAGATAATTTTTTCAATCATTGGCACTTTTTCACAATAGCTTGGTTAGAAACCAATTAACTAATAATTTTGGGTTAAGGTGTAAAAATATTTCTAACGTTTTAGATTAGAAGCAATTTTACCCCTAACGTTTAAAATGGTGCAATTTTACCCCTAACGTGAAAAGTCTAGAGCAATTTTACCCCTAACGTTGATGAATTGGGTCAGTTTGAGAAATAATTCATCAAACTGTGTTCTCGGTCATGAATCTTGTATTTACACTTCACAAGTACGTCATTTTATCAGTAACAAATCACAAACATATGTTGAGATGTGAAAAAAATAACAAATAAAATAAAATAAATTATACTGCCTTTTGTACGAATTAGACAAAAAAAATAAAAAAATTCACCGAATTATAAATATTAATCTCCAATTCTATTATCAAATTACAAAAAAAAAAACATGAAATTCTTTGTTTAGAACGAATTAATATGCAATTGGTATAAAATAAGGAACAAAAATATCTGTGTTTTATAATAGTATCTGAAATTGACCTAAATTATCAACGTTAGGGGGTAAAATTACTCTTGGCTATAAACGTTGGAGTAAAATTGCACTATTTTAGACGTTACAGGTAAAATTGAACCTTGACCTAATAATTTTTAATTTTGAAAATTTACTTTTTCGAACACGATCGCAAAATCCACAAAAGCCAAGATTGAATTTATTCGATGGATTCCATCGTTAACAGAAACAGTAAGCTAATTGGAATTTGGCTCCATCATAGTCATAGTCTTCCTCGTTGATTAATGGAATTTTTGTCGAGCAGATACCAATGTAAATTTTTTCCGTTCAAACGGATTGATGTTTTCGTTTTATTAGAAACGATGATCTTTTAGTTTGACACTAAAAATAATAGTTAACGATTTTAAAATGAAAAATTTCAGAAATTAAAGTTGTTTAGTACCACATTTACTATGAAACTATTTTTTTTTATTTTCCAAAATCATTATTTCAGATATTTCTTTTTATACACATTCACTTTCTCTCTCCTAACTAAATAACACCTAAATGATCTCAAAAGTACAAAGTTGAAGAATTAAAGTTTTTTAGAATATTATCAAGTTTTTGAATTTTGAGGTTGTCAATACTCATTTTAGTTCTTCAACTTTTTAATTTTGAAGTCGTCAATGCTCATTTTAATTTTGAGATTATTGTTTTTAGCAAAGCAAAAAATCACAGTCATTTCCTAGTCGTAAAAAGCTCGGTCTCTATTTGGAAATTTTTTTTTTACGGGTACCCATTTGACAAAACGTGAAAACACATTAGTTTTTTTTTATCCATATAAATAACGAGAGATGTTTGAAATTGTTAATATTGTTTATTATAGAAAATTACACGAATTTTCAGGCTATTAAGCAAGTAATCGATTTTATTTAATTTAGGGATAATCACGTTTTAACTTGCCATTATCATGTTCGAGCCGTGTTAGTCTCGTGTCATTTTGGGGTTTGTGTTAAAAAAAGTAAATCCAAACCTAATGCAAAAACTTTCGTGTCACAATCGTGTTAATCTGTTCATGTTAGTTTCGATTTCGTATCGTGTTTTCGATCGGGTTACATATAAGTTTGTTATGCATATATATTAACGATAACTTTTAAAAATATAAGAAATATGATACTATTTTTAAATACTTTATGTCATTTTTAGATTAGGATGTTAATACTATCGAAAAGTCCGTTAATATCATGTTAGGAGGGTAATGTAATGTGTTTATAACAATTTAGGAGGTTCGAATCATACTTGCAAGTAATAATTATAATTTTATTATATTTATTAATAAAATGACATATAAAAATACGAGAGAATATAACAATAATTTTAAATATCCGTGTCATTTTCTATCGTTTTCGGGTTAGCATATCAACCCTAACTCAATCCAAAAATTTCATGTCAACCCAAAAATAACACATTACACCTATTAAGTTAAACTCAAACACTAAAATTTCGTGTAATCGGGTCGTGTGTACTTTTGCCACCTCTAGTCCAAATTAACTTTATTGAGATAAAAACAAACTAAAATGATTTTTATTGGGACAAATTAAACTTTTGTGACCTTTTGGGATATTATCCAAACTTTTATAACCACCGGTGTTAATTACCTAGATATTAAAAATAAATTACTCTTAAATCTCAATGTTAAAAAAAAACGGTCCGGTGCACTATGCGTCCCCGCTTAAGCGAGGGTCCGGGGAGGGATCCCACCATAAAGGTGTACTAGGGGCAAGCCTTCCCCTACCAATTTTTTGGCAAAAGGCCGCTCCTAAGACTCGAACCCGTGACCTCGACAACAACGTTTACAGTTGCGCCAAAGCTCGCTCTTTCCTAAATCTCAATGTTAAAGGTGTTTTTTCATCTTATAAAAAAACAAAAAGGAGTGTTTGGTTACTCCATTTTCATCTCATTTTTGGTTTTTAACTCCAAAAAGTGAGTTCTAGGTGTTTGGTTAAACACCTTTTGTTTGTTTTTCATGACTAAACATTAGTTTTTTACAAAAGGGAGAGAATCTGATTTTTTGAAAATCAGTTTTTTCAAACAGCAAACAGTAAA
Source organism: Euphorbia lathyris (assembly GCF_963576675.1). NCBI lineage: Eukaryota > Viridiplantae > Streptophyta > Magnoliopsida > Malpighiales > Euphorbiaceae > Euphorbia > Euphorbia lathyris. The sequence continues at coordinate 3,505,634 of NC_088918.1, forward strand.
CAACAACAGCGAACAACAGTTAAACCAGACAGGTAAAAAAAAAAACCAAACCTATAGTAGAATTTATGAGGAGGTATGTATTGATTATGTATAATATCCAGATGTACAAAATAACAATCATCTCTACACCAAAATTTTAAGACAAAACACAGCACAAAAAAAAGTGGGTTGTATGTATATATTTTAGGTAAATATTGCACGGAAACTCCTATAACGTTTCATGATGTCCGTTTTCGTGCAACACAGATTACTACCAAGGTTTCAAGTCCCCCACAGGTCCTGCGGTCCAATTCAACATCTTCTCACCCGACTTAAGATAAATGCTTTTCTCGTGCGGCAATTTACGAGCCAATCCATTCAATATCTGGTGAAATGCATCTCCGGATTGCGCAGGTTGCGGAAAAAGCATTGCTCGTTTCATCGACGGATTGGCGAGAAGTCGTTGTTTCCTTAAAATCACCTCCGTCGGTATACTAGTTAAGATAGTATCCAAGTTAGGCACGTCTTCCTCTGCTACAAACACTCCAATTTCCTCCCATGGGATAGCATCAGCAAACGGTAAAACAATGTCGTCGGCTATGATCACGGGAATGCACCCGAACACCACTGCTTCGACTAATCGTGGACTCCACGGTGCCCAACCGAGAGGGCACAAGCAAAATATAGCTCTCTGCATATCTTCGTAGTACGTAGTTGGATGTTCCGTTGAGATATCGAAAAGTGGATTGTTCTTAAAATTCTCCCAAACAGCTGCTCTTGCCCCTCTGCAAATTCAACAAACTCAAATAAATGTCGCTTTAGAATTTTCAATATCGTCAATTTTTATACGTCGTTTTGTTATACCGATTCACTTTTGACATTTTGTTCTTAATTTTACACTTATTTATGATAAGATAGATTTAGTAATTAATGCAAACAATTCTAATTAAGAAAAACAAGAAATTTTGCGGGTAAATTACACCAATGGGCACTGAATTTTACTTATTTTCATAGTATGACCACTAAACTTCAAAACATAACATAAAAATCTCTCTATTTTACATTTTTTAACATTATAGTTATTAACTTCAATGAACGCTTCAAAATGACCGTTGCCGACCTCAAAATAAAACAGTCCAAAAATTGATGAAATTAATAGTCAATAAACTTCAATCAACGCCTTCAAATGACGGTTGACGGCCTCAAAATAAAACATTCTAAGAATTGATGATATTATAAGCAACTTTAATTTTTCAAAATTTTCGTTTTGAGGTCATTTAGTCGTTATTTGGTTAGGAGAGAGAAAATGAATTTTTAGAGAGAGAAAGATCCATAAATGACGATTTTGGAAAATAAAAAATGTGGTTTCATAGTAAATTTCATGCTAAACATCTTTAATTCTTGAAATTTTCTATTTTGATATCGTTAACGGTCATTTTGAGACGTTATCTAAAGTTTAGTGGTCATAATATTAGAAATGGTAAAATTAAGTGGGTTTTTATGTTACATTTAACGTTTAGTGGTCATACCGTAAAAATAAGTGAAGTTTAGTGTCTATGAATGTAATTTACTCAAAAATTTACGTAAAAAAATAAAGTTTTAGGAGAAATTTTTTTAAGGTAAATTCGTCATTTTAATAGTTTAGTTTAATTAATATTGTACTCATTATATTGTTGATGAGCATTACACATACCTTGCGTAGTAACCACCTTCCGGATCATTGTTGACGTCGTAAAACAAGCCACGAAAGTAGACAAAGATCGACCTTGGCGTGTCGAGTGGAATTCGACGCGCATGCATCTTCTGAGGCGGGGCATATGGAGGAATTGTAATTGAACCTTCATTCAAGCATACATGATTCCGTTGTCCGAAAGTTTGCACCAATGTAGCACGTCGGAGCAACGGAAATATTCCTCGTTCGATGGCTTTCTCTTCCTACAAAATTTCGAGTAATCACATACCATCGTTTGCGAAATATTGACACATTTGTACCAAAAATCGAAACAATTTCCCGTTTTGTGCTCGTTTTGAAAACTATTACCGGAGTTATAACAATTTTTTTACCAAAAGGCCTATCAAAACCAGCCAAATTGTATAATTCAATGTTTCTATCGAACTTTAATATGAATTGTGCCTTAAGTACCAGCTTAAGCTGATAGTCAAAGGCCCAATCCGTATTAAAATTTGAAAGTTTTATCTACACACAGGTTGTATGCTCACATAAATATAAGGAATAAGGTGCAAAAATACGCTCAACGTTGATAGTCAAGAACATTTTTACCTTAACGTTTAAAATGACAATTTTACTCATAACGTTGGCAGCAAGGAACAAATTTACCCTTAACATTGGCAAGTTTTGTCAATTTAAGAAATAATTCATCAAATTATCTTTTTAGTTATGAATCTTGTCATCTATACTTTACTTGCGCGTCATTTTATCCCTCATTATTAACATATCACAAAAATATAAATAGCCGTGAAAGAAAAATAAAAAAATTATAGTGTATTTTGTACCAATTGGAATAAATCCAAATATTTCGTGAAATATAAAAATATCAATTTTCAATTCTAGTACTAAATAACAAAGGATTAAGGTGCAAAAATACCCCTAACGTTTTCGGTGAGGAGCAATTTTACCTCTAACGTCTAAAATGATGCAATTTTATCCCTAATGTTGGAAGCCAAGAGCAATTTTACCTCTGACGTTAATAAATTAGGTCAATTTGAGAAATAATTTATCAAACTGTCTTCTCGGTCATGAATCTTGTTATCTACATTTCACATGTGCATCATTTTATCACTCACAAAATCACAAACATATGTTGAGATTTGAAAAAAAATATATATATATATATACTATCTTTTTGTACGAATTAGACAAAAAAATTCAAAAAATTCACTGAATTTATAAATATTAATCTCCAATTCTATTATTAGATTATAAAAAACATGAAATCCTTTTTTTAGAATGAATTGTTATGCAATTGGTGCAGAATAAGGAACCAAAATATCTATGTTTTATAATAGTGTCTGAAATTGACCCAATTTATCAACGTTAGGGGTAAAACTGCTCTTGGTTTTCAACATTAGGAGTAAAATTGCGCCATTTTAGACGTTAGAGGTAAAATTGCTCTTGACCCAAAACGCTAGGATATTTTTACACCTTAACCCAATAACAAAAAATGTGGATTTTTTTAAAAAAACCAAGTGATATGCAATTGGTGCAGAATAAAAAACAAAATTTCAGTGTTTTATAACAATGTGTGAAATTGATCAAACTTGCAGACATTGGACGTAAGACTGTTCTTAGCTGTCAGCTTTACCGTTAAAATTGCTCCTAACTGTCAACATTAGAGATATTTTTACACCTTATCTCTAAATACCAATATATATGGTGGAGGCTGCCAATTCTAAAAATCACCCGCCTATGTAGCTAGCGGATTTAATGTGTTGGTTCTTGGTTCCCGACCTATTATTTGATAATATTTGCCTCATGACCGGCCTAAAATATTAGCCTTTCCCCTACCACATTATTTGGTTATATTTGTCCCATGACTTATCCAAAATTGGTGAAATCTCAACCATCCATACTCGTTAAGATTTCATAAATTTTGAATAGGTTCGGGACGAAAATAAGAATTTTGGATAGGTGAGGAAAAATGTTACCAAATATTAGATCAGATATCAAAAACCAACATTTTAGATCAATCATGAGCCAAATAATTTTTTTAACCTATATATATATAATGGGGCCGCCAATTCCAAAACTCATCCGCCTATGTAACGGGCGGACGAGTTTTAAATATATCGTGATAACTCCTTCATCTACCAAACAAGCTTTTCGGTCAAAAAAAAAGGCAACAACTCCAGAAACATTTTCAAAACAAATACAAAACGGAAAATAATTTAAAAAACTCATCAATATCCCGTCGTTTCTTCCATTAAAACCCCATCAAGAAACCAAAAAACACGATACCTGATAATGGAAGCACGCTCCGAAATCATGAGGAACGACAAAGAAATGATCGGCGCCTTCGGTCCGATTCCAGTAAGGCCAATTGGTAGAAATAAGTTGAATTGCACTTCTCATCATTCTTGGAGATTTAAAAGGCAATGGTAAACCAGTAGGAGTAAGATCACAAGTAGTATAAATTGGGGTATAAAACCAATCTGCTTCATCTGGATTGAGTGTTCTAACTTGGCTAGATAGTAAAAATCTATGCATGAAAATCTCAGCTGCAAACATATGGTTGAGACATCTTGGATCTTTTTGTAGTAGTTTTTTGTTGTATTTATTTGGGAGATCATATATGTATACTTTTAATTTTCCTACTGGATTATCTTCTAGTACATCTCCAGCACTTCCTGCATATTTGGAACCAACCATCACGACACTATTCGACAACACGACACGAATTCAGTAGATTATTGTTTTAACAATGGCAAGTTAGGTTAATTTCAGACATCATTGAAAACACAAATATTCTATCTTAATAATAAAAATCAGACTAGAGGAGAGTGAGTTTAGTAGTTAGTATTGTTGTAGTTTTTGATGAACCGTGAAGGAAATACGACTCGAAATAGAGCTGAATCGAATCTAATCGTATTATTCGAATCGTGAATCATAAGATTTTGTTATAATTTAGATTCGTCCTATAGATCCGGCTCGAATAGAGATGAATTGAATCGAATTATATGATTCGAATCACGAATCATAAACAATGATAAGAAGATGGTAATTGTGCACACGACCAGACAACACATACAAAGTTAGTGGATTAGTGCTTTAATAAACAGTGATAGGTCATTTTTACGTTGACGTATATAAAATTTTGGAATAAATTAAGGTTGATTTGCTAATATAGAAATGCCAAAAAAAGATAAACCAAATTTGCGCTTAACGTTTTTGATAAATGCACATTTACTCATAATATATGAAATCGTGCCATTTTACTTTTAACGTAGAAATTGTCTAATTTTAAGCCTAACATTGACAAACAATATCAATTTGATCTCTACTCAATAGAAAATTTGAACTGACTGATTTGACAGTTATTCGGTTGTCACATCTAGGGATGGCAACAGCTACTCTACCCGCGGGTACCCGGCACTACCCGACCCTAATGGAACTATCCGTACCTTGTATAAAAGGGTATAGGACGGGTATGAGATCAAAACCTAACGGGTAATGGGACGGGTATAGGAAGACCCCCTAGGGTACCCGGTACCCGTTACCCGTCATAACGTTTTTATATATTGAAAAATATTATTGTGTTTTAGATGTAAGATGTGCGATTTGAATACCAACCTTTTGTTCTTCGACCATTAAGTAATGCCACTAAGCTATTTTATTTTTATTGATTAAGGTTCAATTTGTTCAATTTTTAGATGGATGATTTATTAAATTTATATTTTGTTAAATTTGTAATATTTTGTCACACCCGACCCTAAACGACCTCAATCGGCATCGTGCGTGAAATAGAAAGATCATAATCAACACTTAGGAGTCTCCAACCTCGGCTAATTGGCCAGTAACCTTCTCTATATCATGTACTTTATCACCTAAAAACATTAAAACATTTAAAGAGGTGAGACAAAAATCTCAGTAAGAAACTATCAGCTATAAAAACCAACTTACTGAACATAGCTACATATATACATTTAAAAATGGATTTAATTAAAATCTTATAAAATATATTCAAAACCAAAGTTCATAATATAGTCAAAGTAGTAAACCAAAAACCAAAAATATAAAATCTTGTATCGATTCTTGAGTTCAAAACCTTATAAAATATTATAATCAAATAAGCGTTTTATCAAACCAAATCGTAATCAATTAAACGTAAAACTTTATATCAAAATCAATCATAACGTAAAACACAATCCAAATGAACTTAAAACATTGTATCCATTCTCGAGTTTCTCCCCTTAAGTATCAATCAATAACCACATATATAATCGAGACGTCTCTTAACATTGCATGTCCCATATGCTCTTACCCGACACTTCTTTGCCATATCCAATAGGTCTTTCAAACTGTGTACACAGGCCATGTCCCTCACTGAACATGGTCTTCAAATATAGAACCATCGATCCGGATAACTCTCGATGGATATAAAATCATAAAATCATAACGTGCTCAAATATCATTTCACAATCAAATTCCAAACTATTTGATAACCAAAAATTATTTGGCTTCAATTAGCTCTTTTGTATCATAAAAATCATATTTGGACTTCAACCCAAAATAATAACAACAATAACCGCAACAGATTTCTCAATCCAAAAACAATTCGTAAGAAATCATCAAATTCATTTTGTTCAATATAGAGATATATTGAAACCAAAAATATATATGTATATATGTAAATCAACCAAATTAAGCCTTAAATCAACATAATCAAGTAAAATCTGAAATTTACATAGAAGCATAATCAATAGCTTCATTTGAACCGTAATTTCACAATAAAAGCAAGATCGTGAAAAATCTCAATTTTATAAAATTATTGTAGAACCTTCAAATATCAATTTCTGAAACTTCTTTGATTATATATATATCTATATACATAAACCTCAAAATATAGTTGATAGTTACTTACTTTGGTCACTAATTGAACCGTTCAATTCTTCTTTAAACTCTGTCTAAGACATTTTCCTCCAAACACTGCAGAAACTCAAAAACTCTTCGGCTAGGACTTAGATCTATATATAAGGATACTATGGTTTAAATTTCAAGTGATTCGGACGGTCGAATATCCATAAATCAAAAAAAACGGTAGAGAAACGGTTCAGGAACGATAAAAGAAAATGAAGAGGCGGACAAGAAAAAGAAAAGGAAAAAGGAAACTAATATGATGATCATCATCATCAATTCTCGGTTGATATATATCTAAAATTGGAAAAGATTCAGTTTGATCCTCCATTTTTATATAATCTTTTAAAATTATTCTAACTTTTAATTTACACATAAAATCATCGAATTAACTTCAAACTTTTCCTATAACACCAAATTAACTTCACACATCCAATAATATATAATATGTACTAATATCAAAATATAAATTCTAGAAATTTAGATACGGACGTGACATATTTTTTGTTTTATTTATTGATTCTTAACGAGTAAGGATACTCGCGGGTACCCGTGAATAAAATGTGACGGGTATGAGATGCAAAATATATACCCATTAGGATAATGAGAATGGTACGAGTAATTAAAAAATAAACGGATAAGGGTTTGGAATTGACACTACACACGGGTACCCTACCCATTGTCATCCCTAGTCACATCAGCTCTTCCCAACAAGTTTTGTCGCTAAATTAAAGCAGTTATTATATTTTGACAGGTTATGTATATACATGTTTAATAACATAGTAAATATTTTAGACGTGTTTTTTTTACGTGATTAACTTGTATACAGCTGATTTAAATATTGATATTTTGGACATATTGTTTGTAACTGTAGTAGTAATAGAATAAATATTTTAAACATAATTAATATTTGAAAAGTATGGTATCATCGAGATCATGAATTTTCACATGCACCTTAATGAGTAAGTGAAGTTGCTCATTCACCGTTAGATATAGACTTATTAAATCTAAGCATCAGGATGCTTTGAATCTCTACTTTAGGATTCTAATAAGCCTAGATCTAACGGTGAATGCGCAGATTCTACTTGCTCATTAAAGTGCATGTGATCAAGACTGGCATCGAGATATATGGTTGAGACATCTTGACTCTTTTTAATTTTTAGGTTGCACAAAAATTCAATAACTAAACTTCAAAACTAGAGATTAGGATCTCATCTTAAACATTTTTGGGAATGTACAAAATATAAAAATTGGTTTTTTATATGAAAATCATAATTAGTTATAAAATTATAATTAAATCACACTAGCAAAAGTAATTTTCAATATGTCATTATTTTTTATATATCACAAATAAAATATGATTTTACATCCTAATTTAAAGTTCTAGACCTCAATCATAAATCTTAAATCATAAAAAAAATATAACATATATCTCTAATTTATAAATTATAGTCATTAAAATATATTAAAAATAACAATTTATTTAATTTGAAATAATTTAAATTATTACTTAATTTTAGATAATTTTTAAAATTGAATTTCTATGCAAGTTTCCCTATAAAAATTGGACAATTAATCTATATTGACCAAATGAATTTGATTATTTTCTATTAGATCTAGATTTATTACTCTGAATGACTAAATTAATTTAATAATTTAAGTTCTCGTTAAATACTACTGAAAATCTATATATAATATAAAACAGTAATGATGGAGGTAAGGTCTCACTTCCTCTTTTTTTTTTTACTGATAAAAAATATAATATAATATATAATATATTAATTTTAATTATATTATTATATTTATCTATAAAAAGATTATTTAAACTAAATGTAAAAATAAAATAATAATATTTAATTTATATTATATTTTTGTTAATATTTATATGTTAAGATAAATCTGTGTATTGCACCGACAAAAAAAAACTAATGTGTTAATAAAAACCTTAACACATTTTCAAACTAAGTTGGGGCCTTACTTGGCTTTATTTTTTGAAAATAAATTGAGCCCTATTAAGTGAGAATTTTGCGGGCTTTTTATATGTAAATTATAATTAAGTATAAAATTAAAACTAAATTATGCTGTTAAAATTAATTTTAAATATATTATAAATAAATTATAGTTTATATTTTAATTTAAAACATTAAGACTTCAATTCATAAATCCTGAACTCTAAAAATTATTAGGCTCATAACTTATAAAATTTAACCTATATTAAAAATAATAATTTATTTAATTTAACATAATTCAAATTATTATTTGACATAGATAATTTTTAAAAAATGATTTTCTATATAATTTTCCGAGTTTTATTTGTGAAAGTAACTTAAAAATAATTGGTTTTATTTGTGAAAATAAGTTGGGCCATCAATTTGGATTTTTTAGTTGGGTATTGTTTAGAGAAATTTATATAAAAAAAAAAGTTCTTTACATGAAATTCATAAATATACTAATATTTATTGTTTAATCAATATTAGTATTTTAAGTAATAATATATCAAAAATATGAAATCTTTATCTTGTAAATGTCAAATTTTCTAAGTGATTTAGTTGGTAAAATAGGCATGAAAATTCTTTACTTCCTGACTTGACCTATTCATAATTTTATTTTACAAACTTATAAATAATTTCTAAAACTTGAATTACGCTGTAAATATCCTTAAAAAAATCAATTATTTTTTTAAAAACTATTTACCATTATATTAAATTTTAATTTCAATTATATCAAATTAAGTAAATATTTTTTAATATATTTTAAAAATCTAAATTTATAAATTAAACATTTAAAATATATTTTTCAGAGTATAAAATTTATAAATTGAATCTATTTTTTTAAAATTAGGATATAATCATAAATAAATTATGATATTTCTTTTTGTTTGTTGCTTTCTCATCTTACCCAAAAAAATTATGATATATAGAAAATACTAACATATTAAAAATTAATTTTGATAATACGATTTTATTATAATTTTATAACTAATTATGATTTTCATTTAAAATTTGGCTCCTTGAATTGGGGTACGCGCAATAAACACTTTGCACCCTTGATATCTATAAGTCTGATTATGATCTCTAATTTTTGCATTTTATTAATATAAAGACTCATTTAACTATTGATTAAGTTAAAGTGACCATTGATCTCAAAATGATTCTTTTAAAGTTGTTTAGAGTCTTCAACAACAGTTGACTTCTTAAGTTAAAATTTGAGGAGAGAAAGTTAAATACTACAATAACACTTCTCCAACCATCTACTATATTTATAACTCTAAAATGATTATTTCTATTAATAAAATATAATTTATTATTATTATTATTATATTAATTTTATGTACCATTTATTATATTAAATGATATTTTTATTCTTAAACAATCATTAAACCTTACTCTAAAAATAGAGTAAGACATTTTGATTCTTTATATATAGAGTATTAAAAACCTAATTCTAAAAATAGAGTAAAGTTTTAGAGCACCATTGGAGTACACTTTTACTTTAAAAATAGATTATAGAGTATAGTTAGAGATGGCCAAAAGCATCTTAATCATCTCTTATTGAAAAGCTCCCAGTACATTTTTATTTCATTTTTTATTAATAATTTATTATTTAATTTCTTCTATTTCATTATTAGTAAATATAACAATACTCACAAATTATTAATGCTAAATAATAAAGGGTAAATTACATTCATGACCACTGAACTTTACTCATTTTAACATTGTGACCACTGACCTTCAATTCTTAACGGTATTACCACTAAACTTTACACTTTTTAACACTAGTGATAACTTAATTTTAACTAACTTCTCAAAATGACCGTTAACAACTTCAAAATGAAAAATTTTAAGAATTAAAGTTGTTCATAACGACATTTACTATGAAACTACATTTTTTATTTTCCAAAATCAAATTTTTTGGAGTTATCTCTCCCTAAAATTTCACTATCTAATAACCAAACAACACCTAAATGACCTCAACGAAAATTTTCAAGAATTAAAGTTACTTAGAATATCATTAAATTTTCACTTTTTATTTTATTTTATTTTGAGGGTGTTAACGGTCGTTTTGAAACGTTGAGTGACCACCAATGTTAAAAAAAATGTAAAACTCTAATAGCAACACTATTGAGAATTGAAGTTCAGTGACCACGATGTTAAAAGTAAAGTTCTGTAGCTATAGGTGTACCCAAATAATAAATAATGAAGGAATACTAAGAATATTGCTAAAGATAACCTTGAGTCTCTTGTAGATACTCTTAAAACCATATTTCGTGTTTAAGCAAATCACCATTTCCGAAACTCTCTTCCACTAAACAACCTTTTTTTATCTCCTAACTTTCGAATAAATTAAAGTTCTTTAGAATATAATTTTAACCGTTCAAACATTATAATTGTAATTTACCCTAACAAAAATGGCAGGAAAGGAAAAAAAAAAAACCTGAAATGCGCTCTGTTCGTGGATTCCGATCAGCTCCACTTCTGTAAAAGAAGGAAGAAACAAACAGAAGAGCAAAAAAACACAGAGGTACCTTCATTTTTGAGACCAAAACCCGAACTGAAAATGGAAATGGGTGAGAAAGATCCATCAAAACGGTAGTATTTATGAGAAAAAAAGTACAGTTGGGATGTCGTTTAAGCAGTAGTTGAGAAGATTACTTAGAAAATAGGCAAAAAAAATATGGGTTTAATTGTTTAAATAAAGAGGGGAAATTTTGATTGAAAATGAAATAAATAAATAAAAGAAGAAGAAGAAGAAGGATTTGCTTGAAGAAAAAGAGAAAATGCAGTCAAGACTGTTTGAATCAACCCATGTGGGTAAAAATTGAAAGCTTTGTTTGTTTTGCTAGTTTGATGCCATGTCCATCTCCTTTGTTTTTTAATTAACAAATTAAAATGAATTAGGGGTAAAATGGTCTTTAGAGTTAGTTGTAACGATGAGTTTAACTCAAATCGAAATTTAGATATTGGTCATGTTTGGTAAAGAGTTTTTTGAGGTAAAACTGGGTCAAATTTGGTAAATAGCTGTTAGCTGATTAGTTTTTTTTGTAGCTAATTTGACTAGCTGATTATGTAAATTTATTTGGTAAAACCTAGCTAATTGTTTTTGTATAAAATGACAAGGAAACGGCAAGTCTTTGGCCCTGTTTGCTAAAGAACTTTCTAGACTAAAATTAGCAATGTTTTAAAAATTGGACCGGACGTCGAACCAGATTAACAACTGGGTCAAGGATTAATTGGTTCAACCGGTTAACTCGGATTGGTTGAACCAGATGACATCATAAATAATATATATATATTAATTTCATTTAAATTATAAAATTTACTAAGAGTTTAAAATTTTATTTTATATATGTTTAAAATTTAAATACAAAATTAACTTTGTAAAGATTAATTAAGTTTTTAATAATATAAAAAATAAATTCTAAGTAAAATTTTAAATTTTAAGTATCAATATGATATATAAGTATATAATATTGTTTTTAATCCCAAATTAAGAGCTAGTTTAATGGTAAGATGTACATAGTGGTCTCTAAGGCCTTAGGTTTGAATCCCACCTTAAATATGTTTGTTTTTTTTTAAGTTAAACATGTGTGAATGTAATCGGACCAAACCGTTTAACCGGACCGGTTCAGACTGACCTGGTTGATTCAAACGGTTCGGTTCGGTTTGTAGAACATATTAAAAACCAGCATGGAGAGGAGACCTGACCGGTTCGCAGTTTAACCGGTCGAAATTAGAGGTTTGAGCCACTTTAGAGGTTTTGACTAGTCAAACCTCTAATAGTGGTATTTGGTGAAAAGAGTTTTGAAAGAGCTTATCAGGTACAAAAAGCTAATTTTGAAAAAGCTCATTTTAGGAGCTTTTTCAATTAACTTGTTGCTCCATCTATTTTTTGGATATTTTTATCATTAATTAATATTCTTTAATCGCAAATAAATGTTTTACCATGTCCTTATTTGTCATTTTATACAATTAGCTAGTCAAATCAGCTAACCAAAAAGTAATAAGCTAATAGGTAATGTAATCAGCTACCAGCTATTTAACAAACAGGGTCTATTATTGCTCAATCTCTTTTCAATGATATTTTTACCCATAATTGCTACCCTTTAACCACAAATAAAGGCTTTACCATGTTTTTATTGTTTATTTTACACAAACATCTATTAACAATCAGCTAAGTTTTACCAAACAAGTTTACACAATCAATTAGTCAAATGAACTAACCAAAAAGATAATCAACTAACAATTATTTCTCAAATAAGGCCATTAACTTGATTAGAAATGTTCGTGGATTCATTGGTCTGTTCGATCGCCCAAGTCCGTCTTTATAGGTTGAGTTTGGACATACATATTTGGGATAAAGTGCAAAAATGCACCTAACGTATATTTAATTCCTCCATATTTTTGTAATTTATGTTTTAAAATGTTAAGGACGATGTTCTAAATATTGTTACATGTGTTCTTAACTTTATAATTTGTGTTCTAAAAATTAAGTATAATGTTTAAAAAAACAGTAAATATATGGACCATTTTTGCATTTGTTCTATAATATAATTTATAACTCATATTCTAAATAACATAACGTATGTTCTAAAAAAACATAACGTATGTTCTAAAGTTTATAGTTTGTGGTCCAAAAATTAAGTATAATGTTCTAAAAAATCAGTAGATATCTGGATTGTTTTTTCATTTGTTCCAAAAATATAATTTATAACTCATGTTCGAAAAAGCATAACACATGTTCTAAAAAACATAACGTATGTTCTAAAAAACATAACGTATGTTCTAAAGTTTGTAGTTTGTGTTCCAAAAATTAAGTATAATGTTCTAAAAAAATCAGTAGATATCTGGATTGTTTTTTCATTTGTTCAAAAAATATAATTTATAACTCATGTTCGAAAAAACATAACACATGAAAAAACATAACGTATGTTCTAAAGTTTGTAGTTTGTATTCCAAAAATTAAGTATAATGTTCTAAAAAAATCAGTAGATATTTGGATCGTTTTTTCATTTGTTCCAAAAATATAATTTATAACTCATGTTCGAAAAAACATAACACATGTTCTAAAAAACATAACGTATGTTCTAAAAAATATGTCGTACGTTCTAAATATATGTTGTTTCAAAAAAAAGTTAAATTATATGTTATAACGTATGTTTAAAAAAATATAATGAATTTATATAACATAAATTACAAAATATAAAGGAATTAAATAAATAAGAAATTGGAGCATGTTTTTGATTTTTTTTTTAATAATTCATTATTATGCACATTTCTTTTTTTTCTATTAATAATTCATTATTATGCATATTTAATCAATATTAATAAGTGCATGCGTCAAATATTAACAATGAAAGCTATAGTGCGATGGTATATTAATCAGCGCGGCACATATTACACAAGAAAAGTAGTTAGCTCAGTGGTAAGTAAGATAGAGTGTAAATTAAGGGTCCAAGGTTTGAACCCCCATGATGGCAGCAATTGTTGTTTTTTTAATTTTTAGCCTCAAAACTACGTAGTTTTAGTGGTTCTCACCTAAGAAAGTGTTCTCATCTAAGGGAGGGTTCTCACTTGATCCCTCCCCTATATATATATATATATATATATATATATATATATATATAACAAAATTACATGTAACCTGAAAATACGATACGAAAGCGATACTAACCCGAACAGGTTAATTCGATTGTGATACGAAAGTTTTTGGATTGAGTTTGGGTTTAATTTTTTAATACGAACCTGAAATGATACGACACGAACACGACTCGAACACGATAATTATTCGTCTAATAAGAAGGAAATAAAAGAATGGAGACGGATTTGCACAGCAAACAACACTGTTTGAATCCATGTAGGAAAAAATTGAAACTTTTTTTTTTTTTGCCACTCTGATGCCATGTCCTTCTCCTTTGTTTTTTTTAATTAACAAACTAAGATGAATCGAGGGCAAAATTGGTACTTAAAGTTGTTCGAGGATCGGTTAGCTTAAATCAAAATGTTCATGGAACCATTGATCTGTTTGGTCGCCCAAGTCCGCCCTTTATGTTGGATTTGGATTACGTGACCCGATCCGATAGAGACGGAGAATCTCCGATAAGAATCCCCATAGAACGGGATACGGATAATTTGGTCGCCTAAGTCCGCCCTTTATGTTGGATTTGGATTACGTGACCCGATCCGATAGAGACGGAGAATCTCCGATAAGAATCCCCATAGAACGGGATACGGATAATTTGGTCTCCCATGGCGGGGATGGAGAAAGGTATTCACGTCCTGTGGAGATCTCCGTTAATCCCCAGGAAAAAAAGCAAACTGTAGGTTCTCGTTGTTCTCGTTCTAACGTAACGGGACAGTGATAATCGAATTTATAATTTTTTATTACGTTTATAATTTTACTATGGAAACAAACTTTAGAATCTAGAGGCTTTAAGTTGAGCCGAAGCAAGACAAAATATTTGGAGTGTAAGTTTAGCGGCGATAGGAGTAGGGAGGCATGGACAATCACCCTAGATGGGAGAGTTGTTCAAGCATCAGATTGCTTCCGGTATTTAGGATCTATTATCCAAACGGATGGAGAAGTAAATGGAGATGTTGCTCATAGGATTAAATCGGGATGGGCGAAGTGGAAGAGTGCTACGGGTTTCCTTTGTGACCCCGACATGCCTAATAAATTGAAGGAAAAATTCTACCGCACGACAATCAGACCAGCATTGTTATACGGTACGGAGTGTTGGGCAGTGAAACATTGTCACATTCATAAGATGTCAGTGGCAGAGATGCGTTTGTTGAGATGGATGTGTGGTCATACGAGAAAGGATCGGGTGAGTAATGAAATAATTAGGACAAAAGTAGGGGTTACAGCTATTGAGAATAAAATGAGGGAAAACCGATTAAGGTGGTTTGGCCATATAAGACGAAGAGCGCTTGATGCGCCAGTTAGGAGGACTGAAGAGTGGCAAAGGGATGTAGTTCTGAGGGGTAGGGGAAGACCTAAGCAAACTTGGAGGAGGGTGTTCGAGAGTGATATGAGTTTATTGAGGATTAGAGAAAATATGGTAGTGGATAGGACAGAGTGGAGGGAGAGAATTTGTGTCGCTGACATGATATGATTTCACGGTTTTATATGATGGTTCATGTTAGCCAACCCTGAATCATTTTGGGACTAAGACTTTGTTGTTGTTGTTGTTTATAATTTTACTATTATTAATTTTAGGGCTTTTTACATAAATATTATAATTGACTACAAAATTACAACTAAATCATATCATCAAACTTAATTTTCAATATGTCATTTTTTCTATATATACCAAATAAAATATGCTTTACACCTAATTTAAAAATTTTAAACCCCAATTCATAAATCTCAAAATCTTGACAATATATTCTAGACCTATAATTTATAAATTTTAATTTATAAAAATAATGATTTTATTGGTATGACATAATTCAAAATTATGATTTGATATAGTTATAAATAGGTTTTCAAGAGTGAATTTCTATGTAAATTTCTCTAATTTTAAGCCTTATAAGCTGAATGGGCTTATAATTTATAAGCCTGATAAATTAAATGGGCTTATACTTATATGTTTATAAAATATTTTTTATTTATTTAAATGGGCTAAATTAAAGTTAACCTAAACGGTGATTTCGCATGGGAAACAGAGAATGAGGATAAGGTTTTTGAAACATCTGTAAATGAGGAATGGATATTCCCGCAGGATGGGAATGCCGACAAACAATCTCCGACTAGTTAGGAAACGGAGATGGGAAATGCATTTCCCGTCCTGTTTACATCCCCAATTTGGATATATATATTTGATATTTAGTCTAACCCACCCGGACTAAGCGGTTCAAGCCTACGCATAAATTGAGTTAGGTTTGAATTTTATCTCAAAAGTTGAAGTATGCCCAACCTAGATATTTGATTTTTTTTTTGTTTATTAAAGAAATTTTTATTAAATTTTGTTGAATTAATTGATTAAATTTTGTTTTGATGCATCATAATCATCATTTAATTTTAATTTATTTAAATTTTTATCGAATTTTATTAATATAAATACATTAGTTGAGCAAGCCAGATCGAGATGGCTTAAGAATTAGTTTCCTTAATCACGATGCGGGCAAGCCTAATATTTATATGCCTAAAGTTCCATTAGGCTTAGCTTGAATCCCACACGATCCAGTCATGAACAAATCTAGAGACATAGACAAGAGGGATTTGGGGGCCCGAGTCCCTCTCGCCACCGGAACCACTTTGATTTTGGGTAGTTTTAGCTCTCCCTATCTAAAAAAATTTATCGGGATGTTGAATTAGTCCCCGAAGATAGCTCATTAAGTGTTAGGCTTGTCCAAAATTCAAAATTTTAATATTTTAAGCCTATTACATTAGTTGAGCAAGCCAGATCCGGATGGCTTAAGAATTAGTTGGCTTAAGAATTAGTTTCCTTAATCACGGTGCGGGCAAGCCTAATATTTATATGCCTAAAGTTCCATATGCTTAGCTTGAATCCCACATGATCCAGTCATGAACAAATCTAGAGGAATAGACAGGAGGGATTTGGGAGCCCGAGTCCCTCTGGCCACTAGAACCACTTTGATTTTAAGTAGTTTAGGCTCTCCCTATCTAAAAAAATTTTATCAGGATGTTGAATTAGTCTTCCAAGATGGTTCATTAAGTGTTAGGCTTGTCCAAAATTCAAAATTTTAATATTTTGAACCTATTAGTTACTTTCTAAATCCAAATTTCTAATTTTTATGTCCACCTAAATCCAGATTTCTATTTTTTTCGGGTAATTAATTTATTAGTCCCCTATATTTTGATGAAACACAGTATTTAGTCCATGTGTTTTCAAAAACACACGGTAAGGTCCCCTAACCTTTTTTCTTGGTGAACTGTTTAGTCATTCCGTCTGTTTGTTAGATTTTTTACTGTTTATGAATTCGAAAATGACTAAATTACCCTTTACTATTTATCAGTCAAAAACAATTCACACATCTATGTCTTTCTCTCACAACTCGCGCTCACAAAGAAATGGAGAAAGGATTGAATCCCTAACCCATAACCGAATCACTTACGCTCACTCTTCCTGTTTGAATTAAAGGTAGAAATTGACTTAAATCTCTCTCGCTTACTCTTTCTGTTCGAATTGAAGGTGGAAATCCTCTTACTCTCAATGGTGAGTTTAATTTCCTCCATATTCTCAACTTATGTTTACTGCCAATTGCTTCAGTGATGACGAAAGATGTTTCTGCTAATTTTGTTATTATTGTAAACTTCACTTCCTTTCCCTTCCATTTCGTTGCACTGTTACTGAAATAGATTTTGTTGTAAAAGGTAGTTAAAACATTATATTTTTATTTTAAATAGATTTTGACTCAAATCCAAATTGATTAACAGAATCTTCATGAGAGTCTAACGGCAGGGACTAAACAGTTCACCGAGAAAAACGTTAGAGACTAAACAGTTCATCAAGAAAAAGGTTAGGGACCTTACCGTGTGTTTTTAAAAATACAGGGACTAAACAGTGTGTTTTGTCAAAATATAGGGACTAATAAATTAATTACTTTTTTATATCTATTAGATTTCCCTAAATCCAAATTTTTAATTTTTTTTTTCCTGTTAGGCTCTCCTTAAATCCAAATTATTATTATTTTTTTCTTTTAGCCTGGTTAGCTCTCTCAAAAAAATTTTAATTTTTTTTATCTGTTTGGCCCTCCTAAATCAATTTTTTTTTACATGCTAGGATTCTTAAACGAAATCTATCTTAATTTTGAGAAATTGTTCATTAATACTTAAAAATTGGTTATTGACCACTCAAATTATAAGATGCATATATACAAAAAAAAAATTAAGCAAGTTCGATTTAGCATATCGTCCCCCAATCAAATAATCCTGTATTCACCACTGAGCAGATCTAACCTCAATTATTAAATTAGTACATTAGTGTTTACGTAGACGCTGATTAACCAGCTAAATGGTCAATTAACATTAAATTTAGGGCAAATTATTAGAAACACCGGGTTTTTTTTATGTCAAATGGAGGACATTCCATACATATTTTGACACGTGTAACATGGGCCCACGTATATTGTAAGAGGCCCCACTATTTTAATTATTATGTGGGATCACAATACACGTGTCCAAATGTGAATTGGAGATTCTCAGAGTAACATGTAAGATCCAGTGCTTAATATAAGAACTCTAAATATAGACTGATTAGATTTAAGATTAGATTTAAGTTTTAAAATGATTTTAATTTTCATCTTAAAAATTTAATATTATCTAAATTTTGATTGAAAAGGAAAAAAGAAATTGCTTGAAGAAAAACAGAGATATGAAGTAGCGGCAAACACCATGGTTTGAATCAATGTTTTGAAAACCGGACCAGACGTTGAACCGGTGAGACAACTGGTTCAAAGTTCAATAGGTTCAACCGGTTCAACCGGACTGGTTCAACCGGATAACCAAAAAAATAAAAAATAAAAATATATATATATATAATAAAATTAATTTCTATATATACATAATTAATTTCCACATTTATTTATGCTATAATTTTTCAACCCATATAAATATTATTACTATAGTTTATCTCAACACTATTACCATATATATTAAAAACAATAATCGAAAATATTCTCGAGAATTGGGGAAAGTGCAGGAAAGAACTAAGAAAAGAACAACTCATTTAGAGTTTGAAGGATTCATTAATTAATATGGTAGAAACAGATAATATATATATATAACATATACCAAGTACAAAAACAACAAATAACTAAGTATAGAAAAGTTCAATCTCTCACTCACTCCAATTTTGGTTTCAAAGTACCAAATTCGTTGAACCTACAAGGAAGAAGAAGATAATTTGCATATTACAACTGAACCACAGAACAAACTAAAGCTCACTTCTTTAAATGTAAAAACTAATTACTTAAACTGAATAAAATAAATGGAATATGATCAATTCATTGTAAAAAAAAAATTGAATCGCATACCTTCTGATAGACGATAGAAGCCTGGGCGATCAGATTGACGGAATCGGCGAGTTGAAAGCCTCTATCATGGAACACAGGAGGTTCAAAAATTAGGACTTGAAAAGAAAATAAATTTGAATTAGCAAGGATGGGGAATCAGCTGTGGGAGAAGAAAAAGAAAAATTAGGATTCTTTCTTTTATTTGAACGCAAGAGTTTTGGGGAAATGGAAGAACGCAGCGCAGCCTAAAAAAAACGAGGCTGTTAAGTTTATTTCTTTGTATAATTTTTATTTAATTCAGTAATTCTTTAAATTCAAAAAATGGCAAAAAAACCGGGGTTAATCCGGTTCATCGGTTCAACACCGGTTCGCGGTTCAACCCCGGTTTGATGCGGTTTGATATCTTTAAACCAGTGTAGGTGAAACCGGACCGGATGCTTGACTGGTTCGCGGTTCGACCGGTTCGACCGGCCGGTCCGATCCGGTTTTCAAAACATTGATTTGAATCCATGTGGGTAAATTGAAAGCTTGATCTGTTTTCGCAGTCTGATGCCATGTCCTTCTCCTTTTTATTTATTTATTAACAAATCAAAATAAATTAGGGGTGAAATGGTCTTTAAAGTTAGTTGGAATGATCCGTTTAGCTCAAATCGAAATTTAAATATTAATTTTGTTAGAAATATTCATGGATTCGTGGGTATGCTCGGCCGTCCAAGACGCGCTTTTATGGGTTGGGTTTGGATATACAGATTTGATGTTTAGTCCTGTCCGATCTAAGCGGCTTAAACCCGCATATAAACATAGTTGGGGGTTGAGATTTGTCTCAAATATGGATGACGACGGGTACTCGACATTATGTGAAACTAATGGGATTACCCGAACCCTGTTGGAGAAAAAAGAAGATTATATAAAGGGGATAAGGTGCAGAAATACCCAAATGTTAACAACCAGAAGCAATTTTACCCCTAATCTCTAAAATAGTAGAATTTTACCCCTTTCGTTGCCAACGAAGAACAATTTTACCCTTAACGTTAGCAAGTTTGGTCAATTTCATACATCATTATAAAAAAACAAAAATATTTTGTTCGTTATTATGCACCAGTTGCATATGAATTGGTTCTAAAAAAACAAATTTCACATTTTTTGTGATTTAATAATAAAATTTAATTTTAATATCTTTAAATTCGTTGAAATATTTGAATTTTTGTTTTCCAAATCATACAAAACCCAATATAATTTTTTTCTTTTAAATTCCACGTCTATTGATATGTTTATGATTTGTTGCTAATGACTGATTAAATAAGACACTTGTGAAGTGTAGATGATAAGATTAATGACAGAGAGTTTGATGAATTATTTTTGAAATTGACCAAACTTACCAACATTAAGGGTAAATTTGCTCTTAACCACCAACGTTAAGGGTAAAACGACATCATTTTAGACGTTAGAAGTAAAATAACTCCAAATTTCAATGTTAAAGGTATTTTTGCATCTTATCCCTATATAAAATGAAGAATATATATATATATATATATATATATATATATATATATATATATATATATATATATATATATATAAGAAGGTAATAGAGGATGAAGCTTATTGTTAAATAAACAACCAAATATTTCATCGCAATTGTTAACGACAGACAAATATATCCTATTTGAACGGTAAGCTCATTTAGCATAATTCTGTTAGTCTTGTCATCACACAACTAAAAGTATATTTGTCTATCATTAACAACTACAATGACATATTTGGTTGTTTAGTTGATATAGGTGGGGTGGCAGGTGAATTGGAGGTGATGTGAGGGCATTTTTGGTGTCATTTGAAAAATATGAGGATATATTTAACTGTTTATTTGATATAGGGGTATATGTGACAACACAAACAAATACAATAACATATATGTGTATTAACCCTTTTCTAAATTATATTTCTTCTTCTTTGAGGTTATATTCATCTTCAACTTACACAAGACAACTATTTACAATACATACATATTGTAACTCTTAGAAATCTAATAAATAAAACTTTTCATAACTCTTAATGTAACCCCTAGTAAAAAAACTGTATTCATATAAGTAAATATTTGAAATTCGAATTTCTAAAATAATTAATTAAAATTTATTGTTTTAATTGAAAGAAAATAAATATTTATATTATATATTTATAATTGAATATAATAATTATTTTATATTAAATAGTTAATATTAAGTATTTAATAAGCTAAACAAAAATATATGTGCTTATCATTTTATTTTTGAAAAGTATACTTATCATTAAAAAAAATCATTAATAATTATTTTCTTTTTAACTAATTGTAATTAGAGTTAAACTCTTTCAATTTTTGATATATATATAATGAAATCGAAATTACTTTTGGGTGGAGGAGGGGAGCCGTAAACCATAAACTAAAATCATTCTCTTAGGATATGAAATCAAGCATTTGCAATTAATTTCACATTCATATGGCAAGTAAGTGGGCAATTATATGTTTAGTTATATTTGTTTGTGTGTTCTTTGTATTCGACTATTAAATTGGTAATTGATGTAGTTCATTGATTGATATGTTGAGTTTGTGAATATAGAACGATTGATGACGTTTGTGTCTTTTTATTATCGATGATAAAATTGATAATGGCTGAAACTGTGTGACTGTTGGGATTTGCTTAATGAACGTGGCTAGTGCATATATATTGGTGTGATATTAAATATTATGAAATAATTATTATTGAGGAAAACGAATGTTGGATGTGAAGCAAAATGAGGATAATTAATAGCTTATCTTGACAAAGATATATTCAATGGTTCATTCGTGTACGTGTTGATGAGATATATATGGTTGAGTTGAGACATGAATTGCTAGGCACTTGTCCTTGAGACTAGTGTCGGAGTATCTCGGGTTGCAGGAGATACTCTATGCTGTTTTTGCTACGCACCGAGATGGTGCGGGGATACCTGGCGGTGAGAGGTATCCTGTGTTGTTAATATATAGTATGATGAGATTGAGATTGAGATTGAGACACTTTGAATTGACTGGTGAACCATTGGCTATATTTTTACTTGGCAAACATGGCCCTTAAATAGAAAATAAATGAATATTTTTAAAGTCGTGTTTTATATTTGGTCAAATGCTCATAAACTGAATTGTATGCGCGTGTGGTTGTGTTATGTATAAAATTACCGAGCCCCAAGCTCACCCCACTCTTCACTAGCTTTCTTTTCAGGTTAAAAGTATTAATTGACTAGCGGTACAACTGTCAGAGTGACTGGTATGTTAAATTACGTTGCTATACATAATTAAAGTATAGGGTCATTGTTAAGTTTGATATGTAAAGGATGGAGAATTAATAAATCGATGTGTTTATGACAATTTTTCATTTTAATCACGTTTTAATTATCTACGATTGTTAAACATTAATAAAATAAAAGGAAATTTAGAGAGGGTGTTACACTTAATGACTCTCCATTTATAACTAGTAGTCAACTCCAATATTAAAGATTTTCTAAGGTAACTTGTGTAACTCCCTATACACATAAATGATAATTTACAAGTTTATTAATTAATTTTTTTAACATCCCCTCTTAAACTTATAATCTAGCATTTATCTTCTTGCCATGCAGCTACATAACCCAATGATTGCTTGATATATACTTCTTCTTCTAAAGTATCATTCAAAAAGGTTGACTTTACATCCATCTAACACATCTTCCGTCTTTGATATGTTGCTAATAACAATTAGCCGAATGGTCTCCATGCGAGCAACCAGAGCAAACACGATTATGATGACTTATGAAAGGAAAGTCATACACTAATATTTCTTTAGATAGTGGCTCTTGTCCTCCGAAGTTCAAGTGACCCATCCTCAGATGCCATAGCCATGGCGAATTTGATATTGAAGCCTTCAAGTACTTGGTACTACCAGTGCTGATTTTCATCTTGAACATTTTATTCTTTGACAATGAAGCTTTGCAATTATTCTGCCTTTGGAATCTCGCGTTACTAGCCCACTCTGTCTTATTTGTATCTCATGTCCTTTCGCAAGCAATTGTCTGATGCTAAATATATTTATCTTCAAGGCTAGAACATAATAAGCATCAGAAATAAATTCATGATCCGATCTTAAATTTAACAAGGATGTCTCCTCTAACCATGACTGGAACTTTAGTTTTGTCACCAAAGGGAATACTTCCTTTAAAAATTCATCAAGACTACAAAACAAGTCTTTATTACTAATCATATGATTGTTGGCTTTAGAGTCAATGTACCAATACTCTTGGTTTCCTTCTTCATTTCCATGATAAGGATGTTTTGTCCCCATTTTTTAGGGTATTTTATGGTTTGTTCTTGAGCATTTAGTTAATTTTAATGCTTAATTCATGAGCATTTTAATAAATCAATATTTAAAAAATAATCACCTTACTTTTAGATAATTCTGGTTGTTTTAGTTCCTTTTCATTATGAATAAAAATAAAATGAATATATTGATTAATCTCGGCTTTATGTTCGTAATTTACAAGGCTAAAGGAACACACACAAGGCACAAAGGAACGAAGAAATAAAATCAATTAAGGATGAAAGGACAAGCCACACAACGTGTGACTTAGTCCACACGGTGTGTAGCAAAGATAAAACACGGATATGACGCTTGACTGAAGATCAATGATATGTCCTCTGGGTAAAGACAATCCCACGCAGCGTGGCACATGTTCCACACGCCATGTGGGATACATTCACACGAGCAAAATATGAAGAAAAAGAGCTTCGAATGGCGTTTGAAAGCATCACTCTCATCCAGAAATGAGTCCATACGGTGTGTCACACTACCACATGTCGTGTGGAATATATTCTTCAGCTAGTGTGAACGATTGAAACGAACTTGTAAATTACGACTTTTCCACGAACTTAGATTTTTGTATAAATAAAGGTGCTTGGCACCCAATTAAGGCATCCAGATTTAGTCTAATAAAGCACCTTACATATTGAGAGCTTGGTTATTACAAAATTCTTCCATCATCCCGACGAAGTTACGATTCCATCTTCATTCTCCAGGCTCGAAAGTTCCACCTTCGAATCCGAAGTGACGACTTTGAGTGCGGTTAGCTAGTTCTAAGGGCTGAATTATATTCCCTTTTACCTTGTTAACTCATTTGTATTCTTTCCATATACTAGATTCGGTTGTATTTTGCTTAAACTCTTTTCACAAGATTAATATATGATTTGCGATTTTCATTTTCATTACACTTGTTAATGTTTATTCCTTACTTTGATTCTCGTAATTGGTTATTGTGTAGGTTGATGACAAACTTCGAAATCCATTAGGATTCATATAGGTGTTGCCTCACCGGGATTGATAAGCCAGAAACCGTAGGAATTAACGAGCAACCGCACTTACGAACCCTAGTTTCTGAATCAATTAGAATTATTATCGCCTTTAACAAAGGAATCACGATCTAAAGATACTCAATGGAGTTGGTTGGTTTATTCTGCAGGATTAATTTATTACTTGTGTATAATCTGAAATATTATTTATTACGTATCATAACTTAACGCAATTCGTATCATCCCGTAAGGGTTTTTGCACCAAAATATGTCTCACATATAGTTTAGGAGTAGTTCATAATCGTTACCACAAACCAAAACTAAAGTAATCATCGCCTAGATAACATTGTAAAACCGAGTAGTTTGATACTTGTGGGTACAAATCTCATGCATTCGATACCTGGACTTAACCAGATTTATTACTTGATAAATATTGGGGTACACATATCCCTTAGTTGAGCATCTCGAGATATAGCTCAGGTATTACTCTCATTAGCCCACGACTCCAACCTCGACCTCTACCTCTTTCTCTTCCTCGACCTGTGCCTCACTCTCCACAAAATTGCTGATGAGAATTTTATTTTTCATTCAACTTTATTTTTTTTCTTCCACATCTAAGCAACTGGTTCTTTTTTTTCATTCTCTCTTCATGAACTTATAATGATCCTAAGAGTTGATCTACAGTCATGGGCTCTAAGCCTTTTGACTCTTCAATGGCAGTCACAACAAAGTCAAATTTTAAAATCGACGAACAAAGAATTTTTCCAATTACTCAAACACCTCCCATCTTCTCTCCATATCGATTCAATTGATTAACAATTGTCTGAACTATGTTGAAATACTCTTCAACAGATTTAGAGTCCTTCATCTTGAGATTTTCATATTCACCTCCCAAGGTTTGCCCACACACTTTAATTACTTTGTCTTTCCCTTTTAAAAGAATTCTCAAGAATTTACCATGCATCCTTTCCAATATCTGCATTAGAAATTTTCTCAAACATTTTTTCATCCAAACACATATGGATAAGAGTCAGCGCTTGCTGGTATTTCTTTTTAGCCTTCACTGAGGCTTCTCTTTTGAGCAGCCGTCATTGCTGCCTTATTTGTTGGTTGTACATAACCATTTTCAACAATCTCTCATACATCACGGGAACCAACCAACACTTTAATTCGGATGCACCATTTATCATAATTATCTTTAGAGAGTTTTGGATATTGGAAGGGAATCATGCTATTCATCACAGTGGCTATGATGTTTGGCGTTTGGTGGCTTTGATACCACTTCAAGGAGGAAGAAATATAATTTAGAAAAGCTTCATCCTCTTTTTCCTTTTATTTTATATTCTTCATTTCTCTCCAATAAAGTGGTATTAGAGTTGTGTCTGTCACATTAAAACCATTCTCTCTAAACATTCTTGCTACATCTGCCAAAAGCCCCCTATTAGACGTACATAATTGATAAGGACGTTTTGTCCATATCTTTTAGAGTCTTTTACGGTTTGTTTTTAAGTATTTAGTTAATTTTAATGTTTTAATTCATATGCTTTTTAATAAATCAATAAATAAAAAGTGTTTTATTCACTTTCATTAAATTTCAGTTAATTTAAATTAAATAATCTCGGGTTTAATAATCTTATTTTATAGACTTGAGAAGTGCGATAGATGACAAAACATTCCTTTATTGACTCTTTCTTTCTTTTATTTTCTTATTTTCATAACTTTTAGGAAATCCTTTTGAGCCAATCATCCATTTTTTAATTTTAACCCAACTTTTTAACCTCCTAACGTCTTAATTAAATAACGTTTTACCCTTAAGTTATAGCACTAACTAAAAAACTCTGGATGTGGCATATTCCTTTAAAAAAAATTCGAACATTTGCTAGCGAGTCTTACACCTCAAATGGAAAAAAGAAGGAAATGAAAAAAAAAATTCTCGTTTTTCCTGCTATCCATAAAAGAAAAAGAATAAAGTAAAGGGAAAATTCAGTGTCTTGGAAATTGCTCAAAATTTTCCCTTTACTTTATTTTTTCTTTTTATTTTATAGATACGTGCTATGAAATATAGTTTAGTGCTGAAACTTACGCCTTAAACTATTTCTTTTTCCTTACCCTTAACCTTGGCCTTTTTAGGACCCGAACTCGGGCATGTTTTTAATGTTGTTTTAGTTTCAACAAAGCGGAAATACTTGGATGCACATGCAACCCAATACTAACTTATGTTAAGTATAAACAAGAGAGTGAACACCGAGTCACTTAAAAAGATTTGTGTGATTGAGTGAACCCCTTTGGCGAGGTGCGTTGAAGTTTCCCATGAAAAAGTTTCATTCTAATCAATGTTACCTATTTAAGTTAATTGATGAACTTTCTAAATGGAACTTGATAACTTTCACATTTTTGTGGGTACCTCTGAAAACTCTCTCATAAAATTTTAGTTTCGAAAACCCGAACTCGGTCAAATTGGGCGATTTGTTTATAAAATTTCTCTATCCTTCATCTTTGGAAAAATTTTATTTGAGGACAAGTAAAACTTTACGTGTGAGAAAGTTGATATAGATGTTTTGTAAGTATTTAGTTAATATTAATGTTATAATGCATATGATTTTTAATAAATCAACAAATAATGAGTGATTTACTCAGTTTCATTAAATTTCAGTTAAATAAAATTTCCATTTGTTTTTTTTAAGTATTTAGTCAAATAAAAAGTGTTTTACTCAATTTCATTAAATAAAATAAATAATCTCAGGTTTAATAATCTTATTTTACAAGTATGAGAAGTGCTCATGTGAACTTAACACGAAAAGGAACAGAAAAGACGAGACCATGCAAAATGAATCAAGGATAAAAAGGCAAGCTACACATCATGTGAGGCTAAAACCAGCCATGTGAAGAAGTCCACACGAAGTGTGGATAATTTGAGATACACATGGCAAAGACTTTAACAATACGAAATCTTTTCCCCTTAAGTCAACACGACGCATGACACACTCTACATGGCATGTGAATTAAAAATCCAGAAGTAGAATGTCTCTAAGCTTCATGACATGCCATGTGAATAAGTTAACACGTCGTGTCATAACCTTGAAAGGCTGGTCAATAGTAGTATTATTAGTCAACATGGCGTGTCACATACAGAGATGCAGTGTGACTCACTTTTTCAGCAATGCTACTTCTCAATTGTAATTTACGATTTTGCCCTGAACTAGAATTTTGTATAAATAAGAGTGTTTGTCACCAAATTAGATATTCAGATTTTCATGCTTTAGTGTAACCTTACACATTGAAAGCTTGATAATTCCTCCATCCTTCACACTGAATTTCCGACTCCATCATTTCTCAAGCTCGAGAGTTCCACCTCCAAGCCTAAAGTGGCTATTTAATTGTGGTTAGCTAGTTCTAAGGGTTGAATTCTCTTCCCTTTAGTTGTTAACTTGCTTATAATCACTCTAAATGCTAGGTTTGGTTGTATTTCATCAACTTATCTTCACAAGTTTAATATGTATTTTACAATTTCAATTCTGTTACACTTGTTTTTTTTTTTTTGCTTTGATTCTCATAATTAGTTATCATGTAGGTCAATTACTAGCTCCGAAACTCACTAAAATGCATATAGGTGATGCCTTATCGGGTTTAAAAACCTAGAAATCGTAGGATTTGACGAGCCACGGAACTTACAAGCCCTAGTTTCTAAATTAACCAAAGTTAGTGTCGCCTTCCCAAAGGAATTACGAACTAAGTACTTAACGGAGTTAATTGATTTACTCCTAACTGTATTTGCAAGATTAAATATTACTTGTTTTTTGAAATATTGTTCTTTACTTATTCTAACTTATCATAACCTGTTTCACCCCATAAAGTCTTGAAGCTTAATTCTATCTTACATATAATTTATGAGTAGTTAACACACACCCAAACCCAAAGTTATTTACCGCTTAAATAACATTGTAAAACTTAGTAGTTTGATACTTTTGGTGTAAATCATGTTGTTAAACCATTAAAAATAGAGGGCCTATTGTAGTGAAACCAGATTTATTACTTGATAACAATGGGGCACACTTATCCCTTAGTTGAGCTATTCGAGAACACAACTTAGAATTCTCTCATAAATAATTCTAGCTCCACACCTTTATATTCCCTTCTCCCCACTATAGCTTACAACCATTGGATTACTCACTGCCTTTTAGGCTCTAAATTAATTGGTGTTCCGTCTGAGTGTTTAATGTAAAATTCCAGATATGCTTTATCGCCTGTTGTTTTGATTGTAGCATGATACACGATGTATTCCATGTCTATCAATGTGCAAACAACATTTAGTAGAAGATTCATTCGATCCTTGCACTGAACATTAACAACTGAATAACTCTACCTAATTTTATACAATCACTACTCGAGAATTAGCATTAAATTCTAGAATAGGCTTCCTTTCATAGTCAATATTAGCAAACATCATTTGGTGCAATCTTCTTGCTGTATATGTGACTGCCCTTAAGACTGATGTCTTTGCACTTCTAATATCATTATCACCCTTAAAAACATTCTTTAAACGAGCCTCAATTCTAATAACTTGTTGTAAGTCGGTTCCTTAATTGCAGTCTTTTACACAAATAAGTGATGCAATTTGGTCATTATGAGTCAAAGTTTTAACCTCAACCACATCCCATTCCAAGTCAACTAGCACTGCAAATACCTCAGACAGAAGACCAACTCATTCTGTACCCGTTGATTCCAATTTCGTTAAACCTTTAAAAATTGGGGGCCTACTGTAGTGAATTGTACCAAATGATTGTTCAATGTACTCAATAACTTTCTCATTTGTCAACTATTTTTCCATGTGACTGAATTAAACGGAAACAAGTTGACAGATGAGAAATTTACATTGAACAATCACTTGGTACAATTCACTGCAGTAGGCCCCCCATTTTTAAAGGTTTATCGAAATTGGAATCAACGGGTACAGACCGAGTTGATCTTCCATCTGAGGTATTTGCGGTGCTAGTTGACTTGGAATGGGATGTGGTTGTTGCTAAAGTTTGGACTCATAATGGCTAAATTCCATCATATATTTATGCAAAAGGCTGCAATTTAGGTTCCCGACTCACAACAAATTTTTAGAATTAAGGCTCATTTAAGGAATGTTCTCAAGGATGATAATGATATTAGAAGTGCAGTGACATCACTCTCAATGACATTCACACATACATAAAGAAGATTGCATCAAATGATGTTTATTGATAGGGAATACGAGAGGAAGCCCATTCTGGGATTTAATGCTGATGCTCGAGTAGTGATTGTACAAAATGAGGTAGCGAGGGGTTATTCAGTTGTTAATGTTCAGTGCAAGTATCAAATAAAGCTTCTATTTGATGTTGTTTGCACATTGACAGACATGGAATACACTATGATCATGCTACAATCAAAACAACATGTGACAAAGCATATTTAGAATCTTACATTAAACACTCAGATGAAACACCAATTAATTCAGAATCTGAAAGGCAGCGTGTAATCCAATGTTTGCAAGTTGTAGTGGAGAGAAGGGCATCTGTGGGTGTGAGGCTAGCAGATGCGACAAGAATGTTTAGAAAGAATGAGCTTAATGTGACAAGGGCTGAGATATCAACATCCTCAACATCAACAGACACAACTCTGATACTATTTTGTTAGAGAGAAAGGTAGAATATATAAAATGAAGAATATAAAAATAGAAGGAAACAGAGGTGGGAGTTTTTCTAAATTATATTTATTCTTCCTTGAGGCTATATTCATCTTCAACTTATACAAGAGAACTATTTATAGTACATGCATTTTGTAACTCTAAGAAACCTAATAAATAAAATCTTGCATAACTCTTAATAACTTTCAATTCAAAACTACTAGTTAACTCCAAATTAAAGTTTTTCTAAGCTAACTTGTGTAACTCCTAACCACACAAATGATAAGTTACACATTTATTAGTTAATTTTTCTATTAAATCCTGTCTAAAAAGGTATAGCCGTATAGTTATTTTGGAAATGTCCTTATAAACCGGTCAAACCAAAGAGTTATTTTATATTTTTTTCTAAAAATAATAATAATAAGATAAATGGGAAATTAGTAGAAGCACTCGGTTCTCCATGTTAAATGGAGGACCTTCCATACATATTTTTCTACATGTAATATGGACCCACAATTATTATAGCAGACTCTACTATTTTAATTATTAAGTGAGGTCACAATACACTTATCCAAATGTGAATTAGGGTCCTTCAAGTGATATGAAAGATCATATGCTTAATATAAAAACTCTATATAAAGACTATGAACATAAATAATTTAGAAATAGATGAAGGGTAGAAAATTTAGAGATAGAATATGTTGTTTATATTATAACTATATATATATATATATATATATATTTAAACATCTATAAAAAAAATATTTAAAAAAATATTTATTGGAATATTTTCCCCTAAAATAAAGGAGCACTATAACAAATGGCTCACTTGAATTATGTGTTTTGATAATTTATTTTATACTTTACTTTTGTAGTGTATAATTGTAAATATTTTATATTTTTAACTAGTAAAAAAATGGTTTTGTCCTAGTAAAAAAAACAGTATTGATAACATCTAATTCTAGGGGTAAATCCAAAAAATCCACAAGTAGAAGTATCAATTGGTAAACAATGTTCCGCCACTAGATGAGATCCGTCAGGTCAAGGCAGTGGCATACGCCAGAAGCCATACGCCATAAAGTCTAGCCATGTGGATACGTCTTGTAAATACCATACACCATAAAGGACTCACGTCCGCTAGGCTGACATGGATATACCATTTAAGGTAGATCTGCCAATAGTGTCACCAAATCGTTATCAAGGAAACCGCTACAATTAATAGCATTAAATGGTTCCTTAAAGGCACTAACGGCCTGACATAAAGAATGTAGCATTAAATCACATTAAAGAGCATTAAATAAAGGACTACTTCGATGGTTATGGAATTTAATATGAATACCCTACTACGAGGTATTCAAGGTATATTTTCTAAATCCCTACTTTGTGCTTATAGTTTATTCTCTCCAGAATCATTACTAACATAAGCATCAGAGTGTCCTCGACTGAACCCAACAATGCCTCACAGGGAAGCATTTCGATGGAGGAAATTTTTGGAGATATCAATTAGTGCGGTGAGCGTGGATCAAACATCCACGCTCACCACACCAATTGATATCTCCCAGAATTTCCTCCACCGGAATGTTTTCTTGTGAGGCATCGTTGGGTTCGGCTGGGGACATTCTGATGCTTACACTACAAGAATTCAAGCTTGTTGCGACAATTTAATTTGTCAAAATAAGTTATATTTTTGTCATAAGAAACTTCTTGTTACAAAGTGTGTTGTCACCATCCTAGTCACAATAAGCCCGTCTTAATAAGTTTTTAGTGACAAAATTGTATTACCTCATAATTAGTTTTTAATTATTGTTACAACTATAATTTGTCATTAATCTAGCTATTATGACAAAATTTAAATAACCGTGAAATATGATTTATTGTGACTACATAATGTAGTAAGAAAAATGTTACATACACACCCCCATTCGCAAATGCCCATTGGGCTTGCAGCTTGTACAACACAGGCCCAACCCGCTAAATCGTAAATCTTATATTAATCTCTGACACATCTCCACATGCAAATTCCCATTGGGTTTGCAGCGTGTACAACACAGGCCCAACCCGCCATGTGTTTTTAATTCTACAAATTTATGAGGTTGCCAGGACTCGAACCCTCGACCGTTTGGTCCAAGCAACTCTAATATCATGTCATGGAACCGTTTGAACTAAAAGCTCAAGATGATTAAGGCTTAATCGTATATCTTATATTAATCTCTGACACATTCTAATCCCCAAATAAATATGAAAATTTGTAAATTGATTTTCGAAACAATATATTAGTCTAATTTGATAAATCTTACTGTCATAATTTGGTTTTGTTTTTTCATTTTTTTACTAATTGTAATTTTGTCATAATAAGTACATTAATTGCGAAAACAATTATTTTATCGTATGAATGTTTCGTTGCATCTTTATATATTTATGACAAAAATGATGTGGCAATTTGTTTTTATCATAATACGTATTAAGTTCTACTTTCTTGTGATAAATATTTCGACAAAATAGTTTTTCTCACGATTTCTTTTGGTTTTTTTACATTTTCTTACTAATTATTATTTGATCACAATAAATACATTAGTTGTGATAAAAAATTATTTTTACGTATGAATTTTTGTCACAACCTTATGTATTTAAGACAAAAATGTGTGACAATTTTTTTTTTGTCATAATATCGATTGACTGGTGATTTATTGTGATAAATATTTGGATGAAATATTATTTTATCATAATTTTGTTTGGAATTTTCACATGTTTTTACTAATTATTTTTTTGTCACAATAAGTACATTAATTGTGACAAAATTTATTTTGTCAGACGAATTTTCGTCACAATATTAGATATTTGTTGTAGTGTTAAGTTAGTAATGATTCTTGAGAGAATAAACTATAAGCACAAAGTGGGAATTTAAAAAGTATACCTTGAATACCTCGTAGTTGGGGTATTTATACTAAATTTCATAACCATCGAAGTAGTCTTTCATTTAATGCCTTTTAATGTGATTTAATGCTATATTCCTTATGTCAGACCGTTAGTGCCTTTGAGGAACCATTTAATGCTATTAATTGTAGCGGTTTCTTTGATAACGGCTTGGTGATACTATGGGCAGATCTACCTTGGATGTCATGTCCATGTCAGCTTGGCAGACGTGGGTCCTTTATGGCGTATGGTATTTACAAGACGTATCCATGTAGCAAGGACTTTATAGCGTATGGCTTCTGGCGTATTGCTTTGACCTGGCGAATCTCATCTGGTGGCAAAACGTTGTTTACAAATTGATCCTTCCTGTAGATTTTTATGGATTTGCCCTGAGGATAATATCTGGATATTATCAATTGTAATTTAAAAGTTTGCAAATAAGGATCTATATTTTGTGGATAAAGGATATGGGTTAATTTTTTTGACGAAACAATACTTGTGGTTTAGTTAATTTGTAAAGTTATATCTTAAATTTTTGATAATTTGCAAAGTCAGCTGCAAATTGCTCCCTTTTGGGGTAAAGTCACAATTTTTTTAAATGACTGAGTTTGTAAACTACAAAAAGTACAGATCCATATTTACAAATATTTAAACTATAATAATTATTTGTAAATCGATCAAACTATAAAATGTATTTTGTACTCTTCCATTTTAACTAAATAAGGTAAAAACCTTCCCTTCTAAAAAATAAAATAAAAATAAAAGGGTAAATTACACAATAGTTAGGATTGATAAATTATTTACAAGTGTCTTATTCTCTTAAACAAATTTATTAAAATGTCAAATCTGGTGATTTTTTTAAAATTGTTTTTTCCCTATAAGTGACTAACTGAAAATTTGACAAAAACAAAATTAAAATTATGATATTATGATATTTTAAAACTTAATCATATAATAATAAAATACATAAAAATAATTTTCATAAATATAAATAGGAATTAAAATCTAATTTTTGATGTAATTTCCTCAAATAAAAACCTCATCAATATTTCTAACAATTGTATAAAATTACACGGCTAGCCCATCTCGTACCAAGTCCAAGAAAACCTAAAATAATTAGTGGACTGACTTAGAATACTTTTAAAAGTTTAGACCCAGCCCATATATATATATATATATATATATATATATATATATATATATATATATATAATTTTAGCTAACAATATTA
Source organism: Euphorbia lathyris (assembly GCF_963576675.1). Lineage (NCBI taxonomy): Eukaryota > Viridiplantae > Streptophyta > Magnoliopsida > Malpighiales > Euphorbiaceae > Euphorbia > Euphorbia lathyris. Next base: position 3,540,305 of record NC_088918.1, read on the forward strand.
AAAATGAAGATAAGGTGCAAAAATATCTCTAACATTGATATCTATACATAATTTTATCTCTTAGTGTCTAAAATGATATACTTTTACCTCTAACTTTGCAACCAATAATAATTTTACTCCTAACATTGATAAATTGGATAAATTTGAGACATTATTAAAAATATAGATATTTTGTTCTCGTATTCTACATCAGCATCAGCATCAGTTGCATATTGATTGGTTCTACAAAAAGATTTTTATGTTTTTATAATTTCATAATAGAATTGGAGATTAATTCTTGTGCATGCATATATTTGTTATTTGCTATTTATTAGTGATAAAATGACACACTTATGCACTCGAGATGATGACAAGATTCATGACTGAAAAGAACATTTTATGAATTATTCTTAAATTGATCCAACTTGTCAGTGTAAGAGATAAAATTATTCTTGACTGACTATCAATGTTAGAGTTAAATTGCATTATTTTAAATGTTAAAATTAAAACTATTCTTAGTTGATAACGTTATAAATGTTTTACACTTTATCCTTTAAAAATATTACACGAGTAAATGGAGATTTTTATTATAATTTAAAACGTGCTATAAAAAAGAAATTTGTTTGGAAATCTAAAAACAAAAAATCTCTTATGCACATGTACTGTTTCTACATCATATTGTTGGAAAGCTTTTCATGAATCTCTAGTATTTGATTGAAGTTCGGAGATTCCTAAATGGGAATATCCAGGGTTGGGTTGGAATAATAAATCGTCAGAATTGGATTGTACCAAAAATTTGGTCCAATCCAATTCGAGAATTTTAGAGATTTAGTTCCGGTCCAATACAATATAGTTATTCAGTGATTCCGATAAATATCTAATATTTTTTTAAAGAACAATAGAGACATTGGAAAGTGTTCTTCTATATTATTACTGATTAGCTATATGTATTTATAGAAGACGTAAAAAGCTAAACAAGGAAAACTAATAAAAGTTAATAAATTTACAATTTTGACTATTGACCATGCCTGTTGATTATGACTATTGACTATTTACATATATTCACACTCTAACATTCTCTCTAAACAAGGAAAACTAATAAAAGGTAATAAATTTACAATTTTGACTATTGACCATAACTATTGACTACGACTATTGACTATTTACATATATTTACACTCTAACATTCTCTCTTAACATGGAGCATAGATATTTATCATGCACAACTTGTTACAAATAACATGGTCTTAAAGACAATACACTCAAGATACTTTATAATATGAAATATAATCTAGGAAATGCAACCTAGATGAACAAATCGAACAAGAGAGACGACATCAGAACATCAATTTTTGTCAGAAATAGAGAAGCAAAACTTAGTTGAAGCTACACGCAAGAGGTTGCCAACAATGTCAATGCACAAAAGGAGAGTCACTAGAAAACTAACCGGACAAATAAATCGAAAATAGAGAGGTGACAGTGTCAAAAGAAGAACTGGGGCTTAGAACCCTAGGTCCAAACAATTTGCTCGCAAGGGCAGACAACGAAGTTGAAAGAAATAACCCAAAAAATACAAACTCATGAATTCGGACACAAGGGCAAAAATTGAAGTCAAACTGAGAAGCAATAGATTCTGTAAACAATGGCAGAAATTGAAGTCAAACTAGGAACCTAAAAATTATGCACACAATATAAATTGAAGCTAAATCAAGAATCCAGAAATTCTGCACACAAGAGCAGAAATTGAACCCAAATCATGCTTTAATACTATGTTTTTGTTTTTTTGGAAACACGACCTAAAAGAACAAAAACACATACCGAGAATTTAACTAGACTCTAATACCATGTAAAGAACAATTGAGATATTAAAAAATTTTCTTCTGTATTATTACTGATTAACTATAGGTATTACAAGATGTAAAAAGTCAAATAATGAAAACTAATAAAAGCTAATAAATTTACAACTATTAACTAAGGACTATTGACCATGACTATTGACTATTTACATATATTCACACTGTAATATTAATAAATTGAAAATATAATTTACAAGATAATAAAATATAAAAATATAAAAAGACATTATTATACATAACTTCAACTAAATAATATTCATTCTCATAACATCTAAGAAAAATATAACAATAAATCTCTAATAATCTCTACTACATAAAACTTTAATACCAACAACAAAATAAATATAATTTTTTTAGCAAAATAAATAGGTTCTACATAATAAATATTCTTACTCAAAACAAATAAAAATTGTTTATAATCTCAAATATTAATTTCAAGTAAATAAAATAATTGGTGAACCAATTTGGTGGAGAAAGAAAGCTAAAATCAATTGGTGAACCAATTTGCTAGAGAAAGAAAGCTAACCATTTTGCTTCTTCGATTGTTGTTTCTTATAATGAATAAATCCATCAAGTAATTTTAGTGATATAACAAATATTGAATTAATTAACTTTTACTTGGATAAAATATTGAGTTATCAGAAAAACATATAAGTTTAAGGGACCAATCAAAACCTTTAGACAAGTTCAAAAGCGAACCAACCATTTATTTAATTGATACAAACTTTGACCCAATCTCACAGATATTTCAATTCCAACTCCTTATATATTATAAATTTAAATTAAATATTATTATATATATGCTATCATATATCATACATTATTTTTTTTTGAAACATATACATTATTTATTCATATACAGTGGCGGAGCCAGGAGCTAAGGGTCGGAGGGGCTAGATCGTAGGCCAAAAAAATTTTAAATGCTACTTCAACATATCTATAAAAAAGATATGGTGCAAAAATACTGCTAATATTTACATCCGGGAGCAATTTTATCCTTAACGTTTAAAATTGTGTAATTTTACCTCTAACATTGGCAGGTAATAGCAATTTTATCCCTGATATTGACAAATTTGATCAATTTTAGACATCATTATACAACAAACACATTTTGTTCGTTATTCTACACTAATTACATATCCGTTTCAAAAAAAATTATGCATCTTGTGCCTAAATAAAATAAAAACAAACAACTAAAATTAAAATAAATTAGACATCCCAAACAACCGAAATTAAAGAATTTATAAACAAAAACAACATATTAATAATCTCCAAATAAAATTATAAATTAGAAATCACAAAAAAAAATCTCAATTTAGCAATCTCTATATAAATTATAAAACTAAATCTAGAAACAAAATAAACAATAGCTAAATTAAATACTTAATTGAAAGTTGGAAGTTAGAAACTGAATGAGTGAAAATAAAAAATAATTGATGAGTGATTAAGGGAATTTTCTCTTTTACTAGGAGTAAAAAAACAATTTGGCCTCCTCTCTTTCTCTCATACTTCGAACAGACAAGAGAGAAAGAGAGAGAAGAGGCCCAAATGAAAATGGGTGTTAAAGGAAACAGATGGAAGGGCATTTCAGCCCTTTCCATCTGTTTCTTTTTTTTTTTTCAAATTAGAACCTGCCGGGCATGCTAGTCCTCTTTTTCCTACTCACTCATGGTACCTATAAGAGAAAATGTAAAAAATAACTTAGGAAAAATGGAAGATTATTAGATTTTCGAGGAGAAATTTATAACAAGAATCATATTCTCTCGAGTATATCTCTTGATGACAACTCCGACCTGATTTAATAATTCACTCCTCTCAAGGGGGAAACCATACATTCTTAATATTTTTTCTGTCAAAGTTATCTTTGTGAATCTTCATTGACATTCACCTATATATTAACTTCTTTGACATTTTGCTCTCTAGATGCGTGCAAGGAAGAGGTCGCCTTATGGTGCCCATTAACCACCACCATGTATATCTTTCTTATCCCAATATAAATCCTCTACGATATATGTCTTTACTATTAGGGGTAGGATTATTTTTCAAAGAAGGAAAAAGTTCCTTCTTTCGGATAATGAAACATTTATTCCTCCACTCGATAATCTTTTTACACACATAAATCAAAGCTACACACATCCAATTAGGATATAAAACGATAAAGGCATTAGGTTTAGCTCTTTGTATTTTATGGACTTCTCTTTGATTGGCCAAAAACTCATTTACATCGTGGTAAGAAGATCCTTTGAAGTCTTGTATACCCTTTTCTTTCATTAACCTCAATACAAGCCCTAAACCTTCTTAAATACCTTTGACACCTATAGAAAATTTTGTGTCTTGTGTGCTTATATACCTAAAGTGTAATGTACTTTTACACGTGTCAGTTCTTGATTGGGTTTGGTAAAGTGTTTTTCCACGTGTAGACTTTTTGTTGGCTCCAGACTCAATTCTCTTTATGTCATTCTGCAATGTACGACATAATCTAGGGAACATGAACGTACGTTTGAGGTCCAAAACCCCTATTGGCCCATATGTTTAAGCTAGGTAACTTCTTGTTGAAGTTAATTAGCCACATAACACAATTCCTTTAGTTTGCTTCCATATGGGCCCTTAGTCTAGGCCCATATGATTGATTCAGCCAGACCTATGTCTGGATCTAGTTATTTTATCCTATATCATGAAGTAATTAGGATAAAAATATCATTTAAAAAAGATGTAGCAATAAACTAATTGAAAAAATTTCTAAAACAAGTTTTTTTTTTTAATTAGAGATTCGTCCAAAAAGCTATTTGAAACATTTTTTCACCAAACACAACTATTAAAGATTGGACTAGTCAAAACTTCTAAAAGTGGTTCAAACCTCTAATTTTGCCCCAAATATCTTTTCACCAAATAGGATCATTGTTAGAAAATGTAAATTTAAGTGACTTTTATGTTACATTTTAAAGTTTATTGGCCATATTGTGGAAAATAAATAAAATTCAATAGCTAGGGTGTAATTTATCCATTGATACAAAAATTTAATTTTGGATAAGGACCAAACTTAGTGAAGTGCAGAATATCCTAACTTACTAAATGTTCCAAATTTAACTCTAACATTTTTAAGGAATTAATTTTAGTCATACGTCGTCGAAAATTTAAAAAGGTTGATTTGACTGTTATTTAATTGTAACATCAAATTTTTCAAATATCAATTATGTCTGAGACATTTAATATGTTACTAAAACAATTATAAAAAAAACCCATTAAAATGATAACAACTAAGTCTGCCCATATAAGTTAATAATTATTTTTTGTCAAACTGTCTAATCTATTTAATATGTTACAAATATAGTTACAAATAACCAACAAAAAATTTATAAAACTGCTTCAATTTATCGATAAACTTGTTTGGAAGATATGGCGTGACAGTTAAATAACAGTCAAACCAACTTTCAAATTTTCGACAATGTATGGCTAAAATTGATCTTCCTTAGCATCATTAGGGATAAATTTAAGGTAAAAAATATCATTAGGCCCCTGATCTTTCATTTTATATTCATTAAGCCCTTGATCTTTTATTTGGATACATTAAGTCCATGATCATTTATTTTTGGTCCCATTAAGCCATTGCTTACAAAATTAGTAAGTTGTGAACATCTAATTTTATTAAAAAGACGTTATTAATTTCATATATCTTTAAAATTATAAAAAATAAATATTTTTTACAGTTTGAATTAAAGTTTTTACAGTTTTTCTATATCAATATTACACATCCAAAACTGTTTCAAATAGTGAAAAAAATACAAATTTCGAATCCATGTGAAATGAATAACACTTAATTAACTGAGTTTTATGCTCCTAATTGATTTTTTTGATCATCCAGAGCTTAATGTGACAAAAAAAATAAAAGATCAACGACTTAATGTAGCTAAATAAAAGATCAAAGGTTTAATGAACAAAAAAAAATGAAAGATCATGAACCTAATTATATTTTTTTTGCCTTGAATTTGATGAAGAATTTGTCCAATTGACCAAACTCGACAACATTAAGGGTAAAATTGCTCTTGGTTATCAATGTTAGGGGTACAATTGTACCATTTTAGATGTTAGGGGTAAAATTGCTCATGGTTGTAAACGTTAGGGATATTTTTGCACCTTATCTCTACTATTTAATAGGGTACACATCGTTGGTTAACCAGTGCATTAACAAAAACCATTAACCAGTCCATTTAATTCGGTTAATCTATTACTTCGGTCGGTTAACCTATATTTCGGTCGGTTAACCCTTAGTGATTTTTTTTGTAGCAAATATCACTTTAAATCTTATTCACTTAAAAATAAATATATAATTATCTAAAATATTAAATAAAAAATATTAAACTTAAAATTTAACTAACAAAATTGCCAAACCAAATAAATTTTAAGTTATTTTAATATTTTTAACTTAAAAAATAAATATAAATATGCATATTTATAGGTTGATAATTAAATTTCTACATATATTTGTACTCGTTTTATGTATATCAATATATACCGGTTTATTTTTCGGTTTTGGTTAACCATCGGTGTTTTAAATGAAAAACCATAAACTAGTATGGTTAACCTATTTTACGGTTCGGTTTCGGGTTCGGAAATCGGTTTTTCGGTTTTTCAGTTAGTTTTGTGCAGCCCCACTATTTAATATGTTAGTGCTAAGTCTATACTTCACCGAAAACATTAAGATTAAATTGGATCCTTGGTCCTTTAATTTTTGGACTAAATTGATCATATTAATGAAGTTGGGTACCAAAATTGGTCCTTAATTGATTGATATTGAGAAAGAGGGTAGAATTAGGCCAACTGTCCAACATAATCAATTTAATAGGTGTAATTAGGATGACCCACCTGGATTTTAATACAGTTTGAAATTGGAGCACCATAAGTTTTCCATGATTTTTTCTAATTAATAACTCAAATTTTAGCCACACAATTTTTTATTTTTTATTTTTTGAATCAGCCACACAATTGTGAATCCACAACTAACCCTATTTTTTAATTTTTTTTTAGTGTTGGAAAAAATTTATGTTGACGTAGCTCTTAGGGTAGACCTTAGCCAGATAATGAAATTAATAAATACCCTATTAAATAGGGTATTTTATTAGCAACATCTGCTATAACACTAGTAATATCAAGGCATATAAATGGGGCGGGTTAGGAATACATTTCCCATCCCTATTTTCTAACTAGTTGGGGATTTTTATCTTTGTTCTCATGAGCTAGACGGAGACAAACTTATTCCTATCTTCGTCTCGTGGGAATCCTCATTCCATAGAGATCATCATTCCTCGTTTACAGATGTTCCAAAAACGTTATCCAAATGCTCCATTCTTCATTCTCTGTGGGAAATCACCACTTATGTTAAAAAAAGGCTTAAGGTGTTATTGAGCCCCTGTCCTATTTAAAATTTTATCATTTGGCCCCTGGTATATTATTCGGTCACATTTGGTCGCTGAACTATCCCAATTTGTGAAATTTCATCTAATTTAGATGTAGACATGACAAAACCGTTACCCCCCTTCATATGTAGTGCTATTTTGACATATGAACTTGATACGTCACATGTCCTGAAGTTTATTTACCATATAAACTCACTTATGTGAAAATAATTAATTAGATTAAACAAAGAATGATAAATAAAAACAAATCTCTAAACTAAAAATTAACAAATTTAAGTGTCAAAATATCGTCACATGTCAATAGAATAATAATTACGTTAAGTCTCCATTCAAATTGGGTGAAATTGCACCAATTGGGATAGGCCAGGGGCCAAATGTGACCAAACAATAGGTTAGGGGGCAAATAATTTTAGATAGATCAAGGGCCAAATAGTGGTTTAAGCCTTAAAAAAATAGGTAAAGGCAAAAACGTTTAAGAAACGGTGGCTAATAATAACACCAAGTATTAACCTTCATTCTCAAATTTCCAAATCACAAAAAACTAAAAATTGAAAACAATCAATTGCCTAATTAAAATCTACTTAAACCATCTAAGAAAATCAATTATTACAGGGGATTAACGGGATGGGGATGAGGATCCCCACGGGACGAGGATACCAATCCCCGCCACATCCCTATCATAGGGACAAAATTATCCCCATTTTCGTCCATGGGGATCCGTATCGGGGATTCCCCGTCAGGCGGATCACCGATGGGGATGAGGAATCCTGTCCTGTTTACATCCATAGTGGTGTGATTCGGTTTAAACCGCATATCGAACCGAACAAATTGAATTCGGTTTTTGATTCGGTTCTAGTTTTAAGTACATTTTGGTATTTGGTAAAATATAAAAAAATCGAACCACACCAAATTATACATATTCTAGAATATATATATATATATATATATATATATATATATATATATATATATATATATATATATATATATATATATTTGATTTTATAAGTTTGTCTTTTTTTATTGTTGCTGGGCTAATAATATAGATATATTTTGAAAGTATTTTTTTTAAGATAAATTTAATGAAAAAATATAGTAATTTTTATTTTTGTTTTTATTTTTATTTTTTTAAACTAAATTCAGTCTATTCAGTTTAAAATTGAACCGAACCATATTCAGTTATTTTTGGTTTTACATATTATTTGATTCGGTGTCGGTGTTAATTATTTTAATAATTTCAGTATTCGATTTTTTCGGCCGATACAAATCCATATGCAACACCCAATTTAGATTGCGCCATGTGGTGCAATCCCAATGGAGTATTGTTGCTAATAATTTGCTATTAAATAGAGTTGAGTAAGCAAAAAATTGAATTCCAAAATCTAACAAGTAGAGTTTGCATCTCTTATATTTATTGTGTTAAAAGCTTGTATAAGAAAAAAAAAAATTGATGAATGACTGTTATTTTCAAAATGGTAGGATAAAAAAACATTCTTTATAAACTTTTTTATTGATTATCTAAAATTTCTATTGACTTATTTTTTTAAACAAACAAACATCGAAAAATTATGAAAATATTTTCCTACAAACAAACGAGAGCTATGATATCTTTAAAAGGCTCTTGGCACACTCTTTAAAAATAGGTTTAATACATCATTTGTCTTCTGAACTTGTCCAAAAAGTTTGATTGTTCCCCTCAACTTTTAAAATGTTTCGATAGTCCCTTTAACTTGTATAAAATGTTCAATTAGCATTCTCAACTTGCATAAAAATGTAATCAATTAATTACTCGATCGTAGAAAAATAAACTCTAGGCCTAAACCATACGCAGTCCCCTGAACTTGTCACTTTTATTCATTTTGCCCCCTGAACTTACGGGACGATCCATTTGTCACTTCAACTATTTAAAAGTGGTATTAGGAACCCCCTGATTTCATTATAACGGAAACAATTATGATTTGTTCTCATTGCAAGCACTAAGATCATAATAAAAAGGGTTGTGCACTACAAAAACAAGCTGCAAATGAGGTTAATATAGACTGTACATAAGTTCTCTTGTTACATATAGGGTTGTGCATTTCTAAAACAAGCTGCAAATAAGGTTACATATATGCAGGCTGAGTCAATACTTCCATGAACACTTTACTAATGTTGGAACTTCATTTTGTTTCCGTTATAATGAAAATAGGGAATTGCTAATACCACTTTTAAATAGTTGAGGGGACAAATATATCATTCCGTAAGTTTAGGAGAAAAAATGACCAAAATTGACAAATTCAGAGGGTTGTGTCTGGTTTAAGCCTAAACTCTACGTACTCACCTTAAAATGTTATTATTCAAAACATTTTAATATTTTATCCGTAAAATTAGATTATCTACTAACTACTAGTACGAAGAAAGTCATCTTTGAGATGGATTCTCAACGAATTGTATAGCTAATCAAGAAGAAAGGCCATAGTTCCTATCGGTATGATTGGTTGATCGAGGAGTATCGGAAACAGATTGGTTCGGAGTGGAAAGTCAAAGTTGTTCATATCCTTCGCGAAGGGAATAGAGCAGCGGATTTTTTGGTAAATTTCGCAGGCGTTATGAGTTTAGGGTATCACGAGTGTGATAATCCCTCTGTAGGCCTAATGGACATCATCGATTCGGATAAGTCTGGTTCGGATACCATCAGGAGAGCGCAGACCGTAGATTGATTTTTGTGTTTTGTTTCCGGGGCGTTGGCCCCTCCTCCTGTTAAAAAAAAACTACTTGTAGTACGAAGTATCAAGTACCAATAAACAATTAAGATTAATAATAAACAATTAATATAGCAACGGTTTAACCAAATAAACTCATTCTCATCAACCTTTCATTGGCTCTTTTTTAATTTATTAATTTATTGAAATAGTACAAACTGGTCAATTTTATAATCAATAATTGGAAAAATTACAATCATGCTCCTTAAATTTTAGCTTTACTTTTTTTATACTTTTAATCTTTAAAATCGAATATAAAAATTTCTAAACATTGCTTTTTTATTAAAATAAAAGTTTTTTAACCGTAGCCGTAACTCTCCAATATAGAAATGGTGAAAATGATATTATAAACAAATTAAATTATCAATTTTTTTTATTTATTTTAAGTTTATTTAGGTGTTTGGTTTGAATATAAAAATTAGATGTTTAAAGATAAAAGGTTCATTTGAAAAAATAAAAAAAAGTAGTTCCATGAGAAATGTATTCTAAAACAACTTTAATTCGTGTATTTATATTTTGAGGCAGTCAATTTACTTATTAAATTTGTTTTAGAAATTTCTATACACGTTGACAATTGAAGAATATAACTATGCCACGTGTTGTTTAAGAGTCCGAACCAACTCTCAGAGATAGAGAGCATGTGAAATTTTCCTAACGAAATAAAATACTATGACGGTGTATTAAGAAGTTTCATTCGGGAAGTCTCACTAAACTCACTAAAGGATCTAGTCGTTACCATAATCACGTCTCATTCCGAGAATCACGGGCTCATCCGATATCTGGGCACAATTCCTCCAATCAAGAGAAGACACGTGGTCCATCATGCTCCACAACTCATAATCGTCTTCTTAGTTCAAGGTATACAAGTTCATTTATTCTATTAAGCTTAGACCTCGGCATGGGCCGGGCCTGTCTGGCTTGTGATCAAATCTGATAAGCCCAAGCCCACGCTAATATAGTCGGGCTCGGGCTCGGGCGGGCTCGGGCCTAAAAAAGGAATCCCAAGCCCGCCCGCCCAAGCCCATCCATATTAAAAAAAATCAATTAAAATAAAAAACTATTTTTTTTAATAAAAAATAATAAACATAAAAGTTAATAAGTCTTAGAAAAATATAACAAACTAATAGTTAAATTCGAAATAAAATTACAACTTAACAATAAATACATATATATATATATATAAATATATAATTTATATAATTAAATTTATAAATAGATATATATATATAACGGGCCGGGCCGGACCAGGCCCGCCGGGTATTTACATAGCCCAGGCCCGCCCATTTACTAGACGGGTTTAATCGGGCTTGGGCCGGGCCATGCCCAACACTAATTTTATGTGTCCAGGCCCGGTTAAATGGGCCTGGGCTCGGACTCATCGGCCCATGGTGAGGTCTAAGCTTACATTACCACTTTTGTATCCTGATTGCGATCATCCTCAACTTATTTCTTAAACCGACTCAGGCATCAGAGCGGTTTCACCGGACAATGTCTCCCCTTTTGATCTTGCTTCTGTACAGTTCAAGTTGACACTATAGACTTTCCGGATTCAACCACATCACACGTTCTTGGAAACCATAAACACAATATTAAAGTTGAGGGACCATGACTGTAATTTAACCTGTTTAAGCATTATTTGTCAAGTATAAATGTCAGCCAAATATAAGTTCAAAATTGTCATCTACTAGAGGAAGAAAATGGCAAGTTGAAAATTCAAAAGAAGAAAAGAAAAAGCAGAGCAGAGAAGAGAAGAGGAAGTTGAGCTTAAAGCTTCTGTAAATTTGTCTCATCCATCAAATTTTTGACGCTTTTTTTGTTTAATCATAGCAGAAGATTCCTCTTCTCCTCAGATTTCGTGAGTCCCGCCATTTCTTTGTCTTTCTATTTTTTTTTCTGAATTTTTTTATCTAATGAAATCTCTTTCTCTCCTTGGATTTGGTTCACTTTTTGTTGTTCAGATTTCCGAATCTGCAGCTATTTTCTACTTATCATGAGTTTTAAAGGACTATTTACATGGTCGGATACGGACGTCAAACAAAATGGGGCACCGACGGCAACGACGACGACTCAACAGAACGGAAACGAAACCGATGAGATTGAGCAAAATAAAGTTCGTATTATGAGAGCACATGTTGAAAGAGAAGATGCTGATGCTAAGGTTCACTTCGTTCCTTGATTTTTCGTATAATTTCTGTTTTGATTTTGACATCTGCTCTGATTCTCCTTTACTTGCTAAAGTTGAGATTACCGAATAATTTCATGTGTTATGTTATAATGCAGCTTTGATTGTTAATTTAATTGAAGAACAGTAGATTTTTTGTGTTAATTAGGTCGCAAACTAGGTTGAGAAGCCTTGTATTTGATTAATTGATTAATATGTTGAGCGATTGCAATAGCAATTTCTCAAAATTGACTGTGTTGTGCTCTCAGATTGGGTATTCTAGTTCAATTGAGAAGGAAATAAGAAGGATCTTAGGTTTTGAGTTGATGTAATTCCTTTCTGTTTGGCAATTTCTAGGAAGTGGATGATTTGATGATCAGGCGATTTTTGAGAGCTCGTGAACTGGACATTGAGAAGGCTTCTACCTTATTTTTGAAGTACCTAAGCTGGAAGAAATCATTTATGCCTAATGGATCTATATCTCCATCAGAAATTCCAAAAGAACTTGGCCAGAACAAGCTGTTCATGCAAGGAATTGATAAGAAGAATCATCCCATTTTGGTTGTTTTTGGTGCCAAACACATTCCCTACAAAGGAAATATAGAAGAGTTCAAGCGTAAGTTCCCAAGCTTGTAGAACTACACTTTTTTAGGACCGTAAATGAGCAGAGCTCATGAGAGCTGCTCGATTGGCTCGATAAAAGTTTGACCATGTTCGGTTTGATTGATAAATGAGACGAGTTTGAGCATGGGAAAACTCAGCTTAAGTATAGGCTCTTGAACAAATTCGATTATAATGTTTATGGATACACTTGTGAACAAGTTTGGTTGATTTTTTTTTTTTTTTATAATAGTATTTCTATATAAAGGTAAAAATATAAAATAACTATTTTTGTGTAAATTTTGATTTTATAGGTTTTAATTTTCAAGACCATGTAATTTTATAGTTTTATGTAAAATATATTTCAAATGAACATAATTAATTAGATGCTCGTGGACGAAGTTCATAAGCATAATTAACGAGCTGTTCGTATATAAAGCTCGTGAACAAGTTTGCAAGCAGCTCACAAAAAGAATGTCGAGCTCGAACTCATCAATTTTCTAACGAGCCAATCATAAACAGCCCAAAGCTGGGTCCATTTGACTCGATTACAGTCTTGTTTTTTTAGATGATTCAAGTGCATGCTTTGACCAGTAACTTTGAATATCTTTTTCTCCTTGCAGGTTTTGTAGTCTTCAGTCTTGAGAGAGTATGTGCCAGGTAATCCAACTTTGTACTCCATGATATTTGAATGAGCTTCCGAGAATCAATGGCATAAACTTACTAAAAAGGGCAAAATAGAATCCAATGCTACACATTCTTAAGTGCAAACAGTCTTTCATAACATATATGTTGCATGAAAACTTGTGATTTTAAAGCTTTTCGTATTTGTTTTGGAAACTGAAACTTTTGAAAATTTGTACAAAATGTTTCTTGTCACTTTTCCGTAAAAAAAATTTGAAACTCGATTCTTAAAATTTGGAAATTGTTGCGTAGGATGTAATATGTTTTTAGAATTGATGATCAATGATTTTTGAGGGAAGAAGTGGATCAATGCTAATCACATGGAGATGGAGCTTATGGGCTTAGGGTAAAGCATGGAAAAAAAAACCTTTACGTTTTGATCTCTTTGTAAATACAATCCCTAGTAGTTTAAAAACTTGTAAAATTTGTACAATTTGTAAACTTAGACGTTATGTGAAAAAATTTATTAAAAAAGAACCAACAATTTGGAACAATTGAAAATACCGATTTTACAAATTATTCAATATATAAGAACTGACTAAAAAAATTAACTAAATTACAAGTGTTTTTAACCTAAAAAATGACTCACAAATCTCTGCATATTGCGCAAACCATTAGACCTATGTTTGTAAGTTTTTAAACCATGAGATTATATTTACAAATCATATAATTCATAAGATTTTTTTATTTTTTATTTTATCTTTATTGTTAAGAAAAAAGTTGTGAAATAAATTTAGAACTGTCTATTATATGATATTATTGTTGTGAGAGGGGTGATTGGAAGAGAAAAAAAGTGTTTTTGTTTTCGATTAATTTTAACGAATTACATTCTTATTTATTATATATGATTATTATTGAATTAAAATATGAAATAATAATTATTTACCGAGATATTTTTAGACTTCAATAATTATTATATTGGAATTAAAACAAGTTTCAGATTAGATCTTTTCCTCGAATAGAAAGTCTAGTTGTGTTCATATAAACTCACCAAATATTCACAGTTAAATCTAAATTTATTAGATTTAAGTCTTAGAATGATTTTAATTTCTATCACAAGATTCTTGGCTGAATTCAGGATTTATGCGAACACCAGAACACCAATACACGCCTTCTCCTATCGTGCCTATGATCACATGTTTATTAAGTCTAATATTTTTTCAATAGTTTTCTACAAAGCTTTAAAATGAAATTTTTTATTTTTCTCCCTCTATTATAATTTATATATGACTTGTACAAAGCTTCTAAAACGAAAAAAAAATCTCCTTCTTTTTCTTTTTAATATATGACTTATATGTACAGTTAAAAGAAATCAACCATATATTCTTATAAGTTTATAGATTTATATTTTTTTTTATTGAAAGGCAGGGGAAGAGAAAAGAGGGGGACGGACATCCCAACTAGGTCGGCACCCCGTCAAAACCCTCCTACTCAACCTCAAATAATATAAATAGGAAAAAAATTGATACAATAGAGTCAAAAGCACAAAAGAAACTAAGTGAATTGATAAATAGTTCGACCGCGAAGATTACAAAGGTACACAGACGAGCAGAAACTGGGAGGAGAATCCCACCACGTGTAATCAGTTAACGTCCTACCCTGGCTGGCCAGGCGATCAGCAACGGAGTTTAAAAACAACAAACAACAAACAATAACAACAAAGTCTTAGTCCCGAAATGATTTGAAGTCAATTTATAGATTTATAGATATCACATATTAATATGAATTGAGAATTTATGGGATAATAAATAATAAGGATAAAGTATTAAAATAGGCTTATGATTTTTGGGAAGTATCAATTTAGGTTCCATGTACAAAATAGCACTAATATAAGTTTAACGTTTAAAAAATGGTACCAATATAGGCCTCGATAATATAATATGGCATGCCATTTACGTAACTATGTTAAATTCCGATTTCTCTCTTCATATACAATTAACAGAACTTAACAAAGTAATATGAATGACGTGTCACGTTCCGTTATTGAAACCATATATTAAAACCATATTGATATTTTATAAATAGAACCTAAATTGATACTTCCTTGATAACCATAAATCTATTTTATTACCTTATCCGATATAATACTTATATACGTTTGCATTTACACGTTTCAGTTATTTATATTATTTTAGAAATATTGTTATCGGTTTCTATTTCTGTATTGTTTCCGTTTTGGTATAACAAATCAAATCATAATAAGAGTTAATGATTGTAGCCAATTTTAAAATTTAAATTTCGGTTCAAGTTAGGTAAACTTAAACTTATCTACCCTTTCTCTTGGATCACAGAATGCCACCTGGACAGGAAAAGTTTATGGCAATTGCAGATCTTGAAGGATGGGGATACACTCATTGTGACATCAGAGCATATATAGCAGCATTATCAATACTGCAGGTTCTATCATTAAAAGGAATTCTAACTACATACCATTTATTATGTGTTGGCTGTAAATGAGCTCAGCGGCTCGACGAGTGTTCGCTGAGTAAAAATTTGACTGTTTTCGGCTCGATTAGTAAATAAGTTGAGTTTGAATACGGTAGAAGTCAGATTAAAAGCTCGTAAGTAAGTTTAGTTAATCGATTAAAATGTTTATAAATAGACTCGTAAGTAAGTTTGGTTAAATTATTTTTTTAATAATAATATTTTATCAAATGAAAAATGTAAAACTACATATAGTTTTACATGAAATTTTAATTTTGTATGTATTTAAGAAGAATTCAATTTTTTTTAAAAAAATTTAAGATTTTTTTTTTAATCAGTTAAGAATTTCTTTTAATAATAGCATTTTATAGAAGGAAATAGGTAAAACTACATACCTTTGTGTAAAATTTTAAAACTACATATTTTATCTTAAAAATATTCAAATTAATGTAATTAATAACATGTTCGCGAGCAAATTTCATGAACAAAATTAATGTGCTCGCATCTGTCCCGATAATTAATGGGCCCTAGACTAAATAAGAAATAATGACCCTTCTAATAATAAAAAAATTGTATGTAAAATTTTAAAATATATTTCAATAAATGATAAATAAGTTTTAAGCCTAAAATTTCATATTATTTAGACCATTTTTAAGTTCGAATGATATTATACATTTATAATAATAAAAATTACTCTCTATATATACCTAACTTTTTTGGGGCCTAGACCCTAAGGTTATGATTATGTTTAGGGTCAGCCTTGCTTGCGAGCAAAACTCGTGAACAAATAAACAAATAGATTATAAATAATATGTTAAGTTCGAGCTCGTCTATTTTTTACCGAGCCGAGCATGACCCAACCAAAGCTCGGCTCAGTTACAGCTCTAATTATGTGCTTATAGTGTTTTTTGTTTTTTTTTTTGAGTTGCATCTCTAATTCAATGTGAATGTTTTGTTGGCAGGATTGTTACCCAGAGAGGTTAGCCAAAATGTTTATAGTCCATGTACCATACATATTCATGACTGCTTGGAAGGTTATTTACCCATTCATTGACAGCAAAACCAAAAAGAAGGTATGAAATATATTTCCCCCTACCAGCTGTTAATTGTGGACTGCAAAATCATTGAACATAATGCATATTTTCATATGTTCATCTAGATTTTAAGAAATACAAAAGAGGCTAGTAAAAAGGATTTATCAGAGATGGGCTTGGTCCGGATCCAACGAATTTTCATCTAAAAATATGCACTCTAAGCCTAGTCAAGCTTGTCGTTAATCTTAACGTGTTCGGGTTTAAAAATCAAATCTCAAACTCAATCTGAATCCGGATAAGCCAACCTAAATTTTCTTTATATATATAAATACATAAATATGATAATTATAATTAAATGGGTTGGGCCGGGTCAGAGCATCTTATTTGAATTATGTCAAACTGA
Source organism: Euphorbia lathyris (assembly GCF_963576675.1). Lineage (NCBI taxonomy): Eukaryota > Viridiplantae > Streptophyta > Magnoliopsida > Malpighiales > Euphorbiaceae > Euphorbia > Euphorbia lathyris. Next base: position 3,557,601 of record NC_088918.1, read on the forward strand.
GTAAATCATTATTTTTAATATATTTTAGAGACTACAATTTATAAATTAGGAGCCTAGGATGTTTTTTTTTTTGAGTTTAAGATTTATGAATGAGAGTATAGAATTTTTAAATTAGAATATAAAAATATACTTTATTTGTGATGTATAAAAAATATTGACTTTTTAAGAATTAATTTTAATAATATAATTTAATCGTAATTTTATAACTAATTATGACTTTGTATAAAACGCTTAATGTTAATTGTCTTTGTCCAAACTTGGTCCGTTAGACGCAGGCCTGAGTGGACCGAGCTGGAACCTGGCCCGTTAACACATCTAAGCAAATAATAAGGTCAAATACATGAATATCATAAATAACTACAAAATTACAACTAAATCATATTATCAAATTTAATTCTTAATATGTCATTATTTTTTATATATTACAGATAAAGTATGATTTTACACCATAATTTAAAAACTCTAGAAAATATATCCTAAACATCTAATTTACAAGGGTCAATTACATGAATATCATAATTAAATACAAAATTACAACTAAGTCATATCACCAAATTTAATTCTTAATATTCATTATTTTCTATATATTATGATTCTACACCGTAATTTAAAAGTTCTAAACTCCAATTCATAAATCATAAACCCTAGAAAATATATTCTAGACTTCTAATTTATAAATTCTAATCTATAAAATATATTAAAAGTACTGATTTTACTAGTTTGATATAATCCAAAATTATCATTTGATATAGTTGTAAATAGTTTTTAAAAGATGAATTTCTGTGTAATTTTCCCAATTTACAAATTCTAATTCTTAAAATATATTAAAAATATTGATTTTACCAGTTTGACATAATTCAATTTCATTACTTGATATAGTTTGTAAATAATTTTTCAAATCTGAATTTCTGTGTAAATTTCCTCAAATAAAATGATACAACAGTGTTGAGAAGGCTTTGAGATCCATAGACAGCATTTCCAGTTGATAGTTTTTAAAAAGTATTTAAAATTATGTCAACTAATTCATGTCAAACCAAAAAAATAATTTGTTTTAATATATTGTAAGAACTGTAATTTTTAAATTAGGAATTTATATATATTTTTTAGGATTAGAATTTATAAAAATATATTTTATTAAAAATTAATGATATATTTAGAATTGATTTTTGAAATATGTTTTAATTATAATTTTTTTATAATTAATATGATTTTTATATAAAAAAAATCCAAATATAAATTCATAAATAACATTAAATGCACAAAACGGTCACTCAATCAAATTATTGTAATGTTTCAGTTTTCGTAATGGTCACAAAACTTTAATTTATGATAATAGAGCAATTGAAGTTTGATTTCTTTTAATGAAGTTTTATTTTTTTTTATACAGGAGGGTGTGAAACTCCTTTTTTTTTTTATAAAAATACATATATATTCTATTAGATTAAAAAGTACTGATACATTATAAAAATTAAGAGGAATAAAACTTCAAATCCATACGTAATCAATAAATATCCATAAGAATATAAGAGACTACAAAGAACAAGAAATCTCATTCTTTCAATAGTTACATTTAGCAAATTTGAAGCTATTTTAATGTCGGACTGCTGACTAGGATAACTAGAACAACTAAATTAATGTCACTTGAAAATTCTAATCATATATTGATAAAATTTTGAGATTCTTAAAAATTTGTTGCTAATATGGTACTATCAGATATTAATATAACATCTAGTTTGAACTTTTAGTTCAAACGATTCCATGATATGGTATCAGAGTCTTTTGAATCAAACGATCGATATATATTTTGACATGTGGTCTTAATACAGTGTTAATTTAGTCGTTCTAGTCAGTATTTTGACATTATATTGTTGAAAAATTGTTAAATGTGAAAATAAAACTTAAATTATTTTATTATCATGAAATTGAAGTTTTGTGACCATAATGATCACAATAATTATGCCGCTGTCTTATGCATTTAATCCGAAAATAAATTCATATTCAACATAAGTGTGTATCTTCTACAACTTGATTATACAACTTGATCCTTATGCTTCAATATTTTCCAGATTGTTTTTGTTGATAACAAAAAATTAAGTTCGGCTCTGCTTGAAGACATTGAAGAGAGCCAACTGCCTGATATATATAGAGGCAAACTACCATTAGTTCCTATACAAGATAGCTAGTTACTTGTTCACTTGCGCTGCATGAGAAGCCTCTCTCTTGGTTCTTCAATTGGTCCCGGATCAAACTGGTTCGGGATAGTTGAGATCATACCACGTCAACTGACGATCTCAATGGTTCCGGATCAGTTTGATTTAGAAAGGTTGTAGAGAATCTTATGCAATAAGCTTGTCAATTAGTATAAGTAATATTATATTTATTGGTTCGGTCTCATTAGGGGTGAAAATTTCCCCAAACTACATATTATAAGTGAGACAGGACTGAAAGAGAAGTTGTTCTCGTTTTTCCACGAATGGACGGAAATGAACATTTATATTTTGTTATTCTTAAGATATCTATAGATATATCTATTAATATGTATTACTTTTCTATTTCTCTCGGCTGCAATTACATAAAAAAAGAAAATAATTTTATAAATTATTGTTAAAACTTGTATTTATTTATTGAAAGGTAAATATTATGTAACTATCTTACTAAAATAAAAGCGAGTATGAACTTGATCAGATCCAATCCAACAACTCAATTCATTACTAAATTTGGAATATATAATAATAATAATAATTCAAAAAAATTAATAATATAATATACTTTTTTAGAAAAAAAAATATTAGTATAATATACTATGTGCTATTATGATCTTTAAAAAAAAAATTTTATAAAGAATTTGGTGCACTACATTATTTATGGACCGGATGAATTTCTTAACATATCAATAAAGTAGAGGAAAAAAATACGAATGATCTAGTAAAAAATAATAGGCATTTACTTACCATCACGAAAAGAAGTTAATAACGGTGATATTAATTAATATAAAATATATAAAAGATTAATATAAGATCTATGATTGAATTTTAATTATCAAGTTGGATTTTTTTATTTTTTTTGGTAGAAAAGGAAAAGAAAAACGAATAACAACAAACTACCCAGGAATTAGCCTAGGGAAGCTAACCCCAATCCTATCTTCTAAGAGAAGATGAGAGATGAAACTAGGGGAAACAGGAAGGGTAGTAACGCCTAACGTCCCTTCATGGCCCGCCGCCGCCAAGCGATCAGCAACACGATTCTGCTCTCTAAAAATGTGTCTGAACTCTACGAACTCAAAGGAGGAGCAAAGCCTTATAATAGCTTTGATGAGGTTGCGACTGTTAAGACCCATAGAATGATTCTCAGAAATCATTTTGATTGCTTCCAAATTATCAGACTCCACAGAGAGCCTCTTAACACCCAGCCTTTTAGCAAGATTGATTCCAGTAAGAATAGCCCAGAGCTCCGCAGAAAAGGAAGAACCCAACCCTAAATTCTGGGAGAACCCAGAAAGCCAGACGCCCCCTACATCTCTAAGCACACCTCCAGCCGCAATCTTACCGTTACTGAGGCAGGAACCATCAGTATTCAGCTTCACAACCCCCTCTCTTGGCCTGCTCCATCCCACGAGATGGACATCACAACACTGAGAGGCTCTGGCAAGGGACTCTCCTTTGAAACTATCGATAATAGAGAAAATTTTTTTCGAGAAGAAATCAGCTAAGTTTGTCATAAAAACAGTTTTATCTCCAAAAATCTCCTCGTTTCTCCATTTCCAAACTTGGTGACAGATAATAGCAAAGAAAATGTCACCATGCTCCATGTATGGAAGCAACTTTCCTCTAACACCATCAGAGAACCAGTCGACCTCAGAATGTGCCATGAAGGAAGAGAAAATATGGTGTGGGAGAATTTTCCTCCAAACCTCTTTACTATTAGAGCAATCTCTAAGAGCATGGCACAAAGTCTCAACATGACCTCTGCATCTACTGCAAGCTCCAGAATCAGTCAAGTGTCTTCTGTGCCTATCCGAATTAGTAAGAAGCATGTCCTTAACACCCAGCCACAGGAAACTCCTAATACGGAAAGGAACTTTAAGGGTCCAAATCGACTTCCACACATCCGAGGGAGGATCAGATCTAAAGAGAGAGAAAGCTTCAAAGGCCGATTTGCAAGAATAAACTCCATTGTTAGTCAGCGCCCAACAGTGCCTATCCAAGTCTTCCTCTTGATTACTCACCTTCACTCCCCGCATTCTAAGGAGAGTCTCAAGGCTAAAGAAAGTATCAAACTTTGACCAGATCCAGTCCCCTTCCGAGTCAACCACATCGGCAATCCTCCAGTTGCGTATATCACTAGGCGGGGGGGAAGAACACACCTCAATTAACGGTTTATCCCCAATCCAGTTATCAAACCAGAAACTAATGGACTTACCATTCCCCACCTCCAGGCCAACTCCCGAGCAGAACTCATCAAACACAGCACTAAGTCCTTTCCAGAGGAAGGAACAATTAGCAACTCTCTCTTTCGGGCCCCCGAAGATTTTGTCTTTCCGATACTTACCACAAAGAAGGCGAACCCAAAGAGAGGAGGGGTTTTGCCACATACGCCAAAGGAGTTTCATTAATAAAACTTTATTATTGTCCTTTGCTTTCCTAATACCCAGACCCCCAGAATCTTTAGGCTGGCAAACCTCACTCCAAGGCACAAGTTGGACTTTTAATTTAATTGGTTTCATGACTATCATTATAAAAATAAAATGGTAATATCTAAATTAATAAAAATAATTTAAGTAATTAAACATTAAACACAATAATTTATTAAATGAAATAAATCTTGTTCATTAGTATTATAGAGATATAACTAACATTAAAGAATAAAAAAAAGATAATTTTATTAATATCAAATAAATATAAATAGCTTTAAAAAAAAAAGCTAAAAAAAATAATTTTATTAATATCAAATAAATACAAATAATTTTTGAAAAAAAACTTTAAAACATTATTGTTTCTAAATAAACTAAAGCTAAAACTTCTATAAATGCATATCTTTGGGACTGGAAAAAAATATTCATTAAGCGAGATTATTTATTTATCGATAAATGAATAAATTATTCATTTATCGATAAATTAATAAATTATTCATTTATCGATAAATATTCATTAGATATGTAATTATTTTGTTTAGGAAATATATTATTTGATTGATTTGTAATTATCACATTAGCGTAATTACAAATCAATCAAATAATTATAGGTATAATTATAGGTATAATTATAGGTCTTATTTTTTTTAAAAACTCTTGGGTATTTATATTGATATATATATTTTTTGTATGTTATTTAATAATTATTACTTTATATTTTCATTGGGCCCTTAAGGATTTAAATATTTTTTATTACTTAATGCATTTAGCGAGGTTATTACTTTAGTCCATTGGCCCAAGTCGGGACCGGAAGAATTTATTATATAATCGAGGTTATTACTTTATTGAATATTCATTTATCGAGGTTTAACTGTATATTAATATAATCGAACACTATTTTTTCTACAATTTATAGTGAAACACGGTGATGGATTTATCATTTATGATTTACTGTCTCTCATAATTTATGGATGCTAAATTGATATTTTGATGTTTTTATATAAAAAAATTAAAAATCCGTACATAATTTTTATAGAATTGTAGCGTTTTCTGATGATCATTTGGTGTTCAAGCCTTCCCAAACTCCCCTACTGGTTCGAAAAGCTGAAACAAAAGTCCACTTCATGGTTTGAAGAAGAAAATGGCAACTTGGGAAAAAGGGAAAAAAAAAAAAAAAAAGAAAAGAAAAGAAAAGAGGAAGAAAAAGGAAAAAAGAGGAAGTTGGGCTTTATTAAAGGCTTCTATAAATTTCTCAACCATTTCCATCACAGTTCTTTCTTTTCATAACAGAAGATTCCTCTTCTCATCAGATTCCGTAAGTCCCGCCATTTTTTCATTCAATTATATTATCTTTTCTTTCTCTCTGGATTTGATTCACCATTTTGTTATTCAGAAGATCTCCGAATCTACAGTCATTTTATTCTTGTCATAATGAGTTTACGGCGACTATTTACATGGTCGGATAACGGCGGCGACAAACAAAACGGTGACGAAACCGATGAGATTGAGCAAAATAAAGTTCGCATTATGAGAGCACATATTGAAAGAGAAGATCCTGATGCTAAGGTTCACTTCATTCCTTGCTTTTTCCCTATAAATCTGCTTCACTTGCTACTAATATTGAGATTCCGATCATTTTCATGTGTTATGATGCAGCCTTGATTGCTGTTTTAATTGAAGCACAATAGATTCTGTTCTTTTCCGCAATTAGATCGAAAACTAGTTTGATAAGCATAGTGTTTGATTAGTTAGACTGCTAGAGTACTTCTGAGGATCGAGAATTTGTTGAGCGATTGCAATGGGAACTTAACAAAATTGAACTGTGTCGAGCTCTCGGATTTGATAGCTCCTCTAGTTCTGCTTCATTTGCTACTAAAATTGAGATTTCCGATCGTTTTAATGTGTTATGATGCAGCTTTCATTACTATTTTAATTGAAGAACAGTAGATTTTTTTCCCCTAATTAGATGGCAAACTAATTTGAAAAGCCTAGTGTTTGATTAGTTAGGCTGCTAGAGTACTTCTGAGGATCGAGAATTTGTTGAGCTATTGCAATGGAAACTTTTCAAAATTGAACTGTGTCGAGCTCTCAGATTTGGTAGCTCCTCTAGTTCTGCTTCAGTTGCTACTAAAATTGAGATTTCCGATCTTTTAATGTGTTATGATGCAGCTTTGATTGCTATTTTAATTGAAGAACAGTAGATTTTCCCCCTAATTAGATGGCAAACTAATTTGATAATCCTAGTGTTTGATTAGTTAGACTGTTAAGAGTTCATCTGAGAATCGAGAATATGTTGAGCGATTGAAATGGAAACATTTCAAAATTGAACTGTGTCGTGCTCTCAGATTTGGTATTCTACTTCAATTGAAAAGGAAATAAGAAGGATCTCAGCTTTTAAGCGATGTTTTTTTCTTTCTCCTCTAATTCTCCTTCACTTACTGATATTGAGAGATTACCGAATAATTTCATGTGTTATGTTATGATGCAGCTTTGATTGTTAATTTAATTGAAGAACAGTAGATTTTTTTTTTGTGTGTCTTAATTAGGTAGCAAATTAGCTTGATAAGACTTGTATTTGATTAATTGATTAGTTAGACTGTTACAGTACAGAAGGATTGAGAATATGTTGAGCGATTGAAATAGCAATTTCTGAAAATTGACTGTGTCGTGCTCTCAGATTGGGTATTCTAGCTTCGTTTCTTCAATTGAAAGGAAATAATAAGGATCTCAGGTTTTGAGTTGATGTTGTTCCTTTTTGCTTGGCAATTTTTAGGAAGTGGATGATTTGATGATCAGGCGATTTTTGAGAGCTCGTGAACTGGACATTGAGAAGGCTTCTACCTTATTCTTGAAGTACCTAAGCTGGAAGCGATCAATTATGCCTAATGGCTATATATCTCCATCAGAAATTCCAACTGAACTTGGCCAGAACAAGCTATTCCTGCAAGGAGTTGATAAGAGTAATCGTCCCATTGTGGTTGTTTTTGGTGCCAAACATATTCCTTACAAAGGAAATTTAGACGAGTTCAAGCGTAAGTTTTAACTACATCTCAAAAACGCTACTAGAGAGAAGTCTGTTTGTCTTTGGATCCAATAACTTTGAATATCTTTTTCCTTTTACAGGTTTTGTACTCTTCACTCTTGGCAGAATATTTGCCAGGTAACCCAACTTTGAACTCCATATTTGAATGAGCATCACAGAATCAATGACATAAATTAATTGCAAAAGGGGGAAATGGTATCATCTACACATTCTTAAGTGCAAACTGTCTTTCATAATATTGACAGATTGCGGTGTTGAGATGCAAGTGTGAGTTGGGTGTTGGAATCCCACATTGCAAGAATGTGATTCGTGAATGGTATATAATTGGGAAGAACCCATTAATCCTTTCGGGTGGATGTGGTGTCAAGTTCATAAGTGTACTCATTCACAAGGTTCAAAGTTTCTCCCCAGTGAAAAAAAGCTCCCGGATCTGAAAATTTCAGCTTAAGTTAAGTAATTTGAGCTTATCTAGCCTTTTGCTTGGATAGCAGAATGCCACCAGGACAGGAACAGTTTATTGCAATTGGAGATATTGAAGGATGGGGATACACTCATTGTGACATCAGAGCATATCTAGCAGCAATAACCATAATGCAGGTTCTACCATTAAGAGGAATTCTAAACCTACATTAGCATTTTTATTATGTGCATATAGATTCATTCTGTTGCTTGAGTTGCATCTCTACTTAAGTTGTGGTAATATGAATGTTTTGTTGGCAGGATTTTTTCCCTGAGAGGTTACACAAATTTGTTATAGTTCATGCACCATACATATTCATGACTGCTTGGAAGGTTGTTTATCCAATCATTGACAGCAAAGTTAAAAAGAAGGTATGAAATATAACTCCCCTGCAAGCTGATAATTGTGGACTACAAACATTGAACATAATCTATATAATTTCATGGGGGATATTAAGGTTTTTGTGAAAGTGCCAATTTAGTTCCAACGTGCAAAATAAAACCATTTTAGTCTTAATGTTTGTAAGATAGTGCAATCATAGCTCTGAGTAACGGAACTTAGACTAAATTGATACCATTTCACAAATGTTAAGGCGTCAAGTTCCATTATCGAGGCTATAATTGCACCAACGTTAAGCCAAAATGGTGCTATATTCATCAAGTTCTGTTATCGATGGCTATAATTATACAAACGTTGAGGTTAAAATAATGTTATTTTGTACGTTGGGGGCTAAATTGACACTTCCAACCATAATTTCATCATCCATATGCTCATCTATATTTTAAGAATTCCATAAGTGGCTGGCTAGTAAAAAGGGATTTATAAGAAGAAAATAAGATGATACAACAGTGCTTGGAATCTAAGATTAATTGATAGAGGGTGTTTGGAGTACTCTCTGATGCTCAATTGATATATCTGTGGAGTTTTCCCTCATTTTCGGGCGATCAGTGGGTACTCAAAACCTCTATGTCTTTTGGATCCGTCACTAAAGGCATAGGCTTTGAAATCCATAGACAACATTACATGTATGTTTCTTCTGCAATTTGATTTTTATGTTTTAATATTTTCCAGATCGTTTTTGTTGATACCAAAAATTTAAGTTCTACACTGCTTGAAGACATTGAAGAGAGTCAACTGCCTGATATATATGGAGGCAAACTACCATTAGTTCCTATACAAGATAGCTAGTTACTTGTGCAGCATAAGAAGATTCCCTGTCCGCGGTAGTGTTCATAAGGACCTTTAATAATGAATTTAATTTGATCATTTACCGTTAGCTCTAGATTTATTCCTTTCGTTCGTCAATTGATAGATTGTAATAGGCTTGTTGATTGGTCTAGGTAATAAGATATTCATTAGGTCTTGTCTCGTTAGGGATTTTCAAAACTCATAATATATGTCGGGAGGCTAAGAAAACTTATTGCCATTTCCTGGAAATTGAGATTTCTGCCGTATTGTCCATTGAGATGTCTATATAAAAAAAAAGGGCGGCCCGGTCGCATTACGCGTCCCCGCTGAGCGAGGGTCCGGGGAGGGATCCCACCACAAGGGTGTATTGGGGGCAAGCCTTCCCTTGCCAATTTAATTGGCAAGAGGCCGCTCCTAAGACTCGAACCCGTGACCTCTGGTCACACGGCAACAACGTTTTTTACCGTTGCGCCAAGGCTCGCCCTCTATTGAGATGTCTATATAAATACGAAAAATTCTATTATAATTTCGATCCATAAAGGGGCACTTTAGTTACGTGATGTGAGGTTGACATTACGTTACGCTATGTTACGGTATGGTACATTACGTTTTGTTATATTATGATATTTTACGCTACGGTATGTTGCATTACGGGGCAAATTACATACATGGTGTACAACATTTGTCATGTTTCACACGTTTGTGTATAAACTTCAATTTAGTATACTAAAATGTACAACTTTATAGGTGAATTCCAATATGGTGTACAAATTGGAATTATGATCTGTCAATCTGATAATACCGTCATTTCATCAATTTTCATTTCACTCATTAGTAAAAGTGGGACCCACAACATATGTTATTACTAAATTGTCCCTTTATGGGTTTCCCCTCCTTCATAAAACTTTTGTTTTCCGGTTTGACTTACATGAAAAAAAAGATAGGAGAAGAGAAAAGGTGCAAAATTCCCCCTAATATTGATGGTTAAGAGTAATTTTACCTCTTAACTTTTAAAATTGTATAATTTTATTTCTAACGTTGGTAACCAAGAACAATCTTACCTAGGTTCAAAAAAAGAAGAGGAAGAATACGAATAGACGGTAGAAGAATGTGAACAGTGAGAGAAAAGACGAGGAAGAAGGGGAACAACAGAGAAAAGGGAAGAAAGATGGCGATTTTAGAGCGAGCAGCAACCTCGTTCCGTGAGGCGGAAGATTGGGAAACGCAGAGAAAATGCCTAATTCATTTATGTTCTGATTTTTTTGTTAAATAATGTTAGAATCCGTTGTTGTTTGCCATTTTTTGTTATATACCACTTAGCGAATTTTGTTAAAAACACATTCAGACTTCGCATATGCTAACTAAAATCATCAACTAAACCAAACATTAGCTTCGCAAGCTTCGCTTATGCTAACTAAAACCATCAACTAAACCAAACATTAGCTTCGCAGACTTCGCATATGCTAACTAAAATCATCAACTAAACCAAACATTAGCTTCGTAGACTTCGCATATGCTAACTAAAATCATCAACTAAACCAAACATTAGCTTCGCAGACTTCGCAGGCTTCACATATTTAGCTTCGCAGGGTTCGCATTATGCTAACCTGGGTTCGCATTATGCTAACCTCTGCGAAGTCAGACGGGAGGAAGACATACGCGCGTAAATATTGAGGGTATTATGGGAAAGTCACACAAAATCAGTCTAAATATGTAGTAGGTTGAGTAAATGAGTTAAATATGTAAATGTGCCTCTCATTTGACCAATTTTTATAATTAACCCAAAAATAATTTATCAAACTGTTTTCTCAGTTATGAATCTTGTCATCTCATCTCTACTATACTATATGTTATTTTTATCAATTATTAGTGACAGATCATAAACTTATATATATACATGAACAAAAAAATTAAAATTATATTGTGTTATGTACAAGTTGGACAAAAAAATTAAAAATTCAAATATTTCGTGGATTTAAAATATTAATCTCCAATTCTATTATGAAATTAGAAAAAGAACGTAAAATTTTTTTAGAATCAACGGATATGCAACTGATGTAGAGTACAAGAACATTTGTCTTTTTTAATGACATCTAAAATTGATTCTATTTGTCAACGATCATAGTAAAATTGTTTTTGTCTTTTAACTTTACGGGGTAAAATTACACTATTGTATACATTAGGAATAAATTTGCATTTATTTATCCATATATTAAGAGTATTTTTTGTACTTTATTCCATAAAGAAAAATTTTGAACCTAACCGGGCCGAGTCAAACTCAATTCATTGTCAAACTTAAAGTTAATATTCAACTAATTTAAAGGGAAATTTATATACGAATTTACTTTTAAAAAATTATTTACAACTATAATTATATTAAGTTATAATTTTGAGTTATATCAAATTAATAAAACCATTATTTTTAAGGTTGGAGTTTATAAATTAGGGGTCTAAGATATATTGTCTAGAGTTTAGAATTTATTAATTGGGTTTTAGAATTTTTAAATTAGGTTATAAAAGCATATTTTATTTATTATATATAGAAAATAATGACATTATTGAGAATTAAATTTGATAATATGATTTAGTTGTAATTTTTATAGTCATGATATTTAGGTAGAAAACCCTAATTTAAAAGGTAATATGTGCTATTATAATCTGAAAGAAACTTTTATAAAGAATTGGTCCAATTTCATTATGTATGGAGTGATGATTAAAAATAAGTGAACTTTTTCATTAAATTTTCATTATAGCAATAAAGTGGAAAAAAATGATTTCTAAAAATAAAATAGGCTTTAGCATCATTAAAATTTATTAAAGCAACTTAACACATGGATGTAAATGAAATAGAAATATAAATGAATTATTTGCCTTTAATGTTACACTAATTCCATTGATTCACAAATTTGTAGTGCTTCAAGGAATTATGAAGCTTTTATTATTTAGTGTATATTGGACGAGTCGCGAATGAAATCGCGCTTTTTAAAATGTTCATGACACTGTTTGAAAGATGTGTAAGTAGACTAACAGTCGGTCGTCTATAGGATAAAACAATTCAGTCAATAAAATGTATATACAATTTTAATTTGCACGAATCAGAATTTGTTCAATGAAATAATTACAACTCAATGATCTGCTCAATTTTGAAAAGGAATAGTACCTAGAAGCAAAACCAGTAGAAGAAATAAATAAATATGGTTGTTGTTTTTTTAAATTAACGTTATGCAGTTTTATCAAAACTTATGAGAAAGTGAAGAGCAAAATTAGGGAGAGAAAAATCGAGAAGGTTTCATGTAGATCCTTGTCTTTTCATAAAAGTGGAGTATCTGTTAGGACACGCCCAATGATGTGAGGACTCTCTTTATAAATATCACTTACAAATGCATATTTTTCAATGTGGGATACATTCCACTATCTTGATATAAAATGCCAAGTCTTTTATGAAGGAAATTAAGGCTAAGATATAACAGCGGAAATATAAAAATTTTAGCCTACTTCCTTTTAACCATAGGATCCGTTAATCGTTATTTCATATAAAGAGGGATAAGCAGAAATACCTTTCGATGATCAATCTACCGTTGCAAACGAAGTGCCCACAACTTCAAAGGAGATGTAAACTGTTTACCAATCTGCCCCTATTCGAAACAGACCTTCCCGACCTCCGAACGACAATCCCTTCGGTGGAAGGTTGGGATAAAATGAGATTATGACAGAACGAAAACGAAGAACATTTCTGTTTTGAACGACCCCGTTGTAACGTAAAGAGTTTCGCAAACGTGGCCCGTCCCTCCCGAATAAAAGACGAGCTCTTACGTTATGCCTTGTGTCGTCCTTAAGAGAAATGGACGTGTCCGCAAAAGTGACTAAGAAAATAAAAGAAAAGCAAAAATAAACAAACGACCAAAGTCGTTCTGTATCTACGATATATATCCATCCCGAGGGTAGTTAAAGAAAATGAACCAATGCCGTTAAATACGTGCCTCGAGCCGGTATATACGCCGTTTAAAATCACAAAGCCGAACTAAGCTAAACCGCATAATTGCACCATATGGATGAGACTGTGGGTTTGACTAACGACTCGATCATTTCGACCGTTACCAAAACTACAAGAAGTATGGCCCGATCTGCGTGTTTGCTTGACTCGTGCCTAACTGAAAAAGAACGGTAATATTCCTACTTCAAATCAGCATGTGATTCAACGAAATGTTGATTTTCTATAACCACGCTAAGGTGATATATCCCGTAGATTGGAAGGAATAGAGAGTTGTTGTTAGCCGAAAGATTACCGTGCGCTCAAATAAGACTCGCCGTCTTTTTACGTAGCCAAAACAAGCAAACGGATTCTTAACGCTAAAAACAAACACGTTACGCGATGAGTCCGTTCCTTAAAATAAAAGTGCTTTCTCGATAGATCCAAAAGATCTCGTCGTAATCCAAAAATCGAGACACGAACCCACGCGAATAAAAGGGAACGAGTCATTGTCAATAACGAACGATTGGACTGAAAGGATAACTCATACCACGTCTAAAAAAACCGAGATGCACTCAAAGGGAGTCAAAACCCAAAACTAATGCGTCTCGCAAAATGACAAAAGATGAGTTATCTCGAAAGGACAATCCACTTGGTCGATATCTTAGTCACTGAATGTTGATACGTCAAAACGAACTGTATTGTCTGATGAGTGATTTACTTTTCCGCAATAAATCGTCGGCATCACGCGTCCCCTGGACCGCAATGTGATCCCCAAACCAAAATCCTAGGAAAGAGACTTGGACCATCGAGTGTGTGGAGGAATAAGGGTGGAAGAGAGATGTTGTGATACGTGTAATTAGACTAACGTTTGTTCTTCTTATCTTATATATCCATAAATAAATGAACGCACACACCACGAATCATGCATATAAAATCATGCATACATACTAATGGATGACCGTTTGCGCAGACTTCATCATTAAGCGGTTGTGGTTTCGCGAGATTAACCGGTTAGTCAGGCAGTTTGATCAGCTACAGATTGACAGTTCTGAATCGGCAGTTGTGGCTTCGGAATCATCTTCGTCCGAGTATACTCAGTATTCAGTCGGTATGTCTGCGACCGACGAAAAGGTGGCCGAATTGGAAAACTCTGTGAACAATATCAATGATCAGCTGGCCGTAATTTTGGCCCAGCTAGTTGAGCTGGCATTAAAGGACAACAAGAGTGGCAGTAAGCGCGTTGAGAACGAGGTGAACGATGGTCCCCGCTTTGGGAATGAGGACGACTATCAGGATTATATCCGGAAGCAGCTTGAGAAAGAGAAAGCTAAGGAAGAAGAGTGGAAGCAACACATCACTCAAGAGGTGCAGGATCTACGTGCAGGAAGTTCCGGGAGCCAAGACATTTATAACTTGAAGAATTGTTTATCGGCAACTGCTTTGCCTTTGAAATTCCGGCTCCCGGACATGAAAAAGTTCGATGGAACTGAGGATCAAGTCCTGGGGCTGTTTAACACTTATCTGGAGGGGGCTGCCCTCACATGGTTTCATGCATTGTCAATGGTGACGAAGAGGGATTGGAAAGAGTTAGTGAAGTCATTCATCGCTCAGTATAGCTTCAACACCATGCTTGAGGTCACTTTGAAGGAACTTGAGAGCACTAAGCAGCAGATTGGGGAATCTTTTTCCGATTTTGTAAGAAGATGGAGGGCCCAGGCCGCGGTTATGAAGCAGAAGCCGCTTGAGCAGGATCAGATCCGAATGGTAGTCGGTAACACCTTGCCGTATATTAAGAATGAGCTGCGGTACATGCCTTTCACCGATTTCAACCAAATGTATAGCTGCGCCTTGACAGTTGAGGGGGACGGAGAACCAAAGAAAGCTTATACCAAGTGGATGAAGTCTGGATATAGTGCCGGAGGGCCAAGTGCGAGTGCAGAATCTGCAGCAGTGAAAGTGCTTGATCTTAATGCTATCGAAAAGAGGTAGTTCGCCAAATTCGATCAAACCTATGCAAAAGTTTTCGAACGATTGCAGAAAAAGGGGTTGCTGAAAGCTCTTACTCCTTATAACAAAGTTCCACCTTCCCCGCAGATACAAGCTAGGGGATACTGCGAATTCCACAGCAGTTATGGGCATACTATTGAGAACTGTGAGAGGTTGAAGCACGAGATCCAAGATTTGATTGAGGAGAAGAAGATAGCTGATCCGTCGTCAACAAACCCTTCCACTAGGCGTAATCCATTGCCTAATAATAGGGTGAGTATGATTAGATTCGGTCTGAAAGAAAGTCTAGTGATGGAATCCTTCGAGGAAAATGAAGAGGAGTTGCTGGACTCCGATGAAAAAGGCAATATAGGAAATGGTCTATATGTGTCCTTCCTTGGCGAGGAACAGGAGGGTGAACCGATGGATGAAGGGTTGGATGGTGGAGCACCGTATGATGAAGATAGTGCTGAAGAGACTGGGGAAGGGTCGTCTCGGACTATTGTGCCAGAATTGGGTCTGTTTAGTGGCGGAGAGAATCCCGAGGTGCACTTGCGTGAATATATGCACGATATGTTTGTTGAATCCTTCGGGGTGGACGAGATTGCTCAGTGGTTCCACCATTCGCTGATAGGCGAGCCTTTGGGATGGTTCCACTCATTACCCGACTCTTGCAAGCATGATTGGGATCGATTATCAGATTTATTTCTAGAAAAGT
This sequence comes from Euphorbia lathyris, assembly GCF_963576675.1. Lineage (NCBI taxonomy): Eukaryota > Viridiplantae > Streptophyta > Magnoliopsida > Malpighiales > Euphorbiaceae > Euphorbia > Euphorbia lathyris. The sequence goes on from NC_088918.1 coordinate 3,573,599, forward strand.
TCCAAAGGGCTGAGGACAGGACTGCAAAGCGCTTCGCGATGCAGATCGAACCTATCAAGCGTCCGCTACCGAGGGCCAGTAAGTATAATGGCAACAAGGATCTGATGGAACATCTTCACTTCTACTTGTCGGCCATAGGGCCTTTGGGTTTTAATGAAGGAGAGATCACCAGCTTGTTTTGTAATTCGCTGATGGGTGAGCCGTTGATGTGGTATATGTCACTTCCGATGCATGTCAAGACTGATTGGGCGGCAATGACAAAGAGGTTTATCAAAGAGTATACGGTATGGATGCTGGCGGAGCAAACCCCGGACTCACCCTCTTATGAAACGCCCGAGGCAGTATTGGCAATGCCTAGGTATGGTGGATACCAAGATCCTGTTGAGCATGCGAGGTTATTCCGTAACCATATGTATGACGTCGGGTTCCCGCAATGTGAATTACATGAGCATTTCCCGAAAACCCTAATGGGAGAAGCCTTGTTGTGGCACCAGGGCCTATCAGAGGAGGAAATGGGCCATTGGATACCTCTTAGGAACGCTTTTGTGGCGAGATATGAGATGTATGTTCCATGGACGGGATCCCTGGAGGATCTGGATAGGATCAGGCAATTCCCGAGGAACCATTCGTGGATTATGCTAGGAGGTGGAGGCACCGCTATGAGCAGTGTCATGAAACGATGAGTGATAAGGTGTAGCTTATGTGCATACATAGAGGCGCTATTCCGTTGGCGACAAGAAGGATGAGTAGAGTGTCCCTCCGGGATTATGATGATTTGATAGGCTGGGCTTTGTATAGATCAGCGGATCCCTTCTATTTGAATCTGAACGTCCCTCACGTAATGGATTTAATGATTGTGGACATTTGGGAAAGTTCTTCGGACGAGGAGGATGCTAATCGGAGGATTCCTATCAATATTTGGGATGAATCTGATGATGAGCCGGAAATCGCCGTCATGACAAGATCAGGTCGAGTGGCCGAGGGAAAGGCACCTATGGTGGACACTGAGATAGGAGAAGGATCGGATCCCAAGCCAGATGACCAAGTCCTCGAGCAGTTGAAGAAAATACAAGCTAAGTCTACGGTGTGGGAAGTCCTATGCCATTCCAAGTACCACCGTGAAAATCTGATGAAAGAACTGCAGAATTTGGTTATTTCTACCGATACTGAGCCGGCAGCGTTAGTGGGGGCAATTATGGCTCGAAAGAAAACCGAAATCACGTTTACTGACGAGGATCTCCCAGAAGAGGGGAAGGCTCACAACAAGCCTTTGTACATCCGAGCTGAGATTAACGGGAAGAAGACTAGCTGTGTGATGGTCGATGATGGATCGGCCATTAATGTTTGCCCGCTGAAACTCTTGTCTAAGTTGGGAGTGGAAAGAGGGGACTTGATGGCCTCGGAAACTGTGATCAGGGCTTATGATGATAGCCGTAGGCACATCGAAGGAGTTTTTAAGGCCAAGCTGAAAGTGGGGCCGCACGAGGAGGAAACATAATTCACGGTGCTGGATATCCCGGTAACCTTTGCCGTGTTGTTGGGACGCCCATGGTTCCACAAGTTGGGAGGTGTGCCCTCCATGCTCCATCAAATGATCAAATTCCCCTTCGGGGAGGAGATAGTGACGATCAGAGCGGAAAAATTGAGCTCGGTGGCGGCATTGGGAATTGAGCCTCAGCTTTTCTCCGGATTCTAAGTTTCCGGGATCTACGAGTCTAGCATGACCTCCGATGTGGTGAAAATAATGAAAGGGGGCTTCATCCCTAGTATGGGCTTGGGGGCACACCATCAAGGGTTGCCAGAATTTCCGGACTTCAAGAGTCAGAAAACCCGAATGGGTTTAGGATATGAGCTGGGGGGGGTCCGTCCAACGCAAGTAATGAAGGAAAAGTGGGCCTAAGGAAGTATTTTGTGAATGAGGGGCACGGAAAGGTTTATTCAGGGACTCCCGAGTCATGGACTAGCGCCGAAGGAAAGATTCTGCCGGGCTTTGAGATCTTCAATGATGTAACCAACTGGGGCAAAGGAAAGGCGAGCTGCTTCATCGAGGAGATCATGATGTTAGATCTTAATGCCGAGGAGCAGGTCGTTACTATTAAAGCAACTGCAGGAGCGGTGGACGAGCCCAGTACCTCCAAAGCTTATGAGAAACCCGAGAACCCTGATGATGAAAATTGTATTAATGCTTTATTTGAATCCGATGATGTACTCGCCAACACTATCAATGAAATGAATTCTGATTTTGCTTACTTGCTTGATGTTGATCATGATCATTCCATGCATTCTCATTCATATAACATGCCTACATTTGAAATCAGTACAATAGAAATGTCAACTTTCAATCTTGGCACGGATGAAAATCCTAAACTTATACAAATTGCTCAAGAATTAACTATTGAAGAGAGGAAAGAATTTGAGAGAATAATTAAAAAATACGAAATAGTGTTTGCTTGGACGTATGAAGACATGCTAGGAATCGATCAATCAATCGTAACTCACCGTATTCCAACATACCCCGATGCTAAGCCCGTGAAGCAGAAACTCCGACGAATGAGACCAGAATGGGCAGATAAGATCAGAGAAGAAGTGAAGAAGCAGTTAGAAGCAGGGTTCATCGAAGTAATCGACTATCCCCCTTGGGTCGCAAAGAAGGACGGCAAAGTGAGAATGTGCGTCGATTATAGAGATCTTAACAAGGTGTGCCCTAAAGATGAATTCGCGTTGCCTCATATTGACGTGTTGATCGACAGTGCAGCATCAAGCGTCTTACACACGAATGTGGATGGTTTCATGGGCTACATGCAAGTTCAGATGGCTGAGAAACACAGTAAAAACCTCATTCACAACTGAGTGGGGAACATACTTCTATAGGGTGATGCTGTTTGGTTTGAAAAATGTCGGGGCAACTTACCAGCGAATGGCTACGGCACTGTTCCATGATATGATACACAAAGAGGTGGAAGTCTATGTGGACGATATGATGGTCAAGTCGGAGACGAGAGAGGGGCATTTCGTTGCACTCGAGAAGTTTTTGGCCCGAATTGCAGAATTTAAACTAAGGTTAAACCCGAAGAAGTGCTTCTTCGGTGTTTCATCGGGGAAAATCTTAGGCTATGTAATCGGAAACAAGGAAATTGAGGTAGATCCCGACAAAGTGAAGGCCATACGAGAAATGCCAGCGCCAAAGAATGAGAAAGAAGTGAGAGGGTTTCTGGGGCAGGTTCAGTATATCATTCGGTTCATAGCAAGACTCACCGTAATCTGCGAGCCAATCTTTAAGTTGCTACGGAAAGATCAACCCACGATTTGGAATGATAAGTGTCAGCAAGCCTTGGAGAACGTTCGGAACTATTTGTCCAATCCACCTGTTCTGAGGTCGCCTAAACTTGGAAAACCGCTTCTCCTCTATGTGGCAATCGAAGAGCGATCTATAGGGGCAATGATGGCCCAAGAAGGAGACACTGGTGTGGAGCATGCAGTGTATTATCTAAGTAAGAAGTTCTTGGAATACGAGCTTAAGTATAACATGATCGAAAAGACATGAGTGGCAGTAGTATGGCTAACAAAGAAACTACGGTACTATTTTCAATCTTATAAAGTGATCATTATTTCCTGAATGGATCCCGTGAAGTATCTGTACCGAACTCCGTCTCTAACAGGGAAGCTAGCCCGATGGTTGCTGCTTTTGTCCGAATTTGATATCGAATATGTAACGAAGAAGATTATCAAGGGGAGAGCCGTAGCAGAATTTTTGGCCAACCAACCTCTGAACGTAGAAGAGGAAGAGATAAACTATGATTTCCCCGATGAGCATTTGAACGCAATAGAAGTTATACCATGGAAAATGTTCTTCGATGGAGCAGTTAATTCGAATGGATCCGGAGTAGGAGTGCTACTTATCTCACTAGAAGGAGAAAGGATCCCGATGGCAAAGAAGCTATCCTTCCCTCTCACTAATAACATGGCTGAATACGAAGCATGCATCTATGGGTTGGAGTCATTAGCAGCATTGGGAGCATCATATGTTGAAATCTGGGGCGACTCAAAACTGATTATCGAACAAGCGCAGGGAAACTGAGAAGTGAGGGAGGAAAGGTTACATCCATACTTAGACCAGCTAGAAGGGTTGGAACTAAGATTCAATGAATGTCGTTTTTATCATATTCCTCGGGCACAGAACCAGGCAGCGGATGCTTTGGCCACTTTGGTGTCAGTTTGGGACAACCCTCGGAATCTTGCCTCGAAGCCTTTGGTGTTGAGAAGGTCTCACAAACCATGCTACGAAGATGTAATGTTGTTAGGGGCAGATGAAAAACCTTGGTATTTCGATATTGTAAACTTCATGAAGAGTGGAACATACCCGGCAGAATCGGAACTTAGGGATCAGGCTGTGATTAGAAGGTTAGCACAGCAGTTCGTCATCCACAATGACTTGCTTTACAAGAGGCACACCGATGGTTTGCAACTGAGGTTCTTGGATGCGGGAGAAGCCCGTGAGGCAATGGAGTTAGTACACTCGGGAATCTGCGGGGCCCATATGGGAGGAGCGGTGTTGGCAAAGAAAATCGTGAGGCAAGGCTTCTATTGGCTCACCATGGAAAGAGATTGTAACGAATATGCGAAGAAATGCCATGACTGTCAAATCCAAGGAGATTATAATCACTTACCAACTATGGAACTACACGTGCTAGCACCCATTTGGCCGTTTGCGGCTTGGGGCATTGATATCATCGGGGAGGTGAGGCCTAATGCGTCGAACGGCCACAAATTCATTGCAGTCGCCATCGATTACTTCACCAAGTGGGTAGAGGCAGAATCATTTAGCAAGTTGGGGTCTAAACAGATGAGGAAGTTCATTGAAAAGCACTTGATCACCAGGTTCGGAGTGCCTCATCACATGATCACGGATAATGGGGTCCAGTTTCAGGGAGAAGTGAGAAGTCTCTTCCGAGAGTACGGTGTTGAACATCACAGATCTTCTTCGTATCGTCCGCAAGCTAATGGTGCAGTAGAGGCGGCTAATAAGAACCTTAAAAGAATTCTCGTAAAGACAGTAGAATCGCATCATAACGGGCACGAACAGCTTCCGCTCGCTTTAGGGGCTTATCGTACGACAGTTAGAACGTCAACTGGGGCAATGCCGTTCTCCTTGGTATACGGTTCAGAGGCCGTTCTCCCGATTGAGGTTGAAAAGCGATCATTGAGAATCGCAGTAGAAGCAAAGATTCCCGAGACGGAATGGATAAAGAAGCGGTACGAACAGTTAGCATTGGTGGATGAGAAAAGGATGGAGGCCCTTTACCATGTGCAGTTATATCAGCGAAGGATGGCTCGAGCCTTCAATAAAAAGGTCAAGGCCAGCCCTATCAAAGAAGGGGATATGGTGCGAAAACAGATCCGTGTGACGCACACCGACCCGAGGGGCAAGTTTAGGCCAAACTGGGAAGGGCCGTTCTTCATGAAGAAGATACTAAGCAAAGGAGCGGTGAAGTTAACTACTATGGACGGCATGGAATTCTCCGAACCTACCAATCTGGATAGGCTTAAGAAATACTTTTCGTAAAAAAAAAACAAGAAAGAAAAATTCCCGATAGGTTGAAAACCCGCAAAGGGCGGCCTATGCAACAATAAGGGACATCCCAATGGGTGAAAACTCGAAAGGGCACTCATTTGAAAATTCCGAGATAGAAAAAGGAGAGATGAAAAATCGCTAGGACCTGAAAACCGAAAAAAGGCAGGTCCTGGTAACGGTAGTTATATCTTGAGCAATTATAAAAATAATGTATAAGAGGCTAAGTATTTCTGTTGTTTGTAAATGAATAAAGGCATGAGTATATTTGAAGAGAATGAGTGGGATCGTTATAATTTACTGAATGCAAAATAATATGAATCATGAGTTATACATTTCTTATCTTTCTTTTCACAATAAAAAGCCTACGTACTGTCTACCCCACTCCCTATACACAAGCTATACATCGGGGTAATTCTAATAAAAGCTACGAAGCTATACATGATAAGCCTAATAAGGAGGGAAATCCTAGTGGGCCTTAAAGTCCCTCAGATGTGATGCCCGCTCCGAAGATAGGGTCTCCTCGGTGACTCGAAGCCTCTCCTCGGCGACTCGCATTCTCTCCTCAGCGGCGAGGCGTCCTGTAGTCTCCTCCCGCACCCTCTCCTCAACGGCAAGACGTCCCGCGGTCTCCGCCCGCATCACCCCGGACCAGTGGTCGTTCCTCTCCCGATACACCTGGCTAACCCTGGCATCGGCCTCCCGCAACATCTCGCTCCGTCTCCGCTCATGTGTATGAAGATCACTCTGAAAAAAAAGGAAAAAAACAGATATGAAAAAAAAGAAAGAAGAAATACTGGCAAGAATAGAAATCATACATACATATATGCATACATTCCACTACACTAAAATAAAATGAGGATATTTACCAGATGGTCAGCACAGCGCAAGCTGAGTCGATCTCGGAGGTAACCAGACAGCCCCACATAATCAGTGCAAGTCTCCCTCGAAGTCTGGAGGGCGTCCGAGGGATCAAACGGTATCCTCGACGTAAAGACAAGAGGAGCCATCTCGACACCCGCATAGGCCACCCCGGACTCGTCATAGCAAACAGTCGCAAAATCCCTCCCAAAGTCCGGGACGGGTACGCCTAGAGGGGACCTCTCCGGTCGGGTGGCGCTGGAGGACTCGCCGACATAATATGGCGGCTCGCTCGCAGACGCCTGAGCACGGGCATCATCGAAGAAATCTGACATATGAGCACTCCTCCAAGAACCCTCCTGCAAATAGAGACACAATAAGTACCACTAACTATCTCGTAAATAAAAATAAATAGGCCGAAACACTCACCGGAACCGCCTCCTGACCAAAGACTGCAGCGACAGCCTCCCCCGAAAACACGTCCGCCACGGGGTCTACCTCCATCGCCACCGCTGGGGCATCCCTCGCGCTCAATAATGTCGATAAATAGGGAACACGACCCCCAGCATGAACCCATACATCTCTACCAACAAAGCGGCGAGTCAAATCCCGACGAATGACCGATGAGGGCATAGTCTGCACCGCAAACATGGAGACGGGGATCTCGCCTGGTGTGCAATGCGAGGCACTAACCCCGGTGATACCCCGGTCGCCCAAGTACCATGCCCGCACGCAAGGGCCGGTAAGCACGCTCTGCTGCTCCTGGATCAGGGTGACGTACACGTAATCGGGACCAAAGTCAAGGTCGTCCCACCTAAATCTAATCTGAAAGCACAAAGAAAAAGTCAGGTCTGATCAAACAAAAATCTAGCGCGATTAGAAGATATTTACCTGCCCCAAGGTCCTTGAATCAATCCAATCCAGGAGCTGCGCCACCGTCTGCCTCTCCCCGGTACCTAGACCGAACTCGCTGCACCGAGCCATAAGTGGGGGCTTCACTACCCGTGGCCTACACCGACGCTCGCTGGGAAGAATCCGCCTCTCGTAGGCCCAAACCTGCTTGTAAAAACAAAGGTTATGAACAAAAGGCACGAAGAAGATAAAAGGGGCAAGTTAAGGATGAACCACGTACCAGAAGAGCAAAAGTGTAACCACCGAAGTCCTTGCGCTTCTGGAAAGTCAAATCCAGAAACTTGTACAGGTAAGCTAGACCCACACCTGCCCAATCGTAAGACGCCACCGCATCCAGATCACTGAAGGCCTGAATAAGACCCGCATGTACCATCCCGCTCTTGGTGCGGAAGATCGTCTCGCCTAAAGCATACACCAGGAAGCTGCGGACAGCCAAATCAGTGTCGTCGGTCCCACAAAAGTTCCTACGACTCAAGAGCCTCGAGGTAGTGATGAACTTCACCGGGGTGGATTTGATACCCGTGTAAACTCCCGGCCCGATCAAAGCAGCCAACCTAGCACGGTCAACCCGTGGACGCATCGTATCAAAGGAGAAGGGAGCCGGAGTACCACGCCCCCGCAACCCGGTCAGTAAAGAGAAGTCGCGAGGCGAGATCGTCATCTCCCCGAACGAGAGATGGAAGGTATGGGTCGAGTCGACCCATCTCTCGCATAAGGCCCGTAGGCTGAAACGGTCGCACACCCCGTTGGCGCGGGGCAGTGCTAAAATAAAGGGCTCAAAGCCCAACTCTCGCACACGGGCTCTCGCCGCGGCGCCTAGCATGGAATACCACACATGAATATCTGCCGTAGTCCCAGAAATGTCGATGAACTGGAAAGAACGGAATAGTTAAGTTTAAATATTGTTCCTAGGCTTGCATCTGATGATAGCACGTTAATCTAGCTATTCTTTCGGTCAAATCTAACCTAGAGACATCTTGTCAATTTGGACCGTCATTTTGTGAAATCTCTCCCTTAGGGTTGTTTGCATAAGATTTGATTAATTCATTATTCTTTGATCTACTCTCGTTCGCATTGGAAAAGAGAATTATTCAAGTTTTTACTATTCACGTGCATTAGTCAAGTTTTCACTATTCACGTACACTATTCATATTTTACTATTCACGTACATTAGTCAAGTTTTCACTATTCACGTGCATTATTCGAGTTTTTACTATTCACATGCATTAGTCAAGTTTTACTATTCACGTGCACTATTCACGTTTTTTACTATTCACATGCATTATTTGAGTTTTTACTATTCACGTGCATTAGTCAAGTTTTACTATTCACGTGCATTATTCATGTTTTTACTATTCACGTGCATTATTTATGTTTTTACTATTCACGTGCACTATTTATGTTTTTACTATTCACGTGCATACTATTCACGTGTACTATTCACGTTTTACTGTTGGCATGCATTGCTCGTATGTTTTACTATTCACATGCATATAGTTCGCATTCTTCCAAAAAGACAAATAAAGTGTTACTTGCAAGCAAAGAATTTCATGTTTTCTAACTAATGTCTTCTAAGGCAACCTAGGGATTAGCATGCAAATCATGTTCAAAGTAGGGATACTAAAGCCTAGAAATTTAGTCAAAAGACGAGGAAGTAAGAAAGTACTTACCTGGTTACAGCGGGTCCGGCTCAGATGAGATGTGGGGTCCTGAAAAGGGTCCACTGTAGTAAGGTTCACGAAACCCTCCTCCATGCCCTTCGTGCCATCATGTTGATCCAAATCCATCCCGAGAATAATCCAAATCAAATGTTAGAGAGAGAGAGAGAAGAGAGAGAAGGTGTGGGGTTGAAATGAAACCCCACCACCTTATATAGGAAAGGGGAATGGCATTCCCGTAAATAGTGAAAAAAGGTACGATGTGACATAAAGGTAAAAAGTAAATAATTATTTACCAGGTGCACAGATCTCCGATTTGCAGTCCGTTTCAGCATGCGTTTCTGCCAGACAGTGACCGATAATGTCAAGATAGAACTCCAGATGACAGCCATTTTTTTACAGAACAGCGGCACCAGTCAAAATGCAGACGACAGTCAACAGAAAAATAATTGTTAGTTTGAATCACTCCGGACTAAAAAGACATTCCTATTGAACCATTCAAACCTCCAAGTCACTAGCTCCAGTGAGAAAATACAGACAATGGTGTTTTAAAAGAATTCAGAATTGTCAGAAAGAACCTTTGCTTTTGAGCCGTTTTACCCGCGGTCGTGGACCAGGGTTGCTTTTGAGCCATTTTACCCACAGTCGTAGACTAGGGTCGCTTTTGAGCCATTTTACCCGCGGTCGTGGACCAGGGTTGCTTTTGAGCCATTTTACCCACAGTCGTAGACTAGGGTCGCTTTTGAGCCATTTTACCCACGGTCGTGGACCAGGGTTGCTTTTGAGCCATTTTACCCACGGTCGTAGACCAGGGTCGCTTTTGAGCCATTTTACCCACAGTCGTAGACTAGGGTCGCTTTTGAGCCATTTTACCCACGGTCGTAGACCGGGGTCGCTTTTGAGCCACTTGACCCGCGGTCGTGGACCAAGGTTGCTTTTAAGCCATTTTACCCACGGTCGTAGACCAGGGTTGCTTTTGAGCCATTTTTCCCCCAGTCGTAGGCCGGGGTCGCTTTTGAGCCATTTTACTCGCGGTCGTGCACCAAGGTTGCTTTTGAGCCATTTTTACCCGCAGTCAACTTAGGCTAGGGTCCATAAGAAGAACATCCGCCGACAGCCGATTCAAAGGCAATGACGGAAAGAATCGTGAATGACACCGGAACGCGCAGCGCAAAGGTCAGGTATTCTTCCTCCTACTCTTTACGTGTCTCTTACTTTTATATGTTTTACATTGCATGTGTTGCGTTAGCAAAAAACGTTTTCAAAACACACACATCAATGTCAAAATAGGAAAGTAGGGGCAACTGTAGACACCGAGTCGGACGATCTGTGACGAAAACCTGTAAACAAGATGGTCGAAGAGGTTGATTCCGGAAGTTTTAAAACAAAAATATATAATAAGAAAAGAAAAATTAATGAGAGTCGCGGTCGTCAAGTGGACGGCTCGTGAGTGCTCAGCGACGCGGTACGAGCGCCTAGCGGCAGCCGACGCGTGTCCGACGACAGTTGGACGCGCGCCCGGCAGTGCGGGGCGCACGCTCGACGTCCGTTGGGCGCGCACGCCCGGCAGCGCAGAGCGCGCGCTCGACGACCGTGGGGCGCGCACGCCCGACAGCGCGGGCGCACGCCCGACGGCCGCTGGGCGGGCGCGCCCGGCAGCCGCTGGGCGAGAGCCCAGCGACGTTGGGCGGACGCCCGACGATTGTCGGGCGAACGCCCAACGTCAGTTGGGCGCGCGCCCAACTGAAGTTGGGCATACGCCCAACCATGTTGGGCGTCCGCCCAACGAAAGTTGGGCGTTCGCCCAACTAGCTTGGGCGTTCGCCCAAACTGACTTTGGGGCGACGCCCAATTTTCTTCGGGCGTCGCCCAAAGTTTCGGGGATCCGTTTGCGTATATAAGGCACGGATCCCCATGCGTTCAAAGGAGAAATTTTTGGAGAGCTTTCTCACTCTAGACATTTTTAGAGAGAGAAAGTGAATTTTTTTGAGAAAAATATTTTTTTTCTCAAAAAGTCCGAATTTTCCAAAAGTTGAAATTTTTACTAAAAAGACGAAAAACACAAAAAAACCGGAAAATCACAACCCGTGGAATCGACCGACTTCGACTGTCAAATACCGATCTTGAGGTATTATCCGAGGACTAGACTCGTTTTATTTTATTTAATTTACTTCCTTTATTTATTTATTTTTATGTTATAATTTTATTTATTTAGTTATTTATTTATTTATCACATTTTATTTAATTTTTCATATTTATTTAATTTTCATCTCGTATTAGATAAACGTTCGGTTTTGTTTTAAAATAAAAACCTCGTTTTAATATCCCAATACGAACCGTGATCCGATTCAAAGGTAGTTCGGGATTAATAAAAACGTTGTAATTATAAGTTTTAAAAATATTTCTAAATAATGTTTTAAAATAAAACATCGTTTTAGGATTCTCCGTTATAGGCTATGATCCAATTTGGGTAGTTCGGAGGTCCAAAACGATAGAATAAATCTAAAATAAAGCTTTTGAATAAATCTGTAAAGTTCGGGGCTGTTTCTGTAACTTTGCCATTTCTGTCACTAGAAGCAGTTTACCGACGGATTTTCCGTCGGTAAAGCTGCTAGAATTTTACAAAGTCTATTTTTGGACCTTTTCCTAATCTTTTTGACATTTATTCTTGTATAGGTATATGTACAATTATGCAATATGTTTTTTTTTAATTATTTTTGAGGTATATAACTAATAATTACTTATTATGTATTTATTTACTTTGTACATTTGGGTATCCTTTTCATTAATTTGATTTTGCAAAACTATATGTATATATTTTCTTTTAACTCATTTAAACTATATTTACTTGGACATTTTGGGGTAATTAATTAGTAGATGTTTTGAGGATAATTAGATGTCATTTTGATGTTTAATATATATTTGGGAGGGTTATTTCCTATATATTTATTATAATAGTTATTTTGGGATATAAGGTTTATTTTCTTATTCTTAATGAACTTTGTTCATTGCTTTACATGTTTTTGATTAGGATAAAAGTGTATTATACTTAGTATCTTTCACTATCATTATTATACATATATTTAGTATCTTTTACTTATTTTTTTAATCTATAGATATATCCTTATTTTTAGATAAAAATGTATATATATATATATATATATATTCACTTCACTTTTTGACCTTTATATGTATATATTTCTAATTTGTTTTATTTGGTGAATTTTGGGGATTTAAATGGTTCATTCTTGTGAATATATTCAAGTAAAGGTTAATTGAGTGAAAAGGGGAAAGTAAAATCACAAAAAGAGAGTTTAATTTGCTTATTTAAACTTAAAGTTTTCTAGATATTCCTAAAGTGTAAATAACGTTTTCTTGACATTTTTAAACCATTTCTTAAAACATCACGTTTTAAAACCTTAATTCGTTCCAACGACGGATTAAGCGAACCTTATAATTAAAATGACTTTTAATTGTAAATAATAGAGTTTTTGAATTGTTTTCCTAACTAAATGGTTTTTGAACAAAATAAATTGACTTGTATGCTTAATCACGTTTTCTTGTTAAAACTTTTATCTCAACATTTTCAAACGCTCGAGTCGTTCCAACGGCGATTCGAGTGAACGTCATTAAATGGGGTTTTGAAACGTACCTAAATCGTTCCAACGGCGATTAAGGTACGAACCATGTAAATAAACTCATTTTTGGGAAGTGAGTTTAGTTTAGAGTTAGTGTGTAATACGAAGCATAAATCACATTGTAAACAAATCAATTCTTTCTTCTCCCCCCTCTCTCTCCTATGTATTTTGAACTGATGTAAATGGGTGATTCTTTACCAAAATGGCTTTCAATAATATATGCTCAAAACGGTTTTCAAAACGAGAAAGAAAAGGTTTCAAATGAATTTTAAACTTAAAGAAATATGTGATTAGTCTGTTAACGCCTAACACGCTGAGTAGGAGGCCGGTGGTTCATAACCGGGCGATGTTAGGGTGCCTAGTAGCCTTTCTCCGGAAAGGAGCTAGCCTTCTCGGCTTGAACCTAAGTTTCTCGAACCCTCACCGGTCTCTCGCAAGGGATCGGTGTTCATTTTCCCATTCATGGGTGGCGACTCTTCCATACTCCGAGCTCCGGTCCTGCCGAGCAGCTTGATTCCACGATTGGTTGCTTTCGGCGCCAATCACCGCTTACATCGCCATGAGGTGTCCACCCCCCGGTCCGCCCGGGAGATTAGGTCGCGGCACCTCGTCTAACAGGAGTCAAAACAAAGACAATAGAGATCAAATGTGACAACAAAAGTGCCATTGATCTATCTAAGAATCCAGTCCAACACAGCAGGATGAAGCATGTTAGCATAAGACATCACTTCATCAGAGACCATATACTAAAAGATGAGATTAAGCTGACCTATGTGCCAACAAATGATCAGCTTGCAGATATATTCACTAAGCCCTCGCCACGAGAACAATTCAATATACTAAGGGAAGCCATTGGTATGTCAAATCCACTCTAAATAATTCTGTATAATTGAATGTTGATTGATTGCCATATTGAGTGAAAATTTGAACGAATGCGCAAATGCCATGCTGAGTAAATTAACAATAAATATCTACTCTTTATTAAGCTTAAAAATAGAAAAATAACCTCATGCTGAATTGACATAAACATTGAATGGTTATACTGAGTAGATACAAATGTTAAGTAAACATCCTATGCTGAGTAGATAAACATATTCAGTAATCACCTTATGCTGAGTTGATGAACATGCTGAGTGATTGACATATGTTGAGTTATTTAGAGATAGGAAATTCATGAAAGCTAGGCACTCAACATCGCGGATGTTTCGAATTCTAGCGAAATCCCGTAGAAACCCACTCGCGTAAAATAAATGCCTACACGTGTAACTACTGGCACCTTGGAAAGACGCACTTTAATGACATATCCTATGCGCCGAAGATGTCATAAATGACAGAATCCTTATCGGTTGAACGTCCCTAGGCAAAAACGGCTAGTTAATTGAATAGGGCCGCCGAAAATCTAGTATAAAAAGTGGAAAGATCCCCACTCATTCCTCTTTACGCCTACGATTTTCTGAAATCAAACTTCTCTCTCCCCAAAACCTCAAAACCTTCAAAAATGGCTTCTGGCAAAGACAAAACCCCTAAAACTCAAACCTCAAACAAACCCACTCAGGGTGACTTCGCAGGTCCTTCAACGCAAATTGAAAGAAAGATGATCAAAGTACACAAAAAGGTCAAAAATCTGGAGGTTCTGAAATGCAGATGGTTCTCTCCAGGCTTCGTCACCTCTGAGAAACCATTTTGCGACTGGATCAAGAAGAACAAGTGGACTTGTCTCTTCTCTCTCTCAGGAACAGCCTATCCTAGGTTAGTATGAGAATTCTATTCGAATCTACATGTTGATGAAGATGACTCTGATTATCTGGAGACCACAGTTAAAGGTCAGAAAATCATCGTAACCCCTGCTTATCTAGCCACCTTACTAGATTTACCAGACGAAGGAATAGAGTTTAGAACAACAAAGGAGAAAGTGCCAAAGGACACGGCTGAGAAGATCAAGGGGTTCTGTAAACCCAAGGACCATAAAGGTGAAATACCTAGCACCTGTATGGGGAAAGAACAAAAGATGGTCCATTACATGCTGACCAACTTTATCTTCCCCAAACTCAGCTTCATCCGCCTCTAACTTCGAGCAGTGCTTCATCTGCCACATGTTGACCAACACTCCACTCAATCTTCCTGTCTTCCTAGTTGGAGCTCTTCAACGAGGTGGTAAGAAACTCCGCTTGGGATCTCTAATCACAAAAATTCTCGAAGACAAGCAGATCGAGATGATAAATGAAACAAGTAGCTTGGGGAATGAAATCACTGCAGTTCTGCTGGATGGACTATTGTACAATCAACCCTTGAAAGGATATGAAGAAGTTAGAGATGTTGAGGAAGATGAAGAAACTGAGCAACCAGAAGTTGAGCTTGAAAATGAACCTGAAAAAGAAGTGGAGGCTCATGCTGAGTCTCCTAAGACAGCTCAACCTGAGCAGAAGAAGAAGAAGAGGAAAGCTCTTGAAACTTGCTCTAAAGACATTCATGCTGTCCCCAAAAAGGTGAGACTTGTGTCTCAGGAAAAAGCTAAAGCTGACAAGGCTAAAGAGCAAGCTGAGTTAGCAGAAAAGAGAAAAAGGCAAGAAGAGCCTGAGGATGAAGAGGAAAC
Source organism: Euphorbia lathyris (assembly GCF_963576675.1). Lineage (NCBI taxonomy): Eukaryota > Viridiplantae > Streptophyta > Magnoliopsida > Malpighiales > Euphorbiaceae > Euphorbia > Euphorbia lathyris. The sequence goes on from NC_088918.1 coordinate 3,588,830, forward strand.
CCCTGAATCCCCTTTGATGAAAAGAAAGAAGGGTAATTCCTTAAAACCAGTTGAAGCTGATCCGATAGATTGGATTGTATCCTCCCAAGGTCATGGAACTGACCTAGAAAAGGATACTAAGAAAGAAACTAAGCAAAGGGCTGAACAAGAGCAGGAAGCTGAGAAAGGAACTAGGCAACAAGTTGCAGATGAAACTCATGCTGAGGAAGAATTTAATACTGAGCAGGAAGAACCTACCAATGTTGAGAAATCTCAGGATGATACTGAGCAGGGAGAAAGAGAAAGTGATGTTGTTGAGGGTCATGTTGAGCAACTTGTAGAAGAGGAGACAGTTGCTATTAAGTCCAGTGAAGGTATTCGAGCTGACCCTTCATCGCCAAGAGCTGAGACACGGGGAAGACTCAAAAAGAAGGCACAAAAGCAAATTGATCTTATGGACGACTTTCCTGTTGATGAGATTGAGGATGACCTATCCAACATCCAGTTCAAATACTTCTCGAATGAGACTGAGTCACCACCAGAAAATCCATTAGAAAAACAAGCCTCTGTTACTCAAGATGAGGAACAAGCCAAAAACCCTGCAGATCCAATCCAAGCTGCTCAAGGTGGCACACTTCCTATTTTCACTTCACTTATTCAAGCTGAGCAGATTAACTTGTCTAATCAAACTCCACCTCCAACTCAACATGTTGATGAATCAGCTCCAGAAATCCATCAAAGTCCAGTTACCAATCAAGGTACTCAATCTGGCAAAGAACCACCTCCTCCACCACCATCACGCTCAATACCAGCCTCTGAGCCTAATGCTGCCCAATTCGCATACTTAAGTGCTACTGAGTCAAGACGTCGTGTCATTACTTCTGCTCAGTCCTTGCTTCAAGATTTAAACACTACTCAAGCTGATGCACACCAATCCACTCAAGCTGAGTCCCCCCAACTATCAGGTATTACTCAGCTTCTAAATGAACTTAGAGGATTGAAAGATCTGGTCAGTATCATAACTACGGTTCAAACTCAGCAACCCAATCAAGGCCAGATAGCCAAACTGACTGAACTGATGCTGATAATGGCCACCCATATGAATTCGCTTGAAGGCAAAATTCACCAACTGTCAGAAGTCAATCCAGGGTATGCCACTTCCACTGAGCTTCAAAGCTATTTTGCTAAGCTAACAACGGAACTGACCACCTCTAGTGCAACTGCCAATCCTGAGTCTGCTACCTCTGCTGAGATGCAAGACTACTTTACCAAGCTGAATGCTGAGCTGACCAAATCGAGTACACCCGGCAATGCTGAGTTTGCCACCTCTGCCGAACTTCAACAATGCTTCACCAAGCTTCATGCTGAGCTGACTAGTACACGTGACTTAGTATCCTCCTCTTCTTAGTGTACTATTGACCAACTAAGTGAAGCAGTCAGACTACTCAACATCGATAGAGCACAGATGGATGTTGATCCAATCTCCAACAGTGAACTCATGAGATTTTCACAAGCTATCATGAAGGCAATGCGCATCAACAATGCCCAGCGCATGTTTTATAATTCTGCTCTGCTAAAGCTGTACCATTAATCTTTTGGTCAGATCACAAGCTCGCTCACCTGGCTGAGCAAATCCCATGAATGCCTCCTTAGCATGATCAGCAGCTCCCTTCAGGTTCCTAGGCATGTCCAGGACGATAGTGTACCAGTAATTGATGGTTTGGGTGAAAGCACTAAAAAGCTTCAGCACTACTCCCATTATCTCTCATCTGCAGTTCGAAATGAAACCTTCCTCTATAAACCCGATGATGGCAAAACGGGGGAGACAAGTCAAGGAGGAACTCAGCCTGCAGGTAATGCTTCTGGAAGTAAAGAGAAAGGCAAAGGAATTGCTCATACTGACCACCAAGCTCAGAATAAGAAGAAGTAGAACTAGATGTAGTCTAGTCTAGTAAATGTTGTTTGTTTAGCACTTGCATAGAAACATTTATATGTCCTGGTTGACTTTATCTTTTTTTTTGCTTAAATCTATGTCAAGTACAATTTCCTCAAACTGGTCGATAAAATTGAACAAACAAATTAAGAAGTAAAGAATACTCAGTTACAATAACACTTAGGTAATAAACTGAGTAACAACATACTTGAAAGCTGACTTAAAATTAAAAGAAAAATCAGATCTTGAAAAATCCAACATTTAACTAAGTCAGCATACACAAGTGTCTTAAAACTAATTCAATTAAACATTGGAAGGTTTAGAATTAAGTTAAGACAATATGTGCAACCCTTACGGGGGAGTCATTTCAAAAATATCAATCATGGGGTAACTTATAACTGAGTTCCATAATTATGTATTTTGCCAACATCAAAATGGGGGAGTTTGTTGAAACACCTTTCCACAAGATTTTGATTTGACAAAATCATCCATGATTAAGAGGCAATTAAATTTAAATGCTTTGATTTAATTGTACTAACGTGTTTGTTCAATATTGAGTGCAAAAATATATATAAAGTAAAGACAGGACAAAAGTCAGCACAAGCAAAATTGAGTGGAACGGAACTCAGCATAAAAGTATAAGAAGCTGAGTAGAGTAGAACTCAACATCAAGAGCTTCCTTCAAAATTGCCAGAACAAAGCTGACTAAATTAGAAGACTCCTTCAGAATTATACAAATAGAACAGAGCTGACTAAGAAGGAACTCAACATGAATGTTGAACATTCAAAAAGAACAAACGAAGCTGAGTGACAGTCAGGACAGCATGAAGGATCCATTCACTAAAAGACAAAGTCTGCATATCTTCTGCACCAATAATTGGAACCTCGAGGACACACAAAAGACTAATTCCAAGAGACATGGGTCTTTGGATTATTGGTAAAAGACAACTGGCATAAAAAGACAAACCAGACGCAAGAAGACAAACCTGACGCCTGAAGAAAACAGAGAAAAGGGAATGGCGGAACAGACTGAAGCTGACCAGAAATTGTTCCCCAAAAGAGCCGTTTTGGTGTTAACGGTAAGAACAATTCAAACGATCCAAATCTGCAATTTCCTTCTATAAAAGGACAATGAAGAACCTTGGATCATTACTGAAGCATCAAACGAGAAATACAAAGAGAGAAAATCTTGAAAGCACTCAAATACAAAAAGATCTTACACCAGTTTTCCATTCTCTGTGTAAATGCTAGATTGATTATTTTGTAATCATCTAAAGTGTTCTTTAGTTCAAAAAGGAACAAGTTTGTGATCAATAGGAATATTGAGAGTGTGAAGCTGAGTGCTTGGTTGTAAGCATTCAGTGGTAGAGAAATCTAGGTGCTGGGTTGTAGCACTTAGTAGGAGTTGAGTAGACGAATAGAGGAAGGTACACTTGCATATTCAACTGCCTTGTAATTGGTTTGTGCTCTACCATTAAAGAGCTCAGTATTGGATTCAAAAAGCTCGGAGGACTCTGGGGACTGGACGTAGGCAGAGAGGCCGAACCAGGATAAGTGATACTGAGTAATCTCTGAACTCTCTCTTATATTGTATGTGTTGTTTGCTATATTTACTCAGCATATAAATTGTCTAAGCTGACCTTGAGTAAATAAGTGGTGCTGAGTTAGAAGCTGACCTCCAAGAGTGTCAATTCTCAACTCACAAGAAAACAACTTTAGTCAACATCTGACTAAAGCTGTCTTGCAACGTATCTCACCAAGCTGACCAAAAGCTGAGTTAATAAATTCTCAAAATAACTTCCAGTCAGCTCAATTAAAAGCGAAAAAGTTATATTAGTTCCTAACCCCCCCTTTGGAACTAATTACTAGGGACCAACAGTTGGTCCCTGGTAGTTAGTTCCAAGGGGGGGGGGTTAGGAACTAATATAACTTTTTCGCGTTTTAATTGAGCTAACTGGAAGTTATTTTGAGCATTTATTAACTCAGCTTTTGGTCAGCTTGGTGAGATATGTTTCAAGACAGCTTTAGTCAGATGTTGACTAAAGTTGTTTTCTTGTGAGTTGAGAATTGACACTCTTGGAGATCAGCTTCTAACTCAGCACCACTTATTTACTCAAGGTCAGCTTAGGCAATTTATATGCTGAGTAAATGTAGCAAACAACACATGCAATATAAGAGAGAGTTCAGAGATTTCTCAGTATCACTTATCATGGTTCGGCCTCTTTGCCTACGTCTAGTCCCCAGAGTCCTCTGGGCTTTCTGAATCCAATACTGAGCTCTTTAACGGTAGAGCACAAACCAATTACAAGGCAGTTGAATATGCAAGAGTACCTTCCTCTATTCGTCTACTCAACTCCTACTAAGTGCTACAACCCAGCACCTAGATTTCTCTACCACTGAATGCTTACAACCAAACACTCAGCTTAACACTCTCAATATTCCTATTGATCACAAACTTGTTCTTTTTATGCTAAAGAACACTTTAGATGATTACACAACAATCAATCTAGCATTTACACAGAGAATAGAAAAAATTGGTATAAGATCTTTTGTATTTGAGTGCTTTCAAGATTTCCTCTCTTTGTATTTTTCTTTTTCTGCTTCAGTAGTTATCCAAGGTTCTTCATTGTCATTTTATAGAAGGAAAACTGCAAATTTGGATCGTTTGAATTGTTGTTACCGTTAACACCAAAACGGCTCTTTTGGGCGACAGATTCTGGTTAACTTCAGTCTGTACCGCCATTCCCTTCCTCTGTTTTATTCAGGCGTCAGGTTTTGTCTTATTGCACCAGACTTGTCTTTTTACGCCAGTCGTATTTTACCAATAATCCAACGACCCATGTTTCTTGGAATTAGTCTTTTGTGTGTCTTCGAGGTTCCAATTATTGGTGCAGAGGATTGGCACACTTTGTCCTTTAGTGAACGGATCCTTCATGCTGTCCTGACTGTCACTCAGCTTTCTTCATTATCTTCGGATGTTCAACTTCTAAGCTGAGTTCATTCATGGTTAGCTCCGTTCTGTGTAAACGCTTCTGAGGAAATCTTCAATTTTAGTCAGCTTCGTTTTGTTTCTGAGTTCTACTCCACTTAGCTTCCATTCTGTCATGCTGAGTTCCGTTTTACTCACCTTTGCTTATGCTGACTTTTGTCCTGTCTTTACTTTATATATATTTTTGCACTCAATATTGAACAAACACATTAGTACAATTAAATCAAAGCATTTAAATTTAATTGCCTTATAATCATGGATGTTTTTGTCAAATCAAAATCTTGTGGAAAAGGTGTTTCAACAAATATATCATCCTCTATTGTGTATGCACAAAAATCATGATCAAAGTCTTTAGAGACTACATGTCTCTTACTCCTTCTAGCTTCAGATTCCCCATTCTCATTATGCACTATAGCACTAACAACATGCATGTTACTAGATGATGCACACCCACTATTTCACAATTTATAAAGGCTTAATACATATCCAGCCCCCTAAAGTTGTCCATTTTATTCATTTAACCCCCTCAACTTAAAGGACATCCTTTTAACCCCCTTAACTCAACAAAAACGCTATTATTAGCCTCGTTTTTTGAAAGCATGAGTTGATCTCCGAGGATTGAACGACATGCGCTAAACACCTAGCAATCGATTTTTCCACGCCAGCATGGGAAGTGAAAAGTCTAAAATACCCTCATCCATTTAGGGTGAAAAGACGATTGAACTAGTGTGAAACTCGAAAGTCTCTTCATTTCCCACCAACAAACTCTTCAGTTCGTTGCTCTTCTCTATATTCAGTCGATTCATTCACAAAGTTCTTCATCTCCTTAACTTGTTTCTCTCAATCGGCTTCTGTGGAAAACGAATTAGGGTTCATGTAGAGTTCATCACGAATTTCAGTATCAACTCAGCCTGTGCAGAACTTACGACATTGAGGTTGGTTTCCTTTCCTATTTTTGATACGTTATCTCTTAGTTGCTTGATGTTTGCTGAAAAAATTTGTTTCAATCACTTTATCAGTTGGTTGGTTGGTTGATGAAAGTTAGGGTTTTTTTATGGAATTTTTCTGTTGGAATGATTGAGGTTGGTTGCCATTTCTGTATGATGATACGTTAGCTCTGCATGCTTGATGTTTGCTGATATAATGTGTTTCATTCACTTTATTAGTTGGTTGGATGATAAAATTTAAGGTTTGTTTATTCCCTTTCTGAGTTGGAATTTGTGTAGCTATGGAATAATAGCATGTGCAATAGTTGTATAGTTGTTACTACTTGTATAACTGTTACTTTATTGCCTTTTCAGAAATGAGAATCTTACTGTAATGCTTGTTCCTTTGTGTACTTTTCAGATGAGATATCTTTATATAAGATTGCATCATGGTGGGAGGATTGTGAAAGAAGGGAGTTGTCTGAAATACGTAGGTGGGAGTATTTCGGATGAAGATGTAGATGAAGATAAATTTAGCAGGCTTGAAATACTGTGGAGTGTGAGATATATGGGTTATGAGAATTGTGGTTCTATCTACGTTAAGAATGGGTTGTCTGGGGAGTTAGTTGTTATGAGTAATGACTTAGAGTTGATGAAATTGGTTAATTGTAAGGGGGTAAATGATGAAATCGAGATATTTGTGGATAAAACTGTGGATGCAAAAGAGGGTGGGACCCAGGAGCAAAGTGAGATGGGTGGGATTGACAGTGTGGCAAACATGTGTATTAACACAACACCTATATCTACTGAAGACTTAAATGAGGAAATAAAAGCAAAACAGAGCAATGCAGACCCAAGGAAGGAGGACAGTTCAAATTCAACTCGAGAAGATCTAGATGACTCGGGTTCAAGCTTTGAAGGAGAGTCAGATTCAGATGAGGATGAAAACTACATTGAGCCAAATGAGGATTCTAATGCGAGTGATTTCGATGAAGAACTAGCACAGGTCAGGGCCAAGATCTTAGTTGAGAGGAGGGACAAATCTAAAAGGAAAAGGCCTGAGCCTCCAACATAAGTTCAACTAGGTCCTATTGCCTGGGCAGTTGTTGATGTGGAATCTAAGCACACTTGGAAGTGGTTCCTTAATTTGGTTAAGGCAGATTTGGATCTAGACGAAGGGCAAGGCTATGTACTTGTCAGTGACATGCAAAATGTATTACCATGTTTTGAAGTTGGTATATAAAGATTGCTTTTATGTTTGCTTAAATGGTCTATGAAGTTGGCTAATGTGTTTGCTTAAATGGTCTATGAAGTTGGCTTATATGTTTGCTTAAATGGTCTATGAAGTTGGCTAATGTGTTTGCTTAAATGGTCTATGAAGTTGGCTTATATGTTTGCTTAAATGGTATATGAAGTTGGTTGTTTACTATGTCAAGTTGTTAGCTTAAATTGTCTATGAAGTTGGCTGTTTACTATGTCAAGTTGTTAGCTTAAATGGTCTATGAAGTTGGCTTCTATGTTAGCTTAAATGGTCTATGAAGTTGGCTTTTATGTTAGCTTAAATGGTCAATGAAGTTGCTTGCTAAAGGTCTTAGTTGCTTATGAAGTTGGCTGTTGCTTATGAAGTTGGCTGTTTGCTTGCATTATGTGTATTCATTAGGGGTTAGATGCTGCAATAAAAGAAGTATTGCCAGTGGTGGAACACAGGATGTGCGCGAGAAAGATATTGGCATCATGGGCCAAGACATGGAGAGGGGTTGACAAAAGAATATCATTTTGGAAGATTTGCAAGTCCAGTTTTGAAGCTCAATTGAGGGATAATCTGAATGAGTTGAACTTGATAGGAGGGAAAAAATGTGTTGAGGATTTGTTGAATTGCAATAAGGATAGATGGTGTAGAGTTTATTTCCCTACAGGTACTTGTTGTGATGCCATTGACAATAACATTTCAGAAACCTTTAACAGTTGGATCTTAGTAGCTAGGCATAAGACTATAATCACCATGTTAGAAGAAATTAGAGTTCAATGTATGCTTAGACACATTCAGATGAGGGAATTTGCAGAAAAGTGGAGTTCTGTGATATCTCCAATGGCCATGAAGACTCTAAATGCGAACAGTAGTGCTGCAATGAGATGCAGAATCGAATGGAATGGTGATGCAGGTTATGAAGTTATTGATGGGGATTATAGGCATGTGGTAGATTTGAGAAAGAAATCATGTTCTTGTAGGTCTTGGGAGTTAAAGGGAATTCCATGCCCTCATGCATGTGCTGCAATTCTTCAAGCAGAAAAAGATCCTATGGGCTATGTAAGCAGCTGGTATGGTATTCAGAAATACAGGCTTACCTATTCTCATTACATACAACTTGTTCTCAATATGAAGATGTGGCCAGAGAGTAAAAATCCTGAAGTTGAGCCTCCACCTGTTAGGATCATGCCAGGCAGGCCGAAAAAGAACAAGAGGAAAGATAAGGATGAGGTGAAAAAATTAGGGAAGATGTCTAAAAAAGGGTCAATCATTAGGTGTTCCCAATGCAAACAACAAGGGCACAACAAGAAAGGTTGTAAGGTGTAGGGTGGTTCAATTCAATCCTCAGGGGCAAGTACTAGTGGAACAAAACATGTCGTAGAGGTTTGTTAAACGTTTTCATTTTCTTAAGTACACTATCCATGGTTACTAATTTAGATGTTGCTTTGTAGAGACCACAACCACGCATGAAACAGAGGCTACAAAAGGATCCCAAGAACATAGCTGAGAAGACAGTAAAAAGCTCTAACAAAAAGCAGTCTCCCAAAAAACAAAAAGTTTCAGGAGTTGGTGTCTTCATTTCAGAGAGAACTGGCTGGACATGTGCTCAGATAATTGCTTATATATGTTCTGTTTTAAGTTGTTTTCAGTTTTCATTGTTTGAATGACTTGGGATTCCATATTCATGTAGAACTTGAGAGGTCAACACACTGTCATCTCTACTGGTGCAAAGAAGTTGAAAAAATCTGCTGAAGTGACAGGGGACCTTAGTTTTGAAGCACCAAAACTGAAATGGAAAGAAATAATGCAGTTCAGGGAAAACCATGTATACTTAAGGAATAGAGGGCTCAAACCACACACCACTGCTTCTCAACCAGCTGCAACTGCTACTCAACCAGCATCAACATCTTCTCAAACAGCAGCAACATCTACTCAAACACAAGCAAATGCTTCTCAACAAGCAACAACATCAGCTTTTCAACCTAATGTTGTTAGATGGATGCCTTAAGTTTTATGTCTGTGTTTTGTAATGCTTGTTTTTTGGAATGCTTGTCTCCTAGGAATATGCCTTTATTTTGGACATTATGGCATATTTCTGGCTTGGTGCATATTTTGTGTCTGTTTTTGGGACAATTTATAGCTTAGTGCTATGTGGATTGTAGGAATCTGCCTTACTTTTGGACAACTATGTATTGACACAGTTTCAGCTGGTTTAATGCATATTTCTGGTCTTTTTTTAGACCATTTATGGCTTAATGCTTTGTGTTTTTTGAATTGGCTTCTATGGAGTTTTTCTGCCATAATTAGGAGTTTTTCTAGTCTGGTGTTTGGATCATTTCATATGGCTAAATGCATATATGGTCTGTTTTATATCAGTACATAATCACTAACAACATTTGCCTTTACACCATAACATCATAATCAATTGTTACAAATTCATTCCACCAATTGCCATTACATAATCAAAATCATTTCATTACACCATAACAATGCATTACAACTTCATCCCACCAATTCAGTACACAATCAAAATCCTTACATTACTTAACCAGTTCAGGAACTAAACAACAATCCTAAAACAAATCCCAACAACAAAATCCCTATCAATTTAAGCCATTGTCTACACTCTCCACTGTCATTCATCTTCACTGAATTGCTTCTTGAATTACTCTCTTCTTTCTCTTTTAACCTTTTGAACCGTCCCATGTTCTTAGTCTGGAAATTAGAGGTTTGATCATACCACCTGAAATAACCACAAAACATTTCACTGCCATAATTAGGACATCCAACGAAATGTCTACCATGATTTGGAGGTTTCCGACACACTCTCATGTAAGCAACTTCACCACAGAAGCACACATGGTCTCTGTCCATCGTCCGGTGTTAGAATGGCTGGTTTAACAGATTTCGATTTCGATTTCACTAAGCCCAATGACCGAATGAGAAGATTTCTCTTTCAGTTTGCTTGACCGGATGAAAATCGATTGAACACAAACAAAAACCCAGAAAAATGGAACCCGTGAAGAAGCAAAGAAACGATGGAGACGAAGATGAGAATCCGTGAAACTCGACTTCGATTAGGGAAGGTCTGTTGAAGAAGAGCTGTTGAAGAAGAGCTGCTGAAGTGAAATGAGAACAATTCGTGAAGAAGAAGAAGAAGAAGATCTGTGGAATTCGTCGACAGGATGAAGAAGAAGAAGAAGATCTGTTGAACTTCGATTTAGGGATTTTTTTATTAATTGTGTATTAATATGGGTGTGGATTGTTTTTTTACCATTGCAAAGCAGAACTTCAGGGTGTTCACGCGCCTACAATTCGTGAAACTCACTCTTGGTCCAAGTCAATTCCACGTAGGATAAACGGGGCTAATAATAGCGTTTTTGTTGAGTTAATGAGGTTAAAAGGATGTCCCTTAAGTTGAGGGGGTTAAATGAATAAAATGGACAACTTTAGGGGGCTGGGTATGTATTAAGCCATTTATAAAATAAAACCTATCTTCATAAAATCAACATCATTTGATTCCAAAAAAACATGTACATTAAAATCATAGAACCTATATGTCTTGCTATTCACGGCATACCCAATAAACACATATTCATAAGCCATACTAGCAAGTTTGACTCTTTTTGGGTTAGAAATTTTATCATAAGTCAAACAACCTCAAGTTTTAAAGTATGACAAATTTGGTTGTCTATTTTTCAGAATCTCATAAGGAGAAACGTTGCCTTTTGACTTAGGAACTCTATTAAGCATGTAGCAAACAGTCAACAAAATTTCTCCCCACCAATGGGAGGCAACATCTGAACTAAGCATAATGACAACAACAAACTCTGCCAGTTTATGTTTTCTTTCAGCATTTCCATTCATCTCACGTGAATATGGTGTAGTAGTTTCATGTACAATTCTACGTGAATTATAAAAATCAATGAGCATGTTAGAATCATATTATATGCCTCTATCACTACGAAGTCTTTTTTAACTTTTCTATTGAATTGATTTTCTATTTCAATAACATACAATTTAAACATGTCGAGAGCATCACTTTTATTTTTTCATCAAACGCACGTAAGTAAAATCAGAACACTCATTAATAAAAGATATTATAAAAGTTATAAAATATCGTTTACCATTTATGATCAACTTTCCATCTTCACAAATACTAGAATGAATTAAATTTAGAAGTTCGAATTCCATAGTCACGGATACATATGGTGTGTTTATTTTTACTTGACTACCATAATCACATTTATTAAATTCATTCCTAGATAATTTGGAACTGAGTGTAGGTTACGCATATTCTTAATTATTTATTTATTCACATGACAAAAACAAGCATGCTAAACATTAAAATTGCATAAAATATAAACATTCACTTTATTAATTTCAATATTAAGCATAAACATTTCATCAGTTGCATACCCTTTTCCTATTCCTAAAACATTCATTTTTTTGTCAAAGTAAATAAATTTGTTCCTATAGTCTGAGTAAATTCCACTTTATTAAGAAGATAGTCTGAAACAAGATTTTCCCTCATCTATGGAGTGTGCACAACATCCTATAGAGTTAATTGTTGCTCGACTATTATAGTGCATTCAAGGTTGTAAAAAAGTTAGGCGCTAGTCGGACGGACATGGCCCTCGAGTATTAACTGAGGATTAATCGGATTTGTATTTTTGTATTTTTGTATTTTTTATTTGTTAATCAACAAATTTATATAAATTCAATTAATATAAAATTATTTAATATAGAAAAACATATGTATTTGGAACATATATCTTTAAAAATGTGCAAACATCAACATTTCAACAACAATATCATTGAAACAACTCAAAAGTGAATTATAATAAAGGAAAAAATAAAATCGGTACGGATTCTCGATTTTGAGCGTCTAGGCGGCTTTCTTTTTTAACAGTGAGTGCATTTGTATAGGTAATTGAGGTCGAATTCCAAAATCTTTTAAAAGCATCTTCAATAGAAGGTGTGCTAATTTTTTTTACTAAAACTTAACCCATCATATTAAAATATAATATTTTATTCCTTAATCATCAACATCCTTTTGGTAAAATTTGTTAAAATATGTTTTAACAGTAAATGACCGTTTGTTTTGGAGGTTTCAAGAAAGGGTAAGGGAATGAGGAGGTTTTATTCCTTTTATTGGTGTTTGTTTTATCAATTCAACCATTCCCTTTACTCTCTTTTAGTTTTGGGTTTACCCCTAACTCCTCTAATCTCATTCCCCCAACCTCCTAAGGTTTTCCATTCCCTTTCCCATTTTTTTTACTAATTTAAACCTCTATTCTCCTTATAAAATTTCATTTTAGTCTCTATTTTGTTTTTAATTTTATTTTGGTCCATATGTTTATTTATTCTTACTTTTTTCATCCTTGGATTAATTTCACTTTTGATCATTATACTTATATATTATTTATTTATTTATTCTCAAAAATATATTTTTTTTGACTAATTTTTACTTTTTATTTTTTATTTTGATCCTTATATTTATTTATTTTTATTTTTTTATCCCTATACTAATGTCACTTTTGATCCTTATACTTATTTGTTTTTATTTTTTATCCTAAAAAATAATTTTGATAAATATTTTTCTTTTATCATATTCTTCAATTTTGGTATTTATTTTTAATTATTTTAAAATAAAATATTCATGCATTTTCTTTGATTTATTTTATTTCTGTTTCTTCAGTTTTATCGTCTTTTGATTTTAATAGTTGAATAAATTGATTTTCATTCTTATATTTACATGTGATTAATTTATTAATATAGACATTATTGTATAGAAATTATTGTTAAAAATACAAGTCTAGTTTACTATCTCATTTGAACCAAACAACCACAAAAGAAATTATGGGTATATCATTCCCTTTGTGGAACTGAAACAAACATAGAAGAGAATTCAAGATCATTCCATTCCTTTCTCATTGTTTTCCTTTTTTGATTCCATTCTATTACTTCTGTGCAAACCAAATGCCCCTAAGCAACTTCAAAAAATTGACACTATGATTCTATAAATCATTAATTTATATAATTTATTTTAATTATAAATATTATTACAAAAACGTATAAATAGTAAGCAATTAAATCTTTTTTTTATATTTTCTAAAAAAGAATCATTTTATATTAAAAACAATTAGCCAATAATGTAAAAAAATGGTAATATTACTTAAAAAAAAAAATTAAAATACCACCATCATTCCAATAAATGGCATACTTTTAAAATTATCAAAATCATTATCATTTCACTTCAATTAAAACTCCCAAATTTCTAGATGATCCATTTTCATTCAAATCAAATCAATGTTAGTGGGTATTAAAATTTTCATTAAATGAGAAAAAGTCATCCCCTTGCAAAATTTCCATTTATTACACGTAAAATCCATATAAAATCTTTCTAAAAAAATCCATAAAAGTCAAGAAAAAATTAAATGTGCATGCACGTATTAATATTGTAAAATCAATAGGTTTAATTAGTATGACCCACCTGCAATCCAATACAATCTGAGTGGAGGCCCATAAGTTTTCCATGATTTTTCTAAGGGTTAATAAAAAATAAAAACAATGTATTATATTTGTAAGGAACAATTGTTTTTAAAATCATCTTTTTTGAGGTTTCTTTATTCTAACCAAACAATATCTAAATAACCTCGAAACTAATTTAGATCTGACGGAAAAAAACTTCCATAAAAAATATAGATTTCAAAAAAAAAATATAAACGAGAAAATAAAAACTGTAACAAAAATATAAATGAGAGGCATCTTTAAGGAAATTTGGTTAGAAAGCAATAAAAGAGGGAAAAAAGAGAGAAAAAAGAGAGAAGGGAACGAGGCGATGGTTGTGGCAGACGACAGTAGGGCCGACTCTGGATATAGGTTAGGAGTGCGGCCGTCCAGGACCCAAGAATAAAAGAAGGCTCAAAATATTTATTTTTACTGTATATATAGTTTTTTTTATTATAAATGTAGTTATAATATTCGTTCAGACCTAAAAAGGAACCAAATAATATGATATTTTAGGTCTAAAATGCGTCCAAATTTGTATTTTCGATTTATAGGTTTTTATTTTTATTTTTATTAAGAGTCTCTTATCTCTTATTTCGCCTACAGGACTGGTCCTAGACAACGAGTCGACGACAGGTGGAGGAGGGTCGAGGAAGGATGAGAGAACCCTTTTTCTAATTAGGCCTAATACATCATTTGACCATTGAACTTGTATAAAAAACTTGATTGTCCCCCTGAACTTTCAAAGTGTTCCGATAGTCTCCGAACTTGCATAAAATTTTAAGTTAGCCCGTGAACTTCCGTAAAATGTAATTAATTAATCACTTGGTTGTAAAAAATAAGTTAAATACGAATGATGTATTGCATGCATCTTTAAAAAGTAAAAACGACAAAAGTAAGGATATGTGAATAAGAATTTTTTTTTTTATAGTTGAACAAGTAAAAACTTCATTTTTAATATGTTTTAATCTATTTTGTGAATTATGTAATAACATTCTAAGGTACGTGCAACACATTTTCTGCATTCAACTTATATTTTTACAACCGGTTAATTAATTGATTACATTTTATGTGAGTTTAGGAGTTAACTGAACATTTCATACGAATCCAACAGACTATAAGAACACTTTGAAAGTTGAAGCAACTATCAAACTTTTTGGAAACAAATGATATATTAAGCATTCTAATTAATAACTCAACTTTTAGGCACATGAATATGCATAACTACCTACCAACTTTATTATTAATTCAAATATCATATTCAATCAAATATCCCACTAATAATAATTCCTCATTTAAAAAATAATAATAATTCAGATATAAATATTTCAAGATCATAATTCATAAGTACACAAACAATATTTAAGTGTATCCAGTTATTTGTTTATTTATTTTCTAAGCTAATTTATAAAAATACTACAAATTGTTAAATTTTTATAGCCAATATTTTAAGCAACATTTGTCAAGCATATATCTAAGCAAAAATGTAAAAAAGTTGGGGAAAAATAAACTCTATAGTTTTATGTATCTATAAAAGCATATTATAAACTCAAGGGATGTGGTCCAACTCTATAGTTTTATGTATCTATAAAAGCATATTATAAACTCAAGGGATGTGGTGCAACGGTATGGGCTCTTCCCACCCCTAACCATTTGGGATGCCTACCAATTAGTGAACGAGAATTAGTTTGAATGTTGATATAGTTTAAAGGTGTCGTGTGGTTGTGCGGATCCTTCAGGATTACCTCATAGTTTAACCAAATAAATAAATAAAAACATATTATCAATGAAAAATGACTTAAGTGATTAAATGACCTCCTTACTATTGTTCTTTGAAACGTGGCCTCTCCTTCTCCTAGCGTTTTGAACTTGTTGGGGAAGATTTTGGCTGAGCTTCTTATTGTCTAAACCTTGATTTACAGAACTTTCTTTGTTAGGCCTCCCGTTGGACCTATCCTTACTTAATGGGCTTGGATTTGGACCCGAATTATATTCTGAACAATTTTTGGATTCGAATGGACTTTGTTGGACTTGTATAGACAATACCCCGAGCTTGGAATTAATTGGACTTGGAACTGGAACGGAATAAGTTGGTCACTTAAAATGTACTTCGGTCACTTTTAAAAATATTTCCGAATCGAATGTGGGTCTCGACCCTGATTTTCAGAAATATTAAAGTTGCCTTCCATTTTAAAGCGAGGACCTTCAGGTATCTTCGATATTGATGACCGTCCCTTCGGGTCGCCTAAAATTTCTTGAAAATATAAATAGAAATATTTGTAAAAATGTAATATTATTGATTAATTTTTATTTTTATTTTTATTTATTATTCGTTCAATCTTGTATTTTAATTATTTTACCGTTATTATTATAAATTATTTTAGGGTGTTGTTAAACCCAGCCCCAAATTCCCAGCCCTAGCCCCGTGAAAGGACGAAAATGCCCTTTCATGGGTTTTGGGGAGGGAAAATCTATTTTTTTTTGCCAATCCGACACGCGGACATGTGGATATCACGCCTCACCGCGTGGTCGGGCGTGATAGCAACACGCCTCACCGCGTGGTCGGGCGTGATAGCCACACGCCTCACCGTAAGGTCGGGCAATTGGCTATCACGTCCGATCACGCGGTGAGGCGTGTGTCTATCACGCCCGACCACGCGGTGAGGCGTGATCGCCACACGCCCGCGTGTCGGATTATCAAAAAAATAGCTTTTTAACCCTGTAAATAGGCCGTTAAACCCGTAACTACAGAATTGTACCTAAAACCTTAGAATACCATACAATTTAGTCCTAAAATCAGTAACAATAATATAAGTTAATTAATAAATATTATTAATCACAACGTATAAAACTAATATAATCTAGTCCAAGCCTCTCTCCTTTCAGCGTATAGATTCTCCAAGTGACGAACACTCGGATGACGAAATATACATCATTGGGTGGCAATGGGAGGCACTGGAAATGTAGGATGTAAATAAAGATGTATGTAGTGATGATAACTCCCCAAATGACAAATCACAATCTCTCGCTCTGGTGGTCTTCCATCGTCCGAACGCATCGGAAGTATAGTGCAACATCCTAACAGTTGTGTAGTAAAGAGGAATATTACTGCATTCAATACAGATGCAACAACATATAAGTCATCCGGACTCACCATCCAGTGGGACTCACAACAACCCGCTCCTGCCCATTTAATACGTGTGAGGGCAGCATCAAATCCGTTCCCGTACACTAGCGCATACAGATCACGGTTTCCCCGCATCTCATTCTCTATGAGCACTCTCATCAGCTTCCACTCCTCTTGGTTATAGGTGATGGCATCGGCTAAAATACGAAATCCACAGTTACCATCTGCTACAACATCATAGAATCCAGTAATAAATGGTACGATGAGACGTTGAACCCGATGTAAATGGTGGTAACCGGCGATATCCGCATCAAATCCAACTGAAAATATTAATATATGAAATTCATCAATAAAAATATATTTACTTTAACTTCAACATATATATTAATAAAATAAAATATACCCAGCATCTGGTTGTTATGCACAGATGAGGATGAGGAATGGCCTCGACTACGACTACTCCTCGAACCTGATGACCGTGCTCGACCTCATTGACTGTACTCCCATGCACTCAGATTTTGTTTCATTGATGAATTTCCCTTTGGTCTACCCCTAACAGTGTCTTTGACTTCAGGTTCTTTGAAGCCACTTTGTTCCGGGTTTATCTGATCATGAATCATCATCGATATGCTACGCACCATTGAAGGATCTAATTTTTCAACCTTTTCCATAAGAGAGTGAAAAAACCGGTGATCCTCAGACCCTTCAGCATATACTGGAGCAGTAACTGGTATTTCACTCAACCTTTCAAACACAAGAGATCTCCAAAAAGGATGGATGCAGTCAGCACGGACCGATTCATCTGTTTCAATATATGTTTTAAGCTCACATGCACACGGAATGTCATGAGTCATGGGCAACACGCATCCGCATTCACTTACCACATCCATACTCAATCCGTGCATACGCTTGAGCTCATCATTTAGTACAGCCAAGTAGTAATGTGAAACGTGTAAGTCGAGATACGTGAAAGGTGCTCCACAGTGATTCACCGCAGATCTTCTTCTCGAGTCCTCGAGTGAGTATCTGATTATATACAGTGAAGGATTACAAAACTAATGTATTAAATTTTAAAAGATTAAAGCAAATAACAGAATAAATGTCTTACTTGATCGCCTTGATCTGAGCCTCAATGTCCTTGTGCACCTTCGCCCACACTATATCGAGTGCACCAGTAGATGAATTCAACCACTGTTTCAACTGTGCATATGAACTCTCCACTCGACAGGTTGTGGTGTTTCCTAAGTGCAACACATTGTTCGTCCATGCTCGACAAAACTTCTCTTTATGCACTAGCCATGTGGTCTCCACGTACTCTATCACATGAGGCCAGTTGGCAGTAGTATCCTTCATGGCATACACTGCCACCTCATATTCGACTACTGTCGGGGCTTCAATTATACGTTTCCATTTGGAATTTTGAAAAACTTCACCAAAACTCTTCACTCCACACAACTTGCCTACTCTATCCTCCACATCTTTATTAATATGCCTTGTGCACAATAAATGATGACTATGAGGAAATACCTCATGAACCGGCCGCATTAGTCCTAACTCTCGGTCTGTAGCAATGGCTGTCGGATGCACATCAGGTTGGAGCAAAAGCTTCAATTTTTCACCCACATATAACTTCCCTCAGTTTCATCCTTCATGATTGCATAGGCGATCAAGAAGTTTTTGTTTGAAGGCGTCATTCGAATGATCTCAAAGAATGACATCTTATACTTGTTTGTTTTATATGTTGAATCCATACCAACAAACAAGTAATAAGATTGGAACAGTGTGATCGATGTTGGATGTGCCATAAATAAGTGAGTCACAACATTGCTGCCCGACACCGCTTGCGTCCAATGTACATATTCCTTATCTATAGCAAGCCGATAAAACTGACCGATTACATCCCGATCCTCAAAGCTCTCAGTCCTGATTTTCTCCCTGTAATTATAGATATGTCTTTGTGTCGGGAAATCCTCCAGATGTTTTTCTTTGATTGCAGCAAAAATAGCACAAGGCTTAGCTTGAGCTGAACTCATTTCACGAACAAGTTTTTTGGAACCCGAGCTTAGTCCGCTCATCTGTCTGTAGCCCTGACGATATACAGCCAACTGATGACAGTGCTATCCTCTATCTTCAGGAATCCCATTCACCACCCAACCGCCTAATTCAGTGATTTCCATAACCTTTATCTGGAATTTGCAACCACAGTACTTTGTTTTTGTATTCCTCCATAGTATAACATCCATATCCATATCCTTTTTCCTTTTATAATTCTTAACACCACGAGCACATTTAACCAATATCCACTTTGACTTGCCCCCCGTCTTGTGTGACGTTGTGGTTAACTCGAAGTCGATCCCATGTCGTATGTTTTTCCCAGTTAACAGCTTCATGATATGTTTGAAACGTTTGTTTGGGAAAAAACTGCGGACTGTAATCTATACCGTTTCCATCAAATTCTTCCCACGAAACCTCTTGTAAATGATAAATAACGAACATTACATTCCAAAACGTGACATTTCTACATCGTTTTGGTGTCTAAACCTGAAAAAGCAGCCACAAATATGCTCGGGCGTGTGAGCATCACGCCCCACCATGTGGTGGCGTGTATGAGTATCACGCCTCACCATGCGGTGGGGCGTGTGAGCATCACGCCTCACCATGTGGTGGGACGTATGAACATCACGTCCCACCTCATGGTGGGGCATGTGGCTATCACGCCCCACCATATGGTGAGGCATGATATTCATACGCCCCACCACATGGTGGGGCGTGATGCTCACACGCCCGAGTGCCGAACCAGCTTTTTTTTAAATCAAATTACAGAAATCAAAGGAAGTTCAATCGGAAAAATACCTCGACTTCAGACACGGCATCACTCCCGTCTCTTCGCGGTGATAACGGATTGCCCTCCATCAAACGTGTTGTCTTTGATTCAGATCAAAATGTATTTGGAAGACTTTGAGAGAGTTTGGGAGGGTTTGGAATTTTCAGTTTTTAGTTAAAGGACGGTTACGTCTTTTTCCGAGGCTAGAAGTGTGAAATTGGGGCTGGGTATAGTAATCCACTTATTTTATCTTAGAAACGCGTTATATTTTGATTATAAATTGCTTGAAAAATGTCTCAATTAAAATTAATATTTTAATTTTAATATTTAATGTTCACAATATAATTCAGGGCATGAATCGAACTATAAACATTCTGTACTTTAAAATGAATAATAAGACAAAATTGATTAGTTAACTGAAAATAATTTCAAAATAATTAATAAAAAATAATTTAATCTATTAATAAATGATAATTCGGATTCGAATGAACTCGACTTTATTTTTTAAAATGAAACACGTCTTTCAAGTAAAATTCTCATTAAGCCAAATTCACGTATTTCAATCCTATTCATTTACGTTTTGGATATAACTTTGACGTTTCATCAGAATCCGTAAATGAATTTCAGTGCTTTCACTTAGTAAGTCGTTCTGAGTTTAAAATGAAACTTTTAAGACTTATTGAGATACCAGATAAAAGCAAAAAATGTTAAAAACTTAAAAAAAACGGGTATCTCTGATTTTCTTATATGAAACTAATTTCATCATTTATGCAAAGAGGCTCATATTTATTGAGCTAGCTTTTGTTCTGCTAAAAAAACAGCCTCATCCTTACGACTTTTGTCATTGTGTGACAAAATAAGGCTAAACACTCGTATGAGTGAGCTACTTCTTACTCACTTTAGTGTCTTCTTTTGCAGCGCCCTAATGACATGCATAACAATATAATAATAAATATCAATAAATAATATTCGCACTCGTGTATTGAAAAATTCCAAAAGACTTTATTGAATAATCATGTTCTTATAAATACATGAAATAGAAGTGTGTTACGATCCTACGTAAACTATGAGATCTAGTATGTTCTAAACATCTCCCTTAACACGTTTAGTAAATGGGATCAACTACCATCTCATGAGTAGACACATAATTCATATTACCTTCTTTACTTGCAATTAATTCTCTAACAAAGACGTACTCAATTTTTATGTGCTTCTCTTGCCATGGAATCTTCGATCTTTGAAAAATGTAATAGTATCGTTGTTTATCGTTAAGGAGGTATTAAAGGTAGTAAGAGTCATATGGTTCATGAATCTATTAAGCCATTTTACCTCTTGTGTTGTAGATGAGTATGAGACATACTCTACTTCCATGATGGATAATGCTATACACGTCTGTTTCTTGCTACTCCATGATATAACCTTATTTCCTAGTAAGAAAACATAGCCTGGCATGGACTTCTTCTCGTCCAAGTCTCCTACCCAATCAGCATCTTTGTATCATCTTAGTTGGAGATCATTGTCTTGATAACACAAAACCCATAGTTGCTTTGAGATACCTTAGAATTCTCTTAACAGTTGACCAATGTGCTTGCCTAGGGTTAGTTTGATATCTACTCAACATCCCAATGGTGTGGCATATATCGAGTCTTATGCACAATATTGTGTACATCAAATTGCCTACGACATTTGCATAAAGAACTTTTTCTATTATTATTTTTCTTGTTACGTTTAGGGACATATGTCAGTACTAAGGATTGAATCCTTTGGCATTGAAATATCAATGGGCTTGTAGTTTCACATGTTGAATTGATTAAGAATTCTGTTGACATAAGGCTATTGAGATGGTTCCAACAAGTTCTTCAAGCGATCTTTTAAAATCTTAACTCCGAGAATATACGATGCTTCTCCCATATCTTTTATTTCAAAACTTGGGTTGATCCAGGCTTTAAATTGGTTCCTATATTCAATGTTGTTTCCTGTTATAAGGATGTCATTTATATATAGTGACAAAATGACAAATTTTCTATTGGAGCCCTTGTATAAATACAATGGTCTTCTTTAATCAATTTGAAGTTATTTGATATTATTTCATTATGGAATTGATGTACCATTGTCTAGAAGACTGTTTGAGACCATAAATTGATTTGATCAACTTGGAAACCTTTTGTTCACACCTGGTTCGATGAAACTTGCAAGTTGTTACATATATATTTCTTCATCCAGTTCTACATTGAGAAAAACAATCTTACGTCCATTTAATATGGCTCTAAGAGTAAACTTGCCACTATATATATGATCACTTTAATCGATGTAAACCTTACATGAGAAGGTCTCCTCAAACTCTATCCCAACCTGTTGAGTATAACCTTTAGTGGCCAAACGAGCCTTTTCTATCTGCCTTTGTTTAATTGTGAGAATCTATTTGCTCTCAATAGTTATGTGTCCTTCTAATAGATTAACCAACTGCCAAACATGGTTTCATTTCATGGAAGAACTTTCTTCTTACATTGCCTTAACCACTAGTCTTTTTCAGGACATGAGACAACCACTTCGATATTTATGGGCTTCATGTCATCTTGAGTAGCTAAAAGAGTCGTGCCTTTAATACAAAATATCAGCATTTGACTATTTTCTTTTTAATGCGAAGTGGCTCCAAATCTTGATAAACATATCACATATATTCATCATAGTTAGACCTCACCATGGGCCGATGAACCCGCCCTCATGGCCCGAGCCCATACCCATTTAGTCGGGCCTAGACACATAAAATTAGTATCAGGCCCGATCCGGCCCAAGCCCGATTAAGCCCGCCTAGTAAATGGGCGGGCCTGGGCTATGTAAATACCCGGCGGGCCTGGCCCGGTCAGGTCCGTTATATATATATATATATATATATATATATATTTATAAATTTAATTATATAAATTAAATGAGTCCATAAAACCCCGACATATATAAATTTATAGATAATTAAATAAGTAATTAGTATTTATAATTGGGTAAATTCTAAAAAAAAACCCCTGTGGTTTGATGTTGTTCCAAAAAAACCCTTGTGGTTTGTTATTACAAAAAAAAGGACTGTGGTTTGCGCCGTTACCCGAAAAACGGAAATTGGCTTAACACCGTTAAAGTGCTGACGTGGCACAGAGGTAAAACGGGAAAATCAAATTTTTTTAATTTTTTTTTTCCTCTTCTCTCTCCTCCTTCATCTTCTTCCTTCTCCCTTCTTCTTATTCCTTCTTCTTCTTCTTCCTTCACTCCTCCTCCTTCTTCCTTTTTTCTTCTTCCTTTTTCTTCTTCCTCCTCCTTCTTCTTTTTTTCTATTCTTTTTTTTAAAAAAATTCCCTTCCAGATTTCAGGAAAATTCCAGATTTCTTCAGAAATCTGGAAAATTTCCAAAAATCTGGAAATTTCCGAAACTTAAAAAAAAAGAAAAAAAAAGAAGGAAGAAGAAGAAGAAGAAGAAGAAGAATGGAGGAGGGGAGAAGAAGGAAGAAGAAGAAGAAAGAAGAAGAAGAAGAAGAAGGAAGAGAGAGAAGAAGAAAGAAGAAGAAGAAGGAAGAGGAGAGAAGAAGAAAGAAGAAAGAAGAAGAAGAAGAAGAAGAAGAAGAAGAAGAAGAAGAAGAAGAAGAAGAAAGAGGAGAGAAGAAGAAAGAAGAAGAAGAAGAAGAAGGAGGAGGAGGAGGAGGAGGAGGAGAAGAAGAAGAAGAAGAGGGAGAAGGAAGAAGAAGGAGGAGAGAGAAGAGGGAAAAAAATAAAAAAAATTCCATTTTCCCGTTTTACCCCTGTGCCACGTCAACACTTTAACGGTGTTAAGCCAATTTCCATTTTTCGGGTAACGGCGCAAACCACGGTCCTTTTTTGTTGTAATAACAAACCACAAGGGTTTTTTTGGAACAACATCAAACCACAGGTTTTTTTTTTTGGAATTTACCCTTTATAATTTACAATTAGTTTTCTAAGACTTATTAACTATTATGTTTATTATTTTTTATTAAAAAAGTTACTATTTTATTTTAATTGATTTTTTTTAATTTAGATATGGGCTTGGGCGGGCGGGCTTGGGATTTCTTTTTTAGGCCTGAGCCCGCCCGAGCCTGACTATATTAGTGTGGGCTTGGGCTGGGCTTGGGCTTATCAGATTTGATCACAAGCCCGACAGGCCCGGCCCGAGCCCGGCCCTGCCGAGATCTAATCATAGTTCAGTATGCTCATACTCAGACCAAGCTTCATATTCTCATAATGTTGGGGTTTAGTGTCCTATAGACAATTGTTCTAGGATACAAACTTAATGTAAATGAATTGTTCTTTATATCATTTGTTTAATGAGATATATGTTTTATAACTATATAAAGGCAATACCTTTTAAGCACTAAATAAAGTCTAATAAAAGGAAATCCGTAAGTTTATTTAAAGTGGTTATAAAGTGTTCATACAAGCATGAAGTGAGACAAAACTTTATAGTAAACTGATAAACTTAAAACCACCCCAAGTCAAGTGAATGTTTGGGATTGACATATCACTGTTGAGACTTGTAAGTAACAATGTCTTCTGTCCGACAGAAATCTGATCTCACAAGCTTCATATATACAGATATCTGGACAGTTACATAGATCCGATGAAACGTTGTTCATTAGGATTGGGGATCCGATTTGAGATAACAGGATGGGTAGATTCATCCTTGTCACCTGTTCATCTCATTGGTATTAATAGGTATAACTAATCCTCAGACTCAAAGGAATATTAATTGGTATTCTGGATTACGGAATGTGATGCTTTGACTCTGGTGTAACACGATCCTTAACAGAGATGACTCTGGGGTGTGAACAGTAGACGTTGGGTATCACAGGAAGTAATTGCAGAGTCGTTATATATTGGATTGAGCATTTATCACTCCCGATAAATGGGAGATACATCCATGGATCGCTTGTGGAAGACTCGACTCTAAATCCTTGCAAGGTGATAGCTTAAGAGTAACAAATACAGATTTCACTTAACCTATCTTTTTGAGTTGACTCGGCCTGTACAAGTAAAATGAACGTCTCGCTATATGTGACTTGACATCACCCATAGTCATAAGATTCATTTCAAGGATGTAGTTGATAAAGGATCGAATTATACTGTAACTAATACGGAAAGGTTAACGACAGAATCAACCTGTCTTCTTATAGCTCTGGGGGAATGATTACGGACTTGCTAATCACATACTCTATACATTATTCCGTTATGCAAAGATTAAATATAATTCTTTGAAAATTAATTTAATAATGTTGCATACGGCTAGAAACAATAAGAACTTAATGGATCACACATAAGACTTGGAACCTAAAAGAGAGATATATGTTAATTAATTGATAGAAGCCCAATTGAGTCCAATAAGGCCCATGGACATAAGGGGGTCGAAATTGATTTAGTGATATACATGAATAATTAATTTGATTTTGTTAAATCCTAATTAGATTAGGAATATAAATTAAATTAATTAAGAGATAATTAAGTTAGGAGTTTTAATTAGATTAATATACTCCTATTATTATCCAATAAGGTTATTATTATTATCCTTAATATATTAGATATATAGTGAGATAATAATTAGGAATTCTATTCCGAATGGAATTCCTATTCAGTAACCTAATTCTATCTAACTAGGTGATAACAACCCAAATTATTCTTGAATAAGGAATAAGGGAAAATTAATAGAAATAATGACAAACCATTATTCATTCTAAAAGAGATATTTATGCATGATTAATGTGGAATTAATGATAATTAGTGTAGGGGCGAATATGCAAATAATGAGGAAAAGGAAGGAGTCTCTAGCATTATGCCACGCCACGTGGACCATGGCGAGATACGCCATAACGAGATACGCCCGATGAGAGCGAGTAGCGGAGACCCGCCATAGCTCTCAAGGAGAGCGTACATACGCCTTGACGGATCAAAGAATACGAAAAGACGCCTTTATTACCATCCATGAATGTGAATAAATACAATTAAATGGCAATTAATAGCCATTAAAGGGGAATAAAGACTTGACCGTTCAAATACCTCAACTCTGAGGGTTTCAATGCTAAATACTGGGATTAATGGAGAATTGATAGCAATTAAAGATGAGTAATGGCACAACTCTTCACATGCTTCCCCATTAATGTTGAAGGTTACAAAAACCTATATAAATACCCCAGCTTCTTAGGATCAAAGGTACACTTACTGATTCTCTACTTTTGTGCTTACAGTTTATTCTCAGAAATATTACTGACTTTGGCATCGGAGTGTCCCCGGCCGATCCCAACGGCACCTCACAGGGAAGTGCTCCGATCAAGGATTTTTCCATAAGTTATCAATTGGTGCGGTGAGCGTGGATCTCCAACAAACAGAAGATCACAAAATCTTGATTGTATAGAGTTTCACAAAGAACAAAACAATGGAGTCAACAGAATAGAAATCACAATCTCAAACTTTGGCTCAATCAGTACAACAAATCTATCCAAAGATACAATTCTCCATATGTTGGTGGGAAAGAGTTTTCTACATTAAATCTGGAATTTTATGATGAAAATGATAAGTTTCCTCCCCTTTCTTATTCCATTTTTAATTAAAGAAAATTGAGATCCCTCACTCTTATAAAGTGCTATGAATATAATTACATGTTATTATGATAAATCTAATAAACTGTGAAATATGAAGTCATATACACAAATCTTTCATTAAATCTTGCATGCTTACTATGCCCCCATATTTTTATGCATGACAAGTGTAATATGATATTATCATTGAATTAGTACAAACGTATGCATAAGACCCGTAATCTTGGGATTTACAAAAAAAATCATCCATTCAATGTGATTTTGTCATTTGGTATTAAAATATCATAAAAGGGCTCATGTAATTACAAATGATTTAGATCTGGTCGGTCTTTTGGATGAACATGCATATAACTATTAGAAGAAATTACAAAAAAATCATATTTGGTTTTTTGTACAATTCACCATCTATATATGGCTTTTCTCCTATATAGTACTTTTAATATCAGAAATTCATATTTTTGAATATTGTTTTGTCAAACAGTTATTTCATTCCCTTTTTTTACAAGGATGTGTCTATTCATATAAAAACTGTTTATTTGACATTGTTAGAATTTCTGTTACCAACACAAGAGACTTGAAAATATTGAGTCTATTTGTAATTATCCTGTAATTGTCCCTAACTATTAAGGTCATTATGGGTTGATGAATTACCAAATTGGATAAACAAAACTTTCATGTCCTGAGCTAACTACAAAATAGTGCAAGTGTCGGTTTCGGATCAGAACATTAATTTATGCGAAATTCTTAAGATATACATGAGAATTCCTTAAAAATTGGAGGGTTGTATGTGAAGGTATGTGAGAGTGGATTTTGAGTAATTTTCCTTACACTCCAAATTGGAGGAGAATCATGGTACATGTATTTTTTTTCCAAAATTACCCTTTCTCTTTTATTTTATTCGTACAAATGAAATGATATAAGAGTAATTTTATATATAACTATATTATTAAATCATCACTTACCTTTCTTTAATTACACCTCATTCAAATGAGGCTTTAATGATCTCTGAACGCCATTAATGTATGGATGCACAATATTAATTGCAAGTAAATAGTAACTATGTAAGATATCTTACCCAATATAGAATGTCATAACTTTTATGACGTTTAAAATAAATATGCTATTTTGGATATTAATGTGCATTGAAATACAAAAGGACATTATTCTTAAACCATTCTCATTATGGTTATTTATTAAGAATTCATTATGATATTCATGTGCAGTAACAATCTTTATGGTTATGACCGTTATACGTGATATTATTATTAAAACAAGCACGATTAAAATTCTATTATGAATTTGTTTGACATATAATATTTACTCGGTTTTATCCTTTGACTAAGTTCATTCTAGAGTCAGGGACCAACGCGAATGAATTATTAAGTTGATTCCAAGATGAATTAAAAATTCCATAAAGAGAATTGCATCATACATGATATTTGCCAACAAACATTCGTTTGCTATGAAGTATGTTCCATGGATCAAGCCATTGATCCCAAAGGTAAGTGAATATAGCTTTTATGACTTACCACAATCTTTTAATAATGGACAGAGTATGCCCCACTTCTGGAGTTCTTTCAGTGCTAACCCACAGGTACAAGGGAGTTGTTAATACTACAACCAGTGCAAACACTGATATGAAAAATAAAGCTCAATCCAAAGAAGTGTATATGCAGAGTCACTTCAGAAAAATTCCTTGACTATGTCATTGGCCAAAAAGGAGTTAGAGCAAATCCAGATAAAATAAAAGCCTTGCGAGGAAAAATGTGAAAAGAGCGCCTAAATGAAAACCCCACAATGGGTGAGAAAGATCCAGAGGTTGAACGGGCGGATCATCATACTAGAAAGATTGTCAACAAGCATATCAAGGTATAAAACAATTCCTAGCAGAACCACCCTTGATGAGCAGACCAATCTGAAGGGGAGACCTGCATTTGTATCAATCTGTCATGGATAAAGCTATATGCACCGTGGTTATTCAAGAAGAAGAAGGTCAGCAGTTCTCCATCTATTATGTTAGCAAAATATTGAAGGATGCGGAGACAAGATATTCGAAGCTAGATAAAATGGCTCCCACGGTTGTGACAACATCCATCCGCGTTAAACCATAGCTCCAAGTATAACCTCAACATGATCGATATCAAGATCAAGAGCCGGATTTACCATCACGATTCAACATTGAACATATGGATGATGAGATTGAAAGACGAGGGCATACCGCTCTAGATAGACAAGAGAACAATGCAGAAAGATATGCCATCCAGTTAATAGGAATTCGCCATTCACAGCACAGATCTTGAGGTACGAGGCGGACAGAATGTTTAAATCTTCCAACTTGCCACAATATAAAGGAGAAGAGTCAATATAAACGGGACATTACATATCCCGAACCCAAAGGAGGGGAGCATGTAACCGTTGGAAGAAACGCCAAAGCGTACTATAGGTTGGCCACCACACTGAAGCTTGCTGGGAGCTGGCAAACGAGATAGCTTTGTCCAGAATAACAAATAACAAGATGACAAGCAGAAGAAAGATCCCAAAAATAAATTCAAAAGTGTCATTAATGTCATAGTAGATGGACCAGTGTATCAGCCACCCGTGGAAAAAGCAAAAATATCCGCTCTGGATAAAACATCCCTCCATTGCTCCTTTTGCAGAAACAGGTCCAGTAATCTCTCCACATGCAGATGCATTGGTAGTAACAATGGCAATTCAAGGATGGGAGATAAAATAAAGCGAGTAAAGACACGGGCAGTTCTCGCAATGTCATCACCAAAGGTGCATTCGCCAAACTAAAGGTTGATCCGATCCAAATAGAAACAACCATTGTTGACATCATTGGAGTGACGGGTCACACTATCCAGACCAAGGGCCAGAGGTTGCAGCCCTAATTTCCATCCGTCGTCTGACAATGTACATTCCCACCAGCAAAGGAGGAGTAATGATTAGCGGGAACCAAAAGGTGGCTAAAGAGACTTATACTCGGCGTCACTATCAATCCGCCCACAATCCAAAGAGGACGAAGGTGAGAAATATTAACTTGTCACTACAGCTTTGGGCGACACAGAAACGCTCCTTATTGCTGATGGAAAGCGGGTGCGGATCGCCAAAGGATTAAAACTTGAGATCAAAGAGGATGTTAAAAAAGTTCTCATTGAGTCTGAAAGCATATTTACATAGGAGAATGAGATCCCCACAGGAGTAAGCCCAGATGTGATTACTCATATGTTAAACATCATTGAGGATGCGGTTCTAGTTGCTCAGAAAAGATGGAACCATGGGCCTAAAAATCCGTATTTTTACATATTCTTATATGTGCATTAAACTGTTATAGTATCCTATATTTTATAATTTATTCTTTCTCGCCATACTTCTTATATTCATTTGCCTAGCTTTTAGTGTTGATATATGCCCAGTGGCTGGAGAATGAAAAGTTCCACAGGTGGATCAATTACCTCAAAGATAGGACAATTGATCCCATCACGGGCAGATCCCCTTTCCATAAAGATAAGAAGCACAGACCCTCAGGAGCTTTCAAATGAGCTCAACTCTCTCCTCAAAGACAGGAAAAGGATTGACCACCATCAAAAGCGGGTTAAAATCGTCTCAAACATGAGATCATTACACCCTCAACTTTCTCCTCAAAGATAGGAGAACACTCTCATGGGCGGATCCATCTTTAGATGATCACCATTCGAGAAAGAGTTAAAACATTCCTTGGACACAAGGACTTTACACTCTCTCACTCCCTTCCCAAAGAAGGGTTCATAAGTCCTATGGGTGGATCGCTTCACCTCAAAGATAGGTAGCAAGTTGATCCCCTAGGCAGCTTTACTTCCTCTAGAAGGAATAGAACAGCTTCAAACCTTCACAAAGGTTCGCACAACGGAGTATGGCTGGCCACCTACTCCATATTAAATCCTACAAACTTATATATTTACTTATGCAAACGTAAAAGTAAATGGCGACCATAAGGATTAAAACAATTGTACTTAAGTTTTACAAACAATCGGACAATAATCTCAGCGGCGGATCGATCTACCTCAATGATAGAAAACAATTGATTGCCGTCAGAGACAGAGTTAAAACATTTCTTAGACGTGAGAACTTTACACTCTCAAATACTCTTCCCAAAGAAGAGTCTCAAGACCTGGCGGCGGATCGATTCACCTCAAAGATAGGAAGCAAATCGATCGCCTAAGGCAGCTTAACTTCCTCACCAGGAATAAAAGCTTCTAAACCTTCACAAAGGTTCACATATTGGGGTACGGCTGGCCACCTACCCTAAACAATTAGAGAAATCCTAAACCAGATTCTAAAAAATTACTTGCTAAAAGATATAATACATTAGTAAAAATAGTTCTGGAAAGCAAAGGGTTCATCCAACTAATGAAGCCTCGTCTTCATCTCCAACTAATGAAGCCTCGTCTTCATCTCCAAGTAATGAAGCCTCGTCTTCATCTCCAAGTAATGAAGCCTCATCTTCATCTCCAAGTAATGAAGCCTCGTCTTCATCTCCAAACAATGAAGCCTCATCTTCATCTCCAAACAATGAAGCCTCATCTTCATCTCCAAGTAATGAAGCCTCGTCTTCATCTCCAAACAATGAAGCCTCATCTTCATCTCCAAGTAATGAAGCCTCATCTTCATCTCCAAACAATGAAGCCTCTTCTTCATCAAATTAATGAAGCCTCGTCTTCTTTCAATTCATGAAGCCTCGTCTTCATCCAATTCATGAAGCATCGTCTTCATCCAATTAATGAAGCCCCGTCTTCATCCAATTCATGAAGCCTCATCTTCATCCAATCAATGAAGCCTCGTCTTCATCCAATTAATGAAATCTCATCTTTATCCAAACAATGAAGTCTCGTTTTCATCAAAGTAATGAATCCGCATCTTCATCATAGAAATAACAAAGTCTCGCCTCCACAAAATGCACAAAAGTCCCTAAATGGCTGATCATTCTTACTGATCCCTAAGTGCGGGTCATTCTCCTCAATATGGCAGAACTGAACAAAAGAAGTCCCTAAGGCGAATCATAATCCTATGTCGTAGGAACAAATGGTCCCATAAAGGGCGGGTTATTCCCTTTCTAAAGGAAATATAACTCTCAAGAAGCCCCTAGAGGATAACAATGGATACGGTTGGCCACCTATCCACAAGGAAGCAAAAACCCCTAAAAGTACATCATATCCATATATGATCCCACATAGGGCGGATCTTGTTCATAAGATCCCGCATAAGGAAGCCCGAAAAGGCGCATCATTTCCATATATGATCCCCCATCTAGGGCGGGTCCACTTTCCTCCAAGATAGAAAAATGAAACACCATTTAAACAGCCCTAAAGAGCTTTTTATACCTTTAGGGGGGCTTCTGATAACAACCCAAATTATTCTTGAATAAGGAATAAGGGAAAATTAATAGAAATAATGGCAAACCATTATTCATTCTAAAAGAGATATTTATGCATGATTAATGTGGAATTAATGATAATTAATGCAGGGGCGAATATGCAAATAATGAGAAAAAGGAAGGAGTCTCTATCATTATGCCACGCCACATGGACCATGGTGAGATACGCCATAATGAGATACGCCCGATGAAAGCGAGTAGCGGAGACCCGCCATAGCTCTCAAGGAGAGCGTACATACGCCTTGACAGATCAAAGAATACGAAAAGGCACCTTTATTACCATCCATGAATGGGAATAAATACAATTAAATGGCAATTAATAGCCATTAAAGGGGAATAAAGACTTGACCGTTCAAATACCTCAACTATGAGGGTTTCAATGCTAAATACTGGGATTAATGGAGAATTGATAGCAATCAAAGATGAGTAATGGCACAACTCTTCACATGCTTCCCCATTAATGCTGAAGGTTACAAAAACCTATATAAATACCCCAGCTTCTTAGGATCAAAGGTACACTTACTGATTCTCTACTTTTGTGCTTACAGTTTATTCTCAGAAATATTACTGACTTTGGCATCGGAGTGTCCCCGGCCGATCCCAACGGCGCCTCACAGGGAAGTGCTCCGATCAAGGATTTTTCCATAAGTTATCACTAGGGATTAGATACAAGAGATTATAAATACCCCTTCCTTTGAGATTTTCGATATCCAAGCAAGTCATACCCTACTTGTGATTTTCGAAATTCACCTAGTCCAAGAGAGAGAAAATTCGACACCCCTAGTTCGAGGATGAGATTTCTCTACGGCTTCGTTTGATCAATTGATTTTCATCTATTTCTTTTATCCTTGATCTTGTGTTGATTAGTTAGAGGCAATCTACTTTGGTTGCTATTCAGCGGTTGATTCTAAATTAATCTTCCCGTATTTTGTTTCGTGTTTGGGAACTCGAAGAAGAAAAACAAACAAAAGGGAGAAATTCATTTTACTACTCCTACATCAGGTCAGTTCACGGTTTCGCGGATTCCCGGAGATTGAACCGTCCGATCATCGCGATTTGTGGAGAGGAGCTTTTAGACATATTCTTCCACGTTTCCACCGAAGGGATTGTTGTTCGGAGATCTAGAAGGTCTGTTTCAGATAGGGGCAGATTGGTAGACAGTTTCTATCTCTTTTGAAATTGTAGGCACTTCGTTTGCAACGGTAGATAGAACTTCTAAAAGGTATTTCTTCTTATCCTTCTTTATATAAAATAACGATTAACGGATCTTGTGGTTATATGGAAATAGGTTAAAAATTTTATATTTCCGCTGCTATACCTTAGCCTAATTTCCAACAGTGGTATCAGAACCATCATTAAATCCGTTATTTCATATATGAAAATTTAGAAGTTTTTCAATAGGATTGAATAAATATTTATAGTTAGGATTAATTAACAAATTGTTTTGATTAATTAATTCTAAGGATAAATAAGTTTTAATTAATTGTTAATTAAAATAGATTGTGCGTATGTTCCTAATTATTTTGGTTGATAATCATCATAACAAAATCTATTAGTTTTATAGTTAGATTGATAAAATCAGTTTTATTAATTCTAAAGATAAAACGGAAATCTATGGTAGTTTTTCCTATTTTTTGAAAATCGTTTTAAAACCATTTTAGAACTGATATATATATATATATATATTTAAAATCGTTTTTATATTTAAATATATATGTTTTAGAAATTGATAGTTTTCTGTTTTGATTATCGAATGAAAATTTGTTTAAAAGTTTGTTTTACCAATTTGTAAATCAAAATGTTAAATGAATTAAAATCAAAATAATTAGGACGTGCATAATTAAAGTTTTGTATAGTTATATTAATCTAAAAATTAATATAAAAGATACGAAACTATTAGAAGTAAAATTGGATGGAAGTTAATTTGATAAGTTAATGTGATTAACATAAATATTACATAAGATAGTTATGTAATCAACCAATTAAATTTATTTAATTGAGTCTGTGCATGTTTGGAGTTATGGACATATTTGGACCCTCTTTAGTCTTTTGGTATTTTTGAAATAGGGCCTGCGAGTCCTGCCTTTCTACTATCTATTGTAATTTCTCCTCTCATCTGATTCCCTTCAATTCAATTGAAGTTTTCTTTAGTAGTATAGAAATTAATATGTAATTTCAAGGCGCCATGGAGAAGACGGAGGACCTAAAGAGAAATATGTAATAGTTAGTATTTCCTTAGGTTTGCCCTTTTATTACGTCTCTGGCTCGACGAAATAATTTAGATGATATGTCCATAACGCCAATGTATGTGAATGTATGTGTCTGATGTATGCTAAAGCAAATCAAGACTAAGTTAGATTATGAGACCTAAAATAAAATCCCTCACTACAACAAATATCTAATATTGTGACGAAAATTCATCTGACAAAATAAATTTTATCACAATTAATGTACTTATTGTGACAAAAAAAAATAATTAGTAAAAAAAGTGAAAATTCCAAACAAAATTATGACAAAATAATGTTTCGTCCAAATATTTATCACAATAAAGCACCAGTCAATCGATATTATGACAAAAAAAATTGTCACACATTTTTGTCATAAATACATAAGGTCGTGACAAAAATTCATACGTAAAAATAATTTTTTATTACAACTAATGTATTTATTGTGATCAAATAATAATTAGTAAGAAAAGGTAAAAAAAACCAAAAGAAATCGTGAGAAAAAAATATTTTGTCGAAATATTTATCACAAGAAAGTAGAACTTAATACATATTATGATAAAAACAAATTGTCACGTCATTTTTGTCATAAATATATAAAGATGTAACGAAACATTCATACGATAAAATAACTGTTTTCGCAATTAATGTACTTATTATGACAAAATTACAATTAGTAAAAAAATGAAAAAACAAAACCAAATTATGACAGTAATATTTATCAAATTAGACTAATCTATTGTTTCGGAAATCAATTTACAAATTTTCATATTTATTTGGGGATTATAATGTGTCAGAGATTAATATAAGATATACGATTAAGCCTTAATCATCTTGAGCTTTTAGTTCACACGGTTCCATGACATGGTATTAGAGTTGCTTGGACCAAACGGTTGAGGGTTCGAGTCCTGGCAACCTCATAAATTTGTAGAATTAAAAACACATGGCGGGTTGGGCCTGTGTTGTACAAGCTGCAAGCCTAATGGGCATTTGCGTATGGGGGTGTGTACGTAACATTTTTCTTACTATATTATGTAGTCACAATAAATCATATTTCACGGTTATTTAAATTTTGTCATAATAGCTAGATTAATGACAAATTATAGTTGTAACAAGCTGCAAGCCCAATGGGCATTTGCGTATGGGGGTGTGTATGTAACATTTTTCTTACTATATTATGTAGTCACAATAAATCATATTTCACGGTTATTTAAATTTTGTCATAATAGCTAGATTAATGACAAATTATAGTTGTAACAATAATTAAAAACTAATTATGAGGTAATACAATTTTGTCACTAAAAACTTATTAAGACGGGCTTATTGTGACTAGGATGGTGACAACACACTTTGTAACAAGAAGTTTCTTATGACAAAAATATAACTTATTTTGACAAATTAAATTGTCGCAACAAGCTTGAATTCTTGTAGTGCCTCGTTAAAAACTTAAGTAAATAAACAAGTTATTAAAATCGGTTACCCCTCCCTAATATTATAATTCAGCCGGCAGTGCTGAGGGCCTTTGGGTTGTTGAGTAAACTCAAGCTCGGGGTCCTTTCGGTAACACCTGAATTATCGAAAATCATTTTTCATGAATATGGGGTAATACTTAAATTAGATTATGATACTTGGATGAGTAAACTCATGTTGTCATAAACTAATGGGCAAGACAGTTGGGATTAATATGAATAGCATATTAGTTACTAATGTGGTTAGTAACCCAATAACCTAGGAATCACATTAAAGATGTGATTGATTATATGAATCTACCTAATGAATGAGACTAGCTTGTTGAGTAAACTCAAGGCGAAATCTCAGGAGTTAGGATCCTAGCTCACTAAAGGATTTGTGAAATTCTTCGAATTAATATGGAGGGCTATTAATTTGGCAAAATAGTGAGAGCAATTTAAAATAAACTAAAAGGCCTATAATTTTAGATTGATATACTTTAAGCAAATGAATGACATACGTTTACTCTTTCTCACTCTCAGGTTTAATTAAAACCACTCTTATAATCATGACTAAAATCAATCTGCAAAACATTCTTACCGATAACAAATTGAATGGTTCAAACTTCACCGACTGCTTTCGTAACCTCAAAATTGTTTTGAAGTTCGATAAAATAGGGTATGTACTTGATACATCGATACCCCCTCTCCCTGCTGATGATGCTCCCATTGAGGAAATTGATGCTTACCAGAAGCATAAGGCTGATGATGATCATGCCGAATGCATCATACTTGCATCGATGACACCGGAATTACAAAGGCAACATGAGGAAATGGATGCCTATTCCGTCATCATGCACCTAAAGGAATTGTTTGGGAAACAAACCAGGTGCGAACGCTACGAGATATCCAAGTTGCTATATCGTAGTAGGATGCAAGAGGGCACATTTGTCATGACACATTGTGTCAAGATGATTGGCTACATTACCAAACTTTATAGTATTGGATTTGCGATGGATAACGAATTAAGTATAGACTTAATTCTTCAATCCCTCCCAGAAAGTTATTCACAGTTCATTATGAACTATCAGATGAATGACTTGCAAACCTCTCTTGAAGAGCTTGCAAATATGCTCAAGTCAGTTGAGCCCAATATGAAGAAAGACAAAGCCATACCGACTCTTGTCATTGAGGGATCAAAGAAAAGGAAAAGGAGCTATCCCAATCCTAATTATCCCAAGAAAGGTAAGAAAGCCGTGCCCTACAAAGCTAAGGGAAATGAAGTGAAGAATCCCAAAAGAGAGTGCCACTTCTGTGGTAAAGACGGGCATTGGAAGAGGAGCTGCAAGGAGTACCTAGCCTCCCTCAAGAAGGGAAATGGCGGTGCTTCAACATCTAGTATGTTTTATATTGAAATAAATACAGTTTCACTGTCTGAATCTTGGGTATTAGATACCGGATGTGGATCTCATATTTGTACAAATATGCAGGAGCTAAATCAGACTAGGGAACTAAAGAAAGAAAGCATAAACTTGCGAGTAGGAAATGGAGCAAGAGTTGCCGCCCTCGCAATTGGAGATTATGTTTTAAATTTGCCCTCTGGGCTTGTAATAGAATTAAGGAATTGTTTATACGTTCCTCAAATGTCTCGCAACATTATTTCTATTAGTCATCTTGTTGACGACGGTTTTCATATTTCAATAAAGACAAGAGTTGCAATTTTTATAAAGATTCGATCTTTTATTTTTCAGGAATTTCACAAAATGGGATTTATGTGTTAGATAACAAAATTCCTGCTTTTGCAATTGATACCAAAAGACATAAGCTAGATAATTCAACTTACTTGTGGCATTGTTGTTTAGGCCATATAAACAAGAGACGCATGCTAAAGCTACATTCAGATGGGCTTATAGATCCAATCGATCCCGAATCATTGGAAACATGCGAATCATGTTTAAAAGGTAAAATGACAAAGACACCCTTTAGCAATAAAGGTGAGCGTGTATCAGACACTCTAGGACTCATTCATTCAGATGTATGTGGTCCTATGTCAGTCCAAGCAAGAGGAGGATTCAGATTCTTCATAAGCTTCATAGATGACCATACCCGATATGGTTACATCTACTTGATGAAGCACAAGTCAGAAGCTTTTGAGAAATTCAAATGCTTCAAGAATGAAGTAGAAAATCAACTAGGAAAGAAAATAAAGACGCTTCGATCTGATCGAGGTGGCGAATATCTTTCAGATGATTTTCTGAATTATCTAACTGAATGTGGGATATGCTCACAATGGACACCTCCCTATACACCACAACACAATGGTGTGTCCGAGCGGAGAAACCGTACCCTATTAGATATGGTACGATCTATGATGAGCATGGCCTTGCTTCCAAAGACGTTCTGGGGCTATGCCTTAGAAACTTCCCTCTTCACCCTGAATCGAGTACCAACTAAATCCGCTAGTTCCACACCATATGAATTGTTCGTTGGTAGGAAACCCGTGTTTTCATTTATGAGAGTATGGGGTTGTTCAGCCTTTGTCAAACGCATTGCGTCCGGCAAACTAGATTCAAACTCTGATAAATATTTCTTCATTGGATACCCTAAGGAAACTATGGGATATTACTTCTATCATCCAAATGATCAGAAAGTAATCGTATCCAAGCACACAACCTTCTTAGAGAAAGAGTTTCTCGAAGAAACACAAAAGGGAAGCATGATTGAACTTGACGAAGTTCAAAAAGAAGAAACACCGACTGAAACAACAGAGGCGGTTGAGGTACCCGAAGGAGTCCCATTAGATGAGACTCCAGTGCCACCTATGTTGGTCCCTTGTAAGGTTGCAAGTATAGTTCCAAGGGGGGGTTAGGAACTATTTAAACTTTTTCGCAATTAGGGCAGACTTCTTTTTCTAAGGAAAAAGGTTTTAACAGCGGCGCTGAGTAAACATCAGGATACTGGCTTAGTCAACTGGTGACTAGGTCAGTTTATTAGCTTGAGTCAGGAGATAGCACTTAGAGTCTATTCCTGAGCTCATACGTTTAACGCGCACAACTCAACTTGACCTCTTTACTTGGTCAGTTTTTTGTTATTTTAAGCAAGCAATATATATAAGGAGTTAAAGGTAAGAAATACTTCACTCAGCAGATTTATCCAGGTTCGGCTTCTTCTAAGCCTACGTCCTGTCCCCGGAACACGTTCCGAGAGTTCGAATCCTCTACTGAGCTTTTTAAAGGTAGAGCCTCAAACCTTTTACAATCTTAGCAACTGAGTATGACAAGAGTACCTTCCTCTATACCTTTGCTCAATCCTAATCTCTCGCTGAGTACTAAAACCGAGTACTCAGCCTCTCCTTTCTATCTCTAGAAATGATAAGTGTTTTGTCCTATATAAAGATTTGCTAAGACACTTTAGACGATTGAAACAATCACTCTAGACTTTTACACAGATATAAGAATTGTAGTGTAAGATTTGCTTTGCTTCTTTGCTTGCAGAACTTGTGTAGAAATTTGGTCAGTGTAATGGCTTGATCAAGTTCTGTGTTGAGTGAAGCATCTGATGGCACTATTTATAGAGACGTCTGGGCATCGGTCATTTCGAATTTCGAAATAACCGTTGGAGGGAAACGACTACATGTCGTTGTCATCCTGACTTGCTCAGAGCTCTCGGCCAATCAGAATTGTGTATCTTCTGTCCTCGGTCAACTCAGCAGACTGTCTCTCCTTTTATGGTAAAGTCAACTGGACAGCATACTGTGTCGTCTGAATTTTACCCAAAGTAGAAATACTTTGTCTGGAAGTTTTCATTTGCCAGCTGCTGTCTTGTACGCTTTGTCGAGACTACTCAGCAGCTTCATCTTGAAGTTGTTCCCGAAGGTCTTCTAGATCCTTCTTTTGCTGAGTTGCGTTTTGTTCAAAACGGCAACGTCTTGACAAACGCGGACCGAGTTGTACTGAGTTGTTTGACTTGGGCCTTGACTTCCGTATTGGGCTTGGGCCATTTAATTCTTGTGTCTTATAAACAATTTTAACTCAACATTGAACAAACACATTATTAGAATAAATCAAAGCATTTAAACTTAGTGTGTTTAGAATATATATTTCAATTATACTTAAACAATTTTGTCAAATCAAAATTATGTGGAAAGGTGTTTCAACAACCTATTCGTAGATCACAAAGAATTCGTGAACTCCCAGTTAGATATGGTTTTCTTGTGGGAGATGATAATGAGGTTCCCGTGTTAGACGATGAACCTGAAAACTACGAAGAGGCTCTTACTAGTCCAGATTCTAAAGCATGGCTTGAGGCCATGGAATGGATTCCATGTATACTAACCAAGTGTGGACTTTGGTTGATCCACCCGAAGGGATAATACCCATTGGGTGCAGGTGGATCTTCAAAAAGAAGACAGACATGGATGGAAAGGTTAGCACCTATAAAGCTAGGTTAGTAGCGAAAGGATATCATCAGAAGCAAGGAATTGATTATGATGAAACTTTCTCTCCTGTGGCTATGTCCAAATCAATCAGAATCATCCTTGCAATTGCCGCTCACTATGATTATGAGATTTGGCAAATGGATGTGAAAACAGCTTTCCTAAACGGAAACCTGCTTGAGGATGTATATATGATGCAGCCTGAAGGTTTTATATCTAAGGATGCAAATAAAGTTTGCAAACTTCAGAGATCCATTTATGGACTCAAGCAAGCATCTAGAAGCTGGAATAAGCGTTTTGACGAAACCATAAAACAATTTGGTTTTGAACAAAATTGTGAAGAAGCTTGCATTTACAAGAAAGCAAGTGGGAGCTCTATAACATTTCTCATACTATATGTGGACGATATATTATTAATGGGAAATGACGTTGCTCTCTTACAGTCAGTGAAAGTATGGTTATCTGGTAACTTCTCAATGAAAGATCTTGATGAAGCAGCTTATATACTTGGTATAAAGATCTATAGAGATAGATCGAGAAGACTGCTTGGTCTTTCACAGGCTACATACATTGAAAAGGTGTTAAATCGGTTTAGCATGCTTGAATCGAAACGAGGTAACTTACCCATGTTACATGGAGTAAAGTTAAACAATCATCTATGTCCTAAAACCGATGATGATAAACGACGCATGGCTGTAGTCCCGTACGCCAGAGCAATCGGTTCGATTATGTATGCTATGCTATGCACTAGACTTGATGTAGCGTTCGCGTTATCTGTAACGAGTCGTTACCAAGGGAATTCGGGAGACGAGCATTGGATTGCTGTTAAGAACATTCTTAAGTAGTTGAGAAGAACTAAAGATATGTTCCTAGTGTACGGAGAAGGTGATCTGAAAATAGAAGGATTTTCAGACGCAAGTCATCTCACAGATGAGAATGATAATCCCAATCAGGATACCTGTTTATCTTGAATGGGGGGCGTGGTCAGTTGGAAGAGTTCCAAGCAGGGAAGCGTAGCTTTCTATGTGACCGAGTCAGAGTATATCGCAGCTGCGGAAGCAGCAAAGGAAGCTGTTTGGATTAGAAAGTTCATTACAGAACTAGGTGTGGTGCCTGGCATTGTCAATCCCATTACACTGTACTGTGATAACAATGGAGCCATTGCGCAAGCAAAGGAACCGCGGTCTCATAATGCATCCAAGCATTACCTTAAGCGATATCACATCATTAGAGAGATTGTGGCTAGAGGAGATGTGAGAATAGAAAGAGTAGCTACAGAGGACAACGTTGCAGATCCGTTGACAAAGCCTTTAACCCAGAGAA
This sequence comes from Euphorbia lathyris, assembly GCF_963576675.1. Lineage (NCBI taxonomy): Eukaryota > Viridiplantae > Streptophyta > Magnoliopsida > Malpighiales > Euphorbiaceae > Euphorbia > Euphorbia lathyris. The sequence goes on from NC_088918.1 coordinate 3,629,801, forward strand.
TACATGATCGTCATTTAACTTCTATTGGGATAAGTTTTAGAAACAATTGGCTTTAGTCCAAGTGGGAGTATGTTGGGGTTTAGTGTCCTATAGACAATTGTTCTAGGATACAAACTTAATGTAAATGAATTGTTCTTTATATCATTTGTTTAATGAGATATATGTTTTATAACTATATAAAGGCAATCCCTTTTAAGCACTAAATAAAGTCTAATAAAAGGAAATCCGTAAGTTTATTTAAAGTTATTATAAAGTGTTCATACAAGCATGAAGTGAGACAAAACTTTATAGTAAACTGATAAACTTAAAACCACCCCAAGTCAAGTGATATGTTTGGGATTGACATATCACTGTTGAGACTTGTATGTAACAATGTCTTCTGTCCGACAGAAAGCTGATCTCACAAGCTTTATATATACAAATATCTGGACAGTTACATAGATCCGATGAAACGTTGTTCATTAGGATTGGGGATCCGATTTGAGATAACAGGATGGGTAGATTCATCCTTGTCACCTGTTCATCTCATTGGTATTAATAGGTATAACTAATCCTCAGACTCAAAGGAATATTAATTGGTATTCTGGATTACGGAATGTGATGCTTTGACTCTGGTGTAACACAATCCTTAACAGAGATGACTCTGGGGTGTGAACAGTAGACGTTGGGTATCACAAGAAGTAATTGCAGAGTCGTTATATATTGGATTGAGCATTTATCACTCCCGATAAATGGGAGATACATCCATGGATCGCTTATGGAAGACTCGACTCTAAATCCTTGCAAGGTGATAGCTTAAGAGTAAGAAATACAGATTTCACTTAACCTATCTTTTTGAGTTGACTCGGCCTGTACAAGTAAAACGAACGTCTTGCTATATGTGACTTGAGATCACCCATAGTCATAAGATTCATTTCAAGGATGTAGTTGATAAAGGATCAAATTATACTGTAACTAATACGGAAAGATTAACGACAGAATCAACCTGTCTTCTTATAGCTCTAGGGGAATGATTATAGACTTGCTAATCACATACTCTGTACATCATTCCGTTATGCAAAGATTAAATATAATTCTTTGAAAATTAATTTAATAATGTTGCATACGGCTAGAAGCAATAAGAACCTAATGGATCACACATAAGACTTGAAACTTAAAAGAGAGATAGATGTTAATTAATTGATAGAAGCCCAATTGAGCCCAATAAGGCCCATGGACATAAGGGGGTCGAAATTCATGTAGTGATATACATGAATAATTAATTTGATTTTGTTAAATCCTAATTAGATTAGGAATATGAATTAAATTAATTAAGAGATAATTAAGTTAGGAGTTTTAATTAGATTAATATACTCCTATTATTATCCAATAAGGTTATTATTATTATCCTTAATATATTAGATATATAGTGAGATAATAATTAGGAATTCTATTCCGAATGGAATTCCTATTCAGTAACCTAATTCTATCTAACTAGGGATTAGATACAAGAGATTATAAATACCCCTTCCCTTGAGATTTTCGATATCCAAGCAAGCCATATCCTACTTGTTATTTTCGAAATTCACCTAGTCCAAGAGAGAGAAAATTCGACACCCTAGTTCGAGGACGAGATTTCTCCACGGCTTCGTTTGATCAATTGATTTTCATCTATTTCTTTTATCATTGATCTTGTGTTGATTAATTAGAGGCAATCTACTTTGGTTGCTATTCAACGGTTGATTCTAAATTAATCTTCTCGTGTTTTATTTCGTGTTTGGGAACTCGAAGAAGAAAAACAAATAAAAGGGAGAAATTTTTATATTTCCGCTGCTATACCTTAGCCTAATTTCCAACACATAAGAATTAGGAATCACACTCCCACTTAAGATAGGATGTAGATCACTGTAACATGTTAAGGTGTCTAGCTCTTGTTCCTCAAATTTCTCCCACTCAAATGAAGAGATCCGTTTGATTGTAGTTTGTGAAATAAAGTGAGGTCATGGTCTACTTCTCCTAACTTAGAAACTCGTTTTCCGCAAAGACAAAGTCTCGTGATTCTAATTTAGTCACTCATCCGTCTTCATTTTCTCCCATTAGGACATATCCTTTTGATACATCTGAGTATCTTATAAAGTTACAATTTTTACCTTTGGACCTAATTTTTCAAATTTAATTGATGTATCATGGGCGAAGAATACAATTCCATTGTTTGAGCATACTCAAAAAGCATCATGATCTCTTTAGTCTTTTATTTTTTTAGTTCATTAAGTCCTTGATTTTTTATTTGGACATATTAAGCTCCCGATCATTAATTTTGTGTCACATTAACCCATGCTTGCCAAATTAGTTAGTTGTGAAAACTCTGATTCAATTAAAAGTGTGTTATTAATTTCATATATGTTTGAAGTTATACTTTTTAAAGTTTAAATTAAGGTTTTTATAGCTCCCTCATAGTCACATTTTTCATATAAAAAATCAGTCTCAAACTAAGAAAAATATAAATTTCGAACGTAGCTGAAATGCATAACATTATGTTACTCGAGTTTTATATTTAAAGTTGATTTTTTTTTTGTCATCGGAGGTTTAATGTGAAAAAAATAAATAAAAGATCAACGACGTAATATATTTAAATAAAAGACTAAGAACTTAAAAATAGGGGCGAGCATCGGTTTCAGTTACTAACCAAACTGAACCAAAATATGTCCTATTTTTCGAACCAAACCGAATTGAATAAGATTGGTAATCGAATATTACCAGATAAAGAAAAAACGACTCGGTTCGTTTACCAACCACATAACCAAAAACTCATAACATTTTAGTTCTCGTGTATTTTATAAATTATTTATATATGTAAAGATAAAATTATATTATATATTAATTTCGGTCTGGTCATCAGTTACACCAAAAAAAATTCAGTAATCGAACCGATAACCGATTATAAAACCAAGAAATTAAAATCAAACCGAAGCAAAATGTTAATTTAATTTAGGTTTAATACATAATTTGCTCCCTGAATTTATCTAAAGATCTTGGTGACCCTTTAAAATTTTAACGTGTCTTAATAGTCTCTCAACTTGCATAAAATGTTCAGTTAACCATTTGAACTTGCGTAAAATATAATCAATTGATCACCCGGTTGTAAAAAAAAAAAAGCAAGTTAAATTCGAAAGATATATTGCACGCATCTTAGAATGTTATTACGTAATTCAAGAATAGATTAAAGGCAAAAAACATCATAAGACCATTGATCTTTCATTTTTTGGTTCATTAGGCCTTTTATCTTTTATTTGGATACATTGAGCCCCTGATCTTTTATTTTTGGTCTCATTATTAATCCCTTCATGACCAAATTAATAAGTTGTAAATATGTAATTCTGTTAAAAAGATATTATTAACTTCATATGTACTTAAAATTATTAAAAAAAATTTACAGTTTGAATTAAAGTTTTTACAGTTTTCTTATATTCAAATTATACATCTAATAAACTGCTTTCAAACAGTGAAAAAATACAAATTTCAAATGCAGATGCAATGAATAACAATCTGTTAACCGAATTTTATGTTCAAAATTAAAATTTTTGTCATAAAGAGCTTAATGAAACAAAAAATAAATGATAAGTGGCTTAATGTATTCAAATAAAAGATCAGGGGCCTAATAATGCTTTTTGCCTAGATTAAAAAGAAAGTTCTTACTTGCTCGTATTATTTTTTTTTATGACGCATATAATACATCTTCCAAATTTAACTTACTTTTGTTTTTGCAACTTAATGATTAATTAATTATATTTTATGCAAGTTTAAAAGGTCAACTGGATATTTTATGCAAGTTGAAAGGGCTATCAGAATACTTTGAAAGTTCACGAAATCATTCAATCTTTTTGGATACCAAATTAAGCATTTAATTTAGTTATCGGTTACGGATTATTTTATTAGCCACCTAATTAATTAATGAGAAAAAAAAGACTCAATACATCATTTCTCCTGAATTTATCTAAAAAGTTTTATTGGTCGCTCAATTTTTAAAGTGTCTCAATAGCTCCCTGAATTTATATAAAATGTTCATTTAGCCATCTGAACTTTTATAAAATATAATCAATTAATTATTCAGTTGCAAAAAAGTAAGTTAAATGCTTGTATTGTTCACGTCTTAAATTGTTATTACATAATTCATAAAAAAAATAGATTAAAAAGAAGGTTCGTACTTGCCCAACTATAAAACTTGTCTTCTCTAATATTAGCCATGCCTTGCCATTTGACCTCTCTTCCCGTGTGACTAGGAATACTCCTAGACAACCTCTCAATTGTCACCGCTTGGCCTCTCTTGCTACCGCGGTAACACCTAGTGTGGTCAGCACAAATCGTGTTCGGGCAACGAAGCTTACACTCATTCACATTGGTTCATCCGAGTCGTTTTACTTTTTTTTTAAGATGCATGCAATACATTTTTCGCATATAACTTACTTTTATGTAACTAAGTGATTAATTGATTACATTTTACACAAGTTCAGGAGTTTAACTGGACATTTTATACACTACAAGAAAATCGTGAATTACCGGTGGAATTTTTTCCGCTACAAATCACCGGCTGATTACCAGCGAAATTGTAGCCGCTCCATATCACCGGCGGAACAACAACGGATCATAAAACCGCCCCAAAATTTTAATATTTCCAGCCGAAGCGTTGGTATTTATTTCGGCTGGAGAGGCCACCGACAAAATTGAACCTATACCGACTCAATCCGCTGGTAATCCGTCGGAGATGTCAATTTCGGACGGATTTCTGCATATCACCAACAGATATATCCGTCGGTGATCTATGGTTTTCTTGTAGTGATACAAGTCAAAGGGGCTGTGAGAATAGTTTGAAAGTTCAGAGGTCAATCAAACTTTTTGGACAAGTTCATAGAGTTAATGATATATTAAGCCAAATTAGATATCGGTGGGACTAGGGATGGCAACGGGTAGGGTACCCGCGGGTAATGTCATTCCCAAACCTTTACCCTTTTATTTTTTAATTACCCGTATCCGTCCCATTACCCTAACGGATATACTTTTTGCATCTCATACCCTTCCCATTTAATTCGCGGGTACCCGCGTGTACCCTTACCCGTTAAGAATCAATAAATAAAAAAACATTACAAATTTAACAAACTATAAATTTAATAAATCATTAATCTAAAAATTGAATAAATTGAACCTTAATTAATAAGAATAAAGTAGTTTAGTGGTATCACTCAATTGTTGAAAAATAAATGGTTGGGGTTTAAATTTCACATCTTACATCTAAAAAATAATGGTATTTATTAATATAAATTTTTTTTATGACGGGTACCGGGTACCCTAGGGGGTATTCCCATACCCGTCCCATTACCCTAACGGGTAATGGTTTTGATCCCATACCCATCTCATACCCTTTTATACAGGGTATGGGTAGTCTCATTAGGATCGGGTAGTATCGGATACCCGCGGGTACATTACCCGTTGCCATCCCTAGGTGGGACAGGGTCACCTGACGTCGAATCTCCACCAACCTTTGGGCCAGTTGCTAGGACTGGTTTAAGCGATCCATCCTAGTCCGCTAGGGACTAAGAGAGTCGGGCATCCGACCTTTGAGAAAATAGTGCGGGCCTTTATGAAACGAGGTTTAACTACAGGAATCCCCTCCAGAACGGAATACGGGACGAAATGTTCAAAGGGAATAGACCCCTTCGATAGGAGTTGGCTGATCAAGACTCAGAAAAATCTCAGCGTCACACGGGGCTTTGACCTGGCTCCGACCCGGCCCTGTGACAAGTGTTACCGATTATTTTATTCGCCACCTACTTAATTAATGAGAAAAATGAAAAAAATGAAAGATCAGCTTTTTGCCGGCTTTTTAAAACTTGTATAAATTTATGAACCATGTCCCTCACAGTTTTGATGTTTTCTTATTATCATAACAGAAAAATTCCTCTTCTCCTCAGATTCCGTCAGTCCGTCCCGCCATTTCTTTATCCAATCAAATACTCTCTCCTTTCTCTCTCGATTTGATTCACAATTTTGCTTTTCAGAAGCTCTCCCAATCTGCAGTCGTTTTCTAATTATCATGACTTTCCGGGGACTATTTACATGGTCGGATACCGAAATCAGTAACGGCGACAAACAAAATGAGGCGGCGGCGATGAGTCCAGAAAACGGAAAGGACACCGATGAGATTGAGAGAAGTAAAATTCAAATTATGAGATCTCATGTTGAAAGAGAAGATCCTGATGCTAAGGTTCGCTTCATTCCTTGCTTTTTCCGTATTATTTTACAGCTGATTTAAAATTCTGATTCACTCGCTAAAATTGAGATTTCCGATCGTTTTCATGTGTTATGATGGAGCTTTGATTGCTGTTCTAATTGAAGAACAGTAGATTTTTTTGTGTGAATTAGGTAGAAAAACTAGTTTGATAAGCCTTGTGTTTGAATTTCATTAGTTAGATTGCTAGAGTACATCTGAGAATTGAGAATATGTCGAGCGATTAACAATGGCGACTTTTCAAATTGAATTGTTTCGTAAACTTAGAATAGATATTCTAGCTTGGTTTCTTCGATTGGAAAAGAAATAGGGGAGGAAAAGAAAAGTTTCATTGACTTGTGTATCATAACATTTACAGTGTTCTAAAAACTGGACCCTTCTATGAAACAAAAAAAACTGGACCGGACCAGCTGGTTAAACCGGTTAGACTGCGAACCGGTCATATGTCTTGTTCGGTTATAGGTGCTACGGTTTAACAATGTTAAATCGAATTGAACTGGATCCCGATTCTAAAATAATATATAATTTATATTGTCGTTATTAGTCACATGTTGAAAGTTTTTTTTTTTTTTTTTTTTTTAAGAAATGTAAGCTAGTTTAGTGGTAAAATGTGGGTAGTGTTATTAGATGTTCCAAGTTCAAATCTCTCTATGTACATATTTTTTTTTTTAATTAAACATGAGTGAAAAATTAACCAGATCAAATCGCTCAACTGGATTCCATGGTTTATCCGGCCGATTCAGTTCGATTTAATAGCTATAGAAAAAACCAGAATCAACTGGACCAAAGATTTAACTGGTTCGCGGTTGAACCGGTCAGTTCTGTCCAATTTTCATAACACTGCATTTAACCCATTTTGAATAAAAATTTATCTAATTTGTTAATTTTTTTTTACATGACACAATTTTAGAATATCGCAGAGGCAAATGTTATGAAATAATATCACGGGAGGAGCTTTAACCCTTTTACCAGTACAATAACTCTTTATTTTTATTTGGGATAAGGTGTAAAAATACCCTAACGTTTATACCTAGAAGCAATTTTACCTCTAACGTCTAAAATGGTGCAATTTCACCCTAAACGTTGATAAGTTAGATTAATTGGAGAAATTATCCATCAAATTGTCTTCCCGGTCATGAATCTTGTCATGTACACTTCATATGTGTACATGACAAGATATTATATTTTGTATGAGTTGGATAAGAAAAATTCAAATATTTCACCGAATTTAAAAATATTAATCTTCAATTTTATATTATTAAATCACAAAAATATATAATATTTTTTCAGAATCAACTTACGTGCAATTGATGCAGAATAATGAAAAAAATATGTGTGTTTATAATAATGTCTAAAATTGACTCAACTTGTCACGTGAAGATAAAATTGCTCTTGACTACCAATATTAGCGGTAAAATTGCTCTGGTCTGTGAACATTAAGGTTTTGCACCTTATGTCTTTTTATTTTTATTTTGTTTTGAATTTACCTCAAACTTGTCTAATCTTATTATCCAAATTTTTATTCCCTTATCACTCCTTTGCTACATTTCACCTCTATTCTTCTTTTAAAATTCCACTTTAATCTCTATTTATTTTTTTTATTTTTTTCCCTAAATTAATTTTACTTTTCATTTCCTATACTTATATATTTGGCCTAATACACGAATAACCCAATGAACTTATCCAAATGTTGCAACTGCCCCCTCCAACTTTCAATTGTAACAACTTACCCCTCAAACTTGTCCAATTCTAACAACTTGCCCCTTAAACTTGTCCAATTGTAAAACACAACTCCAAATTACTGACATGGACTGCAATTGAAGAAACACGTGAAATACAAAATCTGCAACGCTTGTGGAGTATGATAATCAGATCTTTGGCGTGATACGAATCCGGGGAACTTTTTTACGGTTGCTTTAAATACGGGGTAAAAAAATTCCCAATTTAGGGTTATGTTTTACAATTAGACAAGTTTAAGGGTAAGTTGTTACAATTGAAAGTTGAGGGGGGCAGTTGCAACATTTGGACAAGTTCGGGGGGTTATTTGTGTATTAGGCCTATATATTTCTACTTTTTTCTAAAAAAATAAAAAAAGTAATTTTAACTATTTTTTTTTTTATTTTATCATATTATTTCAAAATTTCAAAATGATTATTTTCTTTTTTAAATTATAATTTTATATATTCTTTTATTTTAATAGTTGGAGTGGTTAATTTTAAGGCCTAATACACAAATAACCCCCTGAACTTGTCCAAATTTTGCAACTGCCCCCTCCAACTTTCAATTGTAACAACTTACCCCTTAAACTTGTCCAATTGTAAAACATAACCCTCAAACTTGTCCAATTATAAAACAGAACCCCAAATTGTTGACACGGACTGCAATTGAAGAAACACGTGAAATACAAAAGCTGCAAACGCTCGTGGAATGTGATAATTATATCTTTGGACCCAAAAAAATCAGTATTTAAGTAACCAAATCCTCAATTCTTCAACTTTTTCTTCTTCTTTTCGTTATTCCTATTCGTTTTTTAGTGATTTCTTGATTCAAAGTTTTGAGATATTATGATGATGAAAATGTGTTTATGTGGAGAAATAGCTCTATTGAAGATTTCATGGCATGATACGAATCCGGGGAAACGTTTTTACGGCTGCTTCAAGTACTTGGATAAAAAAAAATTCAATTTGGGGTTATGTTTTACAATTGGACAAGTTTGACGGGTTATACTTTACAATTGGACAAGTTTGAGGGGTAAGTTGTTACAATTGAAAGTTGAGGGGGGAAGTTGCAACATTTGGACAAGTTCAAGGGGTTATTTGTGTATTAGGCCTAATTTTAATTCCCATCTAAAAAGAGCTCAGCTTTTACCCCTTCCTGCTTGTCAATTTTTAGGAAGTGGATGATTTGATGATGAGGCGATTTTTGAGAGCTCGTGAACTGGACATTGAAAAAGCTTCTGCATTATTCTTGAAGTACCTAAGCTGGAAAAGATCATTTATGCCTAATGGATCTATTTCTCCATCAGAAATTCCAAATGAACTTGCCCAGAACAAGATATTCATGCAAGGATTTGATAAGAACAATCATCCCATTGTGGTTGTTCTTGGTGCCAAACATATTCCATATACTGGAAATATAGAAGAGTTCAAGCGTAAGTTTTTAAATTGAGAAAGTTACATCTCATTTTAGTTATGAACAGGACTCTAAATGAGCCGAGCCGTCTGATGTCCGGCTTGATAAAAATTTGATCGTGTTTGGCTCGATTCATAAACAAGTCACTGAACTTTAATGGTTGTCTTAGAATGGTTACTCAATTTTAATTTGTTTCAATAAAATCATTCAACTTTAAATTTTGTCATAATAAAGTCATTCCGACAACTTCAAGAGCAAAACGACACCGGAAAAGTGAAGTGGCTAGCATATAAGAGCATCTCCAATAGAGGGTGCCTAAAAGAGTGTCAAAACTTAACACATAATCTTAAAATATAATATTTTATTGTCTCTTTCATCAACATCACTTTTGGCAACTTTTACTTAAAAAATACTCCAATAAAGGTTGCTTGAAAAGTTGTCATTATAATCCTACAAATTATTATTTTATTATAAATATTAAAAATAAAAGGCTCCATATTTTATTATTTTTAGGAGAGGGACCACTTTTATATTAAAAAATAATTAAACAAAGTTGCCAAGAGGTTGCCAAAAATTGGCAACTTTCTTTGGCACCCACAATCACTCCAATAGTAGGCACTCTTCAAAAGTTGACAAACCTGATGCCACATCAGCTAGCACTCTTTTGGGCACCCTCTATTGGAGATGCTCTAAGTACTAGTCAACTTTTACTACTGATCGAAACAAAATGTGACCGACACCTAGATGATAAGTGGTTGCCATCTAGCTGACTAAAATAACACATGTCAGCTAGGTGGCAACCACTTGTCGTTTCGGTCAGCTGAGTGGTAGACACGTGTCGTTTCGATCAGCGGAGAAAGTTGACTAGTGCTGACGTTGAAGTCATGTTATATTTCCGGTGAGACAGATTGAAGTTGAGTGATCATTTTGAGACAACCATAAAAGTTCAGTAACCAATGGTGCATTTAATGTAAGCCGAACTTGAGTATGATTTTGAGGCTCGATTTGTAGACGAGCAGAGATTGAGCATGACGAAACTCGGTTCAAAAGCTCGTGAACAAGCTCGGTTATAAGTCCATGAAAAAGCTTGATTATAATGTTCATAAATAGGCTTGCAAGCCAGCTTGGTTCGATTTTTTTTAATAATAGTATTTCTATTATTCTACAAACGGGAAAATGAAAAACTACTTAGTTTTGTTCACGAACTTTGTTTGTGAGCTTGCTTATTAACATAATTAATGAGTTGTTCGCAAGCAAAGTTTATAAACAGAATTAACAAGCCGTTTGCGAGCAAAGTTCATGAAAAGAATTACGAGCATCTCTAAATGATCAGTTCACAAACAATTAATTTCCTTAAAGAGTCGAGTTCGAACAAGATTTTAAGCTTGAACCGAGCTCGAAACTCGATTAAGCTCATTAATTTTTTGCCAAACCGCGTATGAACAGAGCAAAACTTGGGTCGGCTCGATTAGCGCCCTAATGCATATTTCGACCTCTTGCAGGTTTTGTAGTCTTCACTCTTGAGAGAATATGTGCCAGGTAACCCAATTTTGTACTCCATTATATTTGAATGAGCTTCAAAGAATCAATGGCAGAACCAAAAGAGCAAAATTGAATCCTAAGCTACACATTCTTAAGTCCAAACAGATTGTGACTAATTATAGTATAAATTTTTGGAGCAGGGGCTATTAATGTATCCCATCCGTCTAGATAGTTTTTAACTCAGACTCTTCAAATTTTAATTTAAAAACTCTAACAATGAGTCTCTTAGAGACGCTTTTAGGATCCAATATAATGTAATCAAATGTGTAGTGTAATGAAATGGAATAGAATAGTGATTCCATTACCATGTTTGGTTGGTAAATTTTAATGAATTTAATAAAAAACGAAATTATCATTACAATACGTATGTTTATATTAGTTAAATGCAATTTTCATGTTTTCTTCACGTTTTTCTCGTTTTTTTTTTCGTTTTTCGCATTTCCGCATTTTCTTTTTTTCCGTCTTTTAATGTTTTTTTCCCATTTTTTTTTCATTTTTCGGTTTTTCTCGTTTTTCGTTGTTTTTCTTATTTTTGGTCTTTTCCTTTTTTCTCATTTTCTCAATTTTCATGTTATTCACATTTTTTTCTTATTCATGTATTTCGTTTTTTCTTGTTTTCCGATTTTCACGTTTTTTTCTCTTTTTTTTAATTTTTTCTCATTTTCGGTTTATTCACGTTTTTTTTCTTTTTCGTATTTTTCGGTTTTTATGTTTTCATATTTTTTCCGCATTTCACTATTAGTAATAAAAATACAAGGTCAGTCTTAATAAAGATTCATACCTTGTATTACATTTTTTGTATTACATAAATTTGTAAAGAAAAAATGAGTAATGTATTTGTGATTCAATTACGACAAAAATGATATGACTAACCAAATATAGTAATTAGTCTATATTATAATGAACATTCCATTACAACGTTCATTACAGCGTTGCAAACGAGATTTTAGTTGTTATTATTTTAACAGGATTTTTGTAATTAGATTAATATTAAATATATTAAACATAATTAATGTTTGAAAGGTCTGTTGTGACAATTAAACAATTAATATATGAAAGATACGTGACCATCAAACCAAATTTTTCAAATTTTTAGTAACTTAGAGCTAACAAAAAAAATCAAATTTATACGATTTTAATTTATAATTAGAATTAAATCTGCACTTTCTGTAGATCGTCTGGTCAATTTGGTACTTATTCCTAATTTTTTTTTTATTAAGTTAGATATCTTGAGCTTATCTAACCTTTGGCTTCGATCGTAGAATGCCACGTGGACAGGAAAAATTTGTGGCGATTGCAGATCTTGAAGGATGGGGATACACTAATAGTGACTTCAGAGCAGCTCTAGCTGTATTATCGATACTGCAGGTTCTTTTCTGCAGATTTTCATTTAAACTAATTCTAACTGCGGCTCTAATCGAGCGCCGAACCGAGTTTTTGATCTGCTCATGTTCCGTTCGGAAAAAATAAACGGGTTTGAACTGGAGCTTAACATTTTGAGCTGCTCGTGAGCTTCTAATTTTTTGTTTATAAGTTTTGTTCGTGAATAGCTCATTAATTATTATGTTCGTGAACTTTACTCAGGAACAACTCACAATTAATTTGAAATTCTTTAAACACAAAAAAAAAATGTAGTTTTAAAATCTACAAAATTAAAATTTCACATAAAAACAGTACAGTTTTACATTTTCTTTTTATAGAAATACTATTATTTAAATTTGGTCCTTAAAGTTGTCAGCCAGTTTCAATTTAACCCAAATTTAAGTTTAGGTATGAACTCAGTCTTGAAATTGATAATATTTAACAAATTAGTCTAAATACAATCAATTTCGATAGCTAAAAATTTGTTAAATTTGGTCCAATTTGTCAAATGCCAATTTCAGGGTTGAGATTGATACTTAAATTTTGATTTGTACGAAGTTGCCAACTTTAAGGGCTAAATTGGTCTTTAATTCTTAAAAAGAAAATTCAATTAAACTTGCTTATGAGGGTTTTCATGGACATTATAATCGAGTTTGTTCATGAACCTATAACCGAGCATGTTCGATAGCTTTCGAGTCGACGTCGTGCTCAAGCTCGTCTCGTTTATGAATTGAGCCGAACACGATCGAACTTTTATCTATTTGACACTTTCTTTTTGACACGTGAAAATCACTTTGACACGCAACAGAACATGTCTTCCATTTTCTATTTAAAAATACGGGGTTGTTTAATGAAATTGGACAAGATTAGCGGATTATTTGTAACTTTTGAAAGCTAAGTCAGCTGAAATTTTGGATCAAGTACATAGGGCAACAAATGTATTAAGCCTTAACAAAATGTCAAACCAAACTTGCCCATGAGGTTTTGCATGGACATTATTATCGAGCTTGTTCATAAACCTATAATCGATCCTGCTTGCAGGCTTTCAAATCTAGTTTCGCCGTGCTCAACTCGGCTCGTTTATGAATCCAGCCGAACACGGTAATACTAATATGAATGTTTTGTTGGCAGGATTGTTACCCAGAGAGGTTAGCCAAATCATTTGTAGTCCATGTACCATACATATTCATGACTGCTTGGAAGGCTATTTACCCTTTCATTGACGCCAAAACCAAAAAGAAGGTATGACAAACATTCAATATATATATATATATATATATATATATATCAACATTTATTTGTCAAAAATCCAATGGAGGCTAGTAAAATAGAGACCTAGATGGTACCAAGAACCTGTTTATCAGTAGCTATGTTGCACGGAAATTCCTCTTCAATAGCGTTCGTGTTTCGTTTTGGAAACGGAAACTCCCGGAAGCCAGTACAACATGTTTCCGTAAATATTGGAAATAGGAAACGAGTTTCTAGTTTAGGAAACCCTTTCCGCCGGAAAATACAATTCAAATCCATTTCCGACTATGATTCTAGCTAATTGAAACTCCCTCTTTAGCTAGAACTTCTTAATTGATGATAAAATCCGTTCTACAATTTCTAATTATTATAATTTTTATAATTATAAATATATCCCTATATTTTTTATATTTACATGTTTTCCCGCGTTTCTGTCTCCTATATTTTTTAGCAATAACGTTTTTTAGTGTCCGTGTCCCTTCCTGTGCAACATAGATCAGTAAATAACAGAACATTGACACATTTGTGTCTCCAAACAATTTATTTATGGTGTATTTGAAACTATTTTTTGTTTTGTGGTATTTGAAACTATTTCTGATTTATGGGTTTTTTGTTCGTTTCGGAAACGGAAACTCTCAAAAACCGTTTCCACACCTGCAAACACAATCCAATTCCAATTTCTACTATGATTCTAGTTATTGAAACTCTCTTTAGCTAGAACTTCTTAATTGAGAGTAATTCCTAATTATTTTTATTTTTTTACTTGACAATTGTTGAGTATAAATACCGATTTTAATTAATATTATACTTTTGATATTTATAAATATATCCCTATATTTTTAATATCTATACGTTTCCTCAATTTCTGTTTCTTTGTGTTCGTACTTGTTTCCGTGCAACATAGATCAGTAGATAACAGAATATCGACACATTGATAATCAATTCATAAACAATTTATTTATAATGTATTTGAAACTATTGCTATTTTTGTGATATTTTTAGTTCGCTCTGCCAGTCATAGTTGCGTGCCAAAAAAAATTTCGAACAGTCAAAGCAGCTCACCTATTCTAACAGGCGAACTGATTTCTTTAACAGTCTGCTTGTCAGACAGACGGACTGATAGACTTATGGCGCTATTTGCTCAAAAAAAATATATGAGAATCTCGCCATCAGGCACCATTTCTCCTGTATGACAAGCAGACTGCTCTGAATATCTGAAAATAAATAAATTTGGTGCACCATTATGACTGGCGGAGTACTAAAAATACCACAAAGCCGGAAATAATTTAGGGATTGGCTACAGAAGTGTCAATATTCCACGTATAACATGATACAAAACCCTAAAATGCCTAGGAATCTCTTTATAATTGGTCTTATTAGGCATCGTTTGTTTGTCGAAAAATATTATGTTTTAGAAAATAAAAATATTTTTTCCATTTTTGGCTACAACACCTGAAAACAGAAAAAAAAAAGTGGTGGGAGACTACTGTTTTCAAAAAGATAAAAAGGAATTGAGTAGGATTCCAAAAGTTTAGAAAACATTTTCTTCACTTTCTTTATAAATTTTTATATTGATTGACTTAAAATTTTCTATTTATTTTCTTAAGTAAACAAACACTGAATGATCAGAAAAATATTTTTCTGAATTATATTTTTCGATAAACAAACATACCTTAGATCATTTTGATTGAGCATCGTCTCTTTCTTTCTGCAACTTAACCTTATACTTATATATGGTAACCACATTTTTCAAGATGGTTTTTGTTGATGACAAAAATTTAAGTTCGACTCTACGTGAAGACATCGAAGAGAGTCAACTGCCTGATATATACGGAGGCAAACTACCATTAATTCCTATACAAGATAGCTAACGCGTTCACTTGCGTTGCATAAAAAGCTTGAGAATTTCTATCATGTTTCTAAAGTAATACACCTGATCATTTAAAAAAGAGATGTATACCACTTTAATTATGAGAGATTATTTATGTTAAACAAATAAAAGTGTACAAGTAGCATCAGTCGGATGTATTGCTTCAGGAGAATTGTAAAATTTTAATTCGAGAAACTGTAAATTCGATGAACGGAGGATATGTTGTTGTGGGAACTTTGATTTGTAACATTAAGAGGATACTTTCATTGTTATAATGGTGTGTGATTTTTAGAATAGATTTAAAACAAAATTAAGGATTCCATTAAGAATCAAAGAGCAAAGTATTTGAGATACAAAGAGAAGGGACATCTAGCCAAACTCCAGAACCTGACATAAAATAAAACACTCTACCTAATATGAGCATCGTTATTTACGGATATTCTAACTAAAGAGAACGTACAGCTATCAAAAGCTCTAGATAAAGAGAACAATCTTCAACAAGAAGACTAAAATAATTAGAATATGAGATATTGTTAATAAGGGCCTGAAATAAAATAGCAGAGTCAATCTCGAACACTATACGGATAATGACCATCGAAAAAACCCAAGGCATAGCTTCTTTCAAGCTTAAAATTTTAGCAAAAAAAAGGATCACAAAAACCAATAAGTAGGTCATTGGCTGCACCTTTAAAGTGACCGAACTCATCACGAATGACATAACCAAAAGCGATGGAGTTTGAGTTAACAAAAACTGAGCACCTTTTTTTGGAGATGATTGAAGAGTTGTTTAATCAACGAGATGTGCATGAAATTCTAAAAATTACCAGACCACAACAACAAAGCCCAAACTCAATTATTTGGCAACGTACTACAAATAGAAGATATTCAGTAAAAAGCGCCTACAACATGGCAGTGAGAGAACTGGAGCCAAATGATCCTCTTCATCTCGATGCAGATTGGAAGCTAATTTGGGGTACTACTTTACCATGGAAGGTGCGATTCTTCAATTGGAAACTTGCACGGAATTACCTTCCCATAGAAGCTCGTTTAATTGATAAAGGAATTGTTGTTCCAACTATATGTGTGCTGTGTGGATGCAAACTGAAGGATACCTGGCACCTGGGAGTCGAATGCTCAGTAACTAAGCGACTTTGGACAGATGCACGATTGATGACAGTTGTGGAAAATCACGCTCCACAAGCTGATAGCTTCAGGGAATTTTTGTTTTCTTTACTTGGAAGCATATCCGAAGTTGATCAAAGGAAAGTGTTGATGCTGCTCTGGAGCATTTAGAAGGCACGAAACGAAAAGATTTGGCAATACAGGCCGGTCCATCCACGCAAATCTCAGTAACAGCCGCTGAAACTTTACGCAGCTGGGAATTAGCACAAGCAGCCGAACTGAACGACCACCGAATGTAATGTAGGGTTGTTGACTATGGCACTGTCCCCACATAATTTTCTGAAATGCAATGTTGATGCTGGTATATTCTCGGATCAATACAGGGCGGGTGCAGGAGTTGTCCTTCGTAACTCTGAGGGACTCTTCCTTGCGGGTTGAACAGCTCCAATCGATAGGTTGTGTCTGTAGGAAAATAGACAAGCCTAGGTGCAGCGAAATAATAAAATTTTATCTATTTTATCTATTTCCCTTTTCCAAGATCTGTTAATAGTTATTTCATACAATGAGGGATAGAAAGTAATACCTTTAGTGAAGAACTATCTACAGTTGCAAACGAAGTTCCCACAACTTCTTATAATCAACTCGTGAGCAACGAACGTTTTTGTTCAAAACAGAAAAACAAAACTAATCAGTAATCAACCTTTAAAGTATAGCAATCACAATGATTGCCTCTAACAGAAATCGATACGAGATCAAAGAGGGAGTAAGAAATAAAGTAAATTAGCCGAGACGAAAGACGGAATGGTTCCTCTTCTCCTTCTAATTGAGTGTGTCGAAATTTAGGGGTTAGGGTGTCTATTTATAGACTTCTCAAAACCCTAATCCCAGTTGTGTTAGATAATTAAATAATTAGAATCTTATTCGGAATAGGATTACTAATTAGATAATTAAATAAACACTTTAATATTATCTAAATAATAACTAATTATATCTAGATAATTATTATCAATCAAATTAATAATTTAATTATTGTTAGGGATAATTAATTAGAGTTTCAATCACATAAAACTTCTAATCAATATTATCAGATAATCATTTAGTTTAATTTATAACCATAATCTAATTATAATTATTAAATCAAACTAATATCCCTATTTAATATATAAATTTCAGCCCATGCACTATGTCTCACTAATTTACATTTTCGTCCTCCGATTCCAAGTCTCATATGCGACCCATTAGGTTCTTTATTGCCACTAGCTGTATATATCCTTTGAAATTATTCATCACGATTAATTCCAACATATATATATAACGGAATACCGTCGCGAGCTATTACTAGCATAACCTATGATATTCCCCCAGAGCAATTAAGAAGTTAGGTTGATAACTGACGTTAACCTTTCTGCATTAGGTACAGTATAATACGATCTTTCATCAACTATATCCTATCAGTCAATTCCTTATAACCATGGAACGTGTCAAGGTTACATATAACGAAGAGTTTGGTTTTACTTGTACAGGTTGGATTCAACAGTTGACACATTAGATAAATCAATCCATACTGTTATCTCAAGTCGGGTCCCAGTCCTAATGAACTCCTTCACCGGATCCATATAACTGTTTAGATATCTAAATATCTAAAGGTTGTGAGATCAGCTTTCTGTCTCGACAGAAAACACTGTTACATGCAAGTCTCAACAGTAATATACCAACCTCTATAACATATTACTTGACTTGGGTTTACTTTAAGTTTATTGATCTTATTATAAAGCACAGTCTCACTTCATGCTTGTATGAACACTTTATAATTACTTAAACAAACTTAGGATTACTTTCTTTATGAAAGATTTGTGCCTTTATATATATAGTTACATATTAATGCTATATATATATCTGATTAAACAAATAATCAAATAAACAATTTATTCATTAATATTAATATCCTAAAACAATTATCTTTAGGACACTAAACTCCACCATTCTCCCACTTGAGCTAAAGCCAATTGTTCTTGAAACTAATACCAGAAGAACTAAGATGTTTATCGTGAGCTCTTTGTGGTAATGGCTTGGTCAACGGATCTGCAACGTTGTCCTCAGTAGGCACTTTTTCTATTCTCACATCTCCCCTGGCTATAATCTCCCTAATGAGATGATATCGCTTGAGATAATGTTTGGATGCATTATGAGACTGTGGTTCCTTTGCTTGTGCAATGGCTCCATTATTATCACAGTACAGAGTAATAGGATTCACAATGTCAGGCACCACTCCTAGTTCCGTTATGAACTTCCTAATCCAAACTGCCTCCTTTGCCGCCTCTGCAGCTGCGATGTACTCTGATTCAGTCGATGAGAAAGCAACACTTCCTTGCTTGGAACTCTTCCAACTAACTGAACCTCCATTCATGATAAACTGGTATCCTGATTGGGATCTATAATCATTTTCATCAGTCAGATGACTGGCATCTGAATATCCTTCAATTTTTAATTCTCCGTGTCCATATATGAGGAACATATCTTTAGTCCTTCTAAGGTACTTAAGAATGTTCTTGACAGCAATCCAGTGATCAAATCCTAGATTCCCTTGATAGCGGCTCGTCATACTCAATGCGAACGCCACATCAGGTCTAGTGCAAAGCATGGCATACATGATCGAACCAACCACACTGGAGTAAGGAATTATAGCCATGCGATTCTTATCACTGTCCGTTTTAGGACATTGATCATTTGATAACTTGACACCATGGACCATTGGTAAGTTACCCCTTTTCGATTCATGCATGTCAAAACGTTTTAGGACTTTGTCAATATATGTAGACTGGGATAGTCCAAGCAGTCTTTTCGATCTATCCCGATAGATCTTAATCCCCAAGATATAAGCTGCTTCTCCCAAGTCTTTCATGGAGAAATTACCCGATAACCAAACTTTTACTGTTTGCAACATTGCAACGTCGTTTCCGATAAGTAGTATATCATAAACATATAGTACTAAGAAAATGACTGAGCTCCCACTTATCTTCTTGTAAACACAAGCCTCTTCAGAGTTTTGTTCGAAACCAAATTGTTTTATAGTTTCATCAAAACGCTTGTTCCAGCTTCTAGATGTTTGCTTAATTCCATAAATGGACCTTTGAAGTTTGCAAACCTTGGTTGCATCCTTCGACGTGAAACCTTCAGGTTGCATCATGTATACATCCTCAAGCAGGTTTCCATTTAAGAAAGCTGTTTTCACATCCATTTGCCAAATCTCATAATCAAAATGAGCGGCAATTGCAAGCAATATTCTGATGGATTTGAACATGGCTACTGGAGAGAAAGTCTCATCATAGTCAACTCCTTGCTTTTGACGATATCCTTTCGCTACTAACCTAGCTTTGTAGGTACTAACCTTTCCATCCATGTCCGTCTTCTTCTTGAAGATCCACCTGCACCCAATGGGTTTTATCCCTTTGGGTGGATCAACCAAAGTCCACACTTGGTTAGTATACATGGAGTCCATTTCAGAATTCATGGCTTTAAGCCATGCTTTAGATTCTGGACTAGCAAGAGCTTCTTCGTAGGTTTCGGGTTCATCGTCTAACACGGGAACCAGTTCGTTATCTCCCACTAGAAAACCGTATCTAACTGGGAGTTCACGAACTCTTTGAGATCTACGAGTGGGATATGACACTTATGTTTCATCTAGTGAAACAGGTTCGGGCTCGACTTCCTCTTCCGCGGTTTCAGCATATGATTCCTCTTGAACTTCCTCAAGCTCAACTACGCTTCCATTTTGTGTTTCCTCTAGAAACTCTATCTCCAGAAACACTGCGTGTTTGGATACAATTACTTTCTGATCATCTGGATGATAAAAGTAATATCCCATGGTTTCTTTTGGGTATCCAATAAAGAAACACTTGTCAGATTTGGGATCTAATTTATCTGACACAATGCGTTTAACATATGCTGAACATCCCCATATTCTCATAAAAGAGAAGAGGGGTTTTTTACCAACGAACAGTTCGAATGGTGTGGAACTGGCGGATTTGGTCGGAACTCGGTTCAAGGTAAATAGGGCAGTTTCTAAGGCATAGCCCCAGAATGATTTTGGAAGAGATGCGGTGCTCATCATGGATCGTACCATATCTAGTAAGGTTCGATTTCTCCTCTCTGATACACCATTGTGTTGTGGTGTATAAGGAGGCGTCCATTATGAGCATATTCCACATTCATTTAGATAATTCATAAATTCTTCTGAAAGATATTCCCCACCTCGACCAGATCGAAGTATCTTAATAGTTTTTCCCGTTTGATTTTCAACTTCATTCTTAAAGCATTTGAATTTCTCAAAAGCTTCTGACTTGTGCTTCATCAAATAGATATATCCATATCTAGTATAGTCATCTATGAAGCTAATGAAGTATTTGAATCCTCCTCTTGCTTGGACTGACATAGGACCACATACATCAGAATGTATTAGTCCTAGAGTGTCTGATACACGCTCACCTTTATTGCTAAAGGGTGTTTTTGTCATTTTTCCTTTTAAACATGACTCACATGTTCCCATTGATTCACAATCAATTGAGCCTATAAGCCCATCTTGATGTAGCTTAAGCATGCGTCTCTGGTTTATATGGCCTAAATGACAATGCCACAAGTAAGTTGAATTATCTAGTCTAAGTCTTTTGGTATCAATTGTGAAAGCAGAAATCTTATCATTCAAAATATAAATCCCATTTAATTATATTCCTGAAAAATAGAAAATGTTGTTTCTATAAAATTCACAATTATTGTTCTTAATTGAAGCATGAAAGCCATCATCAACTAGAAAGCTAATAGAAATAATGTTATGAGACATCTCTAGAACATACAAACAGTTCCTTAATTCTATTATAAGTCCTGATCGTAGATGTAGATCATAATCCCCAATCGCGAGCGCGGCAACCCTTGCACCATTTCCAACTCGCAGATTCACGTCTCCTTTCTTCAATTCCCTAGTCTGCTTTAGTTCATGTATATTCATACAAATATGAGATCCACATCCGGTATCCAATACCCAAGATTCAGACTGCGAAATTGAGTTAATTTCAATATAGAACATACCAGAAGTTGAAGCATCGTTCTTTCCCTTCTTGAGAGAAGCTAGGTACTCTTTACAATTTCTTCTCCAATACCCATCTTTACCACAGAAGTGGCATTCCCCTTTGGGCTTCTTGACTTGCTTTCCTTTGGCTTGGGCTGCCTTGCCTCCCTTGTTCTTCTTGGGATATCTTGGATTGGGAAAATTCCCTTTCCTCTTCTTTGATCCCTCAATCACAAGAGCGGGTATCACCTTATCTTTCTTCATGTTGGGCTCAACAGTCTTGAGCATATTGGCGAGCTCTTCAAGAGAGGTATGTAAGTCATTCATCTGGTAGTTCATGGTGAACTGGGAATAACTTTCTGGGAAGGACGTAAGAAGCAAGTCAACACTTAGTTCATGATCCATCGCAAAGCCAATACTAGAAAGTTTGGTGATATAGCCAATCATCTTGACACAATGTGTCATAACAGATGTGCCCTCTTGCATCCTGCAGCGAAACAACAGTTTTGATATTTCAAAACGTTCACATCGATTATGTTTCCTGAACAGCTCTTTCAAGTGCATGGCAATAGAATAGGCATCCATCTCCTCATGTTGCCTTTGCAGATCTGGTGTCATTGATGCAAGTATGATGCACCCCGCGTGTTCATCATTAGATCTATGCTTCTGATAGGCATCAATCTCTTCAATGGGTGCATCATCGGCCGGAACAGCGGGTATCGACGTATCCAATACATACCCTATCTTTTCGAACTTCAAAACAATTTTGAGGTTACGAAACCATTCGGTGAAGTTTGAACCATTCAATTTGTTATCGGTAAGGATATTTCTTAGATCGGTTTTCGACATGATTGTTTTAGAGTACGATTTGTTTATAACCTGAGAGTGAGAAAAAGTGACGGATGTTATTCATTTGTTTAATTCATTTACAATTTAAATAAGTTAGACTTTTATGTTTTTAAATTGCTCCCACTATTTTACCAAATTAATAACCCTCCATATTAATTCGAAGGATATTCAAAAAACACTTTAGTGAGCTAGAATCCTAACTCCTAAAATTTCACCTTGAGTTTACTCAACAAACTAAGTTTTATTCATTAGGTAGATTCATGCAATCAATCACATCAACAATGCGACTTCTAGGTTATTGGGTTACTAACCACATTAGTAACTGATATGTTTCGTTTATCAATCCCAACCACATTGCCCATTAGGTTAGAACAACATGAGTTTACTCATCCAATTATTCTAACCTAATCCAAGTCGTTACCCTGTATTCGTGAAAATGATTTCCGATAATTCAGGTGTTACCATAAGACCCCGAGCTTGAGTTTACTCAACAACCCTAAGGCCCCCAGTACTGCCGGCTGAATTATAATATTAGGGAGGGGCAACCGATTTTTACAATAACTCGTTTATTGACTTAACTTTTGATAAGTGAAATGTTCATTTCTACTCTTAACTCTATCACATTGCAAGGATTTCAGTTAATTCACCACAAGCGGCCATTTGGATATATCTCCCACTTGTCGGGAGTGACGAATGCTCAATCTGACATTAACTATTATGCAATTACTTTGTGTGATACCCAACCCTGCTCTCACACACCCCAGGCTCTCACCTGTTGGATCGTGCTCGCACAAAATCAAAGTATTAGACTCCATAATCCAGAATCACTAATTAACGAATGTTTGAGTCTGAGGATTAGTTATACCTACTAATACTAATGAGATGAACAGTTGACACATTAGATAAATCAATCCATATTGTTATCTCAAGTCGGGTCCCAATCCTAATGAATTCCTTCACCGGATCCATATAACTGTCTAGATATCTAAATATCTAAAGCTTGTGAGATCAGCTTTCTATCTCGACAGAAAACACTGTTACATGCAAGTCTCAACAGTAATATACCAACCCCTATAACATATTACTTGACTTGGGTTTACTTTAAGTTTATTGATCTTATTATAAAGCACAGTCTCACTTCATACTTGTATGAACACTTTATAATTACTTAAACAAACTTAGGATTACTTTCTTTATGAAAGATTTGTGCCTTTATATATATAGTTACATATTAATGCTATATATACCTGATTAAACAAATGATCAAATAAACAATTTATTCATTAATATCCTAAAATAATTGTCTTTAGGACACTAAACTCCAACAGTGTCCAGTTAAAGAATGTGAAGGTATTGCTCTACTACATGGACTTCGATGGATAGCAGAACAGCAACTGGAAAATGTTATTTTTGAAACTGATTCGAGACTAGTTGCAGAGGCTATTTATGCAGCGGAAGATGCTCTTATTGAATTTGGAGACATTATTAGTACCTGCAGAACCATTTTACTCTCTAATGTATCTTACTCAGTACGTTTTGTTCGAAGACAAGCTAATGAGGTGGCTCACACACTGACCCAGTCGTTGGCTCATTAATGAATTTCTTTGCTTTCAAAAAAAATTGAGCACCTTTTAGAATAGATCATTAAGGTAATAATTGTTGATTTATTTCTTAAATTATTAATCAATATAGTTTATTAGATCACACCATTTCCAACATATTGTTTCACATATGCTAATAAAATGTAACGGGAATAAAAGTTCAAATTGGCCCTTAAAGTTCTAAAGGACGGATCCAATTAAAAGTCCCATTATAGATGGATTCACTTCCCTGAGAAGTGGTCATTAAAAAATCTATGAAGAGCGGATACTGTTGAAACGCCTTTGCACATTATTTTGATTTGATAAAATTATGTAAAGTATATTTAAATTACCATGATAAAATATTCCAACATATTAAATTTAAATGCTTTGATTTATTCATACTAATATGTTTGTTCAATGTTGAGTTAATTGATCTATAAGAATTAAAAAGACATTAAAAGATCAAGGCCCAAAAGACCACAAGAGAAAGTCAAAGCCTAAGTCAATAGTTGAGAGCCACACGGCCCAGCAGAACAAAACCGAGACCAGCAGTTAGAAGAATCGAGAAGCCTTCTCAATAGCTTCATGCCGAAGCTGCTGAGTCAAGCAGACAAGGAAGTCAGATCAGTAGCTGGCCTGAACAACTTGGAGACAAAGTCTTTCCAATTGAAGAAAATCTCAGAAGACATAAAAATCTGTCGGGAAGACTTTACTAGAAGAAGTATGGATTGTCTGACGCTACCAACCAGATAGACCTAGCATCTGATGAAGGTAGAAGATGCAACGCTCTCATTGGCCGATGACGCTGAGCACTGACCGAGCGAAAGCGACAGGAAGCCGTTTCCCTCCAACGGTTATTTCGAAATTCGAAATGACTGAGGGCTCAGCTGTCACTATAAATAGGCCTCTCAAATGCTTCATCCACATAGATCTTCATCAAGTCGAACCGCCAACCACATAGAAACTTGAAGGTTCTGTTTTGAAAACCAAAACAATTCTTACACCAATTCTTATTTTCGTGTAAAAGCCTATAGTGAAGTATTCATCTAAAGTGTTCTTCATTTTGTTAGAACAAACACCGAGTTGAGTGATCTGAGAGCTGAGTTCAGGAATAGACTTAAGTGTTATCTCCTAACTCACAACAGAAGCAGTTTTAGTCAGCAGTTGACTAAACTTGCCTCTGATCATACTCAACATCGTTGTGCTAAAAGACTTAGTAAAAGTCTTTGTTAAAAATATAAGTCAGCCTTACGTGAAAATTTTAAATAGTTCCTAACCCCCCCCCCCCCCCTTGGAACTAACTTTGTCACGTTACATAAGACCAACAAGTGGTATCAGAGCTTAACAAGCTCAGTTCACAAGATAAAGCTATCTTGAGTTGATCCCTATAATGGCTGAAAACAGCACTCGTTTCCTCCCTGGAAATCAGACAACTCAGATACTCCCTGAGGGATTATCTATCTCTAGGCCTCCACTGTTCTTCGGGTCTAACTATACCTTTTGGAAGAACATGATGAAAAATTTCATTCAGGCAAAAAATATGAGTGCATGGCTATCTATAGTCTACGGCCCATTTGTTCCCTTTGAAACTGTTGACGGCGTAAAAGTCGTTAAGGAAGAGGCTAAGTGGTCATAGGATGACCTCAAGAAACTACAAAATCATGCCTCGACTATAAAAATGCTTCACTGTGCTCTAGATGATGCAGAGTACAATAAGATTTCAGGTTGTGAGTCAGCACAAGAAATCTGGAAGAAGCTAGAGGTCACCTACGAAGGAACCGGCAAGGTTAAGGAATCCAAGGTGAACTAGCACATGTGGTTGTACGAGATGTTCGAGATGAACGATGGTGAAGGAATCTCTGAGATGAACTCAAGATTCAACAACATAATCAACGAGCTCAAGAGACTCGACAAGAACTTCACTGAGGAAGAACAAGTGAAAAAAATACTGAGGAGTCTTCCCAAGAATTGGCAGGCGAAGAAAACTGCTGTTGAGGAAGCTCAGGACTTTACTACCTACAAGTATGATGAGCTCATTGGATCTCCGCTGACCCACGAGATCTCAATGAAGAACTTTGAGGTGAAAGAAAAGTCTACAGACAAGAAGCAAAAATCTCTTGTCATGAAAGCTGACTCTATCGATGGGGACTCATCGGATGATGAAGTAATGGCCATGTTCACCAAAAAGATGAAAAGTTTGTTTCACAAGAATGAAAAATACAGCAAGAAGCCATTCAAAAAGAATGATAAATACAAAGCTGAGTCAAGCGACAGTAGATACAAGAAAGAACGCTCAAAGCCCATTACCTGCTCTAAATGTCATCAAACTGGCCATATCAAATCAAGTTGTCCAACCTTGAAGAAGGACAAGAAGAGCAGCAGAAAGGCAATGATGGCTACCTGGAGCGGCAGTGATGAATCATCATCATCAAAAGCTGGTGCCACTGAGTCAGCAAACATCTGATTCATGGCTGATGAGTTTACTGAGCCTTGTACTTCTGAGCAAGCTGAACCCTCATATGCATCAGACAATGAGGAACACTCTACTGAGGTAACGTCTCTACCTTTGCTCAGAAATGAAATGATAAATGCCCTGAGTGATCTTTACACACTTGCTAAAAAATGTAACAAGAAAGTAAAAGCACTCAGCAGACGATGTGATGAGATAGGGGAGGTCAAGCTCAGTGACCTTCGACATCTTCCCCAGGACAATACCAGGCAGGATGAAACTCTAAAGATCATGCATAGGTTTGTCACTGAGGTCCAACCAGACTCAAAGAAACTGAAAAAGGACATCACATCTATTCAGAACCAACTCGGGGTTCCGAATAAAAGAAATTTCCAACAACACGCTTAGTACTCAGGTACTGGTCAGCGGAGATGGAATCCCCAGAAAAATATCCAATGTGACTTTTGTGGGAAGAAATGACATACAACAAAAGTGTGTCGCCATGCTCAGCACTTAGGTGCTGATCAGCGGAAATGGATTTGCCAACAAAAGATCAACTGTGACTTTTGTGGTAAGAATGGTCACACTACAAAGGTGTGTCACCACCGAGTAAAATATAATGTATCACCTGCTGAGCCTAACAAACGAGGACCCAAAAAGCTTTGAGTACCTAAAACTAACTAGTGTATTGCAGGTTGGCCTGAGGTGTGCTGAGAAGTCAAATTTATGGTACATTGACAGCGCATGCTCGAGGCATATGACTGGTGATGAAACTCAATTCATCACACTCATGCATAAACATGAAGGAAGCGTAAGTTTTGGAGACAACAAAAAGGGTAAGATAGTAGGTTCAGGAACCGTTGGTGGCAATCCTACTATTGAGTCAGTCTCCCTAGTCAGAGGACTTGAATATAACCTACTGAGTGTAGCTCAGCTGTGTGACAGCGGTAGGAAAGTTATATTTGATGCCTCTGGATGTAAAATACTCGAGGGAAAAATAAATGAATTGATTTTAACTGCCCCTCGTGTTGACAATGTTTTTATGCTGAATTTGGAAAAGAAGTTTTCAAAAAATATGTGCTTAGTGTCAAAAGAAGAAAATTCCTGCCTATGGCACAGGAGACTTGGTCATGTAAGCATGGACCTCCTGGCCAAATTAGCAAGAAAGCAATTAGTTGAGGGATTGCCCAAACTTAAGTTTGAAAAGGATCAATTATGCAATGCTTGTCAGTATGGAAAACAAACTAGAAAATCTTTTCAAAGTAAAAACATAGTCTCAACCAAGCGTCCATTAGAGTTACTGCATTTGGATCTCTTCGGACCAGTCCAGCCGCTGAGCTTGGGTGGTAGGAGATTTTCCTTGGTCATTGTAGATGACTTTTCTAGGTACACTTGGGTCATCTTGCTCAGTAGCAAGGATGAAACATTTGAGATGTTTTCAACACTGTGTAGAAAACTTGAAAATGATAAAGACCTAAAAATAGCTCACATCCGAAGTGATAATAGTGGAGAATTCAAGAATCAATTGTTTGATGAATTCTGTGAAGCTAGCGGCATTGACTATAACTTTTCTGCTCCTAGAACTCCTCAATAGAATGGGGTAGTTGAAAGGAAGAACAGAATTCTGGTTGAAATTGTCAGGACAATGCTGAGTGAGAATAGGCTTCCAAAGTACCTTTAGGGAGAAGCTGTTAACACATTATGTTATATACTCAATACGGCTCTAGTCAGATCTAAACTGAGGAAAATCCCCTATGAACTTTGGAAAGGACGAAAACCTAACATAGGATGTTTTTGTGCCTTCGGTTGTAAATGTTTTATTCTAAATACTAAGGACAACCTTGCTAAGTTTGATTCAAAAGCTGATGAAGCTATCTTTTTAGGCTACTCAACAAACAGCAAAGCATATAGAATTTTCAATAAACGAACTCAGATTTTAGAAGAGTCTGTTCATATTGAGTTCGATGAAACTAACCCTAAAGAGAAGGTCAATCGGACGACTGAAGATGATCCCAGCTCAGCACCTACTGACCTGAGTACACCTACTGAGTCACTCCCTCAAGGGCTGACTAAAGGTAAAGACGAAACTCAAATCATTTTCACTGACCAATCTAAACCTGCAAATATTGTTGAAACACAAACCGCTAAAGATATTACACTGTCGAGAGAGATCAGAATTCCAAGAGGACATTCTGAAAGCAACATTCTCGATGTTGCTGAGAACACTCTGATGATAAGAAATCAACTCAGGAGATACCTCAGCAACGTAGCCTTCATCTCAGTTCTTGAACCGAAGAATTTTTCAGAAGTTGAGAACGATGAGTTCTGGATGGGTGCAATGCAAGAGGAGCTTGACCAATTTAGAAGGAATGAAGTATGGGACTTAGTGCCAAATCCGAAAAGCCAGAAGACTATAGGAACAAGATGGGTCTTCCGCAACAAGCTAGATGAACAAGGGAACGTAGTTAGGAACAAAGCCAGACTTGTAGCTCAAGGCTACAGTAAGCAGGAAGGTATTGACTATGGTGAGACCTTTTCCCCAGTGGCAAGGCTAGAAGCTATTAGAATATTGTGTGCTTATGCTAGCTTTATGAACTTTAAACTGTTTCAAATGGATGTCAAGAGTGCATTTCTAAATGGAGTTATAAATTAGGAGGTCTATGTTAATCAGCCACCGGGGTTTGAGGATCCTAAGTTCCCAAACCACGTTTATAAGCTTAAAAAGGCTCTGTATGGTCTGAAGCAAGCACCACGTGCTTGGTATGAAAGACTAACAAGCTTTCTGCTGACTAGAAATTATGTCAGGGGAAAAGCTGATACAACCTTATTCCTAAAGAAAAAGGATAAAGATACCCTACTAGCACAAATCTATATTGATGACATCATATTTGGTGCTACTAATGAGTCTATGTGCAAGGAATTTAGTAAGCAGATGCAGACTGAGTTTGAAATGTCAATGATGGGAGAACTCAACTTCTTCCTTGGACTTCAAATCAAACAAGGCAAGAATGGCATCTTCACCAGTCAGACTAAGTATGCAAAGGACATATTGAAGAAATATGAAATGGACAACTATAAGTCAATATCTACCCTAATGGGCACTGATATTGTCCTCTATGCTGACGAAAATGGTAAGTCAGTAGACAGCAAATTGTACCGAGGTATGATTGGCTCTCTACTCTATCTAACGGCAAGTAGGCCAGATATTCAGTTCTCAGTATGTTACTGTGCAAGATATCAATCTAACCCTAAGGAATCTCATTACATAGCTGTAAAAAGAATCCTAAGATATTTGCAACGCTCAGTAAATGCAGGTCTATGGTATCCCAATACTGATGAGTTCACACTTCTTGGATACACTAACGCTGACTATGGATGAGACAAGCTGGAACGAAAAAGCACCTCAGGAGGATGTCATTTTCTTGGAAGCTGTCTTGTGTCTTGGTTCAGCAAGAAGTAGTCGTCAGTAGCTTTGTCAACCACTGAAGCTGAGTACATTACTGCTGGAAGCTGTGTTGCCCAAGTCCTCTGGATCAAGCAACAACTGGATGATTATGGAGTTGAGACAAAAATGATTGAAGTCAAATGTGACAATAAAAGTGTCATTGACTTATCAAAGAATCCAATCCAGCAGAGCAGGGTGAAGCATGTCAGCATAAGGCATCACTTCATCAGAGATCATGTACTCAATGGTGAGATCAAGTTGACCTATGTCCCAACGGATGAGCAGCTTGTCGATATCTTCACAAAGCCACTGGCTCGTGAGCAGTTCAGTATATTGAGAGAAGCCATAGGTATGTTCAATACTCTTTAATAAATTCTAAGTATAAAATGTGCTGAATGATTTTGCATGCTGAGTGATCTTATATGCTGAGTTATAAAATTGTCTTGCATCCTCAGTACTTTAACTGCTGAGTACTTTAATTTTTGAGTAAAGCAACTTACACAATTAGGGTTTGCACGCGTATTTAAGTAGCCACTAGGATGACGTAAGCGTCATCATTAGTAAACCATGCACAGTAATCTGTCATTAATGTCAGAATTAAATGATACCGAGTGGTTCGAATTCCCACCATTTCATTAACCTATCAAATCACTCCTATTCGGCTATAAATAGTGAAAGTTTTTCACTGTTTACCTTCTACGCTTGATAATTCGCACTAGTCTCTTTTTCTCTCTCGAACTTCAAATCCTTCTGCGATTTCTCAAGAACACCCAAGCACACCATGTCTAGAGAACTTCCCTCAAAATCATCCAACCACACTGAATCCTATGAAGATAGGAATTCAGACATTAATCCCTCCTCTTTCGAGGAAAATCAAGAGTACAGTGACACTTCTTCCGAATCCGAACAGCTTATTCATGGTCAGCACGACCAAATTATGACCGAGGTCAGCATCTTAGGAAAAAATCCTCATATTGAGTCCTCTACACACTCGAAGAAGTCGAAGAAGAAGAACAAGGTGCCTATGGAAAGGACCTTTACCACTGCTTATAACAAGATTGACAACCCCAAGATCAACATCTTGAGGTGGTTTTCAAAAGACTTCATTGAGACGGAGCAACCGTTCTGTCAGTGGATTGCTGACAATGGATGGGTAAAATTGTTCTCTTTACCTGGAGTGACCTATCTGAGGCTCGTCACTGAGTTCTACCAAAACTTGACGGTTGCTGATGGCGATATAGATTACATAGTGACCACAGTAAAAGGCAAACATATTATCATCACTCCATCTTACCTTGCCACACTGCTGGATCTGAAGAAAAAGGGAACAAAGATGAGAAGAGTGAATGATGTAAAGTACATCAAGTATGACGCTGAATACTGCAAGCCAGCAGGCTTCATGGGAGAAGTTTCAAACACTTCCCTTCCTCAGCCTCAATGTCAGGCTCACTACATGCTGACTAACTTCCTCGTCCCGAAAATCAACTCCACCATGCCAGCATCGAATTTTGAGCAGTGCTTCATATGGCACATGCTGGAGAACAAGCCGCTAAATATGCCCGTCTTCTTAATTGGGGCATTTCAGAGAAGTACTGGGGTACTCAGAATGGGCTCCCTAATTACTACCATCCTCAAGGACCATCAAGTCAGCTTTGCCAAGGAGGCAAGTCAGACAGGGACTGAAATCACTACGGTGATTTTGAATGGGCTGACGCACAGTATGCCACTAAAGCCTAAGACCAAAAAGGGGAAGGCTACCCAGAATGTTGTGACTGACCTTCCCAGCAAGGGCACTAAGCGAAAGGCTGTTGAGCCTACAACATCAGTAGCCAAGTCTCCCAAGTTAGTGGGTAAGAAGCTCAGGGTCTCATCAACTCTGCCCAAAACAAACCCTACTGAGCTGCCACCGAAGAAATCGGCCCCTGACACCGCTGATGAAGAAGTGGATGAGCAACCACTGAGAAAGAGGACCGTCTTTAAGGTCAGAATCCAGGAATCAACACCCCTGGATTTCTCTCTCCCTAAGGATGCCTTCTTCCTCCAGGCTCGAGGAGTAACTGCTGAGCCAGTTACTGCCTTTGCTGATCAACAGCAACAAGGAATCCCAGCTGCCTCCTTTATTCCCTCCATCACTGAACAAACTGAAAACCCAATCACTACTGAGGAGCAAATTGAATATGAGGGAATACGAGCTACTGAGCAGGAAGACTCAGCTGCTGGAGTGCATGCTGACGAACAAGGAGTTCAGACTCCTGAGAAGGAAGCTGAGACAGTTGCTGAGGAGCAAACTGAAGTACTTGAACATACTCAGCTAGACTCCTCTCTTTTTGCCAGTGAACCAATCTATGCTGTCCCCTCAAAGAAATTCAAACACCATCGGAGAAGCAAGGAAAAGAGGTATAAGCGGAAGCCACTAAGGCCTACTATCTTTGATATATTGGATGACTCTCCCCCTCGCGACACTATTGTTGACCTCACGAATATGGACTTAATTTTTGCACAAGTCCACCTCAACTGCCTCAGCAACAAGTGACAGAAAAACAAGCCTCTGTTTCTGGCACTCAGAAAGGACTTCGCTGTAAAGATGGCCGACCTTCACCTGATATGGTCCATCACATGGATTCCATTGAAGGCAAACTCAACTCCATTGCAGCTGTGAACTCAACGGTCGCCACTTCTACTGAAACAACTCAGCAATTTCAGCAGCTGAACACTGAGCTCATAAAAGCTCAGGAATCTATCTCTTCTTCCTCCTAGTGCACCATTGTGCAAGTCGCTGAGGCTGTGCGACTACTAAGCCTAACTCGGGAAGAGATGGACACTGAACATGCCAAAACCACTGATATCTTCAACTATTCTAAAGCCACATATAAGCATATCAGACAGCAAACACAACAGCGGATCCTTTATGACACTGCTATGTTGAAGGTACAACATCAGTCAATGGACAAGCTCACTGATACTATCACTTGGCTTGGCAAAGCACTAGAATTCCTACTCAGCGCCATCAGTGCCACTGCTAAGCTTCCAGAGTCAACTTTGGACTCTGGACTGCAGGTCTTTTAAGGGCTAAAGGAGAGTACGAGTCATCTGCAATAGTTTTCGTCTAGAATGACTCGTGCTGCTAATGCTGGTCACTTCTTTCCTCCCACTACACAACCCAGTTCTGATGCTGGCAGAAAGGGGTAGAAAGAACAAGGTAAGGGTAAGCAAACAGCGGACGGAACTCAAAAGCAACAACAACCTAGCTCATATTCCGCTGCCCCAAAACCTCCAGCTCAGCAACAAGGAACCCCATCCCATAGCCTACTCAGCAAACTAGAAAAACTAACCAAGTCCAAGTCAACATAAATAGATAGATATCTTACTTGCTTTTTCTTGTGTTAACTTTTGTGTTGATGTGTTATCTTGTTGCTATATATATATATATATATATATATATATATATATATATATATATATATATATATATTTGAGAACGTATCTTCTTCACACATTGTCTATATTTAATTGCTTACGTTTTTTATCTGCTATGTTGAACTGATATTGGCCTTTCTCAAATGTCTATAACCTTAAAAACCATTGAACAAATTAATTGAACTTATGAACATAAAATTTATACAAGTATTGGCTACTGAGTAACACTACTCAGCATCCACTGTCTTACTCAGTACAACTCAAAGTTATAAATTAAACTTCACTTTCCATTTAACAAGTATCATACTGAGTAAAGTACAAATGTTCTAAGTGATGACCTACTTCTGACTCTGACCTTAGACTTACTTGATTAAACCTTGAAATGTTTAAAGTAAAACTAAGTCAGTATCCAACCCGTATGGGGGAGAACTTCAGAAGTTAAGAAATGGCCAACTATCATGGGGAAGCTCAACACTGAGTTCCTAATTGAATATTTTTGTCAACATCAAAATGGGGGAGTTTGTTGAAACACATTTCCACATGATTTTGATTTGACAAAATTATTTAAAGTATATTTAAATTACCATGATAAAATATTCCAACACATTAAATTTAAATGCTTTGATTTATTCATATCAATGTGTTTATTCAATGTTGAGTTAATTGATTTATAAGAATTAAAAAGACATTAAAAGATCAAGGCCCAAAAGCCCATAAGAGAAAGTCAAAGCCCAAGTCAATAATTGAGAGCCACATGGCCCAACAGAACAAAACCGAGCCCAGCAGCGAGAAGGATCGAGAAGCCTTCTCAATTGCTTCATGCCGAAGCTGTTGAGTCAAGAAGACAAGGAAGTCAGGTCAGCAGTTGACCTGAACAACTTGGAGACAAAGTCTTTCCAATTAAGGAAATTTTCAGAAGACACAGAAATTTGTCGGGAAGACTTTACTAGAAGAAGTATGGACTGTTTGACGCTACCAACCAGACAGATCTGGCATTTGACGAAGGTAGAAGATGCAACGCTCTCATTGGCCGATGACACTGAGCACTGACCGAGCGAAAGCGACAGGAAGTCGTTTCCCTCCAACGGTTATTTCGAAATTCGAAATGACTGAGGTCTTAGCTGTCACTATAAATAGGCCTCTCAACAACTTGAAGTTTCTGTCTTGAAAAGCAAAGCAATTCTTACACCAATTCTTATTTTCGTGTAAAAGCCTAGAGTGAATTATTCATCTAAAGTGTTCTTCATTTTGTTAGAACAAACACTTTATCATTTCTAGAGATTAGAAAGGAGAAGCTGAGTTGCTTGGTTATAGCACTCAGAAGTATAGATAATATTGAGTAGAAGAATAGAGGAAGGTACTCTTGTATACTCAGTAGCTATTGTAAAAAGTTTGTGCTCTACCTGAAAGAGCTCAGTAATGGATTCAAAAAGCTTGGAAGGATTTCGGGGACTGGACGTAGGCAAGGAGGCCGAACCAGGATAAGTTTGCTGAGTAATATCTTTATAACCCTTTGCTCCTTTATATATTGCTTGCCGTGTATTGCCTAGTAACACGCTAAAAAGAACAAACGCTGAGTTGAGTGATCTGAGAGTTGAGTTCAGGAATAGACTTAAGTGTTATCTCCTAACTGACGACAGAAGCAGTTTTAGTCAGCAGTTGACTAAACTTGCATCTGATCTTACTCAGCATCGCTGTGCTAAAAGACTTAGTAAAATTCTTTGTTAAAAATATAAGTCAGCCTTACGTGAAAATTTTAAATAGTTCCTAACCCCCGCCCTTGGAACTAACTTTGTCACGTTACATGGAACCAACAAGGCACTCTTGTATACTCAGTAGCTATTATTAAAGGTTTGTGCTCTACCTGAAAGTGCTCAGTAGTGGATTCAAAAAGCTCGGAAGGATTCCGGGGACTGGACGTAGGCAAGAAGGCCGAACTAGGATAAGTCTGCTGAGTAATATCTTTCTAACCCTTTACTCCTTTATATATTGCTTGCTGTGTATTGCCTAGCAAAACGCTAAAAAGAACAAACACTGAGTTGGGTGATCTGGGAACTGAGTTCAGGAATAGACTTAAGTGCTATCTCTTGACTGACGATAGAAGCAGTTTTAGTCAGCAGTTGACTAAACTTGCCTCTGATGTTACTCAGCATCGCTGTGCTAAAAGACTTAGTAAAAGTCTTTGTTAAAAATATAAGTAAGCCTTACATGAAAATTTTAAATAGTTCCTAACCCCCCCTTGGAACTAACTTTGTCACGTTACATGGAACCAACAAGGCACTCTTGTATACTCAGTAGTTATTATCAAAGGTTTGTGCTCTACTTGAAAGAGCTCAGTAGTGGATTCAAAAATCTCGGAAGGATTCCGGGGACTAGACGTAGGCAAGGAGGCCGAACCAGGATAAGTCTGCTGAGTAATATCTTTCTAACCCTTTACTCCTTTATATATTGCTTGCTGTGTATTACCTAGTAAAACGCTAAAAAGAACAAACACTGAGTTGAGTGATCTGAGAGTTGAGTTCAGGAATAGACTTAAGTGCTATCTCTTGATTGACGACAAAAGCAGTTTTAGTCAGCAGTTGACTAAACTTGCCTCTAATCTTACTCAGCATTGTTGTGCTAAAAGACTTAGTAAAAGTCTTTGTTAAAAATATAAGTCAGCCTTATGTGAAAATTTTAAATAGTTCCTAACCCCCCCTTTGGAACTAACTTTGTCACGTTATATGGGACCAACAGTAATGACATTGACATGTTCCCGAGGGTTGGTCTCGGTATCACTAGGTAAGGATCCCCTAGGGCGTTTGATGCGGTTTCTGCGGAAACCTCACTAAGGGATAAGTGTACCCCGTCGTTATCAAGTAATAAATTTCTGGTTTAAGTCCAGGTTATCGTCCACAGGATTTATTTCTGCAAGTACCGAGCTACTCGATCTCGGATGTTATCTAGGCTTAGGGGGTTTTGAGTTTGTTTGTTTATATTAATCTACTCCTAGGTTGAATTATACTAATCCTAGCTAAGTTATCTAAGTCTAGCTAAGTTATTCTACGCCTAACTAAGTTACTCTACCCCTAAGTGATCTTTTACCGATGTAATTAACTGAAGGAACGTGAAGGGATACGATGATAATGAAAATAGGATGTTTAAGCAATTGAATTGAAACCTAAGTCACTTGTGTCCGAGGCGATTAACCCGACCTATCCTCCTAAAGTTCCTAGTTCGTGATTCCCTTGTAAGGCCGAAACTAGCTCTAAGGCTCAGCAATTTGGGCTTAATCTTCTATAGGGTCGTCAATCCTATAGGCACTGACTAGGTCAGATTCAGCTCGCAATATGTGCCAACTTGATTTTGGGATTATCGAATGAGTTAAACCAATCAGACAAAGCGTAAGACAAAGATTAAAACATCAAAACAATTGAATAAACAAGAACTATAATATATATCAAAGATGGAAACATTGTCACGAAGTTACAATAAACCTAGAATTCATAGCATGTATCAGAGGCTAGACAAAATGTAAAAGAAGAAAAATCCCTTTCAGGGAACCTGTCTACCAATGCAGGCGTCTTTCTAGGATTTAAGGATGAAGCTTGAGCAATCCTCGGTGAATGGAGCTTCGAAGGTATCTTCAATGGAGGTTTGAAGGATATGGAGGAGGTGGAGAGGATTTCTCAAGGTGAAAGCTAAGAAAATTACAAAAGCAAAAGATATCTAAATTACATTGGAAAAATCCTATTTATAGACGTGGCTCGGGCCCTTTTCTTGACCTAATTCGTGTCCTTATTGATGTAGGAAGTCGTGGGGTCCATCGTGGCTTCGTGGGGGCGGAATTGGTCTTTTTGACCAATTCCCGTAGGTCTGCTCGCCGAGCAGGGCGAGCTGCTCGGCAAGCAGCAGCCCTTGCTCGCCGACCAGGCGCCTGGCGACCTGCTCGGCGAGCAGGCACAGCCTGCTCGGCGAGCAGGCACAGTGCCTGGGCGGTGCCTGGGCAGTGCCTGGGCGGTGCCTGGGCAGTGCCTGGGCGGTGCCTGGGCAGTGCCTGGGCGGTGCCTGGGCTGCTCGCCGAGCAGCGCCCGGGCTGCGCGCCGATGCTCAATTCGTCGAGCGACTGCCGGGGGTCCCCGAGACACGATTTTTGCCTGAAATTTGATCATGTTTTAACCTGCACACGCACATAAACTCCAAACAACATTAGTCCAAGGGCTAAATTGACCCGCCAATCGCTTATTTGAGCAAAACGCTTCATTTGGTGCGACTTTTGACGGATCAATTAACTTCAAAAGATAACGGAATTATAATATGCATGCCATTTTGGCCGTATTTGCCTAAATTGATCATAAAACGAGCCTAAACAACGAAAAGTAAATAAAACGTTTCCAATTTCTAACTAACTCACACAAAAGCATTTAAATGCGAGAATTGCTCGCTTATTAACTAAATAACGCTAAAACCCGTCCTAAAACCGTACCCAAAGATAGGGGTTTTTGACCCCTATCAGCGTTCAGTGGAGGTTTTTGCAACTTGATTAATGTTTTTTTCCAAACCCCTAGTGAATGTGTCTTGATGTCGACGCCATTCTTCTAAGCCATTTAATCTATTTTCAATTCTACCAAGGGTCTTAACAATGGTATCCAACGGGTCATGTTCTCTCTTTTCTTGCGAGTTAAAATCGGGTGGAGGTCTAGGGTGAGTAGGAGCATGTGGATTTAGAGTATTTTGGTTATTGCTCAATGAAAATTTGGGTGATTCCCCCACCCATTATTGTAAGAATTTGAGTATGGATTGTTTTGTCGATAAGAATTACCGACAAAATTTGTCGTTTCACCCATGAATTGATTTCCGGGTTGGTTATGCATACTCAAATTAGCCATTAATAGATCTATTTTCTTATTTAGCTCATCAAGGTTGGGAGATGATTGGGGTGGTGCATCACACATATACATACCTGCCCTTACCTCGGAGAATCGCTCGGTTGGCCAATGGGAACTTCTTTCGGCTAACTCTTGGATGAGTGCATAAGCATCACCCGGGCTTTTTCGGAATAGACTTCCTCCTATGGTTGCATCAATAGTGGCACAGTTATTCGAAGATAAACCACTATAAAAGATATTTACTTGTTCTCACTTCTCGAAACCGTGATGTGGGCATTTTTTGAACAACCGGTGGTAGCATTCCCATGCATCGTACAAGCTTTCTCTCTCCTTTTGACGGAAAGCATTGATCTCATTTTTGTACATGGCCGTCTTGGAAGGAAGGAAGTATTTAGCAAGAAACTTCTTTACTAAATCATCCCAAGTCGTGATGGATCCAACATCTAAAGACTCTAATCAGTCAATGGCATCCTCCCTCAGAGAAAAAAAAACAATTTAAGCTTAATAGCGTCACTCGTAACACCATTAGTACGGAACAAAGAACAATATTTAATAAATTTACTAAGATGAGCGTTTGGATCTTCTCTATCATCGCCTCCGAATTGTCCGGCATTTTGAATGTGTTGAATCATGGCTGGTTTAATCTCAAAGTTATATGCGGCTATGGTTGGTTCTACGATGCTAGATGTAACCACAAGGCGATTTGGAGTTAACATGTCCATGATTGTTCTTTCTCCGTCTATGATGGCGTTTCTTCCTTCACATCGATTTCTTCGGCACGTACGCTCTATTTCTGGATCAAAAACTAAATTAGGCCAAGATTGGCTCCGCGTTACCATAAAAAAATTTGAAAAAGTGTCTAGAACGTCAAACCTGATTGTTGCTAATGTTGCAACTAGAATCCCCGGTAACGGCGCCAAAAACTTGATGCGTATAAAACGTATACGTGCTTTTAAGAGCAAGTGCACTCTACCGTACCAAGTAATATAGTATACTTACGTATAAAGATCGATCCCGCAGAGATTCTGGACAAGCATTAGCTATAAACGGGTTGTTGAAGTCTAAACGATTAATTTGAAAATGTGGGTTTTGAATAGCGATAAAAACTTTTGTTATTAAAAACTATATTGTAAAACACTAGGGAGTCGGGTTAATTTCCTAAGTTTGAATCAAATAAAATCTATTGAAATAAAACACCGAAGAGAAATTCGTGATCTTAAGATGGTGATTTCTAAAAGAAACTCGGTGCTAAGATCTTAGGTCACCTCGTTCTATTCCTTCACTCCTATTTACCTAACCGGGCCAATGGTTACTTAAATACGACAAGGAAGCCTTAAGTTAAATGAGAAATCCTAACATTGAAGTGTTAGAAACCACATCGACTTGGTATCGAGTCTAAAAACGTAGTCTTCCATCAATCTCTTGATACTATGGTGAGTAAAAAGCGATTGACTGAAATATGAGTTAAGCTTACGTTCCTAGTTCTTAAACATGACTTCTTTTCGGGTATTTTACCTAAATAGACTTCTAACTTCGATTCAAAACATTAGCAAGATTCCCCTCATCCGTAGTTGGGAAGAATTAGTGCTTAGTCATTGGGAAAGTAATACTTGAAACGAATTGAAATAAAGTGAAACTTAGTGAAAGTAAGAGATGGAACATAAAAGATGAAGAAATTCTTACTCAAAACTTAGAATCAACTTACAAACTTGAATGTAAATAACTTAGAAACATAAATTTGAACTTAGAAACTACTGAAAACAAACTAGAACAAAGGAAAGACAATTGCCCAAAGCTTGGTTACAATGAATATGAAAAGTGTGTATTTTCTTATACATCTCATGTCTATTTATAGGCTAATCTTTGCTCAATTCAAGATGATAATCTGAATTTGATGATTGGTAGCCTTCAAAATACTGAATTGGTGCATTAAGTGTCCTTGAGAAGTCAAATTGAGGAAGGGTATGAGCTTGTATAGAGAAGAGGAGCCGCCATTGCAAGTTGCTGATTTTCTCAGGTCTTGCCGAGACCTGCTTATCTTTGGCTGCGATTTGCGCGAATTTTGCCAGGTCTCGCCGAGACCTATGTAAAAATACCCAAAAACTGTTTTGCTCGTCATTTCTTCGTCCCTTCTCAGAATGCGTCCTCGTTTTGTCTTGTAGCTCACTAGAACAATTGTCAATCTTGTGATGTGTGTGAGAGTATGGAAAAAATGCTAGAAAAACTCGTGGATTAAATTAAAAACACGTGATAGTGTGTGAAAATGTGAATAATGAAGTGAAATTTTACAAAATTAACACTAAAACATTAAAATTGCATACAAAATGAATGAAAATATGACTCAAAATCATAGTGAAAATAGATGGCAACATAATACACGCGTCTTAGAATGTTATTACATAATTCAAGAATATATTAAAAGAAAGCTCTTACTTGCTCAACTATAAAACGTGTTTTCTCTAATATTAGAACCGGTACCTCGATCTTGGTCATTTTACTTTTTTTTAAGACATATGCAATACATTTTCTGTATTTAACTTACCTTTTTTTAGTGGGTGATTAATTAATTATATTTTACGCAAATTTAGAGGCTAACTCAATATTTTATGTAAGTTGAAGAGACTTTTGGGACAATTTGAAAGTTCAGGAGTCAATCAAGCTTTTTGGACACTAAATTAAACATTTAATTTATAGTTACCGGTTACGGATTATTTTATGGGTAAATTACAGAACTAGGTCAAATAAGAGGCCCATTTACATATTTAGCATAGTTCTCTAACTTCTTACATATCTAGGCATTTTCAATATATTTGGACAAATATACTCTTGTCTTTTCCCATTCCCCATTCTTCTCCAGAAACAGATTGATCAAATGGCGATTTAGAAGGCGATCTCCAGCAACCTACTTCCACCGGCGTTTTGAAGGCGATTTTGACGGTGTTCTCCAGCAACTCCTACTCCAGTGAGAGAAAAGGAAAGCGAACGGCGGTAGAGGAAAGACGAGAGGGCGATTTTAGGACGAACGACAGTGAGAAAAGGTGAATGACGATAGAAGAAGGTGAATAGTGAGAGAAAAGATGAGGAAGAAGGCGAAACAACAGAGAAAATGGAAAGAAAGAGGGCGATTTTAGGGCGAACAGCAACCTCGTTCCGTGAGGCAGAAGCGTGGGAATCGCAGAGAAAATGCCTAATTCTATAAATTTCACTGAATGATTGTTGGTGTATTCATTTATGTTCTGATTTTTTTTTTGTTAAATAATTAGGCATTATTTCCAGATTATGAAATTACGACAGACATTAATTGACCGTTGTTGTTTGCCATTTTTTGTTATATACCACTTAGCGAATTTTGTTAAAAACACATCCAGACTTCGCATATGCTAATTAAAATCATCAACTAAACCAAACATTCGTTTCACAGGCTTCACATATGCTAATTAAAATCATCAACTAAACCAAACATTAGCTTCGCAGACTTCGCATATACTAATTAAAATCATCAACTAGACCAAACATTAGCTTATTAGTTCGCAGGCTTCGCATATGCTAACCTCTGTGAAGTCAGTCGGGAGGAAGACAGCCGCGCGTAAATATTGAGGGTATTATAGGAAAGTCACACAAAAATAGTATATATATGTAGTAGGTTGAGTAAATGGGTTAAATATGTTAATGGGTCTCCCATTTGACATAGTTTTGCAATTTACCCTTATTTTATTAGCCACCTACTTAATTAATGAAAAAAAAGCTTAATACATCATTTGGTCCCTGAATTTATTCAAAATGTTTGGTTGGCCCTCTGAACTTTCAATATGTTTTGAAAGCCCCCTCAACTTGCATAAAATATCCAGTTAGCCCCTTAAACTTCCATAAAATGTAATCAATTGATCACTCAGTTGCAAAAAAATAAGTTAAATTCAGAAAATGTATTCCACACGTCTTAAAATGTAATTGCATAATTCAAAAATAGATTAAAAAAAGTTCTTACTTGCTCAACTATAAAACTTGTCTTCTCTAATATTAGAACCGCATATCCTAATCTTGGTCGTTTTACTTTGTTTAAGACACATGTAATACATTTTCCACATATAACTTACTTTTTTTTGTAACTGAGTGATTAATTAATTACATTTTATGCAAGTTCAGAGGGCTTATTGGACATTTTATACACTATAAGAAAATTGCGAATTACCAGCAGAATTTTCTAGAATTTTTTCCGCTGCAAATCACCGGCGGAATTGTAGCCACTCCTGATCACCGGCGGAACAACAACAGATCATAAAACCGCCCCAAAATTTTAATATTTCCACCCGAAGCGTTGGTATTTATTTCGGCTAGAGAAGCCACCGACGGAATTGAACCTATACAGACTCAATCCGCTGATAATCCGTCGGGGATGTCAATTTCGGACTAAGTTACGTATATCACCATCGGATATTTTCGTCGAAAAGGCTAGTAAAATACTTTGAAAGAAAGTTTAGAAGTTGAACAAATTTAAAAATTTAATGATATATTTATTCGCCACCTACTTAAAATTTTAAAACTTGTATAAATTTATCAACCATGTCCCTCACAGTTTTGATGTTTTCTTATTATCATAACAGAAAAAATTCCTCTTCTCCTCAGATTCCGTCAATTTCGCTTTTCAGAAGCTCTCCCGATCTGCAGTCGTTTTTGTAATTATCATGACTTTCCGGGGACTGTTTACATGGTCGGATACCGAAGTCTGTGCCGGCGGCGACAAACAAAATGAGGCGGCGGCGGCGAGTCCAGAAAACGGAAAGGAAACCGATGAGATTGAGAAAAATAAAATTCAAATTATGAGATCTCATGTTGAAAGAGAAGATCCTGATGCTAAGGTTCGCTTCATTCCTTGCTTTTTCTCTATTGTTTTACGGGTAAATTACACCCATGGCTACTGAGCTTTGCCCATTTTCACATTATGGCCACCGAACTTCATTTCTTCCCGGTATGACAATTGAACTTTACACTTTTTAACACCGGTGGCCACTTAACATCTCAAAACGACCGTTGAAGTATAAATATAAAAAATCCAAATGGTTAATGATATTTTAAGGAACTTTAATTCTTGAAAATTTTCGTTTTGAGGTCATTTGGGTGTTGTTTGGTTAGGAGAGAGAAAGTGAATTTTTAGAGAGAAAAAACTCTAAAAATGTTATTTTTGAAAATAAAAAATGTGGTTTTCATGGTAAATGTCGTTCTAAACAACTTTAATTCTTGAATATTTTCATTTTGAGTTCATTAACGGTCATTTTGAGAAGTTAGTTAAATTTGAGTTGCCACCGGTATTAAAAAGTGTAAAATTTAGTATGGGAAGAAATGAAGTTCAATTGTCATAATGTGAAAATGGGTAAAGTTAAATGGCCATAAGTGTAGTTTACCCTAGCTGATTTAAAATTCTGATTCACTTGAGATTTCCGATCGTTTTAATTTGTTATGATGGAGCTTTGATTGTAGTTTACCCTAGCTGATTTAAAATTCTGATTCACTTGAGATTTCCGATCGTTTTAATTTGTTATGATGGAGCTTTGATTGCCATTTTAATTGAAGAACAGTAGATTTGTTTTTTGTTTTTTTTTTTTTTATAAAAGGCAACGTAGCATTCCATTAACTTAAAAATACGAGTAGAGCGTCCCTATCAAAAAATAATAATAATATAAGTACAGCACGAAATAAAGAGGAATAAAACCTCCATTCCATAGGGTAAAGACCCACAA
This sequence comes from Euphorbia lathyris, assembly GCF_963576675.1. Lineage (NCBI taxonomy): Eukaryota > Viridiplantae > Streptophyta > Magnoliopsida > Malpighiales > Euphorbiaceae > Euphorbia > Euphorbia lathyris. Next base: position 3,673,747 of record NC_088918.1, read on the forward strand.
AGGAAAGAAATAGACGACAGAGGGCAATATGTAGACTACAAAGAGCAGTAAAAAGACTATCAAGAGCAATAAAACCAGAAAAGATACAAATACAACAGACATAAAAATTATATCATTCTCGTAAGTCGAATCCCGTTGAAAAAACGTTGTAATCCATACTTCATCATTTAAGCTCTTCCTAACGTTCGGATCTGAGTCCTTTCTGTTTGTTTGTGCATCCACGCAGATCTATAGATCTACGGACAAGATAAACTTTTTCCGCTCTTGCTAAGACCGAAAAAAGAATAAAAGAAAAAACTATTGCTCAAAAGTGTAGATCTAACAGAAACTAACAAGAAAATGTAAATATAAAGCTAAAAACGGAAACTAAAATATAAATAGGAGGAGGAAGAAGAAGAAGAAGGAAGACAAGCTTTCTTCTTCCTCCCCGGAGTAGATCTGATTAGAAAGGAGTCGATGGAAAGTATGAAAAAACAAAGAAAAAAGAAAAGAAGACTAGAGAAGGTAAGAAGGAGTTCCCAGGAAAGAAGAAAAGGAAGACCGTTTGGTTGTCGAAAAATTTAGGGTGGGGAAATTTTATATTCTAAAATAAAACAATTCTAAATATTTGGTTAGTGTTTTAAAATAGGATAAGGTACAAAATATCCTAATGTTAACGGTTATGAGCAATTTTATTTTTAATGTCTAAAATTGTACAATTTTACTTTTAATATTGACAACCAAAAGCAATTTTATCCTTAACGTTGGTAAATTGAGTTAATTTGAAAAATAAATTCATCAAACTGTCTTCTCAGTCACAAATTTTATCATCTATGTTTTAGATGTGCGTCGTTTATTACTCATTAGTAACGGATCACAAACACATGGATATACGTAAAAAGAAATCAAATATAAAATTAAAAAATTATACTGTATTTGTACGAGTTGGACAAAAAAAATTAAATATTTCGTCAAATTTAAAAATATTAATCTCCAATTCTATTATCAAATAACAAAAAATAGGAAAACTTTTTTTTATAACTAACCGATGTGTAACTGATGCAGAATAAGTAACAAAACATCTGAATTTTATAATAATATCTGAAATTGACCCAATTTACCAATATTAAGGGTAAAATTGCTCTGACTGCCAATGTTAAGAGTAAAATTACATCATTTTAGACATTAGGGGTAATGTTGCTCCTAACTGTCAACGTTATAGATATTTTTAGACCTTATCCTTAAAAAAAAAAAAAAGTAGGAATCAATAAAGTAAAGTTTCAAAATAAAAAAATATTTTACTCTTTTTAAAATGTTAAAACATTTTCCTCACTTTTTTTATAAATTTTTCTAAACTTATTTTTATAAGAAAACTCATATCACTCTCGATTCCCAAAAGTTTTGCCACTCTTCAGTCCTCCTAACCGGCGCATCAAGCACTCTTCGTCTCACATGGTCAAACCACCTTAATCGGTTTTCCCTCATTTTATTCTCAATAGATGTAACCCCTACTTTTGTCCTAATTATTTCATTACTCATCCGATCCTTTCTCGTATGAACACACATCCATCTTAATATACGCTTCTCCGCCACCAACATCTTATGAATGTGACAATGTTTCACTGCCCAACACCCACTTAAGTTACCTTATTAGGAGGTTTTCCTTCATTCTATTCTCAATAGATGTAACCCCTACTTTTGTCCTAATTATTTCATTACTCACCCGATCTTTTCTCGTATAACCACGCATCTATTTCAATATACGCATCTCCGCCATCGACATTTTATGAATGTAACAATGTTTCACTGCCCAACACTCACCTTAATTACCTTATTTCTACATCAACGTTTATATTCTCAAAACCTAACCTAACAATTTCGATTCTCAATCAATGATGACACCTTCGATTTCATTGGACGAAACCGTACTAACTCTCGATTTCAAAATTGAAGAACCAGTATGGATTTCAATTTCTGATTTCAAGTCCATAGTCCTCCATCTGACCATTGAATTTGTTTAAGAGGAAATTATATTAGAAATCAATTTTAAATTTTATTTTACAGTTTAGAAACCCTTTTTTGATAATTTCCTATAAAAAATGCTCATTTTAATAATAATTTTAAAAACAATGTTGGGTTAAAAAAATTTACTACTATAATGATCAATGTAGTCGGTGTCATTATTGCAATGAATCCGGGATAAATTACACCAATGGTACCTGAACTTTACCTGATTCATACATTGATACCTAAATTACATTTTGTCTCAAAAATATACCTGAAGTAACAATGACTGGATAATTTAATATATTTTACTGGTTAATGACCGGTCAATGTGAGTTTCATATGTTAATACATCAATGGTACCTGAACTTTACCTTAATTTACATTTTGGTACCTGAATTTTATTTTATCCTAAACACATAACTCAAGTAAAGGTGACCCAATATTTTAGTTCATTTGATGAGTTAGTGACCGGATAACGTGAGTTTGACCATTTTAAATTAAACATTCGGACTCACCATACACTCAATGAACATAAATTATAATATTGTCATTTAATATACACACACATATATATATATATAGATAGAGAGAGAGAGATAGAGCTAAATAGTAGTATTGTAATTTTAAGTTAATTGAGTGTGTGATAGGTCTCAATTTTTAATTTAAAATGGTCAAACTCGGAGCTAATCGGTCAAATGTACTAAAATATTAGGTCATCTTTATTTGATGTGTATTTTTGGAGAAAATAAAATCTAGGTACCAAAGTGTGAATTAGGGTGAAGTTCAGGTACCATCAATGTAATTTACTCATCAAACTCGTATTGACTGGCCAGTGACCGGTAAAATATACTAAATTGTCCGGTCATCGTTACTTCAGGTATATTTTTGAGACAAAATGTAATCTAGGTATCAAAGTGTGAACTAGGGTAAAGTTCAAATATATTGGTGTAATTTACTCAATGAATCCGGTATTTAAAACACCGGATTCATTGTGTTAGGCTGCTGGAGCATTAATGCAGCATTTAATGCTGCAGCACCCATAATAATATTGTTATTTTATCAAAAAAAAAAAAAAAACAGAAGGCACAATTCACCCTTCAGGAAAAAAAAAAGCTACAATTCTATATACATAAACAATTATTTGCATAATTTATATATAAAAAAATCATTATTTACATGCATACAATAAATTAATCAGAATTTAGTATTTCATTATTTGGGACGTATAAAACTTTTTTTTTACCAAAGAACATATAAAATAATATAAGTAAATAATTTATTAGTCCTTATATTTTATTTAAGACGTTACTTAGTTATCATATTTTAATAACACATTTTTTAGTTTTTACTTTTGTTCAGTTTAACCCTCCGATCACAGGAACCATCCCTACTATGGAAAGTTTACGAACCTCAGCCGTTGAAACTACTCCTATTGTAGCTTCGGCCAGGGCCGGTCCTAACAAATTAGGGCCTTAGGCAAAATAAATAATAAGGGCCCTTTTAATAATAAAAAATTTATACATAACAAAATAGGTTTTTAATTTTTTTATCAATGGGGTTTCGGAAAGAAATAGACCCTCCTATATAATTTTAGGGAAAATTACACAGAAATTCAGTTTTGAAAAACTATTTACAAATATGTCAAATCATAATTTTAGATTATATCACACTAGTAAAATCAGTATTTTTAATATATTTTAAGTATTAGAATTTATAAATTAGAAGTCTAAAATATATTTTCTAGGGTTTATAATTTATGAATTGGAGTCTAGCATTTTTAAATTATGATATAAAATCATAATATATAGAGAATAATGACATATTAAGAATTAAGTTTGATGATATGATTTAGTTGTAATTTCGTACTTAATTATGATATTCATGTATTTGACCCATAATTTTATCACTATCTATATTAAAAAAAATTAAATTTCATATATACATATAAAGGCTAAAAAAAATTTTGGGCCCCCTCTAGCACTGGACCTTAGGCCGATGCACCCGGGATCTATGTCCAGGGCCGACCCTGGTTCCGGCAATAGGGTTTCAGAAAGAAATAGACCCTTCTATATAATTTTATCACTATTTATATTTAAAAAAATTAATTTCATATATACATATAAAGGCTAAAACAATTTTTGGACCCTTCCAGAATGGGACCTAGGCCGATGCACTCCGGGTCTATACCCAAGGCCGACCCTAGTTCCGGCAGCCGGATCTAAACTATTGAATAGAATAAAAATAAAAAGTGTGTTATTAAAATATGAGGACTAAATAGCGTGTTAGATAAAATATAGGGACTAATAAACTATTTAACTTCACACTTGGGAAAAGCAAGTATAAGGAATAATTTATTTTATATATATATATATATTAATGGTTTATGTATATAGAAATTGTGAATAATTTATGTTAATGGTCTATGTATATAGAATTGTGGGTTTTTTTCAAATAAAAAAAAATTGTGGCTGCTGCAGCATTAAATGCTGCAACAGCAGTGGCGGAGCCAGCACTAAAAATTTGGAGGGCTCCACAGTAGGCAGAAATTTTTTCAAATAATGATTCAAGTTGATTCCTATTAAGAATGTATTTATATATAAAAGCCTTTATGGAAATTTCTTTCCCGGTATGCTATACTGATTGTTTATTAATAATTGCAAGTCTTAAAAAAAAATCAGTTCAATTTGAATAACTAATTTAATATCTAAATTAAAAAGCAGTTGTTAATATTTTAAACATGTTTTTTTTCTTCTAAAATATGTTAAATATCTTAAACATAACCGGTGTTTAGAGTATCGAATATAACAATTAAATAACAGTCAATTCAACATTTTTAATTTTCAGTAACATATAGATAAAAATGATCGTTATTGGAAACATTAGGGTCAAATTTATATTTTTAAAAAAAATTGGGTCAATTTTGATAATTATCCCTAATAAACTAAACAAATACAAATAGTTTCAAAAAACAATAAACAATATGAACAAAAAGAAAAAAGAACAGCAATTTCTTGATTAAAAAAAAAACAGCAATTTCAATGCATCTCTACTCCATCTTTATCATAGAAAATACTAATAAAAAACACAAAAAAACAAAACAATATTATATACAATTAAACGAAACCTAACCAAACAGATCAAGCCGCTGTAGTCGTCCTCTTTCTTTCCTCATCTGTCCATCCGTCTTCTCGCCTTAGATTTGTTCTGTTGCTTCATTCGAATGTAAAAGAGATTTGCAGCATCTTCTGCAATTTGTGCCGCCATGGCTGGAGGGGCTCCAGCCATGGCGGCTCCTGGCGGAGCCAGAGAGAAAAACTACTCACTGCTGTTTTTCGGCGGAGCCAGAGGGTCGGCCGACCCTCCCCGCCCCCTCTGGCTCCGCCCCTGTGCAACAGCACTAACACATTGAACCCGGTGTTTGAAACACCGGGTTCATCACTAACACAGTGAGCCCGGTGTTTGAAACACCGGGTTCCTTGCAATGATGATACCGGTATATTAATTATCGGTATCAACTAACTAGGGTAAACTATTAAGAGCATTATAGTGGTAATTTTATTTAACCAGATATTATTTTGGGTTAAGGTGCAAAAATACCCCTAACATTTTGGGTGATGAGCAATTTTACCCCTAACGTCTAAAATGGTACAATTTTACCCCTAACGTTTGTAGCCAAAAGCAATTTTACCCCTAACGTTGATAATTTGGGTCAATTTCAGACACTATTATAAAACATATATATTTTTGATTCTTATTTTGCACCAATTTCATATCAATTCATTCTAAAAAAATGATTTCATGTTTTTTTGTAATTTAATAATAGAATTGGAGATTAATATTTATAAATTCGGTGAATTTTTTGAATTTTTTTGTCTAATTCGTACAAAAGACAGTATATATTTTTTTTTTATTTTTTTCACATCCCAACATATATTTGTGATTTGTTAGTGTTAAAATGACGCACGTGTGAAGTATAGATGGCAAGATTCATGACCGAGCAGACAGTTTGATGAATTATTTCTGAAATTGACCCAAATTATCAACGTTAGGGGTAAAATTGCTCTTGGCTAAAAACGTTAGGGGTAAAATTGCACCATTTTAGACATTAGGGGTAAAATTGCTCCTAACCCAAAACGTTAGGGGCATTTTTGCACCTTAACCCTATTATTTTTAAAATTATCATTAAAAGGAACAATTTTTTTTAGGAATTATCCATCTTTTTTCTTTTTTGAGTAAATTACACCAATGGTATCTGAACATGACCCTAATTCACACTTTGGTACCTAAATTACATTTTGTCTCAAAAATATACCCGAAGTAACGATGACCGGATAATTAAGTATATTTTACCGGTTAATGGCTGGTCAATGCGATTTTGATGAGTAAATTACACTGATGGTACCTGAACTTTACCCGAATTCACATTTTGGTACCTAGATTTCATTTTGTCCAAAAAATACACTTCAAGTAAAGATAACTTAATATTTTAGTATATTTGACCGATCAGTGATTGATCAATCCGAGTTTGACCATTTTAAATTAAAAATTGAGACCAATCATATACTCAATTAACATAAAATTATAATACTGTCATTTAGCTCATAAATGACAATATTATAATTTTATGTTAATTGAGTGTATGGTGAGTCCCAATGTTTAGTTCATGTTACCCGGTCACTAACCGATCAAATGAACTAAACCTTTCAGTCACCTTTACTTGTGTTATGTTTTTAGGATAAAATAAAATCCAGGTACCGAAGTGTGAATTATGGTAAAGTTCGGGTACTATTAATGTAATTAACTCATGAAACTCGCGTTGACCGGTCATAACCGGTAAAAATATACTAAATTGTCCGGTCATCGTTACTTCAAGTATATTTTTGGGACAAAATGTAATCTAGATACCAAAGTGTAAATTATGTAAAGTTCAGGTACCATTGGTGTAGTTTATCCTTCTTGTTTTTGTCATTTACTGCTTATTTTATTTTATTTTTTTCTATCAAACTTTCAACTTTTTTTATTTTGCACTTTTGTCAAACATAGTTAATTGTTTTTGTAAATTATTTAATCAATTATACCTATTATGTAACTTACCTCCTTTAATATGTGGATACCACTGATCACCCACATCAGTGATTTGATTTGAGTGGGTGTGATAGACGTTATATTTCTGATGTCTTTTTGTTTTGAAGTTGGTGAAGTGATTTTATTAATATAAAATTTAAAGTTCAACGATTTTGTTGAGATAATTTGAAGTTGAGTGACCAATTATGCATTTAATGTGAATATGTTCAGCGATTGGTGATATTTGGCTCTTGAACTATTTCAAAATTTTAGCTCTCAATTTATCCAAAATTTTGTTATTTAACCTTTAGCCTATTATTTGGTCACATTTGGCCCCTGAACTATTCCAATGGATGGAATTTGACCTAATTTGGATGAATACTTGACAAAACTGTTATCATCCTAATATTTGATGATATTTTGACACATGAACTTGACACGTAGCAAGCCTTAAAATTTATGTGCCACATAAATTTTTATATCTGAACATAATTAATTACATTTAAAATAAAGAAAAAAAAGTAAAAGAAAACCCAGTAAACTAAGATTTATCAAGCCTAAGTAATAAAATATCGACATGTGTCAATGAGCCTTACAACTATTTTGTTAAGTTTTCATCTAAATTAATTGAGTAATTGTTAAGTTTCCATCTAAATTGAGTGAAATTTTATGAATTATGATAGATCGGGGTCAAATGTGACTAAATAATAGCTCATTGTCAAATGATAAAATTTTGGATAGATCAGACCGAAATAATGGGTTACGCTTTGTTTCGTGCTCTTAGATTAAGTATTATTCTAGCTTGGCTTCTTCAATCGGAAAGGAAACCAGAAAGATTTTCATATTTTAAATTGATGTTAGATTATGTTGTTTTTTTTAATGAAATTAAGTAAACTGATCGGAATTGAAATAATAAATTTTACACATAAATAATTATAATTATAATAAATAATGATATAATATATATATATATATATAATGGTAAATAATAAATTATATAAATAATAAATAATGATAAATTATATATATAATAAATGATAAATTATATATAATAATTAAAAGTATAATAAATAATTATGGTTATAATAAATAATGATAAATTATATATAATAAATTATAAAATATATATAAATAATTATTATAATAAATAATTATGAATTATATATAATAATGTTAAATTATAAATAATATATAGTATATAAAAATAATAATAAATAATAATAATTATAATTATATAAAGGTTTAATACATGAGTTGTTTCTTGAAATTGTCCAAAATGGTTGATTGGCCTCCTAAACTAACATATCTCATTAGCCTCTTAAATTACTTAAAGTGTCATGATTAAGTCTTTAAATCTATAAAAAAAACGCTATAAATGTACAAAACATAAAGTTAATTTGTTTTAAAGACCTAAAATCATGAATTAGACCTTTGTTTTTTAGGTTTTGAATTTTTTACGGATTTAGACAAATTGTAATTTATATCCCTTGAAACAAGTTTAGGGGCAAATGATCACTGTAAGCAAGTTCAAGAGGCCAATAGGTTACTTTAATTAAATTCAGATGGCGAATAGATTATTTTAAGCAAGTTGATGGGGCTAACGAGACAACATGTAAGTTCAAGAGGCCAATCAAACTTTTTGAACAAGTTCATGGGCTTTTGATGTATCAGGCATATAATAAATAATGATGAATTATAGGTAAATAATAGAGTTGTTGATGCATTGGCAAAATTTGGAGTCTCTTTCTCAGTGACCAATTGGTGGCCTCCAACTCCTGCTTTTTGCCACATGTTTATCAATGATGACATTTGTAGTATTTCACACTTGTGTTTTTCTTGACTTTTCCTATCTTTTCTCCTTCCCCTTCTTTTTGTTTGTTCTTCTTCATCTTCTCTTGTTCAAACACTCATTTTTTTTATTAATATATTGCGGATTTGACAGTTCTTGGGTCATGGGTGCTCACCCCGCACAAGTTCTGTCTCGTTCCAATTTCTATCAAACAAAAAAAAAGATAAATAACACTAAATTATAAATTATAGGAAATTATAATAAATTTATATATAAACAAGGGTAATTAATTTATTAAACCTATATTTTGAGAAAACACATTGTTTAGTCCTTGTATTTTTAAAAACACACGGTAAGGTCCCTAACCTTTTTCTCGGTGAACTATTTAGTCATTTCGTCTGTTTGTTAGGTTTTTTACCGTTCATGAATTCAGAAATGACTAAATTACCCTTTACTATTTATCAGTCAAAAATAATTCACACCTCTATGTCTTTCTCTCACAACTTGCGCTCACCAAAAAAAATGGAGAAATGATTGAATTCCTAACCCATAATTGAATCACTCATGCTCACTCTACCTGTTTGAATTGAAGGTAGAAATCGACTCAAATCTTTCTCGCTTACCAGACCAAATGCTTATGAATTTGAACGATTAAGAAAAAATCAAGAATAAGAACACTCAAAGTTGATTTCAGATGATTTCAGAAGAACGCAGAGATGAGAAACAATGAATTTAATGGTCTTATATATTTGATTTTATGGTAAAGGATAGTTAAGGCATTACATTTTTATTTTAAATAGATTTTGACTCAAATCCAAATTGACTAACGGAATTATCATGAGAGTCTAACGACCGGGATTAAACAGTTTACCGAGAAAAACGTTAGGGACTAAACAGTTCATCGAGAAAAACGTCAGTATTTCACACTTGCGTTTTTCTTGACTTTTCCTATCTTTTCTCCTCCTCTTCTTTTTGTTTATTTTCCTTCATCTTCTCTTGTTCAAACACTCACTTTTTTTTATTAATATACTACGGGTTTGACAGTTCTTGTGTCATGGGTGCTCACCCCGCCTAAGTTCTGTCTCGTCCCAATTTTTATCAAACAAAAAAATAGATAAATAATACTAAATTATAAATTATAATAAATTATATATAAATTACTGAATTGAATACTAATGAACTGAATTGAATTGAATATTACTGAACTGAACTAAATGGCAATTTTTAGGAAGCGGATGATCTGATGATGAGGCGATTTTTGAGAGCTCGTGAACTGGACATTAAGAAAGCTTCAACATTATTCTTGAAGTACCTAAGCTGGAAGAGATCATTTATGCCTAATGGATCTATATCTCCATCAGAAATTCCAAATGAACTTGCCCAGAACAAGATGTTCATGCAAGGATTTGATAAGAATAATCATCCCATTGTGGTTCTTCTTGGTGCCAAACATATTCAATATAATGGGAATATAGAAGAGTTCAAGCGTAAGTTTTCAAATTTAGAAAAATGGAGTTGTAAATAAGCCGAACCGTTGGTAGAAGTTTGATTGAATTAAATGCACCGGTGGTTACTGAACTTTAATGGTTGTCTCAAGATAGTCAATCAACCAATTCGTTTCAATAACGTCATTCCCATGACCTCAAGAGCAAAACGACACCGGAAAAGTGATTTGGCTGCTATATAAGCACTAGTCAACTTTTAATGATGACCGAAACGATATGTAACTGTCACCTAGATGACAAATGGATGTTACCTAGCTGATTGAAACACCACATGTCAGCTAGGTGGCAACCACGTGTTGTTTCGGCCATCTGGGTGGCTGTCATATGTCGTTTCGATTAGCGGTGAAAGTTGACTAGTGCTAATGTGGAAGCCACATCATATTTCTTATGTTTTTTTCTCTTGAAGTCGCCGAAGTGGCTTTATTGAGACAAAATTGAAGTTGGGTAACCATTTTGAAACAATCATAAAAGTTCAGTAACCAATGGTGCATTTAACCCGAGCTGAAATTGAGCATGATTTTGAGGCTCGATTTGTAAACGAGTAGAGTTTGAGGATGGTGAAACTCGACTCAAAAGCTCGCGAGTAAACTTGGTTATAGGTTCATAAACAAGGTTAATTATAATGTACTGGTGGTCACTGAACTTTAATGTTTGTCTCAAAATGGTGACTCAACTTCAATTTTTCTTAATAAAATCATTTAAATTTGAATTTTATCTTAATAAAGTCACTCTGGCGACTTCAAGAGCAAAAATGACGTGGTTGTCACATTAATGGCAGTCAACTTTCACTACTGACCGAAACAATATGTGACTGCCACCTAGATGACATGTGGCTGCTACCTAGCTGACTGAAACAACACATGTCAGCTAGGTGGAAACCACATGTCATTTCAGGCAGCTGTGTGGCAGCCACATATCGTTTCAATGAGCGGTGGAAGTTAACTAGTGCTAACGTTGAAGTCATGTCATATTTCCGTTGTTTTTTTTGCTCTTGAAGTCGCCGAAGTGATTTTGTTTAGATAAAATTCAAAATTGAATTATTTTATTGAGACAAAATTGAAGTTGAGTGACCATTTTCAGACAATCATAAAAGTTCAGTGGCCAATGATGCATTTAACCCGAGCTGAAATTGAGCATGATTTTGACGCTCGATTTGCAAATGAGTAGAGCTTGAGGATGATGAAACTCGGCTCGAAAGCTGGCGAGCAGGCTTGGTTATACATTCAAGCATGCTCGATGTTTGGTTCGATAAAAGTTTGACCGTATTTAGCTTGATTCGTAAATGAGCTGAATTGGGTTACATGCATTGTTGGTCACTCAACTTTAATGGTTGTCTCGAAATGGTCACTCAACTTTAATTTGTCTCAATAAAATCATTTAACTTTGAATTTTGTCTCAATAAAGTCACTCTAGCGACTTCAAGAGCAAAACGACAACGGAAAATTGATGTGACTACCACATCTGCGGTAATGCTTACCGAAACGACATGTGACCGCCACATAGATGACACGTGGTTGTCATGTAGCCAAGCCAAACAACACATGTCAGCTAGGTGGCAACCATGTGTTGTGTCAGCCACGTCATATTTCCAGTTTTTTTACTTTTGAAGTCGATAGAGTGACTTTATTGAGACAAAATTAAAAGTTGAATGATTTTATCGGACAAATTGAAGTTGAGTGACCATTTTAAGACAACAGTAAAAGTCCAGCAACCAATGGTGCATTTAACTTGAGCCGAACTTGAGCATGATTTTGAGGCTCGATTCGTAAACGAGTAGAGTTTGAGCACGACAAATCTCGTACCGAAAGCTCACGAGCAAGCTTGGTTATAGGTTCGTTAACAAGCTTACCTAATATACTGTTTAGTCCTCATATTTTAATAATACACTATTTAGTTCTTAAGGTTTGTTTTATTTAACACTTTAGTCCCTCAATCTCCCTCTATAAGAGACTAAACTGTTGAATTGTATAAAAGTTAGAAAATAAACATTGAGTTATTAAAAGACGAGGACTAAACAATATGTTGAGTAAAAATGTAGGCACGAATAAATTATTTTTATCCAATGTAAAAACTATGTAGTTTTGTTCACGAGTTTTACTCGTGAACTTGCTTGTAAACATAGTTAACGAGTTATTCGAGAGCAAAGTTCATGACCAGAATTATGAGTTACTTGTGAACAAAACAAACAAGCAGCTCACGAACAGCTAATTTCTTTAATGAGCTGAGCTCGAATAGGATTTTGAGCTCGAACCAAGCTCGACGGTCAGTTTGAGCTCGTTAATTGTTTGCCGAGTGAACATGAATCGGTTAAAGCTCGGCTTGGCTAAGCTCGATTACACTTTAGTTACGGATTTTTTTTTATCCTTGCAGGTTTTGTAGTCTTCACTCTTGAGAGAATATCTGCCAGGTAACCCAACTTTGTACTCCATATTTGAATGAGCTTGAGAGAATCAATGGTTTAAATATTAGGGTAAATAATTTATTAGTCCCCTACTTTTTACCTAATACACTGTTTAGTCCTCCTATTTTGAAAAACACATTATAAAGTCCGTAACTTTTATCAATATTAACCATTTAATCCTTTTATCTAGTTTTTTTAGACTTGTATCCGTTATATTTGGAATAAACGGACAAATATAAAATAATAGAGTAACATGGTCATTTTGTATTGTGTTGTGGCTGTCCGAAAAGCTAAGGTATGTTCGGTTAAGAATCTAAAAAATAGATAAAAGGACCAAAAGGTTAATATTGGTAAAAGATAGGGACCTTAAAATGTGTTTTTCAAAATAGGAGGACTAAACAGTGTGTTAGGTAAAAGGTATGAGACTAATAAATTATTTACCCTAAATATTAGGGTAATTAATTTATTAGTCCCTGTATTTTCAAAAATACACGGTAAAGTCCCTAACGTTTTTCTCGGTGAACTGTTAGTCTATAACGTTTTTCTCGGTGAACTGTTTAGTCCATGCCGTTAGACTCTCATGAAGATTTTGTTAGTCAATTTGGATTTGCGTTCTTCTTTTCCTTTATTTTCCTTTCCTTTAAACTCTAATGCATCTGAAATCAACTTTGAGTGTTCTTCTTCTTGATTTTCTTCTTAATCGTTCAAATTCGTAAGCATTGGGTCTGTTCTTTTTCTTGTTCTCCATACAAATAGCTTCTTCTTCTAAATTGGATTTCCTCTTCTAAAGTTTGAAGGTAAATAGTAAAGGATAATTAGTCATTTTCGAAGTTATAAACGGTAAAAAATCTAACAAACAGATGGAATGACTAAACAGTTCACTGAGAAAAAGGTTAGGGACCTTACCATGTGTTTTTTAAAATACAGGGACAAAACAGTGTGTTTTATCAAAATATAGGAACTAATAAATTAATTACCCTAAATATTATTCCAAAAAGAGCAAAATTGAATCCTATGCTACACATTCTTAAGTGCAAACAAATTGTGACCAATTATAGTATATATTTTTGGGATCAACGTTTTTGGAGAAGTGTAAATTTAGTTTTAACGTGCAATTTTGCACAAATTTGATTCTAATATTTCCAAACAAAGATCAATTTTAGTCTATATTACCGAAATCATAAAAAAAAGGTTTGATTGTCCGTACCTTCTAAACAAATTTATCGAACAGAAACACTTTCGTACCTTTTTTTGTTGGTAATTATAATTTTATGAATAACATAGTAAACATTTTAGATAAAGGTGGTAAAAGTACACACAACCCGATTACACGATACGAAATCGACACGTAATTTTAGTGTTTAGATTTAGCTTAGTAGCTAAAGTGTCATTTTTGGGTTGACACGAAACTGATATGCAAATTTTTGGATTGGGTTAGAGTTGATATGCAATACGACACGAAATGACACAAATATTTAAAATTATTGTTATACTGTTTTTATATATCACTTTATTGATAAAGATAATAAAATTATAATTATTACTTGCAAATATATTTCGAACCTCCTACATTAGTATAAACACATTACATTACTCCCTAACATGATATTATCGAACTTTTCAATGGTTAGTGTTAACATACTAATATAAAAATAACATAAAATATATAAAAAAAATAGGGCTTAATACATAATTTGCCTCCTGAACTTGTCCAAAAATCTTGATTGGACCCTGAACTTTCAAAATATCTCGTTATCTCCCTCAATTTGCATAAAATGTTCAGATAGCCCCATCAACTTGCGTAAAATATAATCAATTAACCACTCGGTTGGAAAAGAAATTAAATTACATTCGGAAGGTATGTTGCACGCACTTTAGAAAAGTAAAATAACCAAAGTCGAGGTATCCGGTTCTAATATTAGAGAAAATAAGTTTTATAGTTGAGCAAGTAAGAATTTAATTTTTAATATGTTTTAATCTATTCTCTGAATTATGTAATCAAATTTTAAGATACATGCAATAAAACTTTCGAATACAATTTACTTTTTTTTTTTTTTTTTTGCAACAGAGTGATTAACTGGTTACATTTTACGCTAGTTGAGAGGGTTATCTGAATATTTTATGCAAGTTGATGGGCTATTGAGACACTTTGAAAATTCAGGGATCAATCAAGCTTTTTGGACAATTTTAAGAGGCAAATGATGTATTAAGCCTTAAAGTTATCATTAATATATATCATAATAAAATTACATATAACTCGAAAACACAATATGAAATCGACACTAATTCGGACAGGTTAATCTCATACTTCACGACTAAATTTGTACTTTTCTAAAAATGTTCGATCGCAGAATGCCACGTGGACAGGAAAAATTTGTGTTGATTGCAGATCTTGAAGGATGGGGATACACTAATAGTGACTTCAGAGCAGCTCTAGCTATATTATCAATACTGCAGGTTCTTATGCATTTTCCATTCAAAGGAATTTTAACTAGGCTGTAATCAAATCGAGTCGAGTCGAGCCGAATTGAATTTTGGTTTGCTCCTATTCGGCTCAATAGAAAATAGACTAATTCGCACTTAAAATTTTATTACATTCATGAACTTTGCTCGAACAACTCATTAATCTAAGTTCATTTGAAATTTTTAACACAAAAAATACGTAGTTTTAAAATCTATAAAATTAAAATTTCACATAAAATTACGTAGTTTTACATTTTTCTTTTTATAGAAATATTATTATTATTATTATTATTAAAATAATTAAATCAAACTTACTTACGGGACTATCTATGGACATTATAATCAAACTTGTTCATGAGCAGAAGAAAATCTGCTATTCCCATTTCGGTGTCCCCTTCCATGTCCCTCTCATAAAAAGTGGTCTCTTTTATTATGTGGGTCGCTTTAGCTCACAAAATATATTATTTTAATTAATTGGGGACCACTTTTTGTGAAAGAGATTTGGAATATGACACAAATGGGATAGCAGATTTTCTTCCTGAATGAGTCTATAACCGAGCCTGTTCGAGAGCTTTCGAGCCGAGTTTTGCCGTGCTCAAAGTCGGCTCATTTACGAATTAAGCCGAACACGGTCGAACTTTTATTAAGCCGAACGACAAGCCGCCAAGCGAGTAGGAGGAGGGAGTACAAAAAGCTCCCCGCACAGGCCCCCCAAATTTAAGGAACCCAATTTTTTTACTCTTATATAATATCTAACTAAATTTTTTTTACTATTTATTCTATCAAAAATCAAGTGAATGTTAATTTATCTAGGAAATAACGATTTAATCTTAAGGGTCCAATTTTTTTTTATTATTATACGATATCTAATTAAATTTTTTTATTATATTTATTATATCAAAAATCAAGTTAAATATTTTAGTGTTTCATTTTGTAGAAACAGTATTGTTATATAAAAATAATAATTTTTTAATAAATAGGGACCAATTTTTTCATTTAGCATAGGACCCTAAAAATGTTTAAGACGGCCCTACGAGCCGCTTATAACAGCTCGGCTCATTTACAATCCTAATTCTAACTGCATTGCATCTTATCATGTTCATATATATTCAAGGCTTAATACATCTATTGCTCCCTCAACTTTTCCCCTGAACTTTTAAAAGTTCGAAATGACCGCTTAGTCTTATCTAATTGTATTCAATAACTCCATATTTTCGTCCAATTACATTCAATAACCCCATATTCTTTTCCATTTGCATTCAATAAATCTCTATTCTTGTCCTATTGCATTCACTAACCAAAACTTTAACCGATCCGTAAATTTTCAAAAAGTTCTTAATTATTTATCTATTTGGCAATTTCTTTTTAACACCTGACAGATGGTGTCTCCTATTTTGTGAATCCAATAAATTCTATTAAAAATAAGGGGTTATTGAATGTAATTGAAGAAAAATAGGGAACATTTGGAACTTCTGAAGTTTAGGGGAGCAATTGAAGTTTTGGGTAAGTACGGGAGGCAACAAAAAAAAATGTATTAACCCTTAAAAGAATAATCAAACCAAACTGATTTACTAGGTTTTTCATCGATGTTATAATCAAACTTATTCATGAACCTATAACCGAGTCTGATCGCAAACTTTCGAGCCGAATTTTTCTGTACTCAATCTCGCTTTACGAATAGAGCTGAGCTTTTATTGAGCCGAACGTCAGGCGCGGCTCGGTTCATTTATAGCCTCAATCCTAACTACATTTCATGTTATCATGTTCATATAGATTCATTTTGTTTTGTTGGCAGGATTGTTATCCAGAGAGGTTAGCCAAATCATTTGTGGTCCATGTACCTTACATATTCATGACTGCTTGGAAGGCTATTTACCCTTTCATTGACAGCAAAACCAAAAAGAAGGTATGACAAACATTCAACATCATATATATATATATATATATATGGGTTAATTTTAAATAAATGTTTCGTGGTTTGACGTTTTTACATATCGATATATGTGGTTTGTAAAAAAATTTATTGTTTGTTGACTTTGCCAATTTTATCCAATAACCATCTCAAAATAAATAAAAAATCAAAAAGTAAATTATATTTTAAGTAATTTTAATTCTTCAACGTTTAGGTTTGAGGTCATTTATGTTGAGCTTTGGAGACTAATTGATCGGCCCAACTTCAACGATCCAACTATAGCCTCTTTCTTGGGCGATTAGGGTTTCTTGACGAATATAAATATAGTCTTTTTCTTTGTAATCTGCATCTCGAAAATTATAGTGAAATATCCTGGCTTGGTAGTACCCCAGACGTAGTCATTCAAATTGAATGCCGAACTGGGTAAACAACTCTTGCGTGTTTGTTTGTGTTTCGTTTATCGGTCAAATTTGGTAAAGTCAATAAAAAATAAAAATTTTGCAAACCAAAAGATTCGATTTGTAGCAAAAAAAAAAAATAACAGGTACGATCTATAAAAACGTGAAACCACATAACAATGTGAAATAACCTATATATATTTCAGCACTTATATGTTAAAAATCCAATAGAGACTAGTAAAATAGAGACTTAGATGGTGCCAAGAACTTGTTTATCATTACATATGTTTTCACGGAAACTCTACTTTAGTATTTTATTTCGTTTTGGAAACGAGTACGATATGTTTACGGACGTGTTCCGTATATATTGAAAATAGAAAATGCGTTTCTGGCTAATTGAAACTTCCTCTTTATCTAGAACTTTTTAATTAATAATAAAAATCTGTTCTACAATTTCTAATTATTTCTATTTTCTACTACCAATATTTTATTATTATAGTTATGATATTTATAAATATATCCCTATATTTTTAATATTTACATGTTTTCCACGTTTTTGTTTCTTATATTTTTTAGAAATAATGTTTTCTGGTGTCCGTGTCCGTTTCCGTTCAACATAGATCGATAAGTAACAGAATGTTGAAACTGTTTTTAGTTTAGGAAACCGTTTCCGCCTGCAAACACAATCCAATTCTCATTTCTACTATGATTCTAGCTATTGAAACTTTCTCTTTAGGTAGAACTTTTAATTGATTATAATTTCTAATTATTATTTTTTCGTACTCACTGTTATCGAGTATAAATACCAATTTTTTATTAGGGTTAATTTCATATAAGTGCCCTGTGGTTTCACTTTTTTGCAGATAGGTTCTTGTGCTTTATTTTTGAGCAAATAAATGATTGTACTTTTCTCTGTTTGCGGAATTGAGGAAGAGACATAAACGGAGTCAGAATCGATGATGTGTCCAATAGCAGTTTTGCCATTTTAAAAAATTGGTATATATTAACCTTTCAAATTTATATACCGATTTTTTAAAATGGCAAAATTACCCTTGGACACGTCATCGATTCTGACTCCGTTTGTGTCTCTTCCTCAATTCCGCAAACGGAGAAATGTACAATCCTTTATTTGCTCAAAAACAAAGCACAAGAACATATCTGTAATAAAGTGAAATCACAGGGTACTTATATGAAATTAACCCTTATTATTATTATTATTATACTTTTGATATTTATAAATATATCCTTTATTTATAATATTTATACGTTTTCCCAATTTGTGTTTCTTGGTGTTCGTGTCTGTTTCCGTGCAACATAGATCAGTAGATAACAGAATATTGACACATTTATGATAATTCCATAAACAATTTATTTATAGTGTATTTGAAACTATTTCTATTTTTGTGATACTTTTAGTTCGCTCCGTCAGTCATAGTTGCGTGCCAAAGATTTTTGTCGAACATTCAAAGCAACTCGCCTGTTCTAACAGGCGAACTGATTTCTCTGACAGTCAACGTGTCAGACAGGCGGACGGATAGATTTATGGCGGTAGTTGCTCAAAAAAATAGGAGAATCTTGCCACTAGGCACCATTCCTCCACTATGACAGGCGGACTACTTTGAATATCTGAAAATAAATAAATTTGGCACTGTTATGATTGGCGGAGTATACTAAAACACCACAAAGCCGGAAATAGTTTAGGGCTTGACTACAAATGTGTCAATATCCCAAATATAACATGATACAGGAGTGTTAAGGAAAGCCCTAAAATGCCTTAAACTTAAATGATGTAAATTAGGAATCTCTTTATGATTGGTCTTATTAGGTCTCGTTTGTTTGTCGAAAAATATTGTGTTTTGGAAAATATTGGGTTGGAAAATAAAATATTTTCCCTTTTTTGGCTACATCACGTGAAAACGAAAAAAGTTGTGGGTGACTACTACTTTCAAAAAGATAAGAAGGAATGGGATAGGATTCCAAAAGTTCGGGAAAATGTTTTACTCTAAGGGTAAAACACTTTCTTCGTAAATTTTTATATTGACTACCTAAAATTTTCTGCTTATTTTCTTAAGTAAACAAATACCGAAAAATCAGGAAAATGTTTTCCTGAATAATATTTTCCGATAAACAAACAATGTCTTAGAACATTTTGATTCAGCATATATCCTTTTTTTCTGCAACTTAACGTTATGCTTATATATGGTATTCACATTTTTCAAGGTGGTTTTTGTTGATGACAAAAATTTAAGTTCGACTCTACTTGAAGACATCGAAGAGAGTCAACTGCCTGATATATACGGAGGCAAACTACCATTAATTCATATACAAGATAGCTAACGTGTTCACTTGCGTTGCATAAAAAGCTTGAGAATTTCTGTCATGTTTCTAAATTCGACCATTTAAAGAGAGATGTATACCACTTCACAAAAGATGACTTGTGTTAAAAATTAAATGTGTATAAGTGATATTAGTCAGATTTATTGCTTCAGGAGAATTGAATTGTAAAATTTTAATTCGAGAAACTGTAAATTCGATGAACGGGCGGATATGTTGTTGTGGGGAACTTTGATTTGATAATGATTTGGAACACTAAGAAGACACTTTGATTGTTATAATGTGAGATTTTTTAGAATAGATTTAAAAAAAATAAATAAATTAAGGATTCCTTTAATTAAAAAGCAAAGCATCAGAGATACAAAGAGAAGAGGCATTTAACCAAATTTCGGGACCGATAAAAAATGAAACACCCTACTTAAAGTACGAGCGGCGTCATCTTTTAACCAAAGAGAACGCACAACTATCAAAAACTTTAGATAAAGAAACACAATCTTCAACTAAAAGACCAAAATAATTAGAATCCGAGATATTGTCATTAAAGGCCTAAAATAAAATAGCAGAGTCAATCTCGAATACTATACAGGAAATGTCCATAGAAAAAACCTAAGGCACAGTTTCCTTCAAGCTTAAAAGTTCAGAAAAAGAGAATCACAAAAACCAAATCATTGGTTGCACCTTTAAAATGACTGAAACAACCAAAAGCTTAATGCATATTTACAACCTTAAATTTGGTAAGTTTTGTCTATTGGCACCCTGAACTCTTTAAATAACCTATCACACACTTATAGTTGACATTAAAAACCTATCGCACATCTAAAGTTGGCTCATTTGGACCTTCTGCATACAAAATTGTTAATCTGTCATCTTTGACATATGAGGTGACATACAGAACGAACTGAGACGCTTTTCTTTTTTCTATAGCACGCACAACGATCTCGTCTATCAAAGATGACTGATCAACGATTTTGTACGCAAGAGGTTCGAATGAGCCAACTTTAGGTGTGTGATAGGTTTTTAAAACCAATTATAGGTGTATGACATGTTTTTAATGCCAACTATAAGTGTGTGATAGGTTATTTAAAAAGTTCAGAATGCCAATAGGTAAAACTTATCAAGTTTAAAAGCATCTCCAACAACCTCTTAAATTGGCTCTTAAGTTAAAATTTGAGGAGGGAGAATGAAAAATCAGCTCCAACAGTCTCTTAGAGCATCTCCAAGAAACTCTTAGTGGACTCTCTAAAAATAATATAAATAATTAACTCTTAGTAATTTGAGAGTCACTAAGACATATCATCTCCAACAATAGTCTTATATTTACTTCTTATTTATTATTTTATTATTAATTATTATTCAATTTACCAATAGTGAAATGAGAGAGACTCATCAATAGTAAATTATTAATAAAAAATGAATTAAGAGTCACTAAGAGGTGGAGAGAGCTTCTCTAAGCATCTCCAACAGCCTCTTAACTTAAAATTTGAGGAAGGAGAATAAAAAATCAGTTCCAACAGCCTCTTAGTGGCTCCTCAAATCACTAAGAACCTTCTTATCCTCTCTATTAATAAAGAGTCTCTTTCCACCTCTTAGTGTCTCATAACTTCATATTTTATTAATAAGTCTCTCTCCTCACACTATTGGTAATATAACAATAAATAATAATTTTAATAATAAAATAATAAAATAATAAATAAGGAGTGAATATAAGGAGCAATGATGGAGGTGATATATCTTAGTCACTCTTAAATCACTAAGAGTCAATTATTTATATAATTTATAGAGAGTTCACTAAGAGTCTCTTAGACATGCTCTTAATAGAGAGAATGAAGATGCTCTTAGTGATTTGAGGAGCCACTAAGGGCTTGATTGGATGAAGGGTAGAGAAGGGTTAATAAAGGAAGGGTAGGGAAAGGTAAGGAAAGGGAATGAAGGGGAAGGAAGTGTAATTTCTAACTCTTCCAAACCCACCAAATTGGAGGGTTGAAAATTGGATGGAATTTCTTAAAAAGAAACCCTTCAAAACCCCTACAAACCCTTACCCTTCTAATTTTTTTTGTGTTCCAAACATTAGTTTGTAGAAATCCTTACTAACCCTTCCCCCTACCAAACAAGGGTTTCTATCAACCCTTGCTAACCATTCCCTTACTAACCCCTCTAAACCCTTCCCCCTACCAAATAAGGGTTTTTATTGGAGCTCATTTTTAATTCTTCTTCAAATTTTAACTTAGGAGCCAAATAAGAGGCTGTTGGAGATGCTCTAATCTTAGTCTGGCTAAAGAGGCTAAATCCCCTTCCAATTATATTGTCAATCCGCCTCTTTTTGTAGGATTGCACTTTTTGCACATCTTTAGAACTGATCTTGTTTGAATCCTGCCCGATATGTCATAGTGTGAATCGTGGCACGGACAAAGCCAGTCACTAAAATCACCAGTATTTAGTAATGGAATGCACCCCAAGTGGGTGTAGACCATAATCTCCATAAGTTATTCTGGATTACTGAGAATATATATCCTTACTAAGAGATGAGAAAATTTTAACTCTGACTAAATTTCGATTAGAATTATTTTAAACGTTAATAAATATTAATGTGATTTCGTTAATTTGTAGATATGTGCCAGTGTTTTGTTTTTTTTTTTAAATATAGAACTCATCTTTTTTTTATTTACAAAATCAATGATTTTTAGGTTGATATTGACAATTTAACTATTGATAACTTCAAAATAAAAAATTCTAATAATTAAATTTGTTTAGTAATATCATATTTACTTTGCAATCGTGTTTTTTATTTTTTAAAATTATTAAGCTTTTTTCCTCTTAACCAAACAAAACATAAATAGCCTCAAAAATAAAAAATTGAAGAATTAAAATTACATAAAATATAATCAATTCTTGAAATTTTCTATTTTAAAGTTTATCAAAAGTCAAATTAGTAATGTCATATTAATCCTCTATTTATTTATTTTTAAATCAGACACCCCATAAATTGTAAATTAGCGAAAATGTATGAGTTTTTTTAAATGGCCTAATACACAAATAATCCCCTGAACTTGTCTAAATGTTGCAATTGCCTCCCTCCCCGAACTTTTAATTGTAACAACTTACCCCTCAAACTTGTTCAATTGTAAAATATAACCAAATTGCTAATATGGACTGCAATTGAAGAAACACGTGAAATACAAAAGCTGCAACGCTTGTGGAGTGTGATAATTAGATCTTTGGCGTGATACGAGTCCGGGAAAACGTTTTTACGGTTGCTTCAAGTACGGGGTAAAAAAATTTCCAATTTGGGGTTATGTTTTACAATTGAACAAGTTTAAGGGGTAAGTTGTTACAATTGAAAGTTGGAGGGGGCAGTTGCAATATTTGGACAAGTTCATGGGGTTATTTGTATATTAGGCCTTTTTAAATTAACCCTTTAATGAGAATATTGAAAAATTTTAGGGTACTCCTAGAATAATATTCCAGACCAATCAATTTAGGATACATATATTTTTTTTATTTCCACTAATCATACCTGTGTAGTGGTATTCAAAACGATTTTAATTGGTCAGGAACATTACTCCCAAAGTATTGTAAAAAATTTCAAAGCCTTTAACGAGAATATTGAAAAAATTTAGGGTACCCCTATCATAATATTCCAGACCAATCAATTTATGATACATGTATATATATATATATTTCCATTAATCATATCTATATAGTAGTATTCGAAATGATTTTAATTGGTCGGAAGCATTACCCCCAACATACTGTAAAATAAATCGAACCCTCATCTGGATCCGCCTCTGATATTTATGGTTAAGGGAAAAAAAATTCTACATCATTATAAGACTCGAATTTAAAATATGTAGGTGATACTTTTCCATTATAATCAAAATTTTCTTTAAATGGCCGAAAGTCACCCCTTCTAGAATTTCCATTTATTACACAAAATCCATTTAAAATACAGAATATTTTATTTTGCCATGTGCATGCAGATATTTATTATTGTAAAGGACGGTAGCAATTAGGCCAACTATGACCTTAGGTTTAATTAGGATGACCTACTTGCAATCCAACCCATTATTTTTAAGGACCATTGCATTCCTATTTTTTTTTTTAAAAATTGCACAATGCGCTTACATTAAAGAAGAAAGAAAAATCCCTACCAGACCCGGATGTGATTCGAACCCATGACCTCCCAAGGTATAGGTAAGCTCTCAACCACTAGGTTAAAAGCTTCATCACGGGACCATTGCATTTCTAGCGTTTGGAAAAAATTAGTACAACTGTATTGGTAATATTGATAGTTAAGAGTAATTTTATCTTAATATTAATAAGTTTGATCAATTTCAGATAATTTCAAATGTTATTGTAAAGTATGTATATTTTATTTATAATTCTGCATCAGTTGCCTATCAATCAATTCGTGAGATAGAAATGATCTTTAAACAGTCATGGCCATAAGATGCTCTTTTCCTCGGAAGTCGTTGATGTATTGGATCTAAAAAAAAATTCATATTTTTCGTGATTTAATAATAAAATGGCTTAATACATCAGTTGTCTCTTCAACTTATCAAAAAAGGTTAATGGCCGTTGAACTTATATAATATCTTATTAGTTTCTTAAACTTATTTAAAGTGTCATGATTAAGTCCGTAAACCTATAAAAACATCATAAAAATGTACAAAACAGAAAATTAATTTATATTAAAAACTTAGAATCACAAATTAGACTTTACTTTTTAAGTTTTGAATTTTTTTTTTTTTTTTTTTGGATTTAGACAAATTGAAATGTATAACACTTTAAAAAAGTTCAGGAGGCGAATAGATCAATGTAAGCAATGTTCAATTGGCCAATATATCACTTTAAATGCAGGTAGCTAATGTTATTTTAAGCAAGTTGAGTGGACTAACGAGACACCATGTAAGTTCAAGAGGCTCTTGATGTATTAAGCCTAATAAAATTGGAGATTAATTTTTTTTAATTCAATAAAATATTTGGAATTTTTATGTCCAACTCGTGCAAAATACAGTACAATTTTATAAAATTCTTTTAAAAAAAATCATGTATATTCGTGTATGCTTGTGATCTGTCACTAATGATTGATAAAACGACGCACATGCGAAGTATGGATGACATGATTCATGACTGAGAAGATAATTTGATGTATTATTTCTCAATTTGATCCAATTTTTTAAGGCAAAAAGCATTCTGAGGCCCCTGGTCTTTCATTATTTGGTGCATTAAGCACTCGATCTTTCATTTAGACATATTGAGCCCCTGATCTTTCATTGTTTGGTGCATTAAGCCATCGATCTTTCATTTAGATATATTGAGCCCTTGATCTTTCATATATGGGTGTATTAGGTTTTTCCGTAAATCAATTCATATATAGGTGTATTAAGGGTCTGTTTGATTCAACTGTTAGCTAGTTGTTGCTGTTGATGTTAGTTGTTTGTGGCTGTAGTAAGATGTTTGTTGTTGTCGTTGGCTGTTTGTTATTAGCTGTTTAATTATTAGTGTTTGGTAAAATTATACTGAACTGTTGCTGTTAGTATTTAAAATGTCTAATATGGATATGTTTTAAATTAATCAACAAATAAATTATAAAATAAAAAATGTATTATACAAATTACTAAAAATATTTAAATAAAAAAATAAAAAATTTATTGAACGCAACAAAACCTTGTTTTTCGATAATTATGTTCTAAAAATAAAAATAATGTTAAAAGGAAAACATATTTTGTGGAAATAAAAATGATAATTTTGTCAATAACAAATAACTACAAACAGCTGTTCATGAAAATCTCTAAAAAATAGTTTTTCGTGAAAATCTCCAAAATGCTGCAGTGTCCAGAGAAAATGTTAAACGTTGCGGTTATATAAACCTAACCAAACATGCCCTTAATATACCCATATATGAATTGATTTACGGAAATGCCTAATACACCCATATACAGTAAAACCTCCATAAATTAATACTCGGTAATTTAATAAACTCCTTAAAATAATAATTTCTTCTGGTCCCGACTTGGCCAGTTCAGTAAATTAATATTCGATAAATTAATATCTCTATAAATTAATAAAATTTCATGGTCCCAACATTATTAATTTATAGAGGTTTTACTGTATGAAAGATCAAGGGTTCAATGTGTTTAAATGAAAGACCGATAGCTTAATGCACCAAACAATGAAAGATCAGGGACTCAATGTATCTAAATGAAAGATTGAGGGTTTAATACACCAAACAATGAAAGATCAGGGGTCTCATGATGTTTTTTGCCATCTGTTAATATTATGGATAAAATTGCTCTTTGCTGCTAAAGTTAGGATAAAATTGCATCATCTAAAACATTAGAAGTCAAATTGCTCCCGATTGTTAACGTTATGAGTATTTTTTCCACCTTATCATTTTCTAATTTGATAACTCAATTTTTACTTTTAGCCATAATACAACAGTTATCCTTGAACTTGTCCAAAAACTTTGATTGACTTTCTGAACTTTAAAAACGTCTTAATAGCTTCTTCAATTTGCTTAAAATATTTCGATAGTCCTCTTAACTTGTGTAAAATGTATAATTAATCACTTAGTTAGAAAAAAAAAACTGTACACAGAATAATGTATATAAATATTTTGCGGTGATAATAATAATAAATAATAAAAATAAATAATAATAATAATAATTCCTCTTTTTTTTCCTTAAGAAAAAGAACTCGTTTATAAATATTTCAAGATCACAAGTACAAAATCAATATTTAAGTGCATCTTGGTTATCCTAATGGGTATTACTTCATGAATCCGATATCTCATTTAAATTATGGGTACCATGGATACCTTTACCCGTTAAAAATCAATAAATGAAACAAAAACATTACAAATTTAACAAAAGATAAATTTAACAATCCATTCATAAATAATTCATCTACAAATTTAACAAATATTTCAAATTCTAAAATTCTAAATCAATCTTAATCAATAAAATTAAATTGACTTAGTGGTTAAAGTCAATGAATGAAAGTCAAATATATGGTGGGTATCGAGTACCCTAGAGGTATTCATATCCATCAAGGGTAAACTTTTAGGATCCCATACGCTTTTATACAAGGTATGGATAATCCTATTAGGATCAGATGGTGGATATCTGCCAGTAGAGTACTGGTTGTCATCCATATTATGTATCTTGCTAATTTATTTTCTTAATGGATAAACTTCTTAAATTAAATTTGGGATAATTACTAATTTGACCCAATCAAGGACCCCAATTTACATATCTAACCCGTCTTGCCTCAAAGTTACCAAATTAGACATTTTCACCCATTTTGGACAAAACTAACCTTAGTTCTATTTGATGAATCGATCTTCTTCTTCTTCTTCTTCCTCCTCCTCCTCCTCCGCTTCATCCGCTGCTTCTTCTTCTTCTTCTCTGTTTCAACTTCTTCTTCAGTTCATCTTCTTCAATTTCTGATACCAATCGTTAGCGATTTTTGAGATTTTTGACATATTATGTTCAATTTCCCGTACAAATGGTATATTTTTTGCTTATACGCTTGCTTTTCTCGTTGGTTTTCCCTCTTTCATCATCTGTAATGGTATCGTTTCAATTTCCTCTATTTTTCCATAATTTTTTTCATTTTCCTCCATTGCTGTCGCATTTGTTACGAAACTGTCGCATTTCGTCGCAAATGCGACAAGAACTGTCGCATTTCGTCGCAAATGCGACAAGAGTTGTCGCATTTGCGACGAAATGCGACAGTTCTTGTCGCATTTGCGACGAAATGCGACAGTTCTTGTCGCATTTGTGACGAAATGCGACAATTTCGTCACAAATGCGACAGCAATGGACGAAAATGAAAAAAAAATTATGGAAAATAGAGGAAATAGAAACGATACCATTAAAGATGAAGAAATAGGCAAAACCAACGAGAAAAGCAAGCGTATAAGCAAAAAATATACCATTTGTACGGAAAATTGAACATAATATGTCAAAAATCGCTAACGATTGGTATAAGAAATTGAAGAAGATGAAGAAGTTGAAACGAAGGAGAAGAACAACAAGAAGAAGAAGAACAAGAAGCGGATGAAGCGGAGGAGGAAGAAGAAGAACAAGAAGCGGATGAAGCGGAGGAGGAAGAAGAAGAAGAAGAAGATCGATTCATCAAATAGAACTAAGGTTAGTTTTGTCCAAAATGGATGAAAGTGTCTAATTGGGTAACTTTTAGGTAAGGTGGGTTAGATATGTAAATTGGGGTCCTTGATTGGGTCAGATTAGTAATTATCCCATTAAATTTCTTAATGGAGGGCGAGCCTTGGTGCAATGGTAAATGTTGTTGTCATGTGACTAAGATGTCACGGGTTCGAGTCTTAGGAGCGGCTTCTTGCCAAAATATTGGCAGGGGAAAGCTTGCCCCCAGTACACCCTTGTGGTGGGACCCCTCCCCGGACCCTCGCTTAAGCGGGGACGCAAATCTGATGATTTATCTGACCATTATATATGTCATATAATAGGCAGTTTTAACTACTTTGTGAGGCACGTCATTCGTAGAACAACTAACAAACTTGGCACTAACGTCAATAAAAGAAGAAAATAAAGATTTACATTCCTCTATAATAAGGTCATGTGCTGACCGAAAAAGAGTTGGTCTAAGATGCTCAACTACTGTTATTGCATCAGTCTCAATCAAACAATTATCTAAGTCATAATTTTTGAGTCAACTAAAAGCCTCTCTAATCCTCACGGCCTCTCCATCTCTAGCTAAATAATTGCACAACAATAACTACAGAAAAGCCCTACAGAAAAGCATTGTTTTTATCATGCAACACACCATCAAACCAAGTAAACCTGATCTTGGAATAATCGATGTGTCAATGTTAAGATTTAGAAACACCGCAGGATGCTCAACGCAAAATAGAATCAGCCCATTATTGGTATAAATTATGAGATTTGAGCTCAATGTCTTGTCACTCCTTCATACCCGAACAAACAAGACAAAACACAATAGCTGGTGAATTTCTAAGCCTTTCTAAACAAAACATTCTTCCCGACCAGATGTCTACACAACCACGGCCTAGATACAAGATTGATCAAAACTTAAGGAAAAAACATGACACATCCTATAAAAAAAATTAATTACATTCATATTCAACACCCCTCCCAAACCCTTGTCAAGCACTAATAGAATATATACATCCACAAACCATATGCAAAAAAAATTCAACTTCCACACTATATAAAGCACACAGATGATTAATGTTAACATACCTCTCAATAAAGGCTTGTAGGAATAATTTCATTGCAAACCCTCTAAATCAAATTTTAAACCTTAGAAGGAACTTTCAGCGCCCATAACTCCTTCCAAACCTAACTAGTTTCATCAAGTTGTAAGTTGCAAAATCATTTATACGTATTGAATAATTATCGTCATGCTCAAACCACCAAAACCAACCATCTTGATCAATTGAAGAAGATAAAGGAATGCTAAGAATATTAGATTATCCTCAGAATTAAACATATCTCTAATAACATCCTACCTG
This sequence comes from Euphorbia lathyris, assembly GCF_963576675.1. Lineage (NCBI taxonomy): Eukaryota > Viridiplantae > Streptophyta > Magnoliopsida > Malpighiales > Euphorbiaceae > Euphorbia > Euphorbia lathyris. The sequence goes on from NC_088918.1 coordinate 3,703,113, forward strand.
CTTTCTCCTATAGTGAAAAACGAAGAAAAAACTGGTTATAGCAATCGAATGGGAAATTTCAGTGGTTTGTTTGGCGCTCTCAATAACCAAGGATCCATCCTGATCTGTAAATTGTTATTGTTGCCAATACGCCCTCTACAACCTTGAAGGAGATCTTTTGCTTCTATTAAGCTACTTCAAGAAAAATTAGTATTATGACCTCTTGAGGCATTCAAAAAACTACAATCTTTGAAGTATATAGGTTTAAAAAATATAGGAAACTAACGAAACAAGATTTGTAATGGATCTTTAGCACTGTTTCCCTAACATAGCAAGGTTAAACTTTATAATTTTCTTAAAACCCAAGCCACCAGTGAATTTAGGTAAGCGTAGCTTCTCCCACATCAGCCAACGAATGCCTCGACCACCATTACACCACTAGAATGCGTTAACATTCTCTCAAGCTCTTGATAGAGATCGGAAGGCAATAAAAAACATTCATTACATAATTTTTTTTGTAACGTGGGCTAAAATTGATTTGCTTGGAAACGTTAGGACTAAATTTACACAATTTCATACGTTAAGGTGAAATTTGTACTTCCCTTAAAACATTAAGATTAAATGTGACCATTATTCCAATTTAAAATTATATATAATATAAATAAAAATAAAAATAAAATTCATGTCAAATGGATAGTATCAAATGAATTATCTTTATAAATCATATTATTCTTAATGTGGAATGATTTAGGGTGAACTTTCTGAGGTCCTTCTAATATATATAAAACATTCATTACATAATTTTTTTGTAACATAGGCTAAAATTGATTTGCTTGGAAATGTTAGGATTAAATTTATACAATTTCATACGTTAAGACGAAATTTACATTTTCTTTAAAACGTTAGGGCTAAATGTGACCATTATCCCAATTTCAAATTATATATAATAAAAATAAAATTCAATGTCAAACGGATAATATTAAATGAATTATCTTTATAAATCGTATTATTATTAATGTGGAATGATTTAGGGTGAACTTTCTGAGGTCCTTCTGATGTCTGTAATAAGAGAAAAAAAAATTAAGTAGGATCAGGGATTCCACTCTGATACTTAAGTAAGCAAAAGTAAGAGAAAAGAACAAAACTGGAAAGTATGTAGTTGAAGAATGCAAGAAGACTGTTACATTTTGCTGCACTATGTATCATTCTATATATACATAGAATGATAGAATCGTGTGCCTTTAATAAACGGAATTTCACAAGGTAAATGCTTATTGTCCACCTGAAAAGATTGCAACAGTTGTAAGAGTATCTCCAATGAGGGGTTAATGAAAAGCTCGTTAACCACTCAATTAAAATGATACCATTATGGGGAGCTTAAATTTATTAAACTCTCCCTATCTGCTGCTTGGTATGCACCAACCTGAATGCGGACTCCAAAGGCAGCCTACCTTTGGCAGCCTTTGAGTTTTATATTATTTTTATTAAAAAATATATTGTTAAATTAATTAGTAGGTCCTACATGATTGAGTGGTTGTAGTGTTTAAAGATTGGAATGTGATATCATATAAATATAATATAACTCTGTCACATTACACCGCAGAAGCCCTAACCTACTCTCAAAGATAGAAAATACATAGCACTTCCTCGTGTAAATACAACAAAATGATTGTGTACTAGAAGCTTAATTGGGAGTCTCACTAGACCCAATCAATGATTCTGTTGTTGTCATAATCACATCTGATCTCGAAAATCACGGGCTAAGTGGCCTTGAAGGATATTCAACCCCGATATCTGGGCATACTTCATCCTATCAATAGGAGACACATAGCTCACCCAGCTCCATAATCTGCAACTGACTTCTACAGCTCAATATCAGTAGGAATAGAGTAAGCTCAGCTCATGATAAAGAAATTCATTCATTTCCATTAAACTTACATTACCGTTTTATTTACTGATTGTGATCATCATCCAGCCATTTTCATAAACTAACTTAGACATCAGAACAACGACCCCCATTTGACATCATTTTTGCACAGTTGCAGATTGTTAAGCCCAAAATATACCTAAAATATCATCAATAATTACATCAATATTGCTACGAATTTGTGCTATTTATACCTGTTTAGAATGCTTTTACTCTCGAATATGTTTCTTTCTTGTAAGGTACCTAAATATTTGGTAAAATCCAAATAGGAACGAAAAGAGCTTAAAAACAGAATAAAAACCTTACAAAAGGAGTTAAAAACTACGAAGATCAATTACACCTAAACGAGGATAAAAGACGAGGTCAGAAACAGAAGAAAATGTCACATTCTCGGTTGAGGAAACCAATTCTCGGTAGAGAATTTTATGAAAGCCGCGACCGAGAATCTCAAATTCTCGGTCGCGACACGCGTCAACCAGCAGCTCCTTCCCTTCGTCCGAAGACCAAATAAATGCTCCCCCGTTCTCGGCCGAGAATTGCCATTCTCGGTAAGTGCAGAAATTCCTCCAAGTACAATGAACACATGTTTAATTCAAAGAAACGCGTTCGTTCGGGTGCATAAAGACGTCCTTTCACAACGGATACGATCCTTCACAACGGACACGACACTTCAACCACGACTCTTCAACATCTATAAATAAAGAGTTGATGGAGAGTTGAAAATATATAGAAGAAAGAGATTAGTATAGAATTTATGCAGAAATTCCGAGTCAAGTGATTCAGAATTTAGATTTCATTTCTGTAAAAAGCAATATGATGTACACACATTGTTTATTCAATAATAACAAACACAGTAGCGTTTAGATTTGTTCATATTAGTTTACATTTTGGTAGTAGATAGACCAGTCTCTATTCCGAAGATTCAGCGAGAAGATTGAGTAGAGAATCCGCCCCTGAGCCTGACAAACTCTAACGAAACCCAAGGAAAGGATTGACAACCCGTTCACTTGCACGCCGTCGAATGTTTTCATGCTCCTTGTTCTCTGTAAACTTGTATCAATTTATATTTCATCTAATAAAGTCCGTTCTATTCGATAGATTTTCATGCAGCACTTTGGCAAAGGATCCGAAGTGGATTGCCGGTGTTTTCATTAAAACTTAGTTTAATTCAAAATCTTTACAAGGAAACTTTGTTGAACACTTAGACAAATTATTATCTCGGTAGAGTTTTAATTTGGTTAAGGTAGCGATCTAACCCGACCGTATGAGGATTGACTACAGTTCAAAGCCTAAAAATTAGAGGTTCCGTCATTTATTTCATCGTTATAATTTATACAAAGTTTAAAGTTGTTTTCTTTGCTTAATGCAAACGAATACATTTGTTTACTTTTCTAAAGAACTAAACAATCCTGTTTTGTAAATTCATTCCTAAATCAGAAATATTTTCTAACATCTTTATACTCTAATCTAATTCTCATTCTAGCAATTTCAAAACCAAATCCGATTTAACGATTTTCCATATTATAAATCTTAAAAGTATATTTAACCAATTCAAAATAAGTTTTTATTAAAAAAACGTTCCCTGTGGGATCGATATCTTTTATTACTACAAGCGTATACCGTGCACTTGCGGAAATCGTTCAGCACATATTAACACGTGGACTCTCAAAATTCAACCACATCAGATGGGATGATTTAATAAAATAAAAATTTATTAAACTGATCTCATATTGATGTTGTGTCGCTGATGTGATATAAGTAGGGTATTGTTATATACCGCAACTTTTTTTTCACCCACCGCACCCTTTTGACATTTATGCCCTTCTCATAATTTTTTTTCAAAAACCAAAATTTTTTTCCTCTCTTTCTCTCCCAAGCCTAAAAACCCGAATTGGACGAAAATGGACCCGAGCATTCCCGAAGACCATGATTTCAAACACGAGGTAATCCTATGATATAAATTTAAATTAAAATGTCGTTTTTTGAATTTTGAATTTTTTTAACCGGAATTGGCCTAAACGGGCGGCACATGCCGCTCGTCCGCACGGCCGAACGGATGAACTACCCGTTCGGCCGTGCGGACGAGCGACATGCACTGCTTGTTCGGCCTGCGGAACGGATGGCACGCTGCCCTCGTTCCGCCGTGGGACGAGCAGCGTGACCTGCCCATTCCCACCTACGGTGGAACGGGCAGGCTGCCCGTTTAGGCCTAATGTGGCCTTTTTTTTCTTTTTAACCGGGCAGCCTGTCCGTTTAGCCTATACGAGGCCCGAACAAGCTCGGAAGTGTAATTTTTAACATGCAGGCTGCCCGAATAAGCCCTAAATTTATATTTTTTAAATTTTTACGCGTATTGTTACTACCTATTATGCACCCGAATGCCATTTTTTAACATTTTTGCGCGTATTGTTAATATATATTATGCATTTTTTATATATTCAGGAACCGTTAGAAGATTGGCAACCCGACGGCATTGATTACAGTTCCCGTTTTATAACGGACACCGTTTTCCCTTCGTGTGAAGATGTTGTTACTTGGGCAAAACAGGTAGCTATTCGAATTGGGTTTGAGATTATAATATCTTCGCATGAACATGGTGGAAAGCAAAAGCAACTGAGATGTTCACGGGGTGAACGCTACAGAGGGAAAACAGATGACGTAGGGTTAATACGAAAAACTAAAACTAAAGCGTACAGGTGTAAATTTGAGATTAAAGCCTATCAACGGTCAGACCTTACTGGTTGGGGGATAAAGGCTAAGACTAGATTAACTGGTTAGCACAATCATTCGTTACGTGTGTATCTAGAGGAAAGTCGGCAGATGAGCGGACTCAGTACCGCATCTAAATTAATCGTTCGTGATATGAGTTCGGCTCAAGCAAAGCCTTGTGCTATTTTAGCAGCCGTTGAAGAAAAGCATCCCGAAGACAACCCAACAATTAAACACGTCTACAACTATAGAGATAAGATGAGGAAGGATGGGTTCGAAGGTAGAGACTTGGCTAGTCAGTTCTATCATATTGCTCTCGAGAACAAGTATGCTCATTATACGCAAACTGAGGGTGATTCTAGCGTGATTACACATGTGTTTATGGCACATCTAGAATCAGTAGATTTATTCAGGACTTATTACTGGTACATCAGCATTGATTCAACGTACAAAACCAATAAGTACAAAATGCCATTTGTTGAAATTGTTGGGATGACGCCTTGCAATAACAATTTCAAGATCGCATATGCCATCATTAAAGATGAGACTGAAGGAAGCTACCGTTGGGTCCTGCAGCGACTGAGGGTTTTGATTGGGTTTGATCTCAACCCGATTGTTATCGTTAGTGATAGGGAGTTGGGGTTGTTGAAACCGATTCTGGAGGTTTTCCCACATACAGCACACTTGCTATGCACCTGGCATATAAGGATGTAGAAGATCGGACGTACAGAATTATGGGAGACAAATCAATTGCCGGTAAATTCAAGAATGGAAAATGGAGAACATTAATTCAATCTTTATCCATTGCGGAGTACGAGGAAAATATGGGCAAGATGAAGGATTCGATGAGCAGGTACCAAACTCTTATCTCGTACGTTGAGGAGACGTGGTTGGTGCATACGGAGAAGTTTGTTGTTGCTTGGATGAAAAATTTCATACATTTTGGCAACACAACCACTTCCCGTGTGGAGAGCGAACATGCGAGTCTAAAGCAATGGCTCAATACAGCCACAAGATCGCTGGATACGGTATGGCAGAAGGTTCACAAGCAGATAAAAGCCTAGGCAACTAATATCGGGTATTTTCAATACATTCTACTGGAAGATATTTGTATTCTTATCATGTATTTGTAATTTCAGTCAACTGATAGTATGTTTATCTTCTTATTAGGTACATGCTTGAGCAGTCCAGGCTTCGTAAAGGAGTCTATTACTCCGGATTCCCCTTTAACTACCTGGTATGCAAAGTCTCCCACTACTGCATGCAACTGATCAATGTTGAGTTAGATCGCATGAGAAGTTTAAGCCATGAAGTGAATGCGCTCTGTGGTTGTGTATTGAGAACCTCTCATCAGATACCATGTGCATGCGAGATCAAACAAGCTTATGAGTCTGGCGATATGATCAGTACTGAGAGGGTTCATGTGTTCTGGAGAACACTTTTGATTAATTATGGTCAGACTCATGAAACTGAAGGGTGTCATGATCAGACAGAGGATCAGAGATATTTTAAAGCCTTAGTCGACCAGGTCTCTAAAGGTGACCCAGCCTTACTGCGAAACATTTCAATACTTATACATGATCAACTACACCCTGATCAAGCACATTACACCGAACCTGATGTGAAAATTAACGTTTGAGGATGACCGAAGGCGAGTAAATCCACAAAACATACACCTAGTGCCTGGGAGTACAACGAAACTCGGCGTGGACGTGCTCGTTCTAGTAGTTCGTCTATGAGCCGTGGTAAAAGTGGTAGGAAAAGCTCTTCATCATCTGTCCATAATTTTGCATCCTCAGGTAATACAGTTTTGCAATAGCTAATTCATTTACACTTAACATAAGTTATGTGCGATTTACAATATCTTATTTCACTCAATGCAGATGGAAATATGTATGAAGTTAATGATTTCGTACATTCTGACAAAATAATTGGGATCATTAAGCCCTACGTTGAAACATATTGTGACGTAATCGGTGATGGAAATTGTGGCTTCCGTGTTATTTCTACCTACATTTTTGGCACCGAAGAGAAGTGGCAATCAGTTAGGCATAACCTTAGGAATGAAGTAATTGCTAACCGTTTTCGGTATGAAACTGTGTTAATTGACGGTGTTGATGCAGCAATTAATAGAATCAGTTGGGACGGTGGAGCTTGTTCGCAGGAGCATTGGATGCTCGTTTATGATGACTTGTTTCTGATTGCTACATTGTACAATACTGCTGTAATGTTTTTCGGTTTCCTGGGTGGAATTAACTCTAGTTTTTGTGGTACTGTGTTACCATTATATGCCCCTTCCACTGCTATAAGACCAGAACGAGAGATCTGCATAGCTCATTTGGGTATTCACTGTCGCCACTATATTCGTTTAAATTTATCTCCTAATTTTCCAGTCCCCCATATACTGGAATGGTGGAAACAACACCATGAACGTAGCGTTGAAGGGTGGGATCGCATTTATGCAGCTAGGATAGCACAATTGACAAGATTGGTTAAACTTAGATCCAGTTAGCTTTATATATGTTACAGTTACTGTTTTGACTTAGTTTTGTTTAGTGGAGTTACATGTTGTGTTTGTATTGATTCTGATTGATTCATTTATGTTCTGGATTGATCCAGTTAGCTTTGTATATGTTACAGGTTGATTTTGATTGAATCTAGATAACAAACAGTCACTGTTTTGACTCAGTTTTGTTCAGTTGAGTTACATGTTGTGTCTATGTTGATTCTGATTGATTCAGTTATGTTCTGGATTAATCCAGTTAGCTTTGTATATGTTACAGGTTGATTCTGATTGAATCTGGATAACAAACAGTCACTGTTTTGACTCAGTTTTGTTCAATTGAGTTACAAGTTGTGTCTGTATTGATTCTGATTGATTCAGTTATGTTCTGGATTGATCCAGTTAGCTTTGTATATGTTACATGTTGATTCTGATTGAACCTGGATAACAAACAATCACTGTTTTGACTCAGTTTTGTTCAGTCGAGTTACAGGTTGTGTCTGTATTGGTTCTGATTGATTCAGTTATGTTCTGGATTGATCTAGTTAGCTTTGTATATGTTACAGGTTGATTCTGATTGAATCTGGATAACAAACAATCACTGTTTTGACTCAATTTTGTTCAGTCGAGTTACAGGTTGTGTCTGTATTGGTTCTGATTGATTCAGTTATGATCTGGATTGATCCAGTTAGCTTTGTATATGTTACAGGTTGATTCTGATTGATTCTGATTGATTCAGTTATGTTCTGGATTGATCCATTTAGCTTTGTATATGTTACAGGTTGTGTCTGTATTGATTCTGATTGAATTCTGTTTGATTCTGTTTGATTCTGTTTAACAAATGGTAATAAACAACGTACTTATAAAATTAAAGTACTAAAATACTAAGTACATAATAAAAGATATTATCTGAATGCCAACGTCCATATACTTATAATAAAAAGTACTACAAACACAATCACAAATCACTTGGCCGAATTCCAAGCATCCAAAAGCTGGTTGTACGACTGTCTCCACTCAGTTGCAACATCCTCATCAAGAAGGTTCATCGCGTCCAATGCACCTTCTCCCCAGTTAGCCCAATGGCTAACCCACTAGCAAAAGAAATAACCCAAAATGAATAAATATCACTTCATTTAATATAATTTGATAATTGTAAATAAATTGATTAAAACTTAAATTACTTACCACTTCGCTATTCGCCGGACACGATATGACCTCAGTCGATATCCACTCTTCTCCATCGGTATAGATGGCCACATGCAAGCCCTCGGAATCACCGGATCCAATGTGACTCCCTCCCGCTGAGGCCTGAAGCACGGGAAGTACTCATAAATCCATGCCTGAAGCAGTGTCAGACAACCCGTGATCTGCCCGTAGTCTCCTCTGCTAGCAATACGTAGATGATGGTATAGATATGCTAGTGCAGCTGAGCCCCACGAGAGTCCAATGGCTCCAGCTACCGAGTCCTGTACCTCCAACAGATAGGAAGGTCGAATGCGGTCCCCACTCTTATCCACGAACAATGTGCAACCGAGCATAAGAAACGTCCAAGCTGTAGCCTGTGCATCGGGAATCCGATCTCCTTGACAATAGTCCAGGAAGGAAGCCGCTCGTATACCGCCATTAAAGTAGTGACCCTGATGCAACTCCTCCCGAGTCATACCAAACAACTCCATCATACAAGACTGAAGCTCCTCAACACTCGCATCATCAGTCACCATAGCCCCATCGATGGGGATGCGCAAAATCCGCCACACATCATGCAACATAATGCTCATCTCACCAAACGACATGTGGAATGATGACGTGTCTAGCTTCCACCGCTCCACAAAAGCCGCAATCAGGGGCGCATCGATGTGGCCATACATGATATTGGGTAAATGGGACAATCCAGATGACTTTATACGCGTCTGGATCTGCTTAGAAGCACCATTGTACCATACACATAGCTTCCCACAATATACTGAGCGTGTCTGACACCTGAGGAGGCCCTTATCCTGCCCGCTCCAGATAGCATGGGCAATATGTCCCAGGAAGCTCGGGATCACAAGACCATCAGATGGACCCCCAGGAACCAGGGTCTTCACGATCTAGTCATCCTCTCCATCACTCCTCGAGCGCTTGCTGCTACCTGAAATTACAGTAAACTCATTTCAGAATATTCGTATATTTTATAATAATCACAAATAAATCACATAATAATAATTAAATTTAAATCTCTCACCCGAAGACGACCCTGCTGTAGAAGCAAAACGTCCGTCACGACCCCTCGGTATGGTCTTAGTAGGTACTCGCACAGAGGATGAACTATGAGGAGGCATAGAGTCATCTCCGTCCATCTCCACAGCATCCGCCATCTCCTCAGGATGTGCCCTCTGGGCATCCCCCATTAATATCTGCTACGTCCGTTGCTCCGTCCGTTGCTCCGTCCGTTGCCTCCGGGCAGAGGCAGTCACAACACGTGGCCTTGTATGTCTCTGTCTAGAACGAGCCTCAGCAATATCAGCCTGTAAAACCAAAAACATTTTACATATATAAGCAAATAATGCATTTTTTTAAATATACTCAATTTCTCGTTTTTTCGGTTTTTTTAATAATTTGGGCTTGCCAACGGCCGGGCCGAATGAATTTATTTTAAAAAAAATAAATTTCCGGGCAAATTTTGCCTAAACAGAGTGCCGCAACTGTTCGGCCGCTGGGCCAAACGGTTGCGGCACTCGGGTCGGCCACAACCCTGGGCGCCGCGCCCGTTCCACCTTACGGTGGAACGGGCAGCGGGCACCGTTCCACCTTACGATGGAACGGATGCGCCGCTCATTCCACCGTAAGGTGGAACGGGTGCGCCTCTCGTTCCACCGTAAGGTGGAACAAGAGCGCCGTGCGTTCCACCATACGGTGGAACGCACGGCCGATGCCGTTCCCACCACAGGTGGAACGGACAGTTCGTCCGTTCCACCCGTGGTGGGAACGGCATCTGCCTTCCGTTTAGGCAAAAACCATATGGGTTCCGCCTCCAAATCGGAGGCGGAACCTGTGATTTCAGACTAATTTTTTAAAAAAAAACCTTACCGGAGCATTCATGAAGCCTTTACCCTTTCCTTCCTTTGGCGGCATGTCGTTTTAGGTCGGGTTTTTTGAAAATCCAAAAAGCTAGAGAGGATTTGAGAGTTTTGAGTTTTTGATTTGAAATTATGAGGAGGGCAAAATTATCAAAAAGGTGCGGTGGAAAGTATAACCTTTGCGGTATATAGCAGCCCACTATAAGTATAGTGGCAGTGGCTGGTAGTATAATGCATTGAAGATGTTCTAAGTAGGGATGAATACGGTTCGGTACAATTCGTAAATTTGAAAATCTCCAAAATTGTATCTAATAAAATCAACGGTACAATTCAGTCTGGTCTTAACGAAAAGGTCAACAGTTTAATTTGGTTCTAGATATTATTTTCGGATATTTAGTCTAGTTCCAAAATCTCCAATATATTTATTCAGTATTATTAGGAATTTAATAAAAACTCATAATTATACATAATTAAATCAACAATGTAATTCGGTTCGCTCTAAAGAAAATCTTATTAATATTTTATTCATATATTCGATCCGGTTCTATTTAATAATCTCCAAAATCCATGCTCATCCTAATTATAAGTATTGATTACAAATCAAGGGATTTGAGGTAGGGCTGGGCACAGTTCGGTCCAAGTCGGGGATTCATGAATCTCCAGTATTGGATTGAAATTCGGAGATTAATAAAAGGAAATCTCCAGGATTGGATTGAAAGAATAAATCTCCAGAATTGAATTGCCCCAAAATTTCAGTCCAGTCCAGTTCGGGGATTCGGAGATTCGGTTCCGGTCCAATCCAATATAATTTTTCGGTGATTCGGATAAATATCTAATAGTTTAAGTCCTAAAAAATAAATTAAAAATTTAATTTACAAGATAATAAAATATATCTTACATAACTTGAAATAAATGATATTTTTTTTTAGGAAGTAAACAACATTCATTAAAAGTTACAGTAGACAACAAGGTTAAAAAAACCCACAAAATCAAAGTTACAAAATAACAAATCCATAAAAACAAACAACATTTAATTCAAAAAAGACAACACTTCATTAGCAAAATCTCTCTAATCATCATCCAAATTTGTAATTAAATCTTTTTAACACAACAAATTCCTTGTTTTCCAAAGCAAAGGCAGTAAAAGACAAACATCAACCTAAACATATAAAATTTACCATATTAGTGAATCAACAAATGTTAAATTAATTAGCTTTCACTTTAATAAAGTTAAACAACACACTAGTAAAAAGTAAAAGGAAAAAATATGCTTACCAAAGTGCATTTGATTCGGTTAAACAAACCTTAGATATCCAATTGAAATATAGATAAAAAAGATGATGCAATTTCAGGATCAGAACTAATTTCTACAGATTAAATAACATTTATATAGTTAGTATTCATAAACATTTAATTAAAATAAAACTATGAAATATAATTGCTAAGTAAATATTACATTCTTCAATAGCTTCAAGATCTTCAACTTCTTCTTCATGCTTGAAAGCTTGAGTTGAAGTTTTCAACCAATCTTGACAACAAATCAAAATCGCAGCTGTAGCAGGAGTTAAGGAACTCCTAAATTGATCCAAAGTTCTACCACTTATGCTAAACGTAGATTCAGAAGCCATAATTGAGCATTGAATTGCAAAAACATCTTTTACAACTTTGGATAAAGCAGGATATTGCATAGCATTAACCTTCCACCACAATAGAAGATCAAACTCAATTACATATTTTTCAGGTGCCTCATTGATATATCTTTCCCATTCTCCCTCAATTGACATATCTTTATCAATATTCAAAAAATAATCATCAATCTCATCATCAATGTCATCATCTGCTTCATCCAAACTAGAAGAATATGCTCCAAGATGGAGGTGGCGGCGTGCGAGGTGGAGGTGGCGGCGTGCGAGGTGGTAGCGGCGATGGAGGTGGTAGCGGCGTGCGATGTGCGAGGTGGTAGCAGCGGCGTGCGAGGTGGTAGTGGCGATGGAGTGCAGTGGAGGAGATAAAACCCTAAAAAAAATCGAAGCAGAGAGAATGGATAAAAGAAGCACGAGATTCTATTTTATAAAATGTTAAAAAATTTTAATATTTAAAACTTCTAATATTTGTTATTTAATTAAATGGTTAACAGGAAGTAGAATTGGTTCAGATGGTTAACGCGATTAACAATGTTCCATTTAGTTAGGTGTTTGATACTCCATGTTTACATTTTAGGTAAATATTTTTTATTTTATTTTATAAACGGGAATTAATCGGGATAATTTTTATGACTATATAATAATGTTATACCTTATTAATAAATTATAAATTTATATGATTGTAATTAGTTTACCAAACCTTATAAAATATATAACTATATATTATATAATATTTCATATAAAGTTAATGTATGAAATATAAATTTATTATTGCTAAACTTTCGGTTATTTCAGTTCGGTCCAATCCAATCCAATCCAATCCGGTTATCGGTCCGGTCCTGGATAAATTTCGGTCCAGTTCGGTCCAGTTCTCCAAAAAAAGTCAACGGTCCGGTCTAATTCTGGAGTTTTTTCCTCGGATATTCGGTCCAGTCCAGTGTCTCCAGGATCCGTGCCCAGCCCTAATTTGAGGTGTCTTAATAGGTGGCTGTTACCATTTTGGGAAGAGTTATCCTAGTGCGACATGTAAGTGGTTGTCATGTCATCTTAGAAATCACAATGCTAAGCAACATTTCTGAAGCACAAAGTTTAGTCAAAAGTTTTCATCTCTCGAAGAAAAAATGGCAGCCTGAAAATTGAAAAAGAAGGCAAGAGGAGAGAAGAGAAGAGGAAGTTGAGTTTAAAGACTTTGTATAACTTTCCACAGTTTTGACGCTTTTTTTTTTATCATAACAGAAGATTCCTCGTCTCCTCAGATTCCGTGAGTCCCGCCATTTCTTTACCTAACTAAATCTCGCTTAAATCTGTTCTTTCTCTCTGGATTTTGATTCACAATTTTGTTCTTCAGCAGATTTCCCAATCTGCAGCCATTTTCTACTTATCATGAGTTTACGGAGACTGTTTACACGGTCGGAAACGGAAGTCAAACAAAATGGCTCACCGACGACGCAAAATGGAGAGGAAACCGATGAGATTGAGCAAAATAAAGTTCGTATTATGAGAGCGCATGTTGAAAGAGAAGATGCTGATGCTAAGGTTCACTTCGTTCCTTGCTTTTTCGTAATTTTTGACAGCTGCTTTAATTTTGCTTCGCTTGCTACTGGAATTGAGATTATCGATCATTTTGCAGCTTTGATTGCTATTTTAATTGAAGAACAGTAGAATTTTTGGATTAATTAGATAGGAAACTAGTTTGATAAGCTTTGCCCTGAGTTTGAGTAGTTAGAATGTTAGAGTACATCTAAGAATTGAGAATATGTTGAGCGATTGCAATAGCGCAAGTTGAAAGCGAAGATGCTGATGCTAAGGTTCACTTCATTCCTTGCTTTTTCCTAATTTTTGATAGCTGCTTTAATTCTGCTTCACTTGCTACTAAAATTGAGATTATCAATCATTTTGCAGCTTTGATTGCTATTTTAATTGAAGAATGGTAGAATTTTTGGATTAATTAGGTAGAAAACTAGTTTGATAAGCTTTGCCCTGTGTTTGAGTAGTTAGAATGTTAGAGTACATCTAAGAATTGAGAATATGTTGAGCGATTGCAATTTCGTATGTTGGAAGCGAAGATGCTGATGCTAAGGTTCACTTCATTCCTTGCTTTTTACTAATTTTTGGCAGCTGCTTTAATTCTGCTTCACTTGCTAAAATTGAGATTAATGATCATTTTCATGTGTTATGATGGTCCTTTGATTGCGGATTTTTGTTGAAGAACAGTACATTTTTGGTTAATTAGATAGAAAACTAGTTTGATAAGCTTTGCCCTTTGTTTGATTAGTTAGACTGTTAGAGTACATCTAAGAATTGAGAATATGTCGAGCGATTGCAATGGCTACTTTTTCAAAATTGAACTGTGCTGTGCTCTCAGATTCGCTATTCTAGCTTGGTTTCTTCAATTGAAAAGGAAATAAGAAGAATCATTAGTTGGTTATGCAAACATGCTACTGGAAAATCTGTTCTTACAACGGTCAGACGAATTTCTTGCCTAGTTGTTGTTAATATTTGGAGGTGAAGGAACAACGGTATATTTTGCAATGTTGGTTAGCAAATTCATCCTGTGATTTCTCACGCTGTTTTTTTTTTTTTTTTTTAAATGGAAAAGCATATTTCGTTCCATTAAAGGAAAAATATAGACTATAGTTGGTACCAGTGACGGATCTAGTATTCACTGATAGGGGTGCTTCTGGTGGTCTCTCGTGATTTATGGGTGCTAAATTATATTTTTTGGTGTTTTTACCTGTGCACAGTTTAGGTAGAATTTTTAGCATTTTCCCTCGGCCAGTGGGGGCTCAAGCCCCCCTCCGGATCCGCCCCTGATCCTGGCTAGTACAAGATCCACGAAAGAAAGAGAAAGACCACATAGGTAATAAAAGCCATGGAAATGACAGTGTTATAGCTGACAAATGCAAATCAAACGGAAAAAATACAATGAGATGTATGGATTTCAACTAAAATGAAAACACGGACAAAGGAAAGAACACTAAAAGTGTGGGGATTAACACATAGATAGGAGGAGGAAGAATCTCCAAGTAGATCTAATTACTTTTGCTCAGAGATAAAATGGCATATGGTAGATCTCAAGAAGCAAGACCTCCGTCATTCGGTGAAGAGGCGATTAACACTGATGGAATGCTTGCCACCACGGCGAGGAAGACGTCTTCTCCGTCGAAAAGAGCGTCGCATTCGGTGGAGGAGGAGGAGGCGGCGGCGGCGGTCGTAGATGGTAGTTTAGGTTTCGGTTTATAAGGCTAGAAAGAAAGAAGAGAGAACTAGCTTATGATTGGATGAGGTTTATGTATGTGTTTTTCTTTTCTCTTTTGAAGTTGTATAAACAGACTCGATTTCTCACACTGTTAGTATTGTAAAATTGCAGGTTTTGTACAGTTCTAGGTGTCATAATAGGGAGGGATGTTGATTGGGCTTTGTGGTCTTAAACTACCACTTGGTTTTCTGAGTTTTTGTATTTGTGCTGTTTGTTCTTAATAAAGTTACTCTTTTATCAAAAAAATAAATAAAAGGAAATAAGAAGGATCTCAGCTTTTCTGTTGATGTTATCCCTTTCTGCTTGGCAATTTTTAGGAAGTGGATGATTTCATGATCAGGCGATTTTTGAGAGCTCGTGAACTGGACATTGAAAAGGCTTCTACCTTCTTCTTGAAGTACCTAAGCTGGAAACGATCATTTATGCCTAATGGATCTATATCTCCATCAGAGGTTCCAAATGAACTTGCCCAGAACAAGCTGTTCATGCAAGGAGTTGATAAGAAGAATCATCCCATTGTGATTATTTTTGGTGCCAAACATGTTCCTTATAAAGGAAATATAGACGAGTTCAAGCGTAAGTTTTAAGCTTGCAAAACTACATCTCATTTTTAGTCATGAATTCTTTTAGGATTGTATTCTAATCTTGTTTGCCTTTTGATCCAAGTGCATATTTCGACAATAGCTTTGATTAAATTTTCTTTCTCCTCTTGCAGGTTTTGTAGTCTACACTCTTGAGAAACTATGTGCCAGGTAACATAATTTTTTACTCCATGATATGTGAAATTTTGAATGAGCTTCAGAGAATCAATGGCATAAATTTATCGCAAAAGGGCAAAATTATTGGTTCAGTTAGATCGTCCCTGGACTCGAACATTGCCTCTTTATCAAGGGCTTTCGTTCGTGCCATCGAATCCTATGCTACATATTCTTAAGCGAAAAAAGTCTTCATAAGATTGGAGGGCCAGTTATAATATAAAATTTTGGTTTTAGTTAACTTGAGCTTATCTAACCTTTGGCTTCGATTGCAGAATGCCCCATGGACAGGAAAAATTTGTGGCGATTGCAGATCTTGAAGGATGGGGATACACTAATAGTGACTTCAGAGGATCTCTAGCAGTATTATCAATACTGCAGGTTCTACTATGCACATTTCGATTTGAAGAAATTCTGACTATATTTTATTTCATGTTGTCGTGTTCATATAGATTCAATTTGTTTGCTGAGTTGCATCTTCAGCAGTGGTAATATGAATGTTTTGTTGGCAGGATTGCTATCCAGAGAGGTTAGCCAAATCATTTGTAGTCCATGTACCATACATATTCATGACTGCTTGGAAAGCTGTTTACCCATTAATTGACAGCAAAACCAAAAAGAAGGTATGACACATCTTCTCTGCAGGCTGCTTGTGCATTACAAACATGAACATTTCTTGCATATAATTTCGCCATTTATATGTTAAAAAAACAGTAGAGGCTAGTAAAATAGACATCTGGTTGGTATCAAGAACCTGTTTATCACCAGATAACAGGATATTGACACATTTTGCCGTCAATCTCTAAACTATTTCTCTATTTTTGGTGGATTCGAAACTATTTCTAATTTTGTAGTATTTTTTTTAGTTCATTTCCTATTCATAGTGGTGTTTCAAGTATTTGTCAGAGGCTTAATAAATCATTTGTCATGAACTTGTCCAAAAAGCTTGATTGGTCTCCTGAACTTTCAAAGTGTTCTAATAGCGCTCTCAACTTGCTTGAAATGTCCCGATAAACTCCTCAACTTGCTTAAAATATAGTCAATTAGTCACTCGGTTGCAAAGAAGTAAACGGCATAGGGGAGGTGTGTTGCACGAGCGTCTTGAAATGTCCTCTTTGATATTAAAATCTCATACCCGACCTTGGTGGTTAACTTTTCCAAGGCATGTGCAACATACCCTCCGCAGGCAGCCTACTTTTTTTTGCAACCAAGTGATTAAAAGGGCGGCCCGGTCGCATTACGCGTCCCCGCTGAGCGAGGGTCCGGGGAGGGGTCCCACCACAAGGGTGTATTGGGGGCAAGCCTTCCCTTGCCAATTTAATTGGCAAGAGGCCGCTCTAATTGATTTTATTTTAAACAAGTTAAAGGGGCTATTAGGACATTTTAAGCAAGTTGAGGAGGCTATCCGAATACTTTGAAAGTTAAGGGGCCAATCAAGCTTTTTGGATAAGTTTAGGGGGCGAATAATGTATTAAGCCTTTTTCAGCCGTTCAAAACAGTTTGCCTTCAGACCGGCGGACTGATGGCGAGAGTAGCTCAAAGAGCTAGAGAATCTCGCCAGTCTATCAGAGACAGCAATTCGCCTATTAGATGGGCAGATTGCGTTGAATGTCTCAGAAAAAATCTTTGATACGCTATTATGAGTGGAGAAGCAAACTAAAATCTTTGAAATAGTTTTAAATACCATAGATAGAGAAATAGTTTAGGGGATTGATTACAAATGTGTCAACGTCCAGCATAATATGATTTTTCAGACATTCAAAACACAGGCGGACTGATGGCAAGAGTAGCTCAAAGAGCAGGAAAATCTCACCACCAGGCTCCAGTCTATCAGAGCAGCAGTTCGCCTATAAGACAGGCAGATTTGCTTTGAATGCCTGAAAAGAATGAAATTGAAACGCCATTATATCCAGTGGAGCGAACTAAAAACACCACAAAACCGCCTTAGATAGAGAAATAGTTTAGGGATTAACTACAAATGTGTAAACGTCCCGCATAACATGATACAACGGTGCTGAGGAAATCCCGGAAATGCCTTAAACTTAAATAATGTAAACTAGGAATCTGTTGATGATTGAATATTGGTCTTATTAGAACATTTTGATTCATTATGTTTATGTCTGTTTTCTCTGCAACTTGATCTTGATCGTATGCTTTAACACGGTCACCGTATTTTTTCCAGATCGTTTTTGTTGATGACAAAAAATTAAATTCGACTCTACTTGAAGACATCGATGAGAGCCAACTGCCTGATATATATGGAGGCAAACTACCATTAGTTCCTATACAAGATAGCTAACTTATTCACTTGCCCGGCATAAGAAGCTTGAGAACTTCTACCATACTTCTAAAGTAATAAACCCGACCAATTAAAAATAGATGCATACCACGTCATGGAAAATGATTAGTGTTAATAAATAAATATGTACAAGTAGCATCAATTGATTAATCGGGTGTATTACTCCAAAAGTATTGTATAACGCTGCAGACATTACAGGAATGATCGTTCCTCGGTGCTTCCATTCCCTATTTCCTCCTATGCTTATTTTTGTTATACGTCAATTGAATTCTGCAATTTTTAATTCGAGAAACTGTAAATTCGATGAATGGAGGATCCGATGTTTTGGGAAACTTTAATTTGATAATTATGTGGCATAGTAAGAGGAAACTTTGATTGTTACAATTATGTGATATTTTAATAGATAGTTAGGATGATAATTGTCGTTTTATTTGCTAAATTATTACTCAAAGTAGCTTATTAGATCATACCCGCTTTCTAACTATTGCTTCACGTATGCAATTTTACCCTAACTATTGCTTCACGGATCCTTGAACTTTTATGGTTGTACTAAAATAATCACTCAATGTTAAATTGTCATAATCATTTAATTTTGAATTTTATCTTAATAAAATATTTAAAAAAAAAGACACTGCAAAATATGACGTGGTTTTCATGTTAGCATGCTCAAATTAGATCACTGACATCGGCGGGAAAAAGGCTAGCAACTAAATATATTGATATTTTTTTAAGTGGTTGACACGTACCAGTCAGCCGTAAAAACTAGTTTCTCATAGGCCAATCCTTTTCAAAAATGTCTATTAAGTTAAGTAAAGGCGATTTATAATTCAAAATTATTTCTCTTTCTTAGATGACTTATAATTCAGAACGGAGGAAGGAAATAATACGTCAACGGTTGAATTTGAATATTAATCTAACCATCCTATGCCAAAAGTAGCATAAAAGGGACTTGCAACATTTGATTGGTAAATCATATTTTATTTTATATAATAATATAAAAGGGTAAAGAAAAAAAAAAATACTCTATGCTTTATTGTATTGTCAAACTGGTACCAAAAGTAGCATAAAAGGGACTTGCAACATTTGATTGGTAAATCATATTTTATTTTATATAATAATATAAAAGGGTAAAGAAAAAAAAAAAAATACTCTATGCTTTATTGTATTGTCAAACTGGTATCTAAAAAACAAAATTATGCAAATGGTAACTGAACTTTTTTGTTTTGCTAAAAACGATACTTTTTTAATTTGATACTAAAAATATCATTAACGATCTCAAAATAAAAAATTACAAAAATTAAAATTGTTTAGTACCAAATTTAGTATCGAACCAAATTTTTTATTTTTCAAAATCATCATTTTCTCAACTTTCTTTAAACCATATCCACATCCAAATTAATCTCCGTCCGCTACCATTGGTAGACACCTCAAATGGATGGTACTGCTGGTCTAAAGATTTAAGATCACTCCATGTCTAATGTGAGGTTCGAAGCCTCACTTTTTTTATTAAGGATGGAAAAACCTTGATCGCTCGACCAATCCCTTGAGTTCCATGTATGTAAAAGATAAATGCAAGAAAAAATGACAACATCATCATATATGTCGGGTTCTTTTTATAATTTGTGGGCAAAAAGCATCCTGAGGCTCCTGATCTTTCATTGTTTGGTCTATTAAGTCCTCGATATTTCATTTAGATACATTGAGCCCCTGATCTTTCATTGTTTGGTGCATTAGACTCTCAATCTTTCATTTAGACACATTGAGCCATTGATCTTTCATATATGGGTGTATGAAGTCCTTTTGTAAATCAATTCATATATAGATGTATTAAAGGCCTGTTTGGTTCAACCGTTAGATAGTAGATGTTGCTGTTAGTTGTTGTAGTAAATTGTCTGTTATTAATTGTTTAATTATTAGTGTTTAGTAAAATTATACTGAACTGTTACTGTTAGTATATATTTATTTCTAATATGGACATGTTTTAAATTAATCTACAAATAAATTATAAAATAAAATATATATTATACAAATTAATAAAAATAAATTATATAAAGAATAAAAAATAAAAAATTTATTGAACGCCAACAAAACTGTTTTTCGACAATTTTGTTCTAGAAATTAAAATAATGTCAAAAAGGAAACACATTTTGTGGAAATAAGAAGGATAATTTTGTCAATAACAAGTAACTACAAACAACTATCCATGAAAAGCTCTTAAGTTCTAAAAAAGAGTTTTTCGTAAAAAGCTCCAAAATGCTACAGTGTCAAGAGAAAATACTAAACGTTGCGGTTACATAAACCTAACCAAACGCTATGTTTCCTGCGGTTTGGAGTAAAACGCTAATAATTGTACAACTAATAACAAACAGTTTACTACAACCGCAAACAGCTAAACCAAACAGGCCCTTAATACACCCATATATGAATTGATTTATAAAAGGACCTAATACAGGCCGCAGGATGCTTTTTGCCTAATTTGTGCTGTAGAAATTGCCACCGTTTAGAGAATGCACATAAGAATTTTTTGCACCTTGGGAAATTTCTTCAACAACAAATTAAATAGAAACAATGGAATTCCATACAATTAATCTGTAAATGCTCAGCAAAAAATAAAATAAAAAATCATCCAGGTGTATTATTCCAAAATAATTCATTACCTGGTAAAGTAACAGCAAAAGATACATGCTCAAATTAAAAGAGCATCAAGTGAAAAACAAAATAAAAAAATAGAGTTTGCAAAATTGTCATTTGTGTTTTCCCAAACTATGGGACAATGTCTATTATGATGTTGCAAAATGAACGCAACGGTTCATCGGAAAGTACCTCTAGAAATTTATAATCAACCGATAAGTAACTTGTTCTCTTCCAAGAAGCTGTAAGTCGGAACCTCTAAATTGAAAGGCGCTGGCCCCTTTCGGATCCTACCAGATATGTCATAGTGTGAACCATGGCACGGGCAAAACCAGCCACCGAAATCACCAGCATTTGGTAACGGAATGCACCCCAAGTGAGTGCAAACCCCAACCACCACAAGCCATTCTGGATCCTTGACGCGGACAGCGTCCTCCTGAGGATCGCGAAGAGATGCGACATCAACGCTGTTAGCGAGTTTAATATCATCTTCTGTTCGTCTCCTGATAAACACGGGTTTCCCACGCCACTTGACTGTAACAGTGGTGCCAGGTTCGATGCTAGAGAGGTCTACCTCAAGGGATGCAAGGGCAAGAACGTCTTTGCTGGCGGACATGCTGAGAACAAACTTAAGGACCAGAAGACGAATTAGGGAAGCGTACACGAACCTTCCTCCTGTCAAGACAAAGTAAGCAAAGGCACGTTTGCTGGGATCACCAGGTGGAAAACGCTCATGATTGTACTCATCGTAAACGATTTTTGAGGTAGGATTCTTCACTGCTGCAACAGTAGCTGGGAGATCTGTAACCATACCCAGATCATGTCCCGGTTGAAGAGCTTCAGAAGAAAACCCTGGGAAGATTAACCAATCGTTTGCAATTTTATTAGGCTGCATGCTTGTCAACAAGTTTCAACAAAAAGATGCAAAATGAAAAGCTTGTATCATTTGCTACCACTATAAGTTGGAGATTTTTCTAATCAAATGTTGTAACAGAAAGAAAAAGGAAAAAAAAAAAGAATGCAATAGTAGAAATCTAAAAGCAGGAGCACAATTATCCACCAAACCGAAGTTTTCACTATCTCAAATCAATAGTTTCTGAGCAAAAGATTGATAACCAGTCCAAACATGTTACTGAAAAAACTGCAGAAGCATATGAATGATAAAGAAGAATAAGAAGCAAATCAATAGCCTCAAGAGTCGTCTAAAAGACCCTTGTTCAAGTAGGCAACTCTGACTCTCGACCAGAGTCATATGGTGTGGAATCTATCTCCATAGTTATTAAAAGCGCAAGGCACATTGCGCAGGCCCATGCGACACAAGGCGCACTAAAGAAAAGTAATATATAAAATGCAATAAATAGTCAAATACTAAAGCATATCCAATTATCCATAATCGTAAATTCTATCATGAAATAAATTCCAAATTAACTCTCTAAAGACTAAAATTCAACCAAATTCTAAGTTAATTAACTAATAGTTTAGACTACTTTCCATCATGACTAAAGTCTCCATAGTAGTCCATATTCATCATCACCCATCAAAGTCATCACCACCACTATTATCTCCAACATTTATCTTCAAGGTTATCAATCTCATCCTCCTCATCTTCAAGGTACTCATCTCCAAATTCAGATTCTTCTTCCTCCTCATCTCTAAGAAATGTAGGAGTTTCTATCTCGAACACTAGATGCCGGTACTTTAGCCTTCTCGTTTTGTCTAGGCCTAGCAGTTTCATGATAAGCACTTTCTTCAACCATAGATGATATAGATAGGGATGGGTAGAGATTCAAAAAAACACTTTTTAACATGGAACCGTTAAAAAAAACTGCCTGGATTATAAAATTGCACCTAGGCGCAACTCCAGCAAGGCACTAGGCACACAACGGCACACTCAGGCGTGCACCTCTTGAACAAAACCCAGCTAATAGTCTAATAACTATTTTTTCATCAAGACTAAGACTGAAGTCTTCATTTGCAATTTTTCTAAACTCTTCAAAATGGAGCAGAACATAATTTTTTGTATTGTTCTTTGTGATATTTTTCTCAGCCATATCTTCTTTCCTTTTTTTTCTTTCTTTTGCAAGCAAATTTTAGTCGTACATCAAATAAATAGGGAAGGGCTGAGATTAAAACATGCTATTTTTCAGTTGGGATCCTAAAGAACACTGTGTAGCTTTTAAATTTGCAAAAAAAGGCCTCTCTCAAGGCACTAGGCTCAGAAAGGCGCACTCAGCCGCGCGACTCTTAAACAGAGCCCGCCTTTTGGTTTTTCGGGCGACATGCCTAAAACCGAGCACCTTTTGGGTCTAAGCTGGCTGCCTTTGATAACTATGTCTATCTCAGACTTCCATTATCATCTACATCAAAAAGTAGCACACTAAAAGAAAGAACAATTAGAACATAAACAAGAAACTAATAAATTTATTAATGCTACACAGAAAACTGCAAGCTCACACAACCTTTTTAGTAAAATACAAAGCACAAAACTCAATAGAGAACAGGATATCTCCAGCCAAGTTCGCATCTTTGGCTATGCAATAGAAAGGTTACCATATTACCACAGTAAAGGAGTAACCAAAAAAAGCTTTGCCATTCAAAAAGTTTCTGGTAGATAACTGCTAAAAGAGGATTTTTAACACAAGCCAACTGCATCTTCCTCCAAGTAACTCTACAATTGGCGTGCAGGGAAACAGATATGGAAAATGAAACGGAATCAGGAAAAACATTATTCGTAAAAAAAAAATAAGAAAATATAAGGGATATAATTAATATGTGATTAACATGCTAGGAAACGAGTTTCCAATTTTTTAAAATTAGGGAAACCCGAAATAACATTTCAGACATTTTTTTTTTCATGACTGCTAAGGATAAACTTAGATAAGATCACAATTAAACCTCCTATCATTCATATATGCCTGGTGAATTAACCATTTAACAAACAGTACATAGGTAATGAAAAAAAGAGGATAATGGAAACAGGCCCAAAAAATTCAAAAGACGTACCACTTCTTGACTCTTAAATGTGCTCAGAATCAAGACGAACACAAACATTTTCAAGTATTGAACAGGACTTCAAACAACTCTTCATATAACAACATTAAGGAAAACAACTTTCGAATAACATCAACACGAATCAAAATAGTCAGAATATATCAATAACTATATTACACAGCCTTAGTTCTACAAGGTTCTGTAAATAGGCAACAAAAACAAATAAAACATCAATACACCTAGATCCAAAACACACAGATATAAAAGGAGTTCTTAACCCAAAAGATAAAATCAAAACAAACTATCAAAAAAGGGAAGAGAAGAGTATCCAAAGGCTCAAAGAAATCATCGCAATCCCGAACATAAGAATCAAAACCAATAAGATTTGTAAACCAAAGCAAAGTGGTTATCAAAAAATTTGTACCGAAAGAAAAAATACACGGTCAAAACGAAGAATCGGCGATCAAGCAGAATCAAAAACAGAAAGAAATGGAAAGAAAATCAAGAGGAAGAAGCTAACCTCTGATTAAATCATGGGAGAAGGAAAAACGATGAACGGATCTGGAAGAAGATGAAGAAGAATCATCGGAAGAGAGCGTATGGCTTCTGTTAAGGAAGGCGGAGGTTGATTGAGAGGACCTCCATGGTAGAGATGAGAGTTTCCTCCCGGCTACTCTCAGCATCTTGATGATTTCCTCCCCAAACGGATGTGAACGACGGGAAAAAAGGTTAGGGTATTTCTGGTTTCTCTTCTGAATTCTATTGTAAACTCATCGATTTTCGTGTATTTGATAAATTGTCGCTGCTAATTTCAGCAACTTGTCAAATATGAACTGCCACTCGTACTAAACGGCGTCGTTTCATTTTCATTTTCATTTTTATTTTCATTTTTATTTTTATTAGATTTCCTTTTACATGAACAAAACTTTATTCAATTTCATAGTCTTTTTATAAAAATTGTTTTATATATTTGATATAAATAATTAAAAAAAAACTATAGTTTAGAAGTATATCGAAAATTTTAATTTGCCTTTCAATATCGTAGATCATGATAGAATAATAATAGATAGTATTTTTATAAAGAAAAATATGATAACACTCATACAATGAGATAGACCACAATTACTCATATATTGAGACAGAGTACGACCACTTATATAAAGAGAAATACGAGAAAAAACACAAAAATTCAAAAAAGTAAAAACTATTAAACTTATCATAGTAGTAAACCGATCATAAATTTTATTTAATAAAAAAGCAAAGAAAATGTGTAGAATGAGTTTATCTCCCGATTAAAAGTTAAAAGAAAAACTTAGAATCTGGAAAAAAAAAAGGGTATTGTTAAACCCAGCCCCAAATTCCCACCCCTAGCCCCGTGAAAGGATAAAAATACCCTTTCATGGGTTTTGGGGAGGAAAAAGCTATTTTTTTTGCTCTCCCGACACTCGGACGTGTGCCTATCACGCCTCACCTTGTGGTCGGGCGTGATAGCCCCACGCCTCACCATGTGGTAGGACGTGATCGCTACACGCCCGACCAAACGGTGAGATGTGGGGCTATCACGCCCGACCACAAGGTGAGGCGTGATAGGCACACGCCCGTGTGTCGGGAGAGCAAAAAAAATAGCTAGTCCGCTATTGAATTAAATCCGTAAATACCTGTTACGTAAAAAAAAATTAGTCCGCTGTTGAATTAAACCCGTAAAAAAATTAGTCCGCTATTGAATTTAACCCGTAAATACCTGAATTAACAAAATAAAAATTTAACTAAAATTAACAAAATAAAGATTTAGTTAAACTAAATTAAACAAAATAAAATTTACAACAACTAAAATTTACAACATAAAAATTTAGTTAAACTAAATTAAACAAACAAAAAATTAATTAAATTAATTAAAACTCCTCGGACGTATGAACATCACGCCCGAACCATAGGTCGGGCGTATGAACATCACGCCCGACCTATGGTGCGGGCGTATGAACATCACGCCCGAACCATAGGTCGGGCGTGATAGCCTCACGCCCGAACCACAGGTCGGGCGTGATATTCATACGCCGGAACCGTAGGTCGGGCGTGATGTTCATACGCCGGACTGCGATTCCGGCGTTTTTAAAAAATCACCCACAGATTCAATTTTTAAGCTTAAATCAAAAAACAAAAACGGTAAATCTTATTATTTTCGCTTTCCCTTTACGATTGTTGTTACACTCCATGTTTTGGTTCACAAATTAGTCCGGATTTGATCAAAGAGTGTATAGGGTATTTGAGAGGTTTTGTGTTTTTTCAAATTTTGGGTAAAAGGTAGTTTGGTCTTTTCATGGGGCTAGGGGTGGGAATTCATGACTGGGTTTAGTAATTTACAAAAAAAAAAAAATGGTGGCTAAAACTTTTTTATTTGACTTCATTTTGGTCGGTCATGTTATTTGAGATTATCTTATTGGTCAAAAGTATCATTTTAAATTATCGTGTTTTTTTAGATTTTAAATTATCGTGTATTCATATGATTATATACTATGTAAATTTAAAAAAAATGATAATTGTGTAAAGTACAGGGTCGGTCCTAAGTTTAGATTAGGAGTGCCCTGATCTACGGTCCAAGGCTGGAGAGGTCGCAAAATTTTAGGGAAGGAAATAGAGTTGCTGATGCCCTGGTAAAGTTTGGAGTCTCTTCCTCAGTGATCAATTGGTGGCCTTCAGCTCCTGCTTTTTGCCACAGATTTATCAATGATGACATTTGTAATATTTCTCACTTGCGTTTTTCTTGACTTTTCTCCTCCCCCTTCTTTTTGTTTGTTCTCTTTCCTCTTCTCATGTTCAAATACTCATTTTTCGTTTATTAATATATTGCGGGTTTGTCAGTTCTTGGGCCACGGGTGCTCACCCCGCCCAAGTTCTGTCTCGTCCCAATTTCTATCAAAAAAAAAAAAAAAGTTGAGTAATTTTTTTATACAAATATTAATATTATTTGGGTTTTAAGTCCTAAATAATTAATATTTTAAACTTAAAGAGGCCCAATTGATTTTTTAATATAGATTGAGAGTTAATTTAAGAATTAAACTCATATTTGGTCCATATAATGCCCAAAGTTTTATCATTTACCCTATATGGTATCATTTGGTAAAATTTGCTCCAGTATTTCCATAGGTGTTATTTAATCCATTTTAGATGGAAAACTAATCAATTTGTTAATTTTTTTTTTACCACATGACACAATTTTTGACATGTGATATATACACGTGACAATTAATTTAATTTCTTACCGTATAGATTTAATACCTAGATAAATAAGGAATTAAATTTTTTCCGTAAAATTTAAAAATTGGTTAGTTTTTTATCCAAAATATATCAACTATGGAAATTTTCAGTTTTAATTTTGGTTTCTTATATCATTTTTAGCAAAACACTAAGTTTGGTATTACATTGTTCTAAATTTTTTTTAGAAAACTCTCGTACTTTCAACATCCAATAATAGGACTTGTTAAAAAATTTAGGGAAAAATTACAAAAAAAAAATAATTATGTGGTTAATGATTTGTAAATACAGTGTTGTGATTTAAACATTTCAAAGTTCTTATGAAATTTGCAGTTAAAATTAACGTGAGTTAATTTTAATAATCTTTTTAATTGTTTTAAATCGCTTTCTTTTTATAGTATTTTTTACATGACGTCTTAGTTTGTAAACTGCACAAAATATCATATTTGCAAACTTTTAAATCACAAGTCTATCTTTACAAATTGATCAAATCACAATAATATCTTTACACCAGTGTTTTAAAAATCGGCCAAAGGCGGCCGTCTAGGCGGTGATTTTTAGAACACCGTCCTGATTTGCACTAGTCGGGTGATATAAATCGGTTGGCTGATTTTTGGCCTCCTAGACGGTCTCAGGCAGTCCCAGACGGTTCTAGACGACCCTTTTGAAAAAATTGACCCTTAAATTTTATGTCAATTTTTTAAATTTTAAATATTAAATAACAAAAAAAACTAAAAAAAAAAAACTTAAACTATCGAATGTATTTTTAAGAATATTAATTTTATTTTATTTTGACACATTTTTTTGTTATAAATGTTATTTTATTGATCTATTTGTTATTTTTTTTAAAAAAATATTAATATAAATAATATTAAAGTATGTATGTTTGTCTATCCTAAATATTTTATATTATTATTTTTACATAGTATAGTTCATATAGTAATTGTATTTATATAGTACTTTATTTGATAAAAAATAAATAAATACAAAAAATACAAATCCGATTAATCAATAATGGTCATATCTACCCGACAAGCGTCCAACGTCTTTTACAACCTTGTTTTACACAACTATAAAAGCACATAAACCCCAAAATATGATTTTTGCACTTTTAATTTTCATTTTTGTTGATATATTTAGTGCCATTTAATTCCTTTTCTTTCTCTGTTTTAACTCTAAGTAAAAAGTAGATACAAAGTGATTAATTAGGACTACAAACTAGGACCGGCTCTGCCCTTAGACAATAGAAGCGGCCACCTAAGGGCCCTAAAAAATAAAAGTCTCATATAATAATTTTTTCTTAATATATTATTAATATTTTATGGAATAGTTATAAAAAAAAATTAAAAGGACATTAATATAATTTTTTTTAGAATGACATTAATATAAATTTTAATTAGTGATTTTACGTCTAAAAGGAAAATGACAGTTTTTAGATAATAATATTTTATGTTTATATGAATTTTTTTCTCTCTTTTTTACAAATTTTAAAATAATAATCTATTTTTTCACATTTTTATAAGAAATATACTTATATCATTCATTAGATGAAAAAAGTATATACTTTAAACGGTAAGAAATAAAACCTCACATAAGTACAGACTAAAGCCAATATAAAATTCACGGATGGAATAAAAAGACTACAAAAACTTTTAAAAAAAAAAGTCATAAGAGATACAATTTTTCGTCAAATTAAAATTATATAAATATATGTAGTTTTAAAATTTTATTTATAGATAAAAAGTCTACAATTTATACCTCGCCTAGAGCCTCAAACGATCATGAACCAACCCTGATTACAACTAGTACCAACAACAAAATTAACAGGAAACAAGAATCAAATTTGAACTTACCATTCTTGAGAAAATACCAGAGTCAAATTTGAACCTATCATTTTCCAAAAAAAATTACAAACTTGACTATAAAGTACGAAATAATGCAAATTTACATTAAAATATTTAGTGAGTTACAAATTTGATAAAAAAAAAAAATTAATAATTAAATATGGCACATATAAATTAATTACAAAAATTTCACAATTTTTTTTTGTCAAATATCTAAAATCTATATTACTAATACAAACTTTGTTTCAAAAGTTCCATATAATAATCAAATAACTGTTAAACCAATTCGTTCAAATTTTCTATTAAATAAGATTAAACTTGATATTGCTTGAACATTATGAATAAATTTATACCATTTCGTATCTTAAAATCAAATCTGCACTTTCACGAAAACGTTAAAGTTAAATTTAGCATCTAGGCCCTTGTGTACAAATGAATAACAAAAACATGTTTATGTTGCTTGCTAGTGTAGTAAAATGAAGAAAACATATATAACTTAGCCACTTGCCAGTTTCACCATTGATAGTTAAAAATGTTTAGTCCCAAAATCCAATAGCACAATGTAACATAGCAAGTAAAGAATTACAGATTACTAACAAAGTAAGCATAGCTTAATCCTAAAATCAATGGTCGATTTTTTCTTTAATTCGTTTGGTGCTTGAGGTCAAAAACTTAATCTTCTAATACGGATAAAATGGCCCTCAAACTTGGCAATCAGAATCAATTTAACCCAAATCATATCAATTCAGCCCCCAAATTAATTCAAATTTTCTAAACTTTTGCTTTTACAATTGTATTGATATTTAAACTTCAAATCAAATAGATCTTTGTCTGCAAATGAATAACAAAATTATTATGTTGCTTGCCCGCATAGTGGAATTAACCTTAGTAACCGAATTTATATTTTTATATTTATTTATTAATAAAAAAGTATCTTATAAATATAATTATAATATGTATTATATTTTTTTTTTATAGAAAATACACTTGCATTAACACAAATAATTACAATCATTTTGAATACAAGGTAAAACATATATATACACAAGATATATATACATTATTATGATAATGTAGAATCCTTGCCTTTCCATTCATTGATAATGTGATATATATACACAAGATATATGTGTGAACATGATAATTACAAATCAATTATATTCCTAAATTACAGCAGAAATATCCATATCTAATACACCCCCGTAGTCGAAACGGGAGGTGGTCGAACGTTGAGACTAGAGCGGAAGTCGTCGAAAAGAATTTGTGGTAGACCTTTGGTGAAAATATCTGCAATTTGATGACGAGAAGGAACATGAAGTACCCTAACCTCTCCTTTAGCAACCTTTTCTCGAACAAAATGTATATCCATCTCAATATGCTTGGTACGTTGGTGTTGTACAGGATTACCAGTGAGGTAAACTGCACTCACATTGTCACAATATACCAAGGTGGATTTACTAATAGGGCAATGAAGTTCAAGAAGAAGATTTCTAATCCAGCAAGTTTCAGATACGACATTAGCAACACCACGATACTCTGCTTCAGCACTAGAACGAGATAAAGTGGGTTGCCGCTTAGCAGACCAAGACAGAAGATTGTCACCAAGGAAAACACAATATCCTGAAGTAGAACGTCGAGTGTCAGGACATCCCCCCCAATCTGCATCTGTATAGGAGACCAAGGAATCTAGTGAAGAGGTTGTGAATGTAAGTCCGAACTCCAGGGTTCCTTTAACATATCGAAGAATCCGCTTGATAGCTGCCATATGAGACGTTTTGGGATCGTGCATGAATAAACAGACTTGCTGAACAGCATAACTGATGTCTGGGCGAGTGAGAGTCAAATACTGTAATGCACCAGCTAAACTTCGATACTCAGATGGATCATGATAAGCAGAACCAGATGAAGCACTCAGTTTTTGCTTAGTGTCAACAGGTGTTGTACAGGAATTTGCTGAAGAAAGACCGGCTTTAGAAATGATCTCAGTAGCATACTTCTTTTGAGACAGAAAAAGAGAGTCGGCGCTCCGAGTGACAGATATCCCTAAAAAATAACTCAATGGGCCAAGATCTTTCATAGCAAATTCGGAACTCAATTTGTTGATAATTGACTCTCGTAGAGCAGTGGAAGAAGTAGCTAGAACGATGTCATCCACATATAAGAGTAGATATGCCATCTCTGCTCCCCGACGAAAGACAAACAGTGAATGATCAGATTTACTGTGAGAAAAACCCATGGTAGACAAGAAAGAGGCAAACCGTTGGTACCACGCCCGTGGTGCCTGTTTGAGACCATAAAGAGACTTTTGAAGAAGGCATACATGATCTGGATAGTTGGGATCCCGAAATCCCAGTGGTTGATGCATATAAACAGTCTCATGAAGATCCCCATGAAGAAAAGCATTTTTTACATCCAGCTGATGTAGTGGCCAACCTTTAGAAAGTGCAATACTTAATACAGCTCGAATTGTTGCTGGCTTAACAACTGGACTGAAAGTATCACCACAGTCTACCCCAACAAGTTGATTCGCCCCATTTCCAACAAGTCTTGCTTTGTATCTTTCAAAAGATCCATCTGCATTAAATTTGTGCCTGAGAATCCACCAACTACGAAGAACATTAGCATTAGAAGGACGGGGTACGAGGACCCACGTCTTATTTTCAATAAGAGCCTTATATTCTTCAGTCATGGCTTGTTTCCAATTAGGGTCTTGTAAAGCAAGTGAGGGATTAGAAGGAATAGGAGAAATAGTGGTGGTGTGTAAGTTGAGCTTTCTTTGGGGTTTGAAAATTCCAAGTTTAGCTCGGGTTGTCATAGGGTGAGTCGGTTGGGTTGGGTTGGCGTGTATAGGATCGGGAGAAGGCGGGGAAGTGGGCTGTTGTGGGGAGGTGAGCTGTTGTGGGGAATTTGTGTTTGGGCCGTGTTGAATTGGAGAAGGAAAGGGACTGTCGAGAGGAGAAGGGGGAAGTGCTGGGCTGTTTTGGGAAGATGGGTTGGGACTGTTGGGCCGTGGTGAAACTGGGCTTTGGTTAGGAGTGGACGCATTAGTGGGGAAGGGAATAATGGGTTGGGTTGTTTGTGTAGGTGAGTTGGAAATAGAAGAAATGGGAGGGGAGGCCGAGACATGTTGAGTGGAAAATGGAAATTTGCTTTCATTGAAAATAACGTGACGAGATATAATTATTTTCCGCGCGGAGATGTCGTAACACTTATAGCCTCGATGATTGGATGGATATCCAAGAAACACACATGGAGAGGACCTAGGTTGAAGTTTATTTCTAGAGGAAGAAGGGACAAGTGGGTAACAAAGACAACCGAAAGTGCGTAAGTGAGTATAAGAAGGAGTACGATTGTAGAGAATTTGAGTCGGTGAAAGAAGACTAAGATTTTTGTGAGGGAGAATATTTAAAAGATAGGTCGCATGAGCAAGAGCATGAGGCCAGAAAGAATGAGAGCAAGAAGCATGTGTTAGAAGAGTGCGAATTATATTATTGATTGTTCGAATCGTTCGTTCAGATTTACCGTTTTGGGAGGAAGTATGTGGACATGAAAAACGGAATTGCATACCATTATTGTTAAAAAAATCATGAAAATGACTATTGTTATACTCACCACCATTATCACACTGAAAAGTTTTGATATCTTTTTCAAATTGAGTACGTACGTAATTTCGGAATGTGAGGAACACAGAAAAAACTTGAGATTTATTTGCTAAGGGAAAAGTCCACAGAAAATTAGAATAATCATCTAGGAAAAGAACATAATATCTATAGCCACTAGAACTTAGAACAGGAGATGTCCATATATCACTATGAATAATATCAAACGGCATTGATGACATATTTTTAGAAGCATAAAAAGGCAATTTAATATGTTTCCCAAGCACACAAGAATTGCAAATAGAAAAATCAACATTTTTAGGACAAGAAATAAAATTATTAGTTCGAAGATTGTCTAAAATTTGAGGACCAGGATGGCCCAATCTATTGTGCCAAACTGAAGGAGATAAAACAGAAGCATTTAAAGCATAAGAAGACTCTGAAGAGGAGGATGTGACTGGATATAAATCACCGGTGCTATTACATCTCATAATAGGGATCCCCGTGCGCAAGTCCTTCACAGAGAAACCAACAGGATCAAATTCAACGGACACATTATTATCAATAGCAAATTTCCGCACAGATATAAGGTTTTTGATTAATCCAGGGGCATGTAAAACATTGTTCAATTCTAGGGTTTTGTTGTTTGTTTTTAAGGATGCATTACCAAGACCGATAACAGGAATACAAGTGCCATTACCTACTACGATACTTGTGTTAGGACTCTTATTTAAATAAGATGTGAGTTTACCTCCATCCCCGCTCATGTGAGAAGTGGCGCCGGTGTCCATATGCCAAGGTTCTGCAGGTGGTGTGATTGTCAAGGTGTGCATAGCCGCCTCAATGTTTGTTGGAGTGTAATACTGGGCCAGATGGGCCTGCGGATGGGCTCCCAATATGCCTGGCTGGACTGCAGAAGAATTGTTATTAAAAACAGGCCCGCGAGTTGCACCATGAGTTGCACCATGTGAAGAATTGGGCCAAGAAGGATAAGGACATGGGGGATAGGCCCATTGGGGCGCCTGTCCAGTCCATGGCCCGTACCCCCATGGCTGTTGTAAAGAAACAGCCCCTGACCAGCGAGGACCGCTATTTTGCTGCCATCGTCCGCCTCTGCCCCGTCCGCCTCTGCCACGGCGATAATAACCCCGGCCACCGCGAGCAGCGCCAGAATTTTGAGGGAAAGAAGGCCGAACGTGATTTGAATATGGAGGAGCTTGATTCGACGGGGACTGTTGGGCGATAGTAACGGCGGCAATTTCAGATCCGACGGTGGCGGCTGTGCGTTTTTTACGGGCAGATTCTTCCAATAATAACATGGACCTTGCCTTTGTGAAATTGGGCAGAATGTCATTGTGGCGAATTTGTGTTCCGATTGTCTCGTAGGCGTCAGTGAGCCCCGAAATTAATTGAAGAACGAGACGATCGTTGGATACGGCAGCCCCGACGTTGCTTAATTGGTCCGAGAGGGACTTCAAATGTTGGCAGTAGGCAGAGATATCATCAAAATTTTCAAGTCTAGCATTGGACAGTTCTTGTTGTAAATAAAGGGCTCTTGAATTTTTATTATCGGAGAATTGTTGTTCTAGGAGTTTCCAAGCGTCGGCGGCTGTTAAATTTGGTCCGATGATACTGTTGAGAAGGTCTGAAGATATGGTTCCATAAATCCATTGCAACACGATGGCATCAACACGAGACCATAAACCTGGATTCTTTGCTTTCATAACCGAAGAAGAGGTTTCCGATTTATCGTCGGTTTCAGGAAGGATATGATCAAAAACTTGAAAAGCACGGGCATGTGTTTTAAAAAGTTCAGCCCAAGTGGTATAGAGGCCTTTGCCGGATTCGAGAGGATCACGAATAAAGGAGGTAATGTTGATAATGGAGAGGGCCGGATGAGTTGGTGCGGCGGCGGCACCATTGTTTTGTTCATTGTTTGGCATGGTGGCAGTAGAGTTTTTAGGGATGAAGAACGGCAGAATGAGGAAGAGAGAAAGAAGAGATTTGGGTGGGATTAGGGAGAGAAATTTTAGGAGAGAGTTTTTAGGAAAGAAATTAGGCTCATGATACCATGATGATGTAGAATTCTTGCCTTTCCATTCATTGATAATGTGATATATATACACAAGATATATGT
This sequence comes from Euphorbia lathyris, assembly GCF_963576675.1. Classification (NCBI taxonomy): domain Eukaryota; kingdom Viridiplantae; phylum Streptophyta; class Magnoliopsida; order Malpighiales; family Euphorbiaceae; genus Euphorbia; species Euphorbia lathyris. The sequence goes on from NC_088918.1 coordinate 3,737,703, forward strand.
GTGAACATGATAATTACAAATCAATTATATTCCTAAATTACAGCAGAAATATCCATATCTAATAGAATTAACCTTAGTAACCGAATTTATATTTTTATATTTATTTATTAATAAAAAAGTATCTTATAAATATAATTATAATATGTATTATATATTTTTTTTATAGAAAATGCAATATAATTATAATATGTATTATATTTTTTTTTTATAGAAAATACACTTGCATTAACACAAATAATTACAATCATTTTGAATACAAGGTAAAACATATAAAGGGAAATCCTCAATAAGGATTTCTACGTATGAAAGAGAAATAGCCCAAGCTGCCAGGTTATGTGTAACCATATTCGATTGGCGTCTTTCATGAATAAAATCAATATGTGAGAATGACTTTATCTCTTCAAGAATATCATTAACAAGCACACCCATCCAATTGTGAATAATTTCTTGTTTGCAAAGAAGACGGATAGCCGATAGAGAATCTGATGCAATCTGAACTGAATTAAACCCAGCTTCCCGAACAATACGAATTGATGATAATATTGCCAATAATTCTGCATGCAAGGCAGACATAACCACACTCAAAGGTCCTCCACCCGATAGTGCTACATAACCTGCAGAATCACGAACAACTAAACCAAATGTGCCCTTATTAGACCTGCAAGAGTAAGCTGCATCACAATTAAGTTTATATTGGTGAATCAGCGGTGGAGACCAATGGATCGATCCAGCCACACCTTGTCTAGAAAAAACTTGATCAACTCCTGTACCGTACACAAGATCAACAGCAACAGACCCATTCAGAGCTGACAACACAGACGCCACAGCCTGTTGTGGACCTTTCCGAAGTCGACCATGACAAACCTGGTTCCGCTCATACCATATCATCCAGATCAAACCACAAAAATACGCCAATTCCGACCGTGATAATATACTAAAAACCATAGAAAGCCAGTCATGACAATCAATCCCAGATACTTTATAAACCTTTACAGACAGATTAGCAGCTTTCCAGTACATCTTAGTAATTGGACAATTTTTAAACAGATGAATTCCTCATTCCAACCACAAAATATACATCTAGCACATAAATCAATACCCTTTTTTGAAAGATTATGAAGACTTGGTAAAATGTTTTTCGATGCACACCAAACAGTATGTAAAATTTTTACCGGTGCTTTTACATTCCATAGAAACTTCCAGAACAATTTGTGGACAATTAAAGAGGAACCTACGGATTGAGATAATTGTAACGAACGAACATCAATCTTATAACCTGATTTTACCAAATAATCACCCATTCAAGAATGTAACCAAAATAAAGAGTCTTCTATATTCATTCTACTTAAGGAGATACATAAAATAGCCTCTGCGACATCAGGAGTGAAGCAAAAATTGATTAACTCCCTTTTCCAACAGAAAGAGTCAAAATTAATCAAACAAGAAACCCATTCAGAAGGAAGATCATTAAGAAGAATTAATGGTCGATTACAAGGAACATTAGGAACCCAACGGGATCACATAATATTAATTGATCGACCCTCTCTAATTCTCCAACAACTTCCATCAATGATGACATCTCTTGCTTTCAGCAGGCTACGCCAAACATGACTAGCACAATAACCCACCTTAGTTTCCATTAGACCTTGACGTGGATAATATTTATGCTTAAAAACCAAAGAGCATAGTGAATTAGGATTTTTAAAAAGTCGTCAAACTTGTTTAGCAAGCAAAACAAGATTAAAAGCAAATATATTCCTGAAACCCAGACCACCCTCCTCTTTGGATAAACATAATTTATCCCAACTAACCCAATGAATTCGCTTAGAGTTAGATTCATGACACCAGAAACAAGCCATCAATTGATGTAATTCATCACAAAAGGTTTTAGGAAGCAGGAAACAACTCATAATATACTGTGGAATTGACTGTGCAACAGACTTAATTAAAACTTCCTTACCCCCCCCCCCCCCCGAGATAGACATTTTTCATGCCAACCACTAATCTTCTTTGACAACCTTTCTTTTAGAAAACCGAAGACTGCTTTCTTCGACCGACCCACAACCGATGGTAAACCCAAATATTTCTTAAAAGAAGTCACCTCTTTAACACCTAGATAATCTGCACACCTATCCCGACATTTTATATATTATATCAACTAAAATAATAATATAAAATAATTTAATTAAAAAAGCATATTTATTTATTTTTTTTAAAACATATTTATATTTCTAACATAACAATATCATTAAAACAACTCAAATTATTTTTTAATATCTATAAATAACATAATTCACTAAAAAATACTCCCTCCGTTCCTTTATATAAATCATTCTAGGGTATTTCACACGAATAAAGAAATACAATTAATATAAAATCAAATTAATAAATTTACATCAGTTAACTAAAAAATAATTCTCTCATGTCATGATTAGGGTATAAACCTTGAACTATTAAAAAAACACATTGACCAAGACAAAAAAATTTAATACTTGAACCAAAAATTCTTTGGAATCTTAGAAAGACTTGTATTTGGAAAAAAAAAAAAACTAATTCGCTAGAATGACATATATAAAGGAATGAAGCGTATGAAATAATACTCTTAAAAACCAATTCATGAAAACAAAAACAAGTAAAAAACACTACTAAACAAAAGTATCCAAAAATAAAATAAACAAATCACAAAAGTGAATTATATTAAAGCAAAAAAAAACATTTTTTTTTGTTCTGATCATCACTTAGATACCCTGAACGGCAATCATCTAGAGGGCCAAAAAATACCTAGAGAGCCTAATTAAAAAAAATATCAAAACAGAATCAATTTCGTTTCGAATGTCTAGATGATCCAAACTGACCATTTTCTTGAACAGCGAACAGAACGAACTATGAAGGACATATATATAACTTGGCAATGAAGAAAATATATATAACTTGGCCATTTGCCAGTATCACCCATTGATAGTTCAAAATGTTTGGTCTCAAAACCAATAGCACAACGTAACACAGCAAGTAAAGAAAGACGGGTTACTATAAAATCAAAGGTCGATGTTTTTTTAATTCGTAGTTCTGTTTAGGTCAAAAACTTTATCTTCGAATTAAAGGTCAAAATGGCCATCAAGATTAATTTAATCCAAATTAAAATTTATTTATCAATTCAGCCCCTAAATTGGCAAACTTTGTCAAAATTTGCCAACTTAAGGACCGAGTTGATACCGAAACTTCGATTTGAGTTAAGAACCAATTTTACCCTTAATTCCTTAATCTTCTGTGGATGCAGAAGAGTGATGTGGGAAATTTGACCACACATCTTCCCAACTTCTCTGTCCATCACTCACAGACTTCATAACTGTTGCTGCTTCTTCCACATTTACTCGGATTTGATCTTTGCTATCCCGTTCCCTGATTGTCACCGATGATGTTGAGTCCACCGTTATTGCAAACGGTACACCCAGTTCGTCTGTTCTCGCATATCGTTTACCAATCGAAGTGCCTGCACAGCGAAACAGAAATCAGTCACTCCACAAATTACTTCTCTCATATTAGAATGTTAAATTAGCATCAATGGGACATCCTTTTTCGACACTTCAGCTGACGCAGCTCACGGACACAACACAAAAAAGTATCTGCAACAATGAACTCTCGAAACTTTCTAATTTCTATATTATGTTTGCATGATTTTAGTGTAAAAAGGGCGGCCCGGTGCACTACGCGTCCCCGCTAAGCGGGGCAGGGGTCCCACCACAAGGGTGTACTGGGGGCAAGCCTTCCCCTGCCAATTTTTTGGCAAGAGGCCGCTCCTAGACTCGAACCCGTGACCTCCCGGTCACACGACAACAACGTTTACCGTTGCGCCATAAAAAAAATTAAAATATTAGAATTTGAGGAATGGGAATGAGGATCCCCGCAGGGACGGGGATAGGAGCAATAAATTTCATAAACGGGGACGTGGAAAGCATTCCCTGTCCCCATCCCCACTCGTTATTCACAAGCTCTTCTGTAGACGTACAAGACAACAACTTCTCTAATCAGTGAGATCCATGTCACACTCTTCCCCCTAGTATAGATTCCAAACTTTTAAGCAACAGGATAGCTGGCCCAACATTAGGTCGGAAACAGGCGAACGATTGTTGTTATCTCCACAAGAGAGAACACAGGGATGACAGGAGATGGCTGGGAGGGGAAACGTGAGTCTACAGATACTAAAAGGTCTCTATATTATATCTTATATCCATAGTTGTTAAAGGCGGTCCTGCACCTAATAATTCCTAGGCGAGGCTCTATTTAAATGTGTGCCTCGCCTGGGCTTGGCAGACTCTCCTCAGGTGTGCCTCTTATGTGTCTTGATCATAGTTGTTAAATCGAGATTCGACTCGTGAATCGAAATCATAGCTGTTAAATCGAGATTCGACTCATGAATCAAAATCCTCATTTTGTGAATCGTGGCTCGTGAATAGTAAGTTTTGGTTCAAATTTATAATATTATAAAAATAAAATATTTACCATGTTGAACTCAAAATATTATCAAATACTAGTCTAGAAATGCAATTTAATGTCAAAAAAGAAATCATATCAATCAAAGTACTTAAAATTCAAAATTAATGCAAAATTCAAAATTAATGCAAAAGCAATCCTAATAAAATAAAACTAATTCACAAATAAAATAAGACTTTTTAAAAACACACTGGAGATGGAGAGTTTGAGTTTCTGACTCTGTTTTTTTACCTTGTTGGCAACTTGATAATGATGGAATGGAACTAGTTTGAGTTGATAACTTAATAAATAACAATCGGACTAGAGGACAGTGAGTTTATTAATTAGTGTTGTTGAAGTTTTTGATGAACGGTTATGAATATCCGGCTCGAAATAGATCTGAATCGAATTGTATGATTCGAACCGTGAATCATAAGATTCTAATAACAGTGGTTTTGATTAATGATTAGGTCCCATAGTTATCAATAGCAGGCCCTGTTCAAGATGATCGCGACTGAGTGCGCCTTTTTTAGCCAAGCACCTTGCTGGAGGCACGTCTAGGCTCAAAGTTGGAAGCTACACATTGTTCTTTTAGGATTTCAAGTTAAAAATAGGATGTTTTAACCTCTCCCTTTCCTATCTATATGATCTGCCACTGAAATTGAATTAGAATGATAAGAAATAAATGAAAAAGGAAGATTTGGACTGAAGAAATATCGCAAAGTACAACACAGAAAAACACTGCTCCATTTTGAAGACTTCAGAAACTTCACAAATAGTGACTTTAGCTAATTAACTTAGACTATCAGCTAATTAACTTGAGGTCATTTTGTCTTGTGTTAGTATCTTAAAAGAGCTAGGCAATTGCTCAGTCTCTTATGTAAAACGTTTAGCGAATTCGGCCGCTCATCTCTTCTCTAAGGCGGTCAATTCTCAGTCTGTTCGTGGTGTGTAGGCATGTCCACCACCCTATCTCAATGTTGTTCATTCTTCCAATTCTAATAATTAAGAAGTATTTTATTTCAAAAAAAAACTTAGGATTTGGTTGAATTTTAGCATTTAGATTTAGAATATTTTAATTTGAATTATGATTATGGAAGAGTTAGTAGTTAATTTGGAATTTATTTTCTGCATTTTATGATTATGGATAATTGGCGATAAAAAAGCTTTTATGGTCATTAAAGTTGAGACTTTTTACACTTATTGTCACTAAAGTAATTTTGATCCAATAAAGTCACTAAAGTAGCAAATTTGTGTCAATAAAATCACTATGGTTGGATCCGACAATCTGGGAAACCGAAAAGCTGATGTGGCTATCATGTCAACAACACCTCACAATATATCTAACATGTGCCCCCACATGACAACCAACATGACACAACAATTAAAAAAATGAATTTTCTGAATATCCTAACCTGTAACTCACGTCTCAAATAGATCCAATTTATCTTTTTATTTTTATTTTTAATTTCCACACGGCGACATGTGTTAGATATATCGTGACATGTCGTTGACATGGCAGACACAGACAGTTTTTTGGTGGGCAGATTGTTGGATCCAGCCATAGTAATTTAATACACACAAATTTTCCACTTCAGTGACCACCAATACATAAAGCCCATACTTTAATGACCATGGAAACTTTTTACTCGGATAATTGGATATGATTTAGTATTTGACTATTTGCTGCATTTTAGAAACGTTAATTGTTGTTATTTATGATTTTTATATATTACTTTTCTTTCGTGCACGCCTCGTGCCGCTCAGGCGCACAACTGAGCCGCATTTAATAACTATGCTTATATCAACATTTGGTTAATACTCTAATTAACATGCCAAACTAAGACTGAGATCATGCTTATTACCTGTAATATCAATCTTATGCGAGATTCCAGCAGCAGTCAATGACTTAGAGATGACTTTAGCAACTTCCTCATACTGTTGATTCTGAACCAGAGGAAAAACTGTGCATTTGATAGGAGCCACAATAGGAGGAAAGCGGAAAACATTCAACTGTTCATCGCCAGCTTTACTAGGCCTCATGTAGAAAGAATGCTCAAAGAGGCAATATATTATCCGTCCAATGCCGAAGGATGGTTCAATAACTGATGGTGTGAAAACCCTCTGGTGTTCCTTCCTCTTCTCCTTTGAGATTGCAACCATACTCTTCTTGATTGACACATTTTTCTGAAGGGTGCAGACGTAAAATTCTGCTTCTCCCTTGGTTTCCAGGGTAGCCTTCATTTCCATAGCCTCTTTTTCATTCATTGCCTAACACAAAAGGAGACAGACATAAAAACTATGTAAATTGTTTCCCGAAATTAAGGCTTAATACATCTTTAGCCCCTTGTACTTGTCCAAAAAAGTCAACTTCCCCCTGTACTTTGAAAAGGTTATATTTACCCCTGTACTTTGAAAAGGTTATATTTACCCCTGTACTTTGAAAAAGTTATATTTACCCCTGAACTTGCTTAAAGTAACCAATTGACTCTATGAAAGGCACCTATTAGCCCCCTAAACTTTATTAAAGTGATTTATTAACCCCCTGAACTTGCTTAAAGTGTACACATTCAACTTTTCCAAAATATAAGGGGCAATTGACTTTTTCAGACAAGTACAGGGGCTGGGGCTGGGGCTAGGGATGTATTAAGCCCAAAATTAAAGACCAAGAAGAAAACCCATCTTTACCTCCAACGCTTCAACAACCATTTTCTGGTTCCCCTTGAATGCAAGGCCAAGCTCTTTCTTCACAGGTGCAATAATCAGTTTCTGAAATCATACACTAGAAATTCAAAAGTGATCCTACCATAACACAATGAAATTGAAGCATTATGGCCGTTTTAAACCAATTCTCGTAGCACATATTTAAGAAAAACATAGACATTAACTGCTAACTAGTAAAATTAACAGAGTAATACCTCCACTTCCTTAGGTTCTGCAAATTTTTCATGAGCCACGAGAGGAACTGAGCTCTTCTCCTGTAAACACACCAGAAGCAATTCCTCAATAAGAATGCATCATTTTCATCTTCAGGACGACATCAACTCTCTCTTAGAAGTTGTGTGAGAATAATTTTTCTTTGTTGATAGGTATAAGTAAATTTACATCAATAGCATTTATATTCACACAGCTAGAACAGGAACTCACCGAGTGAGCAAGCAAATCATATGCAGATCTATCTGCAATACCGACACACTCAATCCAACCATATGAACACTCAATCTCAGCATCCCAACAGTCTGCAGCATAGTGGGCCATCTCATTTGCAAGATGCTGTCGGAATCGCAATCGATTTTCATCAATGCCAAGACTAGTTAGGAAGAGATAGACTCTCCCAATGAAATAGCCAAGAGTTTGATTGTTGACAGTTCCCTGAGTGACCATAGATCATTGCATTATTACAAGTAACAGATGGAATACGAAGTTTTGTTTTGTTTTTTTGCATTATGATGCACACAAACCTTTGAAACTGCTTCACCGAGCTGTAATTTCTTAGCAGATTGGCCAGACATTTGCTCTTCCCTTGGGAACATGAGAAATTCAAGATCTGCAACCTCAGAGAATTTAGGATGAGATTTGTCTTCAGGATCAACAAAGTGTTCAATCTCTGCTAATGTGAATTCACGGACTCTTAGAAGGCCTTGGCGAGGAGAAATCTATACATAGTATGCAGTCAAAACTCTTAGTCTTGCTCTCCCCCAGTAAGATGTAGAACAAATGAAAAACACAACCACAAGTATCAAACAGTAAATGTAACAATGATGGTGTAAGGAAAAACAAAAGAAAAGACTAAAGCATGACCATAATAAGCACTTATAAGGAAACATTATCATGTCTAGCCACCAACGGTTAGAACTATGCAATAAAGCATAGGAAAATAATAATAATCACAATTCCCTACTTTGGTTAATAATGTCTTAGACTAAGCTATTAGATTCCTAAGAGATTACACTTTACAAGGTTGCTCTGGCTGATTTACAAGCACAAACTTCTCAAATCAAATCAACCATATCAAATTATGGAATCGAAACAACTATGAGTTGCATATATAGTCAAATCTGACACTTGATCTTCAAATTTAGCTTTGTAAATCCGAAAGTAATTGTTTTTTGACATATAAATCAATATTTTGTCATTAAACCCTTAAATTCTATCTAATGGCCAAATGAACAAAGTGTATATATGAAAAAACAAAGTAATGGTAAAATATACACAGAAAAATATTGAATAATTTAAACCTTTAAAATATTAAATTCTTAACTCATAACAAGATTTAACTGAAAACGTAGGAATACAAGCAGCTCAACTTCTATCCAGGCTTTAGGGTGTATTCAATGAAGTATATAAACACAATTAAAACTGTTGTGTTTAATTAATATTTATTTGAAAAAAGCATAAAAAAGAAAGCTCTTACAAAAAAGTAGATGCATGTATTCTGCAGTTCAAAGGGAAGAAATTAAAACCTCATTTCTGAAAGCCTGACCAATTTGAGCAGCAGCAAAGGGGAGTTTGTTTCCATTATAGTAATACAAGTCCTTGAAATTCACAAATATGCCTTGAGCTGTTTCAGGACGCATATAACTGCAGCATAAAATCCACTAGGGTTTCAGAAGCAAAAGAAGAAACTACAGTGTTTAAATCTAAAAAATTCTAACACAGAGTATATTAGAACAAAATTATACTTACCCAGTGTTTACACCAGAAGGGCCAATTGATGTTTGAAACATCAAGTTAAATGGATAAGGATCAGATAGGGGATTTTTTGTGTCTGGGGCAGTAATGCCATACTCTTTAATTTTTGCACCCAACTCTTCAGTAGATAGATCATCCAAGACAGCCATTACATGTTTTAGCTCTGCAGCCTTCTCAGAAGTTAAGGTAAGATCTTTCTGAAGCTTCTCATTGCAGAAATCTTTAATCAAGTGATCAGCCCGGTAACAAGTTCCCGTTTTCTCATCCTTAACCATAAGGTCTGTGAACTTATCCACATGACCAGATGCTTTGAGTACAATCTCAGGCGTCACACATGGGCAATCAACCTCCAACATATTCTCTTCTAGAACAAAATGCTGGAAAACAAAGATATCAGACCAGCTAACCTATGGGTTTTTTGGTGAATTACAACCATGGCTACTCAACTTTAATCATTTTCACCGTATAGTCAGTAAACTTCAAAATGTAACATAAAAGTCACTCATATTTACACTTTCTAATATTATGCCACTAAACTATAACTAACACCTCAAATGGAAATGTTCCAGAACTAAAATTGTTTAGAACCACATTTTTTATTTCCTAAAATCAACATTTCTGGAGCTTTCTCTCTCTAAAAATAACTCTCTCTCTCTCTCTATACTAACCAAACAACATTAAAGTTGCTTAGAATATCATCGATTCCTGGAATATTCTACCTTATAAGAATTAATTGAAATTTAGTGTGCAAAGATGAGTGACTTTTTATGTTACTTTTAGTGATACTGTGCAAATGATTAAAGCTAAGTGGCACTGGGTGTAATTCAACCAGGGTTTTTCTAATTTGGAAGACAATAAGCAACAACTAAAAGAGAAAGATTGAGAAATGAAAATCGTAACAAGTTCTGAACGCTCCTTAATCAACAATTCTAATCCTTTTGAAGTTGAAATCTTCGAAAATTTACCACAATTGTTGCAACTACAATGTGAGGTAAAAAGCTAGCCGGTTACCTGTCGCCAAAACGCGAGAACATTGGACTTAACGGCGCAACCAGGAGGACCATAATCATAAAGCCCAGCAACACCTCTATAAATCTTGAACGATGGAATGTAAAACAAACGGCGTTCCAGAGTGTTAACCGCAGCTTGACGAAAAGCTTCCCTGTTGAAAGAGCTATCAGGGCCATTACCAGTGACGGTAGCTTGAAGCTGCTTCTCGATTGAAGTTTTCTCGAGCTTTAAGCTGTTAAGAGATTCAATTGCAGCATCGATTTCGGCCTTCACCGCTTTAGCAGCTTTGAGTGCACGGACAGCATTTCCTTGAGCTTCGACGGCGGATAGCTTCTCCGCCAAAGCTCTGCGAAGAGAATCTTCAGATGTGGCCATTGATGGCGATAAGCGGATTAGGCTTGAAAGTCTAGCTTTGTGGAAGTGGCTGTAGCTTTTTTTCAAATGGTAGCCAATGGAAGATGATGAGGAAATGAGGGTGGAGAAAACACGCATGCGATCTCTCGGCAACGCACAGTATCTAAACGTTTGGTTAGGGTTTATAAATGCTGATGGTTTTAGAGGGGAATGTTTGGCAAGCTGCTTAGCTAGTACGTATTTGGGTTAAGTTTATCCTGTAGTGGAGCAGGATTGAGCTTCACATAATTGGGAAAATTACAAAACTGGTCACATGGGACGAGAAAGAAAAAGACTAAGAAATTTGCGAAGTAAAAGTCATATACGCGAAGTCAGACGGAAGGAGAAAGAAAAAGACTAAAAAATTTCTAAAAATATAGTCTAGGTATGTAATAGGTTAAGTAAATGGGTCTTCCATTTTACCCAATTTTGTAATTTTTCCTAAATAATTTATTAGTCACCTCGTTTTTACCTAACACGTTGTTTAATTCCCTATTTTGAAAAATACATTATAAAATTCTTATTTTTTGGTCTTTCTATCTATATTTTTAGATTTTTAATCATTACATTTCGCATAAATAGATAGACAGAAAACAATAAAGTAACATGGTCATTTTGTACCGTATATTAAGTTAGGCTTTGTTCTTTATCACTAAAAAAAACTGAACTGAGTTGAACTAATGTTACTGAATTTAACTGAATGCTACTGAATGTTGAATTTAACAATAATGGTTATATTAGACTTTAAAATAATTTTAACTAGTTAAATTAACGAACAAAATTATAATGAAATGTTATGTTGTTTAACGAAGAGAAGAGTGAAGAGTCGTGTTTCAGTGAAGAGTGATATTGTTTACTACAAGTTGTATTTAGAATATAACAAAATTAGAACATTCATAGCATCGTAAAATAGCCTTTGGAATGTCTTTCTTATTTTAAAGTTGGATTATCTGTTGTATTTTACTTCATGTTTGTTGCTCTGGTTTCTTTGATTAATACAATCTTGTAATCATATGTGCAAGAATCATAGCCGAAACATTTGGTTATCCTGTTTTAGTCGTGTGGTTGGAGATAATTTTTCAAAGTCTAACCCGTTTTAGTGTGTTGGCTAAATGATTAAAAGTGTCTAATTTCAGAATAGTAGACATATTATTTAATTTTCTATAGGTTTAACGCTAATTTTTTAAACATATAACTTTTTTTATTTATTTTTACAATTAATTTTGAACTCATGACCTCTTATATTAAAACATACATCTTAAACTAACTCATATAATATTTTTGAAATAATATTATAAAGCATATATAGGGGGCTACAAGGGACAGAACAAACGTTACTCAAGGATAGAGCGAGTGATCGTAGGGACTCCACCCCTACCCACAAGTATTATAAGAGACATTCAAATATCAAACATGAAGTTTTATGCATTTTGGCAGGAGTTATCTATTGATAATATTTTCTAAAACTATGGATAAATGTCGTCCCTATTAAAAATACAATCATTGTCCCTAAGACTATAGACAAGTATCTTAAGGGATTACTATTGCACCCCTATTCATAAGTTGTAAATTTTTGTCTCTAAATAGCAAATCCTAAATCCTAAACCCAAAACATCTAAACGTTTCTAAACTTATGAATTTTGCTCGACATTGCTTCTAATTAAGAACTGTGTATGAAAAAAAACACTGATTTTAGCCTTGCATAAATCAAATGTTTCATTACAGAATGTTGCATAAATGAAATATTTCTGCAGTCAATATTACATAAACCAAAATATCATCCTTTGCTCTAATTAATGGAACAAAAGAAATCATCTTATGGTTTATCCATATAATCTACAGAAACCAATCTCTCAATATACAGAAAAGAATCGAAAGTGATTTCAAAATAAACATTCTTAATCTCTTTGATACTTTTTTCTATCATATCACATGAATACACATGTTTATTATAGAATACCAGAATCTTATCTCCATCTCTTGAAACATCCAAAACTTTCCTACATCTCAGAATTGAACATAATGGTTGTTGTGCAATAGATAATAATTTAGTCCAAGTAAACTCATCTCGATCCTTCTTCCTCCGAACTTATAACTCGACTTTGTCTACCTCCGAAGACCAATAGTCGAAATAAAGACAACCTTCGTAAACCTACAAGTATTCCACATGATTATATATATGATGTTAATGCAGGAAAAAAGATAATTGAATATGTAAATCATGTTATTGTGACTGTCCTACCAGTAAACAGGTTATACGGCCCGAAGTTTCATAAACAAGCTTTGATACTATGGAGAATGTCTCCTTCTCCAAATCGAAAGTAACAAGTAGGTAGGATCGGTTACGACGGCATAAGAAATGCAAATCACCATCTGCGAAGCAAATTTCCGATTTGCTTATCTTGAGTAAGTCGATATTTAAAGTATGGAAAATCTTGGATTTTCCTCCAAGAATTGGATTTTAATCCAAAAATCGAAACCATGAATCGATTAGTTACATCCATTTCTCTGATTAATACAATCTTGTAATCATTTGCCAAAGAATCCTAGCCGAAACCAAATTTGGTTACCTTGAATGCACCACCAAAGGCTCTAAAAGGGCAAGCCGGAAGTATCCTGCATTTTAGCATCGATTATTTATATATTTCATAATCATATATGGGATAGCGATACAAATTTAGGGCTAAATTAAAGCTATGAAACTACTGTAAATTTAAAATCCATTACGTAAAATTGTATTATTGTATCATAAATGGAGAGTCGTACCTAAATTGCCTCATGGATGGATTCTAAAGGGCAAGCCTAAGTAAATGGAGGAGAACAAAACCATTGCACTCAGCTTCGAATATGATGGTACAGGGCGTCAATGATGGAAATTTGATGAGAGGGAACACTTGTCTAGAGCCATCATTAAGGTCTAAAACACGAATTTTATGGTTATTCGTTTGTGACTGATTTTGATTGATGAAAGAGAACACTTGAATGGAGCCACCGCAGATGTCTAAAACTTCAATTTTGGGTTCACCGACAGCGGACAGTACTTTCGGTGAACCCAAAATTGAAATTTTAGACATCTGTGGTGGATCCGATCAAGTGTTCCCTTTCATCAATCAAAATCAATCATAGACGAATAACCATAAAATTCATGTTTTAGACCTCAATGATGGCTCAAGACAAGTGTTCCCTCTCATCAAATTTTCGTCATTGACGCCCTATACCATCATATTCTAAGCTGAGTGCAATGGTTTGGTTCTCCTCCATTTACCTAGGCTTGCCCTTTGGAATCCATCCATGAGGCAATTTAGGTACGACTCTCCATTTATGATACAATAATACAATTTTACATAATGGATTTTAAATTTACAATAGTTTCATAGCTTTAATTTAGCCCTAAATTTGTATCGTTATCCCATATATGATTATGAAATATATAAATAATCGATGCTAAAATGCAGGATACTTCCGGCTTGCCATTTTAGAGCCCCTGGTGGTGCATTCAAGGTAACCAAATTTGGTTTCGGCTATGATTCTTCGGCAGATGATTACAAGATTGTATTAATCAGAGAAATGGATGTAACTAATCGATTCATGGTTTCGATTTTTGGATTAAAATCCAATTCTTAGAGGAAAATTCAGGATTTTCCGTACTTTAAATATCGACTTACTCAAGATAAGCAAATTGGAAATTGCTTCGCAGATGGTGCTTTGCATTTCTTATGACGTCATAACCGATCCTACCTACTTGTGCTTTCGATTTGGAGAAGGAGACATTCTCCATAGTATCAAAGCCTGTTTATGAAACTTTGGGTCGTATAACCTGTTTGCAGGTAGGACAGTCACAATAACATGATTTACATATTCAATTATCCTTTTTCCTGCATTGACATCATATATAATCATGTGGAATACTTGCAGGTTTGCGAAGGTTGTCTTTATTTCGGGTATTGGTCTTCGGAGGTAGACAAAGTCGAGTTATACGTTAGGAGGAAGAAGGATCGAGATGAGTTTACTTGGATTAAATTATTCTCTATTGCACAACAACCATTATGTTCAGTTCTGAGATGTGGGAAAGTTTTGGATGTTTCAAGAGATTGGAGATAAGATTCTAGTATTCTATGATAAACATGTGTATTCATGTGATATGATAGACAAAAGTATCAAAGAGATTAAGAAAGTTTATTCTAAAATTGCTTTCGATTCTTTTCTATATATTGAGAGTTTGGTTTCTGTACATTATATGGATAAACCATAAGATGATTTCTTTTGTTCCATTAATTAGAGGAAAGGATGATGTTTTGGTTTATGTAATATTGACTGCAGAAATATTTGATTTATGCAACATTTTGAAATGTGCAACATTTTGTAATGAAATATTTGATTTATGCAACATTTTGTAATGAAACATTTGATTTATGCAAGGCTAAAATCAGTGTTTTTTTCATACACGGTTTTTAATTAGAAGCAATGTCGAGCAAAATTCATAAGTTTAGAAACATTTAGAGGTTTTGGGTTTAGGATTTAGGATTTAGGTTTTGCGATTTAGAGACAAAAATTTGCAACTTATGAATAGGGGTGCAATAGTAATCCTTTAAGATACTTGTCTATAGTCTTAGGGACAATGATTGTACTTTTAATAGGGACGACATTTATCCATAGTTTTAGAAAAGATTATCAATAGATAACTCCTCCCAAAATGCATAAAACTTCATGTTTGATCTTTGAAAGTCTCTTATAATACTTGTGGGTAGGGGTGGAGTCCCTACGATCACTCGCTCTATCCTTGAATAACGATTGTTCTGTCCCTTATAGTCCCCCTATATATGCTTTATAGTATTACTAGCATTGTGCCCGCGTGTTGCACGAGTGAATAAATTTTTATACAGAAATATAACATTTCGATATTTTTTAAAATTTATATTAATGATATTAATATTTTGTTTTAAAATAATTTAAATTTACAAATTGTAAATAAATTAACAAACATAACTTTATAATTGCTTAGTAATAATGTTTGGAAGTTATTGAAGTCATAATTTATTGTCCCTATTGACATGTGTTGGAACCGGAATAGAAAACCTGAAATTCACCTAAACAAAACAATGGGCAGAGTCGCGGCCTAAGTCGCTTTCTTTAAGACATTCGCAGAACTGCCGAAAAGTGCAAGCAATGTAATTTCCGATCGCTTCCAAGATAAAACAACTCTCTCGTATACGAATTCGTATTGCACCGTACGAACTCGTTTCTGTCTACACTCTATGAATGCTCAGTTTAAATTTACTCAAAGAAAATTGTATTGTAATTCTCTCACTTTGGAATGACAGTCTCAACAACTATTTATACAAGAAAAAGAGTAGTTATGCTCTGATTTAATGGAGAATAAAGAGAGAGAGAAATCAGGGAAGGTTACTCCTTATTAAATCATGGAAGGTTACTTCTTATTGAATATTGACCATTGACCATGACCGTTGACTATGACCGTTGAAGAAACGTTAGGAGAAAATGAATTTAATTAAAATAAAAATTTAAATCCGAATTATTACAAAAATAATAAAAAATATTATTATTTTTTCAATAAAAAATATTATTATTTTTTCAATAAAAAATATAGAATCCACACCACACCAACCGAATCCAGGCCCGGATTGAAGACTAAGGTTGGGCTTTTTTTCATAAATTCAAAATTGGACCAACTGGTCTATCCCAACAATAACAATTGCCCAACAACATGTTTGCAATGGTCATTCCTTTTCGTTCTTGTATAATGTTTCTATATAATCTTGCAATTTTAAAACATTTATTACACTTTGTGGTGATATGTTTTCAATCAAATTCTAGGTCTTCTCAAAATTCTTTTTCTCATGCTTTCTAAAATCTTTGATAAATCCATGAATTTGAAATAAGCATGTCTTTCTTTTTAAAATTTATTTGGTTTATATAGTAATTTGGAGATTTAAATATTGTGTTAATTATTACAACGAAAAATTGAATGTGTTATAAAAAAAATTGGTTATATTGGTTTTAATGCTATTTATAAAATTAATGGAAGGGAATTTGAATGGAACCTTACATATTTTTTGTCGTTGTATAATTTTTTTTATTGGGATATTTTGCAAGCTATTTTATTATATCTATTAAATATAAATATATTTTTTTCAGTAATATTGGTTTTAATGCTATTTATTAAAGTTAAATAAATGGAATTTGAATGGATTGTTACATATTTTTTGTCGTTATATAATTTTTTTTCGTTGGGATATTTTGTAAGTTATTTTATTATATCTATTAAATATAAATTAGATTATATATAATATCTTTAATTTTACTTTGTTATTATTTTTCTCATTAATTTTTCTCTGCTTCTACTATTATACATAAGTATAAATAGATATAGAATTCATTACTAAACATGAGAAAGAAACTTAGAATGGTAAATAGTCGGAAGGTCAAGCAAAAAAAAAGCAGGTTTCAGGGCGAATGCCTGACGGAAATCGCATCGCCGAGGGAGTGGGACCCTCCATAGCATCGGGTGACCAAGTATGCAATCCTATTTGTGCAGATTTCCCAACAGCACCAATAAGAAGTAAAATACAAATAAGACTTATGGCATTCAATTTCATATTGCAAGAAATCCAAGAATTTATGGGGGCACTAGCACGAAAAAAAAATGGTTGAAAAGTTTACTGTTTGAAAAAGAGTAAAACGACCCGAAATCCCAAGAGCTAATCCAAAATCACCTACTCGATTGACAAGCATAGCTTTTATAACTGCTTTATCCGCCTGAAGTCGTGTAAACCAAAAATGAATTAACAAATATGAAGCAAGACCTACTCCTTCCCATCCCAGAAAAAAATTGAAGAGAGTTATCTCCAGTCACCAACATTGGCATAAAAAAAGTAAAAATAGATAAATAACACATAAATCGAGACAAAACATGATTTATAATTGAAATAAATTTCATTATAAACAATTATTGTGTGAAACTTTATATTTATTCATACAAAAATAAAAATTTAATCCATATGAGTTAGATAAACCTAAATTAAAAAAAACCAGTGGACTTCACCAGGTTCTGAATTTGGAAAATTAATCCAACTTCAATTAAACCTAACAATTGAGTTCATATAATCCAAATTTTAGTTAGAGTTAACAATCGAAACGATTACGCCTAGCAACTTATATTAAAAAAGAATGAAAATATACAAAATCTTTATTTAGTCATTTTGAAAAAAAAGACAAATAAAAAAGAAAACATAGATAAGGTAGCGAGAGGGGTGGAACAACACAATTGAGAATAAAATAAATACTATATTGAAAAAAAATCGAATAATTACCTTCGGAAATTTAACGATTTTCTGTAATTTTTGACACATTTGCTTTTTTCGATTTTAGTTGTCTATGCATCTTCTATTTCCATCAGATTTCTTCAATGAGAGATATCAAAGTCTAAATTCTCTCAATTCTTGAAAAAAATACTATTAATACAATTTATCCATGGAAACTGCTGCTAAATAAATATGAATCTCTTAATGAAGTAATAACAAAATTATAAGATTAAAAACAAAACTAATACATAATCAAAATTAAAGATCGATGAGGTCTTTGATTTTTGGTGGCCAGTTGAATATAATGATAAAATACTATTTATCATGCTTTATATATAGGTTTATTTGTGACTTTTGGATTTCTTTCGCATTGTGTTTTTTTATCTTTTTGTAACTCTTACTTTCTTTTATTACTGTAATTAATGGCCTAGTAATTGACAATAAATAATGTGTTAATATAGTATTCATGATGTAGAGATAATTAAAACTCATTAACTCATTTATTCTTTTTGCTCCTACTTTGTCAACTAAGCCAAAAAGCCTCTAAAACACTTCTTGTAAATTCTATCTGCTTCTGCTATTATATATATAGTATAGATGATAATATTAGACATTAATAACCTTATAATAATAATAATGGTTCTAATAATAATAATAACAATAATAAATAAATATATTATTAAAAATAAAACTAAATTGAATATCAATTAAAAGTTCGGCTCGATAAAAGCTCAGCTCGATAAAAGCCTATGAAATTAAATAAAAATGAGTCTAATTTAAACTAAAAATACAAATTACATACAAACACAAATTTACATACAATTTAAAGCCTATGAAATAAAATACAAATACAAGTGGTGAAGCTCTTAGCCTAGTGGTTGAGAGCTTACCTATGTCTTGGGAGGTCATGGGTTCAAATCACATCCGGGTTTATAATAATAATAATAAATTATTGATAACGTCCGGATATTATTTACGGGACTAAAAGGGTAATTAACCAAACGACCGCGGATAAAGGGGATCGCCAAGGCTATGGCATATGAAGCAAGACTCCTGGACGGATCAGATAGATTCCTCAATACGCCATCGATAGTCAAACACTTGGAAGATCCGCCATCTCATCTCGATACGCCCACAGAACGGCGGAGCTGATTCCCAATAAAGGCAACTAATAACCCATTATTCTCATACAAGTTATTGACTTTAGCATCAAAGTGTCCCTTGCCGATCCCAACGGCGCCTCACAGGGAAGGACTCCAATCAAGATTCCATCAATTATATATAAATAATAATAATTATAATAAATAATGATAAATTACAGAATGCTGAACTAAACTGATTTCCATTAAACTGAACTGAAATGAACTGAATTGATACTGAAATTAAGTAATAAAGAACATGGCCTTATTCTTTTACAGAGTAACATGCGTAACTTTGTGCCGAGGAGGCAGATTACTGATAGTGTTATTTGTTATCTTGCATTTTCATATAGTTTTTAATATATTTTAATTATAATAATCATACATTTTAAGATAGTTTTTAATATTTTATCATTGTTTTATGTTTAGTTTTGTGTTTTAAGAAATAATGCTTGTTCCATATGTTTTTAGGTATTATTTGAGGCAAAAATGCAATTATGGAATCATTACTGAAGTAAATAAAGTTGCCCGGTCAGAACTCCCTCCAGTCGCGACCTCATAGCAGTTCAAGAATGAAGAATCCATGACTCTTTAAATAAGTCTTTATTGTCATAAATTCCTCAATAACCATCCAAGGAATGTTATGACTATTTGAAGAGTCTTTTGAATGCTCAAGAAGGAGTTACACTACTTAATGCTCTCTTTAATTCTATTAAAATTAAAAAGTTGCAAAGAAGAATTCAACTCTCCATTAATCTTCTTTTTAATTACATTAAAGTTAAGAAGTTAGAGCAAAGAATTCAATCCTCCATTAATCTTCTCTTTAATGGCATTAAAGTTGGAAGTTTCAAGGAATGCATGAAGGCATGTGCAACTATAAATACCTACATTTGGAAGCATGAAAGCAGACCTGGAACAGGCCTCACCACATTCTCTTTATCTCTCTCTTTTAGACTTTTTTTTAGTTTTCTTTTTGTTCATTTCTTTTCTACCTTTGTAACTGATTCTAGTTTTATTTCAAAGTTTATTCTCTGTTCATCTTTTCTTCTCTTTATAATTATATTTTCTAGGTTGTTTTCTATTAAATTTATTGTTTTCTTTCCATCTGCCATGAACTAACTCCTCCATAACTAGAGTTATGGCGGATCCTAATCGAAGTAGATGATTTACTTGCAATCCGATTTCAAGTTCACAATTTATTAAATAGAGAATTAAACTATGAAGCTTAATTTCCCAGTTAGATATCTGGCCAATATTTAGCTAAATTACAATTAATTATTTTGGTTGACCGACACTAAGATAATTAATGGAATTACATAGTTTAGACCCGTGTCTATGCGGTGCGGTTTTTCAGGGTTTAGTTTCACGGCTTAACATTGTGGTTATTTCAGAGAACTTAATGCTTTCATTATATCTTTATTCTTAACTGGACCAAAGCTAGGATAATTGTATGTGAAATAGAATTAATCTTGACTGGATCAAAGCTTGGTTAATTACTTTAGGAAATAATCACCGTCTCTAGATTAAAACTTAAGAACTTGGATAGGATTGTATGTTGATTATATACATTAGGTTAGGTGAAGCCTTGCTCTAGTGATTTACATCATATTTAAACTCAATTTATTTCCTTGCTTACTTCATTTAATTGTTTTAAATTTATTAGTTTAATATCACAACCAATTCAAGTTTTGATTGCTTAGATAATAGAAATTCACAGAAATCAATAGATATAAACATAATTCTCGAGGGAACGATACTCTACTTATTCTTTATTACTTGATCACGATGGGGTGCACTTGCCCTTAGTTTTGCACGATACACATTTCGTCCATCAAGTTTTTGGTTATTCTTTTACAGGAAGTTATTTACTCATATAAGAGAAAGAAGGGTTGTAATGGTAGCATGAGTATGAAGCTTGATCTAGATACGACATATGATAGAGTTTCTCTATGATACTCTGACTGAGATTAGCTTAGATATGTCTATGGTTGATCTAATTATGAAGTGTGTTTCAGGCTCTACGCTTTGAATCATCTGGAACGGAGAACAATTGTAGCAGTTTAGTCCATAGTGACTCCGCTAGGGGACCTCCTCTCCCCCTACCTGTTTGTCCCTTTGCTTGGAGTGTCTCACCCATATGATAATATATGCGGTTTATGATTCCTCTTGGAGTCTACCTGATTGTCTCGGCGAAGGCCATTGCCTTCTCATGTTTTCTTCGATGATGATATCATGCTCATGTCAAAAGCTAGTACTCATCGGGCCCTAATCATTTGTGATATCTTACACCGTTTCTGTGAAGCGTCAGGTCAGAAGTTTAATCTTCAAAAATCAAGTCTTTTTCTCTTCAAATATTTTGGGTCTCATGGGCAATGGAATTTGTCATGTCCTTGTTTTTTCTCGGACATCAAACTTGGGGTTGTACCTGGGAGTTCATCTCCTTCATCAGTGAGTCATTAAGGAGATGTATAAACGCGTGATTGATATAGTGCATGTTAAGTTAGCCGGATGAAAACTTATTCTTTAAACTTTGCAGGTCGCTTAACATTAGCAAAATCGGTTATTACCTCAATTCCCACTTATATTATACAGACAACCCTCTTGCTGAAAAGTATTTGTGCCAAACTTGATAGTTGCACCTGGAATTTCATCTAGGGCTCTGTTCATAAAGTCCACTTGATTAACTGAGGTATGGTCTGCAACGGGAAATCAGATGGAGGTTTGGGAGTTCGAACAATGAGGAAATCGAATCTTACTATGATTGCAAAGTTAAACTGATAGATTCTAGTTCATAAGGAGCCTATGTGGATTAGAGTTCTTCATGCAAAATATGGTGGAAATCGAGAGGCGATGGATATTTTCACCATAAACCCTTCTAACTTCCACACGTTGAGGAGTATCGTTGTTGGGAGTAGCATCATAACTAAAGGCATTGGTAAACAAATCTTTAATGGGCAGGATACTTTCTTCTAGACTGACATTTTGTATGCTCTGTCCTACTAACAGATATTACAAGGCATCCTATTCCAACTGATCACATTGCTTGTAAAGTTATAGAATACCGAAATCCTAAAGCTAAGAGTTACGCTACGGTCTGTAGTGAATGCCTCGACCTTGTCTGCCCCCCCAAAGCGACTCTTCTAACGTCTAGTTCTAGGCTCTGAGTTCGTCTGGTGAATATAATGTCTGAACAAGGTATAACTCTGTGGTGCCTCCCTCTCATGCGCTTAGTGATCTAATATGGGCAGCAATCTGGACTCCGACAGCACTTGAGAAAACAAAATGTTTCATATGGCTACTCAGGCACGATAGCGTTCTCTGTAATGCAAACTGCGTTCGAAGGCATTTGTCATCCAATCCTTTATATCTGGTGTTTTAGTAAGGAAAGGGAGCTTCACATGCTTAAGGATTGTCCGACGATTAAAGGGGCATGTGATGCGCCCTCGAGCGGTCGCCCGAGAACCCACTAAGGGATAAGTGTACCCCGTCGTTATTAAGTAATAAATCTAGACAAGTCTAGGTATCGAATCCATAAGATTTATACTGCAAGTACCAAACTAATAGGCTTCTAATGTTATCTAGGCTATGGGGGGGTTGAGATTGATGTTGTTTAAGTTATTCTACTCCTAATTAGATTAAAGCTACTCCTAATTAAGTTAAATCTAATCCTAAGTGATCTTTAGCAAGGTAAATTAACCTGGAAGGAGATGGGGTGATACGATAATATCAATTCTAGTTCTATTTTAACATTCAATTGTTAATCTAATCCGAGTCACCTATGCTTAAGGCGATTAAACCAACTTATCCTTCTATGGTTCCTAGTGCATGATTCCCTTGTAAGGCCAAAACTAGCTCTGAGGCTCACCAATTTGGGTCTTATCAACTATAAGGTTGTCAATCCTATAGGTCTCTGACTTAGTCAGATTCGACTCGCAATATATGCATAGACGATATTTGGATATTTGAATGAGTTAACATAAAAAGGCAAGCATAGGCAGAAAAGAAATAACAATCAATTGAAGAAAATAAAACTTAGATTAATATTAAAGGTGAAGATAATATTGTCACGAAGATACAATTAGCCTAGGATTCATAGAATGGATCAGAGGCAAACAGATATAAAAGAGAAGAAATCCCTTTCAAGGAACCTGTCGACCAGTGCAGACGTCTTCCTAGGACTTTAAGGATGGAAGCCTTGAATAATCCTCTTGGAGCACGGAGGTTGGTGTTCTTCAATGGCTGACAGAGGAAGGAGGAGGATTCTTTAAGGTAGGGTTAGGTTTTTTTACACAAAACTAAAGATATTGAATACAATAATAAAATGTTCTATTTATAGTTGTAGTTTTGTCCCTAAACCTAGTCTAACTTGTTTCCCAATGCAGGTGGAAGAGCGGGGGTGCGATCGTGAAGATGTGGGGCCAGGAATCAGCTTTTTAGTTGATTCCCGCAGGCTAGTTCACTGAGCTGGGTGAGCCAGCTTGCCAAGCTGGCATGCAGGGGCCAGCTCGACGGGCTGGTTCTACCCGGTTCATTGAGCGACTCTTGGGGTCCCCGAGACGCGATTAATTGACACTTTTCATCCCGTTTAACCTGCACACACACACAAATCTGAAAAACATTAGTCTAAAGGCTAAATTGACCCACCAGTCGTTAGATTTGAGAAAAAACTCCTTTTAGTGTGACCTTTGGTGGACCAATTAGCCAAAATAAATAAGGTGAAGTTCACGTGTGTGTTGTTTTGGCAATATTTTGCCCAAAAACACTTAGAAACGACAAGAAACTACAAAGATAAATAAACCATATGCTAAAACTAAATAATAAGTACACATGCATAAAAGTGCGAGAAATGCTCGCTTATTACCCAAAAACTAATTAAAACTACCCTAAAACCCGTACCTTAAATATAGGGGTTTTTGACCTCTATCAGCATGGCGGAAAGTTGTGCCCATCAGTTTATAACCACTATTTTTCTCCAATGATGTGCATGAGTAGCTGCTATCAAACCTTCGGTCTGCAAGGGGTTTCCGTGATATTTATTGGCCTCTGTTTGTTACTTGTTGCCTTTGGTGGTTATGGAGATATCGAAACAATCTTGTGTTTAATGATAAGGACTTGCCTAGAAATCATATAGAGGTAATTACTAGCTTTTGTAATGAGTTTATTGCAGCAAAAAGACTCAACCCCACAGGCTCGTATGTGATTCCACGTAGGTTTGAATTGCTTGGAAGCCCCCGAGTGAGGGATGGATAAAGCTGGAGCTTGAAAAGGTAACCTTGGGTTAGCCTCTGTAGAGGGTCTGCTTAGAAAAAAATTGTGCAGGTTTTGGAGCAAATATAGGGTATTGTACATCCTTGGTAGCAGAGCTTTGGGTTTTATATTTTAGCTTACAAATTATATGTGAAAAAGGGTTTATGAAGATCATTATTGGACTAGATTCACAGGTTGTTCTCCATTTCATGACTGGATAAGTTAATTTACACCATCCTTTCTATTGACTTATTCAACGCGGAATCTCGTATCGAGACAGGGATTGGGTCACTATTTTTATTCACTCTTACAAAGAGGTTTTCCATGCTGCTGACTGGCTGGTGAATTTCACATGTTCTTTGGATCACCATGTGTTTGGTGTGCCTCATGCATGCCTTTATGGAATTCTCTCTGATGACAATGGGGGATCTGCTTTAAGAAGAGTTATCCGTGTGTAGTTTTTTTCTTTGCTCCTGTTTTCTTGTGTTTGTTTGGGAGTTTAACCTTCCTTACTCACCAATATATATAATCATATTTCTAATAAGTGGTAATTTGAATTATCACATGATAATCCTGTTATGTATATACCTAAGTTATATGATTGGTGGCTTCTATGGTTACTTTGTTTTTGACAAAGTACCATTACTTGGTGTGTTTTCACCATTGGATAATGGAGTATAAAATTAATCCAATGGTGAAAACACACAAAGTAAGACTTACTTTGTAAAAAACAAAGTAAGCATAGCCTTTACCTATATGATTATGTAATTATATAAATATAACAATAATAATATTAGTGTCAAACACATTTTGTGAATTGAGTTGTCAATCATATTAAGTAGGTTAATTATAAAAGAAAAAAAATGTAATTACACTTGGGGACAGATCTACAGTGGGGGCAATGAGGGCACTTGCCCCCATTGAGATCTAGGAAGCAATAAAATCACAGCTAATATTTTGTGACTTATGCGAATTTGGCCCCTCTGAAATTTAAGCCGCCATTGATAAGTGCTTCAGGTTGAGGAGCTGTGAACTTGCAAGAGGAAAGAGAAGGGTTTCAAAACCTATTATTTTTTGTCTTTCTATCATACAAAACGATGTCATTCCACTTTAGTGGAACGACATTGTTTTGTCTAACAGAAAGACAAAGGAATTTACTTTTGTATCCCTCCCTCAATCTTACCCTCTCATTCAGTCGAGCGAGCCAAATGAACTTCTTCCCCAAAAAAATGAATCCCTAACTCTCTCTATCTTTCAATCTCTCCTTCCTCAAATCGAATCCCTAATCCCTAATTCTTTGCTACTTCTCTTCTCTTTCCCATCCGGCCGTTGTCCTCGTCTCGTCACCTCTTCTCATTCCACTTGAACGACGACGTTCCACTTAAGTGGAACGACGTCGTTTTGTCTAACAGAAAGACAAAGGAATTTACATTTGTATCCCTCCCTCAATTTCACCCTCTCATTCTGCCGAGCGAGCCAAATGAACTTCTTCCCCAAAAAAACGAATCCCTAACCCTCTCTATCTTTTAATCTCTCCTTCCTCAAATCGAATCCCTAATCCCTAATTCTCTACTACTGCTCTTCTCTTTCCCATCCGGTCGCGGTCCCCGTCTCGTCTCGTCACCTCTTCTCTTTCCCGTCTCTGATGCTGCTGATTGATTCAAGAACCAATTGTTAAGTTATCTGCAATTAATTTCAATTGTTAAGTTATCTTTAAGTAATGTCAATTGGGTTCTTTTTGCTGAAATTGAATCAATAAATTTGATGGTTTTAGCTCTAATGTTTATTTAGTTACTTAATCATATCAAATGTTTATTTATGGAATGTGTATAAAACATGTTTGTTTGCTTGAATCCGTCCCACCAGCTGCTGGTGGTGGCTTGTAAGTTGTACTTTTGAATTGGCTAAAATGAGGACTGTTTGTGTAATGATCATAGAGAGTATTTGAAAATGTACATTAAATTAACGGGTAAATTACATCGATGGCCACTGAACTTTACCCATTTTCACATTATGGCCACTGAACTTCATTTCTTCCCAGTATGGCCACTTAACTTTACACTTTTTAACACTGGTGGCCACTCAACACCTCAAAACGACCGTTGACGGCTAAAAATAAAAAACCCAAAGCGTTAATAATATTCTAAGGAATTTTAATTCTTGAAAATTTTCGTTTTGAGGTCATTTAGGTGTTGTTTGGTCAGGAGAGAGAAAGTGAATTTTTAGAGAGAGAAAGCTCTAGAAAATGTGATTTTCGAAAATAAAAATTGTGGTTTCATGGTAAATGTCGTTCTGAACAACTTTAATTCTTGAATATTTTCATTTTGAGGTTATTAACGATCGTTAACAGTCATTTTGAGAAGTTAGTTAAAATTGAGTGGTCACCGTTATTAAAAAGTGTAAAGTTCAGTGGTCATACTGAGAAGAAATGAAGTTCAGTGACCATAATGTAAAAATGGGTAAAGTTCAATGGCCATGAGTGTAATTTACCCTTAAATTAACATTTGATCATGGAGTATTTGAAAATGTGCCCAACGATCATGGAGTATTTGATATAAATTAACAAACGTACATTATTTATGGACCAATTAGCAATTTAACAAGTTTTTATTTTATTTTATTTCAACGAATTAGCAATAGTTTGAATCAATTTAAGTAGGGGTTTGATTTGAACCAATTTAACGTTAAACTAGTTTTTGGCCCGTGCGATGCACGGATTCATCTTAATATATAAATATTAATAAAAATACAATCTAATAATTACAATTAATGACATAAATGTGTTATATAAATTAAATATTATTATTTGATTTTCACATTTACTTTAAATAATATTTTTATAGATAAATATAATAATAAAATAAAAACTAATATATTATATATTATATTATATTTTTTATCAGTAAAAAAGGAGAAAGTGACACCTCAGTTCCATCGTTACTGTTTTATATTATATATAGACATGTAGAGAATTAGAGAGATTTTAGGGATTAATTTAAATTCTGTAGTACTCTTAGATATATG